>NC_058518.1:290468240-291771365 GCF_904849725.1 Hordeum vulgare subsp. vulgare | reverse complement strand
CCTCGCCCTGGGCCTGGAAGGTCGGTCGCGGGGACGCGCTTCCTGCCTAGGCTCGGGAGGCACGTCACGCCGCTGTGGTGGGCGTGGTGCATCTTTCTCCTCATCGTTTGCTTGGGACGGTTGGGGTCGAAAGAAACAGGAGAGCGCTACGGAGTCGTCGACGGAGACAACGAGCTCCTCGATGCGCTGGAGCTAGTCGTTGTGGTGGTTAGGGGTGGGCCGGTAGCGGAGCAGATCGATAGCCATGGCAAGCATGCGTCGGCTGTGTCGCATCTCCGGCTAGGCGTGCGAGGCCGACCCGGAAGCCCGGATGAGCGACAGAGTGGCGGTGCGGCCGTCGGGGTGCTCGGTATCCGGCTGGGAGGAACCTTGCTGTTCTTGAGAATCGGGGTCCGTGGCGACGTTCACCACGAGCGATGGTGACCGGCGCGAGCCATCTGAGCGACGCGGGTGCCACAACGTTTGGTACGAGCCCGGTGATCGTCAACCATCGGAGCGGCGGAGCTCGGTGAAGGCGAGGCTTGGACGATTTCGGGCTCCTCAAAACCCTAAAGATTCGAACACAGGTGCGTGTACAAAGGTCTCTCATGGGCTCGCCTCTCCTAGCTCGCTACTTGTCGGAGATGGAAAATAACTCACTCGATGGTGAGGAAAACGCAGAACACGGCGATTTACCCAGGTTCGGGCCGCTGGGAAGCATAATACCCTACTCCTGCTTTGGTGGATTGCCTCTCGCGGAGGTTGGTGGATGAACTAGAAAAGTGTTCGAGGGCCTCCGGAGGCTGGATGGCCTTTGCGTGGCGCAGGTGGGTGAATAAATTTATACCCCCTACGGAGCAACCTATCCTCTATATATAGTGGCGGCCCTAGTCCTCTTCCCTTACCGTTTTGGCGGGATGGGATCCCACAACGGCCAATTTATAAGGGGAACATGGGAACATGCTCCCCTGCCCAAAGGTGGTCTTCGCCTGCAAAGTGGTTGCCAACGCTGCAGTGACGGGCCCAGGGATGACATCTATCCTGCTAGCGGGCGGCGACGGCCTGGTTGCACTAGAATGGAAACCTTTGGAAGATTCCTTGGAAACCCCTGTACGACCTTACCCCCTTTCCACTAAAGGGGAAACTGCTCCTCCCGAATGTCTGCCGCTCGTCTGTGTAATGCCCCAAGAGTGTATCTTTCCCTATTTGGAACCTTCTCCTTGTGGGTCCAACTTGTCATTGATATGAGAGCTAGCCAATGCATATGATTTCATGTGATGTCACCTTGTTTGTTCTTCCTTTGCATGCATGCATGCCATATCATTTCATGTCATTCTGTTGTTGCATTGTGATCATATGATGTGATGTGATATCTTGTGTGATATGTGGTTTTGTGAAATGTGTGGTGTGGTGAAACTCTAGTAGGGAGCTTGTGGATTTCAACTAGGGTTTCAAAACCATCTCTCCTTGTATCTCAAGCCCATATATTATTTTGCTTCTTCCCTGTTTTAAAAATGTCCATGGTTTAGCATATTTTTGTGGTGTTTGTGAGCAAGTGAAGTGTTGTTTTGTTCCAAGTTTTAAAAGGTGTAAATATTCACAAAACAGAGCAAACATATTCTGTTTTGTAAATATTTAGTTGCTCCTAAAATTCCTTTTCTATTTTTCTTAAATAGCTTATCTTTTCTTATAACAAGGGGTACCTTTGTTTCATTTTTAGCTTTATATGATTAGATTGTGCTTTTGTTTCTTCTCTATGGTTTATTTCAATTAGAAAGCCCCCGGGATTTATTTTTCCTTCTATATGGCGCCACTGGTGGGCTCCCTCCCCCTACGTGGCCCATTTCCCTCCGTGTCTGGCGCGGCAGCCCATCCCTACGCGTCCCTCCTTCCTCCTCCTGACGCCATTCCACCCCGCTCTCGCTTTCCGCCAGGCTTTCGAGAGACAGAGAATCGTCGTTAGGGCTACAGACGTCGATCCCCCCATAAAACGTTGGCGTCCGTGCCACCCTTTCCCTAGGGTTCCGCGTCCCCTCTTTGCGCCGCCGCCACCTCTCTCCATCTCCCTCCTTCTCTCCTTCCCCCTCAGGTAAGACTCTGCAGATCGAAAGCGGAGAGAGGCAGAGAAGTAGCCGCCGTCGTCTGCCCCGCTCCCATCGTCTCTGGCACCGACCGCCATGTCCAGGGGCTCGGGGCTGCACCCCGCGCTCCATTCCCGTCTTGAGGCCGGGGAGCGACCTCACCGACGGGGAGATCCTCGTCTACGGCGTGCACCCGGTGATCTACGTCCTCTACTTCGGTTCTCCATAGCGCCCCTCCATTATGTTCAGATCGCGTCTTCTTCCGGCTTTTTGCCGCTCGATCGGCCTCTTATTCCTTCACTGAGGTGAGCTAGCTTCCTCCTCCCTTCCCCTTGGTTAGATCCGGCCAAAGCTCGACGCTGAGCTTCTCTAATCAGAGAGAGGAATGGCCAGTTGGCGTTTGTTGGGCAGTAGCAGCGGTGGTTGTGCTCGGTAGGTGCAGCGTAGCTAGCAGGGGCGTCTCTGGGCAGTAGCAGTAGTCGTGGTGGCTCCCCCCTCGCGGCACAGTTGCAGTAGAGGAGATCAGTCCGGTGGTGTCTCTACCGTTGTCGATGTGCAGTAGCAGAGCAGGTCTCCGTGTGTGGTTACCTAGAGGATTGCCTCCTCTCTGTCAAGCCCCCGATGCGTATCCAAGTGGTTTGAAGTGCGTGCGTGTTGTATGTGCTAGTTGCAGGTGCTGGGTTCGAGTCCCAGAGAGAGAACCCCCCTTTTTTATTTTGTTTCGATAGTAGTAGCAACAAGGAAGTTACCTCGCAAGCTTTCCCTTCTTTGTCGAGCATGTAGTTAGTAGTGGAGTGGTGCTGTAGTTGTGTGAGTATCAGGGGGTCTGGGGTTCGATGCCCCCACCCGACCTTTTATATTATTTGTTTTGTTTTGTTGCATATACTTCCTGTTTTGCAATGCTCACTTGCATCCCTGCTGTGGTAGGCTGCAGCCCTTGTAGTCATTATTTTCTTTCTCTCAACAATAGGTGTTTTGGCATTTGTTGCTAGCATGGTAGAAGAGCATGGTAGTGATGTTGTATATGTGGTGTAGTGGTGAGCTAGATCTTGTGATGTTGTGTATGCACTAGGTTTTTATGTGGAGAGGTGTGTCTCCATCCATATATATGTGTGAGTTTTGCTCTAGCCTAGTGATGCACATGGGTGTGCTTCTTATCCTCTTCTGTGATGAACTAATGCACCATGTTGTGCAAGTGAGTGCTTGTGTGTGTGTGTGTGTAGGTGCACATGTGTGTGAGTGTGGTAGTTGTTCTTTTGGAGTTGTGAGTGCATGTGTGTGTGCGTCACACACATGCCAATGCAAGTTGTGCCTTGGAAGCACATGTGCTAGTTATGTGTGTGGGTGTAGAAGTGCTTATGTGAGTGCAAGTTAGTAGTGATTTCTATTTAGCATGTGTAGGTGACTTTTATGCTTGTGCTTGTTGTAGGTGTGTGGCAATGGTGATGTGCTATGGCACACATACATGAGGTCAAAACCCTCATGTAACCATTGGACTTGTGAGAGTGTGCAAGTGCTTGAGTAGGTGTTGTTCTAGTGAATAGCACATGTGATGATGCACTATTCACTACATATCATTCCATGTAGATTTTCTTTTCTAGTTTGTGCCCATTTGTTCCATGAAAGTGCACATGTTTTATATATGTTTTCGGGGTAGAATCATCCCAGGAATCCATTGGCATAGTCAGTTTTCCTTTGGAACATATTTCAGATTTGTTCTAGGTTTGGAGCTTGGTTCCATGAGATGTGGTGAGCCCAAGAGGTTGATTCCTTGTTGTGGCATTAGAGGCTGACCCCCTCTACCACTTGTTGCTTTTGTTTCATGATTAGTAGTTCATATGTGAAAGTGGTGCCTAGTCAAAGTAGGCATGTGGCTGAAATTCCAGATTAGTGAAAATCTGTCATTTTCACTAAGTCTGAGAATCTGTTTATATTTTCTTCTCCTGTTGTTGTGCTTGTAGAGATCCATGTGTTGTCAATCAGCCTTTGCTATCAACTGAAAGTTGTAGATTTTGTTTTTGTCTAGCTCTTTGTAAATTTTCATTCCATTTGGAGTCCTGTAGATATTTTTTTGGGTGCTGTCAAAATGCTTCAGAGCATAAACAGCTAGTGAGAATCTGGAATTTTCACCAAGTCCCTGAAAACTGATATTTTTGTCCAAGTTAGCAGGTGTGTAACTTTCTGTGTGAAACTCCTTTATGTGATATTTTCGCTTGTCCTTGTAGTACTTTTGCATAGCTTCTGCCACATATCCAATGTGGCATATTTGTGTGGCTGTAGGTGCTTTGCATGTAGCACTTAAAATGCTATGATGCTGTTTATGGCAGATTGTATAGTTTTGATGTTTTGATGCTTGGGAATGCATAGTTGATGGTGTGGTGATATTCCTTGCACCACCCCATCCATGTTGGTTTTATTTATGTCTTGGCAACCTGGAAATACCAGAATTATGCCATTTGAGTGTTAGGTGATGATTTTGTTACGTAGCACTTCATTTCTTGTTTTGTTGTTTCCCGTTGATCCGTAGCTCCGTTTGTAACGTTCTTTATATGCTTTTGCATCGTTTTCACGTGACACATCTGATCATGTCATTCTCATGCATGTCAAGATAGCTTAGAGTGAAGTTCCGTCCAGGAACTTGTATTTACATTTCATGCTTGTGCAAGTAGGTATAATAGTGATGCATGGTCATTTTCATCTCATGCATTATGTGCTTGCTGCATCTTGAGGTGCTATTGTTCATTGGATGCTATTTTTATGTTGGGTAGCACCGGGATCGGAGAACGAGTACGTGGATTCGGGAGAGTACGTGCAGGACGAACAAGAGCAGTTCCAAGATGAGGACATCACATGCAAGATGATATGAACTTGATTCCATCTAGAGACTTGTTATGCTAGATTACGTTTCTTCGTCATATGCTCGCTGCCTACCACTGAAATAATTGCCTCCTGATATTGCCATGAAACCCATACACTTTCCCTTCCTAGCAAATCTTGAATGGTTAAGTAGGCTTTGCTCAGCTACTAATGTTAGCGTTGCTAGTTGCAGGTGCCTAGTCTCATGTGATAACATGAGTTCATATCATTATGTTAAATCTGATATTTATTTAATGCACCTATATACTTGGTAAATAACGGAAGACCTAGCCTTTTGCTGGGTGTTTTGTTCCATTATTGCCGCCATAGTTACCGGCTACCGGTGTTTGATTCCATAATGATCGCTCCTAACACGTTCAGGGTTGTTATGGGGACCCCTTTGATAAATCTTGTAGTGTTAAGACTTGTCCGGCACGACCCAACATTGGTGTTAATTTGCTAATCACTTAATAATGATCTGCATAGGGAATGATCACCCCGAGGATGTTTAATCAACAACCCGGGCCAGTGCTCCTCATGAGTGTTGGTCCAACCTAGTCTGCCTACGGGGCCACCACAAGGAATCTTGAGGTTTGGTTATCGTAGCTAGTTCCATCCGTCTTGTCCTCAGACTGAGATACGCGGCTATTATCAGGGTCGTCGACACGAGGGGAGGTCCTTCTAGTCTTGTCTTGCCTTAGCGATATATCTTGCGTATAGGAATCCCGGTGAAGCTTTGGTTCTCCCCAGAGTTGAGGTTTTCCTCTAAGGAATCTAACGAGATTACGAGATTCGTGATTGAGGATTACTTTGCGGCCCGTGACCGTTTGTGATGGACTTGTTGGAGCACCCGTGCAGGGTTTAATCTTTCGGAAAGCCGTGCCCGTGGTTATGTGGCAACTTGGAATATTTGTTAACATCCAGTTATAGATAACTTAAAGATAACTCCAATAATATTGCCGACTGTGTGCGTAACCGTGACTGTCCCCTTCGAAGACCTCTCTTCGATCGGGAACATGGTGGGGTTATGATTGACGTAAGTAGGTGTTCAGGATCACTTAGTGATCATCTATTCCTCGATCGTTAGTATAGACCATAGATTGCCGAGTCACCATATATGCTTAGGATGCTACAACCTAAACACTCCACCTTCCTTACCTAATAACTTGACTAGTTCTGGCACCGAGGTCATAGATTTCTGAGTCCCGGTGGCTCACAGATTCCTTCACAACACCAACAGGTTCAGGTACCCCCAAGGCAGGTGATCCCGACGGCACACAGCTGGTGTGGAAGTATGATGAGGAGAACGACCGCATGTACGTGAACTATCCAGAAGACTGAGCCGTGGTCATGATCGTGGGCAAGCATGCAGGGTAGCATAGTCATTTCTCATGTTTTGTAGTCCGTAGCGGAAATACCTTGTTTGGATGCGTGATGTAACTCTAATATATTTACGAGATGGCAGTTGAACCCCTTATTGTCATTCTTCTATTATTATGCATGTGCTATGTTACCGTGCTTGCGAAATGCTTAGATGCGCTTCTTTCCAATTCGGGGGCTCGTTCCCCAAATTAGAAAGGGTCGCATCTTAGTCGTTACAAGTAGGTAATCAGAGCCTTACGACCATAGGAGCCTTTGTGTGATCGTACTTAGCCGAGTCGAGTCTAGTAAAGATGTTTTGAGTCTTAGTTATATTGGAGAGTAGGATTCTTTTTTCTCCTCTTCCATGCTCTGGTGAGATTCCCGACTTAGGAAATCTTAATTGTGCTCCTCTTCTTGCTCAATTTTTTTAGGATCACGCGGGTATTTGTGAAATCTGTATGATTTCGATGTGACGGAGTTCTGTCTTGGTGCCTCCTGTCTGCCTTGATTTCTTCCGGGGAGTTGAGCTCTAGGGGATTCTTGCGTACATCTCCATCATTCAGATTTCTGAGTATCAAAGAATGAAGGATGTTTGTAATTGCTTCAATACTAGTAGTGGCGAGATAACCCCGATGTCCCCAGTACTGGTGCAGATTGTTCGGGAGTACTGCCATACTTTGTATCGTTGTGATCACGAGGGTCTGTTGTAGATGAAGGTCCGAGATTCTGGTTATGTGTTAACGGATGTGATACAGGTGACGGGTTAGTATAGGAGTTGTGTGATATTACTCCTTGTATCCGTGTACTAGATTGCATGACCAGATATTTCGGGAATTCATAGGTGGGATATCAAGTAGTAACTTATAGGTCAATCTTCTTACAGATGCATGATGTGAGGTTGAGATTCGATATTCAGTGGGTGTTTTTGTTCACGGTCGTCTTACAGCGGTTCTCGTTGTGTCTTAAAGAGTCCTTGTAGCTCGCTACGACTCGGGGATACTTCGTAAGTCGTGTGCACTACCTTGCACAGGATGGCTACTATAAATTCGAGCCCGTGTGATCTTATCCATGAAGATATCGGATGAAATCTCGATCATATGTTTGTTCTGAGCAGTTCTATCTCATACTTGTTTGCAGTGGTCTTAATCAGAATTTTGTCGACCGTCACTTTGAGGAAGCCTTCTTACTATTTTCTTCGAGTGCAATTGGTATATTCCTATTCAGATATTCCTGTCATTTTGATTCAGCTATATCTTCAATTTATTCTGTGGGGCTAATGTGTTGTACGTCTTCAGGAGGGCTCCACCAACTCGTCAGAATCCAGGGCGTGAGGATGTGTCGCCACCACCTCCTCCTCCGGAGAATCCTCCTCCACCGCCGCCTCCTCCTACAGAGGCTTGGCAAGCGGTGATGGTTGCTACAAATGCAAACACTCAGATGCTGCTACAATTGTTGCAAGAGAGGGCTAATCAGCAGCAAGGCAATTTCTAGCATGGTGGCAATTAGTTTGCTAGTCTGAGTCAGTTCCTGTCGAATCAGCCGAAGACTTTCACTTCCTGTGACCAGCCATTTGATGCTGAGGATTGGATCCGTGACATGAACAAGCATTTTGAGTGCAGCAATGTTCGTCCTGAGTATTTCGTCAAGTTTGCAAGTTTCGAGCTGAAGGGGCAGGCATCTATCTGGTGGCAATAGTTGAAGGATTCCAGAGGCGCTAGAGTGATCACTTGGGATGAGTTCTGCCGTGACTTCAGATCCCACTACATTCCGTCCAGCTTCGTGGAGGAAATGCGTGAGAAGTTCAGGCGCTTGAAGCAGGGTGGTAACTCCGTGTATAAGTACAACGTCGAGTTCCACGAGCTAGCCCGATACGCCTTGCAGGATATCCCTGATCAGAAGAGCAAGATTTATCAGTTCAGAGGTGGCTTGAAACAAGATTTGTAGTTAGCTCTTGCTTTGCACGATCCTTAGGAGTTCGACAAGTTCTACAACTTAGCTCTCAGGGCAGATGCAGCCTTGCTTAGGGTGGAGAATTCTAAGAAGCGCTTTAGAGATTCCAGCTCCTCTTCTTCTACTCACGTGGTTCAGAAGCAACAGAAGTTTTGGGTGTCTCCTCCTCCTCCTTGGGACTCGCAGCAGCTCAAGCATTCTGGTGGCCGTGGTTCTTCACACCCAGCCAACCCAGTCTTTCAGGAGAGATTCCAGCATCAGAAGCAAGGGCCTCCTCAAACACAGTACCGTCAGCCAGTAGAGGTTACTTGTCACAAGTGTGGGCAGAAGGGTCACTATGCCAACAAGTGCACTTCTCAGCTCCGTCTGCCGCCTCCTCCTCCAGGCAAACCTCCAAGCAATGCTCTCGTGAAGTTCAACCCCAGGTCAGCTCGAGTCAACATGGTGAATGCAGCCGAGGCAGAAAACTTGTCAGATGTGATCATGGGTAACCTCCTCATTAATGATTTTCCTGCTAAAGTGTTGTTCGATTCTGGCGCATCGCATTCTTTCATGTCATATCCCTTTGCATCTGGTAATAATATTGCGACCGAGTTTCTAACCAAGTCTTTGCAAGTTGTGTCTCCGGGTATGCAGATGAGCTCTCACTTGTTCGTTCCGGGTGCTTCTGTCAATATAGGAAGTTATTCTTTTTTGGCGTCTCCTATTGTCTTGGGCAATTCCGACATTGACTTGATCCTTGGTATGGACTGGCTGGCCATGAACAAGGCATCGATTGATTGTGAAGCTAAAGCAGTGAAGCTTACCCAGTCTTCGAAGGACGTGATTATACTCGCGGCGCGCGATGATACAATCCTTCTATTCTCGTTGAATGAAAAGGCTGAGATTAATCCTTTTCGCAAGTCCCAGTGGTCTGCGAATATGAAGATGTGTTTCGAGAAGTGCTGCCGGGTATGCCTCCGCACCGAGAAGTTGAATTTTTCATTGAGCTTGAGCCAGGTACTGAGCCGGTGTGCAAACGGCCGTACAATTGGGTCCAGAAGAGTTGAAGGAACTTAAGAGGCAACTCGATGAGAAGGAGCGTTTGGGTTTGATCAGACCGAGCTCGTCTCCGTGGGGCTGTAGAGTTCTGTTTGTCAAGAAGAAGGATGGCACGGACCGGTTGTGTGTCGATTACCGTCCATTGAAAAAGAAGACAATCAGGAACAAATATCCACTTTTGAACATAACTGAGTTGTTCGAACAGTTGAAAGGGGCTTAGATCTTCTCCAAGCTCGATCTCAGAATGGGCTATCATCAAATTCGCATTCGCGAAGAGGATATTCCGAAGACTGCCTTCAGGACTAGTTTTGGCTCGTATGAGTATACGGTCATTTCTTTTGGTCTGGCAAATACTCCTCTGACATTTTATCGATTGATGAACTACATATTCTCTCCGTTCAAGAATGACTTTGTTTAGCTCTATCTTGACGACATTCTGGTCTTTTCTGAAACTGAGGAAGAACATGAAGAACATCTCAGATTGGTGCTTGATAAGCTGAGGGAGTACAAATTGTATGCCAAGTTTTCCAAGTGTGAGTTCTGGCTGAAAGAAGTCGTCTATCTTGGTCACATTATCTCTGCCGAGGGCATCGAAGTTGATCCGTCGAAGGTGCAGGCTATTGTTGAATGGGAGCCTCTGCAGAATGTGAAGCAGCTTCGAAGCTTTCTCACGCTTGCAAGCTATTGCAGAAGGTTCGTTGAGAACTTCTCCAAGATTGCTAAGCCGCTCTCAAGTCTTCTTCAGAAAGGTGTGAAGTATGCTTGGTCTCCAAAGTGTCAGTTGGCCTTCGACACACTCAAAGAGAAGCTCACCTCTACTCCAGTCTTGGTTCCCTCGGATGATTCCAAGCCTTACCAGGTGTTCTGCGACGCTTCTCTCCAGGGTCTTGGTGCAGTTCTGATGCAAGAGAAGAAAGTGGTTGCTTATACCTCCAGGAAGTTGAAGCCAGCGGACAAGAATTATCCTGTGCAGGTTCTTGAGCTAGCAGCTGTGGTACACGCTCTGATGACTTCGAGACACCTCTTGTTGGGATGAAAGGTTGAAGTATTCACCGATCACAAGAGTCTCAGTACATCTTCACTCAGCATAACCTGAATCTCGGACAAACTCGTTGGGTGGAAATGCTCCAAGATTTTAATCCGAGTGTTGAGTACACGCGAGGCAAAGCTAATGTCATGGCAGATGCTCTGAGCAGGAAGGCGTACTGCAGCAGTCTTATTCTGAAACCTCTCCAGCCTGACCTTTGTGAGTCTTTCAGGAAGCTCAACCTTCAGTTAGTACCTCAGGGATTTCTTGCAAACCTTCAGATCTCTCCTACCTTGGAAGATCAAGTCCGAGCAGCACAACTTCTTTATGCAATAGTGAAGAAAGTCAAGATTGGCGTGGCAAAGAGTCTTCCCAAGTATAAGTGCTTCAGTGTTGATGCCAGAGACACGTTGTTCTTTGAGGATCGTCTTGTCGTTCCGAAAGGTGATCTCAGAAAGGTAATCATGGAAGAAACTCATAACTCCTTGCTCTCTATTCATCCTGGAAGCTCCAAGATGTATCAGGACTTGAAACAGACCTTCTGGTTGACTCTCATTAAGCGTGAGATTGCTCAGTTCATAAACGAATGTGATGTATGCCAAAGGGTGAAAGCCGAGCATCAATGTCCAGCAGGTCTTTTGCATCCTTTACCCATTCCCGAGTGGAAGTTCGATCACATTGAGATGGATTTCGTCACCGGGTTTCCAAAGTCCAAGAAGGGTAATGATGTCATCTTTGTCGTCATCGACAAGTTGAGTAAAATGGCTCATTTTCTTCCAGTCAAGAAATCCATTTCGGCAGCTCAGCCTGCAGAGTTGTACACTTCCAGGTTTGTATCTTTGAACGGCGTGCCTATGATGATTTCTTCGGATCGCGGAAGTATCTTCTCTTCCAAGTTCTGGGACTCTTTTCAGTCCGTGATGGGCACGAAGATACGCTTCAGCATAGCTTTTCATCCTCAGACTAGTGGTCAAGTGGAGCGAGTGAACCAAGTTCTTGAGGATATGCTGAGAGCCTGTGTTATCTCTTTTGGCATGAAGTGGGAGGATTGCCTGCCTTTTGCTGAGTTCTCGTATAACAACAGTTCTCTAGCTAGTTCTGGCAAAGCTCCGTTTGAGACTCTCTATGGCAGGACGTGTTGTACCCCGCTCAACTGGTCCGAGACCGGCGAGCGTCAGATCCTTGGGAATGACTTGATAGAAGAAGCTGAGGAGATGTGTCGGGTCATTCGTGACAACCTCAGAGCAGCTCAGTCCCATCAGAAGAGCTATTATGATAGCAAGCATCATGAACTGTCTTATGAGTGTGATGACTTCGTCTATCTCAAGGTGTCGCCTATGAAGGGTACGTAGCACTTTGGCATCAAAGGCAAGCTTGCGCCTCGTTTCGTTGGTCCGTTCAGAGTGGTTGGCAAGAGAGGAGACCTTGCGTACCAGCTTGAGCTCCCATCAAACTTTGCAAATGTGGATGATGTGTTCCATGTTTCTCAGCTCCGGAGGTGCTTCAAGACCAACGAGTGCACTGTTCATCTTCAATACATCGACCTTCAGCCTGATCTATCCTATCGTGAGCATCCAGTTGTGGTTCTCGAGGCAACTGAGCGCAAGACCCGTAACAAGACTGCAAATTTCTCAAAGTGTGGGAGAGTTTGTAATGCCCCAAGAGTGTATCTTTCCCTATTTGGAACCTTCTCCTTGTGGGTCCAACTTTTCATTGATATGAGAGCTTGCCAATGCATATGATTTCATGTGATGTCACCTTGTTTGTTCATCCTTTGCATGGATGCATGCCATATCATTTCATGTCATTCTGTTGTTGCATTGTGATCATATGATGTGATGTGATATCTTGTGTGATATGTGGTTTTGTGAAATGTGTGGTGTGGTGAAACTCTACTAGGGAGCTTGTGGATTTCAACTAGGGTTTCAAAACCATCTCTCCCTTGTATCTCAAGCCCATATATTCTTTTGCTTATTCCCTGTTTTAAAAATGTCCATGGTTTAGCATATTTTTGTGGTGTTTGTGAGAAAGTGAAGTGTTATTTTGTTCCAAGTTCTAAAAGGTGTAAATATTCACAAAACAGAGCAAACATATTCTGTTTTGAAACTATTTAGTTGCTCCTAAAATTCCTTTTCTATTTTTCTTAAATAGGTTATATTTTCTTATGACCAGGGGTACGTTTGTTTCATTTTTAGCTTTATATGATTAGCTTGTGCTTTTGTCTCTTATCTCTGGTTTATTTCAATTAGAAAGCCCCCATGATTTATTTTTCCTTCTATATGGCGCCACTCGTGGGCTCCCTCCCCCTGCGTGGCCAATTTGCCTCTCTGTCTGGCGCGGCAGCCCATCCTTGTGTGTCCCTCCTTCCTCCTCCTGACGCCGTTCCACCCCGCACTCGCTTTCCATTAGGCTTCCGAGAGAGAGAGAGAGAGTCGTCGTGAGGGCTACAGACGTCGAGCCCCCCATAAAACGTTGGTGTTCGTGCCACCCTTTCCCTAGGGTTCCGCGTCCCCTCTTTGCGCCACTGCCACCTCTCTCCATTTCCCTCCTTCTCTCCTTCCTACTCAGGTAAGAATCTCCAGATCGAAAGCAGAGAGAGGCAAAGAAGTAGCCGTCGTCGTCTAACCCGCTCCCATCGTCTCCGGCGCCGGCCGCCATGTCCGGGGGCTCGGGGCAGCACCCTGTGCTCCATTCCCGTCTTGAGGCCGCGGAGCGACCTCACCGACGGGCAGATCCTCGTCTACGGCGTGCACCCGGTGGTCTACGTCCTCTACTTCGGTTCTCCACAGCGCCCCTGCATCATCTTCAGATTGCGTCTTCTTCCGGCTTTTCCCGCTCGATCGCCCACTTCTTCCTTCCCCTAGGTGAGCTAGCCTCCACCTCCCTTCCCCTCGGTTAGATCCGGCCAAAGCTCGTCGCTGAGCTTCTCTGATCAGAGAGAGGAATGGCCAGTTGGTGTTTGTTGGGTAGTAGCAGCGGTGGTTGTGCTCGGTAGGTGCAGCGTAGCTAGCAGCGGCATCTCTGGGCAGTAGCAGTAGCCGTGGTGGTTCCCCCCTCGCGGCGCAGCTGCAGTAGAGGAGATAGGTCCGGTGGTGTCTCTACCATTGTCGATGTGCAGTAGCAGAGCAGGTCTCCGCGTGTGGTTACCTAGAGGGTTGCCTCCTCTCTGTCAAGCCCCCGATGCGTATCCCAGTGGTTTGAAGTGCGTGCGGGTTGTATGTGCTAGTTGTAGGTGCTGGGTTCGAGTACCAGAGAGAGAACCCCCCTTTTTTGATTGTGTTTCAACAGTAGCAGCAGCAGAGAAGTTACCTCGCAAGCTTTCCCTTCTCTGTCGAGCCTGTAGTTAGTAGTGGAGTGGTGTTATAGTTGTGTGAGTATCAGGGTGTCTGGGGTTCGATTCCCCCCCCCGACCTTTTATATATTTTTTGTTTTGTTGCATATACTTCCTGTTTTGCAATGCTCACTTGCATCCCTGCTTTGGTAGGGTGCAACCCTTGTAGTCTTTATTTTCTTGCTCTCAACAGTAGGGGTTTTGGCATTTGTTGCTAGCATGGTAGAAGAGCATGGTAGTGATGTTGTATATGTGGTGTAATAGTGAGCTAGATCTTGTGATGTTGTGTATGCACTAGGTTTTTATGTGGAGAGGTGTGTCTCCATCCATATATATGTGTGAGTTTTGCTCTAGCCTAGTGCTGCACATGTGTGTGCTTCTTATCCTCTTGTGTGATGAACTCATGCACCATGTTGTGCAAGTGAGTGCTTGTGTGTGTGTGTAGGTGCACATGTGTGTGAGTGTGGTAGTTGTTCTTGGGGAGTTGTGAGTGCTTGTGTGTGTGTCACACACATGCCAAGGCAAGTTGTGCCTTGGAAGCACATGTGCAAGTTATATGTGTGGGTGTAGAAGTGCTTATGTGAGTGCAAGTTAGTAGTGATTTCTATTTAGCATGTGTAGGTGACTTTTATGCTTGTGCTTGTTGTAGGTGTGTGGCAATGGTGATGTGCTATGGCACACATACATGAGGTCAAAACCCTCATGTCACCATTGGACTTGTGAGAGTGTGCAAGTGCTTGAGTAGGTGTTGTTCTAGTGAATAGCACATGTGATGATGCACTATTCACTACATATCATTCCATGTAGATTTTCTTTTCTAGTTTGTGCCCATTTGTTCCATGAAAGTGCATATGTTTTACACATGGTTTTGGGGTAGAATCATCCCAGGAATCCATTGGTGAAGTCAGTTTTGCCTTTGGAACATTTTCTGGAGATGACATATTTCGGATTTGTTCTATGTTTGGAGCTTGGTTCCATGAGATGTGGTGAGCCCAAGAGGTTGATTCCTTGTTGTGGCATTAGAGGGTGACCCCCTCTACCACTTGTTGCTTTTGTTTCATGCTTAGTAGTTCATATGTGCAAGTGGTGCCTAGTCAAAGTAGGCATGTGGCTGAAATTCCAGATTAGTGAGTCTGAGAATGTGTTTATATTTTCTGCTCTCGTTGTTGTGCTTGTGGAGATCCATGTGTTGTGAATCAGCCTTTGTTATCAACTGGAAAGTTGTAGCTTTTGTTTTTTTCTAGCTCTCTGTAACTTTTCATTCCATTTGGAGTCCTGTAGATATTGTTTTGGGTGCTGTCAAAATGCTTCAGAGCATAAACATCTAGTGAGAATCTGTAATTTTCACTAAGTCCTTGAAAACTGATATTTTTGTCCAACTTAGCAGCTGTGTAACTTTATGTGTGAAACTCCTTTGTGTGATATTTTTTGCTTGCGCTTGTAGTACCTTTGAATAGCTTCTGCCACTTATCCAATTTGGCATATTTGGGTGGCTGTAGGTGCTTTGCATGTAGCCCTTAAAATGCTATGAGGTGTTTATGGCAGATTGTATAGTTTTGATGTTTTGATGTTTGTGAGTGCATAGTTGATGTTGTGGTGATATTCCTTGCAGCACCCCATCCATGTTGGTTTTATTTATGTCTTGGCAACCTGGAAATACCAGAATTATGCCATTGGAGTGTGTGGTGATGATTTTGTTACGTAGCACTTCATTTCTTGTTTCGTTGTTTCCCGTTGATCCGTAGCTCCGTTTGTAACGTTCTTTATATGTTTTTGCATCGTTTTCACGTGACGCATCTTATCATGTCATTATAATGCGTGTCAAGATAGTTTAGAATGAAGTTCCGTCCAGGAACATGTATTTACATCTCATGCTTGTGCAAGTAGGTAGAATAGTGATGCATGGTCATTTTCATCTCATGCATTATGTGCTTGCTGCATCTTGAGGTGCTGTTGTTCATTGGATGCTATTTTTATGTTGGGTAGCACCGGGATCGGAGAACGAGTATGTGGATTCAGGAGAGTACGTGCAGGACAAACAAGAGCAATTCCAAGATGAGGACATCACACGCAAGATGATATGACCTTGATTCCATCTCTAGACTTGTTATGCTAGATTACGTTTCTTCGTCATATCATCGCTACCTACCACTGAAATAATTGCCTCCTGATATTGCCATGGAACCCATACACTTTCCCTTCCTAGCAAATCTTGAATGGCTAAGTAGGCTTTGCTTAGCTACTAATGTTAGTGTTGCTAGTTGCTGGTGCCTTGTCTCATGTGATAACATGAGTTGATATCATTATGTTAAATCTGATATTCATTTAACGCACCTATATACTTGGTAAATAACGGAAGGCCTAGCCTTTTGCCGGGTGTTTTGTTCCGTTATTGCCGCCATAGTTACAGGCTACCGGTGTTTGATTCCATAATGATAGTTCCTAACACGTTCGGGGTTGTTATGGGGACCCCCTTGATAAATCACGTAGTGTTAAGACTTGTCCGACAGGACCCAACATTGGTGTTAATTTGCTAATCACTTAATAATAATATGCATAGGGAATGATCACCCCGAGGATCTTTAATCAACAACCCGGGCAAGTGCTCCTCATGAGTGTTGGTCCAACCTGGTCTGCCTGCGGGGCCACCACAAGGAAACATGAGGTTTGGTTCTCGTAGATAATTCCATCCGTCCTGTCCTGAGAGTGAGATACGCGGCTCTTATCAGGGTCGTTGACATGACGGGATGTCCTGCTAGTCTTGTGTTGCCTTAGCGATATATCTTGCATATAGGAATCCCGGTGAAGCTTTGGTTCTCCCCAGAGTTGAGGTTTTCCTCTAAGGAATCCGACGAGATCACGAGATTTGTGATAGAGGATTACTTTGTGGCCCGTGACCGTTTGTGATGGACTAGTTGGAGCACCCCTGCAGGGTTTAATCTTTTGGAAAGCCGTGCCCGCGGTTATGTGGCAACTTGGATTATTTGTTAACATCTAGTTATAGATAACTTAAATATAACTCTAATAAAATTGCCAACTGTGTGTGTAACCGTGACTGTCCCCTTCATAGACCTCTCTTCAATCGGGAACACGGTGGGGTTATGATTGACGTAAGTAGGTGTTCAGGATCACTTAGTGAGCATCTATTCATCGATCGCTAGTATAGACCACCTTCATACATGTTGTACATAGGTTAGCCACCATATATGCTTAGGATGCTGCAACCTAAACACTCCACCTTTCTTACCTAATAAGTTGACTAGTTCTGGCACCGAGGTCATAAGTCCCCGTGGCTCACAGATTCCTTCACAACACCAACAGGTTCAGGTACCGCCAAGGCAGGTGATCCCGATGGCACACAACTGGCGTGGCAGTGCGATGAGGAGAACGACCGCGTGTACGTGAACTATCCAGAAGACTGAGGCGTGGTGGTGATCGTGGGCAAGCATGCAGGGTAGCATAGTCATTTCTCATGTTTTGTAGTCCGTAGTGGAACTACCTTGTTTGGATGCGTGATGTAACTCTTATATATTTATGAGATGGCAGTTGAACCCCTTATTGTCATTTTTCTATTATTATATATGTGTTATGTCACTATGCTTGCTAAACGCTTAGATGCGCTTCTTTCCAATTCGGGGGCTCGTTCCCCAGATCGGAAAGGACCGCATCTTAGTCGTTACAGTCTGTCCTGCTCCTGCGTCACCCTTGACTCCTGAGGCCGGGCCTCGCCTCGGTATATCCGCCGCTCCGGAGGGCTCCTTAGGAGGTCGCTTGCGAGTCTTGATGTTGTTCTTCCTCGCGAGGCTTGGCCCCTCGTGAGGCCTTGCCTTGAGTGGTGCCATGCTCGATTGTGTTCGGTAGATGAAGTGGGCCAGCCCTGGGCTACATGCAGGCAGGTCTGGGTACCCCCATTCCCAGAACGCCGACATAAACGTAGCATATGATCAAGTCAGTTTATTGCTACTGTTTTCTGCATGTCAATGTATCAGTTCCTATAACCATGAGATCATGCAACTCCCGGACACCGGAGGAATACATTGTGTGTATCAAATGTCGCAACGTTACTGGGTGACTATAAAGGTGCTCTACAGGAATCTCCGAAGATGTTTGTTGGGTTGGCATGGATCAAGACTTGCATTTGTCAGTCCGTGTGACGGAGAGGTATCTCGGGGCCCACTCGGTAATACAACATCACAACAAGGCTTGCAAGCGATGTGACTAAGGAGAGTTAGTCACGGGATATTGTATTACGGACCGAGTAAAGAGACTTACCGGCAATGAGAGTGAATTAGGTATGGATATATTAGTGATCGAATATCGGCGAAGTAACATACCGAAGGACAAAGGGAACAACATACGGGATTAACTGAATCCTTGACATAGAGGTTCAACCGATAGAGATATTTGTAGAATATGTAAGAGCCAATATGGGCATCCACGTACCGCTATTGGTTATTGACCGGGGAGTGTCTGAGGTCATGTCTGCATAGTTCTCGAACCCGCAGGGTCTGCACACTCGATGTTTGTTGACATTTCGATATAGTTGAGTTATATGTGTTGGTGACCGAATGTTGTTCAGAGTCCCGGATGAGATCCTGGACGTCACGAGGACCTCCAGAATGATCCGGAGGTAAAGATTGATATATAGGAAGTCCTGTTTTGGTGGCCGGAAAGGTTTCAGGCTCATCGGTAGTGTACCGGGAGTGCTTGGAGGGTACCGGGGGACCATCGGGAGGGCTGTGACAACCCAAGGGCTTCATGGACTATGAGAAGAGGCAAACCAGCCCCTCGTGGGCTGGTAAAAGCCTCCACTAAGGGCCCATGCAGCTGGAGTGGAAGGATAAGGCAAAAAGCCAAAGGTGGAAAGAGTTTCCTAGTGGGAAGGAAGGAATCCTAATCCTACTAGGATTAGAGGAGGACTCCTCCTCTCCTCCTCACTTTGGCCGACCCAAAGGGGAAAACCTAGGGTGCTGACCTCCCTCCTCTCCTCCTATATATACTAGAGGTATTGAGGGTTTTTGGACACACAGAAATCAGCCATGGCTGCCTCTCTCTCCCACTAGATCTGTTTCTCCTCTAGTATAGTTCGGTGGTGCTTAGGCGAAGCCGTGTTAGATTAGTTCACCACCACCACCACCATACCGTTGTGCTGGAGAAGTCATCTACCTCTCCGCCCCTCTTGCTGGATCAAGAAGGTGATGATCTTCATCGAGATGTACGTGTGCTGAACGCGGAGGTGTTGTATGTTCGGCACTAGATCAGGATGGATCGTGATGGGATCGCGGGACAGATTGTGATGAGATTGCGGGACGGGCTGCGATTTGGATCGCGAAGATGTTCCACTACATCAATCGCATTATATAAGCTTCTACTTAGCGATCTATAAGGGTATGTAGATTCACTCTCCCCTCTCGTAGATGATCATCACCATGGATAGGTATTGCGTGTGCGTAGGAAATATTTTGTTTCCTATGGAACGTTCCCCAACAGGAGGCCCGTCGTCTTGGTTTCGTCAGGAGAGCCATGCCTACGAGCGGCAGGCTATTCATATGGTAGCCAAGGAGGCGATTGCCCATCTCCGGGACACCCTTCCAGTGATGAAGACTCATCCTTATCACTACCTGCCATGCCACGTACCGTACACCAGTCACTATGCTTTTGTATGCCCCTGAGGACAGGAAGATGATGCTATTGGGATGCTCGTATAGTACCTCATAGCCTTGGAGTGAGCCTTTGATGGCTTAGTGGATGACTTGGCGGCTGCTCCTCATAGTAAGACTGAGCTCCTTTGCCCGGCACCACCTAGGTCATGCCCATCTTCATCTGCTTCGTGCACTCCGCCAGCCCAGCTTCGCCGCCAGCTGCCTACGATCGGAGAGTTCAATCAAGTCATTGCTCTTCTATGCCTGCTAGTCCAGTTCGTGCTTCGCCATCTCATGCAGTCCTCTTACAGCCCGTGCTAGAGGAAGTAAACTCCCGAGCTCATCATCTGGGACTTTCCCTAGGCCAGCCGATCCAGGTCCCTTTCGACGCCAACTAGAGATGGTGCGGAAGAGCGTCTGTGTGCTTGTATGATATGTATGATGGTGTGCTCTTAGACTGAAGGGAAGTAGTCATGTTTTGTCACGTAGGACCAGGAGAAGTGCACTAGTTTAAATAACATGTAGCATACGAGAGTACAACCTGAGTGATATGTATAATTATGTGCGATGTAAGATGTACCGCAGTCCTTCTCCAAACGCGATGGTTATTTTATGAAAAATATTTTCACGGTGTTTGCTTGGATAGAATTTTATTTTCATGTTGCCTTGAACTTGGATTTATCATTTGGTTTTTATGGCATTAACCCATATTTGACGCGCTTTCGCAAGCATGCTCGGGTGTGTCGCATGACGAGACTAGCCACCAAGTCCTTCCGAGGCCTGGAGCTAATGCCGTCGGGGAAGATCTGAGCATAGGCACCGTGTCTAGCCCACGCTCACGTGATACTCAAGAGGGAGACATTGAGTGCACTTGGCTCGTGAAAAGAAACGAACAAAATGTAGCAAGACCCAAAAACCAAAGCTTTCATTTCAAGGAGATGACAAATTGTTTACATGCAAAAGAGGTGTGACCTCGTTGATTGTTCCGCCAGCACGGGGCATGGAGCTTCCACTTGGGCGTGGGCATGGTTGTGATTCAATATATTTCCGCCAGCGCGGAGCATGGGGCTTCCTCTTAGGCGTGGGCATGGTTGTTTTTCAACCGATTTCCGCCAACACGGAGCATGGGGCTTCCACTTGGGCATCGGCATGGTTGCGATTCAACATCTTTTCCGCCAGTGCGGAGCATGGGGCTTCCACTTGGGTGTGGGGATGTTTGTGATTCAAATGTTTTCCGCCATTGTGGAGCATGGGGTTCCACATGGGCGTGGGCATGGTTGCAATTCAACCGTTTTCCGCCAACACGGAGCATGGGGCTTCCACTTGGGCGTGGCCGGGAGTCCTCCCGAGGCCAAGAGGTGTGCATCGAGAGGCTTCAGGGCATGTACAACACCATTGCTTTCTTATGTGATAGGGTCACGGGTAGAACTTGTGGATGTGCTGGATGTTCCATATGTTTGGCACGGGCACCCCACCCTCCGTTTCCAGGCATGCCACGCCGGGCCTCGAGACATGGGTGACCCTGAAGGGGCCCTCCCACATGGGTACGAGCTTGTGGAGGCCCTCCCTGGAGAGGATCTGCCATAGGACGAGTTCCCCAGCCTCGAGAGTGCGAGGGAAGATGTAACGACCGTTGTAGCACGGCAAGTCCTGCTGGTACCTCACGACATGAAGGGCAGCCTAGCAGCAGGACTCCTCGAGCAGAAAAATATCAGTCCCCCGCGAGTCGTCTTGACGCGCCTCGTCGAACACCAAGACCCGTGGGGAACCATGCATAAGCTTAAAGGGAAGTACCGCATCATCCCCATAGACGAGGAAGAAGGGGGTTTCACAAGTGGGCTTGGTCGTAGTGGTTTGGATGGACCATAGTGCAGGTTGTAGCTCATCCAGCCAACCCCTCCTGGAAGCCTCAAGCTTATTCTGGAAGCTCCTTGTCTTGAGGCCCTTTAGGACCTCAGTGTTGGCGTGCTCGTCCTGGCTGTTACCTCATGGATGTGCCATGGAAGCGTAGCATATCTATGTACCAAGGTTAGCATAGTATGATCTGAAAAGGCCGCTCATAAATTGGGAGAAATTGTCGGTGATGATGCGGTTGGCGATGCCGAATACATACATGAGGCCCTTGAAGAACTTGACTGGTAAGCCGGTCGGGATAGTGCGCACAGTCTCGACCTCCGCACACTTGGTGAATTTGTCGATGATGATGTAGAGGAAGAGGTATCTGCTAGGTGAAGGGGGAAGGACCCAGTATGTCCATCCCCCACACCGCGAAGGGCCACGAGAGTGGAATCATGTGTAGCCCCTGCGCGGGTTAATGGATCTCCTTGGCATGGAACTGGCAGACCTCGCAGGATGGACCAGTTCCGCAGCATCACAAAGCGTAGTGGGCCAATGAAAACTAGTGTGAAATACCTTACCAGCAAGGGTGTGCAATGAGGAGTGGTGCCTGCAATCCCCTCCATGGATATCATTGAGCAGCTCGCGCCCTTGTTCCTCAGAAATGCATCGCAGTAGGACATCGTTTGGCCGCCTGTGGTACAACACCCCGTCCAGCACGCAGTAAGCGGTGGCCTACCTCTGCCTCCTCTGTGGGAAGGTGGTAGTGAAGCAAGTAATCCTTGAATTCACGGACAAACTACCCTCTCAGGGTTCCAACACCAAGAGGAGGTGGTATCCCGAGGGCAGGACACAGTTGGACGCGCCCGTTGTGGGGCAGATGATAGCTCCTCATGCAGCGGCATTGCGCCAATTGCAGGCAGCATGGCTGACGTATTGAGGGGCCTTTCTTCGAAGAAGCGAGGGCTTTGGAACTCGTGGCGATACGCCCACTTGGCGATGTCTTCGGCATCCTTATTGGCGCCATGCTAGATGTGCTGCAGCTCCATGCCAAGGAAACGTTTCTCAAGTTTGCGTACCTCCTCCAGGTAGGCTGTGATGTGCTCATCCTTGGGTTTGTAGCTTTTGTTGGAGAAGTTGATGAGGAGTTGAGAGTCTCCCTTGACAACGAGGTGCTTGATACCGAGGGCAGATGCGACTTGAGGCTGGAGATGAAGCCCTCATACTCCACTATATTGTTGGAGACCTTCTCATCGTTCCTGAAGCATAGCTAGATCATGTAGTAAATCTTATCTCCCGTCGACAACTTGAGCACAATGCCATCCTCTGCACCCAGCGTCGAGAAGGCTCCTTCAAAGCATAGGGCCAAGCTGTAGGGCACCTCGTCCCCAGGCAGGAGGGAATTGTTTTTGCGAGGCTCCTCCTTGCCTGGGTCCATCCACTCTGCCACAAAGTCGGCCAGGGCCACACCTTTGATGACTTTGGTGGTGTAGAACTTCAGTTGGAAGGCCTGCAACTCGATGTTCCACTCAGCCACTCTGTCGGTGGTGCTGGGACTGCACAATATTTTCTCCAAGGGATAGGCTGAAATAACCTTAATAGGATGGTCGTGGAAGTAGTGCGTGCGGTTTCCTAGAGACGACGAGGAGCATGAGGAGGAGCTACTGCATGGAGTATGTGGGAACCCCGACTTACGAGTCGATATCACCAAATGAACGTGCTCAGTAATCCCAAAGATCAATGCTCACCGAAGACACAGATATTGAATATTAAGAGTCTTACATCCAGGTACCGAATTATTACATCACATGGCCGAATGGTCAAGTTCACAAGGTAGGGCATATATGGCCAAATCACACTGATAGAACTAGTAGAGGAAATCTTAGGGCTAAGCGGGTGCCCATGCCATCAGTCTACACCAACAGGCATTCTGACTGGGAAGCGTCCTAGTTCGCAGGGCCGTCTCCAAAGACGTAGGCTTCTCCAAACTCCGGTCCTTCCATGTGTGGTCAACAATATAACCAGTGGCAAGCCAATAAGTACTTTTGAATGTACCCTCAAACAACCCATGATATGAACAGTGTAATTGATAGGATAACAGGTAATATGCATCTTTGGTGGATAACATCTTGGTTTTAAACATGATCATGGATGTGCAACATAAGCTAAATGTTGATTTGAAGAACAGGTTACATATATCATCATATCTGTCAAGGGATGAAAACTTCGGGTTCACCTGACATGCCAAGTCACCGAACTTGGTCATATCAACTGTTTTATATTAACACCATTTACCATATACTCACACACACTTAGTTTATGCAGAAACCACTAGACGTAGTTTAAGCAGGATTACCGAACTGTCCTTGACCGTTGACACGGCTATTGGAATAGTTTTACACTCTGCAGAGGTAATACGTTGGACCCACGAGATCCAGGATACTTCCGTGTCATCCACGACTCGCGGTATATAACATACCCAAGGTAAGTACCCGATCAATGCCCTTCCCTGACGATACTAGACAAAGAGGTCCATTCGATTGGTACCCAACCCACATGATGTACATCTTATGAGCACCAACTCTGGACAGTATCATCCATGCGGGGACCAACGGTGTGCTTGAAACACGTAAAAATGGCATAGTCTCCCTACCTCGCACGACCCCATCACGAGAGTGACCACACATCACTCCCGCCACTAGTAATCAACAAAGCCCCGCCCATAAAGGGGTAATGTGGCCGTACATGTAAGGTTGGGACGTTCGACACATCATAAATCTATTCCCATTTCCGAAACCATACACACATAAAATACCCGGTGCACCACTTCACCAAAAGTGGCCACCTAACTCATCCTCACCCTCGGGTATTATTGGCACCACTTCATATACCTTTGATTTTATACCATCATCATGCTCATGCTATTATTATGCTTAGCTCTACTTGTCAACATGCTATTACCGTGACCCTCATAGGTGGTAGGATCATGCTTAATATGCAAGTGCTCCGGAGGAGCCATCGGTAACATTACTTCAATGATTTACCGATACTTATGATCACATGGATCGGAAGTACTTGCTACATTAGCATGCAATATAACATATGCTCAGACATGGTCAAAGGTTTGCTTGCCTTGGTCAGCTAAGTATCCGGGGTCTCCGAGGTCTTCAAGTCCAACTCCTTCATCACACGGGTTTTCTATCGTCGTAATAAATAAAAGCAATATGTAGCTCACTCCAAAACAGATCACAAAGTTACTTTAAACATGTTGTTTAATTCTCGTAAATTCATATTGTTATTTTAAAAATATTTGTCTCTGGTTTTACTGAAAGAATATTTTTAAAATGAATATAAGAGAAGCAAAACTATTCCAAATTAACCCTTTTAATTATTATAAAACAGAATAGTTGTTAAAAAAATTCATCCAAGGATTCTGTTAAATACTACACATTTTTAGAAAAATAATAGTGAAAGAATCATAATTTTCACTGGTTAAATCTTTTTATAAAAATAATTTTAAATAAAATTTTAAATAAAAAAGAAAAGGGCAACAACCCGGGCCTGGCTTGGCCTGGGACTCGGCCGGCCTAGTGGCCAGCCAACCAACCTGCCGAGGCGCGCGCGCCGTCAGGTTTGAACTTCACGCACGGGCCCGTGCGATCAGTGGTTGCAGGCAGAGAGGGAGACAGAGATGGGCCACCGACAGGTGGGGCACACCTGTCCGGGTCGTCTCCTACCTCTGGCTAGAGAGGAGCAGGAGCACGTCGGCGTGGCTACCGACGTCCTCACGCCCTAACAACGGCAGGAATGTGTACGACTCGTCGTCGCCTACCTGCTGGTGGTCGAGTCGACGATGGGGTGGCTCTGGTTCACCGACGACGAGGTCGCCACGGCGAGAGGTTTCGGGTGATGGTGGAGGTGGCAGCTACGGGCACGGATTCACTCGGGGAAGAGAGGAAAGCTTCGTGGGGTCACAGGGAGTGCGTAGGTGAGCAGAGGGGCCTCGGTCAATCTCGAGCACCGGGGCTGTGCTTGCTCAATGGGGTGGCTAGGGAGGTGATTGAGGTCTAGGTGAAGTGGAATGAGGGGTTTTGGAGCGAGCGGGGGGGGGGGCTTTAAATAGGCCTGCGATGGTGAGCCGACTCGGGTGAGCCGGCGATCCATCGTGGCGTGCATGGGGGTGCAGAGAGAGGATGGGGTTGAAACCACGGTCTAAAGACATTGTTTCGGACCTCCAGGACTCACTACGAGAGAGGGGGAGAGAGGAGTGGCGCGCATTCGTTGCCGCGTTCTTCTGGCGCTTCTGGTGTGCGGGCACGTGTCGTACCGGCTCTTAGTGCGGGAAAGGAGGGCCCCTGGGGGTTGCCTGATGCAAAGAGGCTTTCGGGGGAGAAGAAAGATACCACGGGGAGGTTGGAACTGGCCTAGGGACTCGCGCCCACCTCGGTTGCTCTCTGTACCACACCCAGAGCGCAACTTTGTCATGCCACGGCATGTTGGTGCGCTCTCAGGTGCCTTGGACGTGTCTAGCGTGTCCTGGGCACTGGCTTGGAGATGCCTAGTCGTTGGAGTCCCATGGGAGCCTCGGCTAGTCAAAGGAAGAGAGGGAAACATGTGATGTCAGCCTTTGGGCTGAAGCTCAAATTGAAGATTTTGGATTTTCTACTTTGAACTAGAGAGGGGCCACTTGACTAGAGTTAGGCGGTGATGTCAGCCACCTAATCTAAGAGTTTGAGAGAAAGGGATTGGGTTTAGCTGTAGTTAGGAAGGGTTTTACCCAACTGTCACAAGGTTCTCGTCAGTGGTTTGGGTGGTTGCACCCCACCACTGGCTATGCAACTTACCATGACTGGGTATGGTGCTAAAACATGGGGCTATACCAAGTTTGAGCTCCATTGGACAAGTTTAGCTTGGTAAACTTGAAAACATCCCTAAATGACCAGACATGTTCCTTCCAAAGGGAGTGTGGGCAAATCAAGTCCCACAAATCCCATTTTATCCATGGAGTCCTCATTTGAGGTATTATGCACTCCTGCAAAGTTTTAGCTCCATTGAATAAACTTTGCTATGTAGAGTTGCTCTAACTTCATACTGGACAGAAGGGGTTTTGGAATTATTTGGTGACCTTAACCACCTTGGATCAAGGTGAAACTTTATATGGCACCAAGTATGGCTTAGGGAGACCACTGTAATTTTCTAGGAATTTATGGAGAATATTTCCTTCAAAACAGACAGAAAAGGTTTTTAGGGTTTTATTCAAATAATTGTAATATAAATAGGGGTTGAAACTCTTATGTATGGAAAATACATGCCCTTCTAAGTATCTCCAAATTTTCTCAGATTTTTCTAAGGCAGAAAAGTATTTTTTCTTATAGGAATATCATTTCCGGCCTGAGAAATGGACATGCAAATAAAATAGGAAAATAATTCATAAAATAATTATTTTATGGTTTTGGTGAATAAAAGTAGTTTTAGGACCAAATCACCAACTTTGGATAAGAGCACTTCTTGCCATCAAAGACTTGTAGTGCAACCCAAAGCCGGGTTTTGAATTAACCAGAAATAAGAAAAAGGTTTTTGAGCATAATTAAGTTATGAAAATATGGTTTTTGATATCACACAATCAAGCATACAAGCATACAATGACAACCATGGCACTCATATCATTGAGTTTGGAAAAGTTTTAATAAACTCAGATTTTTGAAATACAGAAGAAGTGCAGTAAAAACAGGGTGTGACATACCTATCCCACTTACAATAATGTGACAGACCTATCCCACTTACAATAATCTCATCCCCGAGATTCCTAATCTAGGTGTTAAAAAGGTACGGAAACTCAGATCGGAGATAGTCTTCACGCTCCCATGTTGCTTCTATTTCGGTGTGGTTGCTCCACTGAACCTGGAAATAGTTGATGGTGCGGCTTCTGGTGCAACGCTCTGCTCCATCCAAGATGCGAATCGGCCTCTCACGATAAGTGAGATCTGGCTAAAGGGTTGATGGCCTGATGATCAATGTCCTTATAAAGATCTAGATGGTTTGACTCTTGGAGACACTTGGAAGACATTGTGACACGTGGAAGACATTGTGCACACCCGAAATTTCCGGAGGTAGCTCCAACTGGTAAGCAACTTCTCCACGCCTTGCCGTGACCTTAAAATGGCCAATGAACCTTGGAGCAAGTTTCCCCTTGACCTAGAAATGCTTGGTTCGCTTGAGAGGTGTGACATGGAGGTACACCTGGTCTTCGAGGTTGAACTCCAATTCTCTGCGGTGAGAATCCACATAGCTCTTTTGGCGCGACTTGGTTGCCTTCAAGTTTTCTCGGACAAGCTCCACGTTATCTTCTGCCTCTTGTAGAACTTCCGGCCCAAAAATCAACCCTTCACCGGTTTCGGACCAGTTGAGCGGGGTGCCACACTTCCGTCCGTACAACACTTCGAATGGGGCCATCTAGAGACTGGACTGGTAGTTGTTGTTGAATGAGAACTCAACAAACGACAGACAGTCTTCCCATTTGGCATGATGTGCCAAGACATAACGCGGAGCATATCCTCGAGTATCTGGTTTACTATTTCGGTCCGTCCGCCCGTCTGCGGGTCGAAAGCTGTGCTGAAAGAGAGCTTGGTTCCAAGGGCTTCTTGGAACTTCTTCCAGAATCTTGAGGTGCACTGCGTGCCTCAATCAGATGCAATCTCCTTGGGAACTCCGTGATAGCTCACAATACGCTCAATGTAGAGGCTAGCCAGCTTGTCGCCCCCATAGGTGGTACTGAATAGGATGAAGTGAGAAACTTTGGTCAGATGGTCGACAACAACCCATATAGAGTCATGCCCTCTACTGGACCTGGGTAAGCCGGTGACGAAGTCCATGCTGACTCGGTCCCACTTCCATTCGGGCACTTGGAGAGGTTGTAGAAGTCTAGCGGGTCATTGATGATGTGCTTTGACTCGCTGACACACGTCGCATTTGGCAACATAAGACGCTATTTCCCTCTTCATGTCATGCCACCAGAATCTTTCTCGGAGGTCTTGATACATCTTGGTACCACCAGGGTGAATAGAGTAGGGTGTGTTTTGTGCTTCCTCTAGGATCAAGTCCTTGAGTTCTGCCTTGTTGGGTACGCATAAACGTTTCCCAAACCACACTACTCCTTGCTCATCCACCGAGAATTCTGGGGCCCTGCCTTCCTGGATCTTCTTCTTGATGCCTTCAATGCTCTTGTGCCCCTTCTGGGCCTCCTTGATATCGTCTACTAGTGTTGGTTTGACTTCAAGGTTAGCCAGGAATCCTGGTTCAACTAGCTCCAACCCGAAGTTTTCCATTTCTTCATATAAGGCGGGTAGCATTTCCTTGAGCATAACATTCAAGGTGCTGGCCTTCCTGCTTAGGGCATCGACCACTACAATGGCCTTACCGGGGTGGTATTGAATGCTGAGGTCATAGTCTTTGATTAACTCTAACCATCTTCGCTACCTCATATTCAATTCTCGCTGAGTAAAGATATACTTCAGACTTTTGAGGTCAGTTTATATTTCACATCGCTTCCCCAGAAGGTAATGTCGCCATGTCTTCAGGGCATGCACTACTGCTGCCAACTCGAGATCATGGGTGGCATAATTCTCCTCATGCGGGCGCAGTTGCCGTGACACATACGCCACGACCCTGTCGTCCTGCATTAGGACTCCATCGAACCCGGTTCTGGAGGCATCACAATATATCACAAACTCCTTGCTGATATCTGGAGTAGCTAATACAGGGGCGGTAGTCAATCTCTTCTTCAACTCCTAGAAGCTTGCTTCACACTCCGGCGTCCACTCGAACTTCTTGCCTTTCTTCAAGAGCTGAGTCATGGGTCGAGCGCTGCGGGATAATCCCTCTACGAACTTGCGGTAATATCCCGCGTGTCCGAGGAAGCTCCTAACTTCCTTCACATCGATTGGCGACTCCCAGTTTTTTACCGTGGTAATCTTGGAAGGATCGACCTCCAATCCGCTTGCCATCATGGTATGACCCAAGAATCCAACTTCGTTCAACTAGAATTGGCATTTGCTGAATTTGGCATAAAGTTGGTGCTCTCGAAGCTTCTCCAACACTAACCTCAAGTGTTGCACATGCTCTTCTTCGGACTTGGAGAAGATTAATATATCATCGATGAATACGACGACAAACTTGTCCATGTATTCCATGAACACCTTGTTCATGAGGTACATGAAGTAAGCAGGGGCATTTGTCAACCCAAAAGACATGACAATGCACTCACATAGACCGTATCGGGTCACAAACGTAGTCTTGGGTATGCCTTCAGGTCGGATCTTCAGCTGGTAATATCCAGATCGGAGATCGATCTTGGAAATACCTTGGCTCCATTTAACTGGTCAAATAAATCTTCAATCTTGGGGAGTGGGTACTTGTTCCTGATCGTGACTTCATTGAGAGAACGGTAATCGACGCAGAGTCTGATAGTCCCATCCTTCTTAGACACGAACATAACAGGTGATCCCCAAGATCATGCACTCGGACGAATACATCCCTTCCTAAGTTGCTCATCCAACTACTTCAGCTCTGCTAGCTCTTCGGATCCCATCCTGTAATGCTTATTATAGATAGGCCTCGACCCGTGCATGAGATCAATGATGAACTCGATGTCTCGGTCGGGAGGCTTCCCTGGTAGCTGATCAGGAAAACGTACGGGGTACTCACAGACTATCGGCACTCGGTCCATCTCTTCTCCCGACAGGCTATTAACCTGCGGTACTTGAGTGGATACAGGCTCACATACATACTTGACTTTGACCCCTTGGTCACTTGTCATGGTAATAGCCCTGTTGGCATAGTCCAATATGCTCTGGTGTTTGGCCAACCAATCCATACCAAGAATTACTTCTAAGCCTTGCGACTTAATGACGATGTGATCTGTTGATAAACTTATCCCATTGATAACGATACGATTCCTCTACACCCTAGGTTGGTCCTTAACACTCCTCCCGGGGTATGTACTGCCATTTGCCCGTTAAGCAAGGTAGGCTTCAAACCACATTTTTCTGCAAACTTCTGAGTAACAAAAGAATGTGAAGAACCACAATCAAAAATATTGTTGCTGGGTGGAGTTGACGAGGAACGTAACCAGAATGCAGTCCAGGTCTTCCTGTGCCTCTTCTACGGAGATATGATTAACATATCCCCTGTTTGCGATAATGCTGATTGCGGGGAGCTTGGTTCTTGTTTGGTGCTCCTTGACCTTGATTTGGCGCATTGGGGAGCGGTGCGTTGGACTTCTTGTTGGGACACTGCATGGAATAGTGCCCAGATTGTCCACATCCAAAACAGGTAACTTGTCCTGGAAGGTTGGTCTTGACTCCAGTGTTGTTCGGTGGGTTGAATGCTGGCTTGGTGTTGACTTGCTGCTGAGGCTGGTAGTTCTGGCGAAATGTTGGAGCCTTATACTGCCGTTGCTGACAACTGGGTCCTGTTGGAGCGGACTGCCATGGGCGTGGCTTCAGATTACTGGGTCCTCCACTACCCATCAGCTTGCGCTTACGGGTATCGTTCATTGCACGACGCTTATCTTCCAACATAAGGGCCTTATTGACCAGATCGCAGAAGGTCCGGCATTCACAAACAACCAGTTGATACTGGAGTGACTGATGCAGTCCTTCCATAAAGCGTTCCACTTTTCCGGCCTCGGTCTTGACTTCCTCTGGTGCATATCTTGACAGAAATACTCCATGCCGGTTCCACTGCCTTGCCTTAATGCTCGGAATTCCCGCTTCTTAATGGTCATCATTCCGGGGGGAATGTGAGCAGCGCGGAATCCTTCGTTGAACATTGCCCAAGTAATGACTTGTCCTGCTCGCTTGATCTGGAATCCATCCCACCAAGCTCTGGCCGTGCCTCCGAGATAGTGAGAAGCATAAAGGACTTTCTTGCGATCATCAGTGCACTTGACCAGCGCGAGGAGGTCTTTGATAGTACGAATCCCGTCATCGACATCCAATGGTTCAGTCGTCTCCATGAATATGGGAGGCGTAGTCCGCATAAACTCAGATAGAGTAGAGCGACCGTTGCCATTACCGTTCTGCAGCGGGTTGTTCACCAAGACTTGAGCCAGCTGCTGGATAGCGTCATTACTGGCTTGACATTCCTCTCAGAGAGCTTCAAGGAACTGGGCCATAGTAAAGCTTTCTGGAGGTGGCGGTGGCGGTGGAATATCGCCTTGTTGCTCCTCGTGGTGATCTCCAGCTTGAGCGTCCCCTCCGGTTCCCTGATGCTGTCCTGAAGAGGCAGAGCCGGGTTTGCCGAAGGTGCTGGTGCGAGTTGAAATCACCATTCTGTCAGGGGAGTAGACAGGTCAATATGCCGAATTGGCCAGAATCATAAGGGATGATACTCAATTAAGGGGGTTTGGTGTCGTGCTAGTGTGAGATTTTTAAACCAAAGGTTTTTGGGAAAAGCTAATGCATTAGATTTTTAAAACAAGTGATGTAGTCGCTTACAAGATGCCTAAGGCAAAAATGCAGCTTGCATCATACATGCTCACACAACACTCATGGTTCACATGAACCAATACATGGACTTACTATGCTTGGGGAGACTCCTAATTGCCTAAGCCGTAATCCTAAGCGGCGGACTGCTCGGTCTCGTAGGCGGGTTCTGCAGGGTCTTCGTCTTCATCTTCATCGGTGCTTTCCTCCTTCGGAGGTGTAGGAGAAGGAGGTGGTCCATCACGGCATCTGTTAGTTGGTAAAGAAGTGAGGAGCTCAATGTACTCTTCCGCGGTCAGGCAGCGACTAAGAATAGGAGTGGCTTGAAGCGGTGGTACTCCTCCTCGGAAGGCAATGGCTGATCGCCCTCCGGGTGCTCCTACCTTCTTGACCTTGCAGGTCTTCATCTTCTCGAGGCGAAGTAGGTACTTGACTTGGTGCAGTTCTTGGTGAATCTTTGTTGACTCCTTGATCAAAAGGTGAGTCGAAGTGTCGAGGGAGAGGCTGAAATAGGTCTGAAACCTTAGTGGCATCCCGTCCTCTGAAGATGGGTTGAGTGTCCAACTCCTATCAATCTCGTGCGCCTGTCTCCACTGCCAACATCAGATCCTCCATTTGTGGTCCTTCAAAGAACCAACTAGTTCGGGAGTTATTAACCTTCACTATCATGTCCACGTGATATTCCTTGGTGTCGGCGTTGACCCAGTGCTCGTGGTATAGGAAGATGGGCGTGCGGCGTACTTGACACTTCTCGAGGCTATCTCCCAAAAGTAGGGGAAAGCCCGTCTCCAAAGGCATCTTAGGTACGGCGGCCATCTACAAAGATGCAGGAGAGAGGGTTAGAATGTTTTGTTGGGTGCAGAAATTCTGAATTGTAAAGGCTAGGTGCACGAATTGTCTCGGCTATCGTCGATGCTACCTAAGGCTTCCTATAGTCACGATGGCTCTGATACCAACTCTGTGGGGACCTCGACTTACGAGTCAAGATCGCCGACTGAATGTGCCGAGTGATCCCAGAGATCAATGCTCAGCGGACACACATATACTGAATATTAAGAGTCATACATCCAAGAACCGAATTATTACATCACATGACGGAATGGTCAAGTTCACAAGGTAGGGCACATATGGCCAACTCACACTGATACAACTAGTAGCCGAAATTTTAGGGCTATGCGGGTGCCCATGCCATCAGCCTACACCAACATGCATTCTGACTGGGAAGCGTCCTAGTTCGTAGGGCCATCTCCAAAGACGTACTCTTCTCCAAACTCTGGTCCTTCCATGTCTGGTCAATTATATAACCAGTGGCAAGCCAATGAGTACTTCCGAATGTACTCGCAAACAACCCATGATATGAACAATGCAATTGATAGGATAACACGTAATATGCATCTTTGGTGGATAACATCTTGGTTGTAAACATGATCATGGATGTGCAACATAAGCTAAATGTTGATTTGAAGAATAGATTACAGATATCAACATATCTGTCAAGGGTTGAATACTTTGTTTCACTGACATGCGAAGTCACCAAACTTGGTCATATCAACTGTTTTATATTAACACCATTTACAACATAGTCACACACACTTGGTTTATGCGGAAACGACTGGACATAGTTTAAGCAGGATTACCAACTGTCCTTGACCGTCAACACGGCTATTCGAATAGTTTTACACTCCGCAGAGGTAGTACGCTGGACCCATGAGATTCGGGAAACATCCGTGTCATCCACGACTCGTGGTATATAACATACTCGAGGTAAGTACCCGATCAATGCCTTTCCCCTGACGATACTAGACAAAGAGGTCCACTCGATTGGTACCAAGCCCACATGATGTTCGTCTTACGACCATCGACTCTAGACAATATCATCTAGGTGGGGACCAAGGGTGTGCCTGCAACACGTAAAAACGGCATAGTCGCCCTACCTGGCACGACCCCATATCGAGAGTGACCACACATCACTCCCGCCACTAGTAATGTGGCTCTTTGCTAGCAACGACTAGAGTAATCAACAAAGCCCCGTCCCATAAAGGGGTAACGTGGGCGTACATGTAAGGTTGGGACGGTCTACACTTCATAAATCTATTCCCATTCCTGAAACCATACACACACAAAATATCAGGTGCACCACTTCACCAAAAGTGGCCACCTAACTCATCATCACCCTCGAGCATTAGTGGCACCCGACGGGGTTTTCATAAACCTTTGATTTTATACCATCATTATGCTCATGCTATTATTATGCTTAGCTCTACTTGTCAACATGATATTAGCGTGACCCTCATAGGTTGTAGGATCATGCTCAATATGCAAGTGCTCCGGAGGAGCCATCGGTAACATCACTTCAATGATTTACTGATACTTATGATCACATGCATCGGAAGTACTTGCTACACTGGCATGCAATATAACATATTCTCAGACATGGTCAAAGGGCTGCTTGCATTGGTTAGCTAAGTATCCGGGGTCTTCGAGGTCTTCAAGTCCAACTCCTTCGTCACACGGGTTTTCTATCATCGTAATAAATAAAAGCAATAAGTAGCTCACTCCAAAACAAATCACAAAGTTACTTTAAAAATGTTTTTTAATTCTTATAAATCCATATTTTTATTTAAAAAATATTTTTCTCTGGTTTTAGTGAAATAATATTTTTAAAATCAATATAAAAGAAGCAAAACTATTCCAAATTAACCCTTTTCATTATTATAAAACAGAATACTTGTTACAAAAATTCATCCAAGGGTTCTATTAAATACTACACATTTTATGAAAAATAGCAGTGAAAGAATCATAATTTTTCACTGGTTAAATATTTTTATAAAAATCATTTAAAATCAAAATTTAAATAAAAAGAAATGGGCAACAACCCTGGCCTGGCTTGGCTTGGGACTCGGCCGGCCTAGTGGCTAGCCAACCAGCCTGCCAAGGCGCGCGCGCCGTCAGGTTTGAACCTGACGTGCGGGCCCTGCGGTCAGTGGCTGCATGCAGCGAGGGAGAGAGAGATGGGCCAACGAGAGGTGGGGCACACCTGTCGGGGTCGTCTCCTACCTCTGGCCAGAGAGGAGGAGCAGCACGCCAGCGTGGCTACCGACGTCCTCAGGCCCTAACAACGACAGGAATGGGTCCCACTCATCGTTGCCTACCTGCTCGTGGTCGAGTCGATGACAGGTGGCTCTGGTTCACCGGCGATGAGGTGGCCATGGCGGAGAGGTTTCGGGTGATGGTGGAGGTGGCAGCTACGGGCACGGATTCGCTCGGGCAAGAGAGGGGGAAGCTTTCTGCGGGTTACGGGGAGTGATTAGGTGGGCAGAGGGACGCGAGAACCGACGTGTAGCCAGACATCGACCGGAGCTCCGAGGCGGAGGGGCCTCGGTCTATCTCAAGCACCAGGCTCTGCTTGATCAATGGGGTGGCAAGGGAGGTGATTGAGGTCTCGGTGAAGTGGAATAAGGGGTTCTGGAGCGAGGGGAGGGGCTATAAATAGGCCCGCGATGGTGAGCCAACTCGGGTGCGCTGGTGATCCACCATGGTATGCATGGGGGTGCAGAGAGAGGCTGGGGTCAAAACCACAGTCTCAGGACGTGGTTTTGGACCGCGAGAACTCATTGCGAGAGAGAAGGAGAGAGGAGTGGTGCGCATTCGTGGCCGCGTTCCTCTGGCCCTTCTCGTGCACGCGTCGCACCGACTCTTATCACGGGAAAGGACGGGCCATGGGGGTTGCCTGATGTAGAGGGGTTGTCAGGGGGAGAGGAGAGACACCACGGGGAGGCTGGAACTGGCCTAGGGAGTCGCCCCCACCCCGGTTTCTCTCTGTAGTGCGCCCAGAGCGCAACTTTGGCATGCCACGGCATGCTGGCGCGCTCTCAGGTGCCTTGGACGTGTCTAGCGTGTCCTGGGCACTGGCTTGGAGATGCCTAGCCGTTGGAGTCCCGTGGGAGCCTTGGCTGGTCAAAAGAAGAGAGGGAAACAGGTGCTGTCAGCCTTGTGCTAAAGCTCAAATTGAAGATTTTGGATTTTCTACTTTGAACCACACAAGGGCCACTTGACTGGAGTTAGGCACTGATGTCAGCCACCTAATCTAAGAGTTTGAGAGAAAGGGATTGGGTTTAGGTGGGGTTAGGAGGGGTTTTACCCAACTGTCAGAAGGTGCTCGACAATGGTTTAGGGTTGTTGCACCCCACCACTAGCTATGCAACTTAACAGGACTTGTTTTGTTGCTAAAACATGGGGCTACACCAAGTTTGAGCTCCATTGGACAAGTTTAGCTTTGTAAACTTGAAAACATCCCTAAATGACTAGATATGTTCCTTCCAAAGGGAGTGTGGGCAAATCAAGTCCAACAAATCTCATTTTTGGCATGGACTCCTCATTTGAGGTGTTATGAACTCGTGTAAAGTTTCAGCTCCATTAGATAAACTTTGGTATGTAGAGTTTCTCTAACTTCATACTGGACAAAAGGGGTTTTGGAATTATTTGGTGACCTTAGCCACTGGAATTTTATATGGGCACCAAATATGGCTTAGGGAGACCACTGGAATTTTCTAGGGATTTGTGGAGAATATTTCCTTTGGAAATATTTCAAAAGGTCAAAACAGACAGAAAATGTTTTTAGGATTTTACTCAAATAATGATAATATAAATAGGGCTGGAAATCTTATGTATGTAACATATATGTCCTTCTTAGTATCTCCAAATTTTCTCAGATTTTTCTAAGGCACAAAAGTATTTTTCCATATAGGAATATGATTTCTAGCCTCAGAAATGGACATGCAAATAAAATAGGAAAATAATTCGTAAAATAATTATTTTATGGTTTTGGTGAATAAAAATAGTTTTAGGACCAAATCCCAACTTCGGATAAGAGCACTTCTTGCCATCAAAGACTTGTAGTGCAACCCAAAGCAGGGTTTTGAATTAACCAGAAATAAGAAAAATCTTTTTGAGCATAATTAAGTTACAAAAATATGGTTTTTTATATCACACAATCAAGCATACAAGCATACGATGACAACCAGGGCATTCATATCATTGAATTTGGAAAAGTTTTAATAAAATCAGATTTTTGAATTACAGAAGAATTGCAGTGAAAACAAGGTGTGACAGAGTAGCGCTTGCGCGCGTCTCTTGGCACCGTACTCACGGATTACATAGGTTGCTCAACATGGCGCGTGACTGTGGTGTCCAAGTCATTCCCGTCAGAAAGCTCGAGAGTCGGGGCCGTGGTGGTTCCTGGAAGCATGGCGTGATAGGCCTCGGGAACTCCAGATGCACAATGTGAGGGGCCTCCAAGACGTTGTGGGCCATGTGGGCCTCCGGAAGCAAGTCGTCAAGGACTTCTTTGGGGGGAGAGGGGGTCCCATAAGGCATGCCCCCGGTCGGCGTTGTTGAGACCAGAGCAACCTCAGGTGATGCCCTCCGAATGCCCATGGGCTTTCTCTTGGTGCACGTGTGCTCCTCCTACTCCACCACGAGGGTCTTGCTTGGTGTATGGGGGGTGGCCGCTAGGTACAACAATAGTATAGGATCTGAAGTATGTCTAGAGGGGGTGATTAGACTACTTGACCAAATAAAAAATAGCTTTTTCCCAATTTTAGTTGTGGGCCAGTTTTAGAAATTATGACTAGTCAAGTTCACCCTACACATGCATATCTAAGAGTATAGAAGCGGAATGTAAAGACATGCAAATGTAATGTACAAGGTAGGGAAGGAAGATCAAACGCAAAGGTTGACACGGTGATTTTTGGCATGGTTCCGATAGGTGGTTCTATCGTATGTCCACGTTAGTAGATACTTCAACCCATGAAGGGCTCCACCCACGAGTGGTCCACGAAGAAGCAGCCTTGTCTATTCCACCATGGCTTATGTCCACAAAGGACTAGCCTCACTCATGGTAGATCTTCACGATGTAGGCGATGTCCTGCTGTTACAAACTAATTGGTTCAACTCCACAACATGAAGTAGGAGGCTCACAAGTGACACATAACCAATCTAGGAGGCACCACCCTCCAAAAGGTAATAGATGCGGTTGAATGACGAACTCCTTGCTCTTGTGCTTCAAAAGATAGTCTCGTCAACACTCAATAACTCTCTCACAGATTTGGCATGGGTACGAGAGATTGATTTTGTGGAAATCAACCTGGGGAGGTTAGAGATTAGGTTTCCAATGGTTGAATTGGAATCTCTTGATCTAAACACATGAGTAGGTGGCTCTCTCTCAAAAATATGGATCTAGCAAGTGGGTGTTTGTTCTGTGTGCTTCCTGTACGAATGAGAGGAGGTGGAGGGGTATTGTCGGATTTCGGGCTCCGCAAAACCCTAAATATTCGAGCTCAGGGGCGTGTACGAAGATCTCTCGCAGGCTCGCCTCACCTCACTTGCTACTCCCTGGACATGGCAAAGAACTCACTCGATGGTGAGGTAGACACAGAACACGACCGTTTACCCAGGTTCGGGCCGTTGAGAAGCGTAATACCCTACTCCTGCTTTGGTGGATTTCCTCTCGCGGAGGTTGGTGGATGAACTAGTACAATGCTCGAGGGCCTCTGGAGGCTGGGTGGCCTTTGTGTGGTGCTACTGTGCGAATCAATGATTCGGGTCCCCTAGGAAGTAACCTACTCTCTATATATATAGTGGCGGCCCCGGTCCTCTTCCCTTATCGTTTTGGAGGGAAGGATCCCACAATGACCAATTTTGAAGGGGGACATGGGAACATGCTTCCCCTATCCAAAAGTGGTCTTCGCCTGCAAAGTGGTTGTCAAGGAAGCAGGGATGGGTCCAGGGATGACGTCCGTCCTGCTAGCGGGTGGTGGTGGCCTTGTTGCACCAGAAAGGAAACCTTTGGAAGATGCCTTGGGAACCCGGTTCATCGTTGCCCCCTTTGCACTAAAGGGGAAACTGCTCTGTCCTGCTGTCTGCTGCTTGCCTATCCTTCCTCCGTGTCAATCTTGACTCCTGAGGCCGGGTCTCGCCTCGGAATATCCGCCGATCCGGAGGGGTCTTGATGACGCCCACTTCGGGTCTTGATCCTGCTCCTCCTCGCGAGGCCTGGGCCCTCGCAATGGCCTTGCCCTGAGTGGTGTCGGGCCTAGTTGTGTTTGGTCGATGAAGTGGGACAGTCCTGGGCCACAGACAGGCAAGTCTGGGTACCCCCGTTCCCAGAACACCAACAATAGCCCCCGGGCCCGAGGCGTGCTTAGGCCAGCGTCAGGGCAAAGCCTTAGGGTCGGCCCGGAGCGCTACGGGCCCTATATGTCTAGTTTCCCTTGCCTTTTTGTCTTCACTCGAGTTATCAGGAATCTGACTTGTTGCGTTGGTCCATTATTGCTTTCCCTTCTCCCACACTCGCTCTTCCTCCTCGGTCTCCAACTACAACCAGCGTCTCCCAGATCCAGCACTGTCATCGTTCTGGGAAAGCGGGTACCTAGACCTGCCTAGGTGCGGCCCAGGGCTGGCCCACTTCCTAAAGCAAGCATGATTGGGTGCGGCACCGCTTAAGGCAAGGCCCTCGTGAGGGGCATAGCCTCGCGAGGAGAAACATCATCAAGACCCGCAGGGGGCCTCATCAGGACCTATTCGGAGCAGCGAATATTCTGAGGCAAGACCCGACCTCAGGAGTCAAGGATGACGTGGGAAAGGACAGGCGAGCAGTGGACAGCAGGACGGAGCAGTTTCCCCTTTAGTGCAAACGGGGCGAGGACGTGTGCGGGTTCCCAAGGCATCTTCCAAAGGTTTCCATTCTGGTGCAACGAGACCACCTCCGCCCACCAGCAGGACGGACGTCACCCCTGGACCCGCCCCTGCTGCGTTGAGGGCCACTTTTGCAGACGAAGACCACCTTTGGATAGGGGGAGTATGTTCCCCTGTTCCCCTTAGAAATTGGCCATTGTGGGATCCCTTCCCGCTCGGACGATAAGGGAAGAGGATCCGGGTCGCCGCTATATATAGAGGATTGGTCACTTTGTAGAGGGGGATCCGATCCTAGACCTCCGACCGGATACATTCGTTCGCACATGCACACCACACAAAGGCCACCCACCCTAGGGAGGCTCCCGAACACTGTACTAGTTCATCCACCAACCTCCACGAGAGGCAATCCATGAAAGCAGGAGTAGGGTATTACGCTTCTCAGTGGCTCGAACCTGGGTAAACTGTCGTGTTCTATGTCTTCCTCACCATCGAGTGAGTTCATTGCCATCCCCTTCGGGTAGCAAGCTAGGTGAGGCGAGCCACGAGAGATCTTCGTACACGCCCCTGAGTTCGAATCCTTAAGGGTTTTGCGAAGCCCGAAATCCGACATTTGGCGTGCCAGGTGGGGGGCATGTCAAGGTCTTCTCTGGGCTTCATCTTCCCTAAGCCCCGCTGCTCCTATGGCCAGCGCCAAACAATCTTCTTCGAGCCTCGTCGAGCTGGCTTCCAACCGTCATACCACGGTGGCCAGAAGCACTGTACCGGCGTTATGGTACCAAGCGACTCATACCAGATTGTCAACATCGTCTCCACCGCAGCAACCACCGCAAGGCGACTGGGAGGCGACCCGGCATCCATGACGCACCGCATCAACCTAGGGGACCTCAGTGCGCACGACGCGTTGCAGATGACAAGCGAGATGTTCCACCAGCGACCAACACAAGGGGGCTTCAACGCCTGGGCATACCACATCATGGGGCTGATCGCCATCGCCCAGAAGGCCATCCGACCCGCCTCTTCTCCAAGTCCACACGCGCCAGGCACCTGGGGCTCGCACCCCCTGCCGGCCCTCAGGCCTTCAAGACGCGGGGCCCTTCCCACGTTGGACGGGGCCGAGAGAGACGCACCCCATGCTGCCCTCCTCCTCCTCTAGATTCCGGTGGCCGGCCTCGAGGCACAGCATGCCGGCAACCACCAGACACGCGATGAGAATGGCAAGACGTTCGATGCACACATCACTGCGTATCACCAAGACCAGGCCGGCCCCCGACAACCCGGGATGACCAAGCAGGAGCGCTCCCTCAGGCGCAGCTAGTAGCGGGTGGCAGAGGCGCCGACACGGGCGAACCACGGTGATGGAGACATGCCTGGGTACCAAGGGAGGAGTCTGCACCAAGCAATGCCAGGGCCACCCAATGGCGACAATAGGAACAAGCGACTTCGTGCGGAGGCCCGTCGCAGGAAGAACTCTGAGCAACGTGACCGGGGGACCTCCCTTGCCGCCGAGAGGGACTGCCACCGTCGCACTACTGAACAACTTTGGGGGTCGATCGAACATTTATGCGGAGCCTTACGTATATTGCTATGTAACACCACCTGACCCTACCAACGAGGAAGATCCGCATGGGTCCACCCCACGCGCCAGTCCCCCTCAGGAGTAAGGAATGCCCTGGGTGTCCCCCTTTAGTCGTTCCCTAGGGCTCTGTGATGGTGGAGCATGATACCTCTCCAACCTATCTATAATTTTTGATGGTTCCATGCTATTATCTCGTCAAACTTTGGATGTTTTGTATGCCTTTTATATCTTTTTTGGGACTAACTTATTAACTCAGTGCCAAGTGCCAGTTCTTGTTTTTTCCGTGTTTTTGACCCTTTTCACAGGAGAATTTTAAACGGTGTCCAAACGGAATAAAACTTCCGAAAATATTTTTCCGGAACACAGGATACGCATCAGACTTGAGAACCAAGGTAGGGGCCACCAGGGGACCCCACAAGACCCTAGGCGCGAGCAGGGGGGCCCATGCCAAGCAGGCTTATGGGCCCCCTGTGGCTCGTCTGCCCTACCTCTTCCCCCCATAAATTCAGAAAAATTCCAAAACTGCGCGAGAGATCCACAAAATACTTTTCCACCGCCGCAAACTTCTGTGTCTGCAAGATCCCATCTGGGGCACATTTTGGTGCCCTGCCGGAGGGGGGATTCGGATACGGAGGGCTTTTTCATCAAGACCATGACCTCTCCGATGATGCGTGAGTAGTTCACCATAGACCTTCGGGTCCATAGCTAGTAGCTAGATGGCTTCTTCTCTCTCTTGGATCTTCAATACAAAGTTCTCCATGATCTTCATTGAGATTTATCCGATGTAATCTTCTTTTGTGGTGTGTTTGTTGAGATTCGACGAATTGTGGATTTATGATCAGATTATCTATGAATCTTATTTGAGTTTCTTCTGATCTCTTATATGCATGATTTCATATCCTTGTAATTCTCTTCGAGTTGTGGGTTTTGTTTGGCCAACTTGATCTACGGTTCATGCAATGGGAGAAGTGCTTGGTTTTGGGTTCATATCATGCGGTGACCTCACCCACTGACAGAAGGGGTAGCGAGGCACGCATCGTGTTGTTGCCATCAAGGGTAAAAAGATGGGGTTTTATCATTGGTTTGAGTTTATCCCTCTACATCATGTCATCTTGCTTAAAGCGTTACTCTGCTCGTCATGACCTCAATACACTAGATGCATGCTGGATAACGGTGGATGTGTGGAGTAATAGTAGTAGATGCAAAAAGTATCGGTCTACTTGTCTCGGACGTGATGCCTATATGTATGATCATTGCCTTAGATATCGTCATGACTTTGCGTGGTTCTATCAATTGCTCGACAGTAATTTGTTCACCCACCGTATTATTTGCTATTTTGAGAGAAGCCTCTAGTGAACACTATGGCCCCCGGGTCTACTTCACACCATATTTTCAGCCTTACAATTTTACTTCGTTGCACTTTCTGCATTCAGATCTTATTTTGCAATCAATCTTGAAGGGATTGACAACCCCTTTATAGCGTTGGGTGCAAACTCTTTTGTGTTTGTGCAGGTACTCTGGACTTGGCGTGATTCTCCTACTGGATTGATACCTTGGTTCTCAAACAGAGGGAAATACTTACTACTCCTGTGCTGCATCGCCTTTCCTCTTCAAGAGAAAAACCAACACAAGCTCAAGAGGCAACAAAAGGATTTCTGTTGCCGTAGCAGAAGAATTTCTGGTGCCGTTGCCGGGGAGGATCAAGTCAAGAACTCATTCAAGTAAGTGTCGCAAACTCATCTCTTGCATTTACTTTTTTGCCTCTCGTTTTCCTCTCTCCCACTTCTTAAAAACAAAAAAATACAATTTTTTTGCCTTTTTCGTTTGCCCTTCCTTTGCTTGTGTGCTATGTGACTTCAATATGCTTGCATCTTCATTTGCTGAAAATCTAGTGATACGGATCCTCACCCACTTGCTAATCTCTTTAAGAGATCCAATTATGTTGATCCAATTGCTAGTGAGTTTTCTGCACTAGATTATCTTTATGGAGTTTTGCTTGAGATGCGTGAATCTGAAATCGTGATGAAGAAATTTATGAAGTGATTCACGAGGACTCCTCGAATGAAAAGCATGATTGCAATGGTTTCACTATAAATCCTATTAGTGTCAATCATGCTAGAAATATGCAAAACCCTAAGCTTGGGGATGCTAGTTTGCTATGTCCACTACTTGTTGCAATGATCAAGATTGGGGTAATGATTTTTCTTATGATCTTGAAAATTTGTTTAAGCCTCATGATGAATATGATATTTGCAATGATACTGAAAGTGGGATTGGAGAAGTCATGACTTTAGTTGATGATAATCCCACTATTTTTGAAGAGCGTCAACTTTGCATGCATGTGGATCAGAATAATATTCTATGTGATATCTATATTGTTGAATTTGAATATGATGCCACATGTAATTGTTACGAGAGAGGAAAATATTGTGGTAGAAACTTTCATGTCACTAAATCACCTCTCGTTATGTTGAGATTGCTATTGTCTCTTTCTTCTTCCTTGCATATGGTAACTATTGGTTGTCTTGACAATCTGTTTTCCTATAAAATGCCTATGCATAGGAAGTATGTTAGACATAGATATGTTTGTCACATGTTTCATGATGCTCTCTTCGTGTCTGATTGCTATCTTCTATGTGAGCATCATGGAATTATCAATGCCTAACTAAGGGCGTTAAACAATAGCGCTTGTTGGGAGGCAACTCAATGGATTTATCTTTTTCTTTCTCTTTTGTTGCGTCCACACCATCATAATTCTGTTATGATTGTGTATTTTGTGTTTCTTTTTGTGTTTGAGCCAAGCAAAACCTTTATGACTAGTCTTGGTGATGGTTGTTTGATCCTGCTAGAAAAAGAAACTTTTCACTCACGAGATTATATTACATTTTTATTCAGAAAGATATTTTGAGTTGATTCTTTTTGCTGCTGGTTGATATGACTTTTTCCGAGGCAGTTGTAATTTGTCAGAATTTTTGAGGTAATAGAAGTATACGAAGTATACAGATTGCTACAAACTGGTTTGTTTTTAACAAATTCTGTTTTTGTTGAGTTGGTTGCTTGTTTTGATGAAACTATGGATAGTATCGGGGGGTACTAGCCATGGAAAAGTGAGAATATAGTAATCGAACACCAATATGAATAGAAATCAAGTTTGCTACACTACCTAAAGAGGTGGTAGTTTGTTTTCTTGTGCTAATGATATCACGAGTTTCTGTTTAAGTTTTGTGTTGTGAAGTTTTCAAGTTTTGGGTGATGTTCTCATGGAAAAAAGGGATAAAGAGTGGAAAGAGCTCAAGCTTGGGGATGCCCAAGGCATCCCAAGCCAAATTCAAGGACACCAAAAAGCCTAAGCTTGGGGATGCCTCGGGAAGGCATCCCCTCTTTCGTCTTCAATCCATCGGTAACATTACTTGGAGCTATATTTTTATTCACCACATGATATGTGTTTTTCTTGGAGCGTCTTGTATCGTAGTTGTCTTTTCTTTTTGTTGTGTCACAATCATCCTTGCTGCGCACCTTATGAGAGAGATGTGCACTCATCGTGAATTTGCTAGAATGCTCATCATGCTTCACTTATATCTTTTGAGCTAGATGATTTTTCTCTATGTGCTTCACTTAGATCTTTTAGAGCACGGCGGTGCGTGACTTGGTAGTTGGCTTGTGCTATGAAAGTAGTCCTAAAGTTGATAGGTACCCAAGGAGGATACAAAAAACTTCCATCTTCATGTGCATTGAGTAGAAATAGAAGTCTGATTCCTCTCAATTAGTTTTGAGACGTGGATTTGGTAATATTAAGAGTTATGTTAGTTGGGTGTTGTGAATCTAGAAATACTTGTGTTGAAGTTAGTGATTCCCTTAACATGCACGTATGGTGAACCGCTATGTTAGGAAGTCAGAGCATAATTAATCTATTGATTGTCATCCTTTGTGTTGCGGTCGGGATCGCGAGATGGTTAAAACACCTACGAACCCTTCCCCTAGGAGTATGCGTTTATCACTTTGTTTCGATTACTAATAAAAACTTTCGCAAAAAGTATGTGAGTTCTTCATGACTGATGTGAGTCCATGGTTAGATACACTTTCACCTTCCACCATTGCTAGCCTCTCTAGTACCGCGCAATTTTCGCCAGTGCACAAACCCACCATATGCCTTCCTCAAAACAGCCACCATACCTACCTACTACGGCATTTTCATAGCCATTCTGAGATATATTGCCATGCAACTCCCACCGTTCTGTCTCATGACTTGTGCCATCACTCTCATATTGCCATTGCATGATCGTAAGATAGCTATCAAGATGTTTCAACGTCATACGCCAAGCTAGATCATTGCACATCCCGGTACAGTGCCGGAGGCATTTCCTATAGAGTCATCATCGTTCTAAGCTTTGAGATGTGAGTAAATAAAAGTGTGATGATCATCATTATTAGAGCATTGTCCCATGCGAGGAAAGAAAAAAAGAGGCCAAAGTTGCCCACATAAAAAAAAGAGGCCAAAGAGCCCAAATAAAAAAAAGAAGAGAGAAAAAGAGAGAAGGGACAATGCTACTACCTTTTTTCCACACTTGTGCTTTGTAATAGCACCTTGTTCTTCAAATTGACCTAGGTCTTCGTGAGCAAGCAAGTTCCACTAGAGGCGGTCACCTGGATGTAACGCTCCACCAGGGCGTCCATGCGTGGGCAGACTTTGTCCCGGAGAAGACGCGGGGACTCGGCAGGCACCGGCTCGACGACGCGCTCGAGATCAAGCTCCAGGATAAGACGAGCGTCATGGCAAGGCCTAAAAGCTCGCGTGCGTCGGACGCGTTGTCCACCTCCACGCGGGTGACGCCGGCCTCCAGCATCTCCACCACATTCTAGAAGAAGGCGAGGTAGCCCCTCTCGCTACTCACCCTTGGTAGCGCCATGGCATCCCCCAGGAATCGGCGCGTCACACGCACCACCCCGTCGGCGATGCCCTCGAACTGCTTGACTCACTGGGATGCGAGCATCCAGGCGTACGCAGCCTCGTCCTAGGCGGCCTGAACAGCGTCGACCGCCTCCTGGACCTGCCTCTGCAACGATGCCAACTCTGCCTTGGCCTCCTCTTCGCCCTGGCGGGGGGCCTGGAGGGCTGCCTCAACACTCTCGAGCTGAGCCCGCAGCCCCTCCGCGTCCGCGTGAAGCTCACCGAGCTTGAGTTTCTTGGCTTCGGGTGCTCTCGAGAAAAGGGAAGAACAATCACCAAGCAACAGACGAGACAAAAAGGAAATGGAGTGCAAGTGAGGAACTTACTCGTCGGCCAGAGTCCAGCGGCGGCGGACGCACGGCAACCCTGAGGATCCTCCGCCACTGCTCCCGGGGGCTGACGAGGGTGCAGGCAGAGCCGCACATTTTCCCCGGCCGGAATTGCCTCCTAGAGACGCCATGGAAGACGAAGAAATAAAGGGGAGAAGAGGTTTTCCTCAACGGAGCAAGGGAGGCAAAGAGGAAGCTCACGATCGCGGTGCCTCCCCCTTGCCAGGGCGGGGTAGATTTATAGGCGAACCATGGCCACCAACCATTGTGGGAGCGCGAGCGTCGCACGCCCCTTGGAGACTGCGAGGTGGGCCGGTGGGAGCATTGCTCCCCACATGACTTCACCTATCAACCAAGCAGTCACATTGGCGAGGGCCGTTGGGTGTGGTCAGGCCGCACCGGTGCCATTCAATGAGAATGATGATGGCCTGTGTGGTTCTTGGAGATCGTGCCATCGTGGTCTGGTGCGACCCACACACCTCGAGGAGCGGGAGCGTCACGGCATGGCGGCTGGACACATGTGCCTTTTGGCCCGCAGGTAATGAGGGCCCACGGCGCATTAGGCCGCCCTCAAGGCTTCGCCAAGAAGCGAGGCCAGGCGCGCCTTGGACCCGGGGGCTACTGTCGGCATTCTGGGAGTGGCGGTACCCAGACCTGCATGCCTTCAGCCCAGGTCTGGCCCACTTCATCAAGCAAGCACAATTGGGCACGGTACCACTCAAGGCAAGGCCCTCGCGAGGGGCCAAGCCTCGTGAGGAGGAACAACATCAAGACCCGTAGGGGGCCTCATCAGGACCCCTCCGGAGTGGCGGATATTTCGAGGCAAGACCCAGCCCGAGGAGTCAAGGATGACATGGGAAAGGACAGGCCAGCAGCGGACAGCAGGACAGAGGAGTTTCGCCTTTAGTGCAAAGGGGGCAAGGACGTGCTTGGGTTCCCAAGGCATCTTCCAAAGGTTTCCATTCTCGTGCAATGAGGCCACCTCCGCCCGCTAGCAGGACGGACGTCACCCCTGGACCCACCCCTGCTGCGTTGACGACCACTTTTGCAGACGAAGACCACCTTTGGACAGGGGGAGCATGTTCCCCTATTCCCCTTCAAAATTTGCCATTGTGGAATCCCTTCCTGCTCGGACGATGAGGGAAGAGGATCCGGGTCGCCGTTATATACAGAGGATAGGTCACTTTGTAGAGGGGGACCGGATCCGAGACCTCCGATCAGATACATTCGCTTACACGCCCACACCACACAAAGGACACCCAGCCTCCGGAGGCTCCCGAACACTGTACTAGTTCATCCACCAACCTCAATGAGAGGCAATCAACCAAAGCAGGAGTAGGGTATTACGCTTCTCAGCGGCCCGAACCTGGGTAAACTGTCGTGTTCTGTGTCTTCCTCACCATCGAGTGAGTTCTTTGCCATCCCCTACGAGTAGCAAGCTAGGTGAGGCGAGCCACAAGAGATCTTCATACACGCCTCTGAGTTGGAATCCTTAAGGATTTTTGTGGAGCCCGAAATCCGACAAGCACCGCGTCGTTCCCTTGTTGGTTCAGCGATGGCACCTGCCGGCAAGCAGAAGCCAGAGACGCAAGGTCCTGCAGTGCGCCCTCTCCAAGGATGTGGATCTTGCCCCCATGCTCCCATGGACGGTGGCCGAGTCCAGCGAGCACGGGCGGACCCTGATCTATCCCGACGCCACAACAATGTGGCCCACGTAGAAGGCGTTATACCCCTTCTTCCTCCATAGCGCCTTCGCCTGGCTGCTACGGCCTTCCTCCTCGTTGTTCACTGCCATCGTGAACCACTATGGGATCCTGGCCCTTCACCTCTAGCCGAACTACATCTTGCTCTTGTCTGTCTTTGCTTTCTACTGCGATGCCTTTGTAGACGTGCGGCCTTCAGTAGCCCTCTTCTGCTATTTCTTCAGCCTGCGCCTACACGACGGCGCCCATTTGTCGGCATGCGTCTCATTCGTAGTAGCCCAGAGCAACAATTTGCTCCTGAAGGCCGGGAAGAAGGTGGAAAAATTCAGGGACAGTTGGATCCTCATGAGCCTCAAGGACGCCAACCCTCGGCTAGAAGTGTCGAAGGGGCTTCCGGAGAAAACTTCCATGTGGAGCTCACCAAAGCTCTCCGAGCCTTGGGTCGTGCCCATCCTAGACCATTTCTCCTGCGACATCAGCGCCAAGAGGCTGGCCGGTTGGGTGATAGTGAAGGAATTCTTGGCGCAGCGCCTGGCACCCCTTGAGGCCCATTCCAGGCCCGTATGGGACTACCAGCTCGGTGAAGACAACCTCACGCTCCGGCCCCAGGACCTTCCTACTGAGGAGCTGAATAGGGTCGTGGCGACCGTGCTGGGCGATGACCCTGGTGACCTGCCCGAGGCTCTCGTTTCGCTGTACCATCTCGACGACCGGGCCGACCTGATCAACGTGTTGTGTGTCTTCGATGAGAGGGGGATCTTCCCGGCCGAGGGCTCTGGTCCGGTAGAGGTGTCATCGGACGACACCTTAGGTGGGGAGGACTCGGAGAAGACCGTCGACAACTGCCCGGCGAGCGCGCCTCCCCTGTCATGGGCCGCCCTTCTGCGCGAGCTTCAAGATGATGATGTCACTAGCAAAGTCTCCACGATGATCTCCTCGCACCTGACCAAGATCTCTAGGGGACCCGCGTCGCCCACCCCCCTCCCCCACGACACGCGGTTCGCGTGCGTGCTCGCCCCCCGGAAGCACGGGGGTGAGTCACCCTTGGCGCATCCTGCCTCCATCGGTGGGAAGTTTGAGGCACCGAGCTCCCCCCCTCCGTGCGGGGCCCTGCCGCCCCTGCTGTCGCCGAGGCCGAGTGGAAGAGGACATGGGTCGACGTCGAAGAGTAAGTGACTCGTCTTGGCACGACCCACGCGTCCATAATCTACGCATGGCTGATTCCCTTTTTGCTTGATGTCCAGGGGCGTTGCCTCATTGGGGCGAAGAAGAAGAAGGCACGCGTCAAGCCGAATGCGACTCTTGACGCTCCTCCGGCCCTCCCCAATGCGTCGCCGCATGCAGATGAAGAAGGTGTGACTCACGAGGTGACTTCTTAGGCCTTGGTCCCCGAGCCCCCGAAGCGTCGAGGCGGCATCGTTGCCCAAGGGGCAGCCTCTTGAGGCCCCTCAGTCCACTGATGCGCCAATGCTTGCAATCTTCGAGCAACCTTCGGTGCCCCATGTCCCTTGTGACTTGGCCTCCCCGACGACACTGCCCGCGAAAGCACTAGAGGCTCCTCAGGGGGAGATCGAGAGGACTCTGTTATACGTCCAGGGCGTCCTGAACATAGCCTTCGCTACCCTGGGCAAGGTCGCGGTCGTGATGGAGGAGGGCGAGAAGGAGGCCAAGGCCGCTCGCGCTATGTGCGAGGAGGCGCTAGAGGAAGCCGAATGCAAGGAGGCGCTAGAGAACATAGCCTTCGCATGCCGGTGGAAGAACTCGAGGCCCGCAAGACCAAGCTTGCCACGCGGGAACAAGAGTTGTACCAGGAGGAAACTCTCCTTGGCGTGAAGTAGGCACGTTTGGATGAGCAGGAGAAGGAGATCGCTATGAATAAGACCCTTCTCGATGCCAAGGGGGAAGCCCTCGCCATGACCGAGAAGAAGAAGGTCGCAGAGCTGGTCGGCTTCCCTGACGTTCAGCTCATGCTTCGCACGGTGCTCCACAACCTCTGTTGGGACGGGTTTGACGAGCCTCTAGCCACCCCAGAAGGCGGGTTCGCCGTGCTCGCGGTGGAGCTAGACGTGGTGTTGGAGGACTTCATCATCCAGGTAGACAAGGTCTTGGACAGTGAGTGCCGCGACCTCTTTTCCGAGGCCTTGACACACGTCTTCAGTCACCTTCATCTTCATGAGCCGGGGTTTGAATTCGTCCCCGTGATCCTGCTGGTCCCTACTGAGGCCCGCGACAGCGCTGCGGAGGCGGTGAAGGGCCCCGTGGAGGCGTTGGTGAAGAGGTCCGCCCGCGTTGCAGTTCCCCCATCTCCGGATGCCACTGAAGCCGACGGCGGGGAAGGCGACCCACTAACACCGACGACAAGCCCCGTGAAGATGGAGAGACCGACAACGGTGGTTCCTTCTGATTTCATCCCCGTGTTTTTTCCCTGCAATGGAGATCCTGCCTCCACGAGGTGTCAAACTCATTTGCGTTTTCAAGAACTTGTTAAGGCCTGTAATAACTGGCTGACTGCTTGAATGTTTTCTTTGCCTTGTTTCTTTCATGTTTGCTGTGATACTCTGCATCGGCAAGACTGGCCCGCGCATACCCCAGCCGCCACTGAACCGACCGGATTCCAGGACGGGCCAAGAGGTGAGGGGCTACGGGTCCAGTTAGGCTCCTGAGTCGCGATGCTCAGGAGTCCCCCTTGCCGTGCGAGCAGCCCTCATGAGGCGAACGTGGTGAGGATTTTGAAACTTTAGAACACCTTCAGCACCCTGCATCAGCAGGGCCCGCTGCCATTGGACCAACCCGATACCAGGACGACCCAAGGGGGAAGGGGCTACGAGCACAGTTAGGCCCCTCAGTCGCGATGTTCAGGAGTCCGCCTTGATGTACGAGCGACTCCAATGTCCCTTCTAAGAAACTGACAATTTGAGACTCCCAAACTCCTTCAACACTCTGCGTCGGCAGGGCCCACCCCGCGCATATCCCCGCTGCCATTGGACCGCCTGGGTGGCCCAAGAGGGAAGGGGCTACGGGCGCAGTTCAGGATCCTGAGTCAGGATGCTCAGGAGTCCCCTTTGACGTACGAGTGACTCCAGCATTCTCCCTAAGAGATTTGAAGTGGATTTTTCAGTTCACTAGGCTCTGCGTTGGCAGGGCCAGCCCCACGCGTATCTCCACTGCCGATGAACCGACCGGATTCTAGGACGGCACAAGAGGGAAGGGGCTACGGGCGCAGTAGCGATGCTCAGGGGTCCCCCTTGACGTACGAGCGGCTACATACCTCCAGTTGTCTGTCCCCCACACTAGGTGTGGGCGTAGTCGTAGGTGGACTGAGTTGACTTCCTGGCCAGTTGCGGGCATAGTCATTGGTGGACTATGTTGATTTCCTTGCCAGCTGCGGGCGTAGTCATTCGTGAACTGTGTTGATTTCCTTGCCAGCTTTGGGCATAGTCATTGGCGAACTGAGTTGATTTCCTTGCCATTTGCGGGCATAGTCATTGGTAGACTGAGATGATTGCCTCCGTATTATCCCGAGTACGGAGCGTAGGGCTGCCACTAGGCGTGGTAGGGAACCTTCCGCGTCCTCGTGGGGCCCCGGGCGTATACAGCCACAACTTGTTATTATGTTAGAGTGTCACAGTCTTCTCCCTAGCGCGGAGCATAGGGCTGCCACTAGGCATGGGAGGGACCCCTCCGCGTCCTCGGGGGGCCCCGGCGTATACAGCCGCTACTTGTTATTACGTGAGAGTGTCATGGGGGTGTATCTCGGAGGTCGCAAGGACGCTTTGGCCTCGCGAGTGTCCCTACCCCCGAGGCATAGGAGCCCGATTCCTTTTGGGTCATAGGTAAACCCTGCTGACTTCTTCTTCCGTAGTGAGGCTGGGAGTGTGCTGCCTCAGGAGGCCTGCAAGGATAAGCTTCGACCGAAGCTCCCTGATACGTCCATTTTGCATCATGTTTTCATGTTGATATTTATCGCTTCTTTGGCTGTCATTTCACTTCACGGTACAATTCTTATGCCTTTTCTCTCTTATTTTGCAAGATTTACATGAAGAGGGAGAATGCCGGCAACTGGAATTCTGGCCTGAAAGTGGAGCAAAGTATACATATTCTGCGCAACTCCAAGCGCCGTAAAAATCAACGAGGATTTTTTCCGGATTTATCAAAAATACTAGGCCGAAGAAGTGCCAGAGGGGCGCCAGGGGTTGGCACAAGCCTGCACAACGCGGCCATCCCCCCAGGTCGCGCCATGAGGGCTTGTGGGCAACCTGCTAGCCCACTTGCCCCCCTCTTTTGATATATGAAGGGTTTTGTCCAGAAAAAAATCAAGGAGGAGCTTTTTCGTGGATTCGCCACCGCCACGAGGTGGAACTTGAGCAGAACCAATCTAGAGCTCCGGCAGGACGATCCTGTCGGGGAAACTTCCCTCCCGGAGAGGGAAATCGTCGTCATCGTCTTCACCAACACTCCTCTCATCGAAGGGGACTCATCACCATCAACATCTTCATCAGCACCATCTCATCTCCAAACCCTAGTTCATCACTTGTAACCAATCTCCGTCTCGCGACTCCGATTGGTACTTGTAAGGTTGCTAGTAGTGTTGATTACTCTTTGTAGTTGATGCTAGTTGGATTACTTGGTGGAAGAGTTTATGTTCAGATCCTTGATGCTACTCATTACCTCTATGGTCATGAATATGATTATGCTTTGTGAGTAGTTACTTTTGTTCCTGAGGACATGGGATAAGTCATGCTAATAGTAGTCATGTGAATTTGGTATTTGTTCGGTATTTTCATATGTTGTATGTTGTTTTTCCTCTAGTGGTGTTATGTGAACGTCGACTACATAACAATTCACCATTATTTGGGCCTAGAGGAAGGCATTGGGAAGTAGTAAGTAGATGATGGGTTGCTAGAGTGACAGAAGCTTAAACCCTAGTTTATGTGTTGCTTCGTAAGGGCTGATTTGGATCCACTAGTTTAATGCTATGGTTAGACTCTGTCTTAATTCTTATTTCGTAGTTGTGGATGCTTGTGAGAGGGTTTAATCATAAGTGGGATGCTTGTCCAAGTAAGGGAAGTACCCAAGCACCGGTCCACCCACGTATCAAACTATCAAAGTAACGAACGTGAATCATATGAACATGATGAAAACTAGCATGACAGAAATTCCCGTGTGTCCTCGGGAGCGTTTTTCCTCCTATAAGACTTTGCCCAGGCTTGTCCCTTGCTACAAAAGGGATTGGGCCACTTTGCTGCATCGTTACTACTTCCGTTACTTGTTGCTTGCTACGAATCATCTCACCACACAATCACTTGTTACCGATAATTTCAGTGCTTGTAGATATTTCCTTGCTGAAAACCACTTGTCAGATGCTTGTGTTCCTTGTTGGGTTCGACAATCTTGGTTATAGAAAGGACTACGATTGATCCCCTATACTTGTGGGTCATCACCCCCAAGCGAGGGGGGGAAGGGGGCGACCGCCCAAAGATGCAAGCAAGGTAGAACTTTAGGGTTCGAAGTGGGTGCGACAGAAACAGCTGAAGGATGCGTAAATGAAAGTGGCGGCTCGGGAGTGCCCTGAACTCTTGGAGGCCACATGGCCCTATGGGCGCCCTCGCAAAGAGAGAACCAAAAAGTTACCTGGTAGCAGCCCAAAAAAGTCACCTGGCGGCCATGCCTCTGAAGGCCCGAGGGCGCCGTCGTTGCCCGATCTCCTGCTTCCACGATTGCGACCCTCAAGGGTCCGCCGTCTCCCGAGGCACGAGACCTTTGCTTGGCCCGAGCATATCCTCCTCTTCCTCACCACGCCTGTGAGAGCCCGATGCCGACGTTCTAGAACATTCCCCTTTTCTTTCCGTTTTCGTCGTGTGTCTATTTTCTTTTGTCGCATCATTATCTCATCATTCACATCATCTGCATTGCATCGGCATCTCCGTTGCCGCCAGTTTTCAAAACTTGCATCCGTTAGTAGTTGCCGGTTCTCGTCGTTGTCCGTTTTGAGCCCGACCGCACACGCACGCGCCCGCGACATCGTTCAAATCTTGTTTTTAAAAGTGTGATGAAAACTTTCTCTGATTGGGGTGATATTTGACGTGCGGTGGTATTTTTATTTAGGTAGGCCGCCTGTCAAGTTTCGTCGCAATCGGAGTCCGTCTCGTACCCGAACAGTCGACCGTAGCGGCACCATATTCGGTCTACCGACGGATGGTTGTCGATGTTTTTAAAATATGTTGCCGGGTGCCCGTTTTCCCTCTCATCTCCGCCTAGCCCCTCTGCACAGTGCATCGACCCTACGCGCAGCCCAGTCCGAAAACCTCCCGGAACCCGAACCGGGCGATCGTGACCGTTGGTTCCGGATCAACCCCATTTTACCGCAAACAGTCATCAGTTTGTCCAATGGTCTCCCTAACCTAGTTATTTTCCGACCGTCTGATTTAATCGAAGGGTCAAAATGCCCCTTTGGACTAACCAAATTATTATTTGTAGTCCACCTAGACCTAACCCTAGCCCAATCCGGATCCCCACTATTTTCCTCGATCTCCTCTCCCTCCTCCCGACAGCGCCGCCACTTCCCACCTCGATTTCCTCATCTGGTCAACACACTGCGCTGATTTCTCCTTGCTCCGCCCCGCGCCGTCTTCCCCAACCGAGCTGCCTAGGTAGCACCGAGCTCTCTCCAGTGCCTCCTCGAGCCGACGACCAGCAGCACATCCAATAGCAGCCGCTGCCCGCTTGACCCGCTGACCGTCCCCGGGAAGGATCCCAGCTCGCGACCCCGCGCCAACTGGAGTCCGCAGTGCCGCCACGCCTGCCCCCGCTCGGAGTCGAGCAGAGCATGGCGCTCCAGGGGCGTTGACCCCGACACCGACCGTGCCCGTGTCTGTCTCGTTGCGGGAGAAGCAGCGATCCAGGCCAGGCCCCTCGCTTCTCTTCTCCTCCCGTGCTCCCTTCTCTCCCTCTGGTTCTCACCCCCTCCTCTCTCTCTTTCATCTGCAGGAGTCAACCCTGGATGAGCTCCAGCGTGAGGTTCTCCCGCGGCCAACCCCAGCAGATCTTGCCGTCTCGCGTTCGGGTCTCGTTGGATCCGCAGCCCCTCGCCCGTCCTCAGCTGATTCGACCCGCCGGCCCTCCACAACTGCAGCAACTGCTGATGTTGACTTCCGTCACGGCCATGGTCTTCGCGAGTTCATGGTGAGAAAGGCAGGCCTCGCCGTACATCTACTTTAATAACGCAACGCCCTCACTTTAGCATGAGCACGGGTAGTAGCGCAGCGGTAGAAGTCACAGCACCTGGTCAAGGAGATCCCGGGATCGAGTCCCCATAGGTGCATACCTTTTCTTGCATTTTTGTTTGCATTGCAGCGGTTGGGCTTAGAGTTCATTACATTCAACTCTTGATGGTTCTATTCGCAAGCACATGTGCAGCCGAGCTGGTAGCCGATCCGCGGCATGAACAACGGGGTCTCTTGTTCGAATCCCAAACACCCCATATTTTTTGTCAATTCTTTCCCTTTGCACACGCAGCCACCACTCCGCTAAGTTCTGCCATGCGCGTCGTTTAGTTAAGTTGCGCCATGCCTGTTGGGCCCAATTGTAACAGATTCGGTTTGTGTATTTTTTAAAGCGTCCTGCGATTTTCCAATTCCAGGGATTTTAGAAAAAAACAACATATTTTCAAATGCCCGTAGTTTCTAATCCGTTCTTCAGATTGCGATGAGTTATATATGTAACTTGGCTAGAATTTTGCGTAGAGTAATATTTTTCAACTATCATGCATGTTTAAGGCTGTTTAGTGTGCTGTTTGCATCGGTTTACATGTCGACGTGTTGAAAACGGTTTAGGTCGTAACTATTTGTCCGTAGCTCCGTTGGAGATGTGCCAAATATGTAAATGGTGCAGAACGACGAGTAGAATCACGTGAACCACTTTGTTTTTCTGTTTAACAAACCTAAAGTCTGATTAGGACAAATCTGGAAAGTATTAAGATTTAACACGTGGGGTCATTTCGGAGATGCTATATGTCGTTTCCGGCCTCATTTAAAATGCCTAGCTAGGTAGATTAATTTGTGCTTCACCCCTTGCCATGTTAACAACATTTTAATATTGTCGTGTTCCTAAACGGGAGTGAACAAAACAATTAAATGTGGAGTTTCGTCGATATGCAACTCGTTGCATATCGAGCTTCACTTAATGTGTAGTTGTTGTGTGAGGTGAATTGTCATGCCATGCCTTGCATCTTTAAACTGATCATGCATCATATTAGGGTGTGCATCATGTCATGCATTTGCTGTGGTGAATATTTGTGTTGATGTTTGTTTCCGGTTTCCTTCGTCTCGATAGAGTTCCGCAAGCGTGTCAGAATGTGAGGACCCGTTCGACTACGTTGGTTCGTCTACTTCTCGGAGTTGTTCTTCTTCCAAGCGGGATCTCAGGCAAGATGACCATTTCCCCAGATACTATTACTATCATTGCCATGCTAGTGTTACCGTTTCTATCGTTTATGTCTCGTTGCCTACCACATGTTAAATATCAGCCTCTCAACAATGCCATGACAACCTTCAACTTGTTCACAACCTAGCAAACCACTGATTGGCTATGTTACTGCTTGCTTAACCATGTTGTTAGGCGTTGCTAGTTGCAGGTGCATTGCTTCCATGTGAAAGCATGGGTTCCTTGTTATATCACGATATTAATGATATTTAATTTAATGCACCTATATACTTGGTAAAAGGTGGAAGGCTCGGCCTTTCTAGCCTGGTGTTTTGTTCCACCTTTGCCCCCTTAGTTCCGGCTACTGGTGTTATGTTCCATAATTGAGCGCTCCTAACATGATCGGGGTTGTTATGGGGACCCCCTTGATAATTCGTTTTAGATTAAAGCTGGTCTGGCAAGGCCCAACATTGGTACTACATTTGCCCAACATAATAACTTGTTAATACTGAAAGCATAGGGTGTCATGGACCCGAGGAGTAATTTCACATAATACAGGGAGGGCCAGTGCTGATGGTGCTGGTCCAAAATAGAGTAGCTTACTAACGCTACCCGGGGCAACTCGGCGTTTGGCGTGGTAACCATCGCTCATTCGTCGTGTCCTGAGAACGAGATACGCGGCTCCTATCGGGATCGTCGACATGCCGGGCGGCCTTGCTGGATTAGTTTTACCTTTGACGAGATATATTGTGCATCGGGATTCCGGTGATGCTTTGGGTAATCTCAGAGTTGAGGTTTTCCACTAGGGAATCCGACGAGATCGCGAGCTTCGTGATTGAGGATTTCTACGCGGCTTGTGGTAATTTGTGATGGACTAGTTGGAGCACCCCTGCAGGGTTAAATCTTTCGGAAAGCCGTGCCCGCGGTTATGTGGCAACGTGGAAACTTTGTTTAACACTGGTTCTAGATAACTTGAAGTTAATTAATTAAAACTTGCCAACTGTGTGCGTAACCGTGATTGTCTCCTTCGTGAGTTCCTTCTCCGATCGAGGAAACGGTGGGGTTATGTGTGACGTAGGTAGGTGTTCAGGATCATTCATTTGATCATCCATAGTTCACGTCCGTTATGCATAGATCTTCCCCCTCTTATTTCTTGTACTCGTAAGTTTAGCCACCAAATATATGCTTAGCCGCTGCTGCAACCTCACCACTTAACCATACCTCACCCATTAAGCTTTGCTAGTCTTGATACCTTTGGAAATGAGATTGCTGAGTCCCCTGTGGCTCACAGATTACTACAACACCAGTTGCAGGTACAGGTAAAGGTTACTTGACGTGAGCGCGTTGATTGTTCATTTGGAGTTGCTTCTTCTTCTGCTTCTTCATCGATCTAGGATGGGTTCCAGGCCGGCAGCCTGGGATAGCAAGGATCGATGGACGTCGTTCTTCTTTTGTCGTTTGTTTTCGTCCGTAGTCTGACCCTGCTCTTACTCTTGCTGATTATGTAATGTACTGATGTGACTCTAATGTAGCTTGTGGCGAGTGTAAGCCAATTATATATATATATATATATATATATATATCTTCTTTTCAGTACATGTACTTGTAACGATATCCATTCTTGCGACACGACGAGATGCGCTTCTATCCCTGACGAGGCCCTCATGCCAAATTGAGGATAGGGTCGCATCTTGGGCGTGACAAGTTGGTATCAGAGCAGTACCGACCTAGGAGCCCCCTTGATTGATCGAACTTGGCTGAGTCGAGTCTAGTGAAAATTTGCTTTGAGTCTAGTTATATATCGGAGAGTAGGATTCTTTTTTCTCCTCTTCTATGCTCTGGTGAGGAATCTTGATGTAATAATTTAATTCTACTCCTCTTCTCACTTAAAAAAAATTAGGATCACGCGGATATTTTTGGAATCAATATGATGCCGATGTAATGGAGTTCTGTCTTGGTGCCTCCTATCTGCTTTGAGTTTTAGGGGAGTTGAGCTCCCGGGGATTCTTGAGCACATCGTTATCATTCAGAATTCTTAGTATCTCAGAACGAAGGATGTTCGTAATTGCTTCAATACTAGTAGTGGCGAGATAACCGCGATGTCCCCAGTACAGGTGCAGATTGTTCGGGGGTACTGCCATACTTTGTATCGTTGTGATCACGAGGGTCTGTAGTTGATGAAGGTCCGAGATTCTGGTCGTGTGTTGACGGATGTGATACAAGTGACGGGTTAGTATAGGAGTTGTGTGATATTACTCCTTGTATCCGTGTACCAGATTGCATGACTAGATATTTCGGGAATTCTTAGGTGGGAATTCAAGTAGTATCTTATAGGACAATCTTCCAACAAATACATGATGTTAGGTTGGGATTCGACATCTAGTGGATTCCTGTCGACGAATATATCAGATGAAATCTTTCTCATGAGTTTGTTCTGGCTAATTGCAAGCCACACCCTTTGTTTTGTTGAATGTGGTAATTCGTGTTGCTTCGATGTCAAGTGGTGATTTCAGATCTTTTCTAAGAGGTGTTCTCATATTTTTATGAGAGTATTAATTCTTTTGCTCTATCAATTGTCTTATCAATTCCTTTCAACCGGAGTCATCGTATCGATTCCATTCAACCGGTGTGCTTCTCTTCAAGTGAATTCAATCTTATCTAATTTTGCAAGATCATTCTCTCTTTTATGCCGGAGTTCATCTCATCTGTTCCAAGTCGTCTTTGTTTTTCCCCTCCCTCCCACCCTTTCCTTCAGTGATTGGATTTTCATCCAAGAGTCTTCTTTTCATTGAGCTTTCGTTGTTTGTTCTTTTCTCTCTTACCCGGTGATTCTTGTGAGGATTCTCAGGAGCTTCGTGTTCATCTTTGTTCAATATTGTTATCTTTTCCGGTGAATTCAATTCAGTTATCTGTGTTCATCATATCCCTGTCATCCTTTAAATTCTCTCTTGCGTTAGAAATTCTTATCTAGTCTTTTGTTGGCATTTATCTCTATTCTATCCGGAGCGTTGAAGATATCTCAGAGTTTCTTGTTTCAGATCTTTAATTATTTCGAGGTGCTCTACCTCATCTAGTTTTCATTTGTACCGGTGCAATATCTCTCTTTCTAAGCAATCTTTTCTAATGGTGGTTTCTTTGAGTGGGCCCATAACCCACATGTTTTCCCAGGATCTTTCCTGGCTCTTTTAATCTTTTCCCGGAGTTCTCTAATTACTTCAACCATGACGTAAGTATGATTTCCATCAGTCATATTACTTCTTCAAGTTCTATTTGAATTAATTCTCATATTGGCTCAACATTTCATTCTTCTTTATTCCGGAGTGTCTCATTAATTCTTGGGGGTGTTCTTCTCATCATTCTCTTCTTTCAAGACCGAAGGAGTGTTTCCCTCAAATCTTGGTCCATTCTCTTGGAGATTAATCATTTCAGCTTGGTGTCGTCATCTTATTTGTTCAAATCATCATCAATCCCTTTCTGGCTATCCGGTGCATCTCTGAGTTGTTTTTATTCTCGATCCTCCGAAGGCCATCATGTTAGAAGATTCTTCGTTCTCAGCTTTCACCTTTCATCCGCAATTCTTCTCCATTGTTGTCTCTTCTTTCGTCTCTCGATTATCCGGTGCCTTGTTCAAGTTTTCTCTCAGGTGGCTCGTGATCTCTTCATTCTCATGTATCTCCATTAATTCGGTGTTCCCATTTATATGTGAATTCTTGCTGGTGCGTCCTTCAATCATGCCTCAAGTGACGCTTATCTCTCTCCTCAATCATTTCTAGAAGAATAAGTTGTATGGTAAATCCGTTGCTGGTCATCAATTAAACTTGATGAAGGATAAGCATAACATAATTCTTATTCTTGCTTCATTAAATGATTTCAATTCTTCTTCCGGAGTAGCTCATGATATCAATTCCTTTTTCTCAACTGTTATTATCTTTTCTTTTCCGGAGTTCCAAGTTTTCTCAAGAATCTCTTTGTGAGGCTTCATCTAAATCTTGACAAGGTCATAATCTTATTATTTTCTACCTTCATATCTTTGCATCATTCATTTGTATACGGAGGTACTTCTTGGTGGTTCATCAAGATTTCATTCATTCTGAAGTGTTCTTCAAGATTCCTGTTGGAATGCCTCAAGTATTCTTTCTCTTGCATCTCCAGTGCATTTGTTCTTCCTTTATCCTTTGAGGTGGTATTATAGCATTCTTGTTAGTGTAGGAGCCTCGAAGACTTTTCCTTTCAAGAATGAGATAATTAAATCCATCGATTGTTTGATCATGAGATATTTCAACCCATGATTTCTTCATTGAGCTATTTAGGTTTGAATTTCACCTAAAGCTTTTCCTATGGGTTGTTGCTATCATGGTTCTTGTCATCAATCCTAGTTCTTAATGTATCCTCTTGCTGTAAGAAGTTTTGATATCTTTGCTTTCAACTATCCTTGTTTCTTTTAGTGGTTGGTTGTCACCTCATATTTGTTGAGATGATTTTCATAAGCCCGCTACTATCTTGTTTTTCGTTGTTTTTTTTCCAACTACTACATCAATTCTCTGTCGGGAGGCTCTTCAATTATATTGTGATAGTAGTTGTCATTCTTTTCTCCATTCTATTCTTCCGTATGAGCTAGTTCCTATTCTGTTGTTCCAGAGGCATTGTGATGTTGCTCTTTTGGGTCTATCATCTTGTCCTGCCAAGATTATGGTGTTCCCTTGTTCTATTTAGTTGTTTGTTATGTATATTGTCTAATTCTTCCTTCTTATCGAATTTTTTGTTCCATTTTCCTACCGAAGTGCTGCCGAAATTTTCCGTGAATTCTTGCTTGTTTCTCATATCATTCCTCATCTCTTTGCAACCTTCTAGGATCATTGGTTTCACTCGTTTGTCAAAGAAGCGACTAAGTTTTTACCTCTTGTTCCTTCTCATCCTCTTCCCCTTTCATTCTCAGATCTCGGGGCGAGATCCTCTTGTAGTGTAGGAGAGTTGTGAGAGCCCGATGCCGACGTTCTAGAAGATTCCCCTTTTCTTTCCGTTTTCATCGTGTGTCTATTTTCTTTTGTTGCATCATCATCGCATCATTCGCATCATCTGCATTGCATCGGCATCTCCGTTGTCGCTAGTTTTCAAAACTTGCATCCATTAGTAGTTGCCGGTTCTCGTCGTTGTCCGTTCTGAGCCCGACCGCACACGCACGCGCCCGCGGCATCGTTCAAATCTTGTTTTTAAAAGTGTGATGAAAACTTTCTCTGATTGGGGTGAGATTTGACGTGCGGTGGTATTTTTATTTAGGTAGGCCGCCTGTCAAGTTTTGTCGCAATCGGAGTCCGTCTGGTACCCGAACGGTCGACCGTAGCGGCACCGTATTGGGTCTACCGACGGATGGTTGTCGATGTTTTTAAAATATGTTGCCGGGTGCCCGTTTTCCCTCTCATCTCCGCCTAGCCCCTGTGCACAGTGCATCGACCCTACGCGCAGCCCTGTCCGAAAACCTCCCGGAACCCGAACCGGGTGACCGTGACCGTTGGGTCCGGATCAACCCCATTTTACCACAAACAGTCATCAGTTTGTCCAATGGTCTCCCTAACCTAGTTATTTTCCGACCGTCTGATTTAATCGAAGGGTCCAAATGCCCCTTTGGACTAACCAAATTATTATTTGTAGTCCACCTAGACCTAACCCTAGCCCAATCCGGATCCCCACTATTTTCCTCGATCTCCTCTCCCTTCTCCCGACAGCGCCGCCACTTCCCACCTCTATTTCCTCATCTGGTCAACACGCTGCACTGATTTCTTCTCGCTCCGCCCCGCGCTGTATTCCCCAACCGAGCTGCCCAGGTAGCATCGAGCTCTCTCCAGTGCCTCCTCGAGCCGACGACCAGCAGCACATCCAGGAGCAGCCGCTGCCCGCTTGACCCGCTGGCCGTCACCGGGAATGGATCCCACCTCGCGACCCCACGCCAAATGGAGTCCGCAGTGCCGCCACGCGTGTCCCCGCTCGGAGTCAAGCAGAGCACGACGCTCCAGGGGCGTTGACCCCGAAGCCGACCGCGCCCGTGTCTGTCTCGTTGCGGGAGAAGCAGCGATCCAGGCCAGGCCCCTCGCTTCTCTTCTCCTCCCGTGCTCTCTTCTCTCCCTCTGGTTCTCACCCCCTGCTCTCTCTCTTTCATCTGCAGGAGTCAACCATGGATGAGCTCCAGCGTGAGGTTCTCCCGCGGCCAACCCCTGCAGATCTTGTCGTCTCGCGTTCGGATCTCGCTGGATCCGCGGCCCCTCGCCCAGCCTCGCCCGTCCTCAGCTGATTCGACCCGCCGGCCCTCCACAACTGCAGCAACTGCTGATGTTGACTTCCGTCACGGCCATGGTCTTCGCGAGTTCATGGTGAGAAAGGCAGGCCTCGCCGTACATCTACTTTAATAACGCAATGCCCTAACTTTAGCATGAGCACGGGTAGTAGCGCAGTGGTAGAAGTCACTGCACCTGGTCACGGAGATCCCGGGATCGAGTCCCCACGGGTGCATACATTTTCTTGCATTTTTGTTTGCATTCCAGCGGTTGGGCTTAGAGTTCATTACATTCAACTCTTGATAGTTCTATTCGCAAGCACATGTGCAGCCGAGCTAGTAGCCGATCCGCGGCATGAACCACGGGGTCTCGGGTTCGAAACCCAGACACCCCATAATTTTTTGTCAATTCTTTCCCTTTGCACACGCAGCCACCACTCCGCTAAGTTCTGCCATGCGCGTCGTTTAGTTAAGTTGTGCCATGCCTGTTGGGCCCAATAGTAACAGATTTGGTCCGTGTATTTTTTAAAGCGTCCTGCGATTTTCCAATTCCAGGGATTTTAGAAAAAAACAACATATTTTCAAATGTCCGTAGTTTCTAATCCGTTTTTCAGATTGCGATGAGTTATATATGTAACTTGGCTAGAATTTTGCGTAGAGTAATATTTTTCAACTGTCATGCATGTTTAAGGCTGTTTAGTGTGCTGTTTGCATCGGTTTACATGTCGACGTGTTGAAAACGGTTTAGGTCGTAACTATTTGTCCGTAGCTCCGTTAGAGATGTGCCATATATGTAAATGGTGCAGAACGACGAGTAGAATCACGTGAACCACTTTGTTTGTCTGTTTAACAAACCTAAAATCTGATTAGGACAAATCTGGACAGTATTAAGATTTAACACGTGGGGTCTTTTCGGAGATGCTATATGTCGTTTCCGGCCTCATTTAAAATGCCTAGCTAGGTAGATTAATTTGTGCTTCTCCCCTTGCCATGTTAACAACATTTTAATATTGCCGTGTTCCTAAACGGGAGTGAACTAAACAATTAAATGTGGAGTTTCGTTGATATGCAACTCGTTGCATATCGAGCTTCACTTAATGTGTAGTGGTTGTGTGAGGTGAATTGTCATGCCATGCCTTGCATCTTTGAACTGATCATGCATCATATTAGGGTGTGCATCATGTCATGCATTTCCCGTGGTGAATATCTGTGTTGATGTTTGTTTCCGGTTTCCTCCGTCTCGATAGAGTTCCGCAAGCGTGTTGGAATGTGAGGACCCGTTCGACTACGTTGGTGCGTCTACTTCTCAGAGTTGTTCTTCTTCCAAGCGGGATATTAGGCAAGATGACCATTTCCCTAGATACAATTACTATCATTTCCATGGTAGTGTTACCGTTTCTATCGTTTATGTCTCGTTGCCTACCACATGTTAAATATCAGCCTCTCAACAATGCCATGACAACCTTCAACTGTTCACAACCTAGGAAACCACTGATTGGCTATGTTACTGCTTGCTTAACCATGTTGTTAGCGTTGCTAGTTGCAGGTGCATTGCTTCGATGTGAAAGCATGGGTTCCTTGTTATATCACCATATTAATGCTATTTAATTTAATGCACCTATATACTTGGTAAAAGGTGGAAGGCTCGGCCTTTCTAGCCTGGTGTTTTGTTCCACCTTTGCCCCCTTAGTTCCGGCTACTGGTGTTATGTTCAATAATTGAGCGCTCCTAACACGATCGGGGTTGTTATGGGGACCCCCTTGATAATTCGTTTTAGATTAAAGTTGGTCCGGCAAGGCCCGACATCGGTACTACATTTGCCCAACATAATAACTTGTTAATACTGAAAGCATTGGGCGTCATGAACCCGAGGAGTAATTTCACATAATACAGGGAGGGCCAGTGCTGATGGTGCTGGTCCAAAATAGAGCACCTTACTAACGCTACCCGGGGCAACTCGGCGTTCGGTGTGGTAACCATCGCTCATCCGTCGTGTCCTGAGAACGAGATACGCGGCTCCTATCGGAATCGTCGACACGTCGTGCGGCCTTGCTGGATTAGTTTTACCTTTGACGAGATATCTTGTGCATCGGGATTCCGGTGATGCTTTGGGTAATCTCAGAGTTGAGGTTTTCCACTAGGGAATCCGACAAGATTGCGAGCTTCGTGATTGAGGATTTCTATGCGACTTGTGGTAATTTGCGATGGACTAGTTGGAGCACCCCTGCAGGGTTAAATCTTTCGGAAAGCCGTGCCCGCGGTTATGTGGCAACGTGGAAACTTTGTTTAACACTGGTTCTAGATAACTTGAAGTTAATTAATTAAAACTTGCCAACTGTGTGCGTAACCGTGATTGTCTCCTTCGTGAGTTCCTTCTCCGATCGAGGACACGGTCGGGTTATGTCTGACGTAGGTAGGTGTTCAGGATCATTCATTTGATCATCCGTAGTTGACGTCCGTTATGCGTAGATCTTCCCCCTCTTATTTCTTGTACTCGTAAGTTTAGCCACCAAATATATGCTTAGCCGCTGCTGCAACCTCACCACTTAACCATACCTCACCCATTAAGCTTTGCTAGTCTTGATACCTATGGAAATGAGATTATTGAGTCCCCTGTGGCTCACAGATTACTACAACACCAGTTGCAGGTACAGGTAAAGGTTACTTGACGTGAGCGCGTTGATTGTTCATTTGGAGTTCCTTCTTCTTCTTCTTCATCCATCTAGGATGGGTTCCAGGCCGACAGCCTGGGATAGCAAGGATGGACGTCGTTCTTCTTTTGTTGTTTGTTTTCGTCCGTAGTCGGACCCTGCTCTTACTCTTGATGATTATGTAATGTACTGATGTGACTCTAATGTAGCTTGTGGCGAGTGTAAGCCAATTCTATATATATATATTCTTTTTCAGTACATGTACTTGTAACGATATCCATTCTTGCGACATGACGAGATGCGCTTCTATCCCTGACGAGGCCCTCATGACAAATTGAGGATAGGGTCGCATCTTGGGCGTGACAACACCCAAGCAGGCAAGGCATGAACATGCCCTACTGGAGCCGCCGGTAGGTAGCAGCTGCGTTCCCCAACCCGAAGGGCATGAGGGTGCCGGCGCCCGGGCACACCCACCGATGGTCAGTTCACGCGGGCCAGAAGGGGCCTTGAGACGTGACTCTGTCGATTGCGAGCATGTTGATGCAGATGCAGGGCCGATCGACCGTGCTGATGACGGTGAGTGCGATTGGTGATGGAGGGCAGTCCCCGCCTCGCACGGCCTGGGCCTCTCGAAGTTCTTGGATTGCTCTGATGACGGACTCCCGGGAGCTGGGCGGACGCACGCCAGAGTGCGCCGTCGGGTTGTGCTCGAGCGCCACCCTCACCTCGCTGGTCAGGCCGGGAACCTCCCCTGTGGGAGCTCCCAGGCCTGCCCAAGGGGGACCCCGAGCACGCCTTCCTATGCGATGGCAGGCATGACCTCGTCCCTAGGCACGGACCCCGATGTCCCAGGGCGCTCCATGGGGAGGAGATGCTTCTTCTTCTTGCGGGGGTCCTCGCGAGGTGGGTCGTCTTCGTCATCATCCGAACGTTTCGTCGCCGCGGCGCGGTAGGCGCGCTGGAGTGTACAGACAATATCCTTCTCATCATAGGCAATGGTGATGACGCCGCTGCTCCCTGGCATCTTGAGGACGTTTTAGCCATGGTGGGTCATTGCCATGAACTTGGTGAGAGCAGGGTACCCAAGGTTCGCGTTTGACGGTAGGTGGATGTGCGCGATGTCAAAGACGATGATCTCAGTGTGGTAGTTATTGCACTTGCCGAAGGTGACTGGCAGACGCACCTGCCCAATGGGCACGGTGGACCCTTCCATGACTCCTGAGAAGGGCCTGGTCGGCATGAGATGTTCGTACGGCAGCTGGAGTGTCTTGAAGGTCTTGACTGAGAGGGCGTTCAGCCCCGCTCCACTGTCGATAAGGGTCTGGGTGATGAGGACGTTGCTGATTGTCGGGGGTGCACATCGTCGGGAGCTTGCCGGCCATGAACGAGCACCTGAGCTGATCACTTGGGTCGGAGGTGATGGTGGTCTGGAACCTGTTGAGGGGGCGCATCGCTTCAGGCTTCGAGAGAGAGGCATTCACCTCCCGGGTGAGATGCTTGAAGGCGTGGTTCTAGGCTGGTGTTTGGGCGCCTCCCAAGATGGAGCCCACCGCCCTGACCTCATCAAAGCCCATAGCCCCATCATTCTGCCTGCATTCATCCCTCCTTCTGGGTGGCGGAGGCAGCGGAGGCAGCCCAGCCTCACGAGGGCGAGCCTCGCGAGGTTGACCGCATCGTTGCCCCTCCTGAAGGTCATCGCGCCAGCGGTCGTCTCGAGCCTGGTCGTGCTAGCGGTCCTCCTGAGGCTGGCCGCGCCAACATTCTTCATGAGGTTGTTCATGCCACCCCTGACGCGGTTCCCGGTCATCCCAGCAGCCTCCACTGTGACCATTGCCGCGTGCGGGGCCTCTGTCTCCCCGTCCGAGGCGCCGGCTCAAGTGCTCGGCACGGACCAGATAGAGCTCGTGCCAATCGAAGGTATCATGGCTGCTGGTGCCGTGGAAGATGCACGTTGGAACCCCTCCTGACGGACGCTCTCCCCCTCGGTCGTGCTTTGCCTCAGGCTTGGCTGCGAGCACCGCCGGAGCCTTGCACTTCATGTCCTTGGCCTTGGTCTTCTTCTCCTCTGGTTTCGCCGCCTGAGGCCGGAGGAGCGACATGCGACCTTCTTCAGCCCTGGCGCACTTGTTTGCCAGGATGAACATCTCCAGTGAAGTGCTCATTTCATGAGTCATGGTGACCTCCTCCTTCATCTTGAGGTCGGTGACTCCGTCAGAGAATACGTGAGGCGCATGGCCGTGAAGTGTTGTATGCACTTGTGCAGGGTCTCCCCCTCCTGCTGCTTGATGCGCCGCAGGTCATTCATGGTGGGAGCACGGTCGCGGGTGCCCTAGAAGTTGGCAATGAAGCGTTCGCGTAGATCATCCCAGGAGGTGATGGATGCCCTTGGGAGGTTTAGGAGCCAAGAGAGCGCACCGCCCTTGAGTGCCATGGGGAACCAGCACGCCATGACCTTGTCGCCACCTCATGTCGCCCTGATACTCAGCGTGTAGAGTTGTAGGAACTCGGCTGGGTCCAGGGTGCCGTCGTAGCACGGGTAGGTGGGGCTTGAACTTGCAGGATCACGCAGTTGGGTAGAGCTTGGAGGCTATAGCGAGGCACCCTACCGGCCTGACAAATGCAGCGCGCACAGGGGCAACCTGGTCTTGTTGCTCCAACGGGTCTGCTTCGAGCAGGGCATGTTCACGGCGCGAGATTTGCAGCGCCGGGAGCGCGCATGCGTCGGCCCGTGGCCGAGGAACTATCTGCCAAATTGCTTCATCTACTCGCCTCGCCCTGTGTTCGCATGGGTGGTCGCGGGAACGCACTTCCTGCCAGGGTTCGGGGTGCGCGCCATGCCGCGGAGGTGGGGGTGGCACGTCTTGCTCCTCTTCATTTGCCAGGGACGGTTGGGGTCCAAACGAGCAGGAGAGCGCCGCGGGATCACTAGCAGCAGTGACGAGCTCCTCGATGCGCTCGAGCCAGAAGTTGTGTTGGTCAGGGGCGAGCCGGTAGCAGACTAGCTCAGCGGCCATGGCAAGCACACGCTAGCCATGCGGCATCTCCGGCCGGGTGCGCGAGGCCGACCCGGAAGCTCGGACGAGCGATGCAGTGGCGGTGCGGCCATCGGACTGCTCGGTAGCCGACTGGGAGGAACCTTGCTGTTCTTGACCGTCGGAGCACGTGGCGGCGTTTGGCATGGTCAATGGGGACCGGCGCATACCGGCGGGGCCCACGGGCGCCATCTGAGCAACACGGGTGGCGTGTTGCTCTGCGCGAGACTGGTGAGCATCAGCCATCGGAGCGGCGAGTCTTGGTGAAGGCGAAGCTTGGAGGAAACCTTTACACGTCCCCTACGTGGCGTGCCAAATCTTGGATTTCGGGCTCCACAAAACCCGAAAGATTCGAACTCAGGGGCGTGTATGAAGATCTCTCGTGGGCTTGCCTCAATTAACTCGCTACTCGCTAGGCACGGCAGAGAACTCACTCGATGGTGAGGAACACACAGAAAATGGCAGTTTACCCAGGTTTGGGCCGCTGAGAAGCGTAATACCCTACTCCTGCTTTGGTGGATTGCCTCACGTGGAGGTTGGTGGATGAACTACTACATTGCTCGAGGACGTCCGGAGGCTGGGTGGCCTTTATGTGGTGCTAGTGGGCGAATGAATGATTCGGGTCCCCTATGAAGTAAACTACTCTCTATATATATAGTGGCGGCCCCGATCCTTTTCCCTTATTGTTTTGGCAAGAAGGGATCCCACAATGGCCAATTTTGAAGGCGGCAGGGGAACATGCTTCTCCTATCCAAAAGTGGTCTTCGCCTGCAAAGTGGTTGTCAACACAGCATGGATCGGTCCAGGGATAACGTCAGTCCTGCTCGCGGGCGGTGGTGGTCTTGTTGCACGAGAAAGGAAACCTTTCGAAGGTGCCTTGGGAACCCCAGTTCATCCTTGCCCCCTTTGCACTAAAGGGGAAACTTCTCTGTCCTGCTATCTGCTGCTCGCCTGTCCTTCCTCCATGTCAACCTTGACTCCTGAGGCCGGGTCTCGCCTCGGAATATCCCCGCTCCAGAGGGGTCCTGATGAGGCCCCTTGCGGGTCTTGATGTTCCTCCTCCTCGCGAGGCCCGGGCCCTCGTGTGGGCCTTGCCATGAGTGGTGACGTGCCTGGTTGTGTTTGGTCGATGAAGTGGGCCAGCCATGGGCCACAGACAGGCAAGTCTAGATACCCCCGTTCCCAGAACGCCGACACGTATATATAGGCATCCCCCAAAATCCAACCGTTACAACATTATTGCCCAACTCGGTGACACCAAAATGAATCTTAGTGTTACCGAGTTGTACTAAATGTGGAAACATTTCTATTTTCGGTGAGACCGGTATATAAATCTTGGTGGTACTGATACGATGACCTAGGGCACTTTCTAAACCTGGTGAGCCCAATTTCAAACTCGGAAATTTTGATTCTTCAAATCTTCTCAATCGAAAATTGGTCACAAGCTTTCGGTTGCATGGATATGAAACTTGGTGGTACCGAGAGATTCGGGTTTGGCAAATCATATGTCAGTGGGAAAATTGTAGGGCCGATTGGGAAAAGTTGGTGGCACCGATTTTGTTGTCTTGGCTCGGGACAAAGATATTTGTGGGAGAATGACTGAATATTTTTGGTGCCTATCTCTAAGCACTTGAGCAATCAATTCATCATAATACCCCCTTTTAATAGTATTGGCTTTCCTATGGACTCAAAAGTGATTTTTCACAAATGTAAAATGTAGAGTCCTCTTGCTTGAACCTTGAGCCAATTATATTCCTTTCCTTGCATCAAGGGTTTTCTCCTTGCAATCCTTTAGCCAATGCATCTTTCAACTTTTCTGAAATATACTTGGATAAAATTATTAGTTCTATGATACATATGTTGTGATTAATTACCAAAAGCACCTTAGGGAGCAATTGTTCTTTCAAATAGGTGCTCGCGTGGGCGTGGCGCAACCATGACGGGGGGACTCGTGAGGTACCTCTTGAGATCCTCAAAGACTGCATTGCTTCATGGATCCACTCGAATGGGTCAAACCTTTTCAAAAACTTGAAGAAAGGCAATGCCCGGTCGCCGAACTTGGAGATGAAACACCCCAGGTAGGCCATGCACCCCGCCAACTTCTGCATTTATTTGAGGATGTGGGAGGGCGCATTTTCTCGATGGCCTTAACCTTTTTCTGGTTGGTTCGATCCCTCGATGAGACATCACGAAACCAGGAGCTTTCTCGAGGGGACACTCAAGATGAACTTGTCGGGGTTTACCTTCAAATTAACCTTGCACGGATTGGCGAAACTCTCCTCCAGGTCTTGGATGAGCATCCTGGCCTCACGTGTCTTGACCACAATGTCATCGACATAGGCCTCGGCATTCATTCCTACCTGCGGCCCGAACACGATGTGCATCAACCTCTAAAAAGTGGGCCCAGCGCTCTTCAGGCTAAAGGACATGCATACATAGTAGAACACCCCTCAGGGGGAGATGAATATTGTCTTGTCCACATCTTTGCCTTCATCTTGATCTGGTCATAGCCTAAAAAGTAATCCAAGAAGCACAACATGTCGTAGTTAGCCCTCGAGTCCACGATCTGGTCGATGCACAACAGCGGAACGGGGTCATGGGGGTAGGCCTTGTTGAGACGAGTGAATTCGACGCACATCCACTCCTTTTCTCCCTTCTTGGGGACAACGACAGGGTTAGTGAGCCACACTGGGTGATGTATCTCGTGGATGACCTCTGCTTCTTGCAGCTTTCGCACCTCTCAAGTGTGTGGCGTCGCGCTTTCTTCTTGACAGGGCCCCCGCCTTGGCACACCGCCAGGTGATGCTCGATTACTTCCCTCGGGACTTCGAACAAGTCGGTTGCCTTCCACGCAAACACATCCACGTTTCCCAGCAGGAAGGCAACAAGCGCGCTCTCCTACTCAGGGGGAGACGAGCGCCTATGGTGAAGGTAGGGCCTGAAGCGCTCCCATCGAACGACACCTCGTTTGTTTCTTCACGGTCCTTAGAGAACAACTGCTTTTCCTTGCACGCGTTACCCTAGGGGGCGCTGCCTCATCTCCAACTGCCGGGGGTGTGGCCCTGGCAGCTAGGCATACACACTTGAGGATGCTAGCCGCATCCCTCTTGTCGAAGTTGACAGTAATGATGCCATCACACCCAGGGATCTTGGCGATGTTGTAGCTCGGGAGGTCGCCACCATGAACTTACCGAGCGCGGGGTAACCCAAGATGGCGTTTTACGGGAGGGTGATCTGCTCCACGTCAAAGTCAATGAGCTCAATGTGCTAGTTGCAGCACACACTGAAGGTGACACGGAGACGTATATGCCTTAGGGGGGTCGTGATCCCGCCGTCCACCTCGGAGAAGGGCCTGGTGGGCCTCACTAGGTCGCAAGGCACATGGAGCACCTCAAAGGTGGCGACGCAGATGATGTTGACCCCAACACCTCCGTCAATGAGGTTCTTGGTGACTACGACGTTGCTGATGGTGGGAGTGCACATCATGGGAAGTGCGCCCGTGGTAGCCGTAGATGTGGGATGATCCCTGGCGTCGAATGTTATGTCATGCCGCGACCAACCATATAGTGTCGCGGACCCACGGTCACGAAAAGCAACGCTCGCCCCACGGAAGGACGGTTTGGTGTGGCGGCTATCAACGCGGTCCTGGGCCCCGCCGAGGGTGCAAGCCATCGAGCGTGGCTCGAGGAGTTCCCCGGGGGCGGTGACGAGCTTAGCAGCATGGCCCAGCCGGGCATCGCAGGCACTGTCCCACGGGCGGTGGCGAAGCAACCCATGCGTCCCAAGCAATGTGGTATGCGCGTCCCCGTGCGTGAAGTAAGCATGGGTGTAGGACACTGGGGCGTGATACTTGTGATCTGCGTTGGGTTTCCCATGAATAGGAATGGGTTATCGCAGCATAATGTGGGTAAGTATTTCCCTCAATTATGAAACCAAGGTTTATCGAACCAACAAGAATATCAACCACAACCGTCTTCGGAGGTTGCACACAAAATAACAAACAACTTTCGTCCAACATGGGCAAGAGGGTTGTAAATCCCCTTGTTCTCATTATTTGCAAGTAAGTGAGGCGTGTAGATAATTGTATATAGCAAGATAAAATAAAAAAGTAATTGGCACCAAGGTATTGAAGGTTTTATTAATATGTTGTGAATAGACCCGGGGGCCATAGCTTTCATTACTGGCAACTCTCATAAAAAATGCATATGGTGGTAAACAAATTACTGTTAGGAAATTCACAGAAAAGCGGATAGTTATGTGATATTCACGGCAATGATCATTTGTATATAGGCATCACGTACATAAACAAATAAGTCGACTCCTGTTTGCACCTATTACTATTCCTCCACTCATCGACTGAGGGAGTCCGGGATTCCGGCGTCCTCCAACGGCCGGTTAGTCAATGACAGGTTAGCCTATTGGGCCAAGCTATGGAAGATTGGGCCTTATGATGACCTCTACTCTGGAAAGAATGTTTCAAAGATTGGTGTGTACTTCAAGCTTAGAAGGTCTAGGTCGGCTCATTTACCCCCGACTATAGTCGGTAACTTGTAAACCCTAGGGTCCCTTGTGTCTCTGTAAACCAGAGACCCCTATCCGTGTAGAGGAGGCTGAACCATCTAGGGTTTAGCATATATAATCTCAATGTAGCTCTACTCTACAATAATCTTCATCAATACAATAAAGTAGGACGTAGGGAAATGCCTCCATAGGAGGGCTCGAACCTAAGTAAACCGTTGTCTCTCCTTCTTCCTACAACCCATCGATCCAAGGTCCATAGTTCGGGACCCCCTACCCGAGATCTGCTGGTTTTGACACCGACATTGGTACTTTCATTGAGAGTTCCACTGCGGGATCACTGAGAAGATCAATGGCTTGCTTAAGCGTTAGCGACTGAATCAACAACAGAGACATCTTGATCCCCGAGCATGTTCTCTCGTTCGGTAGCATTATGTTGTGTGCAGACCCAACCAGCCGTCCTAGCCAGATCGAAGGTTTCGTCCCGGTCAACAAAGAAGGTCAGGGGGTTTCGAATTACCAACCCATCTGCGGACCGATCTAGTCCTCGCAAGAATCCCGGCTTCGGCCGATGAGATCAAAAACCTTGAAGCTTTAACTTCGGGTCTCGTGTCCGGCCATGTCCTCGGATCCCGATCTTCCGAAGAGTCGGCCCCAAGATCAGACCCGACCCTGACACCTGGATCACAGCAAACTGCTTTTTCCGAACATGCCTCCCTCATGGACGTCCCAAAGGTTAACTCCAAAAACCATCTAACGATGTGCCAGGACGAGCCCTTAGTGTTAAACGAGATGCTCTACGAGATCCAATCGTTCCACATCTCAACCAGCCTGACCCGCTCACAGCACGGCTCTGAGTCGGAGTATGGGGACTCTTACGGCCCACCCACCACCCACTTGGTAGCTATCATCAAAGATTTAACCGACGCCTTAGACTATGACTCTGAGGAGCTTGAGGACATGGACGACGAAGCCGATGAACCCACTCCGATAAATATAGGGCGATGGGCCGCAACTTCTACTTATGATGTCTACATCATGGACACACCCGGTAACAATGGCAACCTCCCCCACCCCCAGCCAAACAATGGCAAATCAGGGGAAGAGAGTTCGAAGCGTCGAAGTGTAACCGTAAGCGTAAGCGTAAGTGTGCTAAAGCATGCCAAACAATGACAAGTCAAGGAGAATTCAAAGCGTAAGCATGCTAAGCTGAACAAGGAAAAAAAATCTATGCACAAGGCACTGGGGAAAATAAAACCACATAGAACCACGGTAACCTTTGAATTCCAGAACATCCACAAGAGGATGCGGACAAGCCCGAGGAGCAGGACGACCTCGACGGCATAAGCAAGTCGAACGATGATGATTACTTCCCACCCGTCAACGACTACCCGAAGGATGAAGACTTCGCATTTCCCGTTGACCTTGGAGGTCAGGAAGAGTTTCAGCAGCTACTTCTAGCCACCGTTCAAAGCTTAAATGCGAAGGAGCGTCAACTCCAGGCCAAACAAGACACTATAAACAGCAGGTGGACCAAGGTACTGGCCTTCCAAAGAAGAACACATTCCTGGATGGCCGAATGAGAAGAAAAGTTACCCACATCATCGACTGCTACAACAATTCGATGACGAGACCCCGAAGCCCGCATCGCCAAAGCGGACAGATTATGGCCAATCTGACCGCCCACACCGAGGGCGCGATAGGGTGGCGTTAGACGCTGAATACTATCCCGAGCCTCCCGGCAGAAAGGGGAAGGAAAAAGTGCACCCTCGGGGCAGACACGACCTGCGATACAACCTAGATAACAAGAAAGATCACAACAAGTCCATTTACGGGTCCATAAGGTACTCCCACACAAACTGGGATGGAAAGCCACCTCGGGTCTCCTACTATGCCAGAGACCGGGATTCATACCAGACTCAACCCAAAGCCGACCTTGGTCACAAGATTGCCCTGACTAGATGCACCACACACCCACTATACTTCATAGACGAAGTAATGCAACATCAATTTCCGAAGGGATTCAATCCCGTCAACATAGAGCAGTACGACGAAACTACGGATCCTGCTGTGTGGATAGAAGTCTTCCTTCTCCACATTCACATGGTTAGAGGAGATGATCTCGATGCCATCAAATACTTACCCCTCGAGTTGAAAGGGCCATCATGGCATTGGTTAAACAGCCTGCCCGAGGACTCGACCAGAAGCTGGGAAGATATCTAAGAAGCCTTCCTATACAATTTCCAGGGGACCTATGTCTGACCCCTAGATTCCTCCGACCTAAACAATGTCGTCCAAAAGGCGGGCGAGTCGGCCAGAGAGTTCTGGAACCGGTACTTAACAAGAAAACCAAATTGTGGATTGCCGAACGCCGAAGAAATAGCCTCTTTTAGGAAAAACATTCGAGACGAGTGGTTGGCTCGCCAGCTAGGACAGGACAGGCCGAGGACAATGTCCGCCCTCACTTCCCTCATGATCCGCTTTTGCGCGGGCGAGGACAACTGGATAGCTCGGCGTAGCCACAACGCAGACAACCCTAGAACCTCTGAGGTTTGGGACGGAACCGGCAAGCCGAGGAAAAACAAGAACAAGCATCGTCTTCGTGCTGGCAACGTTGAGACACATCAGTAAATGTTGGGTTCCGCAACTCCAACCAAGACAGCGGATGAAACCCTTCAAAGGGAACAAAGACGGGCCAACCCAGTGGGAAACAATTATGGACCGACCCTGTCAAATCCAAGGCACCAAAGATTAGCTAGCCACTCACACCAACCGTAATTGTTGGGTAATCAAGAAGGCCGGCAAAACAGCAACCGAAGAACAAGACAAGAGCCCTGAAAGATAAGAAGATGAGGAGCCCCGTGGCCCGACCAACGGGGGCCAAAAACAGTTCCCTCCCAAGGTAAAAACCGTAAACATGATTTACGTGACTTACATACCCAAGGAGCGGAAGAGATCCCTTCGAGAAGTCTACACCATAGAACCCGTAGCTCCAATGTATAATCCATGGTTGGCCTGCCCCATCACATTCAACTGCACGGAACATCCGAGCAGTATCTGTTATAAAGGATCGGCCGACCTCGTTCTAGATCCAATCATAGATGGGTGCCACCTCACCAGAGTCCTTATGGCCAGAGGAAGTAGCCTTAATCTGATTTACGCAGACACGGTGGAAAATATGGTGGATTCCACACTACCTTTAAAGGAGTGATTCCACACATTGAAGCCCGCTGCTCTGTTGTCATTACACTGGAAGTCGTGTTCAGATCACATGTTAAATTCTGCAGCGAAGAGTTGATCTTCGACATTGCCCCCTTCCGCAGCGGGTGCCATGCACTGCTCGACCGCACTACCTTCGTCTGATTCAACGCGGTGCCTCACTATGCCTATCTGAAGCTCAAGATGCCCGGACCCCGAGGAGTCATCATCGTCAACGGCAATACAGAACACTCTCTCCAGACCAAAGAACACACTGCAACCTTAAAGGGCGAAGCGAACACGACAGTGGAACAACAAATCACAAGTCGATCAAGCTACGACAGGCAGGTAATCAATTTTGATCTCAATCACGTCCCCCGGAGAGTACCTCGGCTCCGAATACATAGGGTTACCCCTCCCGCAGCATGCCCCGAGCACCTTCAAGGTATGTCCCTCGCGTACACAATTCCATTCTCCGAATAACATGGGATGTTGTGGGAGCCTTCGAACAAGTACCGTATGCTTGGCTAGACCAAACTACAACAACAACTTTTTCCCGGACACATCGGGGATACCGTAAAGAAACTCCCAAGCGTCAAGCTCTATGTCATTGGCAGCTTATTATGGCTACTCGATTGAAAGCCTGTCTGCCATCTGCAAGAACCTTTTGAGGACCTAAGACTCCCCCTTCTATGTTTTGGAGATCTAATGCAGCCAGGAGCCAGGTGTACATCAAGACACTCGCAAAAAGGCTATAGGGAAGGCTTTGCTTAAATTCGTTAGTTTCCTGTACACAGCGGCCTTGGTGCCAAGAATTATAATAATTCCTTTCTCATATATGTCACGGATGCTTTTCTTTCTCTTTTAATGTGCTTATTTTTATGCATGTTTCCCTATAGCATGGTGCTGACAGCATAAATTTATTTCATAACTACTAAAAAAGTGTGACCGGCTACTAAACCGGGGGCTGGGATACATTCACCACCCCGAGAAATACACCGTGATTTTTTCTTTTACACATGTGTTCGGTTTCTCAAGATTTCACACTATATGCATTGGTTCCAAATTATGTCTTAGGTCTATAGTTGGATTGCCCCGCTCCTGTGCTTACCCACTTACATTCTGCTAGTTTGGCTAAAGGGGTAAAGGGAGAACAGTTGCGATTGTATTCACAGGTTACTTAGTTTTGAAATACCTCACTGGAGAAAGTCGAAAATTGACTGTCATAATGAGCGAGAACTGTTTGCAATCCGAGATTATTTACATAGTCGATAGAGGCTATTCCGTCTCACACAGACGGGTTTGCAATTAAACAAACCCTAAGGTAATCATTCTGATCTTCGGTTTTTCCGGTTACTGTAACAAGGGCTGGGGGCATGTCATTAGCCCCCGTATTATACAATATATATCCAAATTGTATCTAGTTTATTTTAGTATTTATTTGAAATTTTCTAAGGCATCTTTTTTTACTGTTTTTAAATTGTGTGTTAATTAGAAATATTTTCAAAATAGGCTATGGAGAAAGGAGCAAAAACTTTCAAAAGTTTTGGGGTGCAACCTACCTCTCCACACTTGGAATGCAAGCGTTCTGAACTTGGATATATATTGGTTTTTGTGTGGTTTGATTTCTTGGGAATACTTGATTGTTATGTTACAAAGGTGATGATATTTTATGTGAAGATAATATCCTGCTTGTGGATGCATGGTGAGGAAACTCATATGTTGCATGTTGAGATGCATGAGACAAGAGTCATACCTTCTGCAAGATATGCTTACCGGATGAGATCCAAGGAAAGTCGGTGTCTCACAGATATATGACTTTGGGACTGACATCTCCTTGGACGAGGATGGTGTAAGTGCATCTAGTGCCCTTAGTGATTTTGGTGGTTCGAAGACTTATATGTTAACTATCTAATGTGTTCATGAGTGTACACATGATCTATAAGTCGCTGAGGAGTTTGAGTTATACGATGAATATCGACCCCTAAAAATGTATATCTTCGGCTGAAGAAATTGGTCTTATGCTGAAGACTTTGATTGCAAAGAAATTGCGATGAAATTGATATTCCTCATGAAGATATTGAAGATGAGGAATTCGGTATGTCCTGAAGAAAAACAATCCGAAGACCTTGAAGCGTGAAGATTTATTCTTTCTTTTTCATTTTCATCACTCTTGAGTCATAGGAACACCATACTATTAAAGGGGGTCGAGGTAACACTATCACCACAGGAATATGAGACTTTGCCGTCTACCATGGGTGACGGCAAAGGGGGAAAACCCGGACGGCAAAGGCTTTGCCGTCCGTCACCTGACAGCAAACTAGATGGCAAAAATATATCCGGTGAAGAGGTTATTCGTCGTCTTCTTTTAGAAGGCGGACGACAAAGAATCTTTGCCATGGGGGGGGCAAACGGCAAATAAAATGGGATGTCAGATCCGCAAACGCTCCCGTTAAGTTCTAACGGAGGCTGCTGGGCCCACCTTATCCTACAAAAAATATGGAATGAATTTCCTCATGATGCTCAACCTAAGCCTAATCCTACAAAAGCCTCAAGTGAGGAATATGAGAGACATGAGGAATCTCACAGTTGAAGGTCCTGACCATTGCCGCGATTTGCGCCGCCTCACCGATAGTATCCACACCAACGGTCATAATATTTAAGGGCATTTGTGTCAAATCATGTCACGATGCTCCCATGCTATAAATAGCCGCCCCCACAACCATTAGCTGGCTGGCTGCTCCGCGAGAAAGTTACACTTGTCATTTAGAACAACCCAAATTCCTCAGAGGCTTCGAGAGTAAATCATTACTGAGGAAATTCCCGAAATGCCCAACCACAAACCAAAAACCAAGTGATTGAGCATCACTGAAGAATTTGTTTGTGTGTGGAACCGAAGCCTTTTACCTTTGAGGACTGTGCATCCTCCGGACGGTTATGAGTCATGGTCTAGAGCAATCCAACAATCAATTGCGGATCGTCAGGTGACCGAGTTTGTGAGGATTTGGAAGTCTACCGTGAAGACTAACCACGAGTGTTGGGCAAGGACTGTGTGTCCTTAGCTCAAGGAGAATACAGTAGGGACTATGTATCCTGGGACTGTGTGTCATTTGGTTTCAATACCAAGCCTTTCCAAACCAGACGTACGACTGTCACCGCAGTTGGAATTGGGTCATCAACAACTGTCTTCACTGTGATACGGGTTCTATTTCTTCAACTCTTTCAATTCCTCAATATTGTATGTTGAAGAATTTGCTGAAGACTTTCTCTGAATTTCCTCAAACTCAAATTCTTCACACCCCTTAATCCTCACCTGCTTACTCTGTGCATACGTACTGTGCAAACTGTTTTTCATAATCCTCATCAAGAAAATTGTTGTTGTAATACTTTGCACTTCTGATCGTTTGTTGTTTCCGCTGCAAGTTATTCATTAGTGAGAAATTTCCTCAAAAGGAATTTCCTGAGCGATGAAATTATAAAAATCTCCTATTCACCCCCTCTAGTCGATATAACATACTTTCAATTGGTATCAGAGCAAGGTACTCCCTTGTTCTGTGTGATTTTGGTTTAACCACCTGGAGTTTTAGTTATGTCGACTACATGCATGATCAAGGTTACTGCAGGATGTCCTACCTTTCAAGGAAAGGACTTTCCCTACTGGAAGACCAAGATGCAGATGCATCTTCAAGCTATTGACAATGATCTCTGGTATATTGTGGAACATGGCGTTCCCTCCATCGCTGCTACTGTCTCTGCCGCTGATGTGAAGAAATTCAAGCAACTTAATTCTCAAGCGAAGAATATCATTTGTGGCCATCTGAGCAAAGGTCAGTATGGCAGAGTGAGTGCTTTGGGCTTAGCAAAACAAATCTGGGATAGGCTGTCCAAAGTCAATGAAGTAATATCAACTCAGCATGACTCTCGTGTTGATGTTCTTCGCAATCTCTTCAATCGCTTCAAGAGGCTTGACAATGAAAGCTGCCAAGATACCTTTGATCGCCTCACTAACATCTCAAATGAACTGCAAGCACTAGGAGCTCGAGACATTACTGACCATGAAGTTGTGAAGAAACTGCTAAGATCCTTAGATTCATCATTTGATACACTGGTTCTAATGATTCAAGGAAGATCAGCGTACAAGATGCTTAATCATATTGATATACTCGAACGACTCAATACTCACGAATTCCAACATGAAGAAAATAGAGATCTGTATGGACCAAGCCTCTCTACACCTTGTGTAGTGAAGGCCAAAGCGATTTCCTCATCTCGAGAAGAAGACTCAGATTGCAGCATTGGTGATCCTGAACAACTTGGACAGGAGCTTGCAATGCTCGTGATGAAATTCCAGAAGATTACAAGACGTGGCCAGTTTGGTAAATCTTCAAGAAGAGATATGAGGAAATCAGAACCTTTATCTGAGGACTACAAGAAAAGAACCTGCCACAAATGCAAGAAATCAGGTCATTATATTGCTGATTGTCCTCGCTCGGTGAAGGAATCAAAGAAGAAAAAATGCAAGGATGAAAGTTCTGATGAATCGAAGAAAAAGAAGAAAACTTCAAAATCCTCATCCTCAAACTCCTCATCGCACAAGAAGACTAGTTTCAGAAACGCCCGGGCACTCATTGGCAAGGAAATGGATTCTGAGGAAGAACCTGAGAAATGTGATAAAGAGGAAGGTTCTGAAGAAGACTGAAAGTCTGGTGTGGCCAGTCTTGCACTGGCTACCACATTTGTTAGCAAGTCAATCTTCAACCTTGAAGAAAACGACAACACCATCTATACTGATGACTATGTTGATGACTTCGCTCCAACTTATTGCTTCATGGCAAAAGGTTCAAAGGTAATGAATGACACTTCATCCTCGGATTCAAGTGACTGTGAACCTAATGATTATAAAAAACCCAGTTATTGTGAACTTGCCAACATTGCAACTAAACAACAAACTGCCCTTGAAAAGCTTCAAAAACTGCTAGACAGAAGCGATGACCTATTGAATGATGAAATGAATCTTACACAAATCCTCACAAAAGATATGAAAAGTCTTCGGTCTAGATTTTATAATCTTCAAGATCGTCATGGCACACTCTTGGCTGATCATGAGATAGTTTCCTATGAATTTCTTCAAAGTAAACTTGATCTGAGAAGTTGAGGGTGTCTCATGATGATCTTCGAATGGAAAATGACTCATTACTTGCTCAACAGATCAGTGCCGCACATGTTGAATTCATTCCACCATGTCTTAAATGCATCAAACGTGAAACTGTCAATTCTTCACCAGAATCATCAAATGCTTATATTGCTACAAATTCTTCGACTGCTCATGTGGTATAAAATTCATCATTTGAGGAATTCACAAATGTTACTGACGAAAATGCAGGACTGAAGGAATTGTATGTGACAGGCATGTACAAAAGTCTCAATGGGCATCAAACCCTTTGCGATGTGCTCAAAAAGCAAATATGGAACAGGAACCCGAGGAAAGAAGGAATTGCTTTTGAAAGGAAACTAAATGCTGATGGATCGTACTGGAAACCTGAGGAGTATCCCAAAACCTCATGGGTTGCTGCTAAAGGACCTCCTATTGATCCATCCAGTCTAACAGGCTTTGCATGTGAATTATTGATATGTCTCCAACGTATCTATAATTTTTGATGGTTCCATGCTATTATCATGTCAACTTTGGATCTGTTATATGCATGAATATGCTATTTTATATATTTTATGGGACTAACCTATTCACTCAGTGCCAAGTGCCAGTTTTTGTTTTTGTCGTGTTTTTGACCCTTTTTCAGAATGAGTCCAAATGGAATAAAACTTTCGCGGTGATTTTTTTGGACCAAAAGCGACCCCCGAAGCTTTGGAAGAAGGCTAGAAGAGCCACGAGGGATTCACAAGCCCAGGAGGCGCCCCCACCCCCTAGGCCGCACCTACCAGGATTGTGACCTCCTCGTGGGCCTATCCGACGTAATTCCACCGCCATAAATTCCTATAAATTCAGAAACCCTCAAAAAGAAACCTAGATCAGGAGTTCTGCCGCTCCAAGCCTTTGTAGCCACCAAAAACCAATCGGGAACCCATTCCGGCACCCTGCCGGAGGGGGAACCCATCTTCGGTGGCCATCTTCATCATCCTGGGGATCTCCATGACGAGGAGGGAGTAGTTCTCCCTCGGGGCTGAGGGTATGTACCAGTAGCTATGTGTTTGATCTCTCTCTCTCTCTCGTGTTCTTGAGATGTCTTGATCTCGATCTACCGTGGGCTTTGCTACTATAGTTGAATCTTATGATGTTCTTCCCCCTCTCCCTTCTTGTAATGAATTGAGTTTTCCCTTTGGAGTTATCTTATCGGATTGAGTATTTAAGAACACTTGATGTATGTCTTGCACGTGTCTACTTGTGGTGACAATGGGATATTCATGTGAGTACTTGATGTATGTTTTGGTGATCAACTTGCGGGTTTCGTGACATGGTTGGCACACGTTTTGACTCTCCGGTAGAAACTTTGGGGCACTCTTTGAAGTTCTATGTGTTGGTTGAATAGATGATTCTAAGATTGTGTGATGAATATCATATAATCTTGCCCACAGATACTTGAGGTGACAATGGAGTATCTAGGTGACATTAGGGTCTTGGTTGATGTGTGTCTTAAGGTGTTATTCTAGTACGAACTCTATGATGGATCGAATGGAAAGAATAACTTCGTGTTATTTTTCTACGGACTCTTGAATAGATCGATCAGAAAGAATAACTTTGTGGTGGTTTCGTACACGACAATGATCTCTTCGTTTGTTCTCCGCTATTAGTGACTTTGGAGTGACTCTTTGTTGCATGTTGAGGGCTAGTTATATGATCCAATTATGTTATCATTGTTGAGAGAACTTCACTAGTGAAAGTATGAAACCTAGGTCTTGTTTCCACGCATTGCAATACCGCTCGTGCTCACTTTTATAATTAGTTACCTTGCTGCTTTTGTAATTTCAGATTACAAAAACCTATATCCACCATCCATATTGAACTTGTATCACCATCTCTTCGCCAAACTAGTGAACCTATACAATTTACCATTGTATTGGGTGTGTTGGGGACACAACAGACTCTTTGTTATTTGGTTGCAGGGTTGCTTGAGAGAGACCATCTTCATCCTACGCCTCCCGCGGATTGATAAACCTTAGGTCACCCACTTGAGGGAAAATTGCTACTGTCCTACAAACCTCTAAACTTGGAGGCCCAACAACGTCTACAAGGAGAAGGTTGCGTAGTAGACATCAAGCTCTTTTCTCGCACCATTGCCGGGGAGGTTAGCGCTTGAAGGTATATCTTTAGATCTTGCAATTGAATCTTTTAGTTTCTTGTTTTATCACTAGTTTAGTCTATAAAAGAAAACTACAAAAAATGGAATTGAGTTTGCCACATATGCTTCATCTTTTCAATGTCTTTCGTGAAAATGATGGAAATGAAAATTGTGCTCAAGTGCTGAAAGAAGAATTACATAGAATGCTTGGCATAAAATATGTGAATGATGAGCATGATTGCAATGTTGTTAGTATGAATTCTTTGAATACCCGTGATGCTAATGATATGCAAAGCCACAAGCTTGGGGATGCTATGTTTAATGAGGATGATCTTTTTAGTCCCCCCCCCCACTTTGAATGATCAAATTTATTATGATGAAAGCATGCCCCCTATGTCACATCCCTGATCCCTATTAGGTTTAGTAAGATTTGCTTATGTTTTCTTTCACTGCATCCAAGAAAATGAAATGAAAACCAAAAGCAAAGCAAGGAAACCAAAGTAAAACCATAGCAACCCCTCATTCAAAAGCATTTCAAAATTGATGTCAAATCAATGAACCCAAAATGGCATTAAGAAAAGTTCATCTTTTCTGAAAAATATAGAAAACAAGATATCAGAGATGAAACTTATTCTCAAACCACTTTTGGCATTTTAAAATTAAGTTAAAAGCTACTGAAATCAATTATATATTTGATTTCAAATAATTTAAAGTTTCCAAAAATGTTGAAAACTTTATGAGTGGTTGGAAATATTCCAACTAACACTCCAGTATTTTTCAAGATATTTTAGGAATAGTTTGGAGCCAAAAATAAAACAAAACAAATAACAGAAAGAATAAAACAGAAAACAAAAAAGGAAAGAAGTGCAAAAGGCTTACCTGACGATCACCTGAAGCCCAGCCCACCTTAGCCTGTCGTCTTCCTCCTGCCAGTCGGAGCAGGAGGTGGCCGCCACTCGATCCGGCGCGCCCACGCAGCTGCGTGCCTGCCTGGCCGCCTCGTCGTGCTGACGCGGTCAGGGATAAGCTCCCCGAGGCTTCCCCGAGCTCATCCCCTCCCCATTTCCTCTGTTCTCTCTCCCCCTCTCGGCCGCCATGACCGCAAGCTCAAGCTTGAGTTCGCCGTCGCTCCTGCCCCTCTCCCTCTCACCTGAGCCGCGCAGCAGCTTCGCCGTGACCCCCTGAAGCTCTTCAGCTAGTCGCTCGATGCCGAGAAGCCTTGAAATGCTGTGAAGCCGTCTTCTTCTTCCTCGGGTCATCGGATCTTCGCCGCCGTCGTTCTCCCTCCTCAGGCCATCCCCGCGCCCACTCTCGACGCCTCTGCACTCCCCGTGAGCTCAGGGTTCTTTCCCCTAAGATTTCCCCCTCGATCCCTTCCTCTAGACCCCTATTCCACCGGAGCCCGACGAGATCCGCTGTGGGACCTCATCGCAGGTAGCTCTCCGGTGATCGGCTGGTCCATCTGAGGCCACCAATGGCTTCAGTGCGTCGCGTAGGTGCTGTAGGAGCCCAGCCCCGCTTGTGATGCCCCCTATTTCGATGACCCCGATGATGCCCGAGCTTCGGTCGCCGCCAAGCTCGTCGCCGGCGTCATCTCCGGCCATTTCATCCCCGGCTACGTGCAAAAATGGAGCCGCGGGTGAAGTGTCGTTTGTCTAGTGCTCTCCGCGTGAAGTTTGGTCATCGGAGATGCGTTTCCGAGCCCCTCCGCCGTTCTAGTGGTCGTCGGAGGCTCACCGCCGGTGGATCTGACCCCCCTGAGCCTATGACAGGTGGGGCCAGCCCCTGGTTAATTAAGTTTATGATTAATAAAAATAGTTAATTAAATAAAAACTTAAACAGTCACTGACATGTGGGTCCAGCCCTGATAATTAGTTTATTAAGTGAAATTTAAACTAAAAACTGGCCAGAGTCACTGACTACTGGGTCCCACTAGTCAGGTTTGACTTTCAACGGCTAGTTGGACCTGCTGATGTCATGCTGATGCAATAAAGCTTTTTCTATTTAAAAATAATTCCAGAATAAGTTCAAAACTTTGGAAATTCATAGAAAATTGAATATAACTCCAAATTTGACAAATAATATATGTAAACGGATCAGAAAAATTCAAGGAATCCAATGGTGCTATTTTCATGCATGAAAAACAAAGTTATGAAAGAGCACCAGGTCAAATCAATTAAAAGAATGTAATAAATTATAATTCAAATGATATTTGAATTATGATTTCAAATCAAGATCACCCCAAAGGGTTCTGTTGTTCATCTCAAACCATGCTACATTGCATTTCATGCATCATTTTGTTGCATATGTTTGTTATTGATTGATTGTTGTTATTCCGGTAGGCTCCGCCCCTCCGGATACGTCTGATTATCCGACTGACGGATATCACCCCTCTGCTTAGCAACAAGGCAAGCAACCATTTTGATCATCCCGATAAATCCCATGTTCTCGCTCCTGCTCTTGTTTATTGCATTAGGTCAAAATGCTTTCACTGCTTTTATCACGTTAGTTGAACCCACTTCCTTTGCATGACCTGTCCTCGTCACAGTAAATAGCTGCACCTTGCAACCTAGCATACCTGGTAGATGCTTGAGCCATGATGTGCCTTATCCTGTTATGCATGCTATGCTTAAAGTTTTGTATGGTCTATCATCTGAGTGATGAACAGAATCGTGAGAATGTGTTCAGTTGGGAAAGGTTGTGTGTTGAACCTGATTTGGTAAAGGTACCGGTGAAAGGCTATGTAGGAGTACATGGCGGGTTTTTCATTGGAACCGTCCTTAGGAATTGAGTTCTGTGTATGTAATCCAAGACGAGATACTACCACATGCTGGGCCCTGAAATATGACCCCGCTCGACTTATTAATCGCTTAGTACTTGGTCCAGGAGTTGCAAGTAGTTTCTGGAGTTTATAGTCATGCTGGAGGCCGTGCGTAGCGCTGACCTTAGAGGTAGGCTATGATGCAGTAGGAAGTGGCACCCAGATGGTGGGCTTGGGAACCCTGCGCACATCATTTGGGGCCGTGGCGGAAACCTCGGCTGGACTTCCGTGCGGGTTACCCTCAGATAGATGATAGACCTGGACTAAGTATTAGCATGGTTAACGGTCGTGGCCAACTCCCTCGCTGGGCTTTCGCTTGAAGGTTGCCGAGGTGCATGATGTGCACATGGCGATAAGTGGAGAGAGCGTATGTGAAGAAGTACACCCCTGCGTTGTTATGATCTATTCGAATAGCCGCGTCCGCGGATATGGACTACTTGGAAGCATATGTTGTTCATAGATAACTATAATGGCTACTCATAAAATTGTCAAGATAAGCGTGAGTGTCGTGGACGACATTCCCGTAGGGAGACGGAATGATTCCACGATGGAGTATTGTTGTGGTTTTAGTGGACTCGTGTGCAAGGAATCAAAGTTGTCAAAACTATTTTGAAAATGCAAGTTGTCTAGCCAAGAGTCAAATGCTGGCTTTCTGCATGAAACCCCACAACTCCTTGTTGATACATTGCATGAGTAGATAGATTTCCTAAAGTCTTGCTGGGTACTTTTGTACTCACGTTTGCTTAATAATTGTTGCAGAGGTTGTTAATGACCCTAGTGGAGGGTTCTACCTAGACATCGACGACGACGAGTAGCTGGTATCCCAGCTACGATCTAGCCCTAGGATGGGTCTGTAGATAGTCAGGCCATGTGCCTTTGTCTTTCCATCTGTCTGTACTCAGACAGTTTTACTCTTCCGCTGGCATGTAAGACTTGTGTGTATGAATCATGATGATGGGTCGTGACACCCCTACCTGTGTAATATTATGTGTGTGGCTCTTCAGAGTCTTCTAAATAAAGTTCTATGTTTATGGTTATGTTGTGATGCCATCGATGTATCTATGCATATCGGTATGCCATGCGTACGTGTGTTGTACTTGATATGTATGGGGTTCGAATACTTAGCCGTAGGCTTTAGTAGCACTCCTTAAAAGGAAATTCCCCTTTGTGATTCCAACGAGCCATGGTAGTTCTCTACTGCTCCGGACAAATTGGTTGACCGGCATGTGTCCTTCTTAGCTGTTGTGTCTGTCCCTTTGGGGAAATGTCACGCGATGTAATGGAGTCCTTGTAACTTGCTACGACTCGTCTACATTCGCTAGTGATCGACACCTGCTTTGCTGGGTCATGTATGCCTGTCCCTGTGCGGAACTGCCGCTTTGGTTTATGACTAGAAATGTCGATTCGGGTTCTTTGTCTTTGGATTGCTAGCGACACAATTGCATACGTGAGTCAAAAGGCGCAAACGGTCCTGGCTAAGGTAATGTTGCAGCCGTGGGGATAACCGTGCGTGAGACTGCAAAGAGATGTGATGTGTTACAGGCTGGATTCCTATGGCTTAGGATCGGGGTCCCGACACCCTATTTATGATGATTATTGTGATGATACTTATGCTATAAAGAAGAGGGATGATAAAACTTGTCATACTCTTGAGTATCCTTTCACTTAACATCACTCTTTTAATGTGGAAACAATTCGTAGTGTTTCTTGTCTTTTACGATACTCCCACTACTATTGATGAGAATAAATTTCCTTATGTGGAGAGTAGTAAAATTTCTATGCTTGTAGATCATGAAAAGAATGCTTTAGGTTCTGGTTATATTGTTGAATTCATTCATGATGCTACTGAAAACTATTATGAGAGAGGATCATATGCTTCTACATATTGCAATAGTATAAAGCTTCCTCTCCATGTGTTGAAATTTTTGTAGCTATGCTCGTTTTGCCTTCCTATGCTAGATGATTCTTGATCCAATAAGTTGTGTGTTCACAAATCCCTATGCATAGGAAGTGGGTTAGACTTAAATGTGTTAGTCATATGCTTCATGATGCTCCCGTTATGTTTCAATTCTTATCTTCTATGTGAGCATCATTGAAATCATCATGCCTAGCTTGAAAGGCATTAAAGAAAAGTGCTTGTTGGGAGACAACCCAACATGTATCCTTACTGGTTTTGTGTGTTCACAATATTAAGCTACTGTACCAATCATGTTTTATTGCCTTAGTTTCAATAAAGTGCCAAGTAAATCCTTTATGATTAGTTTGGGTGATAGTTGTTTGATCATGCTGAAAAAGACAGAAACTTTGCGCTCGCAAAATCATTTCTAATTTCTATCCAGAAAGTTCTTTTAGGTTGATTCTTTTTGCTGCTGATTGATATACAAATTTCATTAATTTTCATAAGTTTTTAAGAATTTGTGGAGGTGCAGAAGCATGGTTAGCATTCAGAATTATAGACTGTTCTGTTTTTGACATATTCTGTTTTCAATGCATAGTTTTCTTGTTTTGGTGTTTCCATAGATTATATTGAGTAATATAAATTGTGGAAATAGTAATATACAGTAGGCATTGTGTGAAAATAATTATGAGTCTTGTTTTGACAGTACCCAAGTGATTGATTTGCTCGTTATCATACTAACCCATCTCACGAAGTTCCGTTAAGTTATGTGTTGTGAAGTTTTCAAGTTTTGGGTAGAGTTTCGATGGACTATGGAACAAGGATGGAAAGAGCCTAAGCTTGGGGATGCCCAAGGCACCCCAAAGCCATATTAAAGGACACCAAAGAGCCCAAGCTTGGGGATGCCTCGGGAGGGCATCCCCTCTTTCGTCTTCAATCCATCGGTAACTTTACTTGGGGCTATATTTTTTATTCACCACATGATATGTGTTTTGCTTGGAGCGTCATTTTATTTTGTTTGAATAAGGTACTTAGTATCTAAAATTCTTAGATGGGAGAGTCTTCACATAGCCAAATAATTATTCAACTACTCATTGAGCTTCACTTATATCTTTTGGAGTAGTTTTCCTTTTGCTCTAGTACTTCACTTATATCTTTTTAGAGCACGGGGGTGTCATATTTTGTAGAAATAAAAACTCTCGATCTTCACTTATATCTTTTTGAGAGTGCTATCTCAAAGTAACTTGGTAATTGGCGTGTGCTAAGAAATTAGTTCCAAATATGATAGGCATCCAAAGAGGATATAATAAAAACTTCCATATTCAAGTGCATTGATTTGTAAGAGAAGTTTGATTCCTCACAATTAGTTTTGAGATATGGATATGGTAATATTAGAGTTATGTTAGTAGGGTGTTGTGAATCTAGAAATACTTGTGTTGAGGTTAGTGATTCCCGTAGCATGCACGTATGGTGAACCGCTATGTTAGGAAGTCGGAGCATAATTGATTTATTGATTGTCATCCTTTGTGTGGTGGTCGGGATCGCGCGATGGTTAACACCTACCAACCCTTCCCCTAGGAGTATGCGTTTAGCACTTTGTTTCGATTACTAGTAAAAACTTTCACAATAAGTATATGAGTTCTTCATGACTAATGTGAGTCCAAGGTATAGATGCACTTTTACCTTCCACCATTGCTAGCCTCTCTAGTACCGCGCAACTTTCGCCGGTGCACAAACCCACCATATACCTTTCTCAAAACAGCCACCATACCTACCTATTATGGCATTTTCATAGCCATTCCGAGATATATTGCCATGCAACTCCCACCGTTCCGTCTGATGACATGTGCTGTCACTTTCATATTGCCATTGCATGATCGTAAGATAGCTAGCGAGATGTTTCAACTTCATACACTAAGCTAGATCGTTGCACATCCCCGTACACTACCAGAGGCATTTCCTATAGAGTCATCATTGCTCTAAGTATTGAGTTGTGAGTAAATAAAAGTGTGATGATCATCATTTTTAGAGCATTGTACCATGTGAGGAAATAAAAAAAAAAGCGGCCAAAGATGCCCCCCAAAAAAATAAAATTGAAAAGAGGACAAAGAGCCCAAACAGAAAAAATGAGAGAAAAAGAGAGAAGGGACAATGCTACTATTTTTTTCACACTTGTGCTTCAAAATAGCACCATGTTCTTCATGATAGAGAGTCTATTATTTTGACACTTCCATATACCAGTGGGAATTTTCATTATATAACTTGGCTTGTATATTCCAATGATGGGCTTCCTCAAAATTGCCCTAGGTCTTCGTGAGCAAGCAAGTTGGGTGCACACCCACTAGTTCTCCTTTTGAGTTTTCACACACTTATAGCTCTAAGTACATCCGTTGCATGGTAATCCCTACTCATTCACATTGATATCTATTGATGGGCATCTCCATAGCCCGTTGATACACCGAGTCGATGTGGCTATCTCCTCCTTTTTGCCTCACAACCTCCACCACACTCTATTCCACCTATAGTGTTATATCCATGGCTCACGCTCGTGTATTGCGTGCGAGTTGAAAAAGTTTGAGAGAGGAAGAGTGCAAAACCAATTACTTGGACAATAACGGGGTTGTGCGTGATTTAAATTCCTTGTGTGGGGATGATGGAGCGTAGCCAGACTATATGATTTTGTAGGGATAACTTTCTTTGGTCTTGTTATTTCAAAAATTCATGATTACTTTGCTAGTATGCTTGAAGTATTATTGTTTTCATGTCAATAGTAAACTATTCTTTTGAATCTTACGGATCTGAACATTCATGCCACAAGAAAGAAGTTACAAAGGACAAATATGTTAGGTAGCATTGCACATCAAAAATTCGGTCTTTATCACTTCCCCACTCGAGGACGAGCATGAGTTAAGCTTGGGGATGCTTGATACGTCTCCAACGTATCTATAATTTTTTTATGGTTCCATGTTATTATCTTGTCAACTCTGGATGTTTTATATGCATGAATATGCTATTTTATATCTTTTTTGCGAATAACCTATTAACTTAGTGCCAAGTGCCAGTTTCTGTTTTTTTGTGTTTTTTTGACCCTTTTTTAGACGGAGTCCAAATAGAATAAAACTTCCGCGATGATTTGTGGACCAAAAGAGACCCCCGAAGCTTTGGAAGAAGGCTAGAAGAGCCACGAGGGAGTCATAAGCCCAGGAGGCGCCCCCACCCCCCTAGGCCGCACCTACCTGGCTTGTGACCTCCTCGTGGGCCCAACCGACGTAATTCCACCGCCATAAATTCCTATAAATTCAGAAACCCCCAAAAAGAAACCTAGATCGGGAGTTCCGCCGCTGCAAGCCTATGTAGCCACCAAAAACCAATCGGGAGTCCGTTCTGGCACCCTGCCATCTTCGGTGCAACCGGAGGGGGGACCCATCTCGGGTGTCCATCTTCATCATCCCAGCGATCTCCATGATGAGGAGGGAGTAGTTCTCTCTCGGGGCTGAGGGTATGCACCAGTAGCTATGTCTTTGATCTCTCTCTCTCTCGTGTTCTTGAGATGTCTTGATCTTGATGTACCGCGGGCTTTGCTACTATAGTTGGATCTTATGATGTTCTTCCCCCACTCCCTTCTTGTAATGAATTGAGTTTTCCCTTTCGAGTTGTCTTATCGGATTGAGTCTTTAAGAACACTTGATGTATGTCTTGCACGTGTCTATCTATGGTGACAATGGGATATTCATGTGAGTACATGATGTATGTTTTGGTGACCAACTTGCGGGTTTCATGACATGGTTGGCACATGTTTTGACTCTCCGGTAGAAACTTTGGGGCACTCTTTGAAGTTCTATGTGTTGGTTGAATAGATGATTCTGAGATTGTGTGATGCATATCGTATAATCTTGCCCACGGATACTTGAGGTGACAATGGAGTATCTAGGTGACATTAGGGTCTTGTTTGATGTGTGTCTTAAGGTATTATTCTGGTACAAACTCTATGATGGATCAAACGGAAAGAATAACTTCGTGTTATTTTACAACGGACTCCTGAATAGATCGATCAGAAAGAATAACTTTGTGGTGGTTTCTGTTGGAAATATGCCCTAGAGGCAATAATAATTAGTTATTATTATATTTATTTGTTCATGATAATCGTTTATTATCCATGTTATAATTGCATTGATTGGAAACACAATACTTGTGTGGATATATAGACAAAACATTGTCCCTAGTAAGCCTCTAGTTCACTAGCTCGTTGATCAAAGATGGTCAAGGTTTCCTGGCCATAGGCAAGTGTTGTTAGTTCATAACGGGATCGCATCATTAGGACAATCATGTGATGGACTAGACCCAAACTAATAGACGTAGCATGTTGATCGTGTCATTTTGTTGCTACTGTTTTCTGCGTGTCAAGTATTTGTTCCTATGACCATGAGATCATATAACTCACTGACACCGGAGGAATGCTTTGTGTGTATCAAACGTCGCAACGTAACTGGGTGACTATAAAGATGCTCTACAGGTATCTCCGAAGGTGTTCGTTGAGTTAGTATGGATCAAGACTGGGATTTGTCACTCCGTATGACGGAGAGGTATCTCGGGGCCCACTCGGTAATACAACATCACACACAAGCCTTGCAAGCAATGTGACTTAGTGTAAGTTGCGGGATCTTGTATTACGGAATGAGTAAAGAGACTTCCCGGTAAACGAGATTGAAATAGGTATGCGGATACTGACGATCGAATCTCATGCAAGTAACATACCGAAGGACAAAGGGAATGACATACGGGATTATATGAATCCTTGGCACTGAGGTTCAAACGATAAGATCTTCGTAGAATATGTAGGATCCAATATGGGCATCCAGGTCCCGCTATTGGATATTGACCGAGGAGTCTCTCGGGTCATGTCTACATAGTTCTCGAACCCGCAGGGTCTGCACACTTAAGGTTCGACATTGTTTTATGCGTATTTGAGTTATATGGTTGGTTACCGAATGTTGTTCGGAGTCCCGGATGAGATCACGGAAGTCACGAGGGTTTCCGTAATGGTCCGGAAATGAAGATTGATATATAGGATGACCTCATTTGGTTACCGGAAGGTTTTCGTGCATTACCGGAAAAGTTTCGGGCTCATCGGTAGTGTACTGGGAGTGCCGGGAGCGGTGCCGGGGACCATCAGGAGGGGTTTCACGCCCCAAGGTGTCTCATGGGCTATGGGAAGAGTTAAACCAGCCCCTAGTGGGCTGGAATAAGTTCCCACTAAGGCCCATAAGGTTTGAGAAGGAAAAATCACAAGCTGGAAAGAGTTTCCAAGTGGGAAGGTGGAATCCTACTCGAACTAGGATTGGAGTAGGACTCCTCCACCTCCAATTTCGGCCAAACCTTTAGGTTTTGAGGCTGCCTCCTCCCCTCCCTCCCTCCTATATATAGTGGGGTTTTAGGGCTGATTTGAGACAACTTTTGCCACGGCAGCCCGACCACATACCTCCACGGTTTTACCTCTAGATCGCGTTTCTACGGAGCTCGGGCGGAGCCCTGCTGAGATTAGATCACCACCAACCTCCGGAGCGCCGTCACGCTGTCGGAGAACTCATCTACCTCTCCATCTCTCTTGTTGGATCAAGAAGGCCGAGATCATCGTTGAGCTGTACGTGTGCTGAAGAAGAGGTGCCGTCCGTTCGGCACTAGATCGGAGCGGATCGTGGGACGGATCGCGAGACGGTTCGTGGGACGGTTCACGGGGCGGAGCGTGAGGACGTTCCACTACATCAACCGCGTTTCTTAACGCTTCTATTGTGTGATCTACAAGGGTACGTAGATCGTAAATCCCCTCTCGTAGATGGACATCACCATGATAGGTCTTCGTGCGTGTAGGAAAATTTTTGTTTCCCATGCGACGTTCCCCAACAGTGGCATCATGAGCTAGGTTCATGCATAGATGTAGTCTCGAGTATAACACAAAAGTTTTTGTGGACGGTGATGTGCGTTTTGCTGTCCTCCTTAGTCTTTTCTTGATTCCGCAGTATTGTTGGATCAAAGCGGCTCGGACCGACATTACTCGTACGCTTACGAGAGACTGGTTTCATCGCTACGAGTAACTCCGTTGCTCAAAGATGACCGACGAGTGTCGGTTTCTCCAACTTTAGTTGAATCGGATTTGACCGAGGAGGTCCTTGGATGAGGTTAAATAGCAATTCATATATCTCCGTTGTGGTGTTTGCGTAAGTAAGATGCGATCCTACTAGATACCCATGGTCACCACGTAAAACATGCAACAACAATTAGAGGATGTCTAACTTGTTTTTCTAGGGTATGCTTGTGATGTGATATGGCCAACGATGTGATGTGATATATTGGATGTATGAGATGCTGATGTTGTAATAGTTAATATCGACTTGCACATCGATGGTACAGCAACCGGCAGGAGCCATAGGGTTGTATTTAAACTAACGTTTGTGCTTCCAGATGTGTTTACTATATTGCTAGGACATAGCTTTAGTAGTAATAGCATGAGTAGCACGACAACCCCGATGGCGACACGTTGATGGAGATCATGATGATGGAGATCATGGTGTGACGCCGGTGACAAGAAGATCGTGCCCGTGCTTTGGTGATGGAGATCAAGAAGCACATGATGATGGCCATATCAGGTCACTTATGAATTGCATGTGATGTTAATCCTTTATGCACCTTCTCTTACTTAGAACGACGGTAGCATTATGAGGTGATCTCTCACTAAAATTTAAAGACAAAATTGTGTTCTCCCCGACTGTGCACCGTTGTGACAGTTCTTCATTTCAAGACACCACGTGATGATCGGGTGTGATAGACTCAACATTCACATACAACGGGTGCAAAACAGTTGCACACGCGGAACACTTGGGTTAAGCTTGACGAGCCTAGCATGTGCAGACGTGGCCTCGGAACACATGAGACTGAAAGGTTGAGCATGAATCGTATAGCTGATATGATTAGCATAGAGAGGCTTACCACTAAAACTATTCTCGACTCACGTGATGATCGGACTTGAGATAGTGGATTTGGATCATGTACCACTCAAATGACTAGAGAGATGTACTTTTTGAGTGGGAGTTCTTAAGTAATATGATTAATTGAACTAATTGTCATGAACGTAGTCTAATGGTCTTTGCGAATTATGATGTAGCTTGCGCTATAACTCTACTGTTTTTAATATCGTCCTAGAGAAAATTTAGTTGAAAGTTGATAGTAGCAAACTTTGCGGATTGAGTCTGTAAAACTAAGGATTGTCCTCATTGCTGCGCAGAAGGCTTATGTACTTAATGCACCACTCAGTGTGTTGCACTTCGAGCGTCGTCTATGGATGTTGTGAACATCCGACATACACGTTTGTGATGACTATGCGATAGTTTGGTGCAAAATACTTAATGGCTTAGAAGCATGGCGTCGAAGACATTTTGAAACGTCACAGAACATGAGTGATGTGCTAAAGAGATGAAATTGTGATTTCATGCTTGTGCCCTTGTTAAGAGGTATGAGACCTCCGACAAGCTTCTTTGTCCATGAAGTAAAGGAGAAAAACTCAATAGTTGAGCGTGTGCTCAGATTGTCTGAGTACGACAATCACTTGAATCAAGTGGGAGTTAATCTTCCAGATGAGATAGTGATGGTTCTCCAAAGTCACTGCCACCAAGCTGTGAGAGCTTCGTGATGAACTATAACATATCAAGGATAGATACAATGATCCTTGAGAGATTCGTGATGTATGACACTGCGAAAGTAGAAATCAAGAAGGAGCATCAATGGTTGATGGTTAGTAAAACCACTAAGTTTCATGAAAGGCAAGGGCTAGAAGGGATACTTCGTGAAACAGCAAAAGAGTTGCTACACTAATGAAGAGACCCAAGTCTAAACCCTAACCCGAGACTAAGTTCTTCTGTTATGAGGGGAACGATCATTGAGGCGGAGCTACCCTAGATGCTTGGTAGATAAGTAGGCTAGCAATTTCAAAAGTAGTATATTTGATATACATGATGTTGATGTGTGCTTTACTAGTAATCCTAGTAGCGCGAGGGTATTGGATACCGGTTCGGTTGCTAAGTGATTAGTAGCACGAAATGAAAGCTACGGCATAAACGGAGACTAGCTAAAGGCGAGGTGACGATACGTGTTGGAAGTATTTCCAAGGTTGATATGATCAAACATCGCACGCTCCCTCTACCATCGGGATTGGTGTTAAACCTAAATAATTGTTATTTGGTGCTTGCCTTAAGCATGAACATGATTGGATCGTGTTTATTGCAATATGATTATTCATTTAAAGAGAATAATGGTTACTCTATTTGCTTGAATAATCACCATCAATGGTTTACTGAATCCCGATCGTAGTGTCACACATGTTCATGATATTGGTGCCAAAAGATACGAGGTAATGATGATAGTACCACTTACTTGTGGCACTGTCGCTTGAGTCATGTTGGTATAAATTGCATGAAGAGGCTCCATGCTGATGGATCTTTATAGTCACTTGTTTTTGAATCACTAGTGACATGCAAATCATACCACATGAGCAAGGCCTTGTTTTCATTGAGATGAAACAAGATAGTAACTTGTTGGAAGTGATGCATTTTGATGTATGTAGTCCAATGGGTGCTGAGGCACGTAGTGAATATCATTATGTTCTTACTTCAATGACGATTTGAGTAGATACAAGAGTATTTACTTAATGAATCACAAGTCTGAAATATTGAAAAGTTCAATTCTGTTTCGGAGTGAAGTTTGTCGTAAAAAAAGGATAAACTGTCTATGATATGATCATAGAAATGAATATCTAAGTTACGAGCTTTGGTACACAGTTAAGACAATGTGGAAACTGTTTCGCAGTTCACGCCACCTGGAACATCATAAGTGTGATGATGTGTCTGAACGTCATAGCCACGTACTATTTGGTATGGTGCATGCTATGATGTCTCTTATCGAATTACCACTATTGTTTATGGGTTAAGCATTAGAGACAACCGCATTCACTTTAAATAGGGCACCGCGTATTTCCGTTGAGATGACACAGTATGGACTGAGGTTTAGAGAAATCTAAACTGTCGTTTCTTGCAAGTTTGGGCTTCGACACTTATGTGAAAAAGTTTCAGTCTGATAAGGTCGAACCCAAAGAGGATAAATGCATCTTCATAGGATATCCAAAACAGTTGGGTACATCTCCTATCTCAGATCCGAAATCAAAGTGTTTGTTTCTAGAAACGGATCCTTTCTCGAGGAAAGGTTTCTCTCGAAAGAATTTAGTGGGAGGGTGGTAGAACTTGATGAGGTTATTGAACCATCACTTCAACCAATGTGTAGCAGGGCGCAGGAAGCTGTTCCTGTGGCGCCTACACCAATTGAAGTGAAACCTGATGATGGTGATCATCGAGCATCGGATCAAGTTACTACAAGCCTCGTAGGTTGACAAGGTCGCGTACTACTTCAGAGTGGTACGGTAACCCTGTCTTGGAGGTCATGTTGTTGAGCAACAGTGAACCTACGAGTTAGGGAGAAAGCAATGGTGGGCCCGGATTCTGACAAATGGCTGGAAGCCATGAAATCCGAGAGAGGATCCATGTATAAAAACAAAGTGTATACTTTGGAAGAACTACTTGATGGTCATAGGACTATTGAGTAAAGATGGATCTTTAAAAGGAAGAAAGACGACTATGGTGATAAGTCACTATTAAGAAAAGCTCGACTTGTCGCAGAGATGTTTCTGACAAGATCAAACAGTTGACTATGATGAGACTTTCTCACTCGTAGCGATGCTAAAAATCTGTTAGAATTATGTTAGTAGTTGCTGCATTATTTATGAAATACTGCACATAGGATGTCAAAACATTGTTTCCTCGACGGTTTCCTTGAGCAAACATTGTATGTGATACAACGAGGAGGTTTTGTCGATCCTAAAGATACTAGCAAGTATGCAAGCTCCAACGATCCTTCAATGGACTGGTGCAAGCATCTCGGAGTTGGAATATACACTTTGATGAGATGATCAAAGATTTTGGGTTTGTACAAGGTTTATGAGAAACTTGTATTTCCAAAGAAGTGAGTGGGAGCACTATAGAATTTCTGATAAGTATATGTAGTTGACATATTGTGGATCAGAGGTAATGTAGAATTTCTGTAAAGCATACAAGGTTGTTTGAAAGGAGTTTTCGAAGGAATACCTGGATTGGGCTACTTGAACGTTGAGCATCAAAGATCTATGGAGATAGATCGAAAGCGCTTAATAGAAGTTTCAACAAGATGCATGCCTTGACAAGTTTTTGAAGGAGTTCAAAATAGATCAGCAAAGAAGGAGTTCTTGGTTGCGTTGTGAGGTGTGAATTTGAGTAAGACTCAAAACCCGACCCCGGCAGAATAAAGAGAATACACGAAGGTCGTCTTCTATGCCTTGGCCGTAGAATCTGAAGTATGCCATGGTGGGTACCGCACCTGATGTGTGCCTTGACTGAAAGTCTGTTGAGAGGTACAGAGAGTGATCCATGATTGAATCACTAGCAACGGTCAAAATTTATACTTAGTAACTGATGGACTAAGGATTTTTTTCTCGATTATCGAGGTGGTTAAAAAGTTCGTCGTAAAGGGTTACGTCGATGCAAGCTTTGACACTAATCCGAATAACTATGAGTAGTGAAACGGATTCATATAGTAGAGTAGATATTTGGAGCATTTCCGAATAGCACGTAGTAGAAGCATCTATAAGATGACATAAAGTTTTGTAAAGAACGCATGGATCTGAAAATTTCAGAACTGTTGACTAAAACCTCTCTCACGAGCAAGACGTGATCAGACCCCAGAACTATATGGGTGTTGGATTCGTTGAAATCACATGGTGATGTGAACTAGATTATTGACTCTAGTGCAAGTGGGAGACTGTTGGAAATATGCCCTAGAGGCAATAATAATTAGTTATTATTATATTTCTTTGTTCATGATAATCGTTTATTATCCATGCTATAATTGTATTGATTGGAAACACAATACTTGTGTGGATACATATACAAAACACTGTCCCTAGTAAGCCTCTAGTTGACTAGCTCGTTGATCAAAGATGGTCAAGGTTTCCAGGCCATAGGCAAGTGTTGTTAGTTGATAACGGGATCACATCATTAGGAGAATCATGTTATGGAATAGACCCAAACTAATAGACGTAGCATGCTGATCGGGTCATTTTGTTGCTACTGTTTTCTGCATGTCAAGTATTTGTTCCTATGACCATGAGATCATATAACTCACTAACACCGGAGGAATGCTTTGTGTGTATCAAACGTCGCGACGTAACTGGGTGACTATGAAGATGCTCTACAGGTATCTCCGAAGGTGTTCGTTGAGTTTGTATGGATAAAGACTGGGATTTGTCACTCCGTATGACGGAGAGGTATCTCGGGGCCCACTCGATAATACAACATCACACACAAGCCTTGCAAGCAATGTGACTTAGTGTAAGTTGCGGGATCTTGTATTACGGAACGAGTAAAGAGACTTACCGGTAAACGAGATTGGAATAGGTATGCAGATAGTGACGATCGAATGTCAAGCAAGTAACATACCGAAGGACAAAGGGAATGACATACGGGATTATATGAATCCTTGGCATTAAGGTTCAAACGATAAGATCTTCGTAGAATATGTAGGATCCAATATGGGCATCCAGGTCCCGCTATTGGATATTGACCGAGGAGTCTCTCGGGTCATGTCTACATAGTTCTCGAACCCGCAGGGTCTGCACACTTAACGTTCGACGTTGTTTTATGCGTATTTGAGTTATATGGTTGGTTACCGTATGTTGTTCGGAGTCCCGGATGAGATCACAGAAGTCACGACGGTTTCCATAATGGTCCAGAAACGAAGATTGATATATAGGATGACCTCATTTGGTTACCGGAAGGTTTTCGTGCATTACCGGAAAAGTTTCGGGCTCATCGGTAGTGTACTGGGAGTGCCGGGAGGGGTGTCGGGGACCATTAGGAGGGGTGTCACGCCCCAAGTGGTCTCATGGGCTATGGGAAGAGATAAACCAGCCCGTAGTGGGCTGGAATAAGTTCCCACTAAGGCCCATAAGGTTTGAGAAGGAAAAAACACAAGGTGGAAAGAGTTTCCAAGTGGGAAGGTGGAATCCTACTCCAAGTAGGATTGGAGTAGGACTCCTCCACCTCCAATTTCAGGCAAACCTTTAGGTTTTGAGGCTGCCTCCTCCCCTCCCTCCCTCCTGTATATAGTGGGGTTTTAGGGCTGATTTGAGACAACTTTTGCCATGGCAGCCCGACCACATACCTCCATGGTTTTACCTCTAGATCGCGTTTCTTCGGAGCTCGGGCGGAGCCCTCCTGAGATTAGATCACCACCAACCTCCGGAGCACTGTCACGCTGCCGGAGAACTCATCTAACTCTCCATATCTCTTGCTGGATCAAGAAGGCCGAGATCATCGTCGAGCTGTACGTGTGCTGAACGCGGAGGTGCCGTCCGTTCGGCACTAGATCTGAGCGGATCGTGGGACGGATCGCGGGACGGTTCGTGGGACGGTTCGCGGGGTGGATTGAGGGACGTGAGGACGTTCCACTACATCAACCGCATTTCTTAACGCTTCTGTTGTGCGATCTACAAGGGTACGTAGATCGGAAATCCCCTCTCGTAGATGGACATCACCATGATATGTCTTTGTGCGCGTAGGAAATTTTTTGTTTCCCATGCGACGTTCCCCAACAGTTTCGTACCCGACAATAATCTCTTCGTTAGTTCTCCGCTATTAGTGACTTTGGAGTGACTCTTTGTTGCACGTTAAGGGCTAGTTATATGATCCAATTATGTTATCATTGTTGAGAGAACTTCACTAGTGAAAGTATGAACCATAGGCCTTTTTTCCATGCATTGCAATACAGTTCGTGCTCACTTTTATTATTAGTTACCTTGCTGTTTTTATAATTTCAGATTACAAAAACCTATATCCACCATCCATATTGCACTTGTATCACCGTCTCTTCGCCGAACTAGTGCACCTATACAATTTACCATTGTATTGGGTGTGTTGGGGACACAACAGACTCTTTGTTATTTGGTTGGAGGGTTGCTTGAGAGAGACCATCTTCATCCTACGCCTCCCGCGGATTGATAAACCTTAGGTCACCCACTTGAGGAAAAATTGCTACTGTCCTACAAACCTCTGCACTTGGAGGCCCAACAACGTCTACAAGGAGAAGGTTGCGTAGTAGACATCAATTATCCTATTCCTCAGATGACTCATTTGACTCCAACTATAAATTGTTCAAAAATCAATCTGGTGAAGTATTTGCTCGATATGTTGGAACTAACTGCAGGAATGGACCCCCCGTGAAGAAAATCTGGCTCCCCAAAAGTTGCTTGAAAAATCTTCAGGTGAATGTCCTCATGACACCACGAGTGAAGAACCAGAACCCCAGATCAAATTCCTCATTTGTACCAAAGTCTTCAAGAGGATCAAAATCCTCAACTGGTCAAAACTATGCTCGTACTCGCTCTAATGCTTCTGATATGTAGGGAAACTACAAGGGATATGAATTGATCATTACTACTCAAATCATTATGTTCATAAATCCTCAAAGAACTTCTCTGCCTATTCATTTCAGCACTCTAACCCCCCTATTGTGAAGAGAAGTGCATTAGCTTCAATGCCCCCTTTCTCACATGGTGCTTGTAGGATGATAAACTCTTTACCACCCCCTTAGATGTGGGTGGTGAAGAAATTGAACTAATCACTTCTGCACATGAGGTCTCCAGATGAAAATCATCATTTGAAGAATTTGCTGGAGACGTGACGAAAATGCTTGATTGGACGCAAGCTAACATTGATGAAATGATAACATTTCACACATCCTCAAATTTACTGGTTATGACGAAATTCCTATCTGATGAAATTGATATCATATTCTTCAAGTCTGAAGCATATGAGATGGTAAGCTGTACTAATTCATCTGCAGGATGACAAACCCAAGAGTACTGAGTGGGTTCTTGATAGTGGCTGCACACACCACATGACTGGTGACAAAAGCTTGCTGAAGAATATGCCACTGACTCCATCACCACCCAAGCAAATCACTTTTGCTGACAAAGGTAAAAGCAAGGTATTGGGACTTGGCAAAGTGGCTATTTCCAAGGACAGGCACATGGACAACGTGATGCTTGTTGAATCCCTTGGGTTTCACCTCATGTCAATCCCAATGATTTGTGATCTAGATATGGTTGTTATCTTTGGAAAATATAGATGTGTTGTCATCATGGAATCTGACAGATCCAAAGTCTTCGAAGGTGTTAGGAGAGGAGATTTGTACATTCTTATTAGCAAAAACCTCAGAAGGCTGGCTATGGCATCGAAGACTTGGTCATGCAGGCATGAGGAATCTGTACACACTGCCGAAGAAGAAGCATGTCATTGGCATCGAATCAGTCAAATTCCTCAAGGAACACCTCTGCGGTGCTTGTTAGTCTGGAAAAATGACGAGATCCAAATACCCCTCGAAGACTATCATGACTACTACTGGTACATTTGAATTTCTTCACATGGATCTATTTGGACCTACTCATTATGCCACTCTAACAAATGCAACATCTTTATACGGCTTTGTCATAGTTGATGATTATTCTAGATATACTTGGGTGCATATCATTCTGTATAAAACTGAAGTGCAGGAAGTCTTCAAACGATGTTCCTCAAGGGTCTCGACGAACTTCGATGTCAAGATCAAACACATCAGGAGTGATAATGGAACAGAATTTAGAAAAACAGGTCTTGATGATTATCTTGATGAACTTGGTATTACTCACGAATTGTCTGCTCCTTATACTCCTCAACAGAATGGAGTCATCGAAATAAAGAACAGGACTCTGGTTGAGATGGCATAAACCATGCTTGAAGAATATCAGACTCCTGGTCGTTTCTGGCCTAAAGCAATCATCACTGCTTGCCATATCATTAACAGGGTATATCTTCACAAATTCCTCAAGAAAACTTCATATGAACTCCTCACGGACAAAAAACCCAATGTAAGTTATTTCAAAGTCTTCGGTGCAAAATGCTGGATTAGAGATCCGCACCACACTCAAAATTTGCACCTAAAGCACATGAGGGTTTTATGCTCGGTTACGGAAATGACTCGCACACGTACAGAGTCTTCAACAACTATCACAACAAGGTTGTTGAAACTGTAGATGTGCGGTTTGATGAAACTAATGGCTCCCAAAGAGAGCAATTGCCTCCTGATCCAGATAAATTATCCCTCCAGGAAGCAATCAAGTTCAAAGCTACTTAAGACATTGTTCCTACTAAGGAAATTGTTGAAGAAATCGTTCCCAACACTGATGAAATTCAGGAAGACGCTCCGAAGGAAATTGCTCCAGATCAAATTCCTCAGCCCAGACGAAATCCTCAACCAGCTCATCCGATGATTGCAAATGAAGTAGAACTTGACAAAATCCTCGATGACATCAACGCACCAGGTCTTATCACTCTCTCAAAAGCTTCACACTTAGTTAACTTTTGTGGGCATTCTTCTTTTGTGTCTATCATAGAATCTTCAAAAGTTGCTGAGGCTTTCATGGAACCTGAGTGGATTCAAGCCATGCAAGATGGACTTATTCAATTCAAGCTAAATGATGTGTGGGAGCTCGTCAAACGACCAAATCCTCGCAAGCACATTATCATCGGTACCAAGTGGATTTTCCGAAACAAGCCAGATGAGGATGGTCAAGTGGTGAGCAATAAGGCACGAATTGTAGCCCAAGGCTACACACAGGTTGAAGGAATTGATTTCGATGAAACATTTGCACCTGTTGCTAGACTTCAAGCTATTCGAATACTACTTGCTTATGCTAATCATCATAACATTACTTTATATCAAATGGATGTGAAAAGTGCATTCCTCAATGGTAAGCTTGAGGAAGAAGTATATGTCTCTTAGCCCCAGGTTTTGAGGATACGAAGAATCCAGACAAAGTCTTCAGACTCAAAAAGGCACTCTATGGCCTCAAGCAAGCCCCTCAGGCATGGTATGATACATTCAAGGAAATCCTCATGAAGAAAGGCTTCAAACCTGGTTCACTCGATCCAACTCTTTTCACAAAATCCAATGACAATGAACAATTTGTGTGCCAAATATATGTCGATGACATCATATTTGGTTGTACTGACAAACGTTACAGTGATGAATTTTCTTACATGATGAGTGAACAATATCACATGTCTATGATGGGGGAGCTGAAATTCTTCTTAGGTCTTCAAATTTATCAACAACATAACGGCATATTCATATCACAGGAGAAATACCTCAAGGATGTTCTGAGGAAATTCGACATGCATGAATGCAAAGGCGCCAAGACTCCCATGCCTACCAGCGGCCACCTCTGCACTCACGAAAATGGTAAAGATTTCGATCAACAGTTATATCGCTCAATGATTGGCTCTTTATAGTATCTATGTACATCTAGGACAAATATAATGCTTAGTGTTTGCATGTGTGCTCGTTTTCAAGCAAAACCGAAGGAATCACACCATAAGGATGTGAAGCATATTCTACTTAGCTCACACACCAACACTAGGATTATGGTACCCCAAGGGCTCAAATCTTCATCTCGTGGGATATTCTGATTCTGACTATGTTGGTGACCGTGTGGATCGCAAGTCAACTTCTGGCACTTGTCATTTCCTCGGAAGATCATTAGTCTGCTAGTCCTCAAAGAAGCAGAAATGCCTTTCTCTCTCCATTACCAAAGCTGAGTACATTGCTGCTGGATCCTGCTTTGCTCAATTGCTATGGATGAAGCAAACCCTCAAGGACTACGACATCAACATGAAGAATGTGCCTCTCTACTACAACAATGAGAGTGCAATCAAGATTGGATACAACGCAGTACAACACTCGAAGACTAAGCACATCCAGATTCGTCATCATTTTCTTCGGGACCATGTCCTCAAGGGCAATATCATCATCAACCATGTGAAGAGTGACGATCAACTAGCAGATATTTTCACTAAGCCCTTGTATGAGAAAAGGTTTTGCAAGTTGAGGTGTCAGCTAAATATCTTAGAATCTTCAAATGTTTTGTGAAAACATGCACACATCCTAACACTTATGCAAAATTGGTGACTTAGATGTGCAACACGCGAAGAATCGATTTTCTTCAATCAATGAAGAATATCACTCTTAGTGTGAAGAAATCAATGAAGAATTGTGTTCTCAGGGCCCTACGATAATTGTACGCGGCGCCTGAAAACCTTATACGGTGGGTCACGCCACCACCCAACTTTGAAAACCTTCAAGCTGCTTTTTCTTCAAAGTTGAAATTCATCAACCTGACAATTCACCACAAAATCCTCAAGTTTTTCAAAATATTCAAAACACTTGATGATTTTCATTTGCCTATATATATATATATATATAGACTGAGATTTCAAAGTCCTCAACATAATTCACTTATAGCTATTTCTTCAATTTGATATTTCATCTAAGTGAATGTGATCGGACCCTACTCCCGTCTATGCTATACTGAACCTAGTCTATTCAATTCTTCATATGTGTTCTACTTGAAACTTTGTTCAAAATCCTCATTGTGTTCTTGTCAGCTGAGCATATTGCAACGAAATCCTCAAATCCTCAAAAATGAATTTAGTGACATTACACAGTAACTGAACCCACTTCCCACGCTAGGATAAGAACGATCTCCACCGCTTCTATCGTGGGCTACACGTGTCGTGCGGAGATGAACCAGTAAGGGCAGTTCACAGTAACTGAACCCACTTCCCACGCTAGGATAAGAACGATCTCCACCGCTTCTATCGTGGGCTACACGTGTCGTGCGGAGATGAACCAGTAAGGGCAGTTCGGTCCTAAAGATTCTCTCAAACAGTTTTCCACCTTAGCTATAAATAGGTCCTTACCCCCTAGTTAAAACCCTTCGACCTCTCTTAATCTCTCCGCTCGAGCTCAAACCTAGCAACACTGCTAGCAATCTCGTCGTCAGTGAGGAACAACTTCACTGCCTCGACCTCGCCGTCGTTGAACTCACGCCGGAAGCGGAACATCTTCCTCCGCCGCCGCCGTAGTTGTCTTGTGCAGCCAAGTTAGGGCGCAGCAAACTTGAACCGAAGAGCTTCTCACTGTTGCTGCCTCTGTTCTTCGTGTTCGTCACACAGGGAAATTAAAATCTTATTTTACTACCCCTTTTGATCTACTATTTCACCTTAGATTCAAAAAATCTGTTTTTTCTCAGTGTTTGTCAGCTTCGTACACTCAATTCCTCAAACACTTAATGAATTTCACTAAGCCACTAAAATTCTTCATGTGATTCCTCAATTGTGTAAATTCTCGAATCTGCACAACTCTGGAACACAAGATTAGAATGCTTAGTCAAATTCCTCAACCCACTGGTCCAATTCCTCAACTTGCAAAATATCAATTTCTTAAAATCTGAGAACGCATATGACCTCTCCAAATTCCTCGCACCCTCTGTTCACAGGTACAAAATGTTAGTTGATGGATCTCTAGGTTCTCATCAACTTAACTCATTTGCAGCGTTCCTCGAAGAAACTTTGCCAGGGTCATCAGAATCTTCAAGAGTGCAAATTCCTCAGCAAAAGCATGAGTTGAAGAAAATGGAAGATGAAAGAAAGCAAAAGGGTGGAAAGAAACTTGAACAGAACACTGCAGTTGATATCCCTGAGGATATATACGCTAATTACTGCATGCCAGATGAGGAAATACATGGAAAAGAACCCATGCCGAAGCGGAAAATAAGGCTTCAGAAAATAGAACGCAGGTGGACTAAGGAGTGGAAGGAATATCCCTATGTCACTCCAAAGTATGCGAAGAAATTCACCATCAAACCACCTTGCAAGAGGCCTCCTCTTGGTAATCAACAGGTTGCACATCCCTCAAGTGTCAAAACAGTTGATGATTACCCTGAGGAGAAAGACAAACACTTGTCTAAACTTCAGAAGAAAGCAGAAGCTGCAGTGAAGAAATTCAATGAGGAATCTGCTGCTGCCTGATAACCCACAAGTATAGGGGATCAATTGTAGCCTTTCTCGATAAGTAAGAGTGTCGAACCCAACGAGGGGCTAAATGTAGGACAAATATTCCCTCAAGTTCTATCAACCACCGATACAACTCTACGCACACTTTACGTTCGCTTTACCTAGAACAAGTATGAAACTAGAAGTACTTTGTAGGTGTGATAGGATAGGTTTGCAAGATGATAAAGAACACGTAAATAAAAACAATGGGCTGCTTAGATAAAGAAACAATTACGTTAGTTTAACGAGTGTGGAAAAGTGGTGGTAGGAGTTGCAGAATTGTCCCTAAGGAATTGACTACGTTACTAGACCGATAGCAAGTTTTATGTGGGAGAGGCCACTGCTAGCATGTCATACCTTACTTGGAATTCTATGCACTTATGATTGGAACTATTAGCAAGCATCCGCAACTACTAACGTTCATTAAGGTAAAACCCAACCGTAGAAATAAGATATATTGGTCCCCCTTCAATCCCGTATGCATCAATTTCTATGCTAGGATGAAGCTTCTGTCACCCTTGCCCTCCAATACATAGTCCTATCAACATACTACTAACCCTATCGTGTGACCCATGCGAGCGCTCATATGATGGTCACCAAAGGACAGCAACACAACCACAAGCAAATTAAACCAATCATAGCAATTCATCAATCACCGATAGGACAACGAAAATCTACTCAGACATCATAGGATGGCAACACATCATTGGATAGTAATATGAAGCATAAAGCACCATGTTCAAGTAGAGGCTATAGCGGGTTGCGGGAGAGTGGACCATTGAACTTAGATGGGGGAAGGTAATGGAGGTGTTGGTGAAGATGACGGAGGTGTTGGTGTAGATCACCGTCACACGATGATGTACAGGGCGGCGTTCCGGCGCCGCCGCGAGAGAGGGGGAGCGAGTCCCCCTTCTTCTTCTTTTCCTTGACCTCCTCCCTAGATGGGAGAAGGGTTTCCCTCTGGTCCATGGTCTCCATGGTGGCGTCGGGGCAAGAGCCCCTCTGAGATTGGATCTCTCTCTGTGTGTCTTTCTGTTTCTGCGCTCCCAGATTCTGGCCTTTCACCGTTTCTTAACTTCCCGGAGATCCGTAACTCTGATTGTGGTGTCCTTTTAACACGATTTTCTTTCGGATATTAGCTTTCTTGCGGCGAAAGAAGGGCCCCAACCGCCTTAGGGGTTGGTCACGAGCCTACCAGGCGTGCCTTGGGGTAGGGCGCACCTCCTCGGCTCGTGATCCCCTCGGGCATCGTTTCGCGTTCATTCTTCTTCCCAAAAATCATAAATATTCCAAAACAAATCCCCGTAGGTTTTTTACTGCGTTTGGACTTCGTTTGGTATGGATATTCTGCAAAACAAAAAACATGCAACAAACAGGAACTGGCACTGGGCACTGGATCAATATGTTAGTCTCAAAAATAGTATAAAAAGTTGCCAAAAGTATATGAAAGTTGCAGAATATTGGCATGAAACAATCAAAAATTATAGATACAACGGAGACGTATCAGCATCCCCAAGCTTAATCCCTGCTCGTCCTCGAGTAGGTAAATGATAAAAAAGATAATTTTTGATGTGGAATGCTACCTAGCATAATCTTGATCATATAATCTAATCATGGCATGAATACTAAAACACGAGTGATTCGAAGCAATAGTCTATCATTTTACATAAAGACAATAATATTTCAAGCATAATAACAAAGCAATCATGTCTTCTCAAAATATCATGGCCAAAGAAAGTTATCCCTACAAAATCATATAGTCTGGCTATGCTCCATCTTCCCCACACAACGTATTTAAATCATGCGCAACCCCAGTTTTAGCCAAGCAATTGTTTCATACTTTGGTGTTCTCAAACTTTTTCAACTTTCACGCAATACATGAGCGCGAGCCATGGACATAGCACTATAAGTGGAATAGAATATGGTGGCTGTGGAGAAGACAAAAAGGAGGAGATAGTCTCACATGAACTAAGCGTATCAACGGTCTATGGAGATGCCCATCAATAGATATCAATGTGAGTGAGTAGGGATTGCCATGCAACAGATGCACAAGAGCTATAAGTGTATGAAAGTTCAAAAAGAAACTAGTGGGTGTGCATACAACTCGCTTTCTCACGAAGACCTAGGGAAATTTGAGGAAGCCCATCTTTGGAATATACAAGCCAAGTTCTATAATGAAAATTTCCCACTAGTATATGAAAGTGACAACATAAGAGACTCTCTATCATGAAGATCATGGTGCTACTTTGAAGCACAAGTGTGGTAAAGGATAGTAACATTGTCCCTTCTCTCTTTTCTCTCTTTATTATTATTATTATTATTATTATTTTGGTGGGCTTCTTTGGCCTTTTTTATTTGGGCTTCATTTGCCTCTTTTATAACTTCCTCACATGGGACAATGCTCTAATAATGATGATCATCACACTTTTATTTACTTACAACTCGATATTTATAACAAAATATGACTCTATATGAATGCCTCCGGCGGTGTACCGGGATGTGCAATGATCTAGCGTAGCAATGAAATCAAAAAACGGACAAGCCATGAAAACATCATGCTAGCTATCTTACGATCATGCAAAGCAATATGACAATGATGGTGCGTGTCATAATAAACGGAACAATGGAAGTTGCCTGGCAATATATCTCAGAATGGCTATGGAAATGCCATAATAGGTAGGTATGGTGGCTGTTTTGAGGAAGGGTATATGGTGGGTGTAATGCACCGGCGAAAGTTGCGCGGTACTAGAGAGGCTAGCAGTGGTGGAAGGGTGAGACTGCGTATAATCCATGGACTGAACATTAGTTATAAAGAACTCACATACTTATTGCAAAAGTCTATTAGTCATCGAAACAAGGTACTACACGCATGCTCCTAGGGGAAGGGTTGGTAGGAGTTAACCATCACGCGATCCTGACCTCCACAAAAAGGATGACAATCAATAAATAAATCATGCTCCGACCTCGTCATATAACGGTTCACCATACGTGCATGCTACGAGAATCACAAACCTTAACACAGGTATTTCTATGAATACACAATTACTCACTAGCATGACTCTAATATCACATCTTCATGTCGCAAAACTATTGCAAGGAATCAAACATATCATATTCAGTGATCTACAAGTTTTATGTAGGATTTTATGACTAACCATGTGAATGACCAACTCCTGTTAACTCTCTAAATAGGTATAAGTGAAGCATGAGAGTTTAATTCTTTCTAAAAAAGATATGCCCCGCTCTAACAAATATAAGTGAAGCAAAAGAGCATTCTACAAATGGCGGTTTTCTATATGTAGGGAAACACGCAATCCAAACTTCAAATGATATAAGTAAAGCACATGAAGCATTCTATAAAGCCATACTCAAAAGATATAAGTGAAGTGCAAAGAGCATTCTATAAATCAACCAAGTACTATATCATACCATCATGGTGCATAAAAGAAAAAGGAAAAATAAACACAAAATACGCTCCAAGCATTTGCACATATCATGTGACGAATAAAAATATAGCTCCGAGTAAAATTACCGATAGATTGTAGACGAAAGGGGGGATGTCTTCCGGGGCATCCCCAAGCTTAGACGCTTGAGTCTTCATTGAATATTACCTTGGGGTTCCTCGGTCATACCCAAGCTTAGGCTCTTGCCTCTCCTTATTCCTTCATCCATCATGGTCTCACCCAAAACTTGAAAACTTCAATCACACAAAACTCAACAAAACCTTCGTGAGATCCGTTAGTATAATAAAGTAAATCACCACTTTAAGTACTGTTGTGAACTCATTCCAAATTCATATTAGCATTATATCTACTGTAATCCAACTTAACCATGGTTCATACCCCCCGATACTACCCATAGATTCATCAAAATAAGAGAACAATGCACAGAAAACAGAATCTGTCAAAAACAGAACAATCTGTAGTAATCTGAATATATACCATACTTTTGATACTCCAAAAATTATGAAACAATTATGATACTTAAGGAAATTTGTATATAAATCAGCAGAAAAAATAATCAACTCAATAGCGCTCTCTGTATAGAAATAAGAAATGATTTCGTGAGTGCGAAGTTTCTGTCTTTTTCAGCATGATCAAAAAACTATCACCCAAACTAATCATAAAGGCTTTACTTGGCACATTATTTTTATAATACAATGGAATTGTACAAGGGGATAATTATTTTTGCGAGAAACTTCCATGAAAAATTCTACATCGTTTCCATGAGCATGAGCAGAAGTGTTCAAGGTCGACCCTCACTTCCGCAATGCATCACCTTTCAATCGCTTCTCTTTTTGAAAAAGTTTTAAGTTCCCCTCTATATTTTTTTTAAACTATATAAAAGCACTCAACAGAAATAAATGACTCTCTAAAACTTCCGGGTCGTCTCCCAGGTAGCGCTTTCTTTAAAGCCATTAAGCTAGGCATAAAGTCCTCAAGTAATGGATCCACCCGGATCCCAAGGTATATCAAAGCCAATTTTAATTAACAATGATTTGTAATTTAGTAGTGAGAACAAGGTAACATATATCATGCAATGACGAAGTCTAACTCTCTTCCTATGCATTGGCATGTCATAAAAGAACAATTCATGCACATCAAGTAAAGGCCAATACATAGCATAAGCAGTTTCTTGCAATTTTATCGTATTGGAAACATAGAGAGGTGGAGATGTAGTTCCTCTAGCATAATAATTGCAAGTAGGATCAGCAAGGACATGCATATTATATTCATCAAAATCATCATGTGTAATAGTAGAAGGCAACCATCTATGTAATCCCTAATAAGAGCAAACTTCTCCGATATAGTGTAGTTGGGAGAGTTCAAAAAGATAATAGGACTATCATAAGTGGGTGCGATAGCAACAATTTCATGTTTAACATAATGAACAATAGCAAGTTCATATTCATAAGCATCATTCATATTGGCATCATGGCCACAAGCATAGCAAGCATCAAGTTCATCAAAAAGGAATATTTCAAACGAATCCAAGGGATCGTAGCAATCAACATATCATTCATCCTTTGGTAAGAACGAAGGGAAATTAAACAATGTATGAGTTGAAGAGTTACTCTCATTAGAAGGTGGGCACGGGTAGCTAGTCCGCTCTTCCTCCTTTTGTTCTTCGCTCTCCTCGTCATCTTTTTCATCTAATGAGCTCACAGTTTCAGCATTTTCTTCTTCCATAGTTTCCTGCAAAATATTAGTCTCTTCTTGGGCAGCGGAGAATTTCTCCATAAATCGATAAATATGGGCATTATATTCATAATTAGTATAACAATAACGAAGAATAACAAATTTTCAGATCGGTAAACAACATCATCATTATCATCACACTTTTTAAACAGAGCTTCAATTTCATAAGCACCCATAAAAGCAACAAACTCTTCTATTTGTTCCACATCATAGTAATCATATATACCATTAGCATAAGAAGCCAAGGTTTCATTAGCATTAAATTTATAAGAAAAGGGAAGGTGTTTAGCCTTCATCCTAGAGCAACAAGTAATATCATATCTCAAGCATAGATCCCAAGCATACCATTTCAACATATGAATTTGATCCCATGATAGTTTCCCTTTTTGAGTCAAGCGATAATCCGTAAAGTATTCACGTTGATCCAACGTGTCTCCCATTATATAATTGAATGGGGTTTTCTCAGGATTATTAAAGAAGTGCATAATATTTTCCACATAACGAGCATCGAGGGTTTTAGGAGGTTCTCCATGAGTGGCAAGTACACCTAATTGTTTTGGTATTTCATGTTCCATATCCATAACCAAAGATAGAGAACAACTTAGAACAGCAAATAAATCTACTTAGTGCTAAAGAAAACAAGCACACACGAGAATATTCACCCGACGCTATTGCTCCCCGGAAACGGCGCTAGAAAAGGGTCTTGATAACTCACAAGTATAGGGGATCAATTGTAGCCTTTCTCGATAAGTAAGAGTGTCGAACCCAACGAGGAGCTAAAGGTAGGACAAATATTCCCTCAAGTTCTATCGACCACCGATACAACTCTACGCACACTTTACGTCACCTACAACAAGTATGAACCTATAAGTACTTTGTAGGTGTGATAGGATAGGTTTGCAAGATAATAAAGAACACGTAAATAAAAAAAAAGGGCTGCTTAGATAAAGAAACAATTAAGTTAGTTTAACGAGTGTGGAAAAGTGGTGGTAGGAGTTGCGGAATTGTCCCTAAGCAATTGACTACGTTACTAGACTGATAGCAAGTTTTATGTGGGAGAGGCCACTGCTAGCACGTCATACCTTACTTGGAATTCTATGCACTTATGATTGGAACTATTAGCATGCATCTGCAACTACTAACGTTCATTAAGGTAAAACCCAACCATAGCAATAAGATATATTGGTCCCCCTTCAACCCCGTATGCATCAATTTCTATGCTAGGCTGAAGCTTCTGTCACCCTGGCCCTCCAATACATAGTCCTATCAACATACTACTAACCCTATGGTGTGATCCACGCGCGCGCTCATATTATGGGCACCAAAGGACAGCAATATAACCACAAGCAAATTAAACCAAGCATAGGAATTCATCAATCACCGATAGGAAAACGAAAATCTACTCAGCCATCAGAGGATGGCAACACATCATTGGATAAATATGAAGCATAAAGCACCATGTTCAAGTAGATGGTACAACGGGTTGCGGGAGAGTGGACCGCTGAATATAGAGGGGGAAGGTGATGGAGGTGTTGGTGAAGATGACGGAGGTGTTGGTGTAAATCGTGGTCACACGATGATGTCCCGGGCGACATTTTGGCGCCGCCGGGAGAGGGGGGGGAGAGCCCCCCTTCTTCTTAGTCTTCCTTGACCTCCTCCCTAGATGGGAGAAGGGTTTCCCCTCTGGTCCATGGTCTCCATGGCGGCAGAGGGGCGAGAGCCCCTCCGAGATTGGATCTCTCTCTGTGTGTCCTTCTGTTTCTGCGCTCCCAGATTCTGTCCTTTCACCGTTCCTTAAATTCCCGGAGATCCTTAACTCCGATTGAGGTGTACTTTTAACACGATTTTCTTTCGGATATTAGTTTTCTTGCGGCGAAAGAAGGGCCCCAACCACCTTAGGGGTTGGTCACGAGCCTGCCAGGCGCTCCTAGGGGGGTAGGGCGTGTCTCATGGGCTCGTGACCCCCTCGGGCATCGTTTCGCGTTGATTCTTCTTCCCAAAAATCATAAATGTTCCAAAAAAATCCCCGTAGGTTTTTTATTGCGTTTGGACTTCGTTTGGTATGTATATTGTGCGAAACAAAAAACATGCAACAAACAGGAACTGGCCCAATGCACTGGATCAATATGTTAGTCCCAAAAATAGTATAAAAAGTTGCCAAAAGTATATGAAAGTTGTAGAATATTGGCATGAAACAATAAAAAATTATAGATACGATGGAGACGTATCACTGCCACTGCAGCCACCTCTTCTGCTACTGAAGCTTCAGGTACATCCATTCCTCAAATGAAGATTGTGCCCAAGAAACCAAAGGCCTTAGTGCCTAAAGAAAAATTGTCTCAGAAGGCTGCACCAGCACCAAAACCTTCAACAGCAACACAGTCCTCAAAGCCTGAACAAAAATAGATTGTTAAGCATCAACCTGCTCATTCTAGCTCCTCTGTGCCATCTGCCACGAGCTCAGCGACAAAATCTTCACCAACACTGTTGAAGACTAAAATGACTGCTGTAAGAGGCATCAGGACCAGCCCAAGCAAAGTCATCAACATCCCCTGTGCATCAGAAGAGAGTGAGGAATTCGAGGATGAAACTCTTCAAGCAATCATCAGAAACAAGCAGGAACGAGTTGCACAAGCCTCAGGCACCTCTATTCCTCTTGCCATGGACCCCAAGGTTCTACTGGATTTCATATTCGTCTGGTATGAAGACCCAAACACTCCCATTGATGATTTGAAGCTTCCCCCTGGTCTCAGCCACATGGTTGCCACATTCATCAATGAGGCAAAATGGAAAGAACAGCAAGCCAAGTAAGCAAAGGCTGCAAAACTGAATAAGGAGAAATTCCTCATGCATAATCTCCTCAATCTGACGCCTGAGGCTCTTGTGTCCACCCAGGCTGAACTAAAGAATTTGACTGACAAGTACACGAATCTATCTGATCGTCAAAGTCTCAAGGTAAATTTCATCAAGTTTGCAACTGATGCAATTGATGAATACAATAAGAAGGCTGCTCCTCCTGTGAAACAAAAGCTGCCTGAGTCCAACTATTCGGTTCAGCTGGCCGAAGAAGATGAAGATGATCAACCTATTGTTGAGGAAATGCCTCAAGATACTCCAGTTGATAAATCTGCTCGAGATGATGAAAATGCTTCAGCTGAAGAAAATGCTTCAGTTGAGGAAACTGCCAGGACTGAGACTGCACCAGCTCCTGAAGAAATAATTCCTTCACCTCAACCCTCAAAGGTGAAGAAGACGGTTCCGTCTGCATCAGATGTGAAGAAGACCAAGGCTGATGAGAAAGAAGCAGAGAACCGAAAAGCTTTAATGACCTCAGAATCATGAGAGGCCAAGCGCCCAAAGGTCAGTCAGACAGAGTCTTCAACTACCCCACTAGATGCTACGCCTCTGAATGTAGCTCCATCCTATGCACTTGTTCCCATAGTAATTGACTATGTCATTCCTGAAGAAGATGAGGAAATGAAAGATGATGAATCTGAAGAAATCATGGATGAGGAAATACAAATTTAATATATTCCTCAGTCCTCAATTCCTCAAAAGACAGTTGATGATATTGATTGCACCACTCCTGTTTTCCGTGATGACTTCTGGGAAGATACAACCCAAGTCCCTCCTACTCCTGCTGCAACAGAAATCCTCACAGGGTCTAATGGGAAGACCATCTATGATGAATCTGCTCAAGGTTCAGCTGAATCAACTGAAGATTTTGCCTCGTCCACCAAGCAAATTCCTCAAGCTGAGGAAAATCCTCAACCTGAGGAAAAATGTCAAAATGAAGAAAATGCTCCTGCACCTAACACCAAAACTGCTATTGTTGTGGTCAACACAGAAACATCAATGATATTAGCTCCTCTTCAAGAACAGCAGCATAATCTTCAACCGTAGCAACATCAGCCTTTGTCAAGGAGGCTGCTACCTCAAAAAGATCCCCGGCAAAGGTGCCGGAAATACTTCTTATTATTTTGTTGTGTATCCCTTGCAACGGCGCCAGGAAGTAGTTGTGTCGACGGCACCAGGAATCCTTCAGCTACGGCTACGCCTTCTGGGACTTCCTAGGCAAGTACGCAAAGGATTTCCCACGTGGCCTTGGAGCCTTGCGTTGGTGTTCCCTCGAAGCGGAAAGGGTGATGTAGCACAGCGACGGTAAGTATTTCCCTCAGTTTGAGAACCAAGGTATCAATCCGGCGGAAGACTATCTCAAGATCCTGCACAAACACAAAAGCTTGCACCCAACGCTATGAAGGGGTTGTCAATCCCTTATAGATTGTTTGCCAAGTGAGAAATGAAAGCAACAAAGTAAAAAAGCAAAGTAAAAGCGGAGATGTAAACGATGGATGTGAATAGACCCAGGGGCCGTAGTGTTCACTAGTGGCTTCTCTCATGAAAGAAAGTAGACGGTGGGTGAACAAATTACTGTCGAGCAATTGATAGAACTGTGCAGAGTCGTGACGATATCTATGCAATGATTATTTCTATAGGCATCACGTCCAAAACAAGTAGACTGATACTTTCTGCATCTACTACTATTACTCCACACGTCGACCACTATCCAGCATGCATCTAGTGTATTAAGTCCATAAGAATAGAGTAAGGCCTTAAGCAAGATGACATGCTGTAGAGGGATAATCTCAAACCAATGATAAAAACCCCATCTTTTTACCCTTGATGGCAACTGCTTGATGTGTGCCTTGCTGCCCCTACTATCACTGGGAAAGGTCACCACATGGCAGAACCCAAAACCAAGCACTTCTCCCATTGCAAGAATCATAGATCTAGTTGGCCAAACAAAACCCAAGACTCGGAGAGACTTACAAGGATATCAAATCATGCATATAAGAAATCAGCAAAGACTCAAATATATATCATAGATAATCTAATCACAAGTCCACAATTCATTGGATCTCGACAAACACACCGCCAAAGAAGATTACATCGGATAGATCTCCAAGAAGATCATGGAGAACTTTGTATTGAAGATCCAAGAGAGAGAAGAAGCCATCTAGCTATTAACTACGGACCCGTAGGTCTGAAGTGAACTACTCACGAGTCATTGGAGGGGCGATGATGATGATGATGAAGCCCTCCACCTCCAAAGTCCCCTCCGGCAGGGTGCCGGGAAGGGTCTCCAGATGAGATCTTGCGGAAACGGAAGCTTGCGGTGGCGGAAAAGTATTTTCGAGGCTCCCCTGATTCTTTGCGAAATATTTGGGAATACATAGGCGCAAGATCTAGGTCAGGGGCGGCCAGGGTGGCCACAAGCTTTCCCACCGCCGCCTCCCCCTGGTGGCGTGGTGGGAGCTTGTGGGCTCCCTGGGGCCCACCTGGCTTGGCCCAAAGGCTCCCTGGTCTTCTTTCGTTCGGGAAAAAATCATTTCGGGGTTTTTATTCCGTTTGGACTCCGTTTCAAAATCAGATCTGAAAAGAGTCGAAAACACGGAAAAAACAGGAGCTCGCACTTGGCACTGAATTAATAAGTTAGTCCCAAAAAGATATAAAAAGGTACATAAAACATACAAAGAAGGCAAGATAACAGCGTGAAAGCATCAAAAATTATATATACGTTTGAGACGTATCAGAGGCCAAAGTTTCAAATGGAAGCTTTCTATGAAGAAAGAATGTACTTTAGAGGTGCAAATCCATATGATAAGCTTCGCAGCAGGCACTGGAAATTCTAGACTAGGACTCAGCTCAACTACTATGCCTCTCTACTCTGCGGGAGGAACAAAATATTTCAGCACAAGCATATTCCTCATGTTGACATGGAAGAAATTCCTTGCTTCATTCCAGTCTTAAATGTTCTTCATGAAGATGGACTGCTGCCTCTCTGCACTGACATGGGTGACTGGAACAACGACATATTTCTTCAATTTTACGCTACTCTGCATATCCTGTCTCAATTCCCTCAGAAAATGTCATGCTGATGTATGATGTATGGGAGTTGCCCAACAGACTGATGGAAGTCCTCATGAAGCCTTTGGCCAAGGATCAACCTCCAAGAACTACATTTCTGGTTCAAGACTTGAAGTATGAACCACGAACTGTCTACAGGATCCTGTGCAATGTCATCGCTCCAATTAAAGGCCATGATGATGAAGAAGATGTCTTAGGCATCATGAAGAATATCCTCTTCAACATCATCCATGGCATACCAATAAACCTTCACAACTTCTTCCTGAGGACTCGGGCTGATAATGATCTATTGCCCTTCCACATGAATATTTATGCTCCTTGGATCGTGAGATTCATCAGAAGCAGGTCAGGCATCAACTACCTTGCTGATTTTCCTAACCACATTGGGTATCTGACGCCTGTCACAATCATCAAGAAGATATTTGAGCCAGTTGAAGGCAAAGGAAAATCCGTCATTGATGAAGGAAAAAGGCCCCTTGATGGCCAGTTCCGTGAAGCAGAGTCATATTCCTCATATGATGACACTGCTAACCAAGATCCACCAAGCCTTGTTGCCCCAAGAGTGATGAATAACAGAGAGCTACTCATCAGTCTTCATCAGAAGGTCGATCGCAATCACAATTGGGTAAAACGTCAATTTCGTGCCATTGTGAAAACCCTCAACGCTGCTCAGAATGCGGTGAAGAAAAATCATTACTATCTTCATGAGGTGTTTGATCGTACCTGGGCCACCTTGGCTCATCTAAAGACTCAAGAAGAACTTGATGAATTGGAGTTTACTCAGGACTTCGACTGGTCGTGGCCTGCCAAGAAGAAATTCAATCCAATTTCAGTTCTAGACCTTGAGGACAGTTCTTTTTCTTCATTCCGCTCTGCAGAGTCTGATGAAGAACCAGAAGACACTACTACTGGACCAAGGAAGAAGCCCGTCGCCAAGAATCCTCACGCCTCTTCATTAGCCAAGAAGTGAAACTCTTCATGGGGCGTTAGTCCTTAGTTTTGTATCTTTTCGTCACTTGAGGATAAAGGGGGGGGGATCTGAGTTAGTCTTCACGCGGGATATATTTTGGGGCTTATGAACATTAATAAGTTACAAACTCTTGGTTCTTTTGAAGTGTTTTCTGTAATGAGTTGTAACTTAAGCCTGATGGTACTCTGACGCTTTTGAATGTTTTCTTCGCATGCTTATTCCTCAAAATATTAATGCACGCATGCTGAAATTCGTCAGATACCATTTCTCATCATGCATTCTCAAAAGCCCCATTTTATATGGCAAATGTATGCATGATTTACAAGATACAGGGGGAGATGTCCATGATATAAATCATCAATCTGCATTTGCTGTGAAAAGCAAATTCCTCAAAGTATGCACATCTTCAGGGGGGGTCTCTCGGTATCTTGTTTTCAAATTCCTTAACTGAGTATTTACACTTCATAAATTTATCCCCGTTGAAAACTTAACCTAATTGTCATCAACCACCAAAAAGGGGGAGATTGTAAGCGCATCTAGTGCCCTTAGTGATTTTGGTGGTTTGAAGACTTATAGGTTGAGTATATAATGTGTTTATGAGTGTACACATGATCTATAAGTCGCTGTGGAGTTTGAGTTATATGATGAATATCGACACCTAAAAATGTATATCTTCAGCTAAAGAAATTGGTCTTATGCTGAAGACTTTGATCGCGAACAAATTTTGATGAAATTGATATTCCTCATGAAGATATTGAAGATGAGGAATTCGGTATGTCTTGAAGAAAAACAACCCGAAGACTTTGAAGCATGAAAAATTATTATTTCTATTTCATTTTCTTCACTCTTGAGTCATAGGAACACCGTACTGTTAAAGGGGGTCGAGGTAACACTATGGAATGAATTTCCTCATGATGCTCAACCTAACCCTAATCCTACAAAAGCCTCAAGTGCGGAATATGAGAGACATGAGGACTCTCACAGTTGAGGGTCCCGACCGTTACCGCGATTCGCGCGACCTCACCGATCTTATCCACACCAACGGTCATAATATTTAAGGGCATTTATGTCAAATCATGTCGGGATGCTCCCAGGCTATAAATAGCCCCCCCCCACAACCATTAGCTGGTTGGATGCTCTGCGAGAAAGTGACACTTGACATTTAGAGCAACCCAAATTCCTCAGAGGCTTCAAGAGTAAATTATCAGTGAGGAAATACTCCAAACGCCAAACCACAAACCAATAACCAACTGATTGAGCATCACTGAAGAATTTGTTCCTGTGTGGAACTGAAGCCTTGTACCTTTGAGGACTGTGCATCCTCCAGACGGTTAGGAGTCATGGTCTAGAGCAATCCAGCACTCAATTGTGGATCGCCGGGTGACCGAGTTTGTGAGGGTTTGGAAGTCTGCCCTGAAGACTTACCACGAGTGTTGGGAAAGGACTGTGTGTCCTTAGCTCAAGGAGAATACGGTAGGGACTGTGTGTCCCGGGACTGTGCCCCTTTGGTTTCAATACCGAGCCGCTCCAAACCAGATGTACGACTGTCACAATAGTTGGAACTGGATCATTAACAACTGTCTTCACTGTGATACGGGTTCTATTTCTTCAACTCTTTCAATTCCTCAATACTGTATGTTGAAGACTTTCATTGTCTCTGTTTGAAGAATTTGCTGAAGACTTTCTCTGAATTTCCTAGAACTAAAATTCTTCATACCTGTTAATCCTGACCTGCTTACTCTGTTCCTGCGTACTGTGTAAGCTGTTTTTCATAATCCACATCAAGAAAACTGTTGTTGTAATACTTTGCACTTCTAATCCTTTGAAGTTTCCGCTGCAAGTTATTCATCAGTGAGGAATTTTCTCAAAAGGAATTTCCTCAGCGATGAAATTCTAAAAATCTCCTATTCACCCCCCTCTAGTTGATATAACGCACTTTAAGATGGTTAGCGAGGCATGTTGGGGTATGAAAGGTGGCGACTCTGTCTGCTTTGTTAAAACATTTTTATTGAGCTAATTATGCACAGAACAATATAATCCTCGTGAGTCGACGTAGATCGAGTCTTGTCAGTATGTCACCTTACCTTTTCGTGCTACCACGGGTCTTCGTGAAAGGGAATACGGTTTAGTAAGTCGTGAACCTATTATCAGTGGCACACCAAGTAGAGATGCCGGGAAGAAGGTATCCAGCGCACTAGACTAAATCCAGTTTTCCGGTTAGGGGGCATGTGTGTTTTCCGGTCTGGGACCGAGAGGGGAAGAGCTCTCCCCTTGTAGCGCATGGTATAAATGTGATCCCATGCTAGTCAAGGATGTGACATCCCTGTCTCAGGGTTTTTACGTGGCAGCGTAGTCCAGGTGATGCCGGTCTTCGCGGGGTTAAAAATGGGTGTGTGTTGGTTCTGAGTGTTTACTTCTAAAATACCGTACACGGGATTAGTCCGAGTGACTATTGGAATCCGTGGGCTGAGCGTAAAGAGTACACCCTCTGCAGAGTCAAAACTATTCGAGTAGCCGTGTCCAAGGTCAAGGACGACTGGTTGACTAGCCAAGTGTTGGTCTGTGTGTCGGTCTTCGAAGCAAGGCAACAAAAGCATGAAATATAGTGGATGATCAAAACTATTAGGTCTCTATTGACTAACGCCCTTGATTATGATTGTTGGATATCCCTGGGACGGTTCTACCTCCTGGATATTCATTATTATTGTTTACGTATAAGCCCTTTATGTGGTGTCGCTGAGACGCCCGACTGTGGCATGCCTATTATTTCATATAAGCCCTTTATGTGGTGTCGGTGAGATGCCCAATTGTGGAATGTCTATTATTTTATATAAGCCCTTTATGTGGTGTCGCTGAGACGCCCGACTGTGGCATGTCTATTATTTCATATAAGCCATTTATGTGGTGTCGATGAGATGCCCGACTGTGGCATGTTTATTATTATTTATAAGCCATGTATGTGGTGTCGCTTAGACACCTGACTGTGGCATACTTGTTATTATTTCACATAAGGAATGTATGTGGTGTCGCTCAGACGCCTGACGGAGCCATGTCTTATATCGCACCTATTATTTTCTCTCTCTTTATTGCCCATTAAATTCTTAGTATGGTTAGTTTACACGTCTACTAGTACTTGAGAATTGAATTATGATTGACGAATTATTGTTGTGTTATTGCAAGTGCACATTAACCACCTGCCATTTTATGTCTGCTTTCATAATGTTTGCGAGTACATTCAAAGTACTTACTGGTTTGCCCCTGGCTATTGTCTTGGCCATATTGCGTGCTTGGAGAGGAGGATCCCGACGATAGCTCCGGAACCTAGGCAACAAAGATAGGAGTCGCGTGAGATAGGAATTATCTAGGTCAGCTGATCATGTGGGAAATGGAGTCCCATAGAAGCTGGAGATCTGCGTATCTCTTCCACCATGAACCCATAGAAACATTTTGATGTACTTCATAGGCCATCTTGGTCTTGTCCTCAGATTTGTAATTTTGCTTGGATATTTGTATCAAGGATTTGTATACCAGCTAACAGTATTCCTCGGGTTGGTATGCACACGTCATTTGATGGGAAATTAAAGTCCCAGAAAATCCGGCCCTGACAGCTTGACAGCCGCCTGTTCGGCTACCGCCTTGTGGGAAACGACATCTTGGTTGAACCTCTCCACCTCGACCCGGAGGTTTTCAAGCTCTTTGCCTTGAGCTGCTGATCAAGGATAAAATGTCAAAGGTCAGACGGCAGGGCCAGGACATCCCGTCAGATATAACTAAAAGGGAGTACTCTTATACAACCTACCCTATTTCTCGTCAAACCGACCATTGAGGCGGTCAAGCTCTTCATCAGACACTTGCAGTTTCCAATTTAGTTCGGCTATTTCCAATGCATTAGCATTGGTAGCCGATGACGAGGCCTACGAAGTGCACAATACATGAGCATGGTTTCAGCTTATTAAGCTAACCTTGCTTGACCAAGTTTCATAAAACAAGTATTCTAAGCTAAGTCTTTGAACAATTTTTTGTGATTTTTTTGAGCCACGGGTTATATTTTCAAACTCCCCTGCCTCGGGGGCTATCTTACCAGTAAAATTATATTTAAAATATATAAAACAATATTCAAAAATGAGTTGTTTACCTTAAACCCCATCAATAATATGGTAAAGGCTTCATTCGGTCTACTCTTAATGAACTGAATACTCTGCAAAACCACACCCATTAAGGTGTGGTGCTCATCACCCATGAAGGAGTTTTCTAGTATCTCCTCCATGACTGCCAACCCATTGACCGTAGCCATTCTGGCACAGGCGGCACCAAGGGTTGCACCGAGGACGTTGGAGGGAGTTCGGGTGAATTCCAACCCTCGTGTCCACCTTCTGAAGGGCCGATCTCCCGGGTTGCGTCGGTCGGGTAGTTGGCCTCAGCCAGAGCCTTTTGGTTCACGGTGACGGGCATGTCTTTGGTAGCCAGGACCTCGCAGTCCTGAGCGTATGAGGTGTTCACCTCGGCCATCACCTCCTCGCCCCTCGCATCAAGCGGGGCTTGACAGGAAGCCACTTCTATGGCGTCATCAAAGGCATGGGGAAGGGAGGTGCGGGACACGTTCCCTCTATCCGCCAGCTCAGCTGGTAGAGAATCTCCCCCTGAGACCTGATCTGTTGGCAGATCTTGAACAGGGCTGAAATAAGACACATGACCGACTAGTTAAAACATAACACTCGGTGTGAAATTCACTCAATAGAGTTGCCGGATTCCATACCTTTGGGCCGGGGGCTTGACCGTGGGGGCTCGGCCGGGAACCATCTCGAACTCCCCGACCTCGCCGTTGGAGTCCGGACAGTTATCAAGGAGCATAACCTTGCTTTTGCAAGGCCCCTTCGGAGCATGAGGAGGAGTCCTTCTCCTCCTCATCTTCCGCATCCTCCACCTCTCAGGTGGATGAAACATGTGTGTCCCCGGACTTTGTGTCCGGGGGTCCTCGGGAACGGAGACCCCCACGAGTCTCCTTTTCTTTTTTTCTTTGGATCCCGTGCCATGTAAGACATTGGAACCAACATCGCGACCAACAAATCCGACTGGGGCACTCCGGGTAGAGGGGCTGGTTCGTAGATATTCACAGACTTTGACAACCATTCATGTTGGAACAATATGAGGAAAAATTGAGACTTCTAAAAAAGAAGAGCCTTAAGCATGTATGGTACTCGGACATACGTCGGCTGGGGGTGTCTTATCGTCCAGACCGATGTCTTCCTCCTTAGTCCGCCACCCCTGCTGGGGTTTGAACAATGTCCTACATATATTCTCATGGGTGGTGTGGAAGAATTCTTTTATAACCTAAGGGTCGTCAGGCTTGTAAACCACATCGGTTGGCCAGGTGCTGGCAGGCTAGGATCCATCGATGAACCACGACGTAGATCACATCAGTCAGATGGATGTTTGCCGCCACCATCTGCTTGAGGCGTTTCTGCACCATCTTTACATCTGTAGGAGACTCCCAATCTATGCCTTTTCTCACTAGGAGGTTAGCCTCACTGGTGGGCCGGACTTGAATTCGGCGCGTGCTTCCCAGTTTGCTTCCCGTGGTTCGGTAATGTAGAACGAGTCCATATGCCATCCCTTGATAGTGTCTATCAAGGTGCCCTCCGGCCAGACTACTTTGCAAAGCTTTCTTATCACCGCCCCGCCGCAATGGGCGTGCTGGCTGCACATCAATTTTGGCTTAACATTAAACGTCTTGATCTAGATCCCGAAATGTGGATGAACCCGTAAGAAAGCTTCGCATACGATGATGAAGGAGGTGAAGTTCCTGATGGTGTTTGGAGGAAGGTCATGGAAATCGCATCGGTAGTAAAACATGAGGCCCCTAACGAAAGGATGGAGGGGAAAGCCAAGGCCTTGGAGGAAATGCAGAATCAACAATACCCGCTCATCCGGCCTTGGTGTAGGGATCACCTGGCCTGCCTCCGCCGCCTGGTGGGCAATGTCAGGGGAAATGTACCTGGAACACTTTAGCTCCCGGATGTCAGCGTCAGAGATGGTCGACAACTCCGACTTGCCCTGAGAGCCGGACATGGTGCGATCTCAAAGATGGCGATGGGAAAGGAGAACGGACAGGGGATTAGATCTAAGTGCTCAAGCTTGGAGGAGGCAAGAGAGACGACGAGGATTCAAGTGGTAAAGATTTGTGGATCTTCGTTCCGTATTATAAGGGACCGTAATACCAAGGGTCCCTCTGACTGCATCAGTTGCTCCGCCACTCGCCGAAAATTATCGAGCCATTGTGCGCGTAGGTAAGCCTATGCAGTTATTCGCATCCCAGTAAATGTGAAGGCATGATCTCCTCATTGAGAGAACGTGCCCCTTCAAAAATGGCCTCGAGCCACAGTTCGAGTCGACCTTTCATTAGCAGAACCAGTCAACTCACGGACTATTCCCACATGGGCTTTTAAATATCTTTGCTGAAAAAGATACCAGTTTTAAAGACGTGTAGATTACTAGAGCAGACAAATCAGAGTCAGCCGAGCAGGAAGGGAACTCACCTTGCAAGCCAATTACTACCGACATGTGGGGCAACCGAAGACTAGGCATACCGGCATTGAAGGCTAGTTTGGGGGATACTAAGGGAGTCTGGGATTCTGTGGTCCTCGGGTGTCCGGTTAGTCTCTGACGGGTTGTCCTACTGGGACGGGCTATTGAATTGGTCCTCATGATGACCTCTACTCTTGAAGGAATGTTTCGATGATTGGCGTGTACTTCAAGCTTAAAAGGTCTAGGTAGGCTCATTTACCCCCGACTATAGTAGGTAACTTGTAAACCCTAGGGTCCCTGGTGTCTATATAAACCAGACACCCCTATCCCTGTAGATGAGGCTGAATCATCTAGGGTTTAGCATATACGATCGCGAGGTACATTTACTCTATAATCATCTTCATTAATACAATCAAGCAGGAAGTAGGTTATTACCTCCATACGAGGGCTCGAACATGGGTAAACCGCTGTATCCCCCTTCTTCCTACAAACCATCGATCCAAGGTCCAAAGTTCGGGGGCCCCTACCTGAGATCTGTTCATTTTGACACCGACATCAACCGCTATCTAGCATGCATCTATAGTATAAAGTAAAACAGAGTAATGCATGGCGAACAATGGCATGCTGTATACAAAGTGAACTCAAGCAATATGAATAACCCCATCAAATATTTTATCCTTAGTAGAAGCAACACAAATATGCATCTACTTCTATCCACATGCATCTACTTCTATTACTCCACACATCGACCGCTATCCAGCATGCATCTAGTGTATTGAGTTCATGGAGAAACGGAGTAATGCCTTAAGAACGATGACATGATGTAGACAAGATCTATTCATGCAGGAATAGACCCCATCGTTTTACCCTTGATAACAACGATACATGCAAGTCAGGTCTCTTTCTATCACTGAGATTGAGCACCGCAAGATCGAACTCATCACAAAGCACCTCCTCCCATTACAAGATTAAAGATCAAGTTGGCCAGACAGAACCCAAATATTGGAGAAGAAATACGAGGCTATAATAATCAAGCATGAATATGTTTTGATAGACCTGCTCATAAACTCACAATTCATCGGATCCCAACAAACACACCGCAAAATAAAGAGTTGCATCATATGGATCTCGAAGAGACCATTGTATTGAGAAATAACATGAGAGATAAATACATCTAGCTACTGCCTACGGACCCATAGGTCTGATATGAACTACTCACGCATCATTAGAAGAGCACCAATGCGGATCATGAACCCCTCCGTGATCATGTTCCTCTGTGGAACGGGCTCTAGATGTCGTGGTTTTGTGACGGCAAATGTCCTCGTGAAAGGACTTAGTACTGGAGCCATCGCACCTTGGTGGCGACTCAAAGGGGTTAAGCGGGAGAGACACGGCGATTTATCCAGGTTCGGCCCCTCGAGAGGAGGTAAAAGCCTAAGTCCTGCTTTGGTGTGTATTGATATGGTTTCGATTACAAGGAGGGCGTAACTCGCCGAACCTAGCACTCGATGATTTCTAACCTGCCCTTTTCTCCCCTGGGACTCGCCTTTATATACAGGTCGAACCCCTAGGGTTTACAAGGATACTTTCCTTCCTACAAATCGTGACCCTTGTGGTCTCTAAGTCGCCATCTTCCGAAGCTTGGAGACCTTCCAGGAGTTATAAACCGTCATATGACCTTGATTCGGCCAAGACAAGGCCCAAATAATTGTTTGGGTGAATCGCCTAATGAATAACCCGGCCCAACTAGGGCGGGTCATTCACAGGTAATATCCACAACATTAGGCCCCAAATTGACTTGAACTTCTTTTTCATGCCAATACTTCCGCTCAGTTGAAGGCGATTCATTCCTCATTTTTCTTCATATGTCAGAAATTGTAAACCCGCCATCGGGCACCGAAAATTCTTTAAGTCGCCAAACCATTTCTGATTGGCCTCTTCTTATCCCTCGATTTTCGGGAAGACTGTCACAACCCCAACGGATCTGAGCACATCGTTATCCCGAAATCTTCGGCACGCATTTATAGCGAATCTTTTTATTCCCCGGCGGTTCCTGCTCACGGCGCCTCGATTCCAGCACCCGTTCTGATAAATAGACGGGGGGGGACAGGACTGGTGCTTCCCACCTACTAGTCTCATCAACCTCCTCCCCATCATTGCAGCCAGAAAATCTCATCGCCTCCCGAGGAATCCGCCGTCGACCGTGCTTTCCGCCTTCACGTGAGGAGCTTCGGCGCCGCCTATAGGCCTTCGTCGTCGTCCAGCTTCGCGTCGCGGCCGATCCGTCCGCCACCGTCGTCGGCTGCATCGTCGTCGACCATCTCGTCGTTCGCCACGAACTCTGCCCCGCCGAAGACCCCTTCGCTCGACGGGACTCCCGTGCTTCTTCAACAACCTCCATCACCGTCGGCCTCTTTCGCCCGAACGCATCAGGTTAGGCCTCTGCCCATTTTAGGAATAGATTAAATCCCTGCTTGAAGCTCCAGCCACTGCCATGTTCTTGATGTTCCTTGCAAACAGACGTCGCCTGCCCTGAACCGATTAGCATGAATGTCGATGAGATAGCCAATGCTTTGAATACGTTTACTTATCCGCCTTTACTTGTGAATCTTTAGAATAGTGTTTCATCAAGCGAAGGGCGTCATCTGGCAATAAATTGTTGCATCCAGTCATTTTCCTCGGGTTTTTCCATCTGCCTGGTAGATCCATCATTTACCTACTGTTTGCAAAAAGTTGTTTGTAGTCTTCATACTCTGATACTTCGAACGAACGTCTTCACCATCTTTAGAACGCAGCCCTCGTGAATAGCCACACTCCGTAAGTCGCCATAGTAGCCCAACTCGGCCTTTTGATATGGTGGGTCAAGCCCTTCCCTTAGTCAAAGTACTCAGCGAGTTAAATGAACTGATTTCATCCCTTATAGTAGATGTTCGAGGCATGTAAGTTCATACTTTACTTCTTTGTAGCATGGGCGCCGTCTTCAAAAGTTACTGTCATCCTACCAAGGTTGATGACACCATATTAGCTGATTATGTGAAAACGGGCAGCTTGGACCCTCAGAATGTTATTGGCTAGCGCACCGGGTTCGGAGGAGATCTCCCTAACCCCAAAGAAGGGGAAATAGTCGTTTTTGTTGAACACCTGGATGGAGGTTTTAAGCCGCCCGGATCGAAGTTTCTTAGAGACGCCATGGCTTTCATGAACGTCCGCCTCCAGGATTTGGGACCCAATTCCATAAGTAACTTATGCCAATTCCAAGTTTTCTGTGAGGCTTATCTGCGGATTGAGCCCTCTGTTCCTTTATTCTGGAACCTTTTCCATCTGAATCGCCAAACGGAATTCCACAACGGCCCCAGCCTGGAACTTGGCGGCGTCAATGTCCAACGCCGCAGGGATAGCCCGTTTCCCTCACTCGCCATGCCTAGCCATCCCAAAGGTTGGGGCGAGTCTTGGTTCTGCTGTCAAGAGACTTCTCCTGCAGGCGAAAACAAGCTTCTGGGCTACAGGCCAACTCGCCTTCAAACCAACTTCAAGCTTCCAGACAAGCTCACCGAGGAGGAAGAATCGGAATTCATCCCAATACTGTCTGAATTCAGATCCTTGACGAACAACGGCCTTACTGGGGTTGACCTAATCCGCTGCTAGGTCGAATGGCGTATCATCCCTCTGAGCCGCCGGGACGGTCTGATGTGCGAATTTGATGGCACCCTGGATCATCCTCAATGTTATTTCCATACGGCTTTAACAGAAAAGGACATTGTTACCATTATCAAGAAGATGACTGGCGAGTCTGCGGGAAAATGCGGCCAAATCGGCCTCAAGCCTTTCTGCAAAATTAACCCGGCGCCCAAGGTGAACAAATCTAAACCGCCTTTGGTCTTTACTCCTTATGCTTCATTTGTATTGTGGTTTTGTAACATATGCTATTTCAGAAAGGCGATAAGTTCTGGTCCAGGAAACCCAAAAGACCAGCCATGAAAAACGTTAAGCCGCCCTAAAAAAAACCAAGGGTAAGGGCAAAGCTGCTACGGCTGAGCCATCCGAAGTCGATGAATCTCAAGTCGGCGATGCACTTTCGGAGGTAAAAATTCATCCTCTTTTCACTCGCCATCCACTACTGTTAATCTTTGTATTTATATCTCTCCCTTTTCTTGTAATAGAACGAAGACAACGAAAGCCGGGAGGACTCTGTTGAGGTAATATCTGTTTCCTCTGATTCATCTCCTTCCCCACCTAAGCCGGCCAGGCGAGTTTGTGGGAAAGTTCCCTTCTCACACCCAAATGCTTGTTTGGACCCAAATTTCCTACTGAAGAAAGCACAACATACTTCAAATTGGAAGACGCGAAGTCATTCCGGTGATCTGGTGTCCGGCTTACCAGCAACGAACAAGAGGAAACCAAATGAGGTATTTTATAAATGACAATTCTTCATGTCTCTTTGGATCAGGCCTGTAACCCGCCTATGTTGTTGACATATAATTCTTGCAGAACTCTCCTCCTACATCTGGCGACTCAGTGATGTCGACACTCCTGCCAATGATTCGAGTTCCAGGGTAAGTCTTTTCATAATCTTGCTTTGAATCCTGAGGGTAATGATCTTTCAGTCCCATAATGTGCTTCTCCCTTCTTTTAGGGCACAGGCCAAGAAAAGGAAAACCAGCGGGTCAACCCCTGTCACAACTTCAGAAACCATCAAAGAATCAGCGCCGATTCAGGACAACTCGGACCAAGGCGAGCCTGAAAATCAAATGGACCTTCCAAACTCGCCCAAGGAAGCAATGGATGCTCCTAAGTCGCCAAGTCCATTGATGACCATAGAAGACCCGGATGCTGTAGTTATTACTGGTACCGGCTTCTCTAAGCCGGCGGCAACGGTTTTGTCAAGGCATGTGGCATCCTCCTCTCAAGCCATTCCCGAGTCTGGGCTCTCCAAAGAGAAGCTTTCCGAATATGAAAATCTGGAGTTTAAGGAACTCTGCTCTGGTTTTTCAAGTCGCGTGGAGGCGAGCTATGAAATGGAGAAAAGCCTGCTGCGGATGTTAAAAAACAAACATGAGGTAAGTTTTGTTATACCATATTACTCCCATTAACCCCCAAAAGCCGGATCATCAGTAAAAAGATGAGCCAGGTCTTGAAAATTTTAGAAAAACTTTGCGACCAGTAACCCCCAAGGGCCGGGTCATCAGTAAAAAGATGAGTCGGGTCTTGAAAAATTTAGAAAAACTTTGCGACCAGTAACCCCCAAGGGCCGGGTCATCAGTAAAAAGATGAGGCGGGTCTTGAAAAATTTAGAAAAACTTTGCGATCAGTAACCCCCAAGGGCCGGGTCATCAGTAAAAAGATGAGCCGGGTCTTGAAAAATTTAGAAAAGCTTTGCGACCAGTAACCCCCAAGGGCCGGGTCATCAGTAAAAAGATGAGCCGGGTCTTGATATTGTATAATTTCATCTGGAAAGAAAAAATTATACATTAGCCCCCAAGTGTCAGGGATATTGCTTGCAATAGTTCTGAGACTTGCTCTTGTTTTGTACTTTCAACAGGAAACTCTTGCTCAGACTGAATCGGCGCATGGCGATTTAAAGAAAAACTTATCTGGTCAACAAGACACCCGAGCTAAGTCGGAGGAAAAATATCAATTGGCCTTGGCTGAGCTGGAGAAACTCAAAGCCGAGTTGAAAAGAGCTCAAGCTGACCAAGATGCCGCCATAAAAAGAGCAGAGAAGGCTGAAGCCAGGCTGGCCACTGTACAACATGAATTGTCCGGCTTGAAGCGTCATATCTCCAACATGACGCAAGCCGTCTTCGGTAAGCTTACTTAAACTTTTGATCTCCTCTTCTTTTTTATAAATAATTCTTATCATAAGTCGCTAATCATCATGACTCCTTGCTCAGGTCCGAGAGCCGCCAACCTTCAAGAAGACTGCGTGGTGATGCTGAAGGCGATTTACACGCTGACAGAGCAACTGTACACCGGCAGTGTCTTGACTGTTAAAGCTGTGATGGGTGCCAAAGAACCTATAACTTCCATAAAGAAGGTGCTTGGCTGCTTATCCACACTTCCCCCTCAGATTGGCGAGCTAACTCGGTCAGCCTCCCGAAAGGGTGTTCTGACTGCCCTGATTCGCTGCTTGGCGTATGCTCCAGAGATCAACCCGGAAGAGGTAGCAGCAGGCTTTCCTCGCCTTAAAGACGATGGGTCACAATTCGTTGAAGAGGACTATCAACGTGTCGTCAAGGATTCCCGGCTGGCAGCAACCCAACTTGCAGCAAGTCTTGATTTATCAAAGTATCAGGCGGCTTATGATAGCAAAAACAAGAAGGTCAACCCGCCAACCTTTGTGACGACCAGTCTAACTCCTCGGCGACCCAAGAACCCTTTTTACTTGGAAGCAGACCTGGCATCAATCATGACTGATGAAGATGACTTCGTAGCTTTGGCTAAGTGCAACTGGGTACTGGGGATTTGCAAATCGAAGTCGGCCAAAGCTCACAACAGAATGATCCTAAGGCGCCAGCAGAATAAACCTTATTGATTTTGGCCTGAGAGCCATGTAATAGGTCTTTTTTCATAAGTCGGTACTGTTTTGTTGATACCTTTGCAAGAATATTTAGGTCGCCCGTAAGGCGATTTTGAAATATTTGAGACTCCTTTAAGATGCTTAATTCGCCATGGATGAAGTAGTTCTGATCATTAACCTGACTTAGGCTTTGAGAACAGCATATATGAAACCAAATAAGTGATAACAAATATTTCCCAGAGGGATCAGAAAGAAAGGTAAAAAACCCTCAAGGCTATGCCATTAAATAAAATCAGCAATTTCGTCAGCTCATAAGGTCGCGACAGGATGAGGCGAGTCAGAAAACTCAAGCACGCACCCTGAATGCAGGTTTCGTCGGCTCATAAGGTCGCGACAGGATGAGGCGAGTCAGAAAGCTCGTACACACACCCTAAATGCAGGTTTCGTCGGCTCATAAGGTCGCGACAGGATGAGGCGAGTCAGAAAGCTCATACACACACCCTAAATGCAGGTTTCGTCGGCTCATAAGGTCGCGACAGGATGAGGCGAGTCAGAAAGCTCGTGCACACAACCTAAATGCAGGTTTCGTCGGCTCATAAGGTCGCGACAGGATGAGGCGAGTCAGAAAGGTCGAGCACACACCCTAAAATGATGATGATTTCGTCGGCTCATAAGGTCGCGACAGGATGAGGTGAGTCAGAAAGCTCGTGCACACACCCTAAATGCAGGTTTCGTCGGCTCATAAGGTCGCGACAGGATGAGGCGAGTCAGAAATCTCGTGCACACACCCTAAATGCAGGTTTCGTCGGCTCATAAGGTCGCGACAGGATGAGGCGAGTCAGAAAGCTCGAGCACACACCCTAAAATGATGACTCTGTCGGCTCATAAGGTCGCAACAGGATGACACAATTGCTCTTTAATGAAGAAGCCCCCAAGCCGGGGAGTATTTGTAACTTTACTACTTCATAATGAAACTGAAAAACTTACAAAATGTAGAGCTTAAGAGCTCAAGTGTAATAAGGCCGCAGGTGGGCAATATTCCAAGGGCTAGTTGACTCAGCCTCAGTGGTTGGCCGGTTAGGCCGGAGATCCACCAAATAATAAGAACCATTGCAGAGGTTTTTGCTGACGACGAACGGCCCTTCCCAAGGTGGTGACAACTTGTGCATGCCTACACGATCTTGTATCAACCGAAGAACCAAGTCGCCTTCCTAAAAGGTCTGACTTTTAACCCGGCGGTTGTGATAACGCCGCAGATCTTGCTGGTAGATAGCTGAACGGGCCGCAGCCAGGTTACGCGCCTCCTCTAAGGCGTCCAAAGAGTCTTGACACGCCAGCTCATTGTCTTGTTCCACATATGCGGCGACTCTAAGTGAGTCATGCCTTATATCAGTAGGAAGAACAACCTCTGCTCCGTAGACCAGAAAGAAGGGGGTTAAACCCGTGGATCGGTTCGGGGTGGTCCGAATACTCCACAGCACTGAAGGCAGTTCTTCAACCCAGCACCGTGGGGTTTTTTCCAGGGGAACCATGAGTCGGGGCTTAATCCCTCGCAAAACCTCCTGATTCGCCCGCTCTTCCTGCCCATTAGATTGTGGGTGAGCGACTGCAGAAACATCAAGTCGGATATGTTCTCGATGACAAAACTCTTGCATCGCCCCTTGGGACAAGTTAGTACTATTATCAGTAATGATACTGTGCATATATCCAAACCGGAAAATCAACTTTTTCAAGAATTTGACCGATGTTTCCGCATCGCAAGCTCCAATAGGCTCTGCCTCAACCCACTTGGTGAACTTATCAACCGCCACCAGCAGGTGGGACTTCTTATTAGAGGACATTTTATAGGGGCCGACCATGTCCAGCCCCCAGACTGCAAAAGGCCAAGTGATGGGGATCATTCTTAATTCTTGAGCCGGCACATGAGCCTGCCGCCCATAACGTTGGCATCCTTCGCACCGACGAACTATATCTTCCGCATCTGCATGAGCCGTCAGCCAAAAGAAACCATGACGGAAAGCCTTCGATACCAAAGAGCGTGACCCGGCATGATGCCCACGATCTCCGGAATGAATGTCATTTAAGATTATGCATCCTTCTTCGGAGGAAACGCATCGCTGAAAAACTCCAGAGGCGCTCCGCTTATATAACTCGCCATTGATAATGACCATGGATTTGCTGCGTCAAATGATTTGGCGAGCCAGAACTTCGTCTGTTGGTAACTCACCTCGTGAGACATAAGCCAGATAAGGAAGAACCCAATCCGGAGTGACATGGAGAGCCGCCACGAGCTGAGACTCAGGATCTGGTATTGCCAATTCCTCCTCTGATGGTAGAATCACAGATGGTTTATGTAAGATATCCAGGAAAACATTAGGAGGAACCGGCTTTATCAGGGAGCCAAGTCGTGAGAGGGCGTCAGCTGCCTCGTTGAGGCGCCGATCAATATGGTCCACCTGATAACCATGAAAATGACCCGCCACATCAGACACAGCTCGCCTGTAAGCCGCCATCATGGGGTCCCGAGAATCCCAGGTACCCGAAACTTGCCGTGCCACCAAATCAGAGTCGCCAAAGCATCTGACTCGTGTTAGATTCATCTCCTTGGCGAGTCGCAAGCCGTGAAGCAAAGCTTCGTATTCCGCCGCATTGTTAGTGCACGTAAACATAAGTCGGAGAACGTAACGGAATTTATCTCCTTGAGGGGATACCAACACCACACTAGCCCCCAGCCTTGCAGCTGCCTAGACCCATCAAAATAAATAGTCCAGTAAGTGAGATCAGGCCGGTCATCCGGAGCCTGTAACTCCGTCCAGTCGTTGACGAAATCAACCAAGGCCTGGGACTTGATGGCTGTGCGGGGAGTATACTATATGTGATGGGGCCCAAGTTCTATTGCCCACATGGCGATTCGCCCTGTTGCCTCCCGATTCTGGATGATGTCCCCAAGGGGGGCAGAGCTAACCACTGTGATAGGGTGTTCTTGGAAATATTTCTTAAGTTTTCGACTCGCCATAAACACCCCATATACCAACTTCTGCCAGTGTGGGTACCGCTGCTTGGCAAGAGTTAGCACCTCGCTGATAAAATATACTGGGCGTTGCACAGGGTATTCCTTCCCTTCCTCCTTTCTCTCAACGACCACTGCCACACTTACTGCTTTGGAATTTTCCGCGATATACATAAGCATGGGCTCTTTTTCAGTTGGGGCGGCCAGGACCGGCGGGTTAACCAATTGGCGTTTCAAGGCTTCGAGCGCCTCGTTTTCCTCGTTTGTCCAAAGAAACTAATCGGATTTCCTCAATAACTGATAAAGAGGGATCACCTTCTCCCCCAGGCGACTCACAAAACAACTTAGGGCCGCAATGCGACCCGCCAGTCGTTGAACTTGATTAACGTTCGCCGGCTTTCCGAGGGAGGTAACCGCTTCGATCTTGTCCGGGTTAGCTTCGATGCCGCGCTCCGATACTAGGAAACCCAGCAATTTCCCTGCAGGCACACCAAAAACACACTTGGTGGGATTTAGCTTCATCTGATATACCCGTAGATTATCGAACGTTTCCTTGAGATCTTCCAGTAGTGTCTCCCCCTGGCGGGTCTTGATCACAATATCCTCGACATAGGCATGGACGTTGCGACCAATTTGGTTACGGAGGCTATTCTGGATGCAGCGTTGATAAGTCGCCCCTGTACTCTTGAGTCCAAAAGGCATGGACACATAACAAAAGGCCCCGAAAGGGGTTATAAAAGCTGTTTTCTCTTGATCCTCCACGACCATCTTGATTTGGTGATATCCTGAATAGGCGTCCAGAAAGCACAATCGTTCGCATCCCGCCACCGAGTCAATGATTTGGTCGATGCGAGGAAGAGCGAAGGGATCTTTTGGACAAGCTCTGTTGAGGTCTGTGTAGTCAATACACATACGAAAAGTACCATTCTTCTTGAGTACCAAAACCGGGTTAGCCAGCCATTTGGGGTGAAAAACTTCCACGATGAATCCGGCGGCTAAAAGACGGGCAACTTCTTCCCCAATCACCTTGCGTCGTTCCTCGTTAAATCTGCGAAGGTACTGCCGGATGGGTTTGCACTTTGGGTCAACATTAAGATGGTGCTCAGCGAATTCTCTCGCAACACCAGGCATGTCAGAAGGTTTCCATCCAAAGATGTCCTGATTCTCACGGATGAATTCGATGAGCGCGCTTTCCTATTTGGGATCCAGGCCCGTCCCAATGGTGAATTGCTTGGATGAATCGCCAGGCATGAAATCGATTGTCTTAGTGTCATCCGTTGGTTTGAACTTGAGGAGCGACTCAGAATCTGTAGTCGGTTTCTTCAGGGGTGACATATCCGCCGGGTCAACATTGGCCCGATGATGTTTGAGCTCTTCCGCAGCACAAGCGACTTCCGCATAAGCCGTGTACCCTTCTTCACATTCCTTTGCAATCCTTCTATCTCCATCAACCGTGATAGGTCCTTTGGGACCGGGCATTTTGAGCTTGAGGTAGACATAGCACGGGCGAGCCATGAAGCGAGCGTAAGCCGGCCGCCCAAATAGCGCATGCTAGGGGCTTTTCAATTTGACCACCCCGAAGATCAGTGACTCCGACCTATAATTCTGCGCAGTTCCAAACGCCACTGTGAGCCTGACCCGGCCTATGGGATAACCCGACTTGCCTGGGACAATTCCGTGGAAAACTGTGGTTGAAGGCATCAGGTCTTTTTCCAATAGATTCATCCTTTGGAAAGTGTCAAAGTATAGGATATTGATACTGCTGCCACCATCCATTAGCACTTTTGATAGGGTGTAACCTCCAACTTGGGGAGCCTCGACCAACGCCAGATCGCCCGGGTTATCAACTCTCGGCGGGTGATCCTCCCTGCTCCACATTATGGTTTGCTCAGACCAATGGAGGTATCTGGGAAGCGCCGGTTCAGATACACTGTACGCCCGGTGACTCACCTTCTTATCATGCCTGCAAGCATTAGTGGTGAAAACATGATACTGCCCATTACTCAACTGTTTGGGGTTGCTGCGGAAGCCCCCATTATCATCCTGACCCTGCGGAGCCCCCTGTGGGGGTGGCTGCTGGAAGGCTCCTGGCGGGTTATACCGCCGCTGGTGGTGCACCGGGTATTGGCCGCCACCTGGCTGTGGGCCTCCCTGAGCCCCCTTTTCAGGAAAACCGCCGAAAGGATTCTGTCTTTGGTTGGGAGCGGCAAATTGCTCTTGGCGCTGGCCCGGGTCATCGTTTTGACTCTTCTTGATCGCCTCCGCCCGAAACTCTCGCATCACGAAGCAGTTTTCCCAAGAGTGAGTCGTCGGACCGTCTACCGTGGCGTGGTGCGGGCAAGGGCCTTTGAGTAGCTCTTCGTAGTTACGCGGCCTCTACCCGCTGAACCCCCGATTTTTCTTCTTGCCGTTGTTAGCGTTGGTATTGGTGACTAAGTCCGAGGGCTCCTCTTGCGGTCTCCGCTTGCCATTGGTCCCTTGATTGTGACGGTTACGCCCCTGGAACCGGGTATGATTTTTGGTTGACTCGCCCTTCTTAGGCGAACTAGCCTTACCATCCTCGCCAGGATCTTTGGTATCATCGGCCTCAGCGTATCTAGTGAGGGTGTCCATCAGTTCTCCCATGTCTTGGACCTTTCGCTTGAGTCGCCCCAATTTTTGCACCAAGGGTTCATAATGGCAATTATGCTCAAGGATGAGTGTAGCTTGAGCCGCCATAATACCATCTGATGAATGGATAATTTCTGCAACCCGCCGTGACCAATGGTGGGCCGACTCATCCGGGCGCTGAACGTAGTGCTGTAGATCGACGATCGTCATCGGACGTTTGCAAGTTCCTCGAAAGTTTTTGATGAAACGTTCTTTTAACTTGGCCCACGACTGGATGGAATTGGGAGGTAAGTTTTTCAGCCAAGTGCGTGCTGATCCTTCGAGCATCATCGTGAACTATCTAGCGCAAACCGCCTCGTTCACGTCGAGCATGTCCATGGCGATTTCATAACTCTCGATCCATGATGCCGGCTCGAGGTCCGGGGTATAATTAGGCACTTTCCTTGGTCCCTTGAAGTCTTTGGGCATCTTTTCGTTATGAAGGGCGGGGGACAAGCATGGTACCCCAACTCGCCCTCCGCCCTCGACGAGGGGGGCCGGAGCGTCTTGGGTGTTCGGGAGATCCCGGCCTGGCGGGTTCCGTTCAGGCGCGTTGTCATGTGGGATGTGTCGCGGCCCTCTGTTTACGGCAGGCTGGTCCTCTGGCCGGCTCCTGGTGTAACTCGCCTGGGGGGTGGAATGCAACCTCTCGAGGCTATGCGAGAACTGGGCGTTTTGAACCACCGCCGTCTTCAACATCTCGATGGCGTTCCTTGCTTCTATCTCGACAGGGGTGTTGCCGTGAATCGGAAAAAACTCCAGATGGCGAGTTGCGGCAAGCACGTTATCCACCAGGTTGGAAAAGTGGCCTTGAGGCGTCCGGAATCGGGGAATGTGATCCTCAACTGGCTGAGCCGGCAGGTTAGGCGGGCGGCCCGGTCCTCCCCCCAGGGCGGCTCCCGCCCCAGGGGTTCGCGGAGTGTCGAACAGGCGGGTCGGGTTGAGATCATGGGGCAGGCGACCCTGGTGTCTCGGCTGATGGACGGCGTCGGACGTGCGCTGCTGTCTCTCGAGCCGCCAGTTGTCAGTGTTTAAACGCATCCTTTCGGCCGTAATTTGAGCCTGCCGAGTCTCGATCCTGGCGGACTCCATCTCGGTGTCCCGATGAGCCTTTGCCACTGCCTCTCTGAGTTTCGGCAGCTCCGCATTTATCTCCTCTTGGTTTTCTGGTGTGAGGGGAGTCGCCATTAGCCTTGTGATCTCCGCCGCTAAATCCACCAGTACTGCGGCCGGGCTCCTGGACGTCTCGCCGGTTCCATCGCCTCCAGTAGGGTTTTGTGTGGGCTGAGTCGCCCCAGCCATGTAGATGGCAATCTGGCGGCAAGTTCGGTCAAGGATTTCTCGGTCCATGGCTAGCGACAAGCCCCCAAGACAATCCCCATGCAGAGACCAGATTGAATCTGAGTCGCCCATGGATGATTCATCATCAGAGTTGACCGGTGTAGTTTCCTGAGTCGCCGAGCACTCCGGCTCCGCCGATCCCTGCGTGAACCCCACAAAGACCGGGCGAGTTAGATTTGGCGTTATTACTGGGCGGACGTACCTGGCGGGCTCGACGATGTCGGTAGAGATGTCCGGCTCAGGCGCGGATGATCCAATCATGCCGATGAAGATGTTGATCTTGCCAAAGGGGACCCTGTAACCAGATTCAATCGAATCCGCTTTAGGTCCTCATTGCTGGTTGTCCATGTAGGTTATCCCGCGGCGGCTCCGAGTCATGAGCCCCGTCGCGTCACTCCCAAACCCTGGTAGGGCTCCCTTTGAGAACTCAACTCCACGGTGCGTAGGCCCCACGGTGGGCGCCAACTGTCGTGGTTTTGTCACGGCAGATGTCCTCGTGAAAGGACTTAGTACTAGAGCCATCGCACCTTGGTGGCGACTCAAAGGGGTTAAGCGGGAGAGACACGACGATTTATCCAGGTTCGGCCCCTCGTGAGGAGGTAAAAGGGTACGTCCTGCTTTGGTGTGTATTGATATGGTTTCGATTACAAGGAGGGCGTAACTCGCCGAACCTAGCACTTGATGATTTCTAACCTGCCCTTTTGTCCCCTCGGACTCGCCTTTATATACAGGTCGAACCCCTAGGGTTTACAAGGATACTTTCCTTCCTACAAATCGTGACCCCTGTGGTCTCTAAGTCGCCATCTTTCGAAGCTTGGAGACCTTCCAGGAGTTATAAACCATCATACAACCTTGATTCGGCAAAGACAAGGCCCAAATAATTGTTTGGGTGAATCGCCTAATGAATAACCCGGCCCAACTAGGGCGGGTCATTCACAGGTAATATCCCCAACACTAGATTCGATTTTGTGGCTCTAGAACTTGTGGTGACTGAAATGATTTTTGTCGACTCCTCTAGGATTTAATGAATATTGAGTATTTACAGAGCTCAGAGGCGGTGGAGAAGCTTCCCGAGGGCCCCACTAGATACCAGGTCGCGCCGGGGGCCTCTAGCATGCCCTAATGTCTAGTGGCCCCCCTGGGCCTTGTCTGCTGCTCATTCTTGGTTCCCAAGTTTCCCTCTGGTCCAAAAAAATCTCCGTAATGTTTCATGGCAATTTGACCTCATTTGTTATGGATTTTTTGAAGAAAAAAACAACAAAAAACAACAACAAGCACTAGGCACTATGTCAATAAGTTAGTCACAAAAATTGATATAAAATTTCTATAAAATTATTATAAAGCTTTTAATAATGATAATATAACAGGATGTGAAAGCACATATTCTCCCTTAGTGGTTTTGATAAATAATGACAATATACATTGTCTCTTGGACTAACACTTCGATATTTCAGGAATAGTCCATAGAGAGCATTGGCTAAAGGATTATGTGGAGATGCCCCTTGATACAAGAAAGGAATAAGGGGCTCAAGCTTCAAGCTAGAAGACTCTTCATTTTATATTAGTGAGAAATCACTTTTGAGTCCGTAGGAAAGACAATAATAATAAAAGGGGGTGGGGCATTGAAATGAACTGGTTGATGGCGACTCCCATCTCCCACCTCCTCCATCGACGACTCTATGACGATTTGGATTTCTAGCCGGTGTGCACATCTCTCCCACCGATCATCATCTCAGGTGATTTCCCACAATCCCCAACGCGTTTTCTATCATGAATCCCACGGGTGGCTCCACTCTGGATCTGGATTTTTTTCCCAGCATGGCGTTTGCGGATGATGTGTTTCGCCACTCTGGTTTTTCTGTGCACCTGATGGATCATTGACGCTCATTCATCATGGTGGCCTCTTTTAGTCGACATGCTTTCCGCTCATCTGAGGATTCTGTTGCTGCCTCCCTTGAGTCAGCTATTGTGGGTTCGACCATTGATCTTGTGGTTAAATGGGTCAAAGATTCGGTTTTCTCATTCAGGGTTTCTTGCAAGCAAGTTGGATTTCATATACTTCATTTGCGATCTTATAAATGCCCGAGTTTTAAATGTTTCTTCCATCTCTAGGGTAATGGTGGACCAAATTGGCGACATGAATTTACTCTATGGAGGAAACAGTGTGATGCTTAGTGGATTTTAGTAAGACCGTCAAAGCGTAGAGCAGCATTAGGTCTGTTGGCAATGCATTCCAGACCACTAAAGTCATCGTTAAAATCTGGATCACCAATACGCAAAAAACTATCTTTTGCGTCTCTTCAGCAATATGATGTTTGCAAAGGTTAAATGTGCCATGTTACCCAAGTTGAGCTTGTTACGCTTCACAATGCGGGCTATTCTCTATCTCAGCACGAGCGTGTGGTTATTAGTGCACCTCTGCCGGCTGAACTCCGGTGGACGACGGCGCCGCCGCACATCACCTTTGAGACGGTTTCTCAATCTTTGTTGCCTTCCATCATCTCCGGGGTTCAGGATCAGCATTGCGATAGTCATGGGATTTCTCCCACAATTGGCGCAGATGCTGTTTCACCCTAAACCTCTGGAGGGATTTCTCGAACATTCAAATCTGCATCGCACGCAGGATTGGCCAATGGGCCTTGCTCTATGCGGATTACAGATCGTGGGCCGGCAGTGGGAGGGTCCCCAGCACCTAGGCCTGGTGGAATACCTTCTTCCCAAGAGGCCCATGAGCTTTTTGATGACATGGTTAATGATATGATCAATGAGATTTTTTCCTGCTCAATCTATTTAAAACGAGGGCATCTGGCTTCCAGCTGCATGTCTATAGAGTTTTGCTCATCTTGCAACCGTGTGGGCCACACCAAATCTAGGTGTGCTTCGTTTATGTTAGAATATCGTCTTACATGGAAACGGAAGAGGCCCACCCCTGTTTCTGATTTCTCGGGAATCTCTACCAGTCTTCGGGATACTGCGTAGCCTGCCGAGCAGTTCTCTCCTGCTTCATCGCATTCATCATCTCCCCGAACTCCATCTGAGCCGCCGCCATTGACACCACCTCCGCCAGCTACCCTCCCTACCATGGCGAACTTCGAGCTTGACTCCGAGCGGTATGTTCCTCCGGGTCACCACATCGTTGACAGTGGTCCACATCGCTTGCCGCGGTCCTTTATCACTTCGGCGACACCCATTGCCCGACGACATGAACAGTTCCTGGTAGCCGAGGTTATGCCTGCACCGCCCGCCAACCTCATTGGCTAGGTACGATAGGCGGTTATTGATCTTTTGACAAACAGAGGTTTTCATGTATGCTCTGCTCAGCCTTGGATTGCAGGAATATGCGTTTTCGAGCTTAGGGATGCTGGTGAAAGATTTGTCTTTGTTCAGATGGTTCCCCGGGACTTGCGGAACGATTCTTTCATGATATTTGTGAAGCACAATTAAAGCGAGGGTTTTCGGGGTGCTACAGTTTTTCGTTAGGGGTGTCTGATGTTCTTGAGAGTGCCACTGGATTTGCACAATACGGAGGACCTTCGTGCGGCGGTAAACACCTTTGGGGAATTCCATCATTAGGTCAGTGACGACCCATATCTTGTGCGCTCCATCGTATTTGCTTCCTTCCCTGACGATTTTCTCGTACCTCGAAGTGTCACATTCTCTGATTATGCTGCTTGGGGAGGAGCGAGGGTTTCTTGGTCTGCGCCGCTGTACATGTTGGTTGTGACTTTTGCAGAGCAGATGCCCCAAGATGAAGACCCAATGCCTATCAATGGAAATCCCCACCCAATGTCGGATCAGCTTGAACAAGATAACCTGTTGTTTGCACTGCCACCTTACCCTGCTCTGGGGTGGAATGATGTTCTACCACCTCCAATGCAGGAGCCTCCGGTTCAGCGTGAGGAGGGAGGTTGCGGATGGCATGTTGAAGAGCCAGTTGCCCAACCAGCTATGCTTGATCAGGATCACGAATCCATGCTAATTGATCAACCCACTTCTTCATATTCAGTGCAAGAGGTTGAGCTTGTGGACCCCCAGCCGGACAATGTTGCAGCTAATGATGAGGCTCGTGATGATCATCTTTAGTTTAATCCTCTGGCAGTTGTTCCCTACCAGCAGCCCATCTTTCAGCCAGTAAACTTGATGATCGGGTCAGTCCGTTTAGTTTGTGGCCCACCCCTCCCACCTCTTATTACTTGGACAAGATCTTTTGAAGCTCTGATGGGGGTTTTCAGTACACTTCACATTCCTCGCTAGCTTTTGATGATTGCTGCTCCACCTATTGTACTCTCCAAGCGCTCCTGGTCCATTGCTTTTTATGAAGCCCTTGGAGGGCCCAGTATTGTTTATACTGACTGCACCCCTAGCCCTCCCACTCCCATGGCTGAAGTAATGCCAACTGCTAATAGCAGCTTACAATCATCAGTGGGTCTCTTTTCCTTCTCAACCCAGTGGCCAAGAAGAATACGCAGCACAAGAAATCCATTCCAATTGTCAACTCGGCTGTTCGAAGATGCACCAGAGGATCAGTCAAACGCGATGGCTTCAAGTCTGTTCTGCAGGAGCTGCCGACGCTAGTGCCGAAGAAGCGCAAGCCTCGCGCTAAACCCATGGAGGTGCCTGCTGACAATGAGGCATCACCAACACCACAAGAGGAGTCCATCCCACCTGCAACGCCGGTTTGTGTCATCCAAGTTGTCGGCCAGAGTCTTGGCATTGCCCGTGAGAAGCTCACGATGGATCGTCTTATGGAAGATCATGCTGCCTCCAAGCCCTCTCCCAATTATGATTAAACGATATTTTATGTTGTTGGGCTTCATATGGTGATCTAAATATTTTGCTGCTGGTTGTTATGTGTTACAACCTTTTGAACTATATTTGTGTCGGTTATTATGTAATTGCACCTATCCTTTTTAACTTTGTTCCCATGGATAATTGATCTAAGAGAAGTTGGTGGGTTCTTTTCTGGAATGTGCGTGGGTTAAATTCAGATGCACGTCAAAGAGCAGTACGTAACAAAACTAATGAAAGTCTGGCTTCGGTGGTGTGTCTCCAAGAAATTAAAATGCAGCGTATTGATTATCGGAGTATTAGAAGTTTTTTCCCCAAAAAGTTTGATCGCTTTGCATATAGTACATCGCGTAGTGCCACTGGTGGCTTGATCACTCTCTGGAACTCTTCGATATTAACTCGTGCCTTGTTTGATTCACAAAGTTTTGGATTAATTCTGTCTTTCACCTCCAACCATAATTCTGAAACTTGGACTTTGGTAAATGCATATGGACCCTGCCAAGGGGAGGCCAGGGACCAATTCATCAGCTGGCTTTGTAACGTGAATATCCGTGTCAATGATAATTGGCTGCTTTTAGGAGATTTCAATTTTATTTGTTCACCGTCTAATAGAAATCTTCCTGGTGCTGATGTCAATGATATTTATATTTTCAACGAGATTATTGGTCACCTGGGTCTTTTAGAATTACCCCTCAAGGGTAGGTCTTTTACCTAGTCAAATATGCAGGATACCCCACTCCTGGAGCAGTTAGACTAGTTTTACACCTCTGCCAATTGGATATCTTGCTATCCACTGACACAAGCGCTTCCTTTAGCTAAAACTGCATCTGATCATGTTCCATGTGTTGTGTCCATAAACACATCCATTCCCAAATGCAACCCCTTTCGTTTTGAGAATTATTGGGTGGAAATGGATGGTTTCCTTGACTATGTGGAGAATTCTTGGAGGGTACCCTCTCGCAAGGGTCATATCACTGCCATCATAATGGATAAGTTTAAAAACCCAAGACAGGCTCTAAAGGGATGGCAGACTAGTCTCTCTAGGATTAAGGCACTCATTGATAAGTGCAATCAGGTGATCCTCTATTTGGACAATCTTGAGGAGCTGAGACCCCTCTTCAGACCTGAATAAAATTTCAGAGTGATTGTGAAGCTTCACTTAGAGCACCTTCTGCATCTGCAGTTCCTTTACTGGAAAAAGAGAGATACTATCAGATTTATCAAGCTGGGAGAAGAAAACACTAAAACATTTCATGCCATGGCGACTAAAAGATATAAAAGAAACTCCATTTCATCTCTTAAGCTTGATGATGGAACTATTATCACTGACCATGACCAAATTATTGGTTGCTTTTGGTCATCTTTAAGGGCAAAATGGGCTCCTCACAAGGAATAAACCTGGCTTTCAATCTCCAGTCTCTTCTGCATAGGGTAGAAGGGCTAGATGTTCTTACCCTAGCTTTTACCAAAGAGGAGATGGATATAACTGTAAAATAAATGCCCACTGATAAAGCTCCAGGACTAGATGGTTGCAATGGCCTTTTCTTCAAAAAGTGTTGGCATATCATTTGTCAGGATTTCTATTAGCTTGCAAATGAATTCCATGCAGGGATTGCAAAGCTGGAAAATATGAACTCTTCTTTCATAACCCTGGTTCCCAAAAAGAGATCCCCTCAGCAAGTGGGGGACTTTAGAACAATTTCTCTCACTGGGATGGGTCTGAAATTATTGTCCAAAATGGTTGCCAATAGGTTGCAGTTACAAATCATGAAATGCATTCATAAGAATCAATATGGTTTCATCAAATCCAGAACTATTCAAGACTGTGTAGGTTGGACATTGGAGTACCTTCACCAGTGTCATCACTCAAAGAGACATATTGTCATTCTCAAACTTGATTTTTAGAAAGCTTTTGACTGTATGGAACATGAATTTATTTTCCAGGTTCTAAGACACAAAGGTTTCAATGAGAAATGGATATTATGGGTATAGCAGCTGGTCTCCTCTGGATCTTCCTCGGTAGTGGTAATGGGGTGCCTCACAGAAAATTTATGTGCAAGAAGGGTGTAAGGCAGGGAGACCCTATGCCCCCTCTCCTCTTTGCCATTGCTGCGGTTTCCTTCAAACCTTGGTACATCAATTATTGGAGAATGGTCACATTCAGCTTCCCATCCCTTGCCATGATAAGGACTTTCCAATTGTCCGATATGCAAATGACACTCTTATCATCTTACCTGTTGTGGAGTCCCAATTACTAGAGTTCAAAAAAATGCTTCTACTTTCTCACAGTCCACTGCCCTTCAAGTAAACTACAATAAATCTGCCCTATTGCCAATTAAGATTGATCAGGTGGAACTTCAACGGCTGGCAGATTCCATTAGGTGTAAGATTGGTTCCCTACCTTTCACATACCTGGGTTTGCATATTGAGACAACCAAGCCAAGAATCATTGACTTAATGCCCCTGGTGGATAACATGGAAAGGAGGCTTTCTGCTAGCTCTTCCTTCTTGGCCCAGGGTGGTCGACTCAGTACCTCAACTCAGCTCTGTCTTCTGTACCCATTTTTTTCCTCTGTAGTCTGGACATACCCCCAGGAATCCTCAAGGAATTGCAAAAAGATACAAAGACAATGCCTTTGGACAAGAAATGACCAAGATAATGCACCTTCTCTTGCGGCTTGGGACTTGGTTTGCACACCCAAGATTAAAGGTGGTTTGGGTATCATGAATATGTCTGTCCAAAATGATGCTCTACTGCTTAAGCATGCTGATAAGTTTTTCAACAAAGAAGAAGTGTCATGGGTAGATTTAATATGGAACACATACTATCATAACATAGTTCCACACGGAACATCTCTATGTGGATCTTTTTGGTGGAAGGATATCTGCAAGAGGATGGACACTTTCAGAGCTGACACTTACATACAACCAAATAGAGGAGATACTTTTCTCTTTTGGTCTGATTCTTGGGCACTAGGTGACTCAACCTTGCCCCTGGTTCATAGGTTCCAAAGACTGTTCTCTTTTGCTATAGATACATTCTGCACTGTTGTGGAGGTTTTCAAAGATTTTGAGACAAGCTCCATGACTAGTCTGTTTCACTTACCACTTTCTGACAAAGCCTTCCAGGAGTTGAAAAAAAGTTATATGCCTTCTTTAGAACCTACACAGGGAGCAGTCAAGCAAAGATGTCTGGCTTTGGAGTGGGGATAGTAAGGGTTACTCTGCAAAGAAGTATTACATACATGTCCATCAACCAATTATTCCCAACCCTCTCGTTAGTTGGGTTTGGAAAAGCCGTTGTACCATGATGCTCATTATGGACAGGCTGAACACTCAAGATATGCTTGAGAGACGCCATTGGAATGTTTCAGACTCCAACTTGTGTGTCCTATGTCATGAAAGAGTCAAGGAGGACAGGGATGATCTCTTCTTTAACTGCACGTTCAACACTAGGGTTTGGAACTACCTTCAAATTTCATGGCAGGGCAACTCCATGTGGGACACTTCTCTAACAGCCAGGAGAGATTTCCAGTATCCTTTCTTCTCTGAAGTAGTTTTTACTGCACGTTGGAATATTTGGACCATCAGAAATGCAAGTGTTTTCAATAATGAGCGTCCCAGATTCAACAGATGGAAGTTTAACTTCATTCATGCTATTTCCCTTTTAGCTTATAGAATTAAGGCTAGATTTAAGGATGAACTCCTCAAGTGGATTTCCTTTTTACCTCCATGAGGTTTGTACACCCCCCACTCTCCCCCCATTTGTATATTATAATCATGTCTTGTACATAAACCTCTTGTAAGTTGGAATAAAAGAAAAGGCTGTGGGGTGATTACCCTATAGTAGTTGGTCAAAAAAATGAACTGGTTGCTCAAGTGCTCAAAGATAGCCACCAAAATACTTAGTCATTTTACCCACATAAACATTGTGTCCAATACCACACACTCAAAATTAGTGCCACCAACTTTCCCATTTCAGCACCGTCGACTTTGATCTCAGACAGAACTATAGCCATTCCCACCAAATCGATGCAACCAAAACCATATCAAGTTTCTGTTGCCTCGGTACACAAAATTGGAATTTCTGAGTTTGAGTATCGGAGTCACGGAGTTGTGTCTTCTAACCGTTAGCCACCTTTTCGGTGCCACTGAGTTGTGTATAATGGTTCCACCGAGATACAAAAGTTGTTGCCTTTAGTCCAAGTCGGTACCACCGAGTTGATGACTTTGGTGTCACCGAGTTTGCCACTTTAGGTGTAACGGTTGGATTTTGGGGGCAGCCTTATATACCCCTCCACCTACCTCTCATTCGTAGAGAAAGCACTGAGAACACAAACTTCATTTCCAGATCCATTTTTCTAAGTGAGAGCCACATACTCATGTGTTGAGACTAAGACATTCCAACCCAATCATTTGAAACTTGATCTCTATCCTCCCCAATTTTCTTTCCACCAAATCAATCTCTCCTACCCATGCCTATTCTGTGAGAGAGTGATTTTTTGTTGAGGAGACTATCTTTAGAAGCACATGAGCAAGGACTTCATCGTTCTACTACATCTATTACCTTTTGGAGGGTGGTGCCTCCTAGATTGGTTATGTGTAATTTGGGAGCCTCCTACTTTGTGTTGTGGAGTTGAACCAAGATGTTTGTCGGGGCAAGGAGATCGCCTACTTCGTGAAGATCTACCGTGAGCGAGGCTAGTCCTGTGTGGACGGAAGCCGTGGTAGAATAGACAAGGTCGCTTCTTCGTGGACCCCTTGTAGGTGGATCCCTCCGTGGACTCTCACACTCGTTACCCTCCGTGGGTTGAAATCTCCACTAACACGGATGTATGATAGCGCCACCTATTGGAACCATGCCAAATATCATCGTGCCAACCACTTTGTGTTTGATCTCCTAAACTCTACTCCTTTACATGTGCAAAGTCTTTACTTTTCTGCTTCCATATATGTTGACTTGTTAGAATTGCTAAAATTATGCCTTCCATAAAATTGGGGAAGTCTAGGATTTTAATCTAGACAAGTAGCCTATTCACCCCCTCTAGGCACACCTTCTTTCGATCCTACAATTAGTGTCGGAGCAAGGTCTCCGAAACCTTGGTTTAATCGCCGTGAATGTGACTAGTTCCGAGATTTTTTGTTGTAGAGTGCATATTCTTGATGGGGAGTATTTTAGACAATGGAAATACGAAATGCTTGATATATTTGATGAGTTCCATTTGCGCAAGTATGTTGAATATCCCTATGAGCCTCCCATTGATCCCATACATCCTTCTCATGATGATAAAATTGATATGCTTGGTAATCTTAACACTATTAATCTAATCATTAGAGGACTACCAAGAAATGTGCTTAATCAAATGCAAAACTTTGATTGTGGTCATACCTTGTGGGAATACTTAGAGAAAATATAACCAAATTATTCCTTTAAAAATCTTGATATCATTGTCCACAAATGCATTGCCTTTCACAAAATGAAGCCAACCGATCCTAATTTCGATAAACGTATATTTGAGCTTCGTGGCCTCATGCGTGCTAAAGGAGATGCCATTACTATTAATAATATCATTGTTGAAGCCATTCACATACATAAATATGAACATTGTCATAGTCAAAATTCTGATGAAACTCTTGTTTCTTATGAGGGAACTTCATTTGATGAAGATTATGTGGAGCATGGCTACTACGATGAAGACGAGGAGTTTGAGATTGAGTATGAGAAGACCATGATGAACCTTAGTCTTATGGCGAACCTTAGAGACTACATGGCCAATGGAAAGGAGTGGGTTCTCGAGAGTGGATGCACCGATCACATGAACGAAAATAAAGACATGTTCCATGAGATTACACCAAACCGTGGACCTCGAAGGTATGTGATCTTTGGAGATAACTCCAAGGGTAAGGTACTTGGTCTTGGTAAGGTGGCAGTATCTCATGATAGTTCCATTCAAAATGTCATGCTTCTTGAATCCTTTGGCTACAATCTTCTTTCCGTGTCTAGACTAACAGACTTTGGTTTCAATGTGCTATTTATGAAAGTTGACTGCCAAGTGTTTCACTGTGAGAACCATAACATTGTATTTACTCGGTTATGTAGAGGTGATCTATATACTGTCGATTTCTCTAAGAAATCCAAACCTTGTACATGTATTATCGCAAAATCTTATAAAAGTTGGTTATGGCATAGAAGGTTAGGACATGTTGGTATGCGTAATCTTGACAAACTTATCAAAGGTGATTATACTCTTGGTGTTAAATATGTTATCTTTGACAAAGATAGACTTTGTAGTGCTTGTTAAGCAGGAAAGCAAGTTGGTGGAAGTCATCCCGTGAGAAACATCATGACTACAAGAAGACCACTCGATCTGCTTCACATGGATCTGTTTGGTCCCAGTGCTTACAAGAGCATCGGTGGAAATTCTTATGGTTTAGTCATTTTGATGATTTTTCCAGATTTACGTGGGTACTCTTTCTTGATGATAAGTTGCAGGTACAAAACATCTTCAAGAACTTCGCTCGAAAAGCTCAAAATCAGTTTGAAGTGAAGATCAACAAGGTTCGGAGCGGCAACACAACTAAGTTCTATAACACAATTGTGGACACCTTTCTTTACGAAGAAGATATCTCACATGAGTTGTCGGCCACGTACACACCTCAACAAAGTGGAGTTGTTGAGAGGAAGGAGAAGACTCTCATAGAGATGGCAATAATGATGCTTGATGAATACAAGACTCTGAGACACTTTTCGGCAGAAGCCGTGGAAACACCTTGCCATGCCATAAACTGACCCAGCTACACAAGCTTCTCGGTAATACGACATACGAGCTACTCACTAGTAACAAACCCCAACTTTGATACTTTCGTGTATTCAGCTCTAAGTGCCATATTATTGATAAGCATCGTCGCTCTAAATTTGCTCCTAAATCTTATGAAGGTTTCCTACTCGATTACAGATCAAACTCTCACACTTACCATGTCTACAACAACTTCACTCGAAAAGTTGAACAGACGGTAGATGTGCAGTTTGATGAGACTAATGGTTTGCAAGTCAAACAATTGCCAAATGATGTAGGAGATAAGGAACCTTCAGAAGCCATCAAAGACTTGTCCGTTGGCAAGATTCGTCCCATGGAGGTGAAGGAGAGTAATTCATCAACTCAAGTGGAAGCTCCTACTTCGCGTCAAGGAAAACCACAAAATGACATGGAAGCATCCACAAGCGGTACACGACATGATGAAGAAGAGGAAGAAGTACATCGTGATGATCCACCTCAACCTTCCTCACCACCACCTCAAGGAGATGATAACATCAACACCAACATGCAATATGAAGATGAAGAAGAATAAGCTCCACCATCCAACAAGAAGAAGCTATCAAGAGTTATAGCAAGAGTGGAAAGGGATCATACCTTGAATCAAACTACGGTGACATAAAAACAGGAAAAAGCAAATACTCTAAATCTCATTTAGAAAACTTTATGAGCATTATTATTTCATCTCTATCATTGAACCCTCTAAGGTTGAAGAAGCCCGTCAAGACCAGGATTGGGTGAATGCCATGCACGAAGAGCTACACAACTTCGAGAGCAACCAAGTATGGACACTCGTTGAAAAGTCCGAAGGCGAGCAAAACATCATTGGTACAAGATGGGTGTTTTGGAACAAGCCAGATGAATATGGACAAGTTGTACACAACAAAGCGTGTCTCTTAGCCCAAGGATACATGCAATTCAAAGGTATGGACTATGGTGAGACTTATGCACCTGTCGCTAGACTTGAAGACGTTCACATTCTTCTCGGTGATGCCAATCAGCATGATATTACTCTTTACCAAATGGATATCAGAAGTGCTTTTCTTAATGGAGAAATTGAGGAGGAAGTTTATGTTAAACAACCTCTCGGATTCCTGAATCCTAAGAAACCTAATCATGTTTACAAACTTCGTAAAGCTTTATATGGTCTTAAACAAGCCCCTACAGCTTGGTACAAATGTCTAACAAAGTTTCTCATTAAAAAGGGTTTCGAGATTGGTAAAATTGATGCAACCTTATTCACTACAAGAGTTAATAGAGAACTATTTGTATGCCAAATATATGTGGATGTTATTATCTTTGGTTCTATTAACCCACATTTTAGTGAAACGTTTGGAAAATTGATGTCAGAGAAGTATGAGATGTCCATGATGTGTGAACTGAAATTCTTTCTTGGATTGCAAATCAAACAGTCGAGAGAAGGTACGTTTATCTCTCAAACCAAGTACACCAAGGACTCAATCAGGAAGTTCAACATGCAAGAATGCAAAGGTATGAGAACCCCCATGCCTACTAGTGGAAATCTTGACCTCACTAAGGAGGACAAACCAGTTGATCAAAAGGTTTATCGATCAATAATTGGTTTATTGCTACATTTATGTGCCTCCCATCCTGACATCATGTTGAGTGTTTGCATGTGTGCCCGATACCAAGCAGGACCTAAAGAGTGTCATCTATTGGCTATGAAAAAGATAGTGAGATACCTCATACACACACCAAACTTTGGCATATGGTATCCCAAGGGATCTACTTTTAATTTTGTTGGCTATTCCAACTCGCACTATGCCGAAGACAAGGTTGACAGAAAATCCAGCTTAGGTACATGTCAATTTCTTGGGAGATCCCTTGTGTCTTGGTCATCAAAGAAACAAAACTTGGTATCCTTATCAACTCCCGAAGCTGAATACATTGCCGCTGGATCATGTTGTGCACAATTACATTGGATGACTCAAACTCTTCAGGATTATGGCATTCATGTTAGAAAAGTTCCATTGTTATGTGACAATGAAAGAGCTATTAGAATTGCCTATAATCATGTGCAACATTCCCGAACGAAGCATATCCAAGTGCGACATCATTTCATTCGTGGTCATGTTGGTAAAGGAGATATAGATATCAAGCATGTTCATACTGACAAACAATTAGCTGATATCTTTATCAAACCACTTGATGAGAAAGTGTTTTGTCATTTGAGGAGTGAGTTGAACATCATTAATGCTTCAAACTTCAGTTAGATTCAATCGGGTGCATGCAAGGGCATGAGCTTGATTCCCCATTCCATGATGTCATTGATATGACTATCTTATATCTTTGAAACTATGCTCCCTTGTATTGCATCTAACCTTTTCTAGGTACTTGGAAGAAATACACTTCACAAGATTGCCATCAACTCACAACAAAGCAATCTTGACATGGCCCAGTATCAATAACCCTTTATTCGGAGATGGAGGTAGAAGACAACAAAATCATATCCTTGACTGTCATTTGATGAAGTTATTCACTCTAGTCATTTGGATATATTATGGTCTTCCTTGCATGACTAACCATTGTAGGTGAAAAGTGAACCAAAACGACATGGATAGCTCCCAACTCAAGATGATCTTCAACAACATTGAGCATCCACAACAAGCTCACCTACATGCCATGTCATCAACATCATTCGAAGGTATGTACTCACATCCTTGATAATGATTTACACCAATTCATGAGGTAAAGCAACTCAAGTGATATGAAGGCATTCAAATGCTTAATCGAAAAATGGTAACCCTATTTTTGTGCTTAACAATGAGTATGACCTATGATCAAGCTTCCTTCCTTGACCCCTCAGGTCTAATATAGGTGACCTAGTCATCCCCCCACATCTAGATGGACATTATTGTATGGTTCAAATTTGTCATTTCATACATTCTTGGAACCATTCAACTCTCAACTACCTGTATGTATATTTCAAAAAAAATATTTAGAGTTGTTTTATGTTTTCTTTCACAATTGGCATCTTCTAACAATCTTTAGATTATTATCTGCCTAATTTGAGTTAAGGAGTTGATTTTCATTGCAACTCGGTCTCACCGATCTGGGAAAATCGGTCCAACCGATTTCTCCCATAGGCCTGATTATCATTCTCAGTTCTTCTGAACCAAATAGCCTCGTGACTCCGATATCATGACTGCCTTCGTTTTTGTGATATTTTCTGGACTTTTAACTTAGGGGGGAGATTATCAATGATCCAAGGTTTCATTGCATTCTAAGATTTATTGAACATTTTGGAAAACAAAATCCGTTTGAGCATTATTTTCTAGGGGGTGAAAACTTCTCTAAGGGGGAGAAATTCTCAATGATCCCAGAATATAAGAGGGAGAATCATCCAAGATCCCTAACATAGGGGGAGATAGTTCAAGGAACTCTTATCCATGTTAAAGGGGGAAAACATTCAGTGAACCCTTACCTACTATCATAGGGGATAAAAGTCAAATTAAATGAACCCTTATAAAAGCGAGAAGTATCTAGGATCCTTTTCTCTCAATGAGCCCTTACCCTCTAACCTTTGTGGCAATTAATGCCAATGGGTGAGAAATATCAAAGCTTCCAATGAACCTATTTATAGGGGACAAATAAATGAACCTATTTATAGGGGAGAAATATCACCAATAAGCTTACATAAAGAGGGAGAAATATCTATAGGGGGAGATATTTATTCCAAAAGGTACGGTTACCTTACCTACGTGGAGATGTATCAAACCTTAAATATTAAGGGGGAGAGATATATAATTGTTTCAGTTATCACTGTTATTGGATTGAAGTTGTCTTACCCGACCTACTCCCAATATCTACATGCTATGATTCAGGGGGAGAGGAAATTCTTACAAATTAATCCATAGGGAAGAAAGTTCTTATTTATCTTGGAGACATATCTATCATAAAATCTTATTTTCTATATGTCTTCGATATCTTGGAACTTTTGAAGCTCTTTGCATCTTTACAATGGAGTACTCTTGTGTTATCTAACATTTGTTTTCTCAAGTGTACTCCTACTGCTAAGATGCTCAAGATCCTCAAGGTAAGTATATGCATCATATCCTTGTTCATGATGATCTCTTGTTTCTTGCACATATTGTTTGCAAGAGGGAGTCTTTAACATGGAAGGTCTTCATTCACTTATGTTTGATGCATATAGCTAGGATGTACATGACTTGTCTTGTCCTTTCTACCATGTGTCTGCTCATGCATTCCAAAGCAACTATCCTTTAAATGAATTGCACACACTTAGAGGGAGATTGTACTAGTCATGTTTCTTTCAAAGTTGTCATATTCTAATATCTATTCTTATTCGAAGCTTTGATTGTATGTTCTCATCAATTACCAAAAAGGGGGACATTGAAAGCACATATGCTCCCTTGGTGGTTTTGATAATTCATGACAACATACATTGTATCTTGGATTAACACTTTTACCTAGATATTTCAGGAATAGTCCAGAGAGAGCATTGGCAAAATGATTATGTGGATATGCCTCTTGATGCAAGAAAAGAATAAGATTGACTCAAGCTTCAAGCTAGAAGACTCTTCATTTTATATTTGTTAGTAACCACTTTTGAGTCCATAGGAAATCCAATACTATTAAAAGGGGTGATGTATTAAAAAGAACTAGTTGCTCAAGTCCTCAAAGTTAGCCACCAAAATACTCAGTCATTTTTCCCACATAACCATTTTGTGCAATACCACACACTCAAAATCGGTGCCACCAACTTTCCCATTTCGGCACCACCGAGTTTGATCTCAGACAGAACCCTAGCCATTCCCACCAAATCGGTGCAACCAAAACCATATCGGTGCTGCCATGTTTAGGTGACCAACTTTCTGTTGCCTCGGTACACAAAATCAGAATTTCCGAGTTTGAGTATCGGTGTTACGGAGTTGTGTCATCTGACCGTAAGCCACCTTTTCGGTGCCACCGAGTTGCGTATAACGGTTCCACTGAGATTCAAAAGTTGTTGCCTTTAGTCCAAGTCAGTACCACCGAGTTGATGACTTCGGTGTCACCGAGTTTGCCACTTTAGGTGTAATGGTTGGATTTTGGGGGCAACCTATATATACCCCCACCTACCTCTCATTCATAGAGGAAGCACTCAGAACACACACTTCATTTCCAGATCCATTTTTCCGAGAGAGATCCACCTACTCATGTTTTGAGGCCAAGAATTTCCAATCCAATCATTTGAAATTTGATCTCTAGCCTCCCCAAGTTGCTTTCCACCAAATCAGTCTCTCCTACCCATGTCTATTCTGTGAGAGGGTGATTTTTTGTTGAGGAGACTATCTTTAGAAGCATAAGAGCAACTAGTTCATTGTTCTATCACATCTATTACCTTTTGGGGCGTGGTGCCTCCTAGATTGGTTAGATATTTCTTGGGAGCCACATACTTCGTGTTGTGGAGTTGAACCAAAATGTTTGTAAGGGCAAGTAGATCGCCTACTTCGTGAAGGTCTACCATGAGTGAGGCTAGTCATGTGCGGACGGAAGCCGTGGTGGAATAGACAAGGCCACTTTTACGTGGACCCCTTGTGGGTGGAGCCCTTTGTGGACTCTAGCAGTCGTTACCCTCCGTAGGTTGAAGTCTCCACTAAAATGGACGTACGATATTGCCACCTATCGGAACCATGCCAAAAATCTCCGTGTCAACCTGTTTGCATTTGATCTCCTAAACTCTACTCCTTTACATGTGCAAAGCCTTTACATTTCCGCTGCCATATATGTTGACTAGCATATATAGGGTGTACTAGACTTATTAGAATTGCTAAAATTCTCCCTTCCATAAAATTAGAAAAAGCTAGCATTTTAATCTAGACAAGTACTCTATTCACCCCCCCTCTAGACACACCTTCTTTCGATCATACAGCATGGAACAATGAAAAATTATAAATACATTGGAGACGTATCAACATCCCTAAGCTTAATTCCTTCTCGTCCTTGAGTAGGTAAATGATGAAAATAGAATTTTTGATGTGGAATGCTGCCTCAGATGTTCATCATATTATTTGTCTTTCAACATGGACATATGGACTTACAGATGACGCAATGCGATAGTCTATAATTTGACCTGAAAATCTCACTACTCAAGCATATCAACAAGCAATTGAGTCTTTCAAAATATCAACGCTAAAGAACGTTATGCCTAGCCCATCATGCTCTCTCATTGATCCATTCATGCAACACACTCAAACATTAACTACATCCATTGCTCAAGTGTGATAATGGTGTTCCTTAGTTGTGGCTTTATAAGAGAAGATGAAGACTCAAATTCAAAAATAAAAATTGCATAAACTAAATAGATATGCCCTTCACAGAGGGAAGCATGGATTTGTAGAGGTGCCATAGCTCAAAGTGAAAAATTGAGAGATAATTTTTTTAGGGTGGCATGCTTTTCCTGTCAACGAGAATGACTAATAGTTTCCAATATCCTCCATGCTAAACAAATTATAGGCGGTTCCTAAAGTAAAAATAAAGTTTATTCCTTTTCCAACATTCTTTCACATTCCACGGCTAGCTATATCCACGGGTGTTGTCCATACCAACACTTTCCAAGGAATCTATTATTTGACAACATAAAATAAAAAAAATCTTTTCGGGACTTGGCATCCCTATCACCGCCATACTCTCGTGCAATGACAAGTGAATAAATAGTCATCTTGAGAATAACCTATTTAACATGGAAGATATCGGCCACCCCTCGGTGCTTCATGAGTGGTTCGGGCACACAAAACTATTTTGAATATTAGAATTAGCACTTGCAAATTTACCTGGAACGGTGTTTAAATACCACACATAGGTAGGTATGGTGGACCCATTTGGCACAACTTTGGGTTTAGGATTTGGATGCACAAGCAGTATTCCCGCTTAGTATAAGTGAAGGCTAGCAAATAGATTGAGAAGAGCCCAACCAAGGAACAAAAATCATCATATGTTAAAATTAACATAACTAACCCAAATAATGCAACAGAAATAGGATATAATTTGATAGCATAATTATTGACTTCATGTGCATGCATATGTAATCACAAACCTTAACACCAATATTCTTACTAGAGCATAATTACTCATCAACATAACTCACATATCACTATCTTCATATCACAATACTATTTCAAAGAATCAAGCTTAATATCCAATGATCTTCATGAAAGTTTTATTATATCTTTTCTAGACATTCATCACTTTGGGACTAATTTTCATTTAAAGCAAATTTCCAATGAAAATAACAAACTCTCAAACAAATATAAGTGAAGAACGAGAGCACAAGTTTCTTTGAAATTTTCAACTCTAAAAATTATATAAGTGAAGCAAGAGATGATTTGTTGAAAAGTTTAGAAACTCTCGAAATAATCTAAGTGAACAATGATAGAAAATTTCTTCAAAATAACAACACCACAATAATCTAAGTGAAGTAGTTGAGCTATTGCATGGCTCAAAAAATTTAAGTGAAACATAGAGAGCGATTCTAACAAATCATAGCGTAATTTGATTCTCTCAAATGGGTGTGTCTATCAAGGTTTACTATAACAAAGTAACAAGAAAATAAAGCAAAGACACAAATGATACAAGACTCTCCAAGCAAAAATCATGATATGTGACGAATAAAAATATAGCTCCAAGTAAAATTACCGATGGTTTTTAGTAGAAAGATGGGATGCCTTCCGGGGCATACCCAAGCTTAGCTTCTTGGTAGTCCTTAGATATTGCCTTGGTGTGTCACCGGGCATCCCAATCTTAGGGTTTTATCACTCCTTATTCCTTCATCCATCGTGATGTCACTATAAACTTGAAAACTTCAATCACACAAAACTCAACAAAAAATTTGTGAGAACCGTTAGTATAAGAAAACCAAACTTTACTATAGGTACTGTTGAAAACCTATTCCAATTTTGTTTTTTTCATTATACCCACTGTATTATAACTTTACCATGGCTTATGACCCCCGATATAAACCATAGAATCATTCAAACAAGCACATAACGCAAATAAAAAAACATCTGTTAAGAATAGAACGGTCTTTAAAGGCTCGAAATTTAGTTATACTTCTGTAACTCCAAAAATTCTGAGAAAATAGGACAACGGAAGGAATTTTTATATTAATATTGTCTAAAAACACCAGACACTTTTCACATTTGTGTGAATTTTAGGATTTTTTCTACTGGATGCAAAAGTTTTTGTTTTTTCAACAGGATTAAAGCAATTAACACCCCCACATGATCCCAAAGGCTTTACTTGGCACAAACACTAAATAAAACACAAAAAACACAATTATAACAGTATAATAATTGTGCAAACACTCAAGAACAGAAAGCAAAATTGAAAATAAATTTTATTCATAGGGTTGCCTCCCAACAAGCTCTTTCTTTATAGCCATTACGATAGGCTTGAGATTTCGTTGATGCTCACATGAAAGATAGTAGTTGAAACACAAATAGAGAATCATGTAGCATAAGACAAAAACATTTAAGTCTGACATACTTCCTATGCACAGGAATATCTAAACAAATTATCAAGACAAGAAATATCTAACATATGTATGGAAGAAGAAAGAAACAATAGCAATCTCAACGTGAAGAGAGATAATTTAGTATCATGAATATTTATGTAACCATATTTCCCGCTCTCATAATAATTGCATATAGGATCATATTCAAATTCAACAATATAACTATCACATAAAATATTCTCTTTTTGATCCACAAGCATAAAAGTCTTATAATCTTCCAAGGTACTGGGATTAACATTAACTAATGTGATGACCACTCCAAACCCACTTTTATCAAAAATTCAAGAGATAAATAATTCTCTAAAATATTGGGATCATTATTACCTAAAGTTTACACTTTTCCAAGCCCACTTTTAATACTATTGCAATCATTATTATCAACATCTTATTCATCATGAGGATTAAATAAATTTTCAAGATAATAAGAAACATCACCCCAATCATGATCATTACAATGAGTAGCGGACATGACAAAATTTCCATCCCCAATCCTGTAGTTTTGCACATTATTAGCACAACTGACACTAATAGAATTTAGAATAACATCATTGCAATCATGCTTTTCATTCAAGGAGATGTCATGAATCACTTTATAAATTTCTTCTTTTAACACACCATCACAATATTCAGATTCATGATTTTCATGAAAACTTCACAAAAATAAACAAGAGCACTTGAGTCACTAGAAATTTGTTCAGCAAAATTAGATATTTTGAAAAGATTAGCAAGTGGATGAGGATCCATATGTCTTTACTTTTCTTGTTTATTTTTCTGTTTTCGAGTGTTGTCATGAAGGCAATAGAAGCAAGTAAGCAAGAATAATGAAAATGGAAAGAAGGCAAATAAAGGGCATTTTTTTGTGAAGTGGGCGAGAGGAAAATGAGAGAAAAATGGCATAATGTAATTGCAAGGAGATGAGATTTCTATATAGGAACCTGATAGATCTTGACTTCATCTTTCCTGGCAACGACGCCAAAAATCTTGACTCCTCGCAGGTGCATTGGTTCTCCCTCCAATCTTAGAGGGTGATGTAGCAGAGCGACGGCAAGTATTTGCCTCACTTAAGAAACCAAGGTATCAATCTAGTAGGAAGATCCACAAGACTATGTAAGAAGCACCTGCACACAAATAGAAAATCCTCGCAACCAACGCGTAGAGGGGTTGTTAATCCCTTGTTGGTAAAGTAAGGATAGATTGATAGATGCAAATAAGAGTGATAGCAAATCAATGGCAGCAAGGTATTTTTCGGTTTTTCGATAATATAGATCTGAAAATAAAGACCAAATAAAGTAGAAAAGCAGATAGCAAAGTCGAGATTGAAATTGATGATGTGAAGTAGTCCCGGGGGCCGTAGGTTTCACTAGTGGCTTCTCTCGAGAAAATAGCCAGTGGTGGGTAGATAAATTACTGTTGGGCAACTTATACAAGAGCAAATAATTATGATGATATTTAAGACAATGATCGTATATATAGGCATCATGTCCAAGGATTATCCAACATGCACCTACTTCTATTACTCCACACATCGACCGCTATCCAGCATGCATCTAGTGTATTGAGTTCAAGGAGAAACGGAGTAATGCCTTAAGAACGATGACATTATGTTGACAAGATCTATTCATGTAGGAATATACCCCATCGTTTTATCCTTTATAGCAACAAGAGATGCGTGTCATGTATCTTTTTATCACTGACATTGAGCACCGCAAGATCGAACCCATCACAAAGCACCTCTTCCCATTGCAAGATAAAAGATCAAGTTGGTGAGCCAAAAAACAAATATCAAAGAAGAAATACGAGGCTATAATAATCAAGCATGAATATATTTTCATATATATGATCATCAACTCACAATTCATCGGACCCCAACAAACACACCGCAAAAGAAAGAGTTACATCATATGGATCTCCAAGAGACCATTGTATTTAGAAACAAAACGAGAGAGAAATCCATCTAGCTATTTCCTATGGACCCGTAGGTATCATATGAACTACTCACACATCATCGGAGGAGCACCAATGAGGATGGTGAACCCTTCCGTGATCATGTTCCTCTCTACAATGGGCTCTAGATTGGATTTCGTGGCTTTGGAACTTGCGGCGGCTAAAACAATTTTTCGTCGACTCCTCTAGGGTTTTCTGAATATTGGGGTGTTTATAGAGGCCAGAGGCGGTGGAGAAGCTTCACGAGGGCCCAGTAGACACTAGGCCGCGTTAGGGGCCTCTAGCGTGCCCTGATGTCCAGTGGCCCCCTGGGCCTTGTCTACTACTCATTCTTGGTGCCCAAGTTTCCTTCTGGTCCAAAAAAATCACCATAAAGTTTCTTGGCAATTGGGCCTCATCTCATATGGATTTTCTATGAAGAAAAAAACAAAAAAAATAACAACTGGCACTAGGCACTATGTCAATAGGTTAGCCCCAAATTTGATATAAAATTGCTATAAAATGATTATAAAACATCAAAGAATGATAATATAACAACATGGAACAATAAAAAATTATAGATACATTGGAGACATATAAGGAGGCTCCATATATACACCACGTGAACCCTAGCCACACTCACCAAGAACACATCCATCTCCATCTCCATTGCTGCTCCATCCACCACCATAGAAGAGGGACAAGATCCAAATGGAAAAGAGGAGGCTCCACCATGCGAGCACCGGCCTTCAGGCCAGCGCCATCTCCACCATGCCGGTCCCACCACAACCATCATCTTCACCGTGGTACCGCCATCACCATCATCACCGCCATGCCTCCTCCCTTCACCGACAATATGTCGGCTTGTAACTTGACCCTGTCACCTATGTGTACTGTTAACTTGTTTGAGTAGTTTACTAGTTCTTGAGGACATAGTTGAACCCTATATGCTTCATGATGATCCAATATCTTCTGTTCATGATTCGAGTTAGTATTCTCCCGAGTGTTGACATGGGCCTTCCTCGCACTATTTCCATATAGGTCGTAGAGGAACTACTATCATTGTGAAGGGTTGGGGCATTGGGGTAATTCGAGATTCCTCACTAACACAATTGATAGGGGAGTACGGAGAACCCTTAGATAGGTTGTGTCAATGGGGTGACCCTGAATTATAATGAGTTGAAACCCTATGGGGGAGACTGATGGTGGCATGTGTGGCACAAAGTATACGTTAGAGTAGAACATGTACATACTTGGTTCCGCCCACTTATGCATTTGACCAGTGAATAGAGGATTCAAAATTTCATATATGTGGCAGTGATTCTGGAACCCTCGAGAATGCCTTACTACTCAAGAACCTTCACTACTAACTTAGTCTCTTTTTATTCTTGATTTTACCTTTATTTTTGTAGTTTAGGTAATTACCCTTTTATTCTAGTTTCACTAGGAACTTATAGAGTAGACTATCTCCAAACTCTGGTTTGGGTGTGTACATGGTTGCATGAAAGTGATAACACAGTTGCGGGGTTTGTGGTGCCTTCCTATAAGCTCCTTATGGGTTCGACACTCTACTTATCACAATGAAAGTGCTACAACAACCCTTTGGACTTGCGTGGCATCAGAGGAGGTGGCAATGCATCATTAACAGACGTTTGATCAATGACGAGAGAACTTCTGACCCAGAACTTATTCTATCCCATGTTCAGGACTTCTTCTCCTCTCTTTTAACTGAAAACCGATAGTTGGCCTTCGCATCTCCCTCCCTCTCTCTCTCTCTCTCTCTCTCTTTCCGACACGAAAGAGATTGTGTTCTAGGGTGGAGAATGATGATCTAATGTTTACTTTGTAATGGCCACACAAAAACCAAATATCACAGAAGAAATATGAGGTTGTAATAATCAAGCATGAATATGTTTTCATAGATCTGATCATAAACTCACAATTCATCGGATCCCAGCAAACATACCTCAAAAGAAAGATTTACATCATATGGATCTCCAAGAGACCATTGTATTGAGAAACAAAACAAGAGAGAAATCCATCTAGATATTGCCTATAGAACCGTAGGTATGATACAAACTACTCACGCATCATTGGAGAAGCACCAATGAGGATGGTGAACCCCTCCGTGATCGTGTTCCTCTCTGGAACGGGCTCTAGATTGGATTTCGTGGCTCTAGAACTTGCAGCGTCTGAAATAATTTTGTGTCGACTCCTCTAGGGTTTTCGAAATATTGGTGTATTTATATAGCTCATAGCCTATGGAGAAGCTTCCCGAGGTCCCCAGTAGAGACTAGGCCATGTCAGGGTCCTCTGGTGCTCCCTGATGTATAGTGGGGCCCCTGGGCCTTCTTTGCTACTCATTCTTGGTTCCCAAGTTTCCTTCTAGTCCAAAAAAATCTTCGTAAAGTTTCATGGCAATTGGATCTCATATGATATGGATTTTCTGCGAAGGAAAAAAAGAACAATAGAAAAGCTACTCGCACTAGGCACTATGTCAAAAGGTTACTCCAAAAATTGATATAAAATTGCTATAAAATGATTGTAGAACATCCAAAAATGATAATGTAATAGCATGGAACAATAAAAAATTATAGATATGTTGGAGATGTATCACATGCGCACAGTGGGCATCAGTCATAGGGTTGACGAAGTTGGAGTCGAATCGAAGCCGGAGAACAATGGCACACCCCTATTTGGCACGCGAGATGTCGGAATCGGGGATCCGGGGACCCAAGAGGCTCGCCCTCTAGGGTCCACAGGTTCTCTTACCCTACTCTACTTCACGGCCCAACGGCGACGCTCCGACATGCTCGAGCTAAGGAAGATCAACAATGGACACGACCATTTACCCAGGTGCAGGCCACCTCGCGGTGTAAGGGCCTACTCATGCTTGTCTAGATTGCTTCGGGGTGAGAGAGAGTACAAGGGGGTGCTCTTTCTAGCTCTGGGGTTGATCCCTTCTACGGTGGCAGACTGTCCTCTCTTATACGGGGCACGACCCTCTTACCCCGAAAATACCCGGGAGGAAGGCTTACCACAAGGGCCAGTTTGAAGGGGGCATGTGTCACACCTTGTTTTCACTACTACTTTCTTTGTAATTCAAAAATCTGAGTTTATTAAAACTTTTTCAAACTAATGTTGTGAGTGCCACGATTGTCATTATATGCTTGTATGCTTGATCATGTGATGATAAAAACCACATTTCTGAAGATAAAATTATTTTCAAAACCCTATTCTATTTTCTGGTTAAAGTAAAAACCCTGCTTTAAGTTGCACTACATGCCCTTGATGGCAAGGAGTGTTCTCACCCAAAGTTGGAGATCTGATTCTAGCACCATTTTAGTGAACCAAAACCACAAACTAATTATTTTGTGAATTATTTTTCTAATTTATTTGCATGTCCAATTCTGACGCCAGAAATGGTATTCCTATATGGAAAAATACTTTTATGCCTTAGAAAAATCTGATTACATTTGGAGAATATCAAAAGCACATGTATTTTCCATACATAAGATTTTAACCCCTATTTATATTATTATTATTTCAGTCAAACCCTGAAAACCATTTCTGTCTGTTTTGACCTCTTGAAATATTTCAAAAGGAAATATTCTCAATAAATTCCTAGAAAATTCAAGTAGTATCCCTAAGCCATATTTGGTGTACACATAAAGTTTCACCTTGATCCAAGGTGATCAAGGACACCAAATAACTGCAAAACCCCTTTTGTCCAGATTGAAGATGGAGCAACTCTACATAGCAAAGTTTGTCCAGTGGAGTTGAAACTTTGCAGGAGTGCCTAATACCTCAAATGTGGGTTCCACACCAAAAATGGGATTTGTGGGACTTAATTTGCCCACACTCTCTTTGGAAGAAACAGATCTGGTCAAATGGTGAAGTTTACAAGTTTACAAAGCTAAACTTGTCCAATGGAGCTCAAACTTGGTGAAACCCCATGTTTTCGCACCAAACCCAATCCTGTTAAGTTGCAGAACTAGTGGTGGGGTCCAACCACCCCCAAACCACTGTCGAGCATCTTGTGACAGATGGGTAAAAGCCCCGTAACCTTAACCCCAAACTCTCAGTTTAGGTGGCCAATATCAATGCCCTGCCCACTCAACTGGCCCCTCTCTCGTTCAAAGTAGAAATGAAAAAATCCCCATTCTAAGCTTCATCTCAAGGCTGACAGCACCTGTTTCTCTTGTCTCCCTTGACCAGTCGAAGCTCCCACGGGTCTTCAATGGCTAGCCACATCCTAGCCAGTGCCCAAGACATGCTAGACACATCCAAAGCACCCCAGAGCGCGCCAGCATGCCGTGGCATGCCAAAACTGCGCTCTGGGCGCTACAGAGAACACCAACATGGGGGCAACGCTCTCGGCTAGTTCCAGCCTGCCCCGAGGTGTCCATCCTCTTCCTCGATAGCCCCTCTGCATCAGGCGACCATCAGGGCCCCTCCTCTCCTGCGCTAGAGCTAGTGCGATGCGTGCCCGCGCGCACCAGTACCGGCCAGAGATGTGCGGCCACTGATGCTCGTCTCCCCTCTCTCTCCCTTCCCACCGGTAGGTTTTGGCAGTCCAAAACCATGTCCTAAGACCATGGTTTTGACCCCAGATCCTCTGTGCACCCCCATGCGCGTCACGGTGAGTCACCAGCGCTCCCGAATCGGCTCACCGTCGCGGGCCTATATATAGCCCTCCCCTCACTCCAGCACCCCTCAAACCGCATTGCAGCAACCTCTAGCACCTCCCTATCCACCCCAGCAAGCAAGCAGAGCCCCGTTGCTCGAGATCGACCGAGGCCCCTCCGCCTCGGAGCTCCGATCAATCTCCTGCTATACTTCGGCTCCTGCGTCCCTCTGCCCCCCCCCAAACCACTCCCCTTGGCACCTGGGATCTTTCCCCCATTTTTTCCAAGCTAATCCATGCCCCTATTTACCACCTCCACCTTCGCCCAAAACTCCTCCGCCGCGGCTTCCTCGTCGCCGATGAACCTGAGCCTCTATGTCGTTGTCTCGACCACCATCAGGTAGGCGACAACGAGGGGACCCATTTCCGTCTTCATTGGGGCCCGAGGACGTCGGTAGCCACACCAGCGTGCTCCTACTCCTCTCTGGCCAGAGGTAGGAGACAACCCCGACAAGTGTGCGCCACCTGTTGGTGGCCCATCTCTCTCTCCCTCGATACCCACAGTCGCTGACCGCAGGGGCTCGCGCGTCAGGTTCAAACTGACGGCGCGCGCGCCTGGGTAGGCTAGCTGGCTGGCCTTTGGGTCGACCTAGTCCTAGGCCAAGCCAGGCCAGGGGCTGTAGCCCTTTTTCTTTTAATTAAAAAACTTGAGTTTCAAATATTTTTATAAAAAGATTTAACCAGTGTAAAAATATGATTTTTCCACTTTTATTCTTCTAAAAATGTGTAGTATTTAATAGAACCATGGGTTGAATTTTTGCAGCAACTATTCTGTTTTATAATAATAAAAAGGATTATTTGGAATAGTTTTGCTTCTCTTCAGTTGATTTTAAAATATTCCTTCATTAGAAATAGGAGAAAATATTTTTTAAATAACAACCTCGATTAATCAGAAATAACCAACATTTTTAAAATGACTTTGTAATTTGTTTCGTAGTGAGATACTATTATTTTATCTTTATACGACGATAGAAAACCCGTGTGACAAAGGAGTCGGAGCGGAAGACCTCGAAGACGCCGGATACCTAGCTGACCAAGGCAAGCAACCCTTTGACCAATACTGAGCATATGTTATATTGCATGCTAGTGTAGCAAATATTTTTCCATTGCATATGATCATAAGTACCGGTAAATCATTGAAGTGATGTTACCGATGGCTCCTTCGGAGCACATGCATTGAGCTTGATTGTACCACCTATGAGGGTCATGCTATTATCATGTTGACAAGTAAAGTTAGAATAGCATTAGCCTGAGCATGATGATGACATAAAACAAAGATTTATGAAAACCCCGTCGGGTGCCACTAATGCCCGAGGGTGATGATGAGATAGGTGGCCACTTTTGGTGAAGTGGTGCACCAGGTATGTGTGTGTATGGTTTCGGAAATGGGATTAGATTTATGATGTGTCGACCATCCCAACCTTACATGTACGACCACGTTACCCCTTATGGGACGGGGTTGTGTTGATTACTCTGGTCGGTGCTAGCAAAGAGCCACATTACTAGTGGCGGGAGTGATGTGTGGTCACTCTCGTGATGGGGTCGTGCCAGGTAGGGAGACTATTCCATTTTTACGTGTTCCAGGCACACCATTGGTCCCCGCATGGTTGATACTGTCCAGAGTCGGTGCTCGTAAGACGTACAACATGTGGGCTGGGTACCAATCGAGTGGACCTCTTTGTCTAGTATCGTCAGGGGAAAGGCATTGATCGGGTACTTACCTCGGGTATGTTATATACCACGAGTCGTGGATGACACGAAAGTTTCCCGGATCTCATGGGTCTAGTGTACTACCTCTGCAGAGTGTAAAACTATTGAAATAGCCGTGTCCAGGGTCAAGGACAGTTGGGTCATGCTGCTTAAACTACATCGTCGTTTCCACATAAACTAAGTCTGTGTGAGTTGTGATAAATGAAGTTATTATGAAAGTAATGATATGACCAAGTTTGGTGACTTGGCATATAGCGTGAACCCAGATGGTTCAGCCATTGACAGATATATTGATATTTGTAACATGTTCTTCAAAAGTAGTTTACTTATGATGCATACCTCATGTTTATTTACCACCAAGTATATATCCACCAAAGAAGCATGTCATTGTTATCCTTCACTTGCATTGTTCATATCATGGGATGTTTGCGAGTACATTCAAAATTACTCATTGGCTTGCCACTGTTTATATTATTGACCAGACATGGAAGGACCGGAGTTTGGATATTAGTACGTCTTCGAAGACGGCCCTACGAACTAGGACGGTTCCAAGTCAGAATGCCTGTTGGAGTAGGCTCATGGCATGGGCACCTCCTTAGCCCTAAGATTTCTGCTACTAGTTGTATCAGTGTGATTTGGCCTTATAGGCCCTACCTTGTGAACTTGACCATTCGGTCATGTGATGTAATAACTCGGTATTTGGATGTAAAACTCTTAATATTCAATATTTGTGTGTTCGATGAGCATTGATCTCTAGGATCATTGAGCACGTTCATTCGACAATCTCGACTCATAAGTCGGGGTTCCCTCAACATGCCTACAACCTATCCTGACTAAAGTGGTCTTCACATGCAAATGCTTCCTACTGTGATGTGTTGGTGGGCTCAGGGATGACCTCCGTCCTAACGGGCCTCCAGCCTCAGTGTTCTTCCACCAATGGGGAAACCTTTGGGATCACTTTTGGAACTGGCGGTGACCCAACTCCCTTAGCACAAAAGAGGAAAGCCTCCTCGTTCTTGCTTGCTAGAACGCCTCCTTGTGCTGCTTGGCACGATGCACGTCACCCACGTGATGAAGTGGGACCGTGCAACCCCATCAAGCCACTCTTGTTTTGTCCGCCCAGCAAGGGCCTCGAGAGCAGCCTCAAGAAACGCCCTCGTGCGTGGACTTCGCGTGGCTCCTCTCGATGTTTGCTAACATACGCCTCGTGAGGCAGGTCCTAATACGTCTCCGACGTATCAATAATTTAGGAAGTATTCATGTCATGTTTGCCTATGTTTACAATACTTTTATATGGTTTTGATGCACTTTATATGAATTTAGTTAGAAATAAACCGGACTAACATTGTATTGAGCAAAATTACCATGGTGTTGTTTTTGTGCAGAAAATGGAAGTTCTCGGAATTGCCCAAAACTTTTTTATAAATTTTTTTCTAGAGGAAATAAGCAATATTAGAGCGAAGAACCACCGAAGGGAGCCACATGTGGTCCACAAGACAACATGCCCTCCCCCAGGCTATGCCGTGATGGCTTGTGGGGCCCACATGCCTCCATTTGGTGTGTTTCCAATGCTGAAAAATCCTATATATACCAGAAACCAAATAAATAAAGAGAGAACTTCTACTCTGCCACCGCAACTATCTGTATTGACGAAAAACCCATTTGGAGCCTTTCCAGTACCTTGTCCGAGAGGGGAAATCATCTTCGATGGCCATCTTCACCATCCCAGCGGAGGCCGTGACAAGGAGGGAGTAGTTCACCCTCGGGGCTGACGGTATGTACCAGTAGCTATCTGTTCAATCTCTCTCTCTTGTGTTCTTGAGATGGCACGATCTTGATGTATCACGGGCCATGTTAATCTAGTTGAATCATATGATGCTATTCCCTTGCTACCTTTCTATGATGAATTGAATCTTTCCCTTTAAGATCCCGTTGTGTTGGATTGAATATTTTAGTTTGAGAACACTTGATGTATGTTTTGCATGGGATACTCGTAGTGACATTGGGGTATCCAGGTGATTAACTTGATATATGTTACGCCATCAACTTGCGGATTCCGGTGACCTTGGGGATCTATGCATAGGGGTTTATTGCATGTTTTCATACTATGTTTTCCTATAGAAATCTTGGGGTGCTCCTTGAAGTTCTTTGTATTGGATTGAATATGATAGATTTGAAATTATTTGACGCGTGTCGCATAATTTACCAATGGATGCTTGAGGTTACATTCGAGTATCTACGTGACATTAGGGTGGATTGATATGTATCTTGGGTGTTATTCTAGTACGAACTCTAAGGTTGTTTGTGAAACTTATATGAATAGCTCAAAATATTGATCATAAAGAATAACTTTGAGTTGATTCTACAACCAACACCAATTTCATCTTAGTGTTATCTGTTATATAGAAACTTTGGAGTGATTTTTTCTTGCACGTTGAGGGATGATCATATGATTCTACTATGTTAGCATTGTTGCGAGATTGCACTAGTGAAAGTATGAACCCTAGGCCTTATTACCAAGCATTTATACAATGTTTTGATCGTTGTTTTACACTTGCTACCTTGTTGTTTTTATATTAAGATTACAAAAACCTATATCTACTATCCATACTACACTTGTATCACCATCTCTTTGCCGAACTAGTGCACCTATACAATCTTCCATTGTATTGGCTGTGTTAGGGACACAAGAGATTTCTTGTATTTGATTGTAGGGTTGTTTGAGAGATACCATATTTATCCTACACCTCTAATGGATTGATAAACCATAGGTCATCCACTTGAGAGAAAATTGCTACTGTCCCACAAAACTCTACGCTTGGAGGCCCAACATAGTCTACAAGAATAAAGTTGTGTAGTAGACATCAAGCTCTTTTCTAGTGTCGTTGCTGGGTAGGTGAGTTCTTGAAGGTATATCGTTAGATATGGCAATTAAATCTTTTAGTTTCTTGTTTTTTCACTAGTTTGGTTTTATGAAAGAAAACTACAAAATAAGGAATTTAGAGTGCCTCATTTGCTTCGTCTTTATAATGTCTTTCGTGAAATAATGGTTTAGAAAATTGTGCTCAATTGCTAGAGCAAGAATTTATTAAGATGATTAATGTGAAATCCTTGAATGATGAGCACGATAGCAATATTGTTGGTATGAATTCTTTGAATATCCATGATGCTAATGATATGCCAAGCCACAAGCTTGGGGATGATATGTTTGATGAAGATGCTATTTTTAGTCCGCCCAAGTTTTGATGAGCAAATTTATTACGGTTAAATCATGCCTCCAACCTATGATGATGATTTTTATGACATTTATGCTATAAATAATAAGTATAACCATGAAACTTGTCATCATGATTTTATTTTTCACATAGATTATATCAATCAAGTATCCCATGTTAGTTATTTTGCTGAGTTTGCTCCCACTACTATGAATGATAAGAAATTTTGCTTGTGTGGGTAGTAATAAATATTCTATGCTTCTGTGTCATGAAAAGAATGCTTTATGTGATAGTTATATTGTTGAATTCTTTCATGATTCTGCTGAAAATTATAATGAGGGAGGAACATATGCATGTATGAATTGCAATGATAGCAAGTTTCCTCCGTATGTGTTCAAAGTTTTGAATTCATGCTTTTTTTGCCTTCGTATGAAAATTTATTATTGCTACAATAAATTATTTGCTTGCAAATTCCTATTCAAAGGAAGTGGGTTAGACTTTAATTTTCTTGTCATGCGATTCATGATGCTCTCTTGCATGCCTCAGTTACTACTTTTTATACGAGCATCATCGAAATCATCACGCCTAGCTAAAAGGCATTAAAGAAATCATCTTGTTTGGAGACAACCCAACACTTTAACTTCCTGTTTTTGTGTTCACATGATTAATCTACTGTGGTAATCATGTTTTATAGCTTTTATTTCAATAAAGTGCCAACTAAAGCCTTTGGGATAGTGTGTATACTTGTTTGTTTGATTTTGTGCAAAAACAAAAACTTTTGCGTCTAATATATGAATTATGTGATTTTACTCGAGAATCAAAAAATTATGAAATTTTTACAAAAGTTTCACATGCAAATTATATGATTTTCCTATTTTTCATAATTTTTAGAGCCAGGGAAGTATGGTATCCATTCAGATATTCACAGTGTGTTCTACTTTTGACAGATTCTACTTTGCATGCATAGTTTCTTATTTTAATGTTTCCATAGCTTATATTTGGTTATATAAATTACGAGAATGATAGAATACAGTAGGTATCATGTTATAACAATTATGAATCTTGTCATGATAGTACCTAATTGAATGATCTATCTTTATTACACTAACCCATCTTACGAAGTTCCATTAAGTTTTGTGTGATTGAAGTTTTCATCATTTGGGTTAGATACCGATTGGAGGTGAATAAGAAGAAGAAAGAAACTAACATTGTGTATTACCAAGGCTCCCCCAAGGTAATATACAAGGAATACTCAATCGTCCAAGCTTGGGTATGCCCCGGAAGGCATCCCCTCTTACGTCTCCAACATTATCGGTATATCTTACTTTGAGCTATATTTTATTCATCACATGATATGTGTTTTTCTTGTAGCGTCATTTATTTTGTTTTTATCTGTTATACGTTATTTCTAATCTTGTTTTTCAATAAAAAGTTCCAAGAATTGCCTTTATAATGCTTGAATTGCATGTGTGATGTGTGATGTACAAAAGCAGAAACTTGTGTTGCAATATTTGAATTATGATATTTTAGTGGGACGTGAAAATTTTCTAAACAAATTACATAGTACTTTCATACAAATTATTTATCACGCCCTAAATGTTCATAAGTTTTGGAGTTACATAATTACGTTGTCTTAATAGATTGCTAGAGACTGTTTTGTTTGGACATATTGAGGTCATAGTTTTGTTATCTACTTATGCTAGAGTTTTCATGGATTATATTGGTAGCTATAAATTGTGGAAATGATAGTATATTATACCAAATGTTTGAGAACTATTGTGAAAATTGTATTGGCAGTACATGAAGTGATGATTTACTTTTATGTGGACTAACCTATCTCAGAAGTTCTTTTCAAGTTTTGTGTGGATGAAGTTTTTGAGACTTAGGTGAAACTGGGATATTTGAGGATTGAATGAGATATAAAAGATCAAGAGTGTGGATTCCCAAGGCACACAAAGTAAATATTGCAAGAAGTCTGAAACATCTAAGATTGGGAATGCTACACATCCCACCTCTCTTCATCAACAACTATCGGTTAGCGTGTGTTGATTCTAGGTTCTTATTTGACCACATTATATGTGCTATTGTTGGAGTGCATTTTTATTTAGTTTTATGTTTGAATAAATATCATATCTAAAAATATTTATGGAGACAGAGTCCTCGCATAGCTACTTAATTGTTTGACTAGTCAATGATCTTCATGTATATCTTTTGAGAGTAGTTTGATTGTTTGTTCGTGTGCTTCACTTATATCCTAATAGTAAATTGTGAATGAATTGAATATCATAAATATGAAATTATCCATGTGATTTATGCTTAGTAGTAGTTTCACATCTGGTTTATAAAGTACAATCAATTGAAGTTTGACTACCACAATATTGGTTATACAAGAAATTCATGATTGATTAGTATAAGAAAGAGAACTTTCGCATACAAATATATTATCTTGGACATCTTTTATGATTGTGAATACCCATTAATTATTTGCAAACTTGATCAAACAATTGAAGTTTGACAAGGAAGACAACGTAATGGTTACATTCGGGTATATTTGCATAGAAGTTATATTGTTGTGGATCCTCCAACATGTTGTGCTTATTTAGAACCTTTTGCTAGGCAAAACTTCATACTAAGTAGGGATACTACTTGTGCATCTCCATGAGCCAAGTTTCTTCCATGAGAGTCCACCATACGTACCTACATATGGTATTTCACTGCCATTCCAAGTGAATTTGCATGTGCCACCTCTAAAACATTCAAATAAACATCTGTCTGTGTGCTTGTACCACTCATGGGGCGACGGGGCGGTCATTATCTTCCATGCTAAGCGAGTTATTCTCAAGATGAGTGATTATTCACTTATCATTGCACAAGAGAGGCGTGTAAAAAGGATGGCTAGTCCTGCATAATACAAAAATTAATAAACAAGAAATCCCCCTAGAAAGTTGATTATTTGGAGGGCATCCATGGATACAACTAGCCATGGAATGTGATTGAATGATTGAGGGGGAGTAAAATTTCAATTTTGTTTGGGAACCACCAATAATGTGAATAGCATGGAAGATATTGAAAACTCTGTTGTGACATTAATAGGAAAGGCACACCACCCAAAATTATATATTCAACTCTTTTTTCAAACAATGAGACGTGGCACCTGTGCAAATCATTGCGTCCCTCTGCGAAGGGACAATCTATTTACTTTCATGTTACTTATTGTTCATGTTGAGTCAACTTATTATTACAACCTCAGTCTATTAGTTGGCAAGCACCATGTGGTGGGGAATGATCCAAACATATATATCCACTCAAATATATTTGATCATGATTCATTATTGTTGACAATTATCTTTATGATAAATATGTTGGGAGCCAAAACATTAAGCCCCTATCTTTCTCTATGATTGATGGATGTTATTTTTTCTACAAACATGCTTTGAGTATTACAATCATAGAAGACTATATGATAATTGAGTATGTGGAGCTCTTAATTATAATTGATGATGCATTGAAATTGTTTGATGACTAAGAACATATGATGTTGAGTTTCAAGACAATGCATTGTTCAAACCATGACATGTGAATTAACTGGTACTCAATCATGATTATTTTTATGAAAATGTTGCTGGTTATGATGCTACAAAAAAGTATTGGAATTATCATTGCTCAAACTTATACACTATGCTAGCATTCATACTTCATAAATTATTTCTTCTATCATTTCCGTACTCGAGGACAAGTAGGAATTAAGCTTGGGGATGCTGATACATCTCCAACGTATCGATAATTTATGAAGTATTCATGCCATGTTTGCCTATGTTTACAATATGTTTATATTGTCTTGATGCACCTTATATGATTTGTTTAAAACTAACCCGACTTGCCGTTGTTTTCAGTAGAATTACCATGTTGTTGTTTTTGTGCAGAAAATGAAAGTTCTTAGAATTGCTCGAAACGTTTTTATAATTTTTTCTGGAGGAAATAAGAAATATTGGAGCAAAGAACCACCGGAGGGGATCCACCTGTGGGCCACAAGCAAACAGGACTTGACCCCCTAGGTCGCGCCTTGATGGCTTGTGGGACATATGTGGCTTCGTTTGGCGTGTTTCCAACGCCAAAAAATTCTATATAAACCAGAAGCCCCATAAATAAAGAGAGAACTTTCACTCTGCTGCCGCAACTCTTTGTATTGATAAAAAAACCATCTGGAACCTTTCCAGTACCCTGCCACAGAGGGGAAATCATCTCCGGTGGCCTTCTTCATCGTCTTGGTGGAGTCCATGATGAGGAGGGAGTAGTTCACCCCCGGTGCTAAGGGTATGTACCAGTAGTTATGTGTTTAATCTCTCTCGCTCGTGTTCTTGAGATGGCACGATCTTGATGTACCACATGCCTTGTTAATCCAGTTGGATCATATGATGTTATTCCCTTGCTACCTTATTGTGATGAATTGAATCTTTCCCTTTAAGATCTTGTTATGTTGGATTGAATATTTTGGTTTGAGAACACTTGATGTAAGTGTTTCATGCGGATACCCATAGTGACATTGGGTATCCAAGTGATTCACTTAATATATGTTTTGGCATCAACTTGCGGATTCCGGTGACCTTCGGGATCTATGCATAGGGGTTGCACTAATGTAAGTATGAACCCTAGGCCTTATTTCCAAGCATTTATACAATGTTTTTCTCGTTGTCTTACACTTTCTACCTTGTTGTTTTTATATTTTAAGATTACAAAAACCTATATCTATTATCCATACTACACTTGTATCACCATCTCTTCGCAGAACTAGTGCACATATACAATTTGCCATTGTATTGGGTGTGTTGGGGACACAAGAGAATTCTTGTATTTGAATGCGGGGTTGTTTGAGGGAGACCGTCCTACACCTCCAACGGATTGAAAAACCTTAGTTCATCCACTTGAGGGAAAATTGCTACTGTCCAACAAAACTCTGCGCTTGGAATCCCAACATAGTCTACAAGAATAAATTTATGTAGTAGAAATCAGGGCCCCTCATGAAGGCCTTGCCCGCAAAGTCTAATGATGGGCCATGACGGGCCCATGGCATGTGTCGTTTCTTAGGTCACAGGCAGACGGGCCTCGGTACCCCGAGTCCCAAAGGCCCGAAAATGCACGACATGATGAAGAGGAGGAAGAAGTACATCCTGATGATCCACCTCAACCTTCTTCACCACCACCTCAAGGAGATGACACCCTCAACGACAACGAACAAGAAGGTGATGATGAGAAAGCTCCACCATCCAACAAGCAAAAGGTGTCACGAGTTCGAGCACGAGTGAACAAGAATCATCCGCTAGATCAAATCTTCGGTGACAAACAAACAAACCGGGAAAATCACTCTTTGTAAACTCGTTTAGCTAATTTTTGTGAGCATTACTCATTTATCCCTAGCATTCAGCCTATGAAGGTATAAGAAGGACTTCAAGACCCGAATTGGATGAATGGCATGCACGAAGAGCTACACAACCTTGAGAGGAATGAAGTTTGGACACTAGTGGAGAAGCCCAAAGATGGGCACAACATCATTGGTACAAAATGAGTGTATCTAAAAAAGCAAGATGTGGCCAAGTGGTACGCAACAAGGCATGTCCCATAGCTCAAGGTTACACGCAAGTCAAAGGTATGGACTACGGTGAGACCTATGCCCCTATTGCTAGACTTGAAGCCATTCACATTCTTCTTGCTTATGCCAATCACCATGATATTACTCTATACCAAATGGATATCAAAAGTGATTTTAAAAATGGTGAAATTGAGGAGGAAATTTATGTCAAACAACCTCCATGCTTTGTGAACCCTAAGAAACTTAATCACGTTTATAAACTTTGCAAAGCTTTATATGGTCCTAAACAAGCCCCTCGAGCTTGGTACAATGCCTAACGAAGCTTCTCGTTCAAAAGGGTTTTGAGATTGGTAAAATTCATGCAACCTTATTCACTAGAAGATTTAATGGAGAACTATTCGTGTGCCAAATATATGTGGATGAAATTATGTTTGGATCTACTAACCCACATTTTAGTTAGAAGTTTGGAAGGGTGATGTCCGAGAAGTATGAGATGTCCATGATGTGTGAGCTGAAATTCTTCCTTGGTTTGCAAATCAAACAAATGAGAGAAGGTACATTTATCTCTCAAACCAAGTATACCAAGGACTTGATCAAGAAGTTACACATGCAAGAGTGCAAAGGTATGAAAAATCCCATGCCAATTACTGCACATGTTGACCTCATCAAGGACGACAAACCGGTTGATCAAAAGGTTTATCAATCAATGATCAGTTCATTGCTATACCTTTGTGCCTCCCGCCCCGATATGATGTTGAGTGTTTGCATGTGTGCCCGATATCAAGAGGCACCTAAGGACTGTCATCTAAAGGCCGTGAAAATAATTGTGAGATACTTGATACATACACCAAACTTTGGCATATGGTATCGCAAGGGATCTTCTTTTAATCTTGTTGGCTATTCCGACTCGGGCTATGATGGAGGCAAGGCTGATAGAAAATCCAACTCGGGTAATTGTCAATTTCTTGGAAGATCTCTTGTGTCTTGGTCATCCTAGAAACAAAACCCGATATCTCTTTCTATCGCCGAAGCGGAATACATTTCTGATGGATCATGTTGTGCACAATTGCTAAGGATGCCGCAAACTCTTAAGGATTATGGCATTCATGTGAAACATGTTCCATTGTTGTGTGATAATGAAAGTGCTATTAAAATTGCTCATAATCCCATACAACATTCTCGAACTAAACTTATTGAAGTACGACATCATTTCATTTGTGATCATGTTGGTAACGTAGATATCAATCTCGAACATGTCTGTATCGACAAACAATTGGTCGATATCTTTACCAAGCCACTTGATGAGAAAGTGTTTTTTCACTTGAGGAGTGATTTGAACATCATTGATGCTTCGAACATGAGCTAGACTCACTCAGATGCATGCAAGGGTGTGAGGATGCTATTGAAATGACACCATCTTATATATATTGGAAAACTATGCTCCCTTGTATTACATCTAACCTTTGTAGGTACTTGGAAGAACTACGCTTCACAAGATTTCCATCAACTCACATCAAAAGCAATCTTGTTGTGGGCAAGAATGAAAAAACCTTTCTTTGGAGATGAAGAATGAAGATAACAAAATTATATCCTTGTCAAATATATTATTAATGAATTCACTCTTCTCATTTGGATATATTACGTTATTCCATGCATGACTAACATATGTAGGTGAAAGTGTATCTAAAGAACAAAGATTGCTCCCAACTCAAGAAGATCTTCATTAACTTTGAGCATCCACGAGCAGGTTCACCTACATGTCATGCCATAGACATCATTCGAAGGTCTGTATTCATATCCTTGATAAAGCTTTACACCAGGTCATGAGGTAAAGCAACTCAAGTGATATGAAGACATTAAAATGCTTAACGAAAAATGGTAGTCCCATTTTGAGCTTAAACGGTGAGTATGACCTTTCATCAAGCAATCTTTCTTGTTTCCTCAAGTCAATATACTGTAATATAGGTGACCTAGTCACCGACCAACATCTAGATAAATATACTTGTATGGTTCAAATTCTCATTCCAAGATTTCTTGGAACCATTCAATTCTCATCTAATTGTGAAAAATCTTCCCAAATCTTGTTGAAAAATTCCTCGAAAATCATTTGAGTACTTTTAAGAGCTTGGGCCGAAATATCTGAGAATTTCTATTGACATAATGGCCAGGAAATATTTACGTTCGTTTTGAAGAGATCCGGGATTTTTAGTACCTAAATTGCTATTTGCAACTCGGTCTCTCCGGATTACGAAAATTATCCATACTGACTTCTCCGAGAGTCCCAAGTTCATTCTCGGTTATACCAAACCACTTAGCCTCAGAGATTCCGAATTTTTCATGCTACCTATGTTCTTAATGGCAATCTCAATTCTTTCCAAAGAAGGATTCTTTCGACAAACTTCTCAAAATTTCAAAGGGGAATAAACATCTAGGATCCCTACTAAAAGGAGGAGAAATCCCAAGGAGCCCTTATCTATACTCAAGGGGATAATTATAAAGGAACACTTTTTTAAGAAAGAAGAATACAGGATCCCTTACTCTCGAGGAGCCCTTACCCTGTGACCTTTTTTGAAATTAATGGGAAATATATCAAAGCTTCTCAAATCTTACAACCTTCAGGGGGATAGATATCATTAAGGGGGAGAGATATCAATGGAGGAAAAATACAGAAGGCAACTTGTCTCACCCTACCTACTCCCAATATCAACATGCTATGATTCAGGCGGGGGGAGGAAATCCTACATATTCATAATTAGGGAGAAAGTTCTAAATATTCTTGGAGATATTTCTATCATCAAATCCTACTTTCAGTATGTATTCCATGTCTTGGTACTATTGAAGCTCTTTGCATACTTACAATAGAATAATCTTGTGTTATCTAACAATTGTTTTCTCAAGTGTATACCTACTCCTAAGATGCTCAAGGATTCTAAGGTAAGTATATGCATCATATACTTGTTCAGGATGATCTCTTGTCTCTTGCACATATTGTTTGCAAGAGTGAGTCGTGAATATGGAAAGCTTTCATTCACATATGTTTGATGCTTATAGCCAAGATCCACATGACTTGTCTAGTCTGTTTGACTATGTGTGTGCCCATCAAATATCTCTTAAAAGGGATTGCACACATTTTGGGGGAGCTTGTATTAGTGATGTATCTTTCAAAGCAGTCATATTCTAATGTCTATATCTATTTGATGCTTTGATTGTATGTTGTCATCAATTACCAAAAAGGGGGAGATTGAAAGCACATATCCTCCCTTGGTGGTTTTGATAATTCATGACAGCATAGATTGCCTCTTGGACTAATAGTTTTACCTAGTATATTCCAGATATAGTCCACAAATAGGATTGGCTACGGATTGTGTGGAGAATCCCCAAGGAAGGAAAGGAATAAGATTGGCCAAGCTTCAACCTTCAAGACTCTACATTTTATATTTTGTGAGAAATAACATTTGAGTCCATATGAAAGCCAATACTATTAAAAGGGGATAAGGTGACTATGATGATATGGTTGCTCAAGTGCTTGGAGTTAGCCACCAAAAATACTCATGAAATTCTCCCACAAATATTTTTCGAAACTACAAAGTCAAATTCGGTTCCAACAATGTTTCCATTTCGGCCACACCGAGTTTACCCTAGACAAATAGAGAGACAAATGCCAACAATTTCGTTACCACCAAGTTCCATTTTGGTGAAACTGAAATCTGTGACCACCTTTTTGTTGTCCCATTTCTAAAAATCATAATTTCCGGGTTTTAGGAATTGGTGACACTGAAACTTATAACTCACTAGGCCAGCCAAAATCGATATATAGGTCTCACCAAAAAAGACAAAAGTTGCCACATTTTGCACTAGTCGGTGCCACCGAGTTTTACTTTGGTTTCACCGAGTAGGGAAATAATGTTGTAACGGTTGGATTTGAGATGCCTATATATAACCCTCAACCACCTATCATTCATAGAGGAAGCACTTAGAACATACAAACACTTCTCATATTCATTTTTCTGAGAGAGAGCCACCTACTCATGTGTTGAGATCTAGATATTCCATTCCTACCATATGAATCTTGATTTCTAGCCTCCCCAAGTTGCTTTCCACCCAATAAATCTCTTCTACCCAAGCCAAATCTGTGAGAGAGTGGTTGAGTGTTGAGGAGTCTATCTTTTGTAGCACAAGAGCAAGGAGTTCATCATACTACCGCATATATTACCTTTTGGAGAGTGATGTCTCCAAAATTGGTTAGATATTTCCTGGGAGCCTCCTACTTCATGTTGTGGAGTTGAACCAAGAAGTTTGTTTGGGCAAGGAGATTGCCTACTTCGTGAAGGTCTACCCCGAGTGAGGCTAGTCCTTTGTGGACGTAAGCCGTGATCGAATAGATAAGGTTGCTTCTCCGTGGACCCTTCGTGGGTTAATCCCTTCATAGAATCTTGCGGTCATTACCCTCCGTGGTTTGAAGTCTCCATGAACATCGAAGTATGATAGCACCACCTATCGGAACCACGCCAAAAAATCAACGTGTCAATCTTTGCGTTTGATCTTCCTAAATTGTATTACTTACTTTATATGTGCATGTTTTACTTTGCACTTCTATACTCATAGACGTGCATGTGTAGTGTGTCTTTGACTTGCTATAAATGCTAAAATTTACAAATCTTTAAAATTTGGAAAAGGCTAGGTTTTAATTTGTCAAGTTGTTTATTCACATCCGCCCCTCTAAACGTCCCTTCTAGTGATCCTACAGCTGCTCTTACTAATGAGTGCATTGTTGAGACTCCCATGGAGCTCAATGTTCACCTCTGTGAAACTGATAGTGACCCCTTGTCTGATCCGATGTGTTATCGTCATCTTGTTGGGAGTCTTGTCTATCTATCTACCACTCGTCCGGATATCTCTTATCTGGTTCACTATAGTCACCTCCTTCATGTTCTCTGATATTTTCGAGGCACGATCTCTCACCATATGTTCTTTCTTTGCTCCAATTCTTTATAGCTTCGGGCCTATTCGTATGCTACATGGGCTAGTGGTCCCTCAGATTGCCGTTCACTCTCTGCTTACTGTGTTTTTCTTGGTGGTTGTCTCATTGTTTGGAGGACGACGGAACACAGTGCAATTTGCAGAGGCTGAGTTGCGAGCTATGGCTCTTTTGACGACAAATGTGAGGTGGTAACGGTGGTTACTTCAGGATTTTGGTGTTTCTGTCACTACAACTACTTTGTATTATCTCACAGTATAAGTGCTATTAGCATTGTAGCGCGACCATGTGAAGCACGAGCTCACCAAGAATATTGGTGTTGATGCTTTCAATGTGCGTGTTGGTTTGCAATATCAGGTTATTGCTCTTCAGTATGTGCCTTTCGAGTTACAGTAGATAGATTTTCTGACAAAGGTCCAAAATAGAGCGAAGCATGTCTTCTATCTCTCCAAACTCAACTATGTTAATCCACCATGGGTTTGAGGAGGTGTTAGAGTACTATTTATATAGCCATTTAGCCTTTCATATTTACCCCATTGTATAAGGGGTTTCCTGCATATTCTACACATATACATGTATATATATACTCGCCTATGGCATGCTGCAAATACAAGTTGCATATTTCCTAACAACGAGGACCCCAAGACTGGTGAAATTGTGAAAACATACTGTGTTATTGCTGAACCAGTTTATGATGATGAGAGGTTCCATTCCTTTGCAGTTGTTTTCCAAGAAAGCCTATTCCGCCCGTTTATGATATGTATGAGGCGGCGAAGTCTATAAACTAAGAATATTTAGGCGTTAGCTATTTATTTTGAGCTCCGCGTGGGCATTCGGGTGGGTGTTGTGAATGGTTTGTTTATGCTCATTTGTTTGGATTTTCTAGGGGTTAGGTGGAGTTCATTATGATGTAAACAAGCCCATGCATATAAGGGTTTGGTGTTTCAGGTTTAATTCTTCCTTGTATCTCAGTAATACTACATCCTCGCAGTTGGTCTTTGTTAGAGTTATATTGATGATGGCCATTGGCCTTTTGTATTCTTTTCTTTTTTCATACTCATGCAAGTTGATATTCTAACATGGTATTAGAGTTTAAGGGATTGTTTAAGGGCAACATTTATACATGGCGCACCGGTCGAACCGTTTCGGTCGGACGCACCACGATCGCTCGATTTTCGCGGATCGCACATTCCCCTTTGCGCAGGCTGCCGTCGCCACCTCTCGTACTTGCCCCGCGCGTGCCCCTGCACTGCTGCCGTCGACATCACTGATCCCTGCCTCCGTCGGGCAGATCCACGATGTTCCTACAATCCGGCATGCCTCCCCTGTTGGATCTCGTCCCGCGGGCCGTCATGGAGTCGCATCGGATGCCACCGATGTTGGAGACGAAAAGCTATTATAGAGACGACGATGTTGCAACTAGCGACGAAAAAAGCTTCAAACCAGCGATCAAAAATGCTACAACCAACATTGTCGAAAGCTTCAATGAGAGACGAGGGGAATCAAGGGCCGCTCACCATGCAAACCGCGAATACTGCAATCGGTGATGAAAAAAGTTTCAACTGGCTAGAAAAAGGCTTCAACCGACGATATAAAAAGCTTCAACCGGCAACAGCGAAACACAAAAAGCTGCAATCGTTGACACAAAAGCTTCAACCATATGTTTGAAAAGCTTCCACCATAGACCAACGAGGAAAGCCTGTCATTTTTGCTACAACGAGCAAAAAGCTTCAAGCGACATGAAAAAATCTTCAACCATTGTGAAAAAGTTTCAAGCGCCATGGAAAAAGTTTCAACCAAAGTGAAAAAGATTCAAACTAGAGTTCGGGGGGACAAGCATGTGCACGCACAAGCATCGACAACGACGAGCGACGACGACGGGGGGAGAGGGATGGGGTCGACAGCGACGAGTGGCGGCGACGATGGAGGTCGAAGACGCGTGAGGCTGTGCACCGACGCAAAGCGGGGAAGAGATGCCAGATCTGACGGCTATCGCAGTCAGATCGAACGGCGGTCGCCCGACCGACGGGAGCGCTCGCGTCGGTGCAGTGCCTTTTTTTAACACACACAACTTATGCTATCGATCCAATCCCCGACGCAGGCACACGATCTATTCTGCTGGATCCCCTGCACTCGTGCAGAAGTTGCATGCGTTGCCAGCCTGTCCGTGTGCCGCTGGAAGCGAAGATGCCTCAAGGTCAACGCACTATGGTGCTCCTACTGCATAGTGGTGCATCCAAATCGACTAGGATTCTGGTGCCCATGTGCTTCTTCTGGATCGAGCCGCTGCCTCCCATCCAGATCAGGTGCCCGCGTACGGCTGGAGTCTTCGCACGCGTGGATGCATGGTCCTCTCTCATCCAAATTGAGCCGTCCTTCTCGTCTAAGTGTCTCACGCGTGTTCGTCGCTCATCCATGTTGAGCCAGTCCTCTGCCCTAGTCGTCGTTCCTCGTCGGGTTTTTGCCGCTGTTCTACCTTCCGCTGCCACCACTGGCCACCGTCTTCTCAAGCACGGCTACAGTCTTCTGAAGCTCGGCCGACAGGCCGCCCTAGGCTGTCATCACCGACAAACGGTCTCGTTCGCCTCTCTCCATCGGTTGCCAGTCCGGCCCCACCCATTCCACGCCGCTGCTTGTCGCCATGGGTGCTCGTGTGGTCATGCACTTGTGTGGTATGAAACTGCTACGTATTCAGTCTCGATGTGATCCAGTTCTGAATTGAGAAAAAAATTACAATGTTGTCAACCGGTAAGCCTCTCCCTATATTTTTCGACGGTGTTTCATATATTGGCCCCATCTTGAAAATGTGTTGTTCCTCGGTGCTCTCCCACTTGAAGATAATGATTGTCGCTCTACTTTAACATTTGTTGTGACATCCACTAGTGCTGTTGTCCGATCTACATGAACTCCTTCGACAGCTGCACCGTCTCCTCTATCTGTTCCTTTTCATGGTGTTGGTTGTTCTTGAGTGACTCTTTCCATGACCCTTGTGCCTCGTCATTGTCGTTCTATGTTGACTCCTCTTTCGGCTTTCGCGCACAGCGGTGACCGCTCTATGTTGACTCGCTACTCTTTGTCGACTCTACATCTCGTTTCCACGGGTGGTGACTGCTCATCATCAGCAGGTGTTTCTACCTCGACCTCTTCTGTTGTGTCCCTATTTGTGTGAGACATTGCACAGCTGTGAGGCCTGATAGATGCTTGGCATTCATCACCGATAGTTTCTGCAGGGTTTGTGACTCACTCTTCTCACACTAAGAAACCACTTTCCACTCACTTAGGTACATCCCTATGGATTCTTGATACTCGAGCGTATTTTCATATGACTTATGGTTCTTTCACTTTGACCTCCGTTCGACCTGTCGACTCTCTTGTTCGTGTTCTTACGGCTGATGGCACTCCCCTCCTTGTAGCTAGTTGAGGCACTGTTAGCACTTCATTTTTTCATGTTCCCTTAGTCGCTCATGTTCCTCGACTTACCATGCAGCTCATATTTAGTGGTCAGATTGTTGACTCTAGTTGTCGGGTCATTCTCGACTTTGATTCATGTTCTATTCAGAATCATCGCACGGGCCCTCTACTTGGTGTTGGCCCTTAATGTTGTGATGGTATCTGGGAGCTTGACTCGCTTCATCTTCCCTACGCTGCCACCACCACCAGTCTTGCAAACCATGTTGATGCATCTACCAGCTCTTTTGAGTAGTGGCAGCATCGTCTTGGCCATTTATGTGGTTCTCGTATCTCGTCTTTGGTTCATCGTGGTGTTCTGGGGTCTGTCGCTGGTAATGCTTTGTTGGATTGTGTGGGTTGTAGACTTGATAAGTATATTTTGCTTCCCTGCCCTCATTGTGAGTCAATATCCAAGTGTCACTTTGATCTCGTTCACTGTGATGTTTAGGGTCCGGCTCCATTTGCTTCGAAAGGGGGTTATCACTACTATATTATCTTTGTGGATGATTTTTCCAGGTACACTTGGATCTTCTCGAAGTGAGGTCTTATCTATATATAAAAAAAGTTGTTGGCATGGTTCATACAGAGTTATCCACTCCTATTCGTGTTTTTCGCACAGATTCAACTGATGAGTATATCTCCCATGCATTGCGACGATTTCTTGCTAACAAGGGTACTCTTGCTCAGTTCTCTTTCCCTGGTGTTCATGCTCAGAATGGTGTGGATGAGCACAAGCATCGTCACCTTCTTGAGATAGCGTGTGCGATGATGATCGCGACCTATCTTCCGCCTCACTTCTGGGCTGAGGCTGTTACTGAAAGCACAGATGCTCCCTTGGTGGTTTTGATAATTCATGAAAACATACATTATCTCTTGGACTAACACTTCTACCTAGTATGTTTCAGGGTTAGTCAACTGAGAGCTTTGACTATAGGATTGTCAGGAGATGCCCCTTGATGCAAGGAATGAATAGCATTGGCTCAAGCTTCAAGCAAGAAGACTCTACATTTTACATTTGTGGGAAATCACTTCGAGTCCATAGGAAAGCCAAAACTATTAAAAGGGGATGAGGTATTATGATGAATTAGTTGCTCAAGTGCTTAGAGATAGCCACCAAAAATACTAATTCATTCTCTCACAAAATATCTCTGTCCAAACCCAAACCGGCAAAATGGGTGCCACCAACAATTTCCACTCGGCCCTACCTATTTTGCACTTAGACAGATCCTATGCCAAACCCACCATCTCGGTACAACCAACATTCCTATCGGTGCCACCAAGATTGTGTGACCAACTTTCTGTTGAGAAGATTTCAAGTTTTGGAATTTTTGAGTTTGAAATCGGTCTCACCGAGATTTGGAAACCAGTCTAGGTCATCGTATCGGTACCACCGAGATTCATATATCGGTCTCACCGAAAATTCAAGAGTTGCCTCATTTAGTGCAACTCAGTACTACCGAGATTAATTTCGGTGTCACCGAGCAGGGCAATAAGGTTGGATTTTGGGGGATGCATATATATACCCCTCCACCTTCCTCTCACTCGCAGAGGAAGCACTCAGAACACACATACACTTGCCAGATCCATTTTTTTGAGAGAGAGACACCTACTCATGTGTTGAGATCAAGAGATTCCACTCCAACCATTTGAACCTTGATTTCTAGCCACCCCAAGTTGCTTTCCACAAGTCAATCTCTCCTACTCCTGCCAAATCTTAGAGAGAGTGATTGAGTGTTGAGGAGACTATCTTTAGAAGCACAAAAGCAAGGAGTTCATCATTCTACCACATCTATTACCATTTGGAGGGTGGTGCCTCCTAGATTGGTTACGTGTCGCTTGGGAGCCTCCTACTTCGTGTTGTGGAGTTGAACCAAGATGTTTGTAAGGGTAAGGAGATCGCCTACTTTGTGAAGATCTATCATGAGTGAGCCTAGTCCTGTGTGGACAGAAGCCATGGTGAAATAGACAAGGCCGCTTCTTCGTGGACCCCATGTGGGTGGAGCCCTCCGTGGACTCTCGCAGTCGTTACCCTCCGTGGCTTGAAGTCTCCACTAACATGGACATATGATAGGGTCACCTATTGAAACGATGCCAAAAATCGTCATGCCAACTTCTTCGTGTTTGATCTTCCTAAACTCTACTCCTTACTACATGTGCAAATTCTTTACTTTCCACTGCCATATTTGTTGACTAGCATGTGTAGGGTACACTCGACTTGTTAGGAATGCTAAAATCTATCAACCATTAAATTAGGAAAAGGATAGGATTTTAATTTATGCAAGTAGTCTATTCACCCACCCTCTAGACACCGTTTTATCGATCTCACACTTGGTATCAGAGCAAGGCTCCAAAACCTTGGTTTAAAAATCATTGGAGGAAGATGGATGTGCCTAGTTTAGGGAATATTAGTTGTAGAGTGTCTATTTTTGATGGGTAATATTTTAGACAATGGAAAGATGAAATGCTTGATATATTTGATAAATTCCATTTGTGAAAGTATGTTGGATATCCCTATGAGCCTCCCATTGATCCTTTGCATCCTTGTCATGATGAGGAGCTTGATATGCTTGGTAATCTCAAAACTGTAAATCTAATCATTAGAGGACTGCCAAGAAATGTGCTTAATCAAATGCAAGATTTTGAGTGTGCTTACACTTTGTTGAAAAACTTAGAGAAAAGATATTCCGACTATTCACTGAAAAATCTTGAGATCATTTTCCATAAATGCATTGGCTTTCACAAATTGAAGCCAACCAATACAAATTTTGATAAATGCCTTTTTGAGCTTTGTGACATCATGCATGCTAAAGGAGATGTCATTACCATTAACAATGTCATTGTTGAAGCCATTCACATGCATAAATATGAACATGGTCATAGTCAAAATTCTGATGAAATTCTTGTTTCCTATGACGAGGATATTTCGGAATGTGGAGCATGGCTACTACGATGAAGATGCAGAGTTTGACATCGAGTATGAGAAGACCATGAGGAACCTTAGTATTATGGCGAACCTTAGAGACTACATGGCCGGTGGAAAGGAGTGGGTTATTGATAGTGGATGCACCGATCACATGACCGGAGATAAAGATATGTTCCATGAGATCACACCAAACAATGGTCGTATGTGACTTTTGGAGACAACTCCAAGGGTAAGGTACTTGGTCTTTGTAAGGTGGCCATATCTCATGACCGTTCCATTCAAAATGTCATGCTTGTTGAATCCCTTGGCTACAATCTTCTTTCCGTATCTAGACTAGCAGGCTTTGGTTTCAATGTCCTATTTACAACAGTTGACTACCGAGTGTTTCGTAGTGACAATCATAACATGGTCTTTACGGGTTTCCGTAGAGGTGATCTATACATTGTCGATTTCACTAAATAATCCAAACCCCGTACATGTCTTAATGAAAAATCTTCTAGAGGTTGGTTATGGCATAGAAGGTTAGGACATGTAGGTGTGACGCCCTCGATTTGAGCGTATGCTAATCATAAACGCAAATGCGTACGACCAAGCTCAAGGACTCATGGGAAGATATCACAACACAACTCTAGACACAAATAAAACATACAAGCTTCATATTACAAGCCAGGGGCCTAGAGGGCTAGAATACAGAAGATCGATGAACACACGAGTGAACGGACGCAACACATATCTGAGTACGGACATTAAACATGGGGTGCCTTAGAGAAGGCTAGCACAAAAGATACAACGACCGAACGAGGCGAGGCCTCCTGCCTAGGAGCCTCCTAACTACTCTTGATCTTCAGCGGCCTCCACGTAGTAGTAGGCACCGTTGGGGTAGCAGTCGTCATCGACGGGATACGCCATCTCCTGTGCTCCATCATCTGGTCACAACAACAGATCAAGGGGACAAAAGGGGAGCAAAGAAACGGTGAGTAGTCATCCAAAGTACTCGCAAGACTGATATCAGAACTTAGCTAAGTATGCATCAGTATCAAAGGAAGGGATTATATGTGGACTGACTGCAACAATGCGAGAAAGAGAGGGGAGGCATAGTCCTATCGGAGACTAACATCTTCAGAGGGTCTTGTAGGAATAGACGAGAGTAGAACAGGTAACACAATAATTGTCATATTGTTACATCAATATTAATATGAGGTCACGCCCAGAGATTCTCCCTCGACTCCCTGCAAGGAAGCAATCGCGGAGCAACATTCCAGTTAAGTAACAGTTGTAGTTGTATAAGATTAGGGCACAACTCCAAGTCGTCCCATAACCGTGGACACGGCTATTCGAATAGATAAGTTCTTCCCTACAGGGGTGTACAACATATTCCCCGTCACGCTAGATAAAATCTGGTCGGACACACTTTCCTGGGTCATGCCCGGCCTCGGCACATCGACACATCGCATCCCCACCTAGACTCAACAGACACGCCAGCCTACCGGTCTAAATCCGAAGCACACAGATGTCATGGACCCATCACCCTTGGCACTCATGAACGATGCGAGGGTGGACGAGACTAGTCGTAGCACCCCTTATTAAAAGCGCAATGCCTATCCGGGCCACACGGGCTCGCACCGCTCCATTGCTTACGTCTGAAGAGATTCGGCTGATACCACAACTTCAAGTCTCATAACTCCTCTCACGTAGACGGTTAGTGCAAATAAGGTCTCCGACCAACCCAGATAAAATACCCAAATCCATTAACATTTTAATTAACTAATCGACACATCCACGCGGGAATCCACCCGCCTAACATTATTCATCAAAGTTCCCAGTAACACGGTCAAGTAACTGTGTGGTTATAACATCAGGGGGATCCAAGGTATCACCCTCGTTGGATCCAGAATGATGTAACTGTCAAGGTGGACTTGGTGGAATCACCCTCGAGGCTCTCACACTTGAGGGGTTGCACGACAGAGTCATCGTCAGGGGTGGTGAAGGAGGAATCACCCTCGATAACCATGACCGACTAGCTGTACTACACAGATATCATCATGAGTACTTCGCGAGGTGTCACCGTCGGTACCTGATAGTAGCTCTGCAATGTCGTACAACTAAGGGGGGTGTTAGTGTTGTGTTGGGTCTTGGCTCGTCGACCAGGGATCAAGACTTGATGATAAAGCGGGGACAACTAGACTAAGGGTCAGAGGGGATGACGGCTACACCTATACTAATTAGTTTTAAGGTGCAGTAATGTAGCAGTTCATCAAAAACAGGCTATGCATCAGAATATGATCTATCTACAACAGTAGCAAAATTCTAATGCAAGCATGAGAGAGAGAATAGGCGATATAGGGAGGATCAAGGCGCGCGCGCGGGGGGGGGGGGGGGGGGGGTTGCTTGCCTGGTTGCTCTGCAGGCAAAACGGGTCCTCGGCCGAGAAGTAGTCGATCACCGGATCATCATCGGTCTCGGGGTCTACCGGAAAGGAAGTAACATAGGGGAAACACAATAAATAACAAAGCAATCAAAAGCATCACAAAGAAAGACATGGGTAAAGGCAGCGCTAGGCATGAGCTGGCGTAGTATTATCCGTCATAGACGGATCGAGAAAATATCGGATGATATTTCCCACGTCTTTGGCTACTACCGGTCAAAGAAAATGGTGGAAAAGTTCCATTTTCGCTATGCTAGCGACGCGTGACAAACGAACGGATAGCGTATCCCGTTTCGTCTCGTTCTGCTGATCAACTTTGATGTTCAAAATATTTTCATCTGACTTACGGTTTATTTTAACTTATTATTTTTAGTTTATTCAATATTCTGAAATTAAAACAAATTAAATTTAATTCAAATAATAGATATGACATCAGCGTGATGCCATCCTCACATCAGCGGTCAACGTTCTCAGTTTGACTCGTCAATTTGACGAGTGGGTCCCACTGTCATAGAGACATGTTTAAATCAGTTAATTTATAATTTGACTAGGGTTAATAAATAGTATGGGTCCCACATGTCATGCCCATATTTTAAATAGTATGGGGTTGGAACCACTTGTCACTGTCACATGAGGGTAAACCAATTATTTCAACTTAAACTAAGAGAATCATTAATGCTAATAACCTCGGTCCACATGCCATTCTCCAATAGATTATCTTAACATCATGATTAATTTACCTAATTATATTAATTAATTTAATTAACATATTAATTATAAATTTATTAATTAATTATATGTTTTTCATTTACTATTTTAAATTATAATCGTTTAGGGGGTGGGCCCCGTGTGTGATACAGAGTGGGAGGTTGGCTCCACACGGTAGTGGCGAGGGGGGTACTGGCGATTATCCCCACTAACCGAATCGGGGCAGGGCCAGGTCATGGTCGAAGCCATCAGCGTGTAGGCCAGTAGAACGGCCACGATGGCGGCCGTGGCCAGGTGTCACGCCCAAGATGCGACCCTATCCTCAATTTGGCACGAGGGCCTCGTCAGGGATAGAAGCGCATCTCGTCGTGTCGCAAGAATGGATATCGTTACAAGTACATGTACTGAAAAGAAGATATGTATATATATATATATATATATATATAATTGGCTTACACTCGCCACAAGCTACATCAGAGTCACATCAGTACATTACATATTCATCAAGAGTAAGAGAAGGGTCCGACTACGGACGAAAACAAACGAGAAAAAAATAAGAATGACGTCCATCCTTGCTATCCCAGGCTGCCAGCCTGGAACCCATCCTAGATCGATGAAGAAGAAGAAGAAGAAGCAACTCCAAATGAACAATCAACGCGCTCGCATCAAGTAATCTTTACATGTACCTACAACTGGTGTTGCAGTAATTTGTGAGCCACAGGGGACTCAGCAATCTCATTTCCAAAGGTACCAAGGCTAGAAAAGCTTAATGGGTGAGGCATGGTTAAGTGGTGAGGTTGCAGCAGCGGCTAAGAATATATATATGGTGGCTAACTTACGAGTACAAGAAATAAAGAGGGGGAAGATCTACGCATAATGGACGTCAACTACTGATGATCAAATGAATGATTCTGAACACCTACCTACGTGAGACATAACCCCACCATGTCTTCGACCGGAGAAGGAACTCACGAAAGAGACAGTCATGGTTACGCACACAGTTGTCAAGTTTTAAATAAGTTAACTCAAGTTATCTAGAACCAGTGTTAAACAAAGTATCCACGTTGCCACATAACCGCGGGCATGGCTTTTCGAAAAGATTTAACCCTGCAGGGGTGCTCCAACTAGTCCATCACAAATTACCACAAGCCGCATAAAAATCCTCAATCACGAAGCTCGCGATCTTGTCGGATTCCCTAGTGGAAAACCTCAATTATGAGATTACCCAAAGCATCACCGGAATCCCGATGCACAAGATATCTCGTCAAAGGTAAAACTAATCCAGCAAGGCCGCCCGACGTGTCGATGATCCTGATAGGAGCCATGTATCTCGTTCTCAGGACACGACGGATGGAAAAGCCTACAGGTACCAACCCTCGAGTTGCCCCGTGGTGGCCCCGCAGTCTGTCCATTTTGGACCAACACTCATGAGGAGCACTGGCCCGGGGGTTGATTAAATTTCCTGTGGTTAATTACTCCCTATGCAGTTCATTAGTTATTAGGCAAATGTAGTACCAAAGTTGGGCCTTCCCAGACTAGCGTTAATCTAAAACGAATTATCAAGGGGGTCCCCATAACAACCCCGATCGTGTTAGGAGCGGTCATTTATGGAACATAACACCGGTAGCCGAAACTAAGGGGGCAAAGGTGGAACAAAACACCAGGCTAGAAAGGTCGAGCCTTCCACCTTTTACCAAGTATATAGGTGCATTAAATTAAATAGCATTTAATATGGTGATATGACAAGGAACCCATGTTAGCACATGGAAGCAACTGCACCTGCAACTAGCAACGCTAACAACATGGTTAAGCAAGCAGTAACATAGCCAATTAGTGGTTTGCTAGGTCGAACAGGTTGAAGGTTATCATGGCATTGTGGAGAGGCTGGTATTTGACATGTGGTAGGCAATGAGACCTAAGTGATAGAAGCGATAAAACTAGCATGGCAATGACAGTAATGGTATCTGGGAAATGGTCATCTTGCCTGAGATCCCGCTTGGAAGAAGAGTGACTCCGAGAAGTCGACGAACCATCGTAGTCGAGCGGGTCCTCACATTCCGACATGCTTGCGGATCTCTATCGATATGGAGAAAACCGGAAACACACATGCACAACATGATGCATAACCTACTATAATGCATGATCAGATCAATGATGCAAGGGATGGCATGACAATTCACCTCACACAAACACTACACATTAAGTGAAGCTCGATATGCAACGAGTTACATATCGACGAAACTCCACGTTTAATTATTTATTTCACTCCCGTTTATTTACACGGCAATATTAAATGTTGTTTAACATGGCAAGGGGTGAAGCGGTGATCTTACATGTCATCCTAGACGGTTAACACGTGGAGCATAGACCGGAGCTACGTCACAAGAAGCATGCAACACAAGATATCATGCCATGAATGCGTCATGCATGCAAGTTCGAACATCACGGGAAAGAAGAGAAAGAAACAGGTGTCACCACGGCGAGGGAGAGGGAACCATGGCGGGAAAACGGAAACGATGCCACGGCAACGTTCCTACCCCGATAACTCGTCAAGATATCGTGCCAACGTATAGGGAGCGTGTGCGGGAACACTAGATAAAGATGGGATGATCCCGGTTACCGGGTTTCCATGTGTCGGGGCACAACATAAGAGGGACAACGTGCAACGGAAAACATATGACGCAAACATACATTCATCTCATACATCACATGCTTTCGTTACTCGACACCTTCCAATGGTATACCTTTGAAGCAGTGCGCATCGAAGCGCATCGGCTCGTAGCGGACATCGTGGAAGTCGTGGTCGCCGTGGAAGTTGTCATGGTGCTCGAGTCTCGTCGACGGTAGTCGTTCGCTCGGCGTCGGTTCACGGTCTTCGGCGTCGGGAGTCGAACACGGTTCTTCTCGCCGGTAGGCGAACGTTAGACGTTGGAAGACGCGTCTTCGGCGACGACAGGTGACATGACAGCAACATCAGGCAACTGCGACAGCAACCTAGCGGCATCGACGACAAGCAGAAGCCAGTAGCAACTAGCTATCTAGCAGCAAGCATGCAAAAGCAAGGGCAGCGACATCTACTATGCAACAGCAGCTTGGAGCAGCGGCTACGGGCAGCAGCAAGCAACCTAGCACTAAGCAGCAAGAAGCAACTAACGCAGCAGCAAGGAGGCTCACTAGCACAGCAACAGGGCGGCAGCGAGCAAGCATAAGCCTCGGCATGGGAAAGCGGTAGCAGCAACACATCGGCAGCGAGAGCGGCGTCAAAAGCAAGAGCAAGCTAGCAGCTCTAAGATACAGCAAGAGAGACAAAAGGCACAGGAAACGGCAAGGCAACAACAGCTACCGGTAGCAACAACATGCACCGCAACAGCAAACGTCAGCCGGCAGGAGGAGCAGGAGGCCGAGCCTCGAGAACAGCAGCGCGGGGCAGGCGGTCAGGCACCTCGACCTAGGGGTGGAGCGCGGGGAAGATGGCGAGGCCGAGGGGGCGCAGGACGGGACGCGGGCAGGGCACCGGCAGCGAGCTCGGCTCGATGGGGACGCGTCCTGCAGGCGGCAGGGCAGGGAGGCGGATGTGCAGGCAAGGGGGGAGGCCGAGGCCAGCGGCTGGCGAGCATGGCGCAGGGGAGCAGAGGGGGGCCGCACCACAGGGGAACGACCGGCGGCGACGAGAAGCGAAGCGGCGCGGCGAGGGGACCAGCTGCTGGCGGTGCGGAAGCACGGGAAGCGAGGGGCTACGCGGGGCTGGGAATCGGCCAGAGGAGGAGATGACGGCGCTCGGGGGTAGAACAGAGAGGGATCGAGGGGTGCTACGGTTGGATGTTCTTGGGCTTGGCCTGGCTGGCTCCTCCTTCCCTCTCTCTTTGATTTTTCTTTTTTTCCTTTTAAAACAGAAAACACCATACAAAAAAAAAGGATTTAACAAAATTAAAATAAATACCTTTGACTCCTTTGAAACAAACCCCAACTATAAAATAGATTGGGCACTTTAAAAGAATAAGATGAAACCTTTTGAAGAAATAAATAAAACCCTTTTTACAAAAGAATAAAATCAACCCCTTTTAGAAATAAAAATGCAACTCTAGTTTTCAAATGAAAAAAAAAGAAGAAATAAGAGAAAAACCCAAGGGGTTGCCCCCACCTTTTAAGAAAAGGAGTTTTAGAAGAAGACGATTTTTAAAAGGGGATAAAACGGAAACTTTTACGCAACCCCAAAACAAATAAAAGAGAAGAGAGGAGGGTAGTTACTATCGCACTAAGACTCGGAGAGCACTCGAAGCACACACACTCAAAACACCACACGCGACAGACGATGCAAGATGCCATGCGTGATGCGACGATGCAAACTAAATGATGATGCAACAAATAAAACTAACCACACGACGGAAACGAAAAATGAAGGGGAATCTTTTGGGGCGTCGGTCTCAGGCTGTCACAACTATCCTACACTACAAGAGGATCTCGGCCCGAGATCCAAGAATGAAAGGGGGAGAGGATGAGAAAGAACAAGAGGTAAAAACTTAGTCGTTTCTTTGACAAACGAGTGACACCAACAATCCTTGAAAGTTGTAAAGACATGAGGAATGATATGAGAAAAATGCAAGAATTCACGGAAAATTTCGGCAGCACTTCGGTAGGAAATGGGACAAAAAATTCGATAAGAAGAGAAAATTAGACAATATACATAGGAAACAACTAAATAGAACAAGGGAACACGATGATCTTGATAGAACAAGATGATAGACCCAAAAGAGCAACATCACAATGCCTCCGGAACAATAGAATATGAACTAGCTCAAGGGGAAGAAGAGAATGAAGAAAAGAATGACAACTATCATCACAATAGAATTGAAGAGCCTCCGGACAGAGAATTGACGTAGTAGTTGGAAAACCAACAACAAAAAGAACAAGATGGTAGTGGGCCTATGAGAATCACCTCAACAAATGTGAGGTGACAACCAACAACTAAAAGAAACAAGGATAGATTGGGAGCAACAAGATATGAACACTTTCTTACACCAAGAGGGTGCATGAGAACTAGGATTAATGACAAGCACCATGATAGCACAATCCATAGGAAAAGCTTTAGGTGAAGTCCAAACCAAGATAGCTCGAAGAAGAAATCATGGGTTGAAATATCTCATGATCAAAGGATTGGTGGGTTTAATTATCTCATTCTTGAAAGGAAATCTCTTCGAGGCTCCTACACTAACAAGAAAGCTATAATACCACCTCAAAGGATGAAGGAAGAACAAATGCACAGAAATGCAAGAGAAATAATACTTTAGGTTCTCCAATAGGAATCTTGAAGAACACTTCAGAAAGAATGAAATCTTGACGAACCACCATGAAGGACCTCCGTATACAACTGAATGATGCAACAAATATGAAGGTAGAAAAGAATAAGATTATGACCTTGCCAAGATTTAGATGAAGCTTCACAAAGAGATACTTGATAAAACTTGGAACTCCGGAAAAGAAAAGAGAAGAACACTTGAGAAAAAGGAATTGATATCGTGAGCCACTCTGGAAGAAGAATTTAAATCATTTGATGAAGTAAGAATAAGAATTATGTTATGCTTATCCTTCATCAAGTTCAATTGACGACAAGCAACGGAATTAGCATACAACTTATTCCTCTTGAAAGAATCTTGAAGAGATAGAGAGATAAGCACCACTTGAGGCAAAATGGAAGCAAGAACCGCTAAGAATTCACAAATAAATGGGAACACCACGAACTAATGGAGAAACATGAGAATGAAGAGCTCATGAGCCACCTGAGAGAAAACTTGAACAAGGCACCGGATAATCAAGAGACGAACGAAAAGACAACAATGGAGAAGAATTGAGGATGAAAGCTGAAAGCTGAGAACGAAGAATCTTCTAAAATGATGGCCTTCGGAGGATCGAGAATGAAAACAACTCAGAAATGCACCGGATAGAAAGAAAGGGATTAATCATGATTGGAACAAATGAGAGGATACACGAAGCTGAGATGACAGTCTTCTCAAGAATGGAACAAGAATTGAGAGAAACACTCTTTCCGACTTCAAAGCTGAAATGAAAAGGAGAACACCACCAAGAATAACTGAGACACTCTGTAATAATGAAGAATGAAAGGTTGAGCCAATATGAGAGTTAATTCAAATAGATCTTGAAGCAATAATATGACTGATGGAAATCATATTTACGTCATAGTTGAAAATATTTAGAGATCTCTGGAAAAGATTAAAGAGATAGGAAAGATCCTGGGAAAGAACCTGTGGGTTATGGGCCCACAAAAAACCATAGTTAGAAAAGATTGCTAGAAAGATTGATATTGCACCGGTATGAAGAGAACTAGATTAGGTTAACACCTCGAAATAATTGAAAAGATTGGAAACAAGAACTACTGAGATAACTTCAATGCTCCGGATCGAAAAGAGAGGAATATATAAACAACATAGGCTGATAAGAATTCCCAACATAGGAAAGAATTAACAAGTATGAATACGATATAATGAACACGGATAGTTGAATTAAATTCACCGGAAAAGATGACAAGAATGAACAAATATGACACGAATCTCCTGAGAATCTTCACAATGAATCACCGGGTAAGAGAGAAAAGAACAGACAGCGGAATCACAAAGAAAAGAAAAACTCTTGGATGAAAATTGAATCACTGAAGAAAAAGGGCGGGAGGGTGGGGAAAAACAAACACAACTTGGGACAGATGAGATGAACTCCGGAAAGAATTGAGAGACTGATCTACAACAATTAGAGAGGATTTAATTCAGTTGCAGAGAAGCACACCGGTTGGAAAAGAATTAATACGACAACTCCGGTTGACAAGAATTGACATGACAATTAAACGAACAAAAGAATTTGCATTCTCACATAAAAATAGAGAACACCTCTTAGGAAAGATCTGAAATCACCACTTGACATCGAAGCAACTTGAATTACCATATTCAACAAAACAAAGGGATGAGGCTTATGAAACAAACCAGAACAAACTCATGAGAGAGATTTCCGTTCGATATTTTCGTGGACAAGATCGCACGGGCTCGAACCTTATAGTAGACATCAAGTGTAAGGCAGTGCACCCGACATACAAAGCGTCCCCGAGTCGTAGCAAGCTACAAGGACTCTTTAAGACACAACGAGAACCGCTGTAAGTCGACGGTCAACAAACGAACCCACTAGATGTCGAACCCCAACCTATCATCATGCATTTGTTGGAAGATTGTCCTATAAGCAACTACTTGAATTCCCACCTAAGAATTCCCGAAATATCTGGTAATGCAATCTGGTACACGGATACAAGGAGTAATATTTCACACAACTCCTGTACTAACTCGTCACCTGTATAACATCCGTCAACACACAACCAGAATCTCAGACCTTCATCTAGAACAGACCCTCATGATCACAATGATACAAAGTATGGCAGTACTCCCGAACAATCTGCACCAGTACTATGGACATCGGGATTATCTCGCCACTACTAGTATTGAAGCAATTACGAACATCCTTCGGTCTGAGATACTAAGAAATCTGAATGATAACGATGTGCTCAAGAATCCCCTGGAGCTCAACTCCCCGGAAGAAAATCAAGTCAGACAGGAGGCACCAAGACAGAACTCCGTCACATCGGCATCATATAGACTCCAAGAATATCCGCGTGATCCTAAAAAAATTGAGTGAGAATAGGAGTAGAATTAAATTATTACGTCAAGATTCCTCACCAGAGCATAGAAGAGGAGCAAAAAGAATCCTACTCTCCGATATATAACTAGACTCAAAGTAGTTTTTCACTAGACTCGACTCGGCCAAGTTCGATCAATCAAGGGGGCACCTAGGTCGGTACTGCTCTGATACCAACTTGTCACCCCAAGATGCGACCATATCCTCAATTTGGCACGAGGGCCTCGTCAGGGATAGAAGCGCATCTCGTCGTGTTGCAAGAATGGATATCGTTACAAGTACATGTACTGAAACGAAGAGATATATATATAGAATTGGCTTACACTCGCCGCAAGCTACATCAGAGTCACATCAGTACATTACATATTAGTCAAGAGTAAGAGCAGGGTCCGACTACGGACGAAAACAAAAATGACGTCCATCCTTGCTATCCCAGGTTGTCGGCCTGGAACCCGTCGTAGATCGATGAAGAAGAAGAAGAAGAAGCAACTCCAATTGAACAATCAACGCGCTCGCGTCAAGTAATATTTACCTGTACCTGCAACTTGTTTTGTAGTAATCTGTGAGCCACAGGGGACTCAGCAATATCATTTCCAAAGGTATCAGGACTAGCAAATCTTAATGGGTGACGCATGGTTAAGTTGTGAGGTTGCAGCAGCGGCTAAGCATATATATATGGTGGCTAACTTACGAGTACAAGGAATAAAGAGGGGGAAGATCTACGCATAACGGACGTGAACTACTGATGATCAAATGAATGATCCTGAACACCTACCTACGTCAGACATTACCCCATCATGTCCTCGATCGGAGAAGGAACTCACGAAAGAGATAGTCATGGTTACGCACACAGTTGGCAAGTTTTAATTAAGTTAACTTCAAGTTATCTAGAACCAGTGTTAAACAAAGTATCCACGTTGCCACATAACCGCGGGCACGGCTTTCCAAAAAGATTTAACCCTGCAGGGGTGCTCCAACTAGTCCATCACAAATTACCACAACCTGCATAGAAATCCTCAATCTCGAAACTCGCGAACTCGTCGGATTCCATAGTGGAAAACCTCAACTCTGAGATTACCCAAAGCATCACCGGAATCCCAATGCACAAGATATCTCATCAAAGGTAAAACTAATCCAGCAAGGCCGCCCGACGTGTCGACGATCCTGATAGGAGCCGCGTATCACGTTCTCAGGACATGACGAATGGAAAAGCCTACATGTACCAAACCTTGAGTTGCCTCGTGGTGTCCCCGCAGTCTGTCCATTTTGGACCAGCACTCATGAGGAGCACTGGCCCGGGGGTTGATTAAATTTCCTCGGGTTAATTACTCCATATGCAGTTCATTAGTAATTAGGCAAATGTAGTACCAAAGTTGGGCCTTCCCAGACCAGCTTTAATCTAAAACGAATTATCAAGGGGTCCCCATAACAACCCCGATCGTGTTAGGAGCGCTCATTTATGGAACATAACACCGGTAGCCGAAACTAAGGGGGCAAAGGTAGAACAAAACACCAGGCTAGAAAGGCCGAGCCTTCCACCTTTTACCAAGTATATTGGTGCATTAAATTAAATAGCATTTAATATGGTGATATGGCAAGGAACCCATGTTAGCACGTGGAAGCAACTGCACCTGCAACTAGCAACGCTAACAACATGGTTAATCAAGCAGTAACATAGCCAATCAGTGGTTTGCTAGGTCGAACAGGTTGAAGGTTATCATGGCATTGTGGAAAGGCTGATATTTAACATGTGGTAGGCAACGAGACATAAGTGGTAGAAGCGATAAAACTAGCATGGCAATGATAGTAATGGTATCTGTGGAAATGGTCATCTTGCCTGAGATCCCGCTTGGAAGAAGAATGACTCCGAGAAGTCGACGAACCATCGTTGTCGAGTGGGTCCTCACATTCCGACACGCTTGCGGATCTCTATCGAGATGGAGCAAACCGGAAGTACACATCAACACAGATAATCACCACACGATGCACAACATGATGCATAACCTACTATGATGCATGATGAGATCAATGATGCAAGGGATGGCATGGCAATTCACCTCACGCAAAACTACACATTAAGTGAAGCTCGATATGCAATGAGTTACATATCGACGAAACTCCATGTTTAATTATTTAGTTCACCCCCGTTTATTTACACGGCAATATTAAATGTTGTTTAACATGGCAAGGGGTGAAGCGGTGATCTTACATGTCATCCTAGACGGTTAACACGCGGAGCATAGATTGGAGCTACGTCACAAGAAGCATGCAACACAAGATATCATGCCATGAATGCGTCATGCATGCAAGTTCAAACATCACGGGAAAGAAGAGAAAGAAACAGGTGTCGCCACGGCGAGGGAGAGGGAACCATGGCGGAAAAACAGAAACGATGCCACTGCAACGTTCCTATCCCGATAACTCGTCGAGATATCGTGCCAACGTATAGGGAGCGCGTGCGGGGACGCTAGATAAAGATGGGGTGATCCCGGTTACGTGGTTCCCATGTGTCGGGGCACAACATAAGAGGAACAACGTGCAAAGTGAAACATACGACGCAAACATACATTCATCTCATACATCACATGCTTTCGTTACTCGACACCTTCCAACGGTATACCTTCGAAGCGGTGCGTATCGAAGCGGATCGGCTCATAGCGGACGTCGTGGAAGTCGTGGTCGTCGTGGAAATCGTCGTGGTGCTCGGGTCTCGTCGACGGTAGTCGTTCGCTCGGCGTCGGTTCACGGTCTTCGGCGTCGGGAGTCGAACACGGTTCTTCTAGCCGGTAGGCGAACGTTAGGCGTCAGAAGACGGGTCTTCGGCGACGGTAGGCGACACGACAACAACATTAGGCAACTGCGACAGCAACCTAGCGGCATCGACGATAAGCAGCAGCCAGCAACAACTACAGCAACTAGCTATCTAGCAGCAAGCATGCAAAAGCAAGGGCAGCGACATCTACTACGCAACAGCAGCTAGCAGCAGCGGCTACGGGCAGTAGCAAGCAACCTAGCACTAAGCAGCAAGCAACAACTAACGCAGCAGCAAGCAGGCTAACTAGCACAACAACAGGGCAGCAACGAGCAAGCATAAGCCACGGCAAGGCAAAGCGGCATCACAACACATCGACAGCGACAGCGGCGGCAAAAGCAAGAGCAAGCTAGCAGCTCTAAGATACAGTAAGAGCAACAGCAAGGCAGAGGCAAAGGCAAGGCATAGCAACATCACGCACCGCAACAGCAAACGTTAGCCAACAGGAGTAGCAGGAGTCCGAGCCTCGAGGACAGCAGCGCAGGGCAGGGGGTCAGGCACCTGCGACCTAGGGGTGGAGCGCGGGGAAGACGGCGAGGCCAAGGGGGCGCAGCACGGGACCACCGGCGAGGACGAAGGGAGGCCGCGGGCAAGGCCATGGTGCAGCGCGGGGGAGACGCGGGCAGGGCACCGGCGGCGAGCTTGACTCAATAGGGACGCGGCCTGCAGGCGGCAGGGCAAGGAGGCGTCTGCGCAGGCAAGGGCCGAGGCCGAGGCCAGCGGCTGGCGAGCACGACGCAGGGGAGCAGAGGGGGGCCGCAGCACAGGGGAACGGCCGGCAGCGGCGGGCAGCGAAGCGGCGCGGCGAGGGGACCACCTGCTGGCCGCGGGGAAGCACGGGAGGCCAGGGGCTACGCGGGGCTGGGAATCGGGCAGAGGAGGAGATGACGGCGCTCGGGGGGAGAACAGAGAGGGATCGAGGGGTGCTAGGGTTGGGGGTTCTTGGGCCTGGCCTGGCCGGCTCCTCCTTCCTTCTCTCTTTGATTTTTCTTTTTTTCCTTTTAAAACAGGAAACACCATACACCAAAAAAATTTAAAAATAAAAAGGATTTAACAAAATTAAAAGAAATACCTTTGACTCCTTTAAAACAAACCCCAACTATAAAATAGATTGGGCACTTTAAAAGAATAAGATGAAACCTTTTGAAGAAATAAATAAAACCCTTTTTTACAAAAGAATAAAATCAACCCCTTTTAGAAATAAAAATGCAACTCTAGTTTTGAAATGAAACAAAAGAAGAAATAAGAGAAAAACCCAAGGGGTTGCCCCCACCTTTTAACAAAAGGAGTTTTAGAAGAAGACGATTTTTAAAAGGGGATAAAACGGAAACTTTTACGCAACCCCAAAACAAATAAAAAAGAAGAGAGGAGGGGAGTTACTATCGCACTAAGACTCGGAGAGCACTCGAAGCACACACACAGACGATGCAAGATGCCATGCATGATGCGACGATGCAAACTAAATGATGATGCAACAAATAAAACTAACAACACGACGGAAACGGAAAATGAAGGGGAATCTTCTGGGGCGTCGGTATTGGGCTGTCACACCAGGTGTCCACACGGGAGTGGGGCTGAGGCCACGATGAGTGGCCGGACTTGGTGGGCGCCGGCGATCAGGCCAGCGGAAGCAACGGCGGCCAGACCAGTGGGTGCAATGGCGGGGGCTGTGGGAAACACGCATGCGAGGGGTGTCGTGAGGGGTTTGATGCGGCGTGGGGAGAGGGGGGTTCCAGAGCGAGCGACCGAGCCGTCGGAGCGAGCGGACACAAACGATGGTGGTTGCCAGAGTGAGGGGAGCGGATGCCAGACCAGATGGAGAAGGTGAGGGGCTCATTACCGGTTGTAGGGTGTGGCAGTGTGCGCGGTGGCGAGGCAGGGGAGGCCATCGTCGGGGCGCTGCTGTAGCCGATGGGGGCAGCCACTTCGTCAGGGTGGCCGGAATCGGGCCGGGCGCAAGAGGAGGTTGAGGAGGGCGGTGGCGTGGGTGTTTGGCGGGGCGGGGCGCCACCAAGGAGGAGAGGAAGTCGGGGAGGAGGGGAGGGAGTGAGGAGTGGGGGTAGTTAGGGTTTTCGGGGGGGCTTTTATACCCGCCCGGGCATGTGGGATGGTTGGGCCGGCGATGGAGGGGGCTAGGCTGGGCCTCGGCCCAGTGGGGGGGGGGTGGGGTAGGAGGGTTTTCTCTTCCATTTTTTTGGTTATTTTTATTTCAGATTTTCTTTTTACCAGTTCTGTTTTTATTTTATTTTACTTATAAACTAACACTGCAAAAAGGAAGATAACATGCCCAATATTGCAAGCAATATTTGGCATGGCCACCATCATTTTAAAGGCTCCTCAAAACGATAGGAAAAAATAATATAATCCAAAAATGCGTTTAATAATTGTTTGGCATCTGTTAACAATGGTCTCGAGGCATCTAATGATACGATAAAATGTTGGTTCCAATTTTATAACAACTTAGGGATTATTTGCAACCCAGGCATGATTTTTATTTCGAAGCTTGCAAAACTTTTAATTCCACTTTTCAAATGAATTTGAATTGCGAGAAAATTTGATTGGACCTTGATTCCAACGGTGATCAACACTTGGATTAGAAAAATGGATTAGCTTAATCTTGGCCATCACTATAGCTTAATTACACTGATTACTGTAGCATAATCCGAGGATGTCACAACTCTCCCCTACTAATAAGAATTCTCATCCCGAGAACTAAGAGGTAGAAGGAACGAGCTCGGGGTATTCATCACAAAGATGATCCTCGCGTTAAGTGGCTTCATCTTCAGAATGATTAGACCACTACACTTTAAGGAACTTGGTGACTTCGCGACGAGTCTGACGTTCAGCCTGATCGAGAATGTGAACCAGATGTTCTCTATAAGAGAGGTCTTGTTGCAGCTCAAGCATATCATGATCCACTGATCAAAATGGATCCTTGAAGCACCGATGGAGGTGAGGCACATGGAAGACAACGTGAACTTGAGAAAGGTTCGCCGGGAGTTCCAATTGCTAAGCTACTTTTCCACGCCTTTTGAGAACAGTGAATGGACCAATATAGCGAGGAGCTAAATTGCCCTTGATCCCAAGACAGTGGGAACCTCTCATTGGCGTGACTCGAAGATAAGCCTTTTCGCCGGGTTGATAGAACATATCTTGATGATGACGGTCATACTGACTTTTCTGTCGGGACTGAGCAGCCTTCAGATTCTCATGAATAATGTGGACATGATCTTCAGCATGTTGGATAATATCCGAACCGAAAAGTGACCGTTCCATAGGACGGTCGCTCTGGAATCTCATACGAAGCCAAGTGTAAAGGATACACTAGAGTCAAGGATGTCCAGGTGAGTCAGGTTTCGATCTTCTGGAACCAAGAGTAGGCAGAGCAGTGACATCTTATAAGGTCTTGGTAGCAAGACATGTGATAGGATAGCCTGTCAGTTATGTTGGCAACAATGTCGGTACCAAGGGAGGGGAACGAATAGAACCATTTTCCTTCTCGTTGGAATGAGGCGGACCAATAGGCAAAGTTCTCGTCCACCGGCGGCTACCGGAATGTTATTGTGACGCCCTCGATTTGATAGTACGCTAATCATACATGCAAATGCATACGACCAAGCTCAAGGACTCATGAGAAGATATCACAACACAACTCGAGACACAAATAAAACATACAAGCTTCATATTACAAGCCATGGGCCTCGAGGGATAGAATACAGAACCTAGATAAACACATATGTCAGCAGAAGAAACAAATATCTGGGTCCAACCATTAAACATGGGGTGCCTTAGAGAAGGCTAGCAGAAAAGATACACTGATCGAACCAGGCGAGGCCTCCTATGTGGGAGCCTCCTAACTACTCCTAGTCTTCAGCGTCCTCCACGTATTAGTAGGCACCGTCGCGGTAGCAGTCGTCGTCGGCGGGATACTCCATCTCCTGGGCTCCATCATCTGACCGTAGCAATGGATCAAGGGGAAAAAGGGGGAGAAAAGCAACAGTGAGTACTCATCTAAAGTACTCGCAAGACTAACATCAGAACTATACTAAGTATGCATCAGTATCAAAGGAAGGGGTTATATGTGGACTGACGGCAGCAATGCGAGAATAGAGAGAGAAGGCCTAGTCCGATGGAAGACTAGCATCTTCAGGGGTCTTACAGCAATAGATGAGAGTAGAGAAGGTAACACAAATAATAGTCATATTGTTGCAGCAATATTAATATGAGGTCACGCTCAGAGATTCCTCGTCGACTCCCTGCGAGGAAGCAATCCCGGAGCAACATTCCTGTTAAGTAAAAGTTGTAGTTGTATAAGATCGGGGCACAACTCCAAGTCATCCTGTAACCGTGGACACGTCTATTCGAATAGTTAATTTTCATCCCTGCAGGGGTGCACCAAGTTTCTCGTCATGCTCGATAAACTCTGGCCGGACACACTTTCCTGGGTCATGCCTAGCCTCGAAACATCGACACGTCGCAGCCCCACCTAGACTCAACAAAGTGGACAGCCCACCGGTCTAAATCCTAAGCACGTAGGGGTCATGGGCCCATCACCCTTTGCACTCCAGCACGATGTGAGGGAGGCCGAGGTCAGTCGTAGCACCCCTTATTAGAAGCGTGATGCCTATCCGGACCACTCGGGAGCGCGCCGCTCCATTGCTTATGTCTGAAGAGATTCGGCTGATACCACGACGCCAAGTACCCATAACTTCTCCCGCGTAGCTGGTTAGTGCGAAAAGGTCTCCGACCAACCCATATCAAATTCCCAAATCCATTAACATTTTAATTATTTCATCGACACATTGACGCGGGAATCCACCCACCTACATTTATTCATCAATGTTCCCAGTAACATGGTCAAGTAACTGTGTGGTTATAAAATCAGGGGATCCAAGGTATCACCCTCATTGGATTCCGAACAATGTAACCGTCAAGGTGGACTTAGAGGAATCACCCTCGAGGGTCTCACACTTGAGGGGGTGAACGACAGAGTCATCGTAGGGAGTGGTGAAGGAGGAATCACCCTCGATAACCACGACCGATTAGCTGCACTACAGAGATATCATCATAGTACTTCGCGAGGTGTCACCCTTGATACCCGATAATAGCTCTGCAGCGTCATACAACTAAAGGGGGTGTAAGTGCTGTGTCAGTTCTTGGCTCGTCGATCAGGGATCGAGACTTGACGACAAAGCAGGGGCAACTAGACTAAGGGCCAGAGGGGATGCCTGCTCCACCCATACTAAACAGTTTTAAGGTGCAGTACTGAAAGTAGTAGTTCAGCAAAATCGGGCTATGCATCAGAATAGGATCTATCGACAACAGTAGCAAAATTCTAATGCAAGCATGAGGGAGAAAGAAAAGGGCGATATAGGAATGATCAAGGGGGTTTGCTTGCCTTTTTTCTCTCCGACAAAGGGATGGTCGTCAGGAGGGTAGTCGTACCCGGTAGCAGCGTCAGTCTCGGGGTCTACCGGTAAGAAGAGGGGGAAGAAACAATAAATATAAACACAGATGCAATCACTAAGCATGACATGGAAATATGCAGGTCTAGGCATGAGCTAACGCAGTATCATCCATCATAGACGGATCGGGAAAATATCGGAAGATATTTCCCGGGTGTGTGGCTACTACCGGTCAGACAGAAACAGTGGAAAAGTTCCACGTTTGCTATGCTAGGGATGCGAGAGAGACAAACGGATAGCATATCCGTGTTCGTCTCGTTCTGCTGATCAACTTTTATGTTCAAAATATTTTCATCTCACTTACGGTTTATTTTATATTAGTTTTTAAAGTTTTATTCAATATTAGGAATTAAACAGATTTAAATAATTCAGATATTAGTTATGACATCAGCGGTCAATCAGTGGGGCTGACTGGTCAAATATGACCAGTGGGTCCCATGTGTCTTATACACATTTTAATTTTTATATTAACTAATAATTAATCAGTTTAATTAGTGGGAGGGACCCACGTGTCATACTATCTAATACCATTAGATTAACGAAAAGTTTCACTAATTAACCTATTAATCTTAATCGTCATATTAACTAATTAGTTCATTAATTAATTAATTCACTAATTATTTATTTATTTAATTAAACTATTTATTAATATTTATTTTTTTATTTTACTTATTTTAATTTTCTGTTTTAAGGGCGTGGCCCCGCATGTCATTGGGGAAGCAAGCACCACATTCACTAAACGCACACACATTCTGCACACAATACTTTTATTCATATATACACACATTCATATACACATGTACGATTTTGCACATACCTACATCTCCACTCATACATAACTATATACACATGCATACATACATACATATATCCCTTTTATTTTTATTTTTTTCTACATACACACAAATACACTAATCACATGGGGGGTTCAATCCCCCCTGGTTACAGGATGGTCTAGGGGCGCGGTGGTGGGGCGCGGCCACGGTTCATGCGAGCACGGGCCGTCGGCTCGCCGGAGTACAGAGAGAGAGGAAGGGGAGGGAGGAGGTCGGGGGCTCACTTGTGTTGCCGGGAAGAGGGGTGACGAGGCTTGGAGGAGCCGGCGGAGAGGAAGTTGAGGAGGCCGATGAGGTGGTGCGGATGGAGAGCAGCCAGTGGAGGTGAGCCGGCCGGTGGAGCGGTGGTGCAGTCCGACGACGAAGGGGGTTGGCTGTGGAGGGGAGGTGGCCGGAGGAGAGGTCGTCCTGCGGCGGGTGGGCTCGGCCGAAGGCGAAGGAGGAGCCAACGGTGTAAGGCCGAGGCTACCGGAAGTGGGGGCGGCTGGGTCCAGCCGGTGGTGCGGTGGAGGGAGGTGGAGGTGGGGTCGCTGGGCGTCGGGGCTGGCGATGTAGAGGGGCCTGCCTATATGAGGGAGAGGGAGATGGGGCAGCGAGGGAGAGGTTGGGTGCTGAGTGGTGATACGTCTCCAAAGTATCTATAATTTTTTATGGTTCCATGCTATTATAGTGTCTTCTTTGGATGTTTTATTTGCATGAATATGCTATTTTATATGTTTTTTGGGACTAACCTATGAACTCAGTGCCAAGTGCGAGTTTCTGTTTTTTCTGTGTTTTTGACCCTTTTTCAGACGGAGTCCAAATGGAATGAAACTTTATGATGATTTTATTTGGACCAAAAGAGACCCCCGAAGCTTTGGAAGAAGGCCAGAAGAGCCACGAGTAAGTCACAAGCCCATGGGGCGCGGCCTACACCCCTGGTCGCACCGTGCAAGCCTATGACCTCCTCGTTGGCCCAACTGACGCAATTCCACCGCCATAAATTCCTATAAATTTAGAAACCCCCAAAAAGAAACCTAGATTGGGAGTTCCGCCGCCGCAAGCTTCTGTAGCCACCAAAAACCAATCTGGAGCCCGTTTCAGCACCGTGCCGGAGGGGGAATCCATCTCTGGTGGCCATCTTCATTATCCCGGTGATCTCCATGACGAGGAGGGAGTAGTTCTCCCTCGGGGCTGAGGGTATGTACCTGTAGCTATGTGTTTGATCTATCTCTCTCGTGTTCTTGAGCTGTCTTGATCTCAATGTACCGTGGGCTTTGCTACTATAGTTGGATCTTATGATGTTCTTCCCCCTCTCCCTTCTTGTAATGAATTGAGTTTCCCCTTTGAAGTTATCTTATCGGATTGAGTCTTTGAGAACACTTGATGTATGTCTTGCACGTGTCTATCTGCTGTGATCAACTTGCGGGTTTGTGACAATTGGGAACCTATGCATATGGGTTGTCACACGTGGATTCATGTGAGTACTCGATGTATGTTTTGGTGATCAACTTGCGGGTTCGTGACATTGGGAACCTATGCATAGGGGTTGGCACACGTTTTGACCCTCCGTTAGAAACTTTGGGGCACTCTTTGAAGTTCTATGTGTTGGTTGAATAGATGATTCTGAGATTGTGTGATGAATATTGTATAATCATGCCCACGGATACTTGAGGTGACAATGGAGTATCTAGGTGACATTAGGGTCTTGGTTGATATGTGCCTTAAGGTGTTATTCTAGTATGAACTCTATTATGGATCGATCAGAAAGAATAACTTTGTGGTGGTTTCGTACCCGACAATAATCTCTTCGTTTGTTCTCCGCTATTAGTGACTTTGGAGTGACTCTTTGTTTCATGTTGAGGGCTATTTATATGATCCAATTATGTTATCATTGTTGAGAGAACTTCACTAGTGAAAGTATGAACCCTAGGCCTTATTTCCATGCATTGCAATACCGTTCGCGCTCACTTTTACCATTCGTTACCTTGCTGTTTTTGTAATTTCAGATAATAAAAACCTATATATACCATCCATATTGCACTTGTTTCACCATCTCTTCGCCGAACTAGTGCACATATACAACTTACCATTGTATTGGGTGTGTTGGGGACACAAGAGACTCTTTGTTATTTGGTTGCAGGGTTGCTTGAGAGATACCATCTTCATCCTATGCCTCCTGCGGATTGATAAACCTTAGGTCACCCACTTGAGGGAAAATTGCTACTATCCTACAAACCTTTGCACTTGGAGGCCCAACAGCGTCTACAAGGAGAAGGTTGTGTAGTAGACATCGAGCATTATTCTGGTGACGTTGCCGGGGAGGCTAGGTAAGCGGCACTAACATCCCGTCAATGAAGCATTTCTGGGAGGTTAGCGCTTGAAGGTATATCTTTTGATCTTGCAATCGAATCTTTTTCTTTCTTGTTCTTTCGCTATAAAACTACAAAATAAATGGAATTGAGGATGCCTCATATGCTCCATCTTTTCAATGTCTTTCGTGAGCATGATGGGAAGGAAAATTGTGCTCAAGTGCTGAAAGAAGAATTACATAGAATGCTTGGCATAGAATATGTGAATGATGAGCATGATTGCAATGTTGTTAGCACGAATTCTTTGAATACCCATGATGCTAATGATATGCAAAGCCACAAGCTTGGGGATGCTATATTTGATGAAGATGATCTGTTTAGTTCTTCCACTTTGAATGATCAAAATCAATTTGATGAAAGCATTCCCCCTATCTATGATGATTATGGTGAGGATACTTATGCTTTAAAGAAAAGGGATGATAAAACTTTTCATACTCTCGAGAACCCCTTTGCTAAACCTTGCTTTTTCATCGTGGACACAATTTGTAGTGCTCAAGTCTTTTACGATACTCCCACTACTATTCTTGAGAATATATTTCCTTATGTGGAGAGTAGTAAATTTCTATGCTTGTAGATCATGAAAAGAATGCTTTATGTGATGGTTATATTGTTGAATTCATTCATGATGCTACTAAAAATTACTATGAGAGAGGATCATATGCTTCTACTTATTGCAATAGTATCAAGCTTCCTCTCCATGTGTTGAAATTTTTGAAACTATGCTTGTTTTGCCTTCCTATGCTAGTTGATTCTTGCATCAATAAATTGTTTGATCACAAAATCCCTATGCATAGGAAGTGGGTTAGACTTAAATGTGCTAGCCATATGCTCCATGATGCTCTCGTCGTGTTTCAATCCTTACCTTTTATGTGAGCATCATTGAAATCAATGCCTAGCTAAGGGTGTTAAACAATAGCGCTTGTTGGGAGGCAACCCAATGAATTTATTTATTTCTCTTTCTGTTTTGTTGCGTCCACACTTTCATAATTCTGTTGTTACTGTGTTTTTTGTGTTTCTTTTTGTGTTTGAGCCAAGCAAAACCTTTATGACTAGTCTCGGTAATGGTTGTCTGATCCTGCTGGACAAAGACAGAAACTTTTCGCTCACGAGATGATTTTTCATTTTTATTCAGAAAGAGATTTTGAGTTGCTTATTTTCTATCCTGGTAGATATGCTTTTTTCCCAGGCCGTCATAATGTTTCCGATTTTTTGAGGTACCAGAAGTATACGAAGTATACAGATTGCTACAGATTGGTCTGTTTTTGATAGAATCTGTTTTTTGTTGTGTTGGTTGCTTGTTTTGATGAAACTATGGTTAGTATCGGAGGTTACTAGCCATGGAAAAGTGAGAACACAGTAGCCCAACATCAATGTAGGTAGAATTCAAGTTTGCTACAGTACCAAAAGAAGTGGTAGTTTGTTTTCTTGTGCTAATGTTGTCACGAGTTTCTGTTTAAGTTTTGTGTTGTGAAGTTTTCAAGTTTTGGGTGATGTTCTCATGGACGATGAGATATGGAGTGGAAAGAGGTCAAGCTTGGGGATACCCAATGCATCCCAAGCCAAATTCAAGGACACCAAAAAGCCTAAGCTTGGGGATTCCCCGGGAAGGCATCCCCTCTTTCGTCTTCAATCCATCGGTAACATTACTTGGAGCTATATTTTTATTCAGCACATGATATGTGTTTTGCTTGGAGCGTCTTGTATCTTAGGAGTATTTTCTTTTTGTTGTGTCACAATAATCCTTGTTGCACACCTTTTTGAGAGAGAGAGACATGCACTCATCGTGATTTTGCTAGAATGCTCATTGTGCTTCACATATATCTTTTGAGCTAGATACTTTTGCTCTTGTGATTCACGTATATCTTTTGAGATAGATACTTTTGCTCTTGTGCTTCACTTATATCTTTAGAGAACGGCGGTGCGTGATTTGGTAGTTGGCTTATGCTATGAGAGTAGTCCCAAATGTGATAGGTACCCAAAGAGGATACAAAAACCTCCATCTTCATGTGCATTGAATAGAAAGAGAAGTTATGATTCCTCTCAATTAGTTTTGAGACGTGGATTCGGTAATATTAAGAGTTATGTTAGTAGGGTGTTGTGAATCTAGAAATACTTGTGTTGAAGTTGGCGATTCCCGTAACATGCACGTATGGTGAACCGCTATGTTAGGAATCAGAGCATAATTGATCTATTGATTGTCATCTTTTGTGTTGAGGTCGGGATCGCGCGATGGTTAACACCTACCAACCCTTCCCCTCGGAGTATGCGTTTAGCACTTTGTTTTGATTACTAATAAAAAATTTCGCAACAAGTATGTGAGTTCTTCATGACTAATGTTGAGTCCATGGATTATACGCACTTTCACCCTTCCACCATTGCTAGCTTCTATAGTACCGCGCAACTCTCTCCGGTGCACAAAACCACCATATGCCTCCCTCAAAACAGCCACCATACCTACCTAATATGGCATTTTCATAGCCATTCCGAGATATATTGTCATGCAACCTTCACCGTTCCGTCTCATGACTTGTGCCATCATTGTCACATTGCTTTGCATGATCGTAAGATAGCTAGCATGATGTTTTCATGGCTTGTCCGTTTTTTGATGTCATTGCTACGCTAGATCAATGCGTGAGGCGTTTCCTATGGAGTCATCCTTGTTCTAAGCTTTGAGCTTTAGTAAATAAAAAGTGTGATGACCATCATTATTAGAGCATTGTCCCATGTGAGGAGAAAAAAGAGGCCAAAGAGCCCAAAACAAAAAAAAGAGAAAAGAAAAAAAGAGGCCTAAGAGCCCAAATGAAAAAAGAGAAAAAGAGAGAAGGGACAATGCTACTATCTTTTTCCACACTTGTGCTTCATGATAGCACCATGTTCTTCATGATTGAGAGCCTCTCGTTTTGTCACCACCATATACACTAGTGGGAATCTTCATTATATAACTTGGCTTATATATTCCAATGATGGGCTTCCTCAAAATTGACCTAGGTCTTCGTGAGCAAGCAAGTTGGATGCACACCCACTAGTTTTCCTTTTGAGCTTTCACATACTTATAGCTCTAGTGCATCCTTTGTATGGCAATCCCTACTCATTCACATTGATATCTATTAATGGGCATCTCCATAGCCTTTGATACGCCGAGCCAATGTGACCATCTCCTCCTTTTTGTCTCACAACCACCACCACACTCTATTCCACCTATAGTGCTATATCCATGGCTCGCGCTCATGTATTGCGTGATAGTTATAAAAAGTTTGAGAAATTAAGAGTGCAAAAACAATTACTTGGACAATTCCGGGGTTGTGCATGATTTAAATTAGTTGTGTGGGGATGATGGAGCATAGCCAGACTATATGATTTTGTAGGGATAACTTTCATTGGCCTTGTTATTTCAAAAGTTCATGATTACCTTGCTAGTTTGCTTGAAGTATTATTGTTTTCAAGTCAATAGCAAACTATTGTTTCGAATCTAACGGATCTGAACATTCATGTCACGTGAGAGAAGTTACAAAGGACAACTATGCTAGGTAGCATGCAACATCAAAAATTCATTCTTTATCACTTCCTTACTCGAGGACGAGCAGGAGTTAAGCTTGGGGATGCTTGATACGTCTCCAACGTATCTATAATTTTTGATGGTTCCATGCTATTATATTGTCTTCTTTGGATGTTTTATATGCATGAATATGCTATTTTATATATTTTTTGGGACTAACCTATTAACTCAGAGCCAAGTCCCAGTTTCTGTTTTTTCCGTGTTTTTGACCCTTTTTGAGACGCAGTCCAAATGGAATGGACCTTTACGATGAATTTTTTGGACCAAAAGAAACCCCCGAAGCTTTGGAAGAAGGCCAGAAGAGCCACGAGGAAGTCACAAGCCCATGGGTGCGGCCTACCCCCCTGGCCGCACCGTGCAGGCTTGTGACCTCCTCGTTGGCCCAACTAACGCAATTCCACCGCCATAAATTCCTATAAATTTAGAAACCTCCAAAAAGAAACCTAGATCGGGAGTTTCGCCGCCGCAAGCCTCTGTAGCCACCAAAAACCAATCTGGAACCCGTTCCGGCACCCTGTCGGAGGGGGAATCCATCGCCGGTGGCCATTTTCATCATCCCGGCGATCTCCATGATGAGGAGGGAGTAGTTCTCCCTCTGGGCTGAGGGTATGTACCAGTAGCTATGTGTTTGATCTCTCTCTCTCGTGTCCTTGACATGTCTTGATCTTGATGTACCGTGGGCTTTGCTACTATCGTTGGATCTTATGATGTTCTTCCCCCTCTCCCTTCTTGTAATGAATTGAGTTTCCCCTTTGAAGTTATCTTATCGGATTGAGTCTTTGAGAACACTTGATGTATGTCTTTCACGTGTCTATCTGTTGTGATCAACTTGCGGGTTTGTGACAATTGGGAACCTATGCATATGGGTTGGCACACGTGGATTCATGTGAGTACTCGATGTATGTTTTGGTGATCAACTTGCGGGCTCGTGACATTGGGAACCTATGCATAGGGGTTGTCACACATTTTGACTCTCCGGTAGAAACTTTGGGGCACTCTTTGAAGTTCTATATGTTGGTTGAATAGATGATTCTGAGATTGTGTGATGCATATCGTATAATCATGCCCACTGATACTTGATGTGACAATGGAGTATCTAGGTGACATTAGGGTCTTGGTTGATATGTATCTTAAGGTGTTATTCTAGTATGAACTCTATGATGGATCGATCAGAAAGAATAACTTTGTGGTGGTTTTGTACCCGACAATAATCTCTTCGTCTGTTCTCCGCTATTAGTGACTTTGGAGTGACTCTTTGATGCATGCTGAGGGCTAGTTATATGATCCAATTATGTTATCATTGTTGAGAGAACTTCACTAGTGAAAGTATGAACCCTAGGCCTTGTTTCCACGCATTGCAATACCGTTCGTGCTAACTTTTACCATTTGGTACCTTGCTGTCTTTGTAATTTCAGATTACAAAAACCTATATCTACCATCCATACTGCACTTGTTTCACCATCTCTTCGCCAAACTAGTGCACCTATACAACTTACCATTGTATTGGGTGTGTTGGGGACACAAGAGACTCTTTGTTATTTAGTTGCAGGTTTGCTTGAGAGAGACCATCTTCATCCTACGCCTCCCGTGGATTGATAAACCTTAGGTCACCCACTTGAGGGGAAATTGCTACTGTCCTACAAACCTCTGCACTTGGAGGCCCAACAACGTCTACAAGGAGAAGGTTGCGTAGTAGACATCAAGTGGCACTGTGGAAGAATGAGCGAGGGGATGGTGGCGATGGGGGAGTGGGGGAACGAGGGGGTGGATCCCCTCGTGGGGTTCTGGTGGGTTGCGCTCGTGGTGGCGGCTTGGAGGAGGGAAAGTGAGGGAGTGGGGGGTTAAGCTAGGTTTTCCACGGGTTAAATACCCATGGTGGAGGTGGGCTGGGGTGATCGGGTGGGCCGGTTGGCCTAGTTGGGCCGGGTTTTTTTTCAGTTTCTGTTTTCTATTTTATTTTATTTATTTTCAGTTTCTGTTTTAGAATTATTTTATTTTAGTGGACTTAAATACCCTCAAAAATTAATGATGCCTAAAGGAAAATTTCCTATGTAATATTTGACACACACCAAACATTTTTATTTTGACATTGAAAAACTTTTATCGTTTGATTTTATTTTAAATTTGAATTTGAACGGGATTTGAACCAACGCGAGTTTAACAACAGTAATCACGGTGATGTGGCATCATTAGCATAAGATTACTTTAGCTTATTTACAAAGATCACTGTAGCAAAAGCTGAGGATGTCACAACTCTCCCCTACTAATAAGAATTCTCATCCCAAGAATTAAGAGGTAGAAGGAAAGAGCTCCGGGTATTCATCACGAAGATGATCCTCGTGTTCCCAAGTGCCTTCATCTTCAGAATGATTTGACCAGTGCACTTTAAGGAACTTGGTGACTTTGCGACGAGTCTGATGTTCAGCCTGATCAAGAATGAGGACTGGATGTTCTTTGTAAGAGAGGTCTTGTTGCATTTCAATCATATCATGATCCATTGCTCGAATAGGATCCTTGAAGCAGTGGCGGAGCTGAGACACATGGAAGACATCGTGAACCTGAGAAAGGTTCGCCGACTTTTCAAATTGATAAGCTACTTTTCCACGCCTTTCGAGAATAGTGAAAAGACCAATATAGCGAGGGGCTAACTTGCCCTTGATCCCAAAACGGTGTGCACCTCTCATTGGTGTGACAGGAAGATAAGCCTTTTCGCCAACTTGATAGACCATATCTTGATGATGACGGTCATACTGACTCTTCTACCGAGACTAAGTAGCCTTCAGATTCTCATGAATAACACGGACTTGATCTTCGGCATGTTGAATAATATTCGGACCGAAGAGTGATCGTTCCCCGGTTTCTAACCAATTCAGAGGAGTTCTTCACCTTCGTCCATACAATACGTCAAAAGGGGCCATTTCAAACTAGCTTGATAGCTATTGTGGTAGGAGAACTCGGCATACGGGAGAGATTCCTCCCATTTCTTACCGAAGGAAATGACATAAGCTCGAAGCATGTCCTCGAGAATTTGATTGACTCGTTCAACTTGTCCCTGGGATTGAGGGTGAAAAGCGGTGCTAAAGGACATATGAGTCCCTATAGCCTATCTGAAAACATTCCCAGGATTTTGAAGTGAACAAGATGCCACGGTCCGAGGTGGTTACCAATGGAATACCGTGAACAGAAACAATTATTGACATATAAAGATCTTCCGGTTGACTAGCATTAATTGTTTCTTTGACGGTCAGAAAATGTGCAACTTTGGACAGTCGGTCAATGACGACAAGAATAGCATCATTACCTTTCTGAGATTTGGGAAAACTAGTGACAAAGTCCATTTCAACATGGTCCCATTGAATGGTGGCTCGGGAATTTCATATGAAGCCAAGTGCAAAGGATAATTTGGAGTAAAAAATGTACAGGAGAGTCAGGTTTCGATCCTGTGGAACTTTGGGTTATGGTTCCACCATGTGGACCAAGAGTGTGGAACTTTGGGTTATGGGTCCACCATGCGGGCCAAGAGTAGGAAGAGCGGTGAGATCTTATATGGTCTTAGCAAGACATGTCGGAGGATAGCTTGTCAGTTATGTTGGCAACAACGTCGGTACCAAGGGCGGGGAACGAATAGAACCATTTTTGTGCTCGTTGGAACGAGGCGGACCAATAGGCAAAATTCTCGTCCACCGGCGGCTACCAAAATGTTATCCATAATAGTAATAGGGTCTTACCGACAGAGTTGTATACCGAGGTTGTTACCTAAGCAGGCAATTAACACTGCTTAGATAAGTTATGCCACAAGAAATGTCAAACAGACCAATGGAAAGGAAAATGTGTTCACACACACAAGTATTGAAGTATACCATTCCCGAGGAAAAATAGGGTATGGTATACGTGATATGTCATCAAGTACATAACCATTTAGATAAGGAGACAACAAGAATCATGATGTTTACCCCATACCATGCGGTTTGGATAATTGATCAGGAACAATTTAGCATTGTGCTTCCAATGTTCCTGTAGACAATTTAAGTACCACATTCGTGCTTCGAGGTAGCATCGACATGGTCATCAGATAAAGGTTGGACTTTGGGTACATAAAGGATTCATCAAAATTAACTTATTAAATAAGTCATACAATTTTCTCGTGGTAAAATGGCTAACCTAACCTATGGAAGCAATTATAACAATAGGTCCTTCGGCCCGGTGTGCCACACAAGACATCACCGTACCAGGTATAAAGACCAAAGTTATAATTATTGGGAAATGTTCCAACCATCATATCTGCCCGAGACTCAGATCTGATTGGTATCGGGACAGCTTAGGCTCAGGATGCCTGAGAGGAAAAGGGGACCACCAAAAACAGACAAGATGATAATGTAAGATTCTCCGGATATGAACTAGAGAAGCCAGTATTGGATCATGAGTTGGATTGTAACACACATGAACACAATGTCAAGTCATTCGTGCCGACGTGGAATTCTTACAACACAATGCGACCGAGTTTTGATTTGAGAACCATCATCGAGGATATCGAGGTCCTTGTGTAAGCCTCGATTAGCTCTTATGATGGAACTTAAGTTCCTTGATCAAATCAGTCAGTGGATTGGGGAGCTAAGAGAAGTTCTATGGAGTGAAGATAGCAACTGTTCAAAACAGATAACACCTCACACATGCGTGAATGATTTAGGATAACCCAGAGGCAGCGAAACAAAACTTTCCCATATTCACGGCGGTACGAATGCACACGAACTTTGGGAATACACGTCTCTCATCAAACATATTGTTTATGATCTAGGCACAAAGATAATGCGTTCAAGAGATTCAATGTTGAACAAAGAGAAAAATTACAGTGTGACCGATGGGCTCAGCAACAATCCCTCAAGATTTCGATAGGGATGAATTACCAAAATTATTAGGACAAGGAGATACCATTTGTCAACTCTAATGGTATAATGACGTAAGCTCAAGGAAACCTCAACATTTAAACATTTGTCGAAGGGTGCAATCGGAGATACATAATGAGTAGCACGACCAATGCTAGAATGGTGAGTCAACAACCGACACACCAAGAATGAAGTCATTAACTTCAAAGCGACAGGGTTGTCAAAAGTATTGGAATCACACACCCGAGTTCAGTTGTCGCTATTCTGGCTAGAAACAGCTCGGGAACAAGGAAATGAATGGTGATGGCAAGAAGTATCCCAATATCAAGATTCTTAAGACGTGGTCAATCCTCACAACATACTTGACGTAAAAGATAGTAATATTCCAAGGTAGAAGATAAAATAAGCCGAACAATCCGGAACTTAAGGGACAACACAAACATGAACAAGTTAGTGTTGGAGGGAAGGCAAAAAGGTTTGCCGATGATAACACCAATCATCAAGAGGCAAGGATGGTATTTCTCATAATGCATTTGATTGATATCCTGGAAGACCTCAAAATGTTGATGATGATCACGACACATTTGTCGAGAAGTTTTATGAAGATGTAATCGGTCAGCAACGACATCAAGCAATGGAATGGTGATCCGAAAGGTTGTCGGAACCAAAGATAAGACTGCTAGCTCGGAATAAAAATTGTCTTTAAGGAAACCAACATGATGTTGAAAGCCCGATGTATGCTTAACGCACAATTGGAAACGTGCTCCAGGGATGAAGGACACAGATAGCATGGTCAAGCTCTAACATGACGATGTTGATGTAGCCTAACAACTTGGAATGACGTGACCGAGTACAAACTCCTAAGGAAAGGTTGCTACTAAGAGTTTTTGAATCGCAATGCATACTCGATTCAGTTATCGGTGACCTTGGGTGTCCAACAACTCAGAACACAAGGAAAACTGGAATCAACAAAATATCATAGTTGATGAGGAGCTCACAAGAAGTTATATAGCTCCGCAGTATTCTTGAGATACCAGGGATTGTACTCGGAGGTAGATCATAATAGAGGTTAGAGTGGTGTAATGATCGGTGGAAGACAAGCACTTTAAGTTGTCTACATATGAGATCAAAGGAGAACAATCATGGTCAGAACCACGGTTGCACAGTACCAAACCACAGATACCAGATCAATCATATAAGGAATGATTATTTATACGAGAACCTTATATGATAGGATCAATGTCGTATCCATGGGGATGAACACAAGTTCAAGGTTGACTCCCACTTCATCAATGCATCACCTTCCATTTACTCCTCGCCTTTGATCAGGTTTTAGTTTTGAAAGAATATCCGGCAAAACACCAGGAGAGTAAGTCTCATGAAAACTCTTGGGATCGCCTTGATTTAGTAAGGCATAGGTTCAACCCATAGGGGAATCTTAGGAACATATACCACAAACTTCAAGAGTAATCAACACATGCTTGACAATAGAGCATGGCCGAGAAAAGCATAGGATACAATTTATCAGAGGGAGAAGACACAATTTACCAATGGCATCAGGTATCGGGGGAAGAATATCACAAGAATTTTGAATGTAAAGGGTGCCGTCGTATAATAACCCAACAATGGGTATGGGAGTCCACAAAGCACAAGACGTGAGTAGCGGTACTCAATCAGAGGAAGATAGAATGCAAGGCATCGGATTATTGAACATCTGAATAATTACGATGCTTCAACACCAAAGGAATTAATATTTCCATGTTGGTGTATCAGAATCAGATGCTCTGATCAAATACAAGTAAGATGAATGGACTTAGATGGACAATCGATCAAGGTTGATTTGTCGAGAACCAGCTCATGTCTGGAAGTACGTGTGAGCCGGAAAAATAATTTATGAGAATCAGCAGATGATTGCATGCATTCACACCCAGGTTGAATCAATAATATCAAAGGAAAATCACAAAGTATTTTACCGGATGTTGCTAGATATAGGGATTTAACCATAATGCAAGAAGGTGGGAAAGGTCATGAACAATAGGCTACCGAGGATTTTGGAAGATCGAATAGTAATTCGAGGGACATGTGAAATCCATGACAATTGATGATCAACGAATCCCAGATAAGATAATTCATTGCATCTCGTAAAACAAGACCAATTGGAAAAGGAATTATGAACGACATTTGTATGCAGTCATCCATAAGGCTTGATGGAGGAAGGGAAATCACAGAAGCGATGAGCACCACTTCTCAAGAGAACATCAAAGAGTATCTTTTAAGGCTTCTGACAAATCCAGTCAGCGAATCTCCGTGAGGAAGTAGTTAAGAGAACCTAAAGTTAGAGTTAGCAACATCTTTAACCCGAAAGAGAACAGAGATCAGAACATAGAGTATAGAAAAGGAGTAAAAGATACTAATACCACCCGATTGAGATGTGGGCCTGTAAGCCACAACATCTAATTTAGTAAGATTTTCAAGTACTAGACTCAACTTCGGCCAAGGAGTTGGAAAGAGGGCTACCTACAGGCAGTCGGCTCTGATACCAAGTTGTGACGCCCTCGATTTGATCGTATGCTAATCATACACGCAAATGCGTACAACCAAGCTCAAGGACTCACGGGAAGATATCAAAACACAACTCAAGACATAAATAAAACTTACAAGCTTCATATTACAAGCCAGGTTCCTCGAGGGCTAGAATACAGAAGCGCGATAAACACACGAGTCAGCAGAAGCAACAAATATCTGAGTACAGATATTAAACATGGGGTGCCTTAAAGAAGGCTAGCACAAAAGATACAACGATCGAACGAGGCGAGGCCTCCTACCTGGGAGCCTCCTAACTACTCCTGGTCCTCAGCGGCGTCCACATAGTAGTAGGCACCATCGGGGTAGCAGTCATCGTCGGCGGGATACTCCATCTCCTGGGCTCCATCATCTGGTCGCAGTAATGGATCAAGGGGAAAAAGGGGAGCAAAGCAACAATGAGTACTCATCCATAGTACTCGCAAGATTGATATCAGAACTATACTAACTATGCATCAATATCAAAGGAAGGGGGTTATATGTGGACTGACTGGAGCAATGCGAGACTAGAGGGAGAAGGCCTAGTCCTATCGAAGACTAACATCTTCAGGGGTCTTGCAGCAATAGATGAGAGTACAATAGGTAACACAAATAATAGTCATATTGTCGCAGCAGTATTAATATGAGGTCATGCTCAGAGATTCTCCCTCGACTCTTTGCGAGGAAGCAATCACGGAGCAACATTCCAGTTAAATAACAGTTGTAGTTGTATAAGATCGGGGAACAACTCCAAGTCGTCCTATAACTGTGGACACGGCTATTCGAACAATTAATTTTCATCCCTATACGGGTGCACCAAGTTTCCCGTCACACTCGATAAACTCTGGCAGGACACACTTTCCTGGGTCTTGCCCGGCCTCGGAACATCGACACGTCGCAGCCCCACCTATACACAAGAGAGAGGCCAGCCCACCGGTCTAAATCCTAAGCCTGCAGGGGTCATGGGCCCATCACACTTTGCACTACTGCACGATTCGGGGGCAGCCGAGGTCAGCCCTAGCACCCCATATTACAAGCGTGGTGCCTATCCGGACCACTCAGGTGAGCGCCGCTCCATTGCTGACGTCTAAAGAGGTTCGGCTGATATCACAATGTCGAGTACCCATAACTTCTCCCGCGTAGCCGGTTAGTGCGAAAAGGTCTCCAACCAACCAAGATTAAATACCCAAATCCGGTAACATTTTAATCAATTCATCAAAACATGCACGCGGGAATCCACCCTCCTACATTTATTCATCAGTGTTCCGAGTAACATGGTCAAGTAACTGTGTGGTTGTAACATCAGGGGATCCGAGGTATCACCCTCGTTGGATTCCAAACAATGTAACCATCAAGGCGGACTTACAGGAATCACCCTCGAGGGTCTCACACTTGAGGGGTTGCACGACAGATTCATCGTCGGGAGTGATGAAGGAGGAATCACACTCGATAACCACGACCGATTAGCTGCACTACAGAGATATCATCATGAGTACTTCGCGTGGTGTCAGCCTCGATACCCGATAATAGCTCTGCAATGTCATACAACTAGAGGGGGTGTAAGTGCTATGTCGAGTCAGAAGGGATGACTGCTCCACCTATAATAAACAGTTTTAAGGTGCAGTACTGAAAGTAGCAGTTCATCAAAATCAGGAAATGCATGAGAATATGATCTATCTACAACAGTAGCAAATTTCTAATGCAAGCATGAGGGAGAAAGAAAAGGGCGATATAGGAATGATCAAGGGGGTTTGCTTGCCTTGTTTCTCTGTGGCAAAGGGATGGTCGTCACGAGGGTAGTCGTACCCAGCAGCAGCGTCAGTCTCGGGGTCTACCGGTAAGAAGAGGGGGGAAGAAAAAATAAATATAAACACAGATGCAATCAGTAAGCATGACATGGAAATATGAGGGTCTAGGCATGAGCTAACGCGGTATCATCCATCATAGACGGATCGGGAAAATATTGGAAGATATTTCCCGGGTCTTTGGCTACTACCGGTGAGACGAAAATGGTGGAAAAGTTCCACCTTTGCTATGCTAGGGACGCGAGACAGACGAACGGATAGTGTATCCGGGTTCGTCTCATTCTGCTGATCAACTTTCCTGTCAAAATATTTTCATCTCACTTACGGTTTATTTTATATTAATTTTTCAAGTTTTATTCTATATTAGGAATTAAACAGATTTAAATAATTCAAATATTAGTTATGACATCGGCGGTCAATCAGTGGGGTTGACTAGCCAAATATAACTAGTGGGTCCCATGTGTCTTATGCACATTTTAATTTTTAGATTAACTAATAATTAATGAGTTAATCAGAGGGAGGGGCCCATGTGTTATACTATCTAAAACACATAATTAAACACATTAATTAACAGTTTCACTAATTGACCTATTAATCTTAATCGTCATATTAACAAAATAAGTCACTAATTAAATATTTAATTAAATAAAATATTTATTAATAATTATTTTTAATATTTTTTTATTATTTTTACTTATTTTGATTTTCTGTTTTAGGGGCGTGGCCCCGCATGTCATTGGGACAGCAAGCACCACATTCACTAAATGCACACACATTCGGCACACACTACTCTTATTCATATATACACACATTCATATACACATATACAATTTTGCACATACCAACATCTGCACTCATACATATCTATATACACATGCATACATACATACTTATATCCCTTTTTCTTTTTCTTTTTTTTCTACATACACACACATACACTAATCACAGGGGGGTTAATCCCCCTGGTTACAGGATGGTGGAGGGGCGCAGTGGTGGGGCGCGGCCACGGTGCATGAGAGCGCGGGGCCGGCGGCTCGCCGGAGTGTGGGGAGAGAGGAAGGGGAGTGAGGAGCCCAGGGGCTCACTTGCGTTGCAGGGAAGAGGGCAGCGAGGCTTGGAGGAGCCGACGTGGAGGAAGTTGAGGAGGCCGGCGATGTGGTGCGAATAGAGAGGAGCCGGTGGAGGCGAGCCGGCCGGTGTAGCGCTGGTGCAGTCCGTCGAGGAAGGGGGCCGGCCATGGAGGGGACATGTTAGAGGAGAGGTCGGCCTGCAGCGAGTGGGCTCGGCCGAAGGCGAAGGAGGAGCCGACGGTGGGGAGTCGAGGCGACCGGAGGTGGGGGCGGCTGGGTCCGGCCGGTTGTGGGGAGCCGGTGGTGCGGCAGAGGGAGGTGGAGGCGGGGTCGCTGGGCGCCGGGGCTGGCGATGTAGGGCGGCCTCCCTGTCCAAGGGAGAGGGAGATGGGGCAGTGAGGGAGAGGCTCGGTGGTGAGTGGCGCTGGGGAAGAACGAGCAAGGGGCTGGTGGTGATGGGGGTGTGGGGGAACGAGGGTGGATCCCCTCGTGGGGTTCTGGTGGGTTGCGCTCATGGTGGCGGCTGGGAGGAGGGAAAGTGAGGGAGTGTGGGTTTAGCTAGGGTTTCCAGGGGGTTAAATACCCCTGGTGGAGGTGGGATGGGGTGGCCGGCTGGGCCGGTTAGCCCAGTTGGGCTGGGGGTTTTTTCAGTTTAAGTTTTCTATTTTATTTAATTTATTTTCAGTTTCTGTTTTAGATTTATTTTATTTTAGTGAACTTAATTACCCTCAAATAGTAATGATGCCTAAAGGGAAATTTCCTATGTAATATTTGACACACATCGAACATTTTTATTTTGACATTGAAAAACTTTTATCGTTTGATTTTATTTTAAATTAGAATTTGAACGGGGTTTGAACCAACGCGAGTTTAACAATAGTAACCATAGTGACGTGGCATCATTAGCATAAGATTATTGTAGCTTAATTACAAAGATCACTGTAGCAAAAGCTCAGGATGTCACAGTTATCCACAATAATAACAGTGTCTTACTGACAAAGTTGTATACCGAGGTTGTTACCTAAGCAGGGAATTAACACTGCTTAGATAAATTCAGATTCAAGAAAGGTTAAACTAACCAATGGGAAGGAAAAGAGGACTGACACGCCAAATAGACCAACGGAAAGGAAAATGTGTTCACACACACAAGTGTTAGAGTATACCATTCCCGAGGAAAATAGAGTATGGTATACACGACAAGTCATCAAGTACATAACCATTTTGATAAAAGGGGAAAGGAGAATCATGATGTTTACCCATACCATACAGTTTGGATAATTGATCAGGAACAATTTAGCATTACGCTTTCAATGTTCCTATTGAAATTTGAGGTACCACATCCGTGCTTCGTGGTAGAATCGACATGGTCATCATATAAAGGTCAGATTTTGGGTACACAAAGGTTCCATGAGGAACAACTTATAAAACTAAGTCATACAATTTGCTCGTGGTAAAATGGCTAACCTAACCTATGGAAGAAGTTATAACAATAGGTCCTTCGGCCCGGTGTGCCACACAAGACATCAACGTACCAGGTATAAAGACCAAAGTTATAATTATTGGGAAATGTTCCAACCATCGTATCTGCCCGAGATTTTGATCTGATTGGTGTCGGGACACCACAGACTCAAGATGCGTGAGAAGAAAAGATGACGATGCAAAATTCTCAGGTTATGAACTACGAAAGCATGTCTTGAATCGCGAGTGGGATTGTAAGACACATGCACACAATGTCAAGACATTCGTGCCCACGTGGAATTCTTACAACAAAATGCATCTGAGATCTGATATGGGAACCATCATCAACGATATCAAGGTCTTTGTGTAAGCCTCGATTAGCTCTTAAGAAGGAACTTCTTTTCCTTGATCAAATCAGGAAGTGACTTGGGGTGTTAAGAGAAGTTATATGAAGTGAAGATAGAAAATCTTCAAAACATGTAACACATCTCATATGCGTGAATGATTTGGGATGACCCCAGAGAAAATGAAACAAAACTTTCAGATATTCATGGCGGCACAAAAGCACGTGAACTTTGGAAAACACGTCTTTTGTCAAACGTATTTTCATGAGCTAGGCACAAAGAAAATGCTATCAAGAGCTTCATCATGAAACATGGAGAAGTTGAGGGTGTGGCCGATGGGCTCAACAACAATCCCTCGAGATTTCGATGGGGATGAATTTCCAATATGAAAAAGAACAAGGGAATAGCATTTGTCAGATCAAATGATATAATGATGTATACTCGAGGAAACATCAACATTTAAGCATTGATTGAAGGGTGCACTCGGAAATACGAAATGCGTAGCATGACCAATGCTAGAATGGTGAGCCAACAACCAACACACCAAGAATGAAACTATGAGGCATTAACTTCAAGGCAATAGCATTGCTAGAAGTATTGGAATCACACATTATAGTTCACTAGTCGGTATTCCGGTTAGAAACAACACGGGGACCAAGCAATGAATGGTGATGGCGAGAAGTAATACCATATCGAGAATTCTTAAGAGGTGCATCAATTTTCACAACACTCTTGACATAAAAGATGGTAATACTCCAAGGTAGAACATAACATAAGTTGGATAACAAGGAACTCACGGGACAACACAAAACATGATCAAGTTTGTGTTGGAGGGAAGGCAACAAGGATGTCAATGATAATACAAACAATCTAGGGGAAAGGATGGTATTTCTCATCATTAGTTTGAGTGATCTCCTGGAAGAGTTTGGAATATAGATGATGATCACGACACATGTGTCGAGGAGTTACATGAAGACGTAATCAATCAACGACGACATCAAGAAAAGGAATGGTGAAGCTAAAGGTTGTTGGAAATACAGATAAGATTGCTAGCTTGGAATGGGAAGTGCCTTTAAAGACAACCAACATGATGTTGAAATATCGATGTAAGCTTGACGCACAATTGGAAATGTGTTGGGGATATTACCTGCGGTATGACCCGCCCTGTTGGGCCGGGTCAGGAAAGCGGCGACTCATGCATACATGGTCAGTATAAGCCTTGGTTCAGGCCTGAGGTGTGCAGGAAGATCTTCGTCGGAAGGCCGCCAGGGCCCATGAGCCAGATGGCGGTTCAGGACTGATGGAGAAGATAAGTCGCCGAGGAGGTTTCCTGGCTTGGAAAACACTATGAATTAGAGATATGGAAGGCCACAATTTGTAACATGGATAGGACTTTGTAAACCCAGGAGCCTCGACCTGTATATAAAGACGGGACTCTAGGTAAGATAGGTTGAGTTAGAAATCATCGAGAGCTAGGTCAGGCAAGTTACGCCCTCCTTGTAATCGAATCCACCATCAATACACACAAAGCAGGACGTAGGCTTTTACCTCCACAAGAGGGGCCGAACCTGGGTAAACCTGACTCTCGCTTCCGCTCACCCTCTTTGAGTCGCCACCAAGGTGCGATGGCTCCATCACTAAGTCCTTTCACGAGGACAGTTATCGTGACAAAACCATGAAAGTTGGCGAGCAAGCGCACGGTGGAGTTGAGTTCTCAAAGGGAGCCCTTCTAGGGTAAGGAAGCTACACGGTCGGCATCCTGACGAAGAGCCGTCACGGAAGGTACTACATAGACAACTCTCAGTGGGGACCTGAGGCCGATTCGATCAAATCTGGATACAGGGTCCCCTTCGTCAAGATTCACGTCTTCATCGGCAAAATTGGGTCTCCCGTGCATGAGCCGAACACCTTCACCGACATCGTCGAGCCGGCCCGGTACGCCCGTCCCGCCAAACATCAGGTCAGGAAACACCATGCTTTGGTTGGTTTTACACAAGGAATCGACCTCCCACATGAGCCAGTGATCCGGGAAATCACCCCCGTCAACTCGGACGACGAGTCATCCATAGGTGACACAGATTCAATCTACCCTCTCCACGACGGACAGCTCGGGGTGTTGCCCAAAGCAGCAATCTCTGAGGATGTTGAAGGTCCCCACCGTCAAGTCACCATCTACATGGCGGGAGCAGCGCCGCCTTAGCCAACCGCGGCGGGCAACAATGAAGCCGGCAGATCAGGGAAGACTCCGGCTCAAGCCACGACGGATCTGGTGGCAGAGATGGCCAAACTCATGGCGATCACTGTGACGGCGGATAATGAGGAAGCGGTCAACGCCGAGTTGACAAAACTAAGTGAAGAGATGGCCAAAATCCAGTGCGACATAGAAGGTGAAGCCGCCAGGATGGCAACGCAGCGGGCCCAGATACCGTAGAGACAGAACGGTTGAATGCTGAGGGATGGCGGCTTGAGCGACAGCAGCGCGCCTCCAATGCGATCCACCGCAGGAGGCATCATAACCGTCTACCGACCGATTTAAACCCAACTTGGCTCTTTGACAGCCCACATACCCCTGGGATGGAGCCCAATCGGCCATGGCAAGTCGCCCCGCGAGGCGATCCGGCTCAGCCACCGCTTAACCCACAACCGCCTCACTCGACCGCTGCTCATGCGCCCCGTTTCCAGACGTCGCGGGGTCACTTCTCAAACCCCGTCGACAACATGTTTGCAGCAACACGCCACCTTGAGTCTCTCCCCCATTCACGGAAACTCTCCGGCTAAGATGGAGGCAAGAAACGCCATTGAGATGTTGAAAACAGCGGTAGTGCAACATGCACATTACTCATATAGCCGCGAGCGGCTACACTCCACGCCCCAGGCGAGTGACACCAGGAGTCGCCATGATGATCCGCCCGTAGTATCCAGTGAACTACGGTTACCGCAAGTCCACCCACCCGGTATGCCCGACACACGGGCTCGGCATGTTGTGGATGCGGCGCGAGCCGCCCGCCTGATGGAGGCGGCGGCCGCGGTGGGTCAGGGTTATCCGGCTTATGCCCTGCCTTCCCCCACGCAAGCCGAGGCAGGTGGCAGGAACATCAGGATACCTTGTCTAGCACCCTCCCTGTGCAATGAGCGTATGCCGAAATATTTCAAAGGTCCGCGGAAGGTCCCCAATTACATGCCGGACCTAGAGCCAGGTGCATGGATCGAGAGTTATGAACTTGCAATGGATATGCTCGAGGTGAGTGAGGCGTTCTGCGCCAAATATTTCACCATGATGCTTGAAGGGATAGCGCACACATGGCTGAAGAACCTGCCACCCAACTCCATCAACACCTGGGCTGAGTTGAAGGAATGCTTCGTCAAAAAATTCAGAGGGACTTTCAAGCGCCCAATGACTATCGTCGACTTACAACAGTGTGTCCAGCGTCCAGACAAGTCGGCCCACCATTGGATGAGGCGAGTTGCAGAAGTTATCCATTCGTCAGAAAGCATCTCAGCGGCTCAAGTCGTGCTAATCTTGGAGAAAAATTGTCACTACGAGCCTTTGGTGCTGAAGCTTGGGCGACTCAAACGAAAGGTGCAGGACATGGGGGAATTGATGGACACCCTGACTAGGTATGCCGAATCAGACGACACCAAAGATCCCGGGGAAGATGACGACAAAGTCAGCACCGCCGGGAGAGGCGAGTCGTCAAAAGGCCGCCCTCAGTTCCACGGGCAAGGCAACCACAACCCAGGGGGACAAGGGAAACAAAGACAGCAGGAAGGCGTCATGAATTTCTTTGTTAATACTAAAGCGGGGAATGGGAAGCAGCATTAGAACAAAAGGGGCTTCGGCGGGAAAAAGCCACGCAACTATCATGAGATGCTCAAGGGCCCCTGCCACAGCACGCTACCACGGACGGACCATCTACCCACTCTTGGGACAATTGTTATGTGATGCAGGAGTTTTGCACTAAAGCACTCAAGAACAGGCAAGGAGGCAACCATGGCAGACACCAGGATCAACTTGGTGTGGGCGGCTCACACAGAAAACCGTTCCGTGGATTTCCTAACCTGGGCTCACAGGGCGGTCACAGGCTAACACTCGGCAGTATCACGTTCAGAACAGTCAGCAATACAATGTGCAAGGTGTTTTTCAGCAGCAGCCTCCGCAAGGCGGCCCCAGCAGCAAGATGACAATAGAGGTTTCCAGAACAACCCTAAGTAGCTAAAAGTGGGCAATATCATGTGTTCACCACCAGTACTTCCAAAAGGGACCAAAAGGTGAAGCACATAGCCTTCAGCGTAATTGAGCCGGCGCTTCCCAGATACCTCAACTGGTCTGAGCAACCCATTGTTTGGAGTAGGGAAGATCACCCGCCCCGGGTTGATAACTCTAGTGGCTTAGCTTTGGTCGTGGCGCCCCAGGTTGAGGCATATACCCTTTCCAAGGTCCTAATGGATGGAGGAAGCAGCATTAACATCTTATATTTCGATACCTTTCGGCACATGAATTTCACACAGGGCGATTTGATGACATCCACCATGGTTTCCACCGGCATTGTCCTGGGTAAGTCGGCATACCCTGTTAGACGGATCAAGCTTAATGTGGCCTTTGGCACAGAGTCTAATTACAGGAGGGAGTCCCTCATGTTTGAGGTGGTCAAAATCAAGAGTCCTTACCACACGCTTTTCGGAAGGCCGGCTTACGCTCATTTCATGGACTGCCCATGCTATGTCTACCTTAAGCTCAAAATGCCAGGCCGTAAGGGAACTATCACGATCAATGGGGACCGAAAGATAGCGCAAGAATGCGAGGAAGGAGACGCAGCTTATGCTGAGTTGGCTTGCGCAGCCAAGGAACTCAAGTTTCATCAAGCTAATATTGACCGAGAAGATATGACACCGCTCAAGAGACCCACAATCGATTCAGAGCCGCCTCTCAAGTTTAAGCCGACAAATGACACGAAGTTGAGAGATTTCACGCCCGACGACTCCTCCAAGCAGTTCACCATTGGGACGGGTCTGGATCCCAAATAGAAAAGCGCGCTCATCTGTGGGGACCCCGACTAGCAAGTCGAGTTCGCCGTGCCTAGTGACCCCAAGGATCAATGTTCACTGAACACAGATACTGAATAATAGAGTCTTATATCCAAGTATCGAATTATTACATCAAATGACCAGAAGGTCGGGTTCAAGCGCAAGGCCTAAAGCCAGATAAAACGGATACATCGAGTAGCGGAAATTCGTAATGGGCTAAGCGGTGCCCATGCCATCAAGCCTACACCGATAGGCATTCTAACTCCAAAGCGTCCTAGATCGCAGGTTCGTCTCCGACGGCGAACTCATCGCCAAACTCTGGTCCTTCCATGTCTGGTCAACAAAATAACCAGTGGCAAGCCAATGAGTACTTTGAATGTACTCGCAAACAGCCCATGACATATATATGGTAATGAATAACAGTAACAGATATCTCGAGTGGAATGCGATGTGGTGGTATGATCAAGTATATGCAACAAGTTAAAGAACTACTTTTGAAGAACTGCTTACAGATATCAATATATCTGACAAGGGTTGAACACACCTGGTTCACCCTATATGCCAAGTCATTGGACTTGTCATAACCTCAGTGTATTAATGAAGGCTAAACCATCCGGGTTTACTCTATATGTCAAGTCACCGAACTTGATCATACTACTGTGATTATCATGATTATAACAACACCTTTTTAACACCATGCACACACACTTGGTTTATGCGGAAACTCAGGACGTAGTTTAAGCAGCACCACCCAACTATCCTTGACCGTGGACACGGCTATTCGAATAGTTTACACTCTGCAGAGGTAGTACGCTGGACCCACGAGAAACGGAATACTTCCGTGTCATCCACGACTCACGGTATATCACATATACCCGAGGTAAGTATCCGATCATCATCTTTCCACTGACGATACTAGACAAAGAGATCCACTCGATTGGTACCCATCCCACATGTTGTACGTCTTACGAGCACCGACTCTGGACTGTAACAACCATGCAGGGACCAACGGTGTGCCTGGAACTGATAATAATGGCATAGTCGTCCTACCTGGCACGACCCCATCACGAGAGTGACACCGATCACTCCCGCCACTAGTAATGTGGCTCTTTGCTAGCACCGACCAGAGTAATCAACAAAGCCCCGTCCCATAAAGGGGTATCATGGTCGTACTGGTAAGGTTGGGACGGTCGACACATCATAAATCTAATCCATTTCCGAAACCATACTCACACCAAAATCACCGGTGCATCACTTCACCAAAAGTGATCACCAACTCATCATCACCCTCGGGCATTAGTGGCACCCGACGGGGTTTTCATAAATTATTTATTTAAGTCATCATTATGCTTGAGATGATATGCCTTAACATTACTTGTCAACATGAAAATATCATGACCCACACGGGGTAGGGTCAAGCTCAATGCAGTGTTTATACTCTACTAGTTAACATGACAGTAGCATGATCCTCGTAGATGGTGGGATCAAGCTCATCATATTTTTGCTCCGAGGAGCTATGTGAATATCACTACTATAATGCAAGGGCTTCGAAGAAGCCTTCGGTACCATCACATCAATGATGAACCGGCATCGTTATTACATGCAGCAGAAAATAATTGCTATTCTAGCATGCATCATTTTATATACTTAAGTCATGGCAAAAGGGCATGCTTGCCTTGATCAGCTAGGTATCCGGGGTCTTCGAGGTCTTCCGCTCCGGATCCTCCATCACTCGGTAACTCTACCGTCGAGAAAGGAATAAATAAATACTAGCTTTTACTAAAACAGTTCAGAAAGTGCTTTTAAAAATGTTGCAAGGCTTGAATAAATTTAGGTTATTATTTTGAAAAATGTTTCCTATTGTTTTATTAGCTAAGCATATTTATTTAAAAGCAAACAGAAGCAAACAAGTGCTTTTTAATATCATTTTATTATACCAAAATAGTTTCTGTCTTGGATAAATGCCAACTATTACAGAATCAAATACTACTCATTTTTGAAAAATACTGGTGGAAGAATTATATTTTTCCACTGTCTAAATCTTTTTATAAAAATCATTTAGTTTCAGGATTAAAAGAAAAAGAAAAAGGCTAGGGGAACAGATCCAGCCGGCCTAGCCAGCAGGCCTGGCCACTAGGCACGCGTGGGCCAGGTTCAAACCTGACCTGCGGGCCCCTGGGGTCAACATCAGCGGCTGCGCGCGCTGGCTGCCCCAGGACACCAACAGGTGGGCTCCACCTGTCGGGTCCTTCTCCTACCTTCAGCCAGAGAGGTGGAGATGGACGCCGGCGAGGCTGCCGTTGTCCTCAGGCCTAGCTAGTAACGGGAACGGGTTCCTCGTGCCTCCGCCTACCTGCTCGTGGTCGGGACGTCACTGGAGATGGTCTGGGTCGCCGGCGACGAGGTGCTCGTGGCGGAAGGGTTTCGGGTTCGTGTAGAACTAGGGGCTAGGGGTATGGATTTGCTCGGGAGAGTTAGGGGAAACGTTCCTGGTGTCTAGGGGAGTGTAATGAGAGGTCGGGCAGCGCAGGAGCCGACGTGTAGCCGGAGATCGACAGGAGCTCTGAGGCGGAGGGGCCTCGGTCGATCTCGAGCACCGGGTCTCTGCGAGCTCGATTGGGCGGCTAGGGAGTGTCTACTGGTCGTGCTGAAGCTGCTTGGACGGTGCTGGAGTGCCGAGGGGTCTATTTATAGGCCAACGACGGTGACCCGACTCGGGCACGCCGGTGACTCACCGTGGCACGCGTGCAAGCACAGTGAGGTGCTGGCCTCGAAACCACGGGTTCGGGACGTGGTTTAGGGCCTCCTGGTGCAACGGCCGCAGAGGGAGAGCGAGTGGGGACGAGTTGCAGCGACCGTGCATGCTCGGCGGCGTCGGGCGCGCACGGGCACGCGTCGCCTGAGCTCTTGCGCGAGGGGGAGAGGGTCCCTGGGGTAGCTTTGCATTGAATGGTTGTCGGGGGTGTGCTTGGACACAACTGGGGAGGCTGGGACCGGCCGGAGCGTCGGCCCCTTGCGGGTGGCTCTCTTCAGCGCGCCCAGAGCGCAGTTTTGGCATGCCACGGCATGCTGTCTCGCTCTGGGGCACTTGGGACGTGTCCTCCATGTCCTGAGTGTTGTTGGGAGTGAGCCTAGCCATTATGGTTTAGTGGGAGCTCGAGCTGGTCAAGGGAGCAAGGAACACTAGTGTTGCCAGTACTGTCCTGCAGCTCAAATTGGAGTTCTTGTCACTTGTGCTTGGAGTTGGGGAGGGGCTGGTTGACTGGGTGCTCAGGGTGTTCTGGTCCTCTAACCCACCAAGTTTGGGGCCTTGACATTGGGTAAAACAATGGCTAGGAAGGTTTTTACCTTCCTGTGAGTAGGTGTTCTACAGTGACTTGGGGTGCTTCCACTCCACCACTATAAATGAAACTTAACAGGTTTGGTCTTGGGGTAAAAACATGGGGTTCCACCAAATCTGAGCTCCATTGGACAAATTTGGCTTTGCAAACTTGAAAATGTCTCTAAATGACCAGTACTGTCCTTTACAAAGGAAGTGTGGCCAAACAGAGTCTCACAAATCCCATTTTTGGTGTGGAGTCCTCATTTGGGGTGTTAGACACCTCTGCAAAGTTTCAGCTCCATTGGAGAAACTTTGCAATGTAGAGTTGTTCCAACTCTACTCTGGAGAGAGTGGGTTTTGGGCTCTCTAAGTGCACTTACCCACCTTGGATCAAGGTGAGATTTTAGGTGAGCACCTAATATGGTTTGGGAGGGCTTCTGTAATTTTATGGGAATGTACTGATATAATTTCCTTTGGAAACATCTCAAAAAGCTAAAACAGACAGAAATGGTTTTCAGGGTTTTACTCAAATAATATTAATATAAAATAGGGTTGAAAATCTTATGTATGGAACATATATGTCCTTGTGAGCTTCCATGAATTTACTCATAATTTTCTAAGGCAGGAAAGTAATCTTCCTTGTGGAAATATCATTACTGGCCTTAGAAATAGACATAGATATAAAATAGGAAAATAATATTTTAAATCAGCAAATAATGTTTTTAAAATATGAAAATGATATTAGGATCAGATCACCAACTTTGGTTGGAAGTGCCACTTGGCTTCATGAGCTTGTAGTGTATCCCAACATGATGAAGGTGATCTTGATATAAAGGAAAAAGGTTTTTTGATGAGAGCAAAATAATGAGTTCTACATGGGTTGGGGTCATCAAACAAGCAAGCATACACTCAAACAAGGGCTGACATTGCACTCAGAACATTAATTGAAAAAGTTTTAACAAGCTCTGATTTTTGCAACACAGAAAACATGGGGTGAAAAATAGGGTGTGACAGACCTATCCCCCTTACAAGAATCTCGTCCCCGAGATTCCTAAGCTAAGCGTTAAACAGCTCGGGAAATTCCGATCGGAGATAGTCTTCACGTTCCCATGTGGATTCTACTTCAGTATGGTTGCTCCACTGAACCTTGAAAAATTTGATGGTGCGGCTTCTGGTGCAACGCTCTGCTTCGTCCAAAATGCGGATCGGTCTCTCGCGGTAGGTAAGATCCGGTTGAAGGTCAATAGCTTGATGATGAATGTCCTTGTAAAGATCGGGACGGTTTGGCACTTGCAAACACTTCCTGAGCTATGACACGTGGAACACGATGTGCACACCTGAAAGTTCAAGAGGTAGCTCCAACTGATAAGCTACTTCCCCGCGCCTTGCCGTGATCTTGAAGGGTCCAATGAACCTTGGAGCTAGCTTCCCCTTGACGTGGAAACGCTTGGTCCCCTTGAGAGGCGTGACTCGCAAGTACACTTGGTCTCCGGGAACAAACTCCACGTTTCTGCGGCGAGGGTCCGCATAGCTCTTCTGCCTTGACTTAGCTGCCTCCAAGTTCTCTCGGACAAGCTGAACCTTGTCCCCTGATTCCTGCAGGGCTTCTGGTCCGAAAACAAGCCCTTCACCGGTTTCAGACCAATTGAGCGGGGGGCGGCATTTCCGCCCATATAATGCTTCCAATGTGGCCATTTGAAGACTGGACTGGTAGCTGTTGTTGTAAGAGAACTCAGCAAATGGTAGGCAGTCTTCCCACTTGGCACCATGGGCCAAAACACAAGCGCGGAGCATGTCCTCAAGTATCTGGTTCACCCTCTCGGTCTGTCCGCCCGTCTGCGGGGTGGAAAGCCATACTGAAGGAGAGTTTGGTTCTGACAGCTTCTTGAAACTTCTTCCAGAATCTTGAGGTGAACTGCGTGCCGCGGTCGGACACGATCTCTTTGGGAACTCCATGGAGACTCACCACTCGATGAATGTACACACTGGCCAACTGGCTGCCATCGTAAGTGGTGTTAACGGGGATGAAATGGGCCACCTTGGTCAAATGATCAACTATGACCCAAATGGAGTTATGACCCTTATTCGACCGGGGCAACCCGGTGATGAAGTCCATGCCGACTATATCCCACTTCCATTCCGGCACTTGAAGAGATTGTAGCAATCCAGCGGGTCGCTGGTGTTCAGCCTTGACTCGCTGACATACATCGCATTTAGCGACATAGGACCCAATTTCCCTCTTCATGCCATGCCACCAAAATCGTTCTCGGATGTCTTGGTACATCTTGGTACCACCTGGATGGATAGAGTACGGTGTGTCATGTGCCTCTTGTAGGATCAAGTCCTTAAGTTCGGCCTTGTTGGGTACGCATAAGCGCTTCCCGTACCATAATACTCCTTGCTCATCAATCGAGAATCCTGGGGCTTTGCCTTCTCGCACCTTCCTCTTGAGGCCTTCGATACTCTTGTGCCCCTTCTGGGCTTCCTTGATGTCGTCTGCCAGAGTAGGCTTGACTTCGAGGTTGGCCAGGTACCCTGGTTCGACTATCTCAAGTCCTAAGCCCTCCATCTCTTCATACAAGGCGGGTAACCTTTCCTTGAGCGTGACGTTCAAGGATCCTGCCTTCCGGCTCAAGGCATCGGCTACCACGTTCGCCTTGCCGGGATGGTACTGAATGCTGAGGTCATAATCCTTGATTAACTCAAGCGATATCCGTTGTCTCATATTCAGCTCCCTTTGGGTGAAGATATACTTCAGACTCTTGTGATATGTATATATCTCGCATCGCTTTCCCAGAAGGTAATGTCGCCACGTCTTCAGAGCATGCACTACAGCTGCTAGCTCGAGATCAGGGTGGCGTAGTTCTCCTCATGCGGTCGCAGTTGCCGTGACAAGTACGCCACGACCCTGCCATCTTGCATCAGGACTCCACTGAGCCAGGTTCCCGAGGCATCACAATATATCACAAATTCCTTGTTGATGTCCGGAGTAGCCAATACCGGGGCGGTAGTTAGCCTCTTCTTCCACTCCTGGAAGCTTGCTTCACACGCCGGTGTCCACTCGAACTTCCGGCCTTTCTTCAAGAGCTGAGTCATAGGTCGAGCGATGCTGGAGAATCCTTTGACGAACTTGCGGTAGTATCCCGCGAGCCCGAGGAAACTCCTGACATCCTTCACGTCCTTGGGAGATTCCCAGTTGGTCACTGTAGAAATCTTGGACTGATCCACGGCTAACCCGCATGCCATCAGGGTATGACCCAGAAATCCAACTTCGTTCAGCCAGAACTGACACTTGCTGAATTTGGCCTAAAGTTGGTGCTCTCGAAGCTTTCCCAGAACTAGCCTCAGGTGTTGCTCATGCTCTTCTCCGGACAGGGAGAAGATTAGTATGTCATCGATGAACACGACGACAAACTTGTCCAAATATTCCATGAAGACCTTGTTCATGAGGTACATGAAGTAGGCTAGGGCATTTGTCAAACCGAAGGGCATGACCGTGCATTCATACAGACCGTACCGGATCACGAATGCAGTCTTGGGTATATCTTCTGGTCGGATCTTCAACTGGTAGTATCCCGATCGGAGATCGATCTTGGGATATACCCTGGCCCCGTTTAACTGGTCAAACAGGTCTTCGATCTTGGGGAGTGGATACTTGTTCTTAGTTGTGACTTCATTAAGGGAACGGTAGTCGACGCAGAGTCGAATGGTACCATCCTTCTTCGAAACAAATAGAACATGTGATCCCCAAGGTGACGCACTCGGACGAATGAACCCTTTCCTGAGTTGCCCATCCAGCTGTTTCTTCAGCTCTACCAACTCCTGAGAACCCATCCTATAAGGCTTTTTATAAATAGGCCTCGATCCGGGCATAAGCTCAATGATGAACTAAATGTCTCGGTTAGGAGGCATTCCGGGTAGCCCGTGAGGAAAGACGTGCGGGTATTCACATACTATAGGCACTCGATCAAGCTCTACCTCGGAGAGACTATTGACTCGAGGTGCGTGAGCCGATACTGGCTCGGAGACGAACTTAACCTTGACCCCTTGGTTTCTTATCATGGTGATGGCCCTGTTGGCACAGTCCGAAAGACTCTGGTGCTTGTCCAACCAATCCATACCGAGGATTACTTCCACACCTTGTGATTTAAGCACAATGAGGTCTGCCAAGAAACTCGTCCCATTGATAACTATCTCGACCCTTCTACACCCTAGGTTGGTCCTTAATACTGCTCCCGGGGTTTGGATTGCCATCTGTCTGCGGAGTAAAGTAGGTTTGAAACCGCATTTTTCCGCAAACCCTTGAGTAACAAAAGAATGCGAGGCACCACAATCAAACAACACTGTTGCTGGAGTTGAGTGGACGAGGAACGTACCCAGAATGTAGTCCGGCTCTTCTTGTGCTTCTTCTGCAGTGATGTGATTGATCTGGCCCCTGCCATTGAACTGTTGGTTGCGGGGGGCCTGGTTCCTCCATGGTGCACCTTGACCGGGTTTGGGTGCATTGGGACGCGCTGCGTCGGGCTTCTTGTTGGGGCACTGCCTGGAATAATGCCCAGTCTGACCACACCCAAAGCAGGTGACTTGCCCCGGAGGGTTGGTCTTGACTCCACCGTTGCTTGGTGGTTTGACTACCGGCTTGACTTGCTGCTGAGGCTGATAATTCTGGCAGAACACCGGGTACTTGTACTGTTGCTCCTGAAAGTTGGGTCTTGCAGGTGCTGACCGCCACGGTCTTGGTCTTGCGTTACCGGGTCCTCCACTCCCTATCAGCTTGCGCTTGCGGGTGTCGTCCATTGCACGACGCTTGTCTTCCAGCATAAGCGCCTTGTTAACCAACTCGCTGAAAGTCTGGCAGTCGCAAACCACCAGCTGGTATTGCAGGGACTGCTGTACCCCTTCCATGAAGCGTTCCACCTTAGCGGCCTGAGTGTTAACATCTTCAGGTGTGTACCTTGACAGGAGATTAAACTTCTGCAGGTACTCCTTAACAGTTCCACTGCCCTGCCTCAAGGCTCGGAATTCCCGCTTCTTAATGGTCATCAGTCCAGGCGGAATGTGAGCCGCGCGAAATCCTTCCTTGAACATCTCCCACGTGATGACTTGCCCTGCCCGCATGATCTGGAATCCATCCCACCATGCCCTGGCGGTGCCTCCGAGACAGTGAGAAGCATAAAGAACTTTCTCATGATCATCTGTGCACTTGACCAGCGCAAGGAGGTCTTCAATGGTGCGACTCCAGTCATCGGCGTCCAGGGGTTCAGTCCACTCCGTGAATATGGGGGGCGTAGTCCGCATAAACTCAGAAAGAGTAGAGCGACCACCGCCATACTCATTCCGCGGCGGGTTGTCCACCAGGACTTGAGTCAGCTGCTGGATAGCGGCATTGCTGGCTTGACGCTCCTCCCGAAGAGCTTGATGAAACTCAGCCATCGTCAAGTTCTCAGGAGGAGGTCGTGGCGGAAGGTCTCTAGGCTGCTCGTGGTGACCTCCAACGTGAGCTTATCCTTCGGTTCCCTGCAGCGTCCCTGAGGAGCCGGCGTCGGGGTTGCCGAAGGTGCTGTTGCGGGTTGCATTCACCATCCTGTCATAAGAACAGACAGGTCAAAATGCCACCTAGCTTGGGAGTACAAGGATTTTCTCCTAGTAAGAGGGGGTCCAATACGTGCATGTGCCAAGTTTTTAAAACCAAAGTTTTTGACAACTGGAAATTGCATTCATGACAACTAGGTGACGTAGTCACTTACAGAATGCCCAAGGCAATACGTGACTTACATCAAGCACACATACGCAAATTAAAAATGGATACAAGGATACCTTGTACTTGGGTATTCCGATTCGCCTACGCGAAAACCTACGCGGCGGACTGCTCGGTCGCAAAGGCGGACTCAACAGGATCCTCATCTTCATCAACATCCTCTTCCTTTATAGGAGTGGAAGAAAGAATCTGCACGTCTCGGCGCCTCTTGGGCGAAGCGGCAAAGATCTCAGTGTAATCTTCCGCTGTCAGGCGGCGACTCCGAAGAGGGACTGCCTGGATGGGTAACACACCACCTCTAGTGGCATCAGCTGCCCTCCCTTCAGGTGCGCCTGCCTTCTTTACTTTGCGGTTCTGCATCTTCTCAGTGTGGAGCAGACCTTTGACTAGGTGCATCTCTTGGCGAAGCTTGACTGATTCCTTAACCAGGAAGTGTTACAGGGTGTCTGACGAGAGACTGAAGTAGGTCTGAAACCTTAGTGGCATCCCATCCTCCGTGGCTGGGGTGAGTGTCCAGCTCCCATCCACTCCTTCCTTAATGAAATGTAGATGACGAGTGACAGGCTCATTAGCCATCTCAGGGAGGATGCTGCGGAGTTGCACGAGCGCCTCTCGTGCAGCTGTCTCCACTGCCAACATTAGCCCTCCCATGTGTGGTCCTTCAAAGAACCAACTAGACGGGGAGTCATTAGCCTTCACTATCATGTCCACGTGATATTCCTTGGTGCCGGCGTTGACCCAGTGCTCGTGGTAGAGGAAGATGGGCGTGCGTTGTACGTGGCACTTCTCAAGATAATCCACCAGGAGTAGTGGAAAGCCGGTCTCCAGAAGCGTCTCAGGTATGGCAGCCATCTACAAGGCATAGGAGAGAAGTCAGAAGGTTGCATGTGCAAGAGTCTTGTGCAAGGCTGGCGTCCTAACATTCTCGGCTAACGTCCATGCTATCTAAGGCTTCCTGTAGTCAACCTGGCTCCGATACCAGTTCTGTGGGGACCCCGACTAGCAAGTCAAGTTTGCCATGCCCAGTGACCCCAAGGATCAATGTTCACTGAACACAGATACTGAATAATAGAGTCTTACATCCAAGTACCGAATTATTACATCAAATGACCAGAAGGTCGGGTTCAAGTGCAAGGCCTAAAGCCAAATAAAACGGATACATCGAGTAGCGGAAACTCGTAAAGGGCTAAGCGGTTCCCATGCCATCAAGCCTACACCGACATGCATTCTAACTCGGAAGCGTCCTAGATCACAGGTTCGTCTCTGACGGGGTACTCATCGCCAAACTCCGGTCCTTCCATGTCTGGTCAATAACATAACCAGTGCCAAGCCAATGAGTACTTTGAGCGTACTCGCAAACAGCCCATGACATATATATGGTAATGAATAACAGTAACAGATATCTCGAGTGGAATGCGATGTGGTGGTATGATCAAGTATATGCAACAAGTTAAAGAACTACTTTTGAAGAACATGTTACAGATATCAATATATCTGACAAGGGTTGAACACACCGGGTTCACCCTATATGCCAAGTCATCGGACTTGTCATAACCTCAGTGTATTAATGAGGGCTAAACCATCCGGGTTTACCCTATATGTCAAGTCACCGAACTTGATCATATTACTGTGATTATCATGATTATAACAACACCTTTTTAACACCACGCACACACACTTGGGTTATGCAGAAACTCAGGACGTAGTTTAAGCAGCACCACCCAACTGTCCTTGACCGTGGACACGGCTATTCGAATAGTTTACACTCTGCAGAGGTAGTACGCTGGACCCACGAGAAACGGAATACTTCCGTGTCATCCACGACTCGCGGTATATCCGATATACCCGAGGTAAGTATCCGATCATCATATTTCCCCTGACGATACTAGACAAAGAGATCCACTCGATTGGTACCCAGCCCACATGTTGTACGTCTTACGAGCACCGACTCTGGACTGTAACAACCATGCAGGGACCAACGGTGTGCCTGGAACTCATAATAATGGCATAGTCATCCTACCTGGCATGACCCCATCACGAGAGTGACACCGATCACTCCCGCCACTAGTAATGTGGCTCTTTGCTAGCACCGACCAGAGTAATCAACAAAGCCCCGTCCCATAAAGGGGTATCGTGGTCGTACTGGTAAGGTTGGGACGGTCGACACATCATAAATCTAATCCATTTCCGAAACCATACTCACACCAAAATCACCGGTGCATCACTTCACCAAAAGTGATCACCAACTCATCATCACCCTCGGGCATTAGTGGCACCCGACGGGGTTTTCATAAATTCTTTATTTAACTCATCATTATGCTTGAGATGATATGCCTTAACATTACTTGTCAACATGAAAATTTCATGACCCACACGGGGTAGGGTCAAGCTCAATGCAGTGTTTATACTCTACTAGCTAACATGACAGTAGCATGATCCTCGTAGATGGTGGGATCAAGCTCATCATATTTGTGGTCCGAGGAGCTATGTGAATATCACTACTATAATGCAAGGGCTTCGAAGAAGCCTTCGGTACCATCACATCAATGATGAACCGGCATCGTGATTACATGCAACGGAAAATACGAAAATACTTGCTATTCTAGCATGCATCATTTTATTTACTTAAGTCATGGAAAAAGGGCATGCTTGCCTTGATCAGCTAGGTATCCGGGGTCTTCCAGGTCTTCCGCTTCGGATCCTTCGTCACTCGGTAACTCTACCGTCGAGAAAGGAATAAATAAATACTAGCTTTTACTAAAACAGTTCATCAAGTGCTTTTAAAAATGTTGCCAGGCTTGAATAAATTCAGGTTATTATTTTGAAAAATGTTTCCTATTGTTTTATTACCTAAGCATATTTATTTAAAAGCAAACAGAAGCAAACAAGTGCTTTTTAATATCATTTTATTATTACCAAAATAGTTTCTGTCTTGGATAAATGCCAACTATTACAGAATCAAATACTACTCATTTTTAGAAAAATACTGGTGGAAGAATTATATTTTCCCACTGTCTAAATCTTTTTATAAAAATCATTTAGTTTCAGGATTAAAAGAAAAAGAAAAAGTCCAGGGGAACAGATCCAGCCGGCCCAGCCAGCAGGCCTGGCCACCACGCGCGCGTGGGCCAGTTTCAAACCTGACATGCAGGCCCCTAGGGTCAGCGTCAGCGGCTGCGCGCGTTGGCTGCCCCAGGACACCGACAGGTGGGCTCCACCTGTCGGGTTCTTCTCCTACCTCCAGCCAGAGAGGTGGAGATGGACGCCGGCAAGGCTGCCGTTGTCCTCAGGCCTAGCTAGGAACGGGAACGGGTTCCTCATGCCTCCGCCTACCTGCTCGTGGTCGGGACGTCACCGGAGATGGTCTAGGTCGCCGGCGACGAGGTGCTCGTGGCGGAAGAGTTTCGGGTTCGTGTAGAACTAGGGGCTAGGGGTATGGATTTCCTCGGGAGAGTTAGGGGAAACGTTCCTGGTGTCGAGGGGAGTGTAATGAGAGGTCGGGCAGCACAGGAGCCGTCATGTAGCCGGAGATCGACCGGACCTCCAAGGTGGAGGGGCCTCGGTCGATCTCAAGCACCGGGTCTCTGCGAGCTCGATTGGGCGGCTAGGGAGTGTCTACTGGTCGTGCTGAAGCTGCTTGGAGGGTGCTGGAGTGCCGGGGGGGTCTATTTATAGGCCAACGACGGTGACCCGACTTGGGCACGGCGGTGACTCACCGTGGCACGCGTGCAAGCACAGTGAGGTGCTGGCCGCGAAACCACGGGTTCGGGACGTGGTTTAGGGCCTCCTGGTGCAACAGCCGCAGACGGAGAGCGAGTGGGGACGAGCTGCAGCGACCGTGCAAGCTCGGCCGCGTCAGGCGCACACGGGCACGCATCGCCTGAGCTCTTGCGCGAGGGGGAGAGGGTCCCTGGGGTAGCTTTGTAGTGAATGGTTGTCGGGGGTGTGCTTGGACACAACTGGGGAGGCTGGGACCGGCCGAAGCGTCGGCGCCTTGCGGGTGGCTCTCTATAGCGCGCCCAGAGCGCAGTTTTGGCATGCCACGGCATGCTGTCTCGCTCTGGGGCACTTGGGACGTGTCCTCCATGTCCTGAGTGTTGCTGGGAGTGAGCCTAGCCATTATGGTTTAGTGGGAGCTCGAGCTGGTCAAGGGAGCAAGGAACACTAGTGTTGCCAGTACTGTCCTGCAGCTCAAATTGGAGTTCTTGTCACTTGTGCTTGGAGTAGGGGAGGGGCTGGTTGACTGGGTGCTCAGGGTGTTCTGGTGCTCTAACCCACCAAGTTTGGGGCCTTGACATTGGGTAAAACAGTGGCTAGGAAGGTTTTTACCGTCCTGTCAGTAGGTGTTCGACAGTGACTTGGGGTGCTTCCACTCCACCACTGTAAATGAAACTTAACAGGTTTGGTCTTGGGGTAAAAACATGGGGTTCCACCAAATCTAAGCTCCATTGGACAAGTTTGGCTTTGCAAACTTGAAAATGTCTCTAAATGACCAGTACTGTCCTTTACAAAGGAAGTGTGGCCAAACAGAGTCTTACAAATCCCATTTTTGGTGTGGAGTCCTCGTTTGGGGTGTTAGACACCTCTGCAAAGTTTCAGCTCCATTGGAGAAACTTTGCAATGTAGAGTTGTTCCAACTCTTCTCTGGACACAGAGGGTTTTGGGCTCTCTAAGTGCACTTACCCACCTTGGATCAAGGTGAGATTTTAGGTGAGCACCTAATATGGTTTGGGAGGGCTCCTGTAATTTTATGGGAATTTACTGATATAATTTCCTTTGGAAACATCTCAAAAAGCTAAAACAGACAGAAATGGTTTTCAGGGTTTTACTCAAATAATATTAATATAAAATAGGGTTGAAAATCTTATGTATGGAAAATATATGTCCTTCTGAGCTTCCATGAATTTACTCAGAATTTTCTAAGGCAGGAAAGTAATCTTCCTTGTGGAAATATCATTACTGGCCTTAGAAATAGACATAGATATAAAATAGGAAAATAATATTTTAAATCACCAAATAATGTTTTTAAAAGATGAAAATGATATTAGGATCAGATCACCAACTTTGGTTGGAAGTTCCACTTGGCTTCATGAGCTTGTAGTGTATCCCAACATGATTAAGGTGATCTTGATATAAAGGAAAAAGGGTTTTTGATGAGAGCAAAATAATGAGTTTTACATGGGTTGGAGTCATCAAACAAGCAAGCATACACTCAAACAAGGGCTGACATTGCACTCACAATATTAATTGAAAAAGTTTTAACAAGCTCTGATTTTTGCAACACAGAAAACTTGGGGTGAAAAACAGGGTGTGACATCATCGAATTCATCTGTGAGAATCGGGACATCTGCGCATGGAAACCTTCTGACATGTTAGGTGTACCGAGAGAATTCGCTGAGCACCACCTTAACATTGACCCTAAGATAAAGCCGGTTCGGCAGTATCTTCGCCGGTTTAACAAAGAATGGTGTAAAGCCATTGGGGAGGAAGACGCCTGGCTCTTGGCCGTTGGATTCATTGTTGAGGTTTTTCATCATGTGTGGTTGGCTAATCCGATTTTGGTGCTCAAGAAGAATGGTACCTTCCACATGTGCATTGACTACACCGACCATAATAGGGACTGCCCAAAGGACCCTTTCACCCTCCCTCGCATTGACCAAATCATTGATTCTACAGCAGGTTGTGAGCGACTGTGTTTTCTGGATGCTTACTCAGGGTATCACCAGATCAAGATGGCTCTGGCAGACCAGGAGAAGACATCATTTATAACTCCCTTTGGAGCCTTCTGCTATGTGTCTATGCCATTCGGGCTCAAGAGCGCGGGTGCGAATTATCAACCATGCATCCAGAATTGCCTGCACAGTCAGATTGGGCGCAATGTTCACGCCTATGTTGATGACATAGTGGTCAGATCCGAGAAGAAAGAGTCACTTTTGGAGGACCTCAAGGAGACTTTTGACAATTTGCGCACGTATCAGATGAGTCTTAACCCGACCAAATGTGTTTTTGGTGTTCCTGCAGGAAAATTATTTTGCTTTTTGGTGTCAGAACGAGGCATCAAGGCGATCCCGGATAAAATCGAAGCGATCACTTCGCTTGGCAAGCCGGCCAATGTCAACCAAGTTCAGCGCATGGCGGGTCGTATTGCGGCACTAAGTCGTTTCATAAGTCGCCTTGGAATAAAGGCCATCCCTCTTTATCAACTGCTCAAGAAAACTGATCGTTTTGTGTGGACGGATGAAGCCAATGAAACTTTTGAGGCCTTGAAGAAACAACTGGTTGAGCCGCTGCTACGGCAACACACAACAGCGCCAGAGATTGACACGTTGACGGAGACTGGGCTTGCGTTGGTTTTTCCCTTGAAGAGGAAAGGGTGATGCAGCACAGGAGCAGTAAGTTTTCCCTCAGTTTGAGAACCAAGGTATCAATCCAGTAGAAGAATCTCATCAAGTCCAGAGTACCTGCGCAAACACAAACGAGCTTGCACCCAACGCTATAAAGGGGTTGTCAATCCCTTCAAGATTGATTGCAAAGTGAGATCTGAAGGAGGAAAGTACAACGAAGAAAAAGAGTAAGGATGAAAATATGGTGTGAAGTAGACCCGGGGGCCATAGTGTTCACTAGAGGCTTCTCTCAAAATAGCAAACATTACGGTGGGGAACAGATTGTTGTCGAGCAATTGATAGAACCCCGCAAAGTCATGACGATATCTAAGGCAATGATCATACATATAGGCGTCACATCCGAGACAAGTAGACTGATACTTTCTGCATCTACTACTATTACTCCACACATCGACCGCTATCCAACATGCATCTAGTGTATTGAGTTCATGACAAATAGAGTAACGCCTTAAGAAAGATGACATGATGTAGAGGGATAATCTTAAACCAATGATGAAACCCCCATCTTTTTACCCTTGATGGCAACAACATGATGCGTGCCTCGCTACCCCTTCTATCACTGGGTGAGGTCACCGCATGGTATGAACCCAAAACCAAGCACTTCTCCCATTGCAAGAATCATAGGTCAAGTTGGCCAAACAAAACCCACAACTCGAAGAGAATTACAAGGATATGAAATCATGCATAAGAGAGATCAGAAGAAACTCAAATAAGATTCATAGATAATCTGATCATAAATCCACAATTCATCGGATCTCGACAAACACACCGCAAAAGAAGATTACATCAGATAGATCTCCACGAAGATCATGGTGAACTTTGTATTGAAGATCCAAGAGAGAGAAGAAGCCATCTAGCTACTAGCTATGGACCCGTAGGTCTGTGGTGAACTAGTCACGCATCATCGGAGAGGTCATGGTGTTGATGAAGAAGCTCTCCATATCCGAATCCCCCCTCCGGCAGGGCACCAAAACGTGCCCCAGATGGGATCTTGCGGAGACAGAAGGTTGCGGCGGCAGAAAAGTACTTTCGATGATCTCCTGATTTTTTCTGGAATTTTAGGGAATATATAGGCAGAACACCTAGGGCAGATGTGGCCCAGGGAGCCCACAAGCCTGGGAGGCGCTGCTACTGCAACAAAAGACCTTCCAACGACGCCATAAATAGGAGTGTTGCTTGATACTCCTCAGCAGTGGTACCAGGAATCCTTCTGCTACGGCTACGCCTTAAGGGACTTCCTAGGCAAATATGCAAAGGATTTCCCCCGTGGCCGTGGAGCCTTGTATTGGTGTTCCCTCAAAGCGGAAAGGGTGATGTAGTGTAGCGGTGGTAAGTATTTCCCTCAGTTTGAGAACCAAGGTTTCGATCTAGTGAAGGAGTAACACAAGAGCCTGCACAAACACAAAAAGCTTGCTCCCAATGCTATGAAGGGGTTGTCAATCCCTTATAGATTGTTCGCCAAGTGAGAACTAAAAGCAACAAAGTAACAAAGCAAAGTAAAAGCGAAAGTGGTAACGATAGATGTGAATAGACCCGGGGGGCGTAGTGTTTACTAGTGGCTTCTCTCATGAAAGCAAGTAGACGGTGGGTGAACAAATTACTGTCGAGCAATTGATAGAACCGCGCAAAGTCGTGAAGTCATCTATGGCAATGATTATATCTTTAGGCATCACGTCCAAAACAAGTAGACCAATACTGTCTGCATCTACTACTATTACTCCACACGTCGACCGCTATCCAGCATGCATCTAGTGTATTAAGTCCAAAAGAACAGAGTAACGCCTTAAGCAAGATGACATGATGTAGATGGACAATCTCATATCAACGACAGAGCCCATCTTGTTACCCTTGATGGCAACTACAAATGTGTGCCTTGCTGCCCCTACTGTCACTCGGAAAGGTCACCACATGGTAAGAACCCAAAACCAAGCACTTCTCCCATTGCAAGAATCATAGATCTAGTTGGCCAAACAAAACCCAAGACTCGAAGAGACTTACAAGGATATCAAATCATGCATATAAGAAATCAGCAAAGACTCAAATATATATCTTAGATAATCTGATCACAAATCCACAATTTATTGGATCTCGAAAAACACACTGCCAAAGAAGATTACATCGGATAGATCTCCATGAAGATCATGGAGAACTTTGTATTGAAGATCCAAGAGAGAGAAGAAGGCATCTAGCTACTAACTACAGACCCGTAGGTCTGAAGTGAACTACTCACGAGTCATTGGAGGGGCGATGATGATGATGAAGAAGCCCTCCAACTCCAAAGTCCCCTCCGGTAGGGCGCCGAGAAGGGTCTGCAGATGAGACCTCGCGGAAACGGAAGCTTGCAGCGGCGGAAAAGTACTTTCGTGGATCCCTTGATTTTTTTCTGATTTTTAGGGAATATATAGGCGCAAGATCTATGTCAGGGGGCGCTCAGGGAGGCCACAAGACTTGCCACCGCCGCCTCCCCTTGGTGGGAGAGTTGGGCTTGTGGGCTCCCAGGAGCCCTCCTGGCTTGGCCCACAGGCCCCCTGATCTTCTTCCGTTCGGGAAAAAATCATTTCGGGGATTTTATTCCGTTTGGACTCCGTTCCAAAATCAGATCTGAAAAGAGCCAAAAACACAGAAAAAATAGGATCTGGCACTTGGCACTGAATTAATAAGTTAGTCCCAAAAAAGATATAAAAGGTACATAAAACATCCAAAGATAACAAGATAACAGCGTGAAACCATCAAAAATTATAGATACGTTTGAGACGTATCAGGCGTGGGCCCCCTGGCCGCGGCTAGGGGGGGATTGTGGGGTCCCTGGTGGAGCCCTGCCTTGGTTCTCAAGCTTCCCAATCTTCTTCTATTTTGGAAAAAATTGTTTTGGAAGTTTCGTTCCGTTTGGACTCCGTTTCAAATCCTCCTCTTAAAGGGGTCAAAAACACGGAAAAAACAGGAACTGGCACTTGGCACTGAGTTAATAAGTTGGTCCCAAAAAATATATAAAGGGTCTACAAAACATCCAAAGTTTGACAACATAATAGCATGAAACCATCAAAAATGATGGATTCATTGCACACGTATCAAGCATCCCCAAGCTTAACTCATGCTCGTCCTCGAGTAGGGAAGTCATAAAGACTGAAATTTTGATGTGGAATGCTACCTAGCATAGTTGTCCTTTGTAACTTATTTCATGTGACATGAATGTTCAGATCAGTAAGATTCAAAACAATACTTTGCTATTGACATGAAAACAATAATACTTCAAGCAAACTAGCAAGGTAATCATGAACTTTTGAAATAACAAGGCCAAAGAAAGTTATCCCTACAAAATCATATAGTCTCGCTATGCTCCATCATCCTCACACAACTAACTTAAATCATGCACAACCCCGGTATTGGCCAAGTAATTGTTTTCGAACTCTTACTTTCTCAAACCTTTCACAACTATCATGCAATACATGAGCGTGAGCCATGGATATAGCACTATAGGTGGAAAAAAGTGTGGTGGTGGTTGTGAGACAAAAAAGGAGGAGATGGTCACATTGACTCGGTGTATCAAAGGGTTATGGAGATGCCCATTAATAGATATCAATGTGAATGAGTAGGGATTGCTATACAAAGGATGCACTAGAGCTATAAGTATGTGAAATCTCAAAAGGAGAACTAGTGGGTGTGCATCCAACTTGCTTGCTCACGAAGACCTAGGGCAATTTGAGGAAGCCCATCATTGGAATATACAAGACAAGTTATATAATAAAGATTCCCACTAGCATATGGTGGTGATGAAACGAGAGGCTCTCCATCATGAAGAACATGGTGCTTTTATGAACCACAAGTGTGGAAAAAGATATTAGCATTGTCCCTTCTCTCTTTTTCTCTTTTTTTTATTTGGGCTCTTGGGCCTCTTTTTTTCTTTTTTTTTATTTGGGCTCTTTGGCCTCTTTTTTTTATTTCCTCACATGGGACAATGCTCTAATAATGATGATCATCACACTTTTATTTACTCACATCTCAAAGCTTAGAACGATGATGACTCTATAAGAAATGCCTCCGGCAGTGTACTGGGATGTGCAACGATCTACCTTGGCGTATGACGTTGAAACATCTTGCTAGATATCTTACGATCATGTAATGGCAATATGAGAGTGACGGCACAAGTCATGAGATGGAACGGTGGGAGTTGCATGGCAATATATCTTGGAATGGCAATGAAAATGCCATAGTAGGTAGGTATGGTGGCTGTTTTGAGGAAGGCATATGGTGGGTTTGTGTACCGGTGAAAGTTGCACGGCACTAGAGAAGCTAGCAAAGGTGGAAGGTGAAAGTGCATCTATACCATGGACTCACATTAGTCATGAAGAACTCACATACTTGTTGCCGAAGTTTTTATTAGTAATCGAAACAAAGTGCTAAGCGCATACTCCTAGGGGAAGGGTTGGGAGGTGTTAACCATCGCGCGATCCCGACCTGAACACAAAGGATGACAATCAATAGATCAATTATGCTCCAACTTCCTAACATAGCGGTTCACCATATGTGCATGCTAAGGGAATCACTTACTTCAACACAAGTAATTCTAGATTCACAACACACTACTAACATAACTCTTAATATTACCAAATCCACGTCTCAAAACTAATTGAGAGGAATCAAGACTTCTCTTTCTACTCAATGCACATGAAGATGGAGGTTTTTGTATCCTCTTTGGGTACCTATCATCTTTGGGACTACTTTCATAAAATAAGCAAATACCAAGTCATGCACCGCCGTGCTCTAAAAGATCTAAGTGAAGCACAAAGAGCAAAATTATCTAGCTCAAAAGATATAAGTGAAGCACGATGAGCATTCTAGCAAAATCATGATGAGTGTGTGTCTCTCTCTCAAAAAGGTGTGCAGCAAGGATGATTGTGACACAACAAAAATAAAAGACTCCTATGATACAAGACACTCCAGGCAAAACACATATCATGTGGTGAATAAAAATATAGCTCCAAGTAATGTTACCGATGGATTGAAGATGAAAGAGGGGATGCCTTCCTGGGGCATCCCAAAGCATAGGCTTTTTGGTGTCCTTGAATTTGGCTTGGGATGCGTTGGGCATCCCCAAGCTTGAGCTCTTTCCACTCCTTATCTCTTTTTCCATGAGAACATCACCCAAAACTTGAAAACTTCACAACACAAAACTTAAACAGAAACTCGTGATAACATTAGCACAAGAAAACAAACTACCACCTCTTTAGGTGCTGTAGGAATCTTGATTTCTATTTATATTGGTGTTAGATTACTGTATTCTCACTTTTCCATGGCTAGTACCCCCGACACTATCCATTGTTTCATCAAAACAAGCAACCAACTCAACAAAAACAGAATCTATCAAAAACAGACTTGTCTGAGCAATCTGTATACTTCGTATACTTCTGGTACCTCAAAACTTCTGACAAATTACGACTGCCTGGGAAAAGGCATATAAACCAGCAGCACAAAGAATCAACTCAAAAGCTCTTTCTGAATTAAAATGAAAAATAATCTCGTGAGCGAAAAGTTTCTGTGTTTTTTCCAGCAGGATCAAACAACCATCACCAAGACTAGTCATAAAGGTTTTGCTTGGCTCAAACACAAAAATAAACACAAAAGACACAATCATAACATAATTATGATGGTGTGGACGCAACAAAACAGAAAGAAAAAGAAATAAATTCATTGGGTTGCCTCCCAACATGCGCTATTGTTTAACGCCCTTAGCTAGGCATAAAGCGATAGAATCACGTATCGTCGTCTTTGGTGCTCAAACCATAAGTATCCCTCATCATGGATTCATAAGGCAATCTTATTTTCTTTCTAGGAAATTGCTCGATGCCCTTCTTTAAAGGAAATTGAAATCTAATATTCCCTTCCTTCATATCGATGATAGCACCGATAGTCCTTAGGAAAGGTCTACCAAGAATAATAGGGCATGTAGGATTGCAATCAATGTCAAGCACAATGAAATGCACGGGTAGATAGTTCCTATTTGCAATAATAAGAACATCATTGATACTTCCCATGGGTTTCTTGACAGTAGAATCCGCAAGATGCAAATTAAGAGAACACTCCTCAATCTCATTAAAACCCAGAACATCACATAAAGACTTTGGAATCGCGGAAACACTAGCACCCCAATCACACAAAGCATTGCATTCATAGTTTTTGATTTTGGTTTTGATAGTAGGTTCTCACTCATCATGAAGCTTTCTAGGGATAGATACTTCCAATTCAAGTTTCTCTTCAAGAGATTTTATCATAGATTCGACGATATGACCGGTAAAGGCCTTGTTTTGGCTATAAGCGTGTGGAGAGTTTAGCATGGATTGCATCAAGGAAATGCATTCAATCAAGAAACAACTATCATAATTGAATTCCATGAAATCCAAAGTAGTAATTTCATTACTACTCAAAGTTTTAATATCTTCTACTCCACTTTCAATGCTTTTAGCATCATGATATATGGACTCCGAATCATTGGGGAGTTTTTCAACCAAGATGGATTCATATCCAGCCCCATCATCATTAGGTTTGACACAAGAAAACAAAGATTCAATTGGAGTCACACCAAGCACTTTAAGATCTTCGTTATTCTTATCACGAGAACACGCCTTTTTAAGCCGTTCATGTCTAGCACGAATTTGGGCGGTTCTTTCTTTGCTCTCACTCATGGAAACACGCATAGATTTCAAAGTTTCATCCATATTGATCTTGGGAGGAGCACATATAACTTACAAAGCATCAATATAACTAGACATTCTATCAACGCTCTTAGCCAAATCGTCAATTTTGAGTAGTTTTTCCTCTATGGACGCATTGAAAATCTTTTGCGAGTTGATAAACTCTTTGATATTACTCTCTAGATCAGAGTGTAATCTATTGTAATTTCCATGAGTATTGTTGTAGGAGTTGCCAAAGTTATTAGAGGAGTTACTAGGAAAAGGCCTAGGAACATAGTTTCCTCTAAAAGCATTGTTGTTGCCAAAATTATTCCTACCAACAAAATTAACGTCCAAGCTAGCGTTGCTACTCTCAATCAAGGAAGACAAGGGAATATCATTAGGATATAAAGGAGCACTTCTACTAGCAACCAAATTCATTAACTCATCCATCTGAGCACTCAACGAGTTAATTTCTTCTATAGCGTGTACCTTCTTACTAGTAGGTGACATTTCAGTGTGCCACTGAGAGTAGTTCGTCATGATATTGTCTAGGAGTTTTGTGGCTTCTCCTAATGTGATTTCCATGAACGTTCCACCTGAGGCGGAGTCCAAGATATTTCTAGAAGCGAAATTCAAGCCAGCGTAAAAGATTTGTATAATCATCCAAAGACTCAAGCCATGAGCTGGACAATTTCTAATCATCAATTTCATTCTCTCCCAAGATTGTGCAACATGTTCATGATCAAGTTGCTCAAAATTCATAATATCATTATGGAGAGAGATAATCTTAGCCAGCGGAAAATACTTGGATATATAAGCATCTTTGCACTTATCCCAAGAATCAATACTATTTTTGGGCAAAGACGAAACCAAGTTTTTGCTCGATCTCGCAACGAGAAAGGAAAAAGCTTCAATTTAATAACATCATTATCCACATATTTCTTCTTTTGCATATCGCAAAGCTCAATGAAGGTATTAAGATGGGATGCGGCATCTTCACTAGGAAGGCCGGAGAATTGCTCTTTCATAACAAGATTCAGCAAAGCGGCATTGATTTCGTATGACTCCGCACTAGTGGCGGGAGCAATCGGAGTACTAATAAAATCATTATTATTAGTTCTCGAGAAGTCACAAAGTTTGGTGTTTTCAGTCATGGTGACTTCGGCAAGTAGGCAAGCACACAAGCGAACAAAGAGCAAGCGAGAGAAAGGGGCAAGCGAAAAGGCAAACGAAAAGGCAAATATTTTTGTAAATTTTTGTTTTTCAAAAGTGGGGGAGAGGAAACCGAGAGGCAAAATAGTAAATGCAAGAGATGAGGTTGCGACACTTACTTGGATGAGTTCTTGACTTGATCCTCCCTGGCAACGACGCCAGAAATTCTTCTTCTACGGCAACAGACAACAGCGCCAGAGATTGACACGTTGACGGAGACTGGGCTTGCGTTGGTTTTTCCCTTGAAGAGGAAAGGGTGATGCAGCACAGGAGCAGTAAGTATTTCCCTCAGTTTGAGAACCAAGGTATCAATCTAGTAGGAGAATCTCTTCAAGTCCACAGTATCTGCGCAAACACAAACGAGCTTGCACCCAACGCTATAAAGGGCTTGTCAATCCCTTCAAGATTGATTGCAAAGTGAGATCTGAAGGCGGAAAGTGCAACGAAGAAAAAGAGTAAGGATGAAAATATGGTTAGAAGTAGACCCAGGGGCCATAGTGTTCACTAGAGGCTTCTCTCAAAATAGCAAATATTACGGTGGGTGAACAAATTACTATAGAGCAATTGATAGAACCGAGAAAAGTCATGACGATATCTAAGGCAATGATCATACGTATAGGCATCACGTCCGAGACAAGTAGACTGATACTTTCTGCATCTACTACTATTACTCCACCCATCGACCGCTATCCAGCATGCATCTAGTGTATTGAGTTCATGAGGAACAGAGTAATGCCTTAAGCAAGATGACATGATGTAGAGGGATAATCTCAAACCAATGATGAAAACCCCATCTTTTCACCCTTGATGGCAACAACATGATGCGTGCCTCGCTACCCCTTCTGTCACTGGGTGAGGTCACCGCCCGGTATGAACCCAAAACCAAGCACTTCTCCCATTGCAAGAATCATAGATCAAGCTGGCCAAACAAAACCCACAACTCGAAGAGAATTACAAGGATATGAAATCATGCATAAGAGAGATCAGAAGAAACTCAAATAAGATTCATAGATAATCTGATCATAAATCCACAATTCATCGGATCTCGACAAACACACCGCAAAAGAAGATTACATCGGATAGATCTCCATGAAGATCATGGAGAACTTTGTATTGAAGATCCAAGAGAGAGAAGAAACCATTTACCTACTAGCTATGGACCCGTAGGTGTGTGGTGAACTACTCACGCATCATCAGAGAGGTCATGGTGTTGATGAAGAACCCTCCGTATCCGAATCCCCCCTCCGGCAGGGCACCAGAACGTGCCCCAGATGGGATCTTGCGGAGACAGAAGCTTGCAGCGGCGGAAAAGTACTTTCGATGATCTCCTGATTTTTTCTAGGATTTTAGGGAATATGTAGGCAGAAGACCTAGGGCAGAGGTGGCCCAGGGAGCCCACAAGCCTGGGAGGCGCGGGCCCCCTGGCAGCGGCTAGGGTGCTTGTGGGGTCCCTGGTGGCCCCCTGCCTTGGTTCTCAAGCTTCTCGATCTTCTTCTGTTTCGGAAAAAATCTTTTTGGAAGTTCCGTTCCGTTTGGACTCCGTTTCAAATCCTCCTCTGGAAGGGGTCAAAAACACGGAAAAAACAGGAACTGACACTTGGCACTGAGTTAATAAGTTAGTCCCAAAAAATATATATAAGGCATACAAAACATCCAATGTTTGACAAGATAATAGCGTGAAACCATCAAAAATCATAGATACGTTAGAGACGTATCAGCCGCGTGTCTTAGCCGCCCCGATTGACAAAGAGCCTATGCTCCTGTACATTGCTGCCAACTCTAAAGCAGTAAGCGTAGCAGTGGTCATCGAGCGCAAAGAGGAAGGTAAGGAATACCTGGTTCAAAGACCGGTTTACTTTGTCAGCGAGGTTCTAACCCTCTCTAAACAGAGTTAGTCTGTGGGATTTTTATGGCGAGTCAAAAATTGAAACATTACTTTCAAGAGCATCCCATCACGGTAGTCAGTTCTGCGCCGCTTGGTGATATTATACAGAACCATGAAGCAACCGGGCGGATTGCTAAGTGGGCTATTGAGCTTCGACCCCATCATGTGAAATATACAACTCACACGGCCATTAAGTCTCAGGCCTTAGTGGATTTCATCAATGATTGGACCGAGTTACAAATTCCAGAACACAGACCTGATCACACGTATTGGACTATCCGTTTTGATGGGTCTAAACAGCTGGAAGGCGCGGGGGCTGGCGTAGTATTGACCTCACCTCAGGGTGACAAATTCTGCTATGTCCTCCGACTTATGTTCCCATGTACCAACAATGCGGTAGAATACGAAGCTTTGCTCAATGGGCTTAGAATCGCCAAAGAGATGAAGCTTAGTCGAGTTAGATGCTTGGGCGACTCAGACCTGGTGGGACAGCAAGTCTCTGGCACATGGAATTCCAGAGATCCCCTGATGGATGCTTATAGACGTGTCGTGTCACACGTGGCGGGTCATTTTCATGGTTATCAGGTTGACCATATTGATCGTCGACTCAACGAGGTGGTTGATGCTCTTTCACGACTCGGATCACAGCGTAAGCCGATCCCCCCTAACGTATTTTTGGATATATTGCATAACCCCTTAGTAAAATTGCCTTAAGAAGAAGACTTGGTGGTTCCTGACCCTGAGTCTCAACTTGTGGAGGCTCTCCGTGCTACTCTAGATTGGACAATCTCCTACATGGCGTATCTGGCATGAGGCGAGTTACCTACTGATGAGTTGTTGGCCCGCCATATTATCCGTTGATGCAAGTCTATGATCATACATAAAGGCGAGTTACACAAGCGAAACACTTCTGGAATTTTCCAAAGGCGTGTCTCGTCTAAGGAAGTGTGTGCGATTCTCAACGAGATACATGCAGGTGACTGTGGACATCATGCCGGGTCACGCTCTCTGGTGTCCAAGGCCTTTAGGCATGGGTTTTACTGGTTGACAGGTCATGCAGATGCTAAGTACATAGTACGTAGATGTGATGGTTGCCAAAAATTTGGGCGTCAGGTGCATGTGCCGGTTCAGGAATTGCAGATGATTCCAATTACATGGCCTTTTGCGGTCTGGGGGCTCGACATGGTTGGTCCCTTCAAGATGTCATCCAATAAAAAGACTCACCTATTGGTGGCAGTTGACATGTTTACCAAGTGGGTTGAAGCAGAGCCGGACAAAAGTTGTGATGCACACACGACCGTCAAGTTCCTGAAGAAGTTGATTTTTTTCTTCGGGTATCCTCATAGTATTATTACTGATGATGTTACTAATTTATCCAAAGGCGACATGCAAGAGTTTTGTGCAATGGAGCACATCCGTCTTGATGTTTCTGCAGTTGCACACCCCCAGTCTAATGGACAGGCGAAGAGGGAAAATCATGAAATATTGCAGCGAATCAAGCCCCGGCTTATGGAACCTCTGGAACATACTCCGGGATGCTGGGTTGAAGAGTTGCCTTCAGTTTTATGGAGCATCAGAACCACCCCTAATCGGTCTACTCGTTACACGCCCTTTTTCTTCGTCTATGGAGCAGAGGCGATGTTACCAAGTGACATCAAACACGACTCGCCACGAGTCGCCGCCTATGTGGAACAAGACAACGAGCTAGCGTGTCAAGATTCGTTGGATGCCCTGGAGGAAGAGCGCGACTTGGCTGTGTCACGATCGGCGATTTATCAATAGGACTTACGACGCTATCATAGCCGCCGAGTCAAAAGCCGGGCCTTTCAGGAGGGCGACTTAGTGCTCCGATTGATTCAGGATCATACCGGTATGCATAAGTTATCTCCTCCATGGGAAGGTCCTTTTGTCGTCAACAAAACTCTTCACAACGGTTCATACTACCTGGTGGATTTTTGTCCAGATAGGCCAACTACAGAGGTTGAGATGACCCGGCCATGGAACATCGCCCACTTACAGCCATACTATACTTAGAGCCACTGGCTCCTTATCTATGTCTAAAAATTTAGTCTTTGTAATCTCTCTTTATATATATAAAGCAGTAAAGCCGACACCCACAAACTTCGGGGTTTCTACCGTTTCAGCTTCTTGAAAGCATGAGTCTTTATTGTTCCATAGGTCGTCCAAGCATGGACGCTATCTGCATCAAAGAGCATAAGTCGCCACGTTGCGCTTATTTCAAAATTGGATGTTGGTACGCTAAAGAGGACCAAAGTTGCCACGTTGCACGGTTCAAACATGGGCACCCTATATGGTTTTGAGAATTAAGTCGGCTTACTTGGGGGCTACTAGCTTCCAAGTCGCTTTGCAGTAAGAGCGCACACGCTTATGCAATCCTACGTCTGACTTTTCCCTAATCATTGGTTGGGGGCTTCTGCACATTGAGTTCAACCTAAATACCCTCTTGGCTAGCGAAAAATTAACACATTACAATGGTTATACTAGAATTTGTGTTTGGCGACTCGCCCTATGGTCCCATGTACTCTTGGCGAGTCAATCCACCTTTTGGACCCTGAACTTGCCTTGGTTAAAACATGACGGGTGCTAGTGGGAGCCGGCACACGGAAAATAGACAAACCATGGATTCACTGAACCTGCTTCACTGAAGCTTGACTCGCGCCTGATCAGACGGTCTAAACAACTCGGGCTGTTGCAAAATCCTTCTTGGGGTAGCACTAGAGTTTTGCAAACTCGTCCTATCCTGTCGTAACTCACCGAGACGACAAACTTTATGACTATCTTTGTGGCACAACCCAAAGGTTTCATAAAACTCTATTATAACCCGTCGCGACTCATTGAGCCAGTTTATTACTTTTCTCTGATAAACAGGGGAAAGATCTTTCTTGTCAAACATGGCAAAGCATTAGGAAAGGTGATTCATATTCATGAAGGTTGAAACTTCCAACGCCATCACAAGGTATAGTTATCATACTGTTTTCAAAATCCTAGTCTATTACATGGCTCAGCGGGCCATACCAGGAAACATAACCCGGCCATAAAGGATCAAAGTATTCTCTACGGATAAACTTCATGTCAGTTTGACTCATGTCTGTTTGATCTGTAAGTCGCCCAATTTCCAATTGCAATTTGTCAAGGCATGGAACTTGTCTTCATCAGTTAAGACGGTGGACAGATTGACATCAAAGTCAAAAGGATTCTTACGGCATCGCGGAGTCAAGCTGGTGATTTCATATGACAGAGGAGTCACCCTTTTGATGTGCTCGTCATAAGCCACCTAATAATTGCCTAAATCTAGGTCGGCCGCTAGCTGAGTCGCTGCAAAGCTAGATTCTTTTACACAATGGTGTTAGTCCTCCTAAGTAAAATCCGACCCGTTATCCTTCATCTCTGGAAATCCACCAGTCACCTCTTCCGGCTTAAGTTCTGGAGCATAGGCGAAACACCGGCTCAAGGCAGTTAGCGCTCCCTTGCGGGCAGCTGACCTATTTAGCTCCTCTATCCGGAGTGGCAATGTTCACAAGCAACCCAGCATATGCTTGATAGATTTTATGGGCTCCCTGTTGCCCATAATAGCCTTCATGGTCATCACACCACTAGTATACAACTGCTCTTTCAAAGTATAAATCGCCTTCAGCTTCAGAATGAAGTCATCCTGCAGGGTGGCGGCTCGCGGACCTACAGGTGACAAAGCAGGATTATAAGTGGTTGCAAGGTTGTACGAAGCACTTTCAGAAGGAGATAATTGCCCCTTACCAAATATGGCATGGGTCATTTTGGAGATGTGATGCTTCAAGCCAGAGAGTTCTTGTACGGTGGCTTTCAGCTTCTCTTCCTCTTGTTCTGCCCTTTTCAAAATGGCAGCTTGCTCAGCATGGGCCTTGTCTTCAAACCTTTTGTGTTGTGCTTTCATTTTTTCCATGTCAGTTAGAGCAAGGCGAAACTTCTCTTCAAACTTAGCTCAAGCGTCCTTCTTCTCTGCCAAGCTTTGTTTAAGCTGGCCATAGTTGAGTCGACCCGAGTCAATGATTCCTGCAACAAACATCGGAAAAGCAAGTTTCAAGACCATTGCAACCAACATCCCTGACACTTGGGGGCTAATGTAGAACAGGTAACACAATAATAGTCATGTTGTTGCAGCAATATTAATATGAGGTCACGCCCAGAGATTGTCCCTCAACTCCCTACGAGGAAGCAATCCCACAACAACATTCCAGTTAAGTAACAGTTGTAGTTGTATAAGATCAGGGCACAACTCCAAGTCATCCTCTAACCGTGGACATGGCTATCCGGATAGATAAGTTCTTCCCTGCAGGGTGCACAACATATTCCCCGTCACGCTCGATAAGCTCTGGCCGGACACACTTTCCTAGGTCATGCCCGGCCCTGGAACATCGACACGTCGCAGCCCCACCTAGACTCAATAGAGAGGCTAGCCCGTCGGTCTAAATCCTAAGCACGCAGGGGAATGGGCCCATCACCCTTTGCACTCCTGCATGATGCGAGGGTTGCCGAGGTCAGTCCTAGCACCCCTTATTATAAGCGTGATGCCTATCCAGACCACTTAGTCGCGCGCTGCTCCATTGCTGACGTCTGAAGAGATTTGGCTGATACCACGATGTCGAGTACCAGTAACTCCTCCCACGTAGAGGGTTAGTGCAAATAAGGTCTCTGACCAACCCAGATCAAATACCCAAATCCATTAACATTTTAATTAACTAATCAACACATCCACGCGGGAATCCAGCCGCCTAACACTATTCATCAAAGTTCCCAGTAACACGGTCAAGTAACTGTGTGGGTGTAACATCAGGGGGATCCGAAGTATCACCCTCGTTGGATCCCGGATGATGTAACCATCAAGGTGGACTTACAGGAATCACCCTCGAGGGTCTCACACTTGAGGGGGTGAACGACAGAGTCATCGTAGGGAGTGGTGAAGGAGGAATCACCCTCGATAACCACGACCGATTAGCTGCACTACAGAGATATCATCATAGTACTTCGCGAGGTGTCACCCTTGATACCCGATAATAGCTCTGCAGCGTCATACAACTAAAGGGGGTGTAAGTGCTGTGTCAGTTCTTGGCTCGTCGATCAGGGATCGAGACTTGACGACAAAGCAGGGGCAACTAGACTAAGGGCCAGAGGGGATGCCTGCTCCACCCATACTAAACAGTTTTAAGGTGCAGTACTGAAAGTAGTAGTTCAGCAAAATCGGGCTATGCATCAGAATAGGATCTATCGACAACAGTAGCAAAATTCTAATGCAAGCATGAGGGAGAAAGAAAAGGGCGATATAGGAATGATCAAGGGGGTTTGCTTGCCTTTTTTCTCTGCGACAAAGGGATGCTCGTCAGGAGGGTAGTCGTACCCGGTAGCAGCGTCAGTCTCGGGGTCTACCGGTAAGAAGAGGGGGAAGAAACAATATCATCAGAAGTACGAATCACCCTCGATAACCACAACCGACTAGCTGCACTACAGAGATATCATCAGAAGTACTCCGCGAGGTTTCACCCTCGGTGCCCGATAGTAGCTCTGCAGCGCCGTACAACTAAGGGGGGTGTAAGTGTTGTGTCGGGTCTTGGCTCGTCGATCAGGGATTCGGGATTTGACGATAAAGCGGGGGCAACTAGACTAAGGGTCGGAGGGGATGACTGCTCCACCTATACTAAACAGTTTTTAGGTGAAGTAAAGTAGCAGTTCATCAAAAACAGGCTATGTACCAGAATAGGATCTATGTACAACAGTAGAAAAATTCTAATGCAAGCATGAGAGAGAGAATTGGCGATATAGGGATGATCAAGGGGGGTTTGCTTGCCTGGTTGCTCTACAGACAAAACGGATCCTCGGCCATGAAGTAGTCGATCACCAGATCATCATCGGTCTCGGGCTCTACCGGAAAGGAAGTAACAGAGGGAAAACACAATAAATAACATAGCAATCAAAAGCATCACAAAGCGAGACGTGGCTAAAGGCAGCGCTAGGCATGAGCTAACGCGGTATCATTCGTCATAGACGGATCGGGAAAATATCTGATGATATTTCCCGGGTCTCTGGCTACTGACGGTTAGACGAAAACGATGGAAAAGTTTCACGTTCACTATGCTGGGGACGCGTGATAGACCAACGGATAGCGTATCCAAGTTCGTCTCGTTCTGCTCATCAACTTTCATGTTCAAAATATTTTCATCTGACTTACGGTTTATTTTATATTAGTTTTTAAAGTTTATTCAATATTTAGAAATTAAAACAGATTAAATTTAATTTAAATAATAGATATGACATCAGCGTGATGCCATGCTGTCATCAACGGTCAACGTTCTCAGTTTGACTGGTCCGTTTGACCAGTGGGTCCCACTGTCATAGAAACATGTTTAAATGAGTCATTTTTTAATTTAATCGGGGCTAATAAATAGTATGGGTCCCACATACCATGCCCATATTTTAAATATGCTTAATTTATTTTAATCAGGTTTAATTATGGGGGGTTGGACCCACATGTCACTGTCACATCAGGGTGAACCAATTATTTCAACTTAAACTAACAGAATCATAAATGCTAAAACCTAGGTCCACATGCCATTCTCCAATAGATTATCTTAACAGCATGGTTAATTTACCTAATTAGATTAATTAATTTATTTAACATATTAGTTATTAATTAATCATTTGTTTTTTTATTTTTTTATTACTATTTTCATTATAATCATTTAGGGGGGTGGGCCCCCCTCTACCATAGAGAGTGGGGGGTTGGCCCCACACGGTAGTGGCCAAGGGGGTTAGTGGGGATTATCCCTACTAACCGGATCGGGGCAGTGCCACACCGTGGCTGAAGCCATCGGCAGGCAGGCCAGCAGAAGGGCCACGACGGCGGGCATGGCCAGGTGACCATGCAGGAGGGGGGCTGAGGCCACGATTAGTGGCCGGACTTGGTGGGCGCCGGCGATCAGGCCACCGGAAGCAACAGCGGCCAAACCAGTGGGCGCAACGGCGGGGCTGCTAGCAACGCGCATGTGAGGGTTGTCGCGGGGGGTTTTATGCGTCGTGGAGAGAGAGGGGGGCCAGAGCGAGTGGCCACAGACGATGGTGATCGTTGTAGTGAGGGGAGCGGGTGCCGGACTGGATGGAGAAGGAGGGGAGGGGGGCCACTGCCGGTTGTAGGGCGTGGCAGTGTGCGCGGTGGCGAGGCGGGGGAGTCTGGCGTCGGGGCGACATTGTGGCCGACGGAGGGCCGGTGCGGTATCCGATGGGGGCCGCGGCTGCGTCGGGGTGGCCAGAATCGGGTCCGGTGCGGGAGGAGGTTGAGGAGGGAAGTGGCGGGGCGGTTGTGGCGACCGGCAGCAGCGCGTGGGGCGACCGGGTCTGGTAGGCGGGGCGCCGCCAGGGAGGAGAGGAAGTCGGGGAGGAGGGGAGGGAGTGAGGAGTGGGGTAGTTAAGGTTTGGGGGGCTTTTATACCCCCCCCCCCGGCATGTCGGATGGTTGGGCCAGCGATGGAGGGGGCTAGGCTGGGCCTCGGCCAAGTGGGGGGTAGGACGGTTTTCTCTTTCATTTTCTTTTGTTTATATTTATTTTGGTTTTTCTTTTTACTAGTTCTGTTTTTATTTTATTTTACTTATAAACTAACGCTACAAAAAGGAAGATAACATGCCCAATATTACAAGCAATATTTGGCATGGCCACCATCATTTTAAAGGCTCCTGAAAACGATAGGAAAAAATATTATAATCCAAAAAGGCTTTTAATAATTGTTTGGCATCTCTTAACAATGTTATTGAGGCACCTATTGATATGATAAAATGTTTGTTTCAACTTTATAATAACTTAGGGATTATTAGCAACTCAGACATGATTTTTATTTTGATGTTTGCAAAACTTTTAATTCCACTTCTCAAATGAATTTGAATTGCAAGAAAATTGGATTGGAGCTTGATTCCAACGGTGATCAACACTTGGATTATAAAATGGATTAGCTTAATCTTGGCCATCACTGTAGATTAATTACACTGATTAGTGTAGAATAATCCGGGGATGTCACACTAGGTATGCGTAATCTTGACAGGCTTATCAAAAGTCATCGTATTTTTGGTGTTAGAGATATTATCTTTGACAAAGATAGACTTTGTAGTGCTTGTCAAGGAGGAAAGCAAGTCGGTGGAATTCATCCCATGAAGAATATCATGACTACAAGGAGGCCACTCGAACTACTTCACATGGATCTTTTCGGTCCCAATGCTTACAAGAGCCTCGGTGGAAATTCTTATGGTTTAGTCAATGTTGATGATTTTTTCATATTTACGTGGGTATTCTTTCTTGATGATAAGTCGCAAGTACAAAAGATCTTCAAGAACTTTGCTTAGAAAGCTCAAAATCAGTTAACGGAAAGGAGTTGAAGAACACAAATGTTGATACTTTGCTTGATGAAGAAGGTATCTAGCATGAGTTCTCGGCGACGGACACACCTCAACAAAATCGAATTGTTGAGAGGAAGAACCGGACACTCGTAGATATGGCCAGAACGATTCTTGAGGAATACAAGACGCCAAGACAATTTTGGGCAGAAGCCATGGAAACATCTTGTCATGCCATAAACCGACTCTACTTACACAAGCTTATCGGTAAAACGACATACGGGCTACTCACTGGTAACAAACCCCAAGTTGTATATTTTCGAGTATTCGGATCTAAGTGCTACATTCTTGATAAGCATCGTCGGACTATATTTTCTCCTAAATCTCATGAAGGTTTACTACTCGGTTACTGATTGAACTCTCACACTTACCGTGTCTACAACAACTTCACTCGAAAAGTTGAAGATACGGTAGATGTGAAGTTTGATGAATCTAATTGTTCGCAAGTCATACAATTGCCAAATGATGTAGGAGATAAGGAACTGCCGGAAGCCATCCAAGATCTACCTATCGGCAAGATTCGTCCCATGAAGGTGAATGAAAGTACTTCATCAATTCAAGTGGAAGTCCTACTTCGCATCACGGCGAACCAAAACAAGACATGGCGGCATCCACAAGCGGTACACGACATAACGAAGAAGAGGAAGAAGTACATCGTGATGATCCACCTCAGTCTTCCTCACCACCACCTCAAGGAAACTACACAGTCAAAGACAATGTGCAATAACATGATGATGAAGAAGCTCCACATCCATAAAGTAGAAGCTATCGCGAGTTCGAGCAAGAGTGGATAAAGATCATCCGTTGAATCAAATATTCGGTGACATACAAACCAGGAGAATCACTCGCTCTAAATCTCGTTTAGCTAACTTTTGCAAGCATTATTCTTTCATCTCTAGCATTGAGCCATTGAAGGTAGAGGAATACCTTCAAGACCCGGATTGGATGAACGCCATGCACGAAGAGTTATACAACTTCGAGAGGAATCAAGTGTGGGCACTTGTTGAAAAGCCCAAAGGCGAGCAAAACATCATCCGTACAAGATGGGTGTTTTGGAACAAGCAAGATGAATATGGACAAGTTGTACACAACAAGGCGTGTCTCATAGCCAAGGATACATGCAAGTCTAAGGTATGGACTATGGTGACACTTATGCCCTCGTTGCTAGACTTGAGCCCATTCGCATTCTTCTCGCTTCTGCCAATCACCATGATATTACTCTTTACCAATTGGATATCAAAAGTTCTTTTCTAAATGGTGAAATAGAGGAGGAGGTTTATGTCAAACAACCTCCCGGTTTTGTGAACCCAAGAATCCTAATCATGTTTATAAAATTCGTAAAGCTTTATATGGTCTTAAACAAGCCCCTAGACCTTGGTACAAATGCCTAACAAAGTTTCTCATAGAAAAGGATTTTGAGATTGGTAAAATTAATGCAACCTTATTCACTAAAAGAGTTAATGGTGAACTATTTGTGTGCCAAATATATCTGGATGATATTATCTTTGGTTCTACTAACCCACATTTTAGTGAGAAATTCGAGGGGTTGATGTCAGAGAAATATGAGATGTCAATGATGTGCGAGCTGAAATTCTTCCTTGGATTACAAATCAAACAATCAAGAGAATGTATGTTTATCTCTCAAACCAATTACACCAAGGACTTAATTAGGAAGTTCAATATGCAAGAGTGCAAAGGTATGAGAACCTCTATGCCTACTAGTGGACATATTGACCTCACTAAGGAGGACAAACCGGTTGATCAAAGAGTTTATCGATCAATGATCAGATCATTTCTATATCTATGTGCCTCCCGTCATGATATCATGTCGATTGTTTGCATGTGTGCCCAGTAACAAGCGCCACCTAAAGAATGTCATCTATTGGCTATGAAAAGAATCGTGACATACCTACTACATACACCAAACTTTGGCATATGGTATCCCAAGGGATCCTGTTTTAATCTTGTTGGCTATTCCGACTAGGACTATGTTGGAGACAAGGTTAATAAAAAATCCACCTCGGGTACATGTCAATTTCTTGGGAGATCTCTTGTGTCTTGGTCATATAAGAAGCAAAAATTGGTATCTTTATCTATTGTCGAAGCTGAATATATAGCCGCTGGATCATGCTGTGCGTAATTACTATGGATGACTCAAACTCGTAAGGATTATGGCATTCATGTTCAAAATGTTCCATTATTGTGTGACAATGAAAGTGCTATTAAAATAGCCTATAATCATGTGCAACATTCTCGAATAAAACATATTCAAGTGCGACATCACTTCATTCGTGATCATGTTGGTAAAGGAGATATAGATCTTAAGCATGTTTGTACCGACAAACAATTAGCTAATATCGTTACCAAACCACTTAATGAGAAAGTATTTTGTCATTTGACGAGTGAGTTGAACATCATTGATGCTTCAAATTTGAGCTAGACTCACTCGGATGCATGCAAGGGCATGAGCTTGATTGGCTATTCCATGAAACCATTGATTTGACACTATCTTATATCTTGGAAGACTATTCTCCCTTGTATTGCATCTAATATTTTGTAGGTACTTGGAAGAAATACACTTCACAATATTGCCATGAACTTACATCTAGAGCAATATTGACATGGCCAAGTAGCAACAACCCTTCTTCGGAGATAGACGAAGAAGATAACAAAATCATATCCTTGACAAGTATATGATAATGAAATTCACTCGTGTTATTTGGATATATTATGTTCTTACTTGCATGACTAACCATTGTAGTTGAAAAATGAACCAAAAATGACAAGGATAGCTCCCAACTCAAGATGATCTTCATCAACTTTGAGCATCCAAGACAAGTTCACCTACATGCCATGTGATCAACATCATTCGAAGGTATGTGCTCATATCCTTGATAAAGCTTTACACCAAGTCATGAGGTAAAGCAACTCAAGTGATATGAATACATTAAAAGCTTAATAGAAAAATGGTAACCCCATTTTGCTCTTAACAATGAGTATGACCTATGATCAAGCATTCTTGCTTGACTCCTCAAGCCAAATACTCTCATATAGGTGACCTAGTCATCGCCCTACATATAGATGGAGTTTCCTGTATGGTTCCCATTTTTAATTGCATGCTTTCTTGGAACCATTCAACTCTCATCTATATGTATGTATATTTCAGAAAAAACAAAAAAAAACTTATTATTTGGTGTTGTTTTATGATTTATTTCACAATTGGTATCTTATAACAATCTTTAGATTATTTTCTGTCTATTTTTAGTTAAGGAGTTGATTTTCATTGCAACTAGGTTTCATGGATCTGGGAAACTCGGTCCAACCGATTTCTCCTAGAGGCCCGCTGTCATTCTCGGTTCTACCGAACCATATTGGCTTGGTGACTCCAAAATGTATCACTGCCTTTGATTTTCTGATATTTTCTAGACTTCTGCCTAAGGGGGAGAAAGATTTTCAATGATCCCAAGTTTCATTACCATCTAAGATCTTATTGAACATTTTGGGAAACATAATTCATTTTAGCATAATTTTCTAGGGGGAGAAAACTTCTCTAGAGAAAGAAAACCTTAGTGATCACATACAATATAAGAGGGAGAATCATCTAGGATCCCTAACATAGGGGAGATAGTTCAAAGAACTCTTATCTATTCTTAAGGGGGGAATGTAAAATTCAAGGAACCCTTATCAAAGAGAGAAGAATCAAGGATCCCTTTCTCTCAATGAGCCCTTACCCTCTGACCTTTTTGGAAATTAATGCCAAAGGTGGAGAAATATCAAAGCTTCCAATAAACCTATATGAAGGTGGAGAAATATCACTAGTAAACTTACATAAAGGGGGAGAAATATGGAAAGGTGGAGACACATGTCCCTAAGGGAAGGTCTTCCTAAGGGGGGATCTACCGAAGGGCGGACATATCAAACCTTACATATTCAGGGGGAGCAACACCATTAAGGGGGAGAGAGATAAAATTGTTTTAGATATCATTGCTTTATTATCAATATCTTTGTATTGAACTTGTCTCACCCTACCTACTCCCAATATCTACATGCTATGATTCAGGGGAGAGGAAATTCTTACATATTCATTCTTAGGGGAGACACTTCTAAATTCTCATGGAGACATATCTATCATCAAATCCTATTTTCAATATGTCTTCAACATCTTGGTACCTTTGCAACTCTTTGCATATTTATAATAGAGTACTCTTGTGTTATCTAACATTTGTTTTCCCAATTGTACTCATGCTACTAAGACGCACAAGAACAACAAGGTAAGTATATGCATCATATCCTTGTTCATGATGATCTCTTGTATGTTGCACATATTGTTTGCAAGGGTGATTCTTGAACATGGAAGTTCTTCATTCACCTATGTTTGATGCATATGGCCAAGATTTATATGGCTTGTCTTGTCCTTCTACTTGTGTGTGACCATGCAGTCCAAAGAAACTATCCTTTAAAAAGGATTGCACACATTTAGGGGGGGCTTGTACTAGTCATGTATCTTTCAAAGCTGTCATATTCTAATGCCTATCTTTATTTGAAACTTTGATTGTATGTTGTCATCAATTACCAAAGAGGGGGAGATTGAAAGCACATCTGCTCCTCTCAGACCCTGTTTTTCACCACAAGTAGTTTATGTTGCAAAAATCAGAGCTTGTTAAAACTTTTTCAAATAATGGTGTGAGTGCAATGTCAGCCCTTGTATGAGTGAATGCTTGCTGCTTGATGACTCAAACCCATGAAAAACTTATAATTTTTTTGCTCTCTTCAAAAACCCTTTTTCCTTTTTATCAAGATCACCTTCATCATGTTGGGATACACTACTAGCCCATGAAGCCAAGTGGCACTTCCAACCAAAGTTGGTGATCTGATCTAAATATTATTTTCATTCATTAAACACAATAATTGGTGATTTAAAATATTTTTCCTATTTTATAATTATGTCTATTTCTAAGGCCAGGAATGATATTCCCACAAGGGAAATTGCTTTTCTGCCTTAGAAAATTCTGAGTATATTCATGGAAGCTCAGAAGGACATATTTTCCATATATAAGATTTTCAACCCTATTTTATATTAATATTATTTGAGTAAAACCCTGAAAACCATTTCTGTCTGTTTTAGCTTTTTGAGATGTTTCCGAAGGAAATGATCTCAATAAATTCCCATAAAATTACAGGAGCCCTCCCAAGCCATAATAGGTGCTCACATAAAATCTCACCTTGATCCAAGGTGGGGAAGTGCACCTAATGATCCCCAAACCCTCTCTGTCCAGAGAAGAGTTGGAACAACTCTACATTGCAAAGTTTCTCCAATGGAGCTGAAACTTTGCAGAGGTGTTTTACACCCCAAATGAGGACTCCACACCAAAGATGGGATTTGTGAGACTCTGTTTGGCCACACTTCCTTTGTAAAGGACAGTACTGGTCAATTTGAGGTATTTTCAAGTTTACAAAGCTAAACTTGTTCAATAGAGCTCAAATTTGGTGAAACCCCATGTTTTTACCCTATGACCAAACCTGTTAAGTTTCAGTTCCAGTGGTGGAGTGGAAGCACCCCAAATCACTGTCGAACACCTACTGACAGGAAGGTAAAAACACTCCTAGCCACTGTTTTACCTAATGGCAAGGCCCCAAACTTGGTGGGTTAGAGCCCCAGAACACCCTGAGCACCCAGTCAACCAGCCCCTCCCCAACTACAAGGACAAGTGACAAGATCCTCAATTTGAGCCGCAGGGCAGTACTGGCACCACTAGTGTTCCTTGCCTCCTTGTCCAGCTCGTGCTCCCACTAACACACAACGGCTAGGCACACTCCCATCAACACTCGGGACATGGAGGACACGTCCCAAGTGCCCCAGAGCGCGCCAGCATGCCGTGGCATGCCAAAACTGCGCTCTGGGCGCGCTGCAGAGAGCCTCCAGCAAAGGGACGTCGCCCCGGCCAGTCCCAACCTCCCCAGTAATGTCCAAACGCTCCTCCGACAGCCATTCAGTGCGAAGCTACCCCCAGGGACCCTCTCCCCTCGCGCAAGAGCTCAAGCGACGCGTGCCCGCGCGCGCCCGATGCGGCCGAGCATGCACGGTCGATGCAGCTCGACCCCACTTGCTTTCCCTCTGCGGCCGATGCACCAGGAGGTCCTAAACCACGTCCCGAACCCGTGATTTCGCGGCCAGCACCTCACTGTGCACGCACGCGCACCACGGTGAGTCACCGGTGCGCCCGAGTCAGGTCACTGTCGCTGGCCTATAAATAGGTCCCCCCGGCACCCCAGCACCCTCCAGGCAGCTTCAACACAACCACTAGACTCCCCCTAGCCGCCCAATCGAGCTCGCAGAGCCCCGGTGCACGAGATCGACCGAGGCCCCTCCGCCTCGGAGCTCCGGTCGATCTCCGGCTACACGCCGGCTCCTGCGCTACCCGACCTCCCATTGCACTCCCCTTGACGCCAGGACCATTTCGCCCAACTTCCCTGAGCGAATCCGTGCCCCTAGGCACTAGCTCGACGCCAACCCGAAACCCTTCCGCCACGATCACCTCGTCGCAGGCGACCCAGACCACCTCCGGTGACGTCCCGACCACGAGCAGGTAGGCGGAGGCACGAGGGACCCATTCTCGCTCCTAGATTGGCCTGAGGACAACGGTAGCCTCGCCGGCATCCGTCTCCACCTCTCTGGCTGGAGGTAGGAGAAGGACCTGACAGGTGGAGCCCACCTGTCGGTGTCCTGGGGCAGCCAGCGCGTGCAGCCGCTGACGCTGACCCCAGGGGCCCGCAGGTCAGGTTTGAACCTGGCCCGCGCGCGCCTGGTGGCCGATCTGCTGGCTGGGCCGGCTGGGTCTCCCCCTGGCCTTTTTCTTTTAGTTTTTAACCTGCAACTTAAATGATTTTTATAAAAATATTTAGCCAGTAGAAAAATATGATTCTTCCACCAGTAATTTTCTAAAAATGTGTAGTAATTGATTCTGTAGTGTTTGACATTTATTAAAAACAGAAACTATTTCGGTATAATAAAATGATATTAAAAGCATTTGTTTGCTTCTGTTTGCTTTTAAATAAATATGCTTAGCTAATAAAAACCATAGGAAACATTTTCCAAAATAATAACTGAATTTATTCAAACTTTGCAACATTTTTAAAACCACCTTGTGATCTGTTTTGGTGTGAGCTATTATTTATTTATTCCTTTCTCGACGGTAGAGATACCGAGTGACGGAGGATCCGGAGCGGAAGACCTCGAAGACACCGGATACCTAGCTGACAAAGGCAAGCAGCCCTTTTGCCATGACTTAAGCATATGAAATGATGCATGCTAGTATAGCAAGTACTTTTCGTTGCATGAGATCACAGTGCCGGTTCATCATTGATGTGATGGCACGTGAGGCTTCTTCGAAGCACTTGCATGATAGTGATGTTATACATATGGCTCCTCGGAGCACAAACATGCTGAGCTTGACCCTACCATCTATGAGGATCATGCTACTGTCATGTTGACTAGTAGAGTTAGATCATTGCATTGAGCTTGACCCTACCCCTTGAGGGTCATGTTAATACCATATTGACAAGTAAGGTAAAAGCATTTTATCATGAGCATGATGATGAGTTAAATCAAGAGTTTATGAAAACCCCGTCGGGTGCACTAATGCCCGAGGGTGATGAGTTGGTGATCACTTTTGGTGAAGTGATGCACCGGGTATTTTCCGTGTGTGGTTTCAAAAATGGAATTAGATTTATGATGTATCGACCGTCCCAACCTTACCAGTACGACCATGTTACCCCTTTATGGGACGGGGCTTTGTGGATTACTCTGGTCGGTACTAGCAAAGAGCCACATTACTAGTGGCGGGAGTGATGGGTGTCACTCTCGTGATGGGGTCGTGCCAGGTAGGATGACTATGCCATTATTATGAGTTCCAGGCACACCGTTCGTCCCTACATGGTTGATACTGTCCAGAGTCGGTGCTCGTAAGACGTACAACATGTGGGCTGGGTACCAATCGAGTGGACCTCTTTGTCTAGTATCGTCAGGGGAAAGATGATGATCGGGTACTTACCTCGGGTATATGTGATATACCGCGAGTCGTGGATGACACGGAAGTTTCCCGTTTCTCGTGGGTCCAGCGTACTACCTCTACAGAGTGTAAACTATTCGAATAGCCGTGTCCACGGTCAAGAACAGTTGGGTGGTGCTGCTTAAACTACGTCCAGTGTTTCCGCATAAACCAAGTGTGTGTGTGTGTGGTGTTTAAAAAGGTGTTGTTATGATAATCACAATAATATGACCAAGTTCGATGACTTGGTATATAGGGTAAACCCGGATGGTTTAGCCCTCATTAATACATTGAGATTATGACAAGTCCGATGACTTGGCATATAGGGTGAACCCGGTGTGTTCAACTTGTTACATGTTATTCTTGTCAGATATGTCGATAACTGTAACCTTGTCAGATATGTCGATAACTGTAACCTGCTCTTCAAGAGTAATTCTTTAACTTGTTGCATATACCTGATCATTCCACCAAGTTGCATTCCACCTAAGACACATGTTACATGTTATTCTTCAGTATAAATGTTCATATCATGGGTTGTTTGCGAGTACATTCAAAGTACTCATTGGCTTGCCACTGGTTATATTATTGACCAGACATGGAAGGACCGGAGTTTGGCGACGAGTACGCCGTCGGAGACGAACCTGCGATCTAGGACGCTTCCAAGTCAGAATGCCTGTCGGTGTAGGCTTGATGGCATGGGTACCGCTTAGCCCTTATGAGATTCCACTACTCGATGTATCTGTTTAATTGGCTTTAGGCCTCGCTCTTGAACCCGACCTTCTGGTCGTTTGATGTAATAATTTCGGTACTTGGATGTAAGACTCTATTATTCAGTATCTGTGTTCAGTGAACATTGATCCTTGGGGTCACCACTCAACTTGCTAGTCGGGGTCCCCATAGAACTGGTATCAGAGCCATCCTGACTATAGGAAGCCTTAGATAGCATGGATGTTAGCCGAGAACGTTAGAACGCCGGCCTTGCACAAACTTTTGCACATACAACCTTCTGACTTCTCTCCTATGCCTTGTAGATGGCTGCCGTACCTGAGACGCTTCTGGAGACCGGCTTTCCACTACTCCTGGTGGATTGTCTCGAGAAGTGCCACGTACGTCGCACGCCCATCTTCCTCTACCACGAGCACTGGGTCAACGCCGACACTAAGGAATATCACGTGGACGTGATAGTAAAGGCTAATGACTCCCCGTCTAGTTGGTTCTTCGAAGGACCACAGATGGGAGAGCTGATGTTGGCAGTGGAGACGGCCGCACGAGAGGCGCTCGTGCGTCTCCGGAGCATCCTCCCTGAGATGGCTAATGAGCCTGTCACACGTCACCTACCTTTCATTAAGGAAGGAGTGGATGGGAGTTGGACACTCACCCCAGCCACGGAAGATGGGATGCCATTAAGGTTTCAGACCTACTTCAGCCTCTCGTCGGACACCCTGACGCACTTCCTGGTTAAGGAATCAGCCAAGCTTCGCCAAGAGCTGCACCTATTCAAGGGCCTGCTCCACACTGAGAAGATGCAGAACCGCAAAGTAAAGAAGGCAGGCGCACTTGAAGGGAGGACAGCTGTTGCTACTAGGGGTGGTGTGTTACCCATCCAGGCAGTCCCTCTTCGGAGTCGCTGCCTGACAGCGAAAGAGTACACTGAGATCTTCGCCGCCTCGCCTAAGAGACGTCGTGATGTGCGGATTCTTTCTTCCACTCCTATAAAGGAAGAAGATGTTGATGAAGATGAGGACAAAGATGAGGATCCTGTTGAATCCGCCTTTGAGACCGAGCAGTCCGCCGCGTAGGATTTAGCGTAGGCAATTAGGAGTACCCCGAGCATAGGGTATCCATGTATCCGTTTCTAATTTACGTATGTGTGCGTGATGTAAGTCACCTATTGCCTTAGGCAGCCTGTTAGTGACTACATCACCTAGTGTTTATGAATGCAATTTCCAGTTTGTCAAAAACTTTGGTTTTGAAAACTTGGCACATGCACGCATTGGACCCCCTCTTACTAGGAGCGAATCCTTGTATTCCTGAGCAAGGTGGCATTTTGACTTGTTTGTTTCTATGACAGGATGGTGAATGCAACCCGCAACAGCACCTTCGGCAACCCCGGCGCCGGCTCCTCAGGGACGCCGCAGGGAACCGAAGGAGAAGCTCACGCTGGAGGTCACCACGAGCAGCCTAGAGACCTTCCGCCACCACCTCCTCCTGAGAACTTGACGATGGCTCAGTTCCTTCAAGCTCTTCGGGAGGAGCGTCAAGCCAGCAATGCCGCTATTCAGCAGCCGACTCAAGTCCTGGTGGACAACCCGCCGCGGAATGGGAATGGCGGTGGTCGCTCTTCTCTTTCTGAGTTCATGCGGACTACGCCCCCCATATTCACGGAGACGACTGAACCACTGGACGCCGATGACTAGATCCGCACCATTGAAGACCTCCTTGCGTTGGTCAAGTGCACCGACGATCATGAGAAGGTCCTTTATGCTTCTCACTGTCTCGGAGGCACCACCAGGGCATGGTGGGATGGATTCCAGATCATGCGGATAGGGCAAGTCAGCAATTGGGTGATGTTCAAGGAAGGATTTCGCGCGGCTCACATTCCACCTGGACTGATGACCATTAAGAAGCAGGAATTCCGAGCCTTGAGGCAGGGCAGTGGAACTGTTAAGGAGGACCTGCAGAAGTTTAACCTCTTGTCGAGGTACGCGCCCGAAGTTGTTAACACTGAGGCCGCTAAGGTGGAACGCTTCATGGAAGGGTTACAGCAGTCCCTGCAACACCAGCTGGTGGTTTGCGACTGCCAGACTTTCAGCGAGTTGGTTAACAAGGCGCTTATGCTAGAAGACAAGCGTCGTGCGATGGACGACACCCGCAAGCGCAAACTGATAGGCAGTGGAGGACCCAGTAGCGCAAGACCTAGACCATGGCAGTCAGCACCTGCGAGACCCAACTTTCAGCAGCAGCAGTACAAGCACCCGGTGTTCCGCCAGAATTATCAGCCTCAGCAGCAAGCCAAGCCAGTAGTCAACCCGCCGAACAACGGTGGAGGCAAGACCAACCCTCCGGGGCAGGTCACCTGCTTTGGGTGTGGTCAGACCGGGCACTATTCGAGGCAGTGCCCCAACAAGAAGCCCGACGCACCGCGTCCCAATGCACCCAACCCCGGTCAAGGTGCACCAGGAAGGAACCAGGCCCCCACAACCAGCAGTTCAATGGCAGGGGCCGGATCAATCACATCACTACAGAAGAGGCGCAGGAAGACCCGGACTGCATTCTGGGTACGTTCCTCGTCAACTCAACTCAAGCAACAGTGTTGTTTGATTGTGGTGCCTTGCATTCTTTTGTTACTCAAAGGTTTGCGAAGAAGTGTGGTTTAAAACCCACTCTACTCCGTGGGCAGATGGCAATTCAAACCCCGAGAGCAGTATTGAGGACCAACCTAGGGTGTAGAAGGGTCGAGATAGTTATCAATGGAACGAGCTTCTTGGCAGACCTCATTGTGCTTAAATCGCAAGGTGTAGAAGTAATCCTCGGCATGGATTGGTTGGCCAAGCACCAGAGTCTTTTGGACTGTGCCAACAGGGCCATTACCATGACAAGCAACCAAGGGGTCAAGGTCAAGTTTGTCTCCGAGCCAGTATCGGCTCAAGTGCCTCGAGTCAACAGTCTATCCAAGGTAGAGCTTGATCAAGTGCCTCTAGTCTGTGAATACCCGGACGTCTTTCCTGACGAGCTACCCGGAATGCCTCCTGACCGAGACATCGAGTTCATCATCGAGCTCAAGCCCGGATCAAGGCCTATATATAAAAAGCCTTACAGGATGGGTTCCGAAGAGCTGGCAGAGCTGAAGAAGCACCTGGATGAGCAACTCAGGAAAGGGTTCATCCGTCCGAGTGCATTACCTGGGGGATCACCTGTTCTATTTGTTTCAAAGAAGGATGGTACCATTCGACTCTGCGTCGATTACCGTTCTCTTAATGAAGTCACAATTAAGAACAAGTACCCGCTCCCCAAGATCGAAGACCTGTTTGACCAGTTAAACGGGGCCAGGGTATTTTCCAAGATCGATCTTCGATCGGGATATTACCACTTGAAGATTCGACCCGAAGATATAGCCAAGACTGCATTCGTGACCCGATACGGTCTATATGAATGCACTCTCATGCCCTTCGGTTTGACGAATGCCCCAGCCTACTTCATGTACCTCATGAACAAGGTCTTCATGGAATATTTGGACAAGTTTGTCATCGTGTTCATCGATGACATATTAATCTTCTCCAAGTCCGAAGAGGAGCATGAGAAACACCTGCGGTTAGTTCTGGGAAAGCTTCGAGAGCACCGACTTTATGCCAAATTCAGCAAGTGTCAGTTCTGGCTACACGAAGTTGGATTTCTGGGTCATACCCTAACGGCACGAGGTTTGGCCATAGATCAGTCCAAGATTACTACAGTGACCAACTGGGAATCACCAAAGGACGTGAAGGACGTCAGGAGTTTCCTCGGGCTCGCGGGATACTACCGCAAGTTTGTAGAAGGATTCTCCAACATCGCTCGACCTATGACTCGGATCTTGAAGAAAGGCCGGAAGTTCGAGTGGACGCCAGCGTGTGAAGCAAGTTTCCAAGAGTTGAAGAAGAGGCTAACTACCGCCCCGGTATTGGCTACCCCAGACATCAACAAGGAATTCGTGATATATTGTGATGCCTCTGGAACCGGGCTCGGTGGAGTCCTGATGCAAGATGGCAGGGTCGTGGCGTACTTGTCACGGCAACTGCGAACGCATCAGGAGAACTACGCCACCCATGATATCGAGCTAGCAGCCGTAGTGCATGCTCTGAAGACGTGGCGACATTACCTTCTGGGGAAGCGATGTGAGATATATACAGACCACAAAAGTCTGAAATATATCTTCACCCAAAGGGAGCTGAATATGAGGCAGCGGAGATGGCTTGAGTTAATCAAGGATTACGAACTCAGCATTCAGTATCATCCCCGCAAGGCGAACGTGGTAGCCGATGCCTTAAGCCGGAAGGGAGGCTCCTTGAACGTCATGCTCAAGGAAAGGTTACCCGTCTTGTATGAAGAGATGGAGGACTTCGGGCTTGAGATGGTCGAACCAGGATACCTGGCCAACCTCGAAGTCAAGCCTACTCTGGCAGACGACATCAAGGAAGCCCAGAAGGGGCACAAGAGTATCGAAGGCCTCAAGAGGAAGGTGCGAGAAGGCAAAGCACCAGGATTCTCGATTGATGAGCAAGGAGTACTGTGGTACGGGAAGCGCTCATGCGTACCTAACCAGGCCGAACTTACGGACTTGATCCTGCAAGAGGCTCATGACACACCATACTCTATCCATCGAGGTGGTACCAAGATGTACCAAGACATCCGACAACGATTCTGGTGGCATGGCATGAAGAGAGAAATTGGCTCCTATGTCGCTAAATGCGATGTATGCCAGCGAGTCAAGGCTGAACACCAACGACGTGCTGGATTGTTGCAACCTCTTCAAGTGCCGGAATGGAAGTGGGATAAAGTCGGCATGGACTTCATCACCGGGTTGCCCCGTTCGAATAAGGGTCATAACTCCATTTGGGTCATAGTCGATCATTTGACCAATGTGGCTCATTTCATCCCCGTTAACACCACCTACGATGGCAGCCAGCTGGCCAGTCTATGCATTCATCGAGTGGTGAGTCTCCATGGAGTTCCCAAGGAGATCGTGTCCGACCGCGGCACGCAATTCACCTCAAGATTCTGGAAGAAGTTTCAAAAAGCTCTCGGAACCAAACTGTCCTTCAGTACAGCTTTCCACCCGCAGACGGGCGGACAGACCGAGAGGGTAAACCAGATACTTGAGGACATGCTCCGCGCCTGTGTTTTGGCTCATGGTGCCAAGTGGGAAGACTGCCTGCCATTTGCTGAGTTTTCTTACAACAATAGCTACCAGTCCAGTCTTCAGATGGCCCCATTCGAAGCGTTATATGGGCGGAAGTGTCGCACCCCGCTCAATTGGTCCAAAACCGGTGAAGGACTAGTTTTTGGACCAGAAGCACTGCATGAAGCAGGGGACAAGGTTCAGCTTGTCCGAGAGAACTTGGAGGCAGCTAAGTCAAGGCAGAAGAGCTATGCGGACCCTCGCCGCAGAAACGTGGTGTTTGTTCCCGGAGACCAGGTGTACTTGCGAGTCACGCCTCTCAAGGGGACCAACGTTTCCACGTCAAAGGGAAGCTAGCTCCAAGGTTCATTGGACCCTTCAAGATCACGGCAAGGCACGGGGAAGTAGCTTATCAGTTGGAGCTACCTCCTCAGCTTTCGGGCGTGCACAACGTGTTTCACGTGTCACAGCTCCGGAAGTGTTTACAAGTGCCGAACCGTCCCGATCTTTACAAGGACATTGATCATCAAGCTATTGACCTTCAACCGGACCTTACCTACCGCGAGAGACCGATCCGCATTTTGGATGAAGCCGAGCGTTGCACCAGAAGCCGCACCATCAAGTTTTTCAAAGTTCAGTTGAGCAACCATACCGAAGTACAAGCCACGTGGGAACGTGAAGACTATCTCCGATCAGAATTTCTTGAGCTATTTAACGCTTAGCTTAGGAATCTCGGGGACGAGATTCTTGTAAGAGGGATAGGTCTGTCACACCCTGTTTTTCACCACAAGTATTTTATGTTGCAAAAATCAGAGCTTGTTAAAACTTTTTCAAATAATGGTGTGAGTGCAATGTCATCCCTTTTATGAGTGAATGCTTGCTGCTTGATGACTCAAACCCATGAAAAACTTATTATTTTTTTTGCCCTCTTCAAAAACCCTTTTTTCCTTTTTATCAAGATCACCTTCATCATGTTGGGATACATACTAGCCCATGAAGCCAAGTGGCACTTCCAACCAAAGTTGGTGATCTGATCCAAATATTATTTTCATTCATTAAACACAATAATTGGTGATTTAAAATATTATTTTCCTATTTTATAATTATGTATGTTTCTAAGGCCAGGAATGATATTCCCACAAGGGAAATTGCTTTTCTGCCTTAGAAAGTTCTGAGTAAATTCATGGAAGCTCAGAAGGACATATATTTTCCATATATAAGATTTTCCACCCTATTTTATATTAATATTATTTGAGTAAAACCCTGAGAACCATTTCTGTCTCTTTTAGCTTTTTGAGATGTTTCCAAAGGAAATGATCTTAGTAAATTCCCATAAAATTACAGGAGCCCTCCCAAGCCATATTAGGTGCTCACATAAAATCTCACCTTGATCCAAGGTGGGGAAGTGCACCTAATGAGCCCAAAACCCTCTCTGTCCAGAGAAGAGTTGGAACAACTCTACATTGCAAAGTTTCTCCAATGGAGCTGAAACTTTGCAGAGGTGTTTAACACCACAAATGAGGAATCCACACAAAAGATGGGATTTGTGAGACTCTGTTTGGCCACACTTCCTTTGTAAAGGACGGTACTGGTCAATTTGAGGCATTTTCAAGTTTACAAAGCTAAACTTGTTCAATAGAGCTCAAATTTGGTGAAACCCCATGTTTTTACCCCAAGACCAAACCTGTTAAGTTTCAGTTCCAGTGGTGGAGTGGAAGCACCGCAAATCACTATCGAACACCTACTGACAGGAAGGTAAAATCCCTCCTAGCCACTGTTTCACCCAATGGCAAGGCCCCAAACTTGGTGGGTTAGAGCCCGAGAACACCCTGAGCACCCAGTCAACCAGCCCCTCCCCAACTCCAAGCACAAGTGACAAGATCCTCAATTTGAGCCGCAGGGCAGTACTGGCAACACTAGTGTTCCTTGCCTCCTTGACCAACTCGTGCTCCCACTAACACACAACGGCTAGGCACACTCCCAACAACACTCATGACATGGAGGACACGTCCCAAGTGCCCCAGAGCGCGCCAGCATGCCGGGGTATGCCAAAACTGCGCTCTGGGCACGCTGCAGAGAGCCTCCAGCAAGGGGACGTCGCCCCGGCCAGTCCCAACCTCCCCAGTAATGTCCAAACGCTCCCCCGACAGCCATTCAGTGCAAAGCTACCCCCAGGGACCCTCTCCCCTCGCGCAAGAGCTCAGGCGACGCGTGCCCGCGCGCGCCCGACATGGCCGAGCATGCAAGTTCGCTGCAGCTCGACCCCACTTGCTTTCCTTCTGCGGCCGATGCACCAGGAGGTCCTAAACCACGTCTCGAACCCATGGTTTCGCGGCCAGCACCTCACTGTGCACGCACGCGCACCACGGTGAGTCACCGGTGCGCCCGAGTCAGGTCACTGTCGCTGGCCTATAAATAGGTCCCCCCGGCACCCCAGCACCCTCCAGGCAGCTTCAGCACAACCACTAGACTCCCCCTAGCCGCCCAATCGATCTTGAAGAGCCCCGGTGCTCGAGATCGACCGAGGCCCCTCCGCCTCGGAGCTCCAGTCGATCTCCGGCTACACGCCGGCTCCTGCGCTGCCCGACCTCCCATTGCACTCCCCTTGACGCCAGGACCATTTCCCCCAACTTCCCCGAGCGAATCTGGGCCCCTAGCCACTAGCTCGACGCCAACCCGAAACCCTTCCGCCACGATCACCTCGTCGCCGGCGACCCAGACCACCTCCGGTGACGTCCCGACCACGAGCAGGTAGGCGGAGGCACGAGGGACCCATTCTCGCTCCTAGCTTGGCCTGAGGACAACGGTAGCCTCGCTGGCGTCTGTCTCCACCTCTCTGGCTGGAGGTAGGAGAAGGACCCGACAGGTGGAGCCCACCTGTCGGTATCCTGGGGTAGCCAACGCGCGCAGCCGCTGATGCTGACCCCAGGGGCCCGTAGGTCAGGTTTGAACCTGGCCCGCGCGTGCCTGGTGGCCGATCTGCTGGCTGGGCCGGCTGGGTCTCCCCCCTGGCCTTTTTCTTTTAATTTTTAACCTGCAACTTAAATGATTTTTATAAAAATATTTAGCCACTAGAAAAATATGATTCTTCCACCAGTAATTATCTAAAAATGTGTAGTAATTGATTCTGTAGTGTTTGACATTTATCAAAAACAGAAACTATTTTGGTATAATAAAATGATTTTAAAAGCATTTGTTTGCTTCTGTTTGCTTTTAAATAAATATGCTTAGCTAATGAAAACCATAGGAAACATTTTGGAAAATAATAAACTAAATTTATTCAAACTTTGCAACATTTTTAAAACCACCTTGTGATCTGTTTTGGTGTGAGCTATTATTTATTTATTCATTTCTCGAGGTAGAGTTACCGAGTGACGGAGGATCCGGAGCGGAAGACCTCGAAGACCCCGGATACCTAGCTGACCAAGGCAAGCAGTCCTTTTGCCATGACTTAAGCATATGAAATGATGCATGCTAGTATAGAAAGTACTTTTCATTGCATGAGATCCAGTGCCGGTTCATCATTGATGTGATGGCACCGGAGGCTTCTTCGAAGCACTTGCATGATAGTGACGTTATACATATGGCTCCTCGGAGCACAAACATGATGAGCTTGACCCTACCATCTATGAGGATCATGCTACTGTCATGTTGACTAGTAGAGTTAGATCATTGCATTGAGCTTGACCTTACCCCTTGAGGGTCATGTTAATACCATATTGACAAGTAAAGTAAAAGCATTTTATCATGAGCATGATGATGAGTTAAATCAAGAGTTTATGAAAACCCCGCCGGGTGCCACTAATGCCCGAGGGTGATGATGAGTTGGTGATAACTTTTGGTGAAGTGATGCACCCGGTATTTTGCGTTTGTGGTTTCGGAGATGGGATTAGATTTATGATGTGTCGACCGTCCCAACCTTACCAGTACGACCACGTTACCCCTTTATGGGACGGGGCTTTGTGGATTACTCTGGTAGGTACTAGCAAAGAGCCACATTACTAGTGGCGGGAGTGATCGGTGTCACTCTCGTGATGGGGTCGTGCCAGGTAGGACGACTATGCCATCATTATGAGTTCCAGGCACACCGTTGGTCCCTACATGGTTGGTACTGTCCAGAGTCGGTGCTCGTAAGACGTACAACATGTGGGCTGGGTACCAATCGAGTGGACCTCTTTGTCTAGTATCGTCAGGGGAAAGATGATGATCGGGTACTTACCTCGGGTATATGTGATATACCGCGAGTCGTGGATGACACGGAAGTTTCCCGTTTCTCGTGGGTCCAGCGTACTACCTCTGCAGAGTGTAAACTATTCGAATAGTCGTGTCCACGGTCAAGGACAGTTGGGTGGTGCTGCTTAAACTACGTCCAGCATTTCCGCATAAACCAAGTGTGTGTGTGTGGTGTTTAAAAAGGTGTTGTTATGATAATCACAATAATATGACCAAGTGCGATGACTTGGCATATAGGGTAAACCCGGATGGTTTAGCCCTCATTAATACATTGAGATTATGACAAGTTCGATGACTTGGCATATAGGGTGAACCCGGTGTGTTCAACCCTTGTCAGATATGTCGATAACTGTAACCTGCTCTTCAAGAGTAATTCTTTAACTTGTTGCATATACCTGATCATTCCACCAAGTTGCATTTCACCTAAGACACATGTTACTTGTTATTCTTCAGTATAAATGTTCATATCATGGGCTGTTTGCGAGTACATTCAAAGTACTCATTGGCTTGCCACTGGTTATATTATTGACCAGACATGGAAGGACCGGAGTTTGGCGACGAGTACGCCGTCGGAGACGAACCTGCGATCTCGGACGATTCCAAGTCAGAATGCCTGTCAGTGTAGGCTTGATGGCATGGGCACCGCTTAGCCCTTACGAGTTTCCGCTACTCAATGTATCTGTTTAATTGGCTTTAGGCCTCGCTCTTGAACCCGACCTTCTGGTCGTTTGATGTAATAATTTTGGTAGTTGGATGTAAGACTCTATTATTCAGTATCTGTGTTAAGTGAACATTGATCCTTGGGGTCACTGGGCACGGCGAACTCGACTTGCTAGTCGGGGTCCCCACAGCTCCCTTGGTAGTTTTGATAATTCATGACAACATACATTGTCTCTTGGACTAACACTTTTACCTAGTATATTTCAGGTCTAGTGCACACAGAGCTTTGGCTATAGGATTGTGAGGAGATGCCCCTTTATGCAAGGAAGGAATAGGATTGGCTCAAGATTCAAGCAACAAGACTCTATATTTTACATTTGTGAGAAATCACTTTGAGCCCACAGGAAATCCAATACTATTAAAAGGGGATGAGGTATTATGATGAATTGGTTGATCAAGTGCTTAGAGATAGCGACCAAACATACTCATCCACTTTTCCACAAAATATCTCTATCCAAACCCAAACTAGCAAAATAGGTGCCACCAACAATTTCCACTCGGCACTACCGATTTTACACTTAGTCAGATCCTATGCCAAACCCACCATCTCGGTAAAACCAACATTTCTATCGGTGCCACCGAGATTGTGTGACCAACTTTCTATTGAGAAGGTTTCAAGTTTCGGAATTTCCAAGTTTGAAATCGGTCTCACTGAGATTGGGAAACCTGTCTAGGTCATTGTATCGTTACCATCAAGATTCATATATTGGTCTCACCGAGAATTCAAAAGTTGCCACATTTAGTGCAACTTGGTACCACCGAGATTAATTTCGGTGTCACCGAGTTGGACAATAATGTTGTAACGGTTGGATTTTTGGGGATGCCTATATATACCCCTCCAACTACCTCTCACTCGCACAGTAAGTACTCAAAACACACATACACTTGCCAGATCCATTTTTCTGAGAGAGAGCCACCTACTCAGCTGTTGAGAACAAGAGATTCCACTCCAACCATTTGAACCTTGATTTCTAGACTCCCTAAGTTGCTTTCCACAAGATCAATATCTCCTACCCCTGCCAAATCTGAGTGTTGATGACACTATCTTTAGATGCACAAGAGAAAGGTGTTCATCGTTATACCACATCTATTACCTTTTGGAGGGTGGTGTCTCCTAGATTGGTTAGGTGTCGCTTGGGAGCCTCCTACTTCGTGTTGTGGAGTTGAACCAAGATGTTTGTAAGGGAAAGGAGATCGCCTACTTCGTGAAGATCTACTGTGAGTGAGCTAGTCTTGTGTGGACGGAAGTCGTGGTGGAATAGACAAGGTCGCTTCTTCGTGGATCCCTTGTGGGTGGAGCCCTTTGTGGACTCTCGCAGCTATTACCCTCCGTGGGTTGAAGTCTCGACTAACATGGACGTACGATAGCGCCACCTATGAGAACCATGCCAAAAATCGCCATGTCAACTTGTTTGCGCTTGATCTTCCTAAACTCTACTCCTTACTACATGTGCAAAGTCTTTACTTTCCGCTGCAATATTTGTTGACTAGCATGTGTAGGGTGCACTAGACTTGTTAGGAATACTAAAATCTTCCATGCATTCAATTGGGAAAAGGATAGGATTTTAATTTATGCATGTAGTCTATGCACCCCCCCTCTAGACAACTCTTCTATTGATCTCACAGTTACTACTTCCACCTATCTCATCATCATTCATCCATCTGCTGCTCTATATGGTGGTATTCCTCTCGAGCGTCTTTCTGATCGTTCTCCTAATTATTCTGTGCTTCTCTTATTTGGTTGCGTGTATCTTTTGCTTGCCCCTCGTGAATGCACATAACTAACTGCGCAGTCTGTTGAGTGTATTTTTCTCGGATACAGTGATGAGCAAAGGGCTACCGGTGTTGGGATCATGTCAGTCGCCAAATGCGTATTTCCCGGGATGAGACCTTTGTTGAATCTCGTCCCTTCTACACGCGTTCATCCTCCTTGGCCTTTTTTCCATAGATGGTATCTCTTTTCTTACATTTCTAGATACACCTCCCTCTGAGCCCAATATTCCTACTCCTCGTCCCGTTGTTGTAGATCTGATGACGTCCTATCGTATGGTTTATTCTCCTCCCTCATCACATGAATCTCCACTATCATCACTAATACCTTCCCCTTCTCCACCTTCATCACCTATACCTTCCCCATCTCCACCTCTAGTGATTCCACCACTTATGTCCTTTCCTTTCCATTATACTCGTCATTCACGTATTGTTGACAGGTCTATCGATACACCCTCTACTTTAGGTGTGACACACAGGAACCGACGCTCCAGAATATTCCCTTTTTATTTTCTTATCGACATGTGATTTATTTGGTTGTTGCATTCATCATCGCATCATGCGCATCATCCGCATTGCATCGGCCCTGTGTTGCCATCATTTTTTCAAAACTTGCATCCGTTACTAGTTGTCGATTCTCTTTGTTCTCGTCGATGATCGTTTCGAGACTGACCACATACGCACATGCCCGCGACATCACTTATATTTTGTTTTTTAAAGTGTGTACAAAACTTTCTTGAAATGGGTTGAAAGTTGGTGTGTTGTCTTGTTTTATTGTAGGTAGACCACCTGCCCAATTTCGTCGCATTTGGAGATCGTTTGATACCCGAACCATTAGACCTAGAGTGGTATTTAGCTGGTTAAAATAGCAGACTTTTCGGTTTTAATTTTTTTGATGTCGGGCTACACACCTCCCTCTCATCTCAGCCTATACCATCTACACAGCCCACTAGACCCACCTAGCTACCCCTTGCAACTAGAGTCGTCTAATCCTGATCGGAGGGCTTAAAAACTGTGCCAAAACCTCCTAAACCTGGCCCCCCTCCTATATAAGGAAGCGCCCCCTGCCTAATTTGGATGATACCCATCGAGCTCATCAGGTCCCGAGCGAGCCCGTGCATACCTACGCCACGAGGGGGCCGAGCTCTCGAGCTAGCCGCCACCTGCACCATTGCCGGGGGAACCGAGCTTGACCCACCACCGTCTGGCCACCCTGTTGTCCACTGGAACACGCCTCCGCCGCACCATCCGCGCCATCGCCGATCGCGCCAACCTCTCCTTCCTCCCCTTCTTCTCCATCCCTCCCCTAACCTTCCTATCTTCATGGATGTGTGCATGTCTGCTGCCTCGTTGCTTCTCCAAGCACCGAGATCCGGCTGCCCAGAGCCTCCCGTGTCGGATCAGCTTTGTACCCGCTGCCCTAAGCTCGCCGCGTCGCGTGCCCGCGCCTCCGCACCATCGCACCGCTTTCGTCCAGATCAGTGTCGGGAGGAGGACAAAGCGTGGCACAGCCACGCTAAAGGCCGCGCCTCTTGTGGACCGGCCTAGCTCGCCTTGCGCTAACCGAGCACCACATTCCCCCTCGGCGTCCTTCAGATCCGTCCCAAGGCATCTGGTAAGCGTGAGCCCGCTAAGCCTCGCTCGTGTGCATGTTATACTATGTTGCGCTTAGTTTCACACCCCGGCCAGATTCAGATTTGGCCCATGCGTGTTATTTTTCCACGCTGCGAATATTACAATTTATATATGTAAAATGTTCAGAATTTTGTGTAGATTAATAGTTTACAATTTTCATGCATGATAAAAATGTTCAACTTGTTTTTTTCATGTAATTTGTGTAAATGTCATATTCTTACACAATTCTTGTGTCATTTTTTCAAAGTAAATACGCACATGTTATATATGATTTTGGGCTAGGAAAAATCCATAGAATTCATCTGTGCAATTAGTTTTGACATTTGAGCAAGTTTGTGTTGATACGTCCCAAACGTATCTATAATTTCTGCTTGTTCCATGATCTTTTGGGTAACAATGTTATACATTTTGCTACACTTTTATATCATTTTAGACAAGTTTGTGCACCCAGTGCCAGTTTCTGTCTGCTGATGTCTATTTTGCAGGGCCTTTTACCCAATTTTCTGAAGCCCGAAAAATTCCAGGAAAAATATATAAAAAAAATCACCGTAACAGAAGCTTCCAAATCACCAAAGATGGGGCAGAAGCGGGCCATGGGCCCTCCAGGCGATCTGCTGGCACGGCCTACCCCCTGGCCGCGCCAGGAGGCCACCTGGGTGGGTCCCACCTCCTCTGTGCCCTACTTTGACTCCTATTTTTCCCCCATGGAGAAAATCCAGATTCCGAAACCCTTTTCTCCAAAAGCAATTCCGATCTCCACCGCCATAGCCAACAAGTTTTGGGGGACCAGAATTCCTATTCCGGCACCCTGCGGGACGGCGAAGTGCCCGCGGATTCATCTCAGTCGACGTTGCTTCCTCCCTGCATGAAGTGGGAGTAGTTCCTTCTCGGGGCCGAGGTCTTCTACAGTAGCTATGTGGTAATTCTCTCTCTCATGATGTGATCTTGATTGTGATCATGGGCTATGTTAATCTAGGATGATCCCATGATGTTTCCCCTTCTTCTATGCATTGGATTGATGTACTTACTTGATCTTATCTGGTATAATCCCCGAGACCATGGTGACAGTGGTCTATTGGACATGGATTAGTAGAATATTTTCATGAGTGATTTCCTCTTTTGTGAACTGATTGAAGATTGAGACTCTCTTGTTGCTTGTCTTTGACTATCCTTGAGATATGTTGTGGTGATTGTTGTACTCTCTTTGGATGGTCGCGGTGACATTGGGAAATCCATAGATGAGAACTACGAACTCTGAGGTGTGCTTTTGTAGCCCTACATAATTCTCCTCCTCTCTTGATCACAAAGGAATGACCTCCAAGTACGTCTCCATTACATGTTTTAGTGGCAATATCATGTGATTAGATTATGTTAATGTTGTTGGGAGTTGCCACTAGTGAAAGTATGAAGCCTAGGCCTTGTTTTCCACCATTGAACACCGTTTACTTTCTGTTTTGTTTCATGTTTGCTTGCTGCCATTTTTATTTCAGATTTATATTACCTTGTTTTACCATCCATATCACTTGCCTTTTAACATCTCTTTGCCGAACTAGTGCACCTATAGAACTGACAATTGTATTAGGTGTGTTGGGGACACAAGAGACTTCTTGTATCTTAATTGCAGGGTTGCTTGAGAGAGACCATCTTCAACCTCTACTTCCCCGAGTTCGATAAACCTTAGGTCATCCACTTGAGAGAAATTGCTGCTGTCCTACAAACCACTGCGCTTGGAGGCCCAACATAGTCTACAAGAATAGAAGCGTGCGTAGACATCAAGCTATTTCTAGCGCCGTTGCCGGGGAGGTGAGTGATTGAAGGTATATCTTTAGATCTTGCAATTAAATATTTTCGTTTCTTGTTTTTATTTTCACTAGTTAGGCTTATGGAAAATTGCACTCTTAGTTCGTTGCTTGGGGAAGGCCTTTTTACCACACCCGTGGTAGAGAAGTGTCCTCCACCTAGTGAATGTATCCCATTTGAAATACCACTTGGGATAATTGAAATAATTAAGAAGGATTGTTATGCAGGAGATGGAACAATCAATCCTAGTTTTCATTTGTTGAAACTTACAGAACTTTGTGAGTTATTTAAGATTTCAGGTTTGACAAGAGATGGAGTCATGAGGAAATTATTTGCCTTATCACTGAAAGGAAAAAAGCATTGCAATGGTATAGGCTACTAGATGATTCTCAACTATGGGATTGGGAAGAGATCCAATCTCTCTTTTACTCCAAGTATTCTCCTCTTCATGAAGTCCATGAGAATAGGAATTATGTTTATAATTTTTATCCTCATGACGGAGAGAGCATAGGTCAAGCTTGGGGGAGACTGATAACTTTAATGCTAAAATGTCCTAACCATGGGCTCCCCAAAGATATGATTATTACTAATTTCTATGCGAGACTCTCTCGACAGGATAAAGACTTGCTCGATGCTTCCTCTGTGTGTTCTTTCACAAACAAAAATATTAATGCTAAATGGTAAGTCCTTGAAAGAATTCAACGTAATATTGAAGATTGGGAGATCGACAAAGGTAAAGAGTCAGGTATAAATTATGAGTATGATTGCATTAAGGCCTTTGTTGAAACTGCAAGGTTTAATAAGTTTAGTGCTAAGTTTGGGCTTGATTCTCACCTCCTTGTTGATTTCCTCAAATCTTTTTCTTCACATTTTAACATGCCTAAGGATAATTGGATTAAGCATCATGAACCTTTTAAATAGGTTTGCAAAGAAAATGAAATTGTTAATGATAATTGCGACATGCATGATCCAATTCCTGAAAATGAAGTTTTATATAAGCATGTTAATTTTTGTGGAGTGGATAGACCTTGTGAAAGGCCTATGATTGAAGGAGAGAAGTATTGTAAGCAACATAAGCATCAAAGAACAATCACTTGGGTTAGAGATTTAAATGAAATTGTTAGAGAATTGTGTGACCTTTATCCTTTTACTTGTGAACTTTGTGGTATAGAGGGTCACTTTAATTTTCAATGCATGAACTTTCAAAACATAATTGTTAACGAGTTATGTGATAACATGATCACTTCTGATCTTTATGATGAACTTATGTTATTTTTGAAGTGTGAAGAGTTATCCAGAAAAACTTCTTGGCTAGATGATAATGCCTTAGGAACAAACAACACTTTGCAAAAATGCCATCTCTATTGTGTTGTTAATTGCCATGAAAATTATTACATAAGTAATATTAGAAAGGAGGGAACTCAACTCCCACTATTACCAATGAGAAAGATTATGCTTATGTGGAGAGTAAGAGTACCTTATTGCATGTGGATCATGGTAACAATGCTTTATGTGATACTTATATTGTTGAGTTTATTCATGATCCGAGTGAAAATTATTATGAGAAGGGAACATATGCTATATATATATATATATATATATATATATATATATATATATATATATATATCTTTCAATAATATCAAGTTCCCTCTCTTTATGTTGAAGGTTTTGAAGTTATACTTGTTTTTCCTTCCTATGCTTATTGCTTTGTGCTTTAATGAATCATTCTATTGAAATATTCCTATGCATAGGAAGCATGTTAGAATTAAATGTGTTTGGTATTTTCTTATTGATGCTCTCTTTTGTTCTACAACTCTTATTCCTACGAGAGCATCATTAAAATCTTAAGCCTATCTTTATGGCTATAAAGAAAGAGCTCTAGGGAGACAACCCTTCTTATCTTTACTTTGAGTTTTTTACTTTCAGTTTTAGTGGTCTTGATGCTTGTTAATACTGTAGCAACATCATTGTATCATTATTTTTAAGCTTAGTGCCAAGTTATAGCCTCCGATTGCAAGGAAGTTCAAAAGTTGTGACATGCTGTCCAGAAACAGATTTCGTCTCCCTGGCGGACAAATTCTCCAAAAATCACCAAATCATCTTTTTGATCTGAATTTTTTGACAGCATGCTCTATATACTTGAATTGTTGGCATCTGTTCTGAGTGTTTTGATTTGAGTTGCAGAAGTACCCCGAAACAATTATTTACTACGTGTTGTTTTGTTTTTCACAGATTCTGCCATGTTTTGCGTTTTCGTTGTTTTGCAAATCCTAAGCTTACTTTTATTGGCAAAAATCTTTTGTAAATCATGAGAAGCAGTAGATTTTCATGAAAATATTTATTTCCAGAAGGTAGTGAATTATTTTATTAACGGTACTAACCACTCTAATCAGCTTATGATGAGTTTCTATGAACGGAGTTTTCAAGTATGTGATGGGAGATGATGAAAGAAGATACAAGAGTGTCAAGCGCTCAAGCTTGTGGATGCCCCCATGCACAATAAGAAATATTCAAGGAGACTCAAGCATCTAAGCTTGGGGATGCCCCCGTGCATCCCATTATCTATCAACAATCATCAGTACGTCCATCTCCATGCTATATTTTTATCACTTCATATGTTATGTCCTATGCTTGGAGCGTCCCGCTCTTTACTTTTTAGTTTGTTTTAGTTTTTCTTGCTGGTAATAACAAGTCGGAACCTATACTACCTTGTTTGGGAGAGAAACACGCTCCATTCCACTCTAGAACACAACATAGGTTTTCATGCTTATCTTTTTTGTGTGTTTTTCATCTTTTCGTAGCTACTGTCATGCTTAGCTCTTAGTTTTCATGCTTATCTTTTTAAGATATTTTGTTTAGGTTTATTTTGAAACTCTCTTGAGTTATCATGCTTATCTTGTTTAGATAGTTGGCTCGTTGCACTGAGTTGTGTGTCTTGCATTAGTAGGTAATTGTGGTTGCTATTTAAGTATAGTAGTAACTTGCAATAGTTTTGAGGTATTGATTTGAGTCATGTTTGGACTATTGGTGCCAAGAGCTTGATCCTATTAGTGATAGGTGTCGTATTTTGGGAAATCCGTGTGTTTTTCAAAAATTAAATATTAGTTGAGAACTCTAGCTACTAAATTGATCGCTAATCTTTGGAGGGGTTGGAATATATAGAGTATCCTCACGTTACCATGAGTCGAGGATGCGCAAGGATAACCAAACCCCCAAACACTCCTCCTCGGGGTACTTGTCTCTTTGTCAATTTCGTACTTAGATAGAGAGTTACCGATAATAAGTGTATGATTTCTTCGTACTAATGTGAGTATTCGATTGTTGTCACTTCCACCATTCATATTTTGCTAGCCTCTTCGGTATCGTGCATTGCCCTTTCTCACATTGAGAGTTGGTGCAAACTCCGCCGGTGCATCCAAACCCATGACATGATACACTCTGTCATACATAAGCCTCATTATATCTTTCCTCAAAACAGCCACCATACCTACCTATTAAGGCATTTCCATAGCCTTTCCGAGATACATTGCCATGCAACATCCACCATCTCATGACTTGATCTTCATGTCATACGTGCTTTTTCTTGATCGTAGAGCCACATGATAGTTGGGCCTTGCTCCAATTATTGCTACACGATGTGCTAGTAGCATTCATATCCTGCTACACTAGCAAAGGCACACATTTGCATACATCATGATAATCTTCACTTGTGTTTATGTCGAGTACTTCTTATAAAGTGTGATGATGTTATTTTTATTCATGTAAAACATAGAGTGTTGCCCTTAAGAGAGGAAAAAATCCCAAAGAGGACAAACAAAAGATCCCAAAGAGGACAAATGAGATATAAAAAGAAAGAGCCAAAGAGGCCACAAAAAATAAAAAATAAAAAAGAAATAAAAAGAGAGAAGGGGTCAACACTACTATTCCTTTTGAAGATCCACACTTGTACTCCATTGCTATATTGGTACTACATAGAGATTATCATTCATGCATAACTATGTGGGGACCCTTACAGTATAGAACTTGGTTTGCATATTCCAATGATGAGCCTCCTCAAATGAGCTCTAGGTCTTCATGAGCAAACAAGTTGGATGCACCCCCACTAGTTCCATTGGAGATCTTACCTTAGCTCATATGTGCATCCGTTACATGGAAATCCCTACTCCTCACATATACTATCATCTGGCTTTCTCTCGCCTATGGTTATCCTCATTGATGTGAGCCTATCACACCTTTTTGTCTTCCTTACCCATCATTATTCTATTTATCATCCTAAGTGCCAACATATCTTGCTTACGCTCATCCATTACATGAGTGCTCAAAATCTAAAGGGAGAGGATCATTTTGACTTGTGCCTGACTAGTGGTCTGGGGATGAGTCAAAATAAGATTCCAAAGGAGACCAAGTGTGAAATTTTAATAGATTGAGTTCTCAATTAAAAACTATTTTATGATCTCAACCCATCTCCCACTTCTTGTACACAAACACCATTTGGAGACATTCCAGTCACGGACAACGAGAGCTCTTGCACCTTTATGTTCTTACTTTGCTAATCTCAATACTAGATACAAACTCTTGCTTGTTATTATCTTGACTTGAATTGCATATCTCACTTGCTTTACTTTGAAGTTATTATATGTGTGTTAGCATGTCACCACATAATTTATTGTGTTATCATTTATCTACTCGAGGACGAGCAGAATATAAGCTTGGGGATGTTGATACGTCCCAAACGTATCTATAATTTCTGCTTGTTCCATGATCTTTCGGGTGACAACGTTATATGTTTTTCTACACATTTATATAATTTTACAAATATTTGGACTAACCTACTAACTCAGTGCACCCAGTGCTAGTTTCTGTCTGTTGATGTCTATTTTGCAGGGGCTTTTATCCAATTTTCCGAAGCCTGAAAAAATCAAGGAAAAATACATAAAAATCGGGGTAACGGAAGCTTCCAGATCATCGAAGATAGGCCTGAGGGGGGACAGGGGCCATACAGTCGACCTGCTGGCGCGGCCTACCCCCTGGCCGCGCCTGGAGGCCGCCTGGGTGGGTCCCACCTCCTCTGGTGCCGTACTTTGGCTCCTACTTTTACCCCCGTGGAGAAAATCATGATTCCAGAATCCTTTTCTCCAGAAGCAATGCTGATCTCCGCTGCCATCGCCAACAAGTTTCTAGGGACCAATATTCCTGCTCCGGCACCCTGCGGGGACGGGGAAGTGCCCCCGGATTCATCTCCATCGACGTTGCTTCCTCCCTCCATGAAGGGGGAGTAGTTCCTCCTCGGGGCTAAGGTCTTCTACAATAGTTATGTGGTTAATTCTCTCTCTCATTATGTGATCTTCATTGTGATCATGGGCTATCTTAATCTAGGATAATTCCATGATGTTTCCCCTTCTTCTATGTATTGGATTGATGTACTTACTTGATCTTAACTAGTATAATCCCCGACACCATGGTGACAACGGTCTATTGGACATGGATTAGAAGAATATTTTCGTGACTGATTTCCTATTTTGTGAATTGATTGAAGATTGAGAGTCTCTTGGTGCTTGTCTTTGACTATCCTTGAGATATGTTGTGGTGTTTTTTGTACTCTCTTCGGATGGCCCCGGTGACATTGGGAAATCCATAGATGAGAACTACGAACTCTGAGGTGTGCTTTTGTAGCCCTACATAATTCTCGTCCTCTCCTGATCACAAAGGAATGACCTCCAAGTACGTCTCCATTGCATGTTTTAGTGGAAATATCATTTGATTAGATTATGTTAATGTTGTTGGGAGTTTCCACTAGTGAAAGCATGGAGCCTGGGCCTTGTTTTCCACCATTAAACATCGTTTACTTTCAATTTTGGTTCATGTTCGCTTGCTCCCATTTTTATTTCAGATTTATATTACCTTGGTTTACCATCCATATCACTTGCCTTTTAACATATCTTCGCCGAACTAGTGCACCTATACAACTTACAATTGTATTAGGTGTGTTGGGGACACAAGCGACTTCTTGTATCTTAATTGCAGGGTTGCTTGAGAGAGACCATCTTCGACCTCTACTTCCCTCAGTTCGACAAACCTTAGGTCATCCACTTGAGGGAAATTGTTGTTGTCCTACAAACCTCTGCTCTTGGAGGCCCAACATAGTCTACAAGAATAGAAGCGTGCGTAGACATCATGTGTGCATACAATTTTTGTTGTGATGTCCTTTTGTATTTTTGTGTGCTTTAATCCATGCATCATATGATTTTTTGTCGAACATGAGATGTCCCCTTTGGGATGTGTACAAGCCACTGGTATGTTTGTTTGCCATGAAAATTCACGTTTAGATGTTATTTTCTTGTTGCTAAGATGGCATAAAAATGTTGCTATTTTGAGGGTCCAAAATAATTCTGAGTCGGGAATCTGCTATATTTTGTTGCTATGTTTCCATGTCATTTGCTAGTGATCTATAGCCGCTTTGAGGTTGGTGTAATGGAATGAATTATAAAGCATGTTTTCCTATGTTAGTTTGTGCCATTAGTTTTCAAGTATACCTTTTGCATCCTAGTTAATTTTGTTGTCAAACATGTCAATCTGATAAAAGTGATGTTGCTTGCATTATGTTGATTTTCTCTAAGTCTGGGAATCTACTTAGTTCAGATTGCCATGTTGTTTTGATGCTAGTTATGAATGTGTGCCAAATTAGACCTTGCTAGTATGGAATGAAATGAAGTGCAACATGTCTAATACCATGTTGTAAATTTTCATGCCATTATATGTCATATAGCATATGTTTTTCTTGCTATCAATATGCCTTCATAATAAAATTTCTATGTTAAAAACTGTTATTTTCACTAAGTCTGAAATTGTGTTCAAGTAGCCATCTTGTGAGCTCATTTCCTAGTGATCCATGCTTCTAATCAATTTGATGTTATGAGATGAATTGTTGTGCAACAAGTCAAGTATTGCCCCATGTCTTGTTTCTACAATTTAGATTCCTATAGCTTGTTATTTTGGTGTGTGCAAAATGACATGTTGTTTTGGACAGATCATAGTTATAGCTTGTGTTGGTTGTATTTGTTGAACCCTTGCTCCCTTATGAACATGCCATATATGAAACTTGCCTAGAATTTCATGTAGTTTCATAATATATTGTTGCATTCATGATTTAACATGTTTGTGCATGTTGTTTTCATGCATTTTGCATTCATGGCATATTTCTTGTGTTGGTCATATATTTTTGACCGTAGCTCCATTTTAGATGATCTATATATGTAAATCGAGTAGAATGACGTGTAGAATCACATGGTACAATTTATTTTCCTATTTAAGAAAAATAATATATGTTTAATTCAGATCTGGACCAATTTCGAAATTAACATATGGGGTCATTTCGGAAATACTATAAGTTGTTTCCGACCTCATTTAAAATGCCTAGATATATAGTTTATTCAGGCTTCACCACTTTCCATGTTTAATAACATTTAATATTGTCATGTACCCGAACGAGAGTGAACTAAATAATTCAAATATGGAGTTTCGTCAATATGCAACTCGTTGCATATTGAGCTTCACTTAATGTGTAGGAGTTGATTGTTGTGATTTGCCATGTCATGCATAATAAAATGGACATGCATCGTATGTCTTTGCGCATCGTGTGGTGCATATGTTGGGGTGTTTATCATGTGTTGATTGTGGTTTCGGGATTGTTTCGTCTCGACAGAGTTCTAAAACTGATTCAGAGTGTGAGGATTAGTTCGTCTAGGCCCGTTTGTCTACTTCACGGATTTGTGCTTCTTCCAAGCGGGATCTCAGGCAAGACAACCATTTCCCTCGATACCACTACTGTCATTTATTTGCTAGTTGTATCTCTTCTATCGTTATGTCTCGTTACTTACCACTTGAATGTCAAGCCTCCAAACATTACCATGAAAATTATCTAACCCCTTCCACATCCCAGCAAACCTTTGTTTGGCTATATTACCGCTTGCTCAGCCCTTCTTATAGTGTTGCTAGTTGCAGGTGCAAGCTGTTTTCCAAGTGATAACATGGATTTCTTGAGATAACACAATATTATTGCCATTTAATTTAATGCACATATATACTTGGTAAAAGGTGGAAGGCTTGGCATTTTTCTTGGTGTTTTGTTCCACCTTTGCCGCCCTAGTTACTTGTGCACCAGTGTTATGTTCCATATTGAGCGCTCCTAACATGCTTGTGATTGTTATGGGGACCCCCTTGATAATTCGTCTTAGATTAAAACTCTTCCGGCAGGGGCCAACTATGCTACTACATTTGCCTAATAACTAATAAACCTGCATAGGGAGAAACTAACCCATGTATAATTAATCATCCCCGGGTCAATACTCCTCATGAGTGTTGGTCCAAACAACTTGGGAGATTTCTATCAGGCCATTGTATGCTTCTCTTATACGTCGTGTCCTGAGAACAAGATAAGCGGCTCCTACCAGGTTCGTTGACACATCGGGAAACCTTGCTCGATTTGTTTTACCTTTTACGAAATATCTTGTGCTCCCGGATTCTGAGGATACTTTGGGCTATCTCGAGGTTGAGGTTTTCCACCGAGATTCCAAGGAGACTACAGGTTTTCCGTGGTTGAGGTTTTCCTGAAGGTTGTGTCTAGTTTGTGATGGATGAGTTGGAGCACCCCTACAGGGTTAAATCTTTCCGAGAGTCGTGCCCCCTGCTATGTGGCAACTTCGAAATTTGTTTAACACCCGGTCATAGCAAACTTGAAGTAAACTCAAATAAAATACACCAACTATGTGTGTAACCATGACTGTCTCTGCTCTTGAGTTTTGAACCAAGAGAGAACACCGTGGGATTATGTTTGACTCGTAAGTAGGTATTCAGGATCATTTACTGATCATCAATAGTTTACGTCCAATTATGCGTAGATCACCCCTCTTATTCTTGTACTTGTAAGTTTGCCAATCAAATAAACGTGTAGTGCTTGCTTCAAGCTCACCGCTTAACCATACCTCACCCATTAAGCTTTGCTAATCGTGCTAGCTTTGGAAATGAGATTGGTGAGTTCCTATGGCTCATAGATTACTACAACAATAGTTGCAGGTATAATTAAATTGACCCTTTGACGTGAGAGCGGAGATTGTTCTATTTGGAATTTCTTCTTCTTCTTCTCCTTAATCAATCATTGGATGGGTTCCAGGCCGGCAACGAGGGATAGCAAGGATGGATGTCGTTTTTATCATTTTATTTCATCCGTAGTCAGGCCCTACTCTTCTGAATTGTGATTGAAAGTATGTTTGTATTGAGATGATCATGAATAGCTTGTGGCGAGTGTAAGCCAATTCCATATACTCATCTCTTCTTTGCATGTACTTGTAACGATGTCCATTCTTGTGAAACGACGAGACGCGCTTATATCCCCGTTTAGGCCCTCAAACCAAAATAAGGATAGGATCGCATCTTAGGTGTTACATCAGCTATGTTGTCTTCCTCCTCTCAGCCAGCTTATGGTCTTTGTTTTCGGCCTTGTCCGTCCCCTGACCGATATTATCCTTCTTGCTACGGTCTGTCGACTGTTCTTGAGCCGACTTCTTATCGAGATGCTACTGTTCATCCTGAATGGCACTTTGCGATGGCAGAGAAGATTGCTGCCCTTCAGCACAACGACACATGGGACATGGTTTCTCTTCCTCCTAGTGTTCGTCCCATCACTTGTAAGTAGGTCTATAATATTAAGACTCGCTCTGATGGTTCTCTTGAGCATTATAAATCTCGTCTTGTGGCTCGTGGCTTTCAGCAAGAGCATGGTCGTGATTACAATGAGACTTTTGCTCCAGTGACCCATATGACCACTATACGCGCACTTCTCGTTCTAGCCTCTATTCACCATTGGTACGTGTCTTAGCTTGATGTTTAGAATACCTTTCTTAATGGTGAGTTGCATGAGAAAGTTTATATGCAGCCGCCACCTGGGTATTCAGTTCGTGATGACATGGTTTGTTGTCTTCGTCGCTCTCTATATGGACTTAAGCAGGCCTGATGTGCTTAGTTTTAGCGTTTTTCCTCCGTGGTCACTACAGCTTGTTTTCGCCACTATTTGTCCACCTTTCTGCTCATGGTCACACTTTTCTTATTCTATATGTTTATGACATGATCATCACTGGCGACAATTCTGAGTACATTATCTTTGTCAAGGCATGTCTCAATGATTAGTTTCTTATGTCTGATCTTGGTCCCCTTTGTTAGTTTCTTGGGATTGAGGTTTCCTCCACCACTAATGGCTGAACTATTTCCCAAGAAAAGTATATCCATGATATTCTTTCTTGTGTGGCTCTTAGTGATGAGCGCACTTTTGAGACTCGTATGGAGCTTAATGTTAACCTTCGTGCTTCTAATGGTGAGCTCTTGTCTGATTCGGTGCGTTATCGCCATCTTGTTGGGAGTCTTGTATATCTTGATGTCACTCATTCGAATATCTCCTATACTGTCCATATTCTGGGTGAGTTTGGTTCTGCTCCCAATTTAGTTCACTATAGTCACCTCCTTCGTGCTCTACAATATCATCGGGGCATGATTCTCATCATCTCTTTTTTCCTCGTTCCATCTCATTACAGCTCCAGGCCTATTTATATGCTACATGGGCTAGTGATCCTTAGGTCCTAGTTCACTTTCTGCTTAATGTGTTTTTCTTGGTGGTTCTATCATTGCGTGGAAGCCAAAGAAACAGACTGTAGTTTCTCGTTTGGGTGCACAGGCCGAGTGGAGAGCTATGGATCTTATGAAAACAGAAATGACTTGGTTACAATGGCTAATGGAGGATTTTGGTGTTTCTGTTGCTACACCTATCACCCTCTTGTCTCACAATACATGTGCTATGAGTATTGCACGGGACCCCGTGAAGCATGAGCTTACCAAACATATTGGTGTTGATTCTTACTATGTGTGTGGTGCCATGCATGATCATGCTATTGCTCTTTTGTGGGGACCCCGACTGGCAAGTCGAGATCGCCGGGCCCAGTGATCCCAAGGATCAATGCTCACTGAACACAGATACTGAATAATAGAGTCTTACATCCATACATACCGTTTGATACAATAATTGACCACTTCGGTCGAGTCTTACATACATAAGGCCTTAAAGGCCAAAGCACCAAACTAGACCAATAGCGGAATTATTGGTTGAAAGCGTGAACCCATGCCATCAGCCTTAACCTATAGGCATTCTGATTGGGAAGCATCCTAGCTCGCAAGAACGTCACCGAGTTAATCTTCACCATATCCTGTCTTTCATACCTGGTCAATGAAATAACCAGTGGCAAGCCAATTAGTACTTTGAATGTACTCGCAAACAGTCCATGATACGAACAATGGAAGTGAAGGATAACAGTATCATGCATCTTTAGTGTAACTCATCTGGGTGGAATGATCATGTATATGCATCAGGTTAAAGAATTACTTTTTGAAGAACAAGTTACAGATATTGACATATTTGACAAGGGTTGAACACACCGGGTTCACCCTACATGCCAAGTCATCGGACTTCTCATAACCTCAAGGTATTAATAAGGGCTAAACCATTCGGGTTTACCCTATATGTCAAGTCACCGAACTTGATCATATTATAGTGATTACCAAGATAATAACAACACCTTTTTAACACCACACACACACACTTGGTTTATGCGGAAACACTGGACGTAGTTTAAGAAGCACCACCCAACTGTCCTTGACCGTGGACACGGCTATTCGAATAGTTTACACCCTGCAGAGGTAGTACGCTGGACCCACGAGAAACGGGAAACTTCCGTGTCATCCACGACTCGCGGTATATCACATATACCCGAGGTAAGTACCCGATCATCATCTTTCCCCTAACGATACTAGACAAAGAGGTCCACTCGATTGGTACCTAGCCCACATGTTGTACGTCTTACGAGCACCGACTCTGGACCGTAACAACCATGCAGGGACCAACGGTGTGCCTGGAACTCATAATAATGGCATAGTCGTCCTACCTGGCACGAACCCATCACGAGAGTGACACCGATCACTCCCGCCACTAGTAATGTGGCTCTTTGCTAGTACCGACCAGAGTAATCAACAAAGCCCCGTCCCATAAAGGGGTATCGTGGTCGTACTGGTAAGGTTGGGACGGTCGACACATCATAAATCTAATCCCATTTCCGAAACCATACTCACACCAAAATCACCGGTGCATCACCTCACCAAAAGTGATCACCAACTCATCATCACCCTTAGGCATTAGTGGAACCCGACGGGGTTTTCATAAACTATTTATTTAACTCATCATCATGCTTGTGATAATATGCTCTAACTTTACTTGTCAGCATGGTAATAACATGGCCCTCACGGGGTAGGGTCAAGCTCAATGCAGTGATTCTACTTTACTAGTCAACATGATAGTAGCATGATCCTCGTAGATGGTAGGGTCAGCTCATCATGTTTGTGCTCCGAGCAGCCATGTGAATATCATTACTATCAATGCAAGTGCTTCGAAGAAGCCTTCGGTACCATCACATCAATGATGAACTGGCATCATGATCACATGCAACGGAAAATACTTGCTATTCTAGCATGCATCATTTTATATACTTAAGTCATGGCAAAAGGCTGCTTGCCTTGCTCACGTAAAACCTCGGGGTCTTATAGGTCTTCCGCTCCGTCCCCGAATACTCTGTGTACCGTCAACTGTCGTCGGAAACAACTATACTAAGCCATATATCCAGCAGAATAAAAGTGTTCTATAAATAGAAATTATATTTTTCTTGGACCTCTCCGGTCATAAGAAAAATACCTGAAGCTTCTCACAGGAGATTGGAATCATCAAGGATTTTTAAATAGGTGAAAGGAGCAATAGGTGGGCATTGAATAAGCCAACAGAAATATTTCTGTTAAAAATGAGTGGAGGCACCCATTTAACAGAGAAGGATTTTTGAAACATTTATAAAGTTTTTTCACTGGATTTGGAGTTGTAATGAATATTCTAGGGATTTAACAATGAGGATTAAATAGCAATAGGAGCTATTTATTTATTGCAACAGAAATAAGGCACACAAAAATGTTGACGAGGGTTCTAAAAATATAGAATGATTTTAGAAGGTTCTGGGAATTGGAATCACTCCATTTGGAGTTGATTTGGAACCTATAGGAATTTTGAAAGGTGGGACATTTGTATCCAGATTTGGATTTTGAGTAATAACAGTACATAAAATCTGCTTGGAAAAATGTGCAAAGCACATATGTGGATAGAGCTTGAATTTAGGAACCTGCAGAAATTTGAATCTTGTAATTTGGAGTCAGAATGATTTTATGGTGGAATTTATAAGTTGAAGCAAATCTGAAAAAGGGAAAAGCTTAGCTTTGGGGGAAGGCTATCTTGCGCACTGGCGTCAGCTAGGCCTTCGGGCCGGCCCAGTGGCTCGGGAAACCAGCGAGGCACCACGCGGGAGGCGTATTTGCTGGAGTGCGCCTTCAACCCGAGGGAGACGGCTCCAGGGAACCTGCCTCCACTTAAGGCAGCTGGACCCATCCCTCTTGTCGCTGACAGGGGGCCCCGCTCGTCATGCCCTTCTTCCTCGAGCTCGCATGCACGGGAGGCAGGGGAGTAGACCAGCCACGGGAGGAGTTCCCCCAGGTGGCTCTGGCCACCCCCCCCCCCCGGCGGTGCGCCGGCCACCGGCGTGCTCGGGGGAGTTAGCCGCCCCCGTTCCCCTACCTGGCGTTTGCAGGGGAGAGCCGCAAGGTTGCTGGCGATGCGGCTGTAGGGAGATCGCTGGCCTGCACTGGTGCCGGTACCAGGGGCGAAGGGAGGGAGATGGAGGAGCTAGGGAGGAGGCTCGGCGACTAGGTGGTCCTTCGGAGGGGGCCCAGGGGCGAGGGGAGACCCCTGGCCAGCCGTGCTCGCGCGGCGGCCTTCGGTGGCTTCGGCCATGGCTGCCGAAGGGAAAGGGGAGGAAGAGGATGGCTTAGGAGAGGAAAGGGGCACGAGGGGCTCCCTGGTAGGAGAGGAAGAAGGTCTTAGGGAGCCAGAGAGGCTCTGGTGAGAAGAGATAGGAGAGGGAAGGGCCGAGAGAGCTCGAGAGCTCTCTGGAGCTCTTGGTGCATGGTCGCCATGCATGCCTGAGGAGTCTTGGAGGATAGCTAGCGTTGGGGAGTCGTTGGACTGGTCAAGGGGAGCGTTATGGCGCGCTAGGGCACGCTGCCAAGGAGGGGACGGAGCTGCAGAAGGAGAAGAGGGTGCAGAGCACCAATACTGCACGATGGAGTGGTGGTCACCACGGTCACCTGTGTCTACAGGGTCCAAATGGCCAGGAAAACATGTCCAGCACTCAAGGCACACACGCAGGAGAGTGACTCTGGAGTTTGGTAGCTAGTGGGGGTGGTTTGAATGGCTGCTGACTTTGATTTAGTTTGCAGCAGCAAACTTAGTGCTAGCAAAACTAGTTTGCACAGGGAGTGAATTGGAGGAAAACCATGTCCAGAACTCTTGTTTATAGAAGGACTACAAGACTGCAAAGTTTCAGATCAAACAAAGGAGGGTAGCTACTACTTGCTGTTCAAAGCCATGATTCAGCCAGAAATCTATTTGAAGAAGTGATGCTCATTTCTCCTACATGAGCATGCCATCAATTGATTTGAAATGATGCATTGAGACACTAGAGAGGCTCTGGAAAGAATTGGGGGTGATAGCTTAAGCAGAAGAATGGGTTACAAGGGGACCTTCCCTAATAATTGACCAGTGGCCATGGGAAAGTTACTGGAGGTAAAATATGACTATGTGAGGTTGTGGTAGAAATTGGAGCTCAAGGAATAAAGTGGAAGGGGCAATAGAAGCCAAATTAGTGAGTGCACACAAGGTGTTTGATCTGTGGTTAGGCTACCAGATGGATTCCAATGGCTATGAAACTTAACAGGATCAAATAATAGATGAAAATAGGCTTGCACACCAAATTTGGGATTTGTTGGATAAGTTTTCCAATGTAGACTTGGAAAACCCTAAAAATGGGCAGAAATGGGTTTCTGCTTAGAACCCTATTCAAATAAATTCCCACAAATCCAATATTTGGTGTAGGGGCATTATTTGAGCATTAAGGCATGCACAAAAATTTTGAGGTCAATTGGACAAAATTGATAATGTAAAGTTTGTCAAAGTCAGAAATCAACAGAGAGGGTTTTAGGACAAGTTCCTCTATTCTCCTTGGTGTACCACTTGGTGTGGATGCCTCATTGGAGTACTGGAACATGTCCACCAAATTTGAGCACAATTGGAGACACTTCACAATGTAGAGTTGCTCAAATTTGATTCTGGACAGATAGGGTTTTAGAGTGATTAGGGGAGTCAAATCAACTTGGATTGAAATGAAACTTGGCAAGATCATCAGGAATATCATAGATGACATGCTAGAATTTTACTGGAATTTATTGAGAATATTTCTTATAGAAATATTCCAAAAGCTTGAAATAGACAGGAGTTGTTTTGGAGGGGTTTGCCCAATATTTTGAACATGACCATGTGTTGAAACTCATAAATATGGAATAAATATATCCACTGAGTTTCCCTAAATTTTCTTAAATATTTTGAAAGCAATAAAAATAACTTTCCTTCATAGGAGACCATTTCTGGCCTCACAGAAAGGCTTTTAAATAAAATCATAAAATAACTTTTAAAATAATAATATGATGATTTTTGAAATACATTTTGATAATAGGTTTTAAATAAAACAATTGGTGCAAAAGAAACTCCTTAATTTGAGGACTTGTAGTACAATCCTCATTTCACGGGTTTGCAGGTTTAATTCAAAGAAAAGCTTTTTGGTGAAAATAATATTTGGTAAAACAGATATTTTCCTAAACACATGGCATGATCATTAGGCAGGAGATCATGGGATGAGAAGATGTTTAGGAGAGTGGCAAGAATTAATGGGGATCAATCACATGCAAAACAAACAGACAGACAATAGTCACTCCAAGCATCACAAGCATTCAGAAAAATTTTAATTGGTCCTAAATTTTGAAATAAGTTAGTTAGTCAGGAAAGCCAAAACTGGGATGTGACAGACCTTACCCTCTTAAGGAAATATGGTCCCCGAGATTTGTTAAGAAGGAAACAAGGGTCTGCTCCTGCTATACTGCAGGACTTACTAGCAGCGATAATCCAAATGCGGTCTCATGGGGTCACCTCAAGAATACCACTTATTGGTGCCTCAGCGTTCTATGAGGATGTTGGAGAAAGGGGAAGTTGTCATATTTGGTTGCTAGCCGTACATGTTGCCTGCCACTTGCTCCGGCTGACAAGTGGGCCCAGGGTCCGCCGTCAGCCTCTTCTTCTACCTTTGGTTCTTCTTTCTTGGGTGAGCCCGGGTGTTGTCTCCACTTGTGGTGCCTAGGGCGTATGGTGTCCGGGGCCGCCCTACTATGGCGTGCGGTGAGCCATCTGCCGGCGCAGCAAGCACCCACCTCGCGGGCCTGGTATGTCGGCACTGCTTTGGGATTCCCAGCGAGCACCGACGGCCGAGCGGCAAACGGGGCTGGTGGCCTGGCTAGTGGCTCTCCGGTCCTGGCTATAAATTGGCCAAGGAGTCCTTCTTGTTCTCCACCCAGCCTCACCACTTGCTGCTACTCCGGTCCTCTTCTTCTTCTGCTGCACGTGCTCGAGGAAGGATGCCAATGGCGGACGAGACTCCGGGATGGCTCATCATCTTCTTGTCCGGGATGGTGGCGTTGCTGGTCGGGGTCTCGGCGCTGTACTGGGCGATTGTCCATGATGATCGCCAGGATCCTGCCGCCCGCACGGTGGCTCTTCGCGGTGGCAGGGTTCATGACGATTAGGCGCCTGCTCGGCGCAAGCGGGGTGTTAGTGTGCTAGTGGTGTCCTTGCGGTCTCTTCCTACGAAGGAACCGATGTGTGTCATAGTGGCAAATGGTTAAGCGCGGGCGTGTTGTGTGGTCGTAGGCGCAATTGTGGTCCGGGTAGAGGTTGTTCCCAGTGGGTCTGTCCTTACTGTCCTTACTGCCTAGCGTGTTGTGGTCAGTGTAGTCGATGTTGAAGTTGCAATAAAATGTGTCGTTCTTCTGTGTCGTCGAGGCTTCTTGTCGTAGTTGATGTAGTAGGCGCGTGGTCGGTGGTTGACTTCTTGTTGCCTCATTGCCGTTGTCGTGGCTTCCTCGTCACGGTGGTTCTTCGTCTTGGCTGGAGTAGGTTAGACTTCCGTCGTCTTGGGATTGCTTCGAGAAGTCCACCTTCTCGAGATATCCCTGTACCTTCGAGAGGCATAACAATCAGCGTTCCAGGGCTCGACCAAACACGACTAAGGTGTTCTTCCTCTTACTGGGTGAGTAAGTATGCCCTCAGTGAGGATGACAACCTACCTTCCCAAACACGACATAAGCACAGTGCTCAAGAGTCATGTGAGGAGAACGGGGACTTGCTATGAGCGGGTACTGGCCATATTTCAACGACTTAGAGTCGTCTTCTATGGTCGTAGTCCGTCCATCTTGTGGCTCAGCGAAGCTTTAGGGTCTCGGGGAACTGAGGATGTGGGCGAACAGTTATCATCTTATCTCTAAGCACATTCCTTAGATGCCAGTAGTTCGACCGCTAACTTGAGACAACATCACCTCATCTCATCAAGGATACCATCCTACGTGGGTCAACTCTACACCGCTCAAGCTAGTCAACTTCGGGTGGAGGGAAGAACTAAACCCAAACACTTACAAGTATGGCGTAGCCCCCAACTGTACATGCATTACTATGCAAGGACCTTGGGGAGACATACAGCTACCACGATTGAATCTGAGGCACAACAAATCCAATTGTCCACCTAAGTCATCCAATGGACAGGGTACTACACTACCATATTAAGGAAACACGTAGTAGACCAATCCAATATTTTGTTTCCTTCCTATGAATCCGATCAAGTAATCCATCAATACGACCAACCATGACTAGACTCACCACTCCTACAAATCCAACATTGACGAGGTTCTATATAGCCTCTTAGAGTCCTCTTAACTCACATATTACTGCAAGAATTACGTCATAGTATATCCACCAACTTCAATAATCATGGCCATCTAATCTCCAAGGCCAAACCACATAGGATGTAAATCAATTAACAACTCCAAGTATACGCACTCTATATCCACCGAGAAAACATGGTATCATGATCGAGATTAACGAGCTAAATCCAATTTACTCCGAACCATGTGGTCTTTGTCATCCTCAATACTCTATTAAGATTACCTATTTAAATCCAAGACTCAAATCCAATAAGAAGTCTACTTGATATTCCAAGTCATTATGGTAATTATCTCCAAACCATGCCAACTACTAGCTAAAGTCATGTATACCACCAAGAATAGAGTTCACGATCGTAATCATCCTACTAAATCCAATCTTACTCCAGATTATGCAGGTTATACTACTATATCAACTTGTTCCACCAAGTAGTCTAGCTATATCCTCAAGACACATATCATCATCATCATGACAATCAATAGTCTAAAGCTCTCATATCGGAGATCGGTCCTCTTATGGCATCAAGGTTACAGTGCTAGCTTGGGATGGAAGGATACTTGTCACGGTGATCACTTGTTCCATTGAGAACCCGGTGCTCAGCGGGGTTTATCGATGGCCTACACGCGTTCTGGCGAGTCCGTGTACTAGACACGTGACCAGAAAATTTGAGCCGGAAAGGCTTCTAGAGGTTAGTCTCGTCTAGTGTGGTTTTCCAATCTCGAGGGGAAAACGCACTCTATGGGTTGCGTGCGGTTAAGCGTAGCACAGTCAGTGTCTTCAACGTCAGCCGTCCCTCGAAGTGGATCCTTGGTGTGTCTTGTCTTGCTGTCTTAAGTTGCCGAGAGAGGTGAGAGAAAGAGAGAGAGCACAGAGGGGAGTGTCTAAGGGTCTCAGCGCAATCAAACAAGCGTTGAAAAATCAACTCAAACAAGTGCTAAAATTATTTTGAACATCAAAATAAGACAAGTGATATAACCGCATGCTTGTTGCCTAAGCAAAAGTGCGACTTATATCAAAGCACAAACAACACACAACATGGTCCATCGGAACCATTTCACGGACTCATCTTCGCATAGGGGATTCGCGACTCATCCTATCCTAGGTTCAGGGACTCGACAGCCGTGCTTGCTTCTTGTTCCAGAGAGGAGTCCGCTAAGTCCTCTGGACCTTCTCATGGTGTTGTCACGCCTCTTGTTGTCGCTTGCTGAAGCAATTCGCTTGAGTTGTAAGGAACTCTGGTTGTCTTCTCGTCTCGGAAGTTGTTGACGAAGGTGGTTCTTCATAGCTGTCACTGACAGGGTCTTCTGTTGTCTTCATGATCTTGTCAGTATCTTCTTGTCTTCCGAGGCTTCGAGAGTCTCAGATGGAAACCTTCATGCACCGATATTTGCATGACATGATAGAGTTCTGATCTGTCAATCATACTAATTGCAATATCGACACCTAGAGCAGGGATGAAGAGAACCGTTTTCCTGCTCACTAAGGTGAGGCGGACCAAATGGCAAGATTCTCATCCACCGGTGGTGGTCGACACAATTATTTATAACTCACACGATCGCTCTATTAATGATGCAGATCAAGGTTTGCATATATTATGTGCAGATTATCGTAGGCGAAAGTGGCATCACTCTGGAACAGTGCTGAGGTTTCACCATCTTCTAAGCCTCGATGTCCTCGTTCCTCTTAGAGGTACTACTGTTGGTGTCGTCTGGTCGTAGAGTTGTCTTCTCTGTCCTTCAGCACAAGTGTTTGCTTGGAAAGGTTACTTCCTTCCGGGCTGCCTACGAGGATTCCAATTTATCCCGTGGTCAGAAGGGCATAAGGTTCTAGCGACCGTTAGCAAGTTTTGAAAAAGTAGACGAGGAGTGTCAAGAAAATAAAAGTGGAAGGCTAGAGCATAACCTTCAATTTCCTTGAAGTTTTAGGAGAGTTTAGAAAATATATAAGTTTTGTAAGTATTTTGAAGGATCTGGAAAGCAGTTTTACCCTAACTAACGTCCGTGCTAACTAAGGGCTTCCTACAGTCAGGATGGCTCTCATACCAGCTCTGTGGGGACCCCGACTGGCAACTCGAGATCGTCGTGCCCAGTGATCTCAAGGATCAATGCTCACTGAACACAGATACTGAATAATAGAGTCTTACATCCATCCATACCGTTTGATACAATAATTGACCACTTCGCTCGAGTCTTACATACATAGGGCCTTAAAGGCCAAAGCACCAAACTAGACCAATAGCGGAATTATTGGTTGAAAGCGTGAACCCATGCCATCATCCTTAACCTACAGGCATTCTGACTGGGAAGCATCCTAGCTCGCAAGAACGTCACCGAGTTAATCTTCACCATATCATGTCTTTCATACCTGGTCAATGAAATAACCAGTGGCAAGCCAATGAGTACTTTGAATGTACTCGCAAATAGTCCATGATACGAACAATGAAAGTGAAGGATAACAGTATCATGTATGTTTAGTGTAACTCATCTGGGTGGAATGATCATGTATATGCATCAGGTTAAAGAATTACTTTTTGAAGAACAGGTTACAGATATTGACATATGTGACAAGGGTTGAACACACCGGGTTCACCCTGTATTAATGAGGGCTAAACCATCCGGGTTTACCCTATATGTCAAGTCACCGAACTTGATCATATTATAGTGATTACCAAGATAATAACAACACCTTTTTAACACCACACACACACACTTGGTTTATGCGGAAACACTGGACGTAGTTTAAGCAGCACCACCCAACTGTCCTTGACCGTGGACACGGCTATTCGAATAGTTTACACTCTGCAGAGGTAGTACGCTGGACCCACGAGAAACGGGAAACTTCCGTGTCATCCACGACTCGCGGTATATCACATATACCCGAGGTAAGTACCCGATCATCATCTTTCCCCTGACGATACTAGACAAAGAGGTCCACTCGATTGGTACCTAGACCACATGTTGTACGTCTTACAAGCACCGACTCTGGACCGTAACAACCATGCACGGACCAACGGTGTGCCTGGAACTCATAATAATGGCATAGTCGTCCTACCTGGCACGAACCCATCACGAGAGTGACACCGATCACTCCCGCCACTAGTAATGTGGCTCTTTGCTAGTACCGACCAGAGTAATCAACAAAGCCCCATCCCATAAAGGGGTATCGTGGTCGTACTGGTAAGGTTGGTACGGTCGACACATCATAAATCTAATCCCATTTCCGAAACCATACTCACACCAAAATCACCGGTGCATCACCTCACCAAAAGTGATCACCAACTCATCATCACCCTCGGGCATTAGTGGCACCCGACGGGGTTTTCATAAACTCTTTATTTAACTCATCATCATGCTTGTGATAAGATGCTCTAACTTTACTTGTCAACATGGTAATAACATGACCCTCACGGGGTAGGGTCAAGCTCAATGCAGTGATTCTACTTTACTAGTCAACATGAAAGTAGCATGATCCTCGTAGATGGTAGGGTCAGCTCATCATGTTTGTGCTCCGAGGAGCCATGTGAATATCATTACTATCAATGCAAGTGTTTCGAAGAAGCCTTCGGTACCATCACATCAATGATGAACCGGCATCGTGATCACATGCAACGGAAAATACTTGCTATTCTAGCATGCATCATTTTATATACTTAAGTCATGGCAAAAGGCTGCTTGCCTTGCTCACATAAGTCCTCGGGGTCTTCGAGGTCTTTCGCTCTGTCCCCGAATACTCCGTGTACCGTCAACTATCGTTGGAAACAACTATAGTAAGCCATATATCCAGCAGAATAAAAGTGTTCTACAAATAGAAATTATATTTTTCTTGGACCTCTCTGGTCATAAGAAAAATACCTGAAGCTTCTCACAGGAGATTTGAATCATCAAGGATTTTTAAATAGGTGAAAGGAGCAATAGGTGGCCATTGAATAACCAATAGAAATATTTCTGTTAAAAATGAGTGGAGGCACCCGTTTAACAGAGAAGGATTTTTGAAACATTTAGAAAGTTGTTTCACTGGATTTGGAGTTGTAATGAATATTCTAGGGATTTAACAATGAGGATTAAATAGCAATAGGAGCTATTTATTTATTGCAACAGAAATAAGTCACACAAAAATGTTGACCAGGGTTCTAAAAATGTAGAATGATTTTAGAAGGTTTTGGGAATTCGAATCACTCCATTTGGAGTTGATTTGGAACCTATAGGAATTTTGAAATGTGGGACATTTATATCCAGATTTGGATTTTGAGTGATAACAGTACAGAAAATCTTCTTGGAAAAATGTGCAAAGCACATATGTGGATAGAGCTTGAATTTAGGAACCTGCAGAAATTTGAATCATGTAATTTGGAGTCAGAATGATTTTATGGTGGAATTTATAAGTTGAAGCAAATCTGAAAAAGGGAAAAGCTTAGATTTTGGGGGAAGGCTATCTTGCGCACTGGCGTCAGCTAGGCCTTCGGGCCGGCCCAGTGGCTCGGGCAACTAGCGAGGCGCCACGCGGGAGGCGTATTTGCTGGAGTGCGCCTTCGACCCGAGGGAGACGGCTCCAGGGAACCCGCCTCCACTTAAGGCAGCTAGACCCATCCCTCTAATCGCTAACAGGGGGCCCCGCTCGTCATGCCCTTCTTCTTCCTCGAGCTCGCATGCAGGGGAGGTAGGGGAGTAGACCGGCCGCGGGAGGAGTTCCCCCAGGTGGCTCTGGCCACCCCCCGGTGGTGCGCCGGCCACCGGCGTGCTCGGGGTAGTTAGCCGCCCCCATTCCCCTACCTAGCGTCTGCATGGGAGAGCCGCAAGGTTGCTGGCGACGCGGCTGCAGGGAGATCGCCGGCCTGCGCTGGTGCCGGTACTAGGGGCGAAGGGAGGGAGATGGAGGAGCTGGGGAGGAGGCCCGACGACTAGGTGGTCCTTCGGAGGGGGCCCAGGGACGAGGGGAGAACCCTGGCCAGCCGTGCTCGCGCGGCGGCCTTCGGTGGCTTCGGCCATGGCTGCCGAAGGGAAAGGGGAGGAAGAGGAGGGCTTAGGAGAGGAAAGGGGCACGAGGGGCTCCCTGGTAGGAGAGGAAGAAGGTCTTAGGGAGCCAGAGAGGCTCTGGTGAGAAGAGATAGGAGAGGGAAGGGCCGAGAGAGCTCGAGAGCTCTCTGGAGCTCTTGGTGCATGGTCGCCATGCATGCCTGAGGAGTCTTGGAGGCTAGCTAGCGTCGGGGAGTCGTTGGACTGGTCAAGGGGAGCGTTATGGCGCGCTGGGGCACGCTGCCAAGGAGGGGACCGAGCTGCAGAAGGAGAAGAGGGTGCAGAGCACTAATACTGCACGATGGAGTGGTGGTCACCACGGTCACCTGTGTCTACAGGGTCCAAATGGCCAGCAAAACATGTCCAGCACTCAAGGCACACACGCAGGAGAGTGACTCTAGAGTTTGGTAGCTAGTGGGGGTGGTTTGAATGGCTGCTGACTTTGATTTAGTTTGCAGCAGCAAACTTAGTGCTAGCAAAACTAGTTTGCACAGGGAGTGAATTGGAGGAAAACCATGTCCAGAACTCTTGTTTATAGAAGGACTACAAGACTGCAAAGTTTCAGATCAAACAAAGGAGGGTAGCTACTACTTGCTGTTCAAAGCCATGATTCAGCCAGAAATCTATTTGAAGAAGTGCTGCTCATTTCTCCTACATGAGCATGCCATCAATTGATTTGAAATTATGCATTGAGACACTAGAGAGGCTCTGGAAAGAATTGGGGGTGATAGCTTAAGCAGAAGAATGGGTTACAAAGGGACCTTCCCCAATAATTGACCAGTGGCCATGGGTTACTAACATCCGTGCTAACTAAGGGCTTCCTACAGTCAGGATGGCTCTCATACCAGCTCTGTGGGGACCCCGACTGGCAACTCGAGATCGTCGTGCCCAGTGATCTCAAGGATCAATGCTCACTGAACACAGATACTGAATAATAGAGTCTTACATCCATCCATACCGTTTGATACAATAATTGACCACTTCGGTCGAGTCTTACATACATTGGGCCTTAAAGGCCAAAGCACCAAACTAGACCAATAGCGGAATTATTGGTTGAAAGCGTGAACCCATGCCATCATCCTTAACCTACAGGCATTCTGACTGGGAAGCATCCTAGCTCGCAAGAACGTCACCGAGTTAATCTTCACCATATCCTGTCTTTCATACCTGGTCAATGAAATAACCAGTGGCAAGCCAATGAGTACTTTGAATGTACTCGCAAATAGTCCATGATACGAACAATGAAAGTGAAGGATAACAGTATCATGTATGTTTAGTGTAACTCATCTGGGTGGAATGATCATGTATATGCATCAGGTTAAAGAATTACTTTTTGAAGAACAGGTTACAGATATTGACATATGTGACAAGGGTTGAACACACCGGGTTCACCCTGTATTAATGAGGGCTAAACCATCCGGGTTTACCCTATATGTCAAGTCACCGAACTTGATCATATTATAGTGATTACCAAGATAATAACAACACCTTTTTAACACCACACACACACACTTGGTTTATGCGGAAACACTGGACGTAGTTTAAGCAGCACCACCCAACTGTCCTTGACCGTGGACACGGCTATTCGAATAGTTTACACTCTGCAGAGGTAGTACGCTGGACCCACGAGAAACGGGAAACTTCCGTGTCATCCACGACTCGCGGTATATCACATATACCCGAGGTAAGTACCCGATCATCATCTTTCCCCTGACGATACTAGACAAAGAGGTCCACTCGATTGGTACCTAGCCCACATGTTGTACGTCTTACGAGCACCGACTCTGGACCGTAACAACCATGCACGGACCAATGGTGTGCCTGGAACTCATAATAATGGCATAGTCGTCCTACCTGGCACGAACCCATCACGAGAGTGACACCGATCACTCCCGCCACTAGTAATGTGGCTCTTTGCTAGTACCGACCAGAGTAATCAACAAAGCCCCATCCCATAAAGGGGTATCGTGGTCGTACTGGTAAGGTTGGGACGGTCGACACATCATAAATCTAATCCCATTTCCGAAACCATACTCACACCAAAATCACCGGTGCATCACCTCACCAAAAGTGATCACCAACTCATCATCACCCTCGGGCATTAGTGGCACCCGACGGGGTTTTCATAAACTCTTTATTTAACTCATCATCATGCTTGTGATAAGATGCTCTAACTTTACTTGTCAACATGGTAATAACATGACCCTCACGGGGTAGGGTCAAGCTCAATGCAGTGATTCTACTTTACTAGTCAACATGAAAGTAGCATGATCCTCGTAGATGGTAGGGTCAGCTCATCATGTTTGTGCTCCGAGGAGCCATGTGAATATCATTACTATCAATGCAAGTGCTTCGAAGAAGCCTTCGGTACCATCACATCAATGATGAACCGGCATCGTGATCACATGCAACGGAAAATACTTGCTATTCTAGCATGCATCATTTTATATACTTAAGTCATGGCAAAAGGCTGCTTGCCTTGCTCACGTAAGTCCTCGGGATCTTCGAGGTCTTCCGCTCCGTCCCCGAATACTCCGTGTACCGTCAACTATCGTTGGAAACAACTATAGTAAGCCATATATCCAGCAGAATAAAAGTGTTCTACAAATAGAAATTATATTTTTCTTGGACCTCTCTGGTCATAAGAAAAATACCTGAAGCTTATCACAGGAGATTTGAATCATCAAGGATTTTTAAATAGGTGAAAGGAGCAATAGGTGGCCATTGAATAACCAACAGAAATATTTCTGTTAAAAATGAGTGGAGGCACCCGTTTAACAGAGAAGGATTTTTGAAACATTTAGAAAGTTGTTTCACTGGATTTGGAGTTGTAATGAATATTCTAGGGATTTAACAATGAGGATTAAATAGCAATAGGAGCTATTTATTTATTGCAACAGAAATAAGTCACACAAAAATGTTGACCAGGGTTCTAAAAATGTAGAATGATTTTAGAAGGTTTTGGGAATTGGAATCACTCCATTTGGAGTTGATTTGGAACCTATAGGAATTTTGAAAGGTGGGACATTTGTATCCAGATATGGATTTTGAGTAATAACAGTACAGAAAATCTTCTTGGAAAAATTTGCAAAGCACATATGTGGATAGAGCTTGAATTTAGGAACCTGCAGAAATTTGAATCATGTAATTTGGAGTCAGAATGATTTTATGGTGGAATTTATAAGTTGAAGCAAATCTGAAAAAGGGAAAAGCTTAGCTTTTGGGGGAAGGCTATCTTGCGCACTGGCGTCAGCTAGGCCTTCGGGCCGGCCCAGTGGCTCGGGCAACCAGCGAGGCGCCACGCGGGAGGCGTATTTGCTGGAGTGCGCCTTCGACCCGAGGGACACGGCTCCAGGGAACCCGCCTCCACTTAAGGCAGCTGGACCCATTCCCTCTAATCGCTGACAGGGGGCCCCGCTCGTCATTCCCTTCTTCTTCCTCGACCTCGCATGCAGGGGAGGCACGGGAGTAGACCGGCCGCGGGATGAGTTCCCCCAGGTGGCTCTGGCCACCCCCGGTGGTGCGCCTGCCACCGGCGTGCTCGGGGGAGTTAGCCGCCCCCATTCCCCTACCTGGCGTCTGCATGGGAGAGCCGCAAGGTTGCTGGCGACGCGGCTGCAGGGAGATCGCCGGCCTGCGCTGGTGCCGGTACCAAGGGCGAAGGGAGGGAGATGGAGGAGCTGGGGAGGAGGCCCGGCGACTAGGTGGTCCTTCGGAGGGGGCCCAGGGGCGAGGGGAGACCGCTGGCCAGCCGTGCTCGCGCGGCGGCCTCCGGTGGCTTCGGCCATGGCTGCCGAAGGGAAAGGGGAGGAAGAGGAGGGCTTACGAGAGGAAAGGGGCACGAGGGGCTCCCTGGTAGGAGAGGAAGAAGGTCTTAGGGAGCCAGAGAGGCTCTGGTGGGAAGAGATAGGAGAGGGAAGGGCCAAGAGAGCTCGAGAGCTCTCTAGAGCTCTCGGTGCATGGTCGCCACGCATGCCTGAGGAGTCTTGGAGGCTAGCTAGCGTCGAGGAGTCGTTGGACTGGTCAAGGGGAGCGTTATGGCGCGCTGGGGCACACTGCCAAGGAGGGGACTGAGCTGCAGAAGGAGAAGAGGGTGCAGAGCACCAATACTACACGCTGGAGTGGTGGTCACCACGGTCACCTGTGTCTACAGGGTCCAAATGGCCAGCAAAACATGTCCAGCACTCAAGGCACACACGCAGGAGAGTGACTCTAGAGTTTGGTAGCTAGTGGGGGTGGTTTGAATGGCTGCTGACTTTGATTTAGTTTGCAGCAGCAAACTTAGTGCTAGAAAAACTAGTTTGCACATGGAGTGAATTGGAGGAAAACCATGTCCAGAACTCTTGTTTATAGAAGGACTACAAGACTGCAAAGTTTCAGATCAAACAAAGGAGGATAGCTACTACTTGCTGTTCAAAGCCATGATTCAGCCAGAAATCTATTTGAAGAAGTGCTTCTCATTTCTTCTACATGAGCATGCCATCAATTGATTTGAAATTATGCATTGAGACACTAGAGAGGCTCTGGAAAGAATTGGGGGTGATAGCTTAAGAAGAAGAATGGAAAGAAGGGTAAAACAGTGCTGCCAAGGGTAAAAATGAGAGAGAGTTACAAAGGGGCCTTCCCCAATAATTGACCAGTGGCCATGGGAAAGTTACTGGAGGTAAAATATGACTATGTGAGGTTGTGGTAGAAATTGGAGCTCAAGGAATAAAGTGGAAGGGGCAATAGAAGCCAAATTAGTGAGTGCACACAAGGTGTTTGATCTGTGGTTAGGCTACCAGATGGATTCCAATGGCTATGACACTTAACAGGATCAAATAATAGATTAAACTAGGCTTGCACACCAAATTTGGGATTTGCTGGATAAGTTTTCCAATGTAGACTTGGAAAACCCTAGAAATGGGCAGAAATGGGTTTCTGCTTAGAACCCTATTCAAATAAATTCCCACAAATCCAATATTTGGTGTAGGGGCATTATTTGAGCATTAAGGCATGCACAAAAAGTTTGAGGTCAATTGGACAAAATTTATAATGTAAAGTTTGTCAAAGTCAGAAATCAACACAGAGGGTTTTGAGGGTTTTAGGACAAGTTCCTCTATTCTCCCTGGTATACCACTTGGTGTGGATGCCTCATTGGAGTACTGGAACATGCCCACCAAATTTGAGCACAATTGGAGACACTTCACAATGTAGAGTTGCTCAAATTTGATTCTGGACAGAAAGGGTTTTAGAGTGATTAGGGGAGTCAAATCAACTTGGATTGAAATGAAACTTGGCAAGATCATCGGGAATATCATATATGACATTCTAGAATTTTACTGGAATTTATTGAGAATATTTCTTATAGAAATATTCCAAAAGCTTGAAATAGGCAGGAGTGGTTTTGGAGGGGTTTGCCCAATATTTTGAACATGACCATGTGTTGAAACTCATAAATATGGAATAAATATATCCACTGAGTTTCCCTAAATTTTCTTAAATATTTTGAAAGGAATAAAAATAACTTTCCTTCATAGGAGACCATTTCTGGCCTCACAGAATGGCTTCTAAATAAAATAATAAATAACTTTTAAAATAATAATATGATGATTTTTGGAATACATTTTGATAATAGGTTTTAAATAAAACAATTGGTGCAAAATAAACTCCTTAATTTTAGGACTTGTAGTGCAATCCTCATTTCAAGGGTTTGAAGGTTTAATTCTAAGAAAAGCTTTTTGGTGAAAATAATATTTGGTAAAACAGATATTTTTCCTAAACACATGGCATGATCATTAGGCAGGAGATCATGGGATGAGAAGATGATTAGGAGAGTGGCAAGAATTAATGGGGATCAATCACATGCAAAACAAACAGACAGACAATAGTCACTCCAAGCATCACAAGCATTCACAAAAAAATTAATTGGTCCTAAATTTTGAAATAAGTTAGTTAGTGAGGAAAGCCAAAACTAGGATGTGACATCTTTAGTGTGTGCCTTTCGAGTTATAGCTAGCGGAATTCTTCACGAATGCACAGACTAGAGCGCAAAATAGATTTCACCTCTCCAAACTCAATGTTGTGAAACCACCATGAGTTTGAGGAGGAATGTTAGCGTTATATTTATGATGGTCTTTGGTCTTTTGTATTGTTTCCTTTTGACATCGTCGTGCAAGATGCTATTCCAATAGTCCTCAGTTTGAAAACCGGCAAATGTGACTTCTTCCATATTCACTCCTTGATGCACCTTTGTCGTGTTCAATCTTGCGTGAAAACAGTGCATCATCGATACCTTTCGCATCATCGATCTCAAGACATGTAGGCTTCTAGTTAATCTTGATCGCTACATGATAGGAAGGCATCCCTACCCTCCAATGCGGCACCTTCCTACTCCTTTGGTCAAATGATGCGTGCATTTTATGTTATGTTATTGTTAAGTTGTAGTTAATTATTTTTCACCATAGTGATAGTTTTTTTCTTTGGATTTTACCGTAGTTGTTTGGCTCCTTTGTCCCAAGTTCAACAGGAGTATAAAGCTGAGAGGAGTTGGAGAATTTCAAGGAAAATTCATATTTTTATATGAAAATATGAAGATTTAATAGAATGGGGACCTTCCAAAAGAAAAGTCAAAGCGAATGAAGAAGAAGCTTTGCCCTCATAGGTCATAGCCCTGCTAGCACCGCTAGATCAAGTATGGGGTCGACTATGTACTAGTTGCCCGAATTCTGATTCTTGGTCAGTCCATTTTGATGGTACTGTTGGATGTTGATCAAATGGACAAATATAAGATACACACAATGTACGCCGCCGGCGACTTTTCTTGGACATCGCCATCTTTGGACCCAACTCGTTCCCTCTGTTCACTTCCTTATTCCTAAGCGTGAAGGGTGAAGAGTGCGTTGATCCACCCTGAGATGTTGTTGGTGTTGTGCTTCTGGGTTTCTGATGTTAGTCGAGACGCGGTCCTTACCTACGACTATGAGTCTTGCCTTTTCGCCAATTGTGGCTTGAGGTTTGACTAGGCGAGCTATTTTGTGTATGTTGTACTCCTGGAGTATGTATTGTGTGCCGAAAGGCGTTATATCAACCGTTGGGCTCTTCTTCTACGGTACTGATGCACCTATCCATGATGTATCCTTGAAAAAAATTATAGATCAAAATCGACTAACTTCTAGATCTTGTTTTGATAGGACCATGTAACAAAATCCAAAAAAGAAAGAAAATCATCTAATTAGAATCAGTCTGGCAATAGATGCAATATGTTGTGCACAATTATTAGTTTTACCACTACCAATATGTCATTACTGCACAATCTGTATTTCACAGAACACTTCCTGAGATCCTAATTTAAGTTTATTTATAATGTGTACTATATGCACTTCTCCTATCCTGATGTAGTGACTAATAAGGATTGACATGCATATCTATCTCAGGGTGGACCTACTGCTTGAGAGACCATCGTATAGTGAGTAGAACTTTTAAATTATACCCCCTGTTCCATAATATAAGAGTGTTTTGTAAATTGATGTTAAAAACGCTCTATTATTATTGAGACAGATAGAGTATTATTGTGTCGGCTGCCTTCCATTCCAGTACATGTCTTTGTTCACATATTCCATTTTCCCAGCACCCATTTGTTTGTATTCTACAGAAAGGGACACATCCCTCAGGGAACCCTATTTGTAGCTCGACCGTTCACCATCACTGTGGCCTGTGGGAGAATATGGCATGGACTTTTATGGTTTGTAGTGGAATTTTTGTAACTATATTGTTTGGCGTTTTCGCGGGTATCTCACCATTTATATTTAAAGGGAAACACGGCAATGCAACTTCTTTGATATTCACTTTGAAGTTTACCGGGTTATCAAACCTGTCCGATTTATGCTTTAAATATAAAGTTGGAATTGGAATGGTTTCGTGCTTGGACTGCAAAATTGAGTGAAGATAAGCAGTAATGGTATCCTTGAAGCCCACACTTAAGTGCCTAGCCATCATGGAAATTTGGAATATAATTGATTCTCAACTTGATAATCTCTACTCCTAATAGGGGAGTTGGTACCCTGATACATGATATATTTTTCGTACACTGGTTTTTTCACCCGGTTATTTTTTTTTGTCCCACCACCCCTTTACATTGGTTTTTTCACCTCCCAATAAAAACTTTCCTAATCTTTTCAAGTTTTCCTAACCATCCACGTTACAGATGGCAGGAACCAATAATACGTTACCAAACAATGAAATCCAATTATGTTTCAATCAATTTTAAATTCCAAATTTCCTAACACATGGATACTTTCTAACAATCAAATTTCCTAACACAATGACAATCAATGTGTGAGGAAAGTTAGGATTAAAAATTGATTGCCACATAATCTCTACTCCTAATTGGCAACCCGTCGCACGCCCCATAGATTTTCCTATCTCCCTCTGTTTTTTTCTCTCCAATGTTACAATCTGCACATCCTATTCACTCAAGAGAAAAGAAAGGGTAAAACCAGGCTACCCATCCTCCCCTCGTGTGATCCTGGGCACCTATGATGTGCTAGGGAAGAAAAGTAGATGCAAAATCACTGCTCCGCCACCGCTAGAAACCGCGCCCCCGCCCTCCCTGCGGGTCTCCTCCTCAGCTCACCATAATCTATCCTAGCTTGTCGCCACGGCTACATGCCTCTCCACGCTCGACGTCAACGCCACACACACGCCGCACGAGTTCATGCCTCGCTCGCCTTCGTCGATGACGCCCCGATGTAGCCCAAGATTGGTGTGCCTCGGTCTTAACTAGTGCACTCAGCCATGACTAGCAGTGACTCGTGAATTGCTTGGGCGCATGGACACCGTCTAAGAGGCCGCAGCATCGAGGATGGATGCTTCCAGATTAGGTGGTAGCCACCGTGGCCCCATGTTCTCCTCCCGATTCGTACTGGGGTGATAACATCTATGTCTAATTTCTTGGCATTGCTCTACTCACACCTCTCCTACATGGAGGAGTGAGATGGAGGCTGACTGTTTGTCATGGTCTCTAGTGCAAGCTCCACACGGAACCATTCAACACATGGTGAGATCTCTTTTGTGCCTCTAAAAAATGTCCATTATCCTTTCTTGTCCATCTCTATATACAATTTTCACCCATGTTTTGTGGCTTTCTAATGAACCTAAAGACTTTGTATATGCTTCCTAAAACAGAATATATATTTATTTTCTTAGACGTTGATTGAATAGTTCATAGATTTGATGACATCTTGATTGATGTCATTGATTAGTAGTTATTTTTCAGTACTTTTCAGAAAGGCACTATCCATTTTAATTACTGGCCGGTAAGGTTTTCTCCTAAAATTGGACTAAAATTTCTGAGTGGGGTTCCTTGATTTAACTCTTTCTAAAGCTTGTTAATTAGAAGCTATGAAGAAGAAGGGAATAACCTTCCACTTCTCATGTACACCATCGTAAGGGCTTCTCTCTTCTATGTAAAAGCATCACAAGATTACCCAGTCTGTCATTTAGTGTTAGATAATCTAAGTTATATCTTCTTTTGTATGTATATATTCATTTTCTGGCTTTTAATAATTTGTGAGAGGGATTTCTGCATGTACGTATTAATTGATCCATATATAAAATGCAATCACTCAAATTTTATAAAAGATACTGGCCTTTGAAATGTAGCATTGTGGTGCCCAACACATCATATTTCCAATTTTAATGTTCAAGTACAATGAGAAACAAGTATGCATATTTAAACTCACTCGTGGTGTCAATCATGACCAAACGAGGACTTTGTAAAATCACCATTTAGAGTACCTTTAATTTGTGCCACTCACAAATGTGCGTATGATGCCTTTTAATTGTCGTGAAACCTGTATTTAACCTAATAATTATTATTTTTTGATTAGAAGGAAGCAAGTCAAGAAATAGTCATTAGAAATTATTAGTATTATATCCAAGTACATGTTCCCATTCACCGCATCTACATACTTGATAAAGCTTTTTGCTAATTGCAAAGTATGTGGAAGTCACTGGTGAACACTGTGTATCATTGTTTTAGAAAAGTAAGTTCCAACAGTTTCCACGATATTTCATGTCCGTTCCATGTAGTAGTGTATGCCAAAATTATATTGATGATTTCATTTTACCTTCATATATTATGAATTTTCTTACCAAACACAAAAGCTTTGTGTCCTGAGGTGTTGATAGAAGCGAACATAATTCATGATACAAGCCTAATACTCTGAAAATATTTTTATGGTTCAATATTCCTACGAGGGGAGCAAGTGGAAACGACAATGAGTGGCTCAACACTCCAAGCAGCACCTGCCTATGAGGCGGGTGGGTGGAGACGGTCAGATCTGTATGGTGGAGGGGCTACATAAGCTCGAACGGAAGATTCCACGCAAGCATTAGAGCAATTTATTGGCCAGATCGACACTAAAACTCCTTCATGGAAGTGAAGGCATGCCATTATTAAGAAGTTCAATCTTTTTAAACTTGGCATTCGACACTGTATAAAAGTAGAAAGATGCTAGATAATTGTCTCTGGCCAATTTATATGTAGTTTTGAGCATTGCTAATTTCTGTCAACATGAATGATATCTGCACTATTTATATAGCTTCATATGCTGAACAAATTGTTTGATCAATGTAGAAGTCTTGAATAGATTGATGTGTGTGCCATGTCATTTGGTCTGCTTTACACTAACAAAATCATTTTATCAATGCCTGATCCATTAATACTGATTTGAGAAAAATGTGCTTCCAAAATGTTATCTTAACACCAACATGCACTTGTTTTTTCGGTATGTATGATAATCATAGATGTTAATTTTGGAGCGGATGATACATTGTTAGTTCTAATGACTAGATATTTTAATGACTATTCATATCAATGATTATGTTTTGCTCCCTGAGAAACATGCGAATAAGAAAGGATTGTGAGGGAGGGAGGGAAAGAGAAAGATGAGGAGGAGATACATTTATCTACCACAACACAAGCACGAAATATCACCACATGTCAATTGCCTATGACTCCCATATCACATAACATTTATCTTTGTATATACATTTTTATTAGCACATTTCTCATTCTACATATATGTTGCTAGCCCGTGGTAACGCATGGGCATTGGACTGGTTGACAATAATGAGCCACGTGTGCTCGGTCGAATTATGATTTTGTGTGGGCTGGAAAAGAAGCCCAAAGCTGCCTCCCTCTGAAGATCATTGGAAATGAAACGGCCTGACTATCATACTCTCAAAATCATACAAATTTCAGTGTTGCCTAAAAAACAACTATTTCCTAAATAAAAAATACATATTTCAGCGAGGAAGTGCTCCGGGAGTAGATGGATGTCTCTACATAACTATCCCATTCTTCTGGTTCTTTCGATTGAACTAGTTTCGCCAACTGATTGCTAGGGCTTGTTTTTTCGAAAAGGCAGTTATCCTCCGTTCGTTAACAAGAAAAGAATTGCTTAGTTAATTAAAGAAAACCAAGAGAAAAATAGATAGCCCGGTTAATGAAGGAAAACCGGGCGAAACCCAATACAATCGTTGGGCGACACACAAAAATGCCCATTCTCACACCCTGTGTTTGTACCACTTTGCCACATTATGTTTTTATAAAATTTAGAGCCTTTTAGAACTTTTTGCTACTTGCGTGTGTGTTTGTTTGTGTTTTGAAACACCTAAAAACTATCCTCTTCTCAAGAAGTCATCTCCTTGACCCCTAACCTTTGCCCAATGATCATGCCATGTGTATAGGACCAGAAACTATTTTCATAAATTATTATTTCAACTAAAAGGCATTTATTTATTTTAAACTTTCAAAAAAACCTGAGTTGAGATTTGTACTACAAGTCCTCAATTTAGGAAAGATGATTTACCCCAAAGATTTTATTTGGATCCTTTTATCAAAAATACTTCCCAAATCATAAAATAATTATTTTGAAAGTTATTTTCCTATTTTATTTAAATACTTCCTTCTGAGGCCAGAAATGGTATCTAGTAGGAAAAATTATTTTATTACTTCAAAAATATTTGAGAAAATTTAGGAAACTCACTAGACATATATTTCCATATATAAGAGTTTCAAGACATGGTCATGTTCAAAATATTGGACAAAACCCCTCAATACCCTTTCTGCCTATTTCAAGCTTTTGAAATATTTTCATAGGAAATATTATCAATAAATCCCAGGAAAATTCTAGCAAGTCACACATGTTATATGTGGTGATCGTGCCAAGTTTCATCTCAATCCAAGTTGATTTGGTCCACCAAAATATTCCAGGACCCTCTATGTCGAGAACAAATTTGAGAAACTTTACATTGCCAAGTTTGTCCAATTTATCTCAAACTTTGCAAGATTGATCTAGGCCCCAAATAAGGATGCTACACCAAGTTGTACAATTGTGGATATAGCTTAGCCTAGCTTAGACTTCAGAAATATCATTCTACCCAATTCTAAGGTTTTTCAAGTTTGAGTTGTGAACTTTGCTCAAATGAGCTCAAATTTGGTGCCCCCTTGTTTTTACCTACCATCCAGTCCTCTTAAGTCTCATAGTAATTGGGTAATGTTTCCTTTCTCAAAACAGCATCAAAAACCTTATAGTAGTTTGGTAAAAGCTGCATTTTTACCACTTCCACTATTCTCCTTCACTCCAAGTTTCTACCACAACTTCCGTGAAACCCCAAGCACCCCCAGGAGCCACCCTAGTGTCTAGGTGCACGGTTACAAGGGTAAAAACCCCCATTTCCCTCTCTAGACAACATCTTTTCCCTCTCTCTCTCTCGTATCTCTCTCCCCAGGCGAGTGTCTAGAGAATCCAATGCTTCCTGTTCCTTTGTTTCAAACCTCTGCAGCTGGTTGACGCTAGTGGACGTGCTAGAGCGCGTTAGTGGCATCATCATGTCGGCCATACGCGCGCTCTCGAGCATGCTACAGGACAACCACGGCACTCGAGAGGTTTTACCTTGCGCTCCTACCCTCCTTGATCCCCTCCCATGCGCCAAGAGCAGCACCTCGACGTCCGCAAGACACAGGGAAACGGCCCCCTCCTCTCTGCCCCTCCTGTTGCCCCCTCCTGCATGAGCGCACTGCCGCTCGAGCCCCCCAACCACTGAGCTCACGCGCTCAGAACCATAGGGGCCTCCCCCTTTGTCATCTCCCTCCTGGCACATCCCCAGAGTCCCACTAACATTGCACATGCCTATCGATCGAGCCACTACAGTCTTACTACTCGACCTTGAGCTCCCCCGCGCCCGACACCATGTCTCTATCGCGTGCTTATAAAGAGGCTTCCCCGAGTCCCTCTCCTCCCTCCGGATCCCTCTCTTCCACTCCCAATAGAGCCACAAAGCCACCCCCTCCCCCCTTGGAGCCCCGTGTGCTCGGTATCAAACGAAGCTCCGTTGCATCGGGCCACCGTCGATCTCGTGGTACGGCCACTCCTCGGACCCCTTTCTTGTCCCTTTGGCTCTCCCATGCCGCTCTGATGGTTTCCCCTGTCCCTCTCGTGCATTTTGCAGTTAGAAACACCGACTCTGACCACCTCCCGAAGCTCCTCCGTTGTGGGACCTCGTTGCCAGCGACTCTCGCGAGCACTATTTGTTCGACGGCTCCCTCCTGGTTCCATTCCCGACCCTCACCGTGCCTCCCTCCATCGCCGGTGAACATTGCCCGCTCTCTACCAGAGGTTGACGACGACTCCAACAAGGGGACCCCACCCGTTAGCCTCCACCTTGCCCCGCACCTTCCTCCTGTGTCACTAGCCGCTGGGCCCCGCGCGTCAGGTTTAAACCTGACGGCACGCGCCTGGCCGGCTCGCCTGGGCCTGCCTAGCCGGCTAGGACTGGCTCGGCTGGTTGGTTCTGGCCCACTAGCATAGTGGCCTTTCCCTTTTTCCTTGAATTTGTTTCCAAAAATTCGTGTGGCTAAAATATAAACCAAAATTCAGTGATTCAAATTCCTAAAGATTGTAATATTCTAACCTATTTGAATATGCCACTTGTGTAATTTTTTTAAATGGTTCAAGCCACTGTTTTATTTTAAAACCTTGTTTAGGCCGTTTTAACCTTCTGTTAAAATGGTTTTCACAACTTTTTACACTTCAAAAATAAAACTTAGTAATTTTCATAGTACATGTACTCACCCTAGTATTTTACAAAAATAGGTGGACATTTTTTCCAGTGTGTTATTTTTCCTATTTTTGTCATGGTCTTAATATATCCATTGTTGACGAAGGGCTTGGACCAGAAGACTTTGAAGATCCCGGAGACTTTATTGAGCCACGCAAGCAACCCTTTGACCATGTCTCAGAAACTATTTTATGTATATCATTCCATTATGATGCATTAAATCAGGTATAGTATAATCTTGAGCAAGCCTCGTATTATGTACATCATGAGGACGTGGGACAACGAGTGTGTCACATCCCTAACCCTTAAGCAAGATAGCATTGTGCTCATGTCTTCTTTGCATTTGCATCTAAGAAGTTTCAACAAAAGCAACAAAGTGGCAAAGGAAAAACTCAAAACCCTAGCCACCATTTCAATTAAAGGAAATCTCAAACTAGTTCAAAATCAATGAACCCAAAGTGGCCTCAAGAAATGTTCAAACTTTCTGATAAATCATGAAAGTAAATGAGCATTGGAGAAAACTATTTTCTTGACACCTTAAGCTTTTTGAATAAATGAAAAAGGCTACTGGTTTCAAATTTTAAATTTGAAATCAGAAACTATAAATTTCCAAAAATGTTGAAAAGCTTGGAAATGGTTGGGGATATTATAACAAATATTTCAGGAGGTCTAAAATAGTTTTTACTTTTTGTTTTGGAGCTGAATTAATTAGCAAAACAATAATTAGCAAAACAGAAAAACAAAAACAGAAAAAAATGGAAAAACCTTACCTGTCGCCTAAGCCTGGCCCGGCCCATCCCTGGCTCGTCCCCTCCCTCGCGCCAGTAGGCAGCAGGAGGTGGCCGCCGCCCCCTCCGGCGCGGCCACGCACCTGCGTGCCTGCCTGTCCGCCGCCTCGCGCTGGCGACGACGGGGATAAGCTCCCAGAGCCTCCCCTATCCATTCCCCGCCTCGGTTCTCTTCCTCCTCCCGGATCTCCTCCTCCTCCTTGCTGCCGCCATTAGAGCCGAGCTCGAGCTCGAGCTGCCCGTGCCCCTGGCCATAGGATTCCCTCCCAGAGCACGCCATTAGCTCCGCCTCGTCGCCCTGGTCATCTCTGCAGAAGCCGAAGCTTCCTCGAGCCCTGCAACGCCCACAACGCCGTCGTCTTCCACCTCCGGCCGCCGGACCTCTCCCGTCGATTCGCTTCCTCCGGCGCATCCCCGAGCCCCTCTTCAGCGCCATCGGAACAGCCATGAGCTCGTTGTCGTTTTCCCTCTCGCCCCACGCTCTCCCGTGCATCGTATCCTAGTTCCCCACCAAGGCCGAGAGCTTCTCGCCGCCGGCCATGTCGCTGACCTCGCTGTGATGACCGATCCACGCGCCCGAGCTAGGATTCGAGCTCCTGGAGCCTCCAGGAGCGTGTCGAGCCCTCCAGCTGCCCTCCCCGTGCCCTAGAACCGCCCCTCATAGAAGGCCGAGCTTCGGCCGCCGCTCCGGCTCATCGCCGATGCCTCTTCCGGCGACCCTAGCCTCCCCAGATGGTCCTGCTAGATCGGCCACTTCGCGAGCATGCTGTAGCTGCAAACCGCGTGCGTTTTGGTGCTGTGCAGCGCTGTCTAGGTCGCCTCCGGCGAGCCCTCCGCCGCGGGCCTGGTCGCCGGCGACCACCCTCCGGTGGGGGTCGACGTGGCAAGCTAACCCAGCAGCTTAGTGACCTAATCACTCGCTGACAAGTGGGCCCAAGGCCAAGTCAAACCTCAGTTAGGGCTGGTCAGCGCGGGATTAGTCCCAGAGAGGCTGACCAGTGGGGCCCCCCTGTCAGGTTTGACCTGAACAGGTCGGGTGACCTGCTGACGTCAGTCTGATGCAATAATTAGAATTTCCAGTATAAAACTAATTCAGGAAATTGCTAAAACTTGTAAAAATCATAGAAATTAATCTGTAACTCCAATGAAAATAATTTATATATGGAAAAGTATCAGAAAAATTCAAGGATTCTGATTATGCTATTTTCAACTATGTTTGAAAAAGTTACAGAACCCTAAAATGAGTAATAAGGAATAATTCAATTCTTATAATTACTTTTTAAATGGAATTTGGAAAATTATTCAAATTTCATTATGAATGCAATGATCACACACTGCCCTAATTACAAATCAGTACCATAACATGACATTTCATGCATGCTAACATCAAGTTGATCTGAGCATTAGGTCGAATCAATTAAAACGGTATCCGAGAATACCCCGTTTGAATTGCTATTCGAATGTGATTCAAATCAACTCTAAACCTAATACATGTTGAAAATAATAACTTATCACCTTGCATTCTCATGCCATGCTCATGCATCATTTTGAGTGCATATGATTGTTATTGAATGTTGCCATTCATTTCGGTAGGCTCCGCACCCCCGGATTCCATCGAATATCCGTCTGACGGATATCGTTCCTCCTCTGAGCAACAAGGCAAGCAACCCTTTTGATCATCCCGATAAATCCCATGTTCTCGCTCCTGCACCTATTTATTGCATTTAAGATCAAATGCTTCAACTGCTTTTGCCACGATAGTTGAACCCACTTCCTTTGCATGACTTAACCTTGTCACAGTAAATAGCCGAACCGTGCAACCTAGCATACCTGGTAGTTGCTTGAACTATGATGTGCATTATCCTGCTATGCATGCTATGCTTAGAGTTGTGTATGGTCTGTCATCTGGGAGATGAACAGAAATGTGGAATGTGTTCGGTGAGCAAAGGTTGTGTGTTAAACTTGATTTGGTAAAGGTACCGGTGAAAGGTTGTGTAGGAGTACATGGCGGGTTGTTTCATTGGAACCGTCCTTAGGAACTGAGTTCCGTGTATGTATTCCAAGACTAGATACTACCACATGCTGGGCCCTGAAATATGACCCCGCTCGGCCTATTAATCGCGTAGTACCCGGTCCAGGAGTTGCAAGTAGTTTCTGGTGTTTATAGTAATGCTGGAGGCCGTGCATGGTGCTGACCTGAGAGGTGGGCCGTGATGCGGTAGGCAGTGGCACGGTGTACCAAGTGGCACCCGGATGGTGGGCTTGGGAACCCTGCGCACATCGTTTGAGGCCGTGGCGGAAACCTCGGCCGGACTTCCGTACGGGTTACTCTTAGATAGGCGATAAACCTGGACTAGGTACTAGTGTGGTTAACGGTCGTGGCCGACTCCCTCGTTGGGCTTCCGCTTGAAGGTTGCCGAGGTGCATGACGTGCACATAGCGATAAGTGGCGAGAGCGTGTGTGACGAAGTACACCCCTGCAGGGTTATGATCTATTCGAATAGCCACGTCCGCGGATATGGACTACTTGGAGACATATGTTGTTCATAGATAACTTCAATGGCTACTCATAAAATTGTCAAGATGAGCGTGAGTGTCGTAGAAGGCATTTTCGTATGGAGACGGAATGATTCCATGATAGTGTATTTTTGTGATGTTAGTGGACTCGTGTGCGAGAAATCAAGTTGTCAAAGCTAATTTTAAAAAGCAAGTTGTCTAGCCACGAGTCAAATGCTGGCTTTCCGCTTGAAACCCCGCAATACCTTTTGATACCTTGCATGAGTAGTTAGTTCTCCTAAAGTCTTGCTGAGTACCTTCGTACTCATGTTTGCTTAATAAATGTTGCAGAGGTTGCTAATGACCCTAATGGAGGGTTCTTCGTAGACATCGATGACGACGAGTAGCTGGTGTCCCAGCTACGATCTGGCCCTACGACGACGAGTATAGTCAGGCCATGTGCTTTATAGTTGCCCTGTCTGTACTCAGACAGTTTAAACTCTTCCGCTGGCTTGTATTTGTATGACTGTTATTATGGGTCGTGAGACCCTTAATGTGTAATATTATGTGTGTGGCTCTTCCGAGCCTTTTAAATAATGGTTGTATGTTTATGGTTATGTTGTGATGCCATCGATGTATCTATACATATCGGTATGCCATGCGTACGTGTGTCTTACTTGGTATGTATGGGGTTCGAATACCTAGTCGTGAACTTTAGTAGCACTCCTTACAAGGAAATGCCCCTTTGTGATCCAACGAGCCTTGGTAGTTCGCTACTGCTCCGGACACATTGGTTGACCGGCATGTGTCCTTCCTAGCTGTTGTGTCTGTTCCCTTTGGGGAAATGTCACGCGATGTAATAGAGTCCTTGTAGCTTGCTACGACTCGTCTACATTCGCTGATGTCCGACACCTGCTTTGTTGGGTCATGTATGCCTGTCCTTGTGCGGTACTGCCACTTTGGTTTATGACTAGACATGTCGATCCGGGTTCTTTGACATTGGATTGCTAGCGACACTATCGCATACGTGAGTCAAAAGACGCAAACGGTCCCGGCTAAGGTAAGGCTGCAGCCGTGGAGTTAACCGTGCGTGAGACCACAAAGGGATGTGATGTGTTACGGGCTAGATTCCTATGGCTTAGGATCGGGGTCCCGACACCGTTGGTATCAGAGCCTGACTGACTGTAGGATTACTAAGCCAAACTGGTCGAAGTTGAGTCTAGAATTTCTTGGTTATATATAAGGGAATTGTTTGTGGAAGGCAACGTAACACTCTTGTTCTCTTCTCAAGATATTCTATTCTGGTCATCCTCGTCTTTTCTGCGGGAATTAAGGACTAGGTTACTCATCTTCTCCTAGGCTCGTGTTTCTGATCGGTAGATTATAGGACTACGGGTCGAGAGATATTGGGTTTCTTTTATTCCTAGGAAGCAGGAAGTAAGTTTGATGATCAGAGAGTTGAACTTGATAGTTGAGTGGTTACGCTATTCCATGTTGGGTTGTCTCAAATTTGTTTTGAGCATTTACAGCCGTTATGCTGCCCAATTTTGCATTCAGAGCTCTAATGCTTTTGCATTACTCTCTATTTACAGATGTCTGGCCGTCCTTCTCGTCAGGTGGTACGTCTGACCAGGTGCATTGATGTACCGGGTCATACGGCCATGCTGGTCAGGGTGATGTCGGTGTGCGGTTACCGCTGGTACCCCGAGTACACAGTGGAGGAACAGTACCGAGACTTCAACCAGAGCTAGTACATCTGCACTGTTAGGGTATTTCCAGACTACCCTGGAGCTGAGAAGCCAATCCATTGGTCCTATGGGTTGGGGGTCACCGTTGACATGGCAGTTCAGGATGCTGCCTATTCAATGCTGACTATTATGAGAGCAAGATATGCACTGCTGCAGAATTCAGAGTTCTGCTATGTTCCGGCCTCTCAGTCTGGTGAAGAGGGATACCTCAATGGAGTCTATTTTGATTCTTCTATGGAGGATCCACTTCTGCAGTCCACTGTTGAGATGCTAGAGAACAGAGACAGGGATGCTCGTGCTCTCCGCATGGAGCTTTATGCTACCCGTGCCCGTCTGTGGACAGCTTTGACGCAACTGGCACCGGTAGTCCAGACAGGGTATGGAGAGATGGAGATGTTGAACCCTGTTAGAAACCATCTTCCGGCCCACGTTGACTGGCCAGCTATAGGATGAGTCACACCTCTTCGGGGACCCCTCTTACCACCAGTCAGGGGACCAAGGCCACATCCATGTCCTTATGGATCCCAGGGATCTCAGGCTAGAGTGTTTCCTGATCCGCAGGTTGAGCTTCCAGGTCATGGAGGTAATCTCTATGAGATGTTCTATGCGGATGCCTGAGCTGTGAGCGGAAGGATAGTATGGTAGTAGCCGTACGTTCACCGTCCTGCGTGACTTGTGAAGTATGGTAGTAATGTGAAATGAATTCCGGAGGCCTAGATAAATAATGTATAGGAAGCTTGTAAGCCTGTGATGAGTAGTTCCACCATCTCAGTAGTTTGCTCTTCGAGTAAGTTTGTACTGAACTATGTAAGGGTGTGTATGAACCATGGTGTATATATAGCAGTTGCTTGTTACCATGTTGTTCGGATATTCATTTCCGCATTCCGTGTGTTCAGTACATTCTTAATCCATAGCTAGTATTGATTTGATATTGGTCTAAGCTATGAGTTTGTTGTCAGGATGGTGTTCACCAGGTTGAACCGTGCCCCTGTTCATGAGCAAGGTCAGGGTAGTCAAGCGTCGCAGGAAGACCTGCCTCACCCACCTTCTCTGGTAGAAGTGATGCTTGAGGCAGAAAGAAACAAAAGGGAGACCAACCGACTGCTAGAGCGTATTGAGCAGAATACGGCTCGACAGCCTAGGAATGCTGCAGTGTCCCTCAATGACTTTGTGAAGCTCAATCCTCCAAAGTTTCATCATTCCGTCGATCCCCTCGACGCTGATGATTGGCTATGCAGCATCTCACGCAAGATTCGCTCGGTGAATGTGTCTGAGGCCGACAAGGTGACCTTTGCGGCGTATTTCCTGGAGGGACCCGCCAATCTGTGGTGGGAGAATTTTGAAGCTATGCGTCCGGCTGAACCAGTGGCCACGTGGGCAGACTTCAGTGCAGCTTTTCGTGTGCACCATATTCCAGAGGGCCTGATGGACAGAAAGATGTGCCTTCACTCAGGGCAAGTTGTCTGTGGATGCCTATAGCCGCGAGTTCGGTAACCTCGCCCACTATGCAACAGAGGAGGTGTCTACTGACGCCAAGAAGCAAGCAAGATTCCGTAAGGGTCTGAGCCCTGAGCTCCGTCGAGACCTGCGCCTCCATGAGTGTGCAAGTTTTCAAGCCCTGGTCAACAAAGCGATCAGTGCGGAGACTGGTCATACTGACTTCGAAGCCACAAGGAAGCACTCCCGTGACTTTGGCTCATCTTCTGGTTCCGCGTTTCCAAAACGCAGGCTGTGGGTTCCAAACAGTTCTCTGTCGCCAAGATACACTCCGAGGTCATCCTACGTGGCGCCTCAGACGAATCAGGCCAACCCTCCAGCAAAAGCTTATGGTGGTCCAGCTAGCAATGCTGCACCACGTGCCAACCAGGTGATATGCTACAAGTGTGGAGAACCAGGGCATTATTCCCGTGAGTGTCCTCAGAATGTGGGTGCCAAGCAACCCGGAAAGTCCGTTGGGCAGGCCAAGTCAGGCAAAGCTTATTATGTGAAGCCAACTCCTGCACGTGGCCGTGTGAACTATGTGTCAGCAGAAGAAGCTGCAGAGGATCCCGACGTCATGCTGGGTACGCTTCTTGTTAATCATCACCCAGCGTTCGTTCTCTTTAACACTGGGTCTTCTCATTCCTTCATTTCAGAAAGTTATGCACAGTTGCATAACATGTCATTTTGTGATATGCCAATCCCATTGGTTGTCCAAACCCCTGGTAGTAAATGGCAAACCTCTAGGATAACCTATGACAATGAAATTCTAGTAGACAGGCTAGTTTTTCTAGCCTCATTGATAGCATTGAAATCTTCGGATATTAATATCATCTTGGGCATGGACTGGATGTCAGCTCACTATGCCAAGATTGATACTCACTCTAGAAATGTCCAACTTACCCATCCCTCGGGTGAGATAGTAAATGTCTCTACTCGAGTTGCCAAATCCAGCTCTATTCCCTAAATGCCAACCCTCTTCCGGAACTTGAAGACATTCCGGTAGTCCGTGACTTCCTGGATGTTTTTCCCGAGGAACTGCCAGGAATTCCACCTGACAGAGATGTAGAGTTTGTAATAGATCTTGTTCCGGGAACTGTCCCAATAGCCAGGAGACCTTATAAGATGGCACCCCTGGAGCTAGCCGAACTTAAAAAGCAACTAGATGAGGCCTTGAACAAGGGTTTCATTCGTCCTAGCTCTTCTCCTTAGGCTTGTCCCGTCCTCTTCGTCAAGAAGAAAGACGGAACGGATCGGATGGTTGTAGATTACCGACCAGTTAACCTGGTCACCATAAAGAACAAGTATCCGCTCCCTAGGATCAACGATCTGTACGATCAGCTCGCTGGATCCTCAGTCTTCTCCAAAATGGATTTGAGGTTCGGATACCATCAAATCAAGATTAAGAACGGGACATCCCAAAAACGGCCTTTGTTACTCGTTATGGCCAATATGAGTACACCGTTATGTCCTTCGGTTTAACCAATGCCCCAGCCAACTTCTCTCGTCTGATGAATTCAATCTTCATGGAGTATTTGGATAAATTCGCCGTGGTATACCTCGATGATATCCTCATCTACTCTAAGAATGAACAAGAACATGCCGAGCATCTAAGGCTGGTATTGATGAAACTTCGAGAGCATCGCCTTTATGCCAAATTTTCAAAATGTGAATTTTGGTTACCAGAAGTGACCTATCTAGGACACGTAATCTCTGGTAAGGGTATTGCTATCAATCCCGAGAGAGTTCAAGCTGTCCTTGATTGGACTCAACCTGAATCGGTTAAGCAAGTTTGGAGTTTTCTTGGTTTAGCGAGCTATTGTCGCCGCTTCGTCGAGAATTTCTCCAAGGTTGCAAAGCCTCTAACTGAACTCCTCAAGAAAGATAAAAAGTTCGAGTGGACACCACAGTGTGAGCATAGTTTTCATGAACTGAAAAGACGCCTGACTTCCGCACCTGTGTTGCTACCACCAGATTTTTCTAAGGACTTTGTTATCTATTGCGACACCTCGCGACAAGGATTAGGTTGCATTCTCATGCAAGATCGTCATGTGATCGCATACGCATCTCGACAGTTGCGTCCACATGAGGATAATTATCCCACACATGACCTTGAGCTTGTAGCTGTGGTCCATGCACTAAAAACCTGGCGACATTACCTTTTGGGTAATCGTTGCGAAATATTCATTGATCACCAAAGTCTGAAATATATCTTCACCTAGCCGGATTTGAATCTCAGGCAAAGACGGTGGGTTGAGTTGATCTCGGATTACGACTTAGGGATAACTTACACCCCGGGGAAGGCCAATGTTATGGCCGATGCACTAAGTCGTAAATCTTATTGTAACAATTTGATGCTACAACAAGGTCAACCACATCTCCATGAGGACTTTCGGAAATTGAATCTTCATATTGTTCCTCAAGGATTCCTTTCTACCCTGGTGGCGAAGCCTACTCTTAAGGATCAAATTATAGCTGGCCAAAAGCGTGACAAGGGTATATCACGGATCAAGGAGAATATTTTTAGCGGAAACGCTAAAGAATTTTCCATGAATGATCAAGGTGTTGTGTGCTTCCAGAATCGTTTAGTGGTTCCTAAGAACCCACATCTAAGGCAGTTAATCCTTAAGGAGGCTCATGATTCTCCTCTCACCATTCATCCCGGTAGTACTAAGATGTATCAGGACCTACGCCAGAGGTTCTGGTGGACTAGGATGAAGAGAGAAATTGCTGAGTTCGTTGCTAACTGCGACGTTTGTCGTCGAGTTAAGGCAGAACATCAAAGGCCTGCTGGCACCCTTCAACCTCTAGCTATTCTTGAATGGAAATGGGATAAAGTTAGCATGGATTTCATTACCGGATTTCCCAAGACCAAGAAAGGAAATAATGCTATCTTTGTGGTCATTGACCGTCTTTCCAAAGTGGCTCATTTTCTTCCTGTTCGTGAGAGTATAACAGCTAGCCAGCTAGCAGAGTTATATATCTCTCGAATAGTGTCTCTTCATGGTGTTCCCCTGGAAATTAGCTCGGACCGTGGAAGTATCTTTACTTCTCGCTTCTGGGAAAGTTTTCAGAATGCCATGGGGACTCACTTATCTTTTAGCACTGCTTTCCATCCTCAATCAAGTGGTCAAGTAGAAAGAGTGAATCAAATCCTAGAAGATATGCTCCGAGCTTGTGTTATTTCGTTCGGTATGAATTGGGAGAAGTGCCTTCCATTCGCCGAATTCCCTTATAACAATAGTTATCAATCAAGCTTGGGCAAAGCCCCTTTTGAAGTTCTCTATGGACGAAGATGTCGAACCCCTCTTAATTGGTCAGAAACCGGAGAGAGGCAACTCTTTGGCCCGGATATGATCCAGGATGCAGAAGATCAGGTTCGCATTATTCGTGAAAAGTTGAAAACAGCCCAGTCTCGTCAAAAGAGCCAATATGATCGTCATCATAAGGCTGTGACCTTTGAAGTTGACGAGAAGGCTTACCTTCGGGTTACACCTTTGAAGGGTACCCATCGTTTCGGTATCAAGGGCAAATTGGCTCCTCGTTACATTGGTCCTTTTCGCATTCTTGCCAAACGAGGAGAAGTTGCCTACCAGTTGGAACTTCCTCCGCATCTTTCCAAGGTTCATGACGTTTTCCACGTCTCGCAACTCAGGCGTTGCTTCTCGGATCCTATCTGTGAAGTGGACCACGAAACGCTTGATCTACAAGATAACCTTTCTTACCGAGAATACCCCATGCGTATTCTTGATCAAGCTGAGCGTACCACTCGACGTAAAAACCTCAAGTTTCTTAAAGTTCAATGGTCAAATCATTCTGAGAGGCAACTTGGGAAAGAGAGGATCGTCTCCGACTTGAGTATCCGGCGTTATTCCCGACGACTTCTAAATCTCGGGACGAGATTCTTTTGAGTGGGGGTGAGTTGTCACATCCCTAACCCTTAAGCAAGATAGCATTGTGCTCATGTCTTCTTTGCATTTGCATCTAAGAAGTTTCAACAAAAGCAACAAAGTGGCAAAGGAAAAACTCAAAACCCTAGCCACCATTTCAATTAAAGGAAATCTCAAACTAGTTCAAAATCAATGAACCCAAAATGGCCTCAAGAAATGTTCAAACTTTCTGATAAATCATGAAAGTAAATGAGCATTGGAGAAAACTATTTTCTTGACACCTTAAGCTTTTTGAATAAATGAAAAAGGCTACTGGTTTCAAATTTTAAATTTGAAATCAGAAACTATAAATTTCCAAAAATGTTGAAAAGCTTGGAAATGGTTGGGGATATTATAACAAATATTTCAGGAGGTCTAAAATAGTTTTTACTTTTTGTTTTGGAGCTGAATTAATTAGCAAAACAATAATTAGCAAAACAATAATTAGCAAAACAGAAAAACAAAAACGGAAAAAAATGGAAAAACCTTACCTGTCGCCTAAGCCTGGCCCGGCCCATCCCTGGCTCGTCCCCTCCCCCGCGCCAGTAGGCAGCAGGAGGTGGCCGCCGCCCCCTCCGGCGCGGCCACGCACCTGCGTGCCTGCCTGTCCGCCGCCTCGCGCTGGCGACGACGGGGATAAGCTCCCCAGAGCCTCCCCTATCCATTCCCCGCCTCGGTTCTCTTCCTCCTCCCGGATCTCCTCCTCCTCCTTGCTGCCGCCATTAGAGCCGAGCTCGAGCTCGAGCTGCCCGTGCCCCTGGCCATAGGATTCCCTCCCAGAGCACGCCATTAGCTCCGCCTCGTCGCCCTGGTCATCTCTGCAGAAGCCGAAGCTTCCTCGAGCCCTGCAACGCCCGCAACGCCGTCGTCTTCCACCTCCGGACGCCAGACCTCTCCCGTCGATTCGCTTCCTCCGGCGCATCCCCGAGCCCCTCTTCAGCGCCATCGGAACCGCCGTGAGCTCGTCGTCGTTTTCCCTCTCGCCCCACGCTCTCCCATGCATCGTATCCTAGTTCCCCACCAAGGCCGAGAGCTTATTGCCGCCGGCCATGTCGCTGTCGTCGCTGTGATGACCGATCCACGCGCCCGAGCTAGGATTCGAGCTCCTGGAGCCTCCAGGAGCGTGTCGAGACCTCCAGCTGCCCTCCCCGTGCCCTAGAACCGCCCCTCATAGAAGGCCGAGCTTCGGCCGCCGCTCCGGCTCGTCGCCGACGCCTCTTCCGGCGACCCTAGCCTCCCCAGATGGTCCTGCCAGATCGGCCACTTCGCGAGCATGCTGTAGCTGCAAACCGCGTGCGTTTTGGTGCTGTGCAGCGCTGTCTAGGTCGCCTCCGGCGAGCCCTCCACCGCGGGCCTGGTCGCCGGCGACCACCCTCCGGTGGGGGTCGACGTGGCAAGCTAACCCAGCAGCTTAGTGACCTAATCACTCGCTGACAAGTGGGCCCAAGGCCAAGTCAAACCTCAGTTAGGGCTGGTCAGCGCGGGATTAGTCCCAGAGAGGCTGACCAGTGGGGCCCCCCTGCCAGGTTTGACCTGAACAGGTTGGGTGACCTGCTGACGTCAGTCTGATGCAATAATTAGAATTTCCAGTATAAAACTAATTCAGGAAATTGCTAAAACTTGTAAAAATCATAGAAATTAATCTGTAACTCCAATGAAAATAATTTATATATGGAAAAGTATCAAAAAAATTCAAGGATTCTGATTATGCTATTTTCAACTATGTTTGAAAAAGTTACAGAACCCTAAAATGAGTAATAACGAATAATTCAATTCTTATAATAACTTTAAATGGAATTTGGAAAATTATTCAAATTTCATTATGAATGCAATGATCACACACTGCCCTAATTACAAATCAGTACCATAACATGACATTTCATGCATGCTAACATCAAGTTGATCTGAGCATCAGGTCGAATCAATTAAAACGGTATCCGAGAATACCCCGTTTGAATTGCTATTCGAATGTGATTCAAATCAACTCTAAACCTAATACATGTTGAAAATAATAACTTATCACCTTGCATTCTCATGCCATGCTCATGCATCATTTTGAGTGCATATGATTGTTATTGAATGTTGCCATTCATTTCGGTAGGCTCCGCACCCCAGGATTCCACCGAATATCCGTCTGACGGATATCGTTCCTCCTCTGAGCAACAAGGCAAGCAACCCTTTTGATCATCCCGATAAATCCCATGTTCTCGCTACTGCACCTATTTATTGCATTTAAGATCAAATGCGTCAACTGCTTTTGCCACGATAGTTGAACCCACTTCCTTTGCATGACTTAACCTTGTCACAGTAAATAGCCGAACCGTGCAACCTAGCATACCTGGTAGTTGCTTGAACTATGATGTGCATTATCCTGCTATGCATGCTATGCTTAGAGTTGTGTATGGTCTCATCTGGGAGATGAACAGAAATGTGGAATGTGTTCGGTGAGCAAAGGTTGTGTGTTGAACTTGATTTGGTAAAGGTACCGGTGAAAGGCTGTGTAGGAGTACATGGCGGGTTGTTTCATTGGAACCGTCCTTAGGAACTGAGTTCCGTGTATGTATTCCAAGACTAGATACTACCACATGCTGGGCCCTGAAATATGACCCCGCTCGGCCTATTAATCGCGTAGTACCCGGTCCAGGAGTTGCAAGTAGTTTCTGGTGTTTATAGTAATGCTGGAGGCCGTGCATGGTGCTGACCTGAGAGGTGGGCCGTGATGCGGTAGGCAGTGGCACGGTGTACCAAGTGGCACCCGGATGGTGGGCTTGGGAACCCTGCGCACATCGTTTGAGGCCGTGGCGGAAACCTCGGCCGGACTTCCGTACGGGTTACTCTCAGATAGGCGATAAACCTGGACTAGGTACTAGTGTGGTTAACGGTCGTGGCCGACTCCCTCGCTGGGCTTCCGCTTGAAGGTTGCCGAGGTGCATGACGTGCACATAGCGATAAGTGGCGAGAGCGTGTGTGACGAAGTACACCCCTGCAGGGTTATGATCTATTCGAATAGCCGCGTCCGCGGATATGGACTACTTGGAGACATATGTTGTTCATAGATAACTTCAATGGCTACTCATAAAATTGTCAAGATAAGCGTGAGTGTCGTGGACGGCATTTCCGTATGGAGACGGAATGATTCCATGATAGTGTATTGTTGTGATGTTAGTGGACTCGTGTGCGAGAAATCAAGTTGTCAAAGCTAATTTTAAAAAGCAAGTTGTCTAACCACGAGTCAAATGCTGGCTTTCCGCTTGAAACCCCACAATACCTTTTGATACCTTGCATGAGTAGTTAGTTCTCCTAAAGTCTTGCTGAGTACCTTCGTACTCATGTTTGCTTAATAAATGTTGCAGAGGTTGCTAATGACCCTAATGGAGGGTTCTTCGTAGACATCGACGACAACGAGTAGCTGGTGTCCCAGCTACGATCTGGCCCTACGTTGGATCTGTAGTATAGTCAGGCCATGTGCTTTATAGTTGCCATGTCTGTACTCAGACAGTTTAAACTCTTCCGCTGGCTTGTATTTGTATGACTGTTATTATGGGTCGTGAGACCCTTAATGTGTAATATTATGTGTGTGGCTCTTCCGAGCCTTTTAAATAAAGGTTGTATGTTTATGGTTATGTTGTGATGCCATCGATGTATCTATACATATCGGTATGCCATGCGTACGTGTGTCTTACTTGGTATGTATGGGATTCGAGTACCTAGTCGTGAACTTTAGTAGCACTCCTTACAAGGAAATGCCCCTTTGTGATCCAACGAGCCTTGGTAGTTCGCTACTGCTCCGGACACATTGGTTGACCGGCATGTGTCCTTCCTAGCTGCTGTGTCTGTCCCCTTTGGGGAAATGTCACGCGATGTAATGGAGTCCTTGTAGCTTGCTACGACTCGTCTACATTCGCTGATGACCGACACCTGTTTTGTTGGGTCATGTATGCATGTCCTTGTGAGGTACTGTCACTTTGGTTTATGACTAGACATGTCGATCCGGGTTCTTTGACATTGGATTGCTAGCGACACTATCGCATACGTGAGTCAAAAGACGCAAACGGTCCCGGCTAAGGTAAGGCTGCAGCCGTGGAGTTATCCGTGCGTGAGACCACAAAGGGATGCGATGTGTTACAGGCTAGATTCCTATGGCTTAGGATCGGGGTCCCGACAGAGTGGACTCTTTGTTTACTGTCGTCAAGGAAAGGCATTGTTCGGGTGCTTACCTCGGGTATGTTATATACCGTGAGTCATGGATGACATGGGAGTTCCCCGAGTCTTGTTGGTATAGCGCACAAACCTCTGCAGAGTGTAAAACTATTCGAATAGCCGTGTCCACGGTCAAGGACTGTTGGATGACCGTTCTTGGGCTACGTCCATGATTTCCAAAAAGTGTGTGTGAGAGAGAAAGGTGATTGTGTGAGAAAGATGGTAGAATGATTCATGAGCTAAGTCAGACAACTTGGCATGATGGGTGGACATGGGATGTTCGACCCTGAGTTGATATTGATATTTGTAACATGTTCGTAGGGATATCGTGTGACAGCCCGATGTCGACGTTCCAGAAGCTTCCCCTTTTCTTTCCATTTTCGTCGTGTGGGTATTTTCAGTTGCCGCATCATCATCGCATCATGCGCATCATCTGCATTGCATCGGCGTCTCCGTTGCCGCCCATTTTTCAAACTTGCATCCGCTAGTAGTTGCCGGTCCTCGTCGTTGTCCGTTCTGAGTCCGACCGCACACACATGCGCCCGCGGCACCGTCGAAACCATGTTTTAAAAGTGTGTTTAAAACTTTCTCTGATCGAGGTGAAACTTGGCACGCGGTCGCGATTACATATAGCTGGGCCGCCTGTCGAATTTCGTCGCGATCGGAGACCGTCTGGTAGCCGAACGGTCGACCGTAGCGGCACCGTATTCGGTCTACCGTCGGACGTCTGTCGGTGTTTTAAAAATTCGTGTCGCACCGCCCGTTCTCCCTCTCGTCTCCGGATATTCCCTCTACACGGCCGCGTACCCATACCCGCGTTCGGAATTGTTTAATTCTGACCGCGCGGTTGAAACCGGGGCAAAAAACTGCTAAACCTAGCCTCCCCATTTGTTATAAATAGACCCCCTCCTAAATCTTAGGTAGCTAACCCTAATCCCACCTCGGGATCCGCACCGCCCCACCTCTCCCCTCTCCCCCGCAGCCTCTCTCCCCACCAGCCTCGCGGGCCCGCCAGGCCCAGATCGGGCCCGGCCGAGCCCATCCGGCCGCCGCCGCCCGTGCCCGCAGCAGCAGCCGAGCCGCCTCCAACCGCCACGCCGCCGCCGGAGTCCTCTGCACCTCGCCCCACCGGAGTTCCTCGCCCCTTCGCCGTCGGAGTCGTGCCCGCCTCCGGCTAGTAGCCGCCGCCACCGGAGCATGGCTCCATGCCCAGTTCCGGCCGCCGCCTCGACCAACACCTCCCCATGGCGAGGCTAGGACCTCCCTTCGCGAGCGCCTCGCCGCGTCGCCTGCTGCCGGCCATCCCTCGGCCAGATCTGGCCCGCCACGCCCGGAACCGGCCGCCTGCACCCCGTCGGAGGGCCTGCCTCCCTCCCCGCCGGCGCCAGCTGCCGCCATGTGCGCGCCGTCGGCCGCTGCTTCCTCCCATGGCGAGGAGGAGGGAGCCCCCAAACAGGCCGCCACCAACCGCCGGCTGGGCCCTCGCAGCCGGCCCAGTCTGGCCCACATCAGCCGCCTCGGCCCAGTTCCGCCCCAGGCCAATGCCAGCCGCCAGAGGCCCAGCAACAGCTAGGCACGGCCCAGTCCGCCTCCTCTTCCACCGGGCCAGGCCCGAGGTGATAATTTTTCCCCTGAACCCTCTATTCGGTGCCTCTGCGTGTTTTAGTTAAACTGCGCTTGACCCTGCAGCCCATCAGAAAATAGATTAGGCCCGTTAGTAATTTAGGATTTTTCGGAATTTAATAAAATTCCAGAAAAATAGGCGTATATTCAAACGTCCGTAACTTTTTATCCGCATGTCGGATCGCGTTGAGTTGTATATGCTTTTCGGGTAGTTTTACGCGTAGAACCCGTTTATAAAACTTGCATAATTTTTCGGCGTAGTTTAACGTGTCAAATGCATAGATTAGCGTGCTGTCCCAATAGGATTTAGTCCGTATTTAATTTGCACGCAAGTCCGGTTTGATCGGATGTCGTAGTATAAATGTCCATGTTTTAGGAATCATTTTTGCATGCATTTTAGAGCGGTCATTGATATTTTGCGTGTAGGGATTTGCCGGTAGTTTATTTTCCCGTATATAGGTTATTTTCCCGCATTTTCGTGTGGCTTTATTTTGTGTTGCAATTATTTTTAGCTTTCGAGTAAGTTAGTTCGCGAGATATTTTGCCGTGATTCCCTTTTGTTTAATTCGTAGGATTTATTCCGTGCCCCGTTTGAATTAGTTGTCAACTTGGAAGTTCTTCTTAGATGTTTTGTTTAGCCCCTGGTATTTTTGGTTGCAATAGAAATGAATGTTTAGGTGTGTTTTGCTTGCTCTCAAGTTGCTAGAAATAGTGCTGTTTTAGAGGTGCTGAAATATTTCTAAGTATGGAATCTGTTATTATTTTGTTGCTGTCTTGTCTTGCTTACATCTTGTGATCTGTAGCTCTTTTGCGGTTGGTCCAATGGAGTTAGTTGTACCCCTTGTGTTTCTCTAGCATGCTGTGAAGTTTCATGCCATTTGGAGACCTGTAGCTTAGGTTTTGCATGCTTTCAATATGCCTTCAGACTGAAAACTGCACTTTCATGAGGTGTTATTTTCACTAAGTCTGAAATAGTGCGTGAGATGCCATTTTGTGTCTTCTTTTCCTAGTACTCCTTGCTGCCATGCTAGTTGTTGTTAGTTTTTTGTAGTAGTGCGTCTTGCCCTCTTTCATGCCATGCCTTGCTTGAGTTTATCGGAGTGGTGTAGCCATAGTTGTGGGGCATAGAAAATGCTATGTGGCTGATTTTGGCAGATTGTAGTGTTTTCTTGTTATGCTCGTAGTTTTCGAACCGTAGCTCCGATTTGATCGTGTCCTACATAAAACTTGCTTAGAATCTCGTGTAGTTTCTTTTTCTCTTGCTGTTTGTATGTTTTGAAGTCCTCATGGCCGTCGTTGCACACATTTTGCATTCATGCCATCATATCTTGCATTGCTTGTAACTTTTGTTCCGTAGCTCCGTTGGAGATGTTCTTTATGTGTAGATTGCTTGCCTTGACGCGTAGAATCACGTGAACCTATTTGTTTTTCTGTTTAACAACTAATTAAAGGTGTTAATTCAGATATGGACAGAATTATAAATTAACATGTGAGGTCGTTTCGGAGGTGCTATATGTCATTTCCGACCTCACTTAAAATGCCTAGATAGGTAGTTTAATTTCCGCTTCACCTCTTGCATGTTTGACAACATTAATATTGCCGTGTAGATAACCGGGAGTGAACTAAATAATTAACATGGAGTTTCGTCAATATGCAACTCGTGCATATTGAACTTCACTTAATGTGTAGTGTGTGATTGTGTGATTTGTCATGCCGTGATTGCATGTATTCAGTAGCTCATGCATAATATGTGTTGCGCATCGTGTGGTGAATATCGTGTGTTGATGCTTGTTTTCGTTTTCCCCGCCTCGATAGAGTTCCGCAAGCGTGTCGGATGTGAGGACCCGTTCGACTACGTCGGTTCGTCTGCTTCACGGAGGCATTCTTCTTCCAAGCGGGACCTCAGGCAAGATGATCATTTCCCCAGATACCATTACTATCATTGCCATGCTAGTTTTACCGCTTCTATCGATTATGTCTCGTTGCCTACCACATGTTAAATATCAGCCTCTCAACAATGCCATGAAACCCTCAACCTGTTCAACCTAGCAAACCACTGATTGGCTATGTTACCGCTTGCTTAACCCTGTTGATAGCGTTGCTAGTTGCAGGTGCAGATGCTTCCATGTGAAAACATGGGTTCTTTGTTATATCACCATATTAAATGCTATTTAATTTAATGCACCTATATACTTGGTAAAAGGTGGAAGGCTCGGCCTTTCTAGCCTGGTGTTTTGTTCCACCTTTGCCCCCTTAGTTTCGGCTACTGGTGTTATGTTCCATAATTGAGCGCTCCTAACACGATCGGGGTTGTTATGGGGACCCCCTAGATAATTCGTTTTAGATTAAAGCTGGTCTGGCAAGGCCCAACTTTGGTTCTACATTTGCCCAACATAATAATTTTGATAAATTGAAATGCATAGGGAGTTAGCGCTACCCGAGGAGTAATTTTACATAAACAGGGGGGCCAGTGCTGATGGTGTTGGTCCCAAACGATCTGCCTGCGGGGCCACCGCGAGGAAACTCGAGGTTTGGCACTCGTAGCTAGTTCCATCCGTCGTGTCCTGAGAACGAGATACGCGGCTCCTATCGGGTTCGTCGACACATCGGGTGGCCTTGCTGGATTAGTTTTACCTTTGACGAGATATCTTGTGCATCGGGATTTCGGTGATGCTTTGGGTAATCTCAGAGTTGAGGTTTTCCACTAGGGAATCCGACGAGATCGCGAGCTTCGTGATTGAGGATTTCTATGCGGCTTGTGGTAATTTGTGATGGACTAGTTGGAGCACCCCTGTAGGGTTAAATCTTTCAGAAAGCCATGCCCGCGGTTATGTGGCAACGTGGAAACTTTGTTTAACACTGGTTCTAGATAACTTGAAGTTAACTTAATTAAAACTTGCCAACTGTGTGTGTAACCGTGACTGTCTCCTTCGTGAGTTCTTACTCCGATCGAGGACACGGCGGGGTTATGTCTGACGTAGGTAGGTGTTCAGGATCATTCAATTGATCATCTGTAGTTCACGTCCGCTATGCGTAGATCTTCCCCCTCTTATTCTTGTACTCATAAGTTTAGCCACCAAATAAATGCTTAGTCGCTGCTACAACCTCACCACTTAACCATACCTCACCCATTAAGCTTTGCTAGTCTTGATACCTTTGGAAATGAGATTGCTGAGTCCCCTGTGGCTCACAGATTACTACAACACCAGTTGCAGGTACAGGTAAAGGTTACTTGACGCGAGCGCGTTGATTGTTCATTTGGAGTTGCTTCTTCTTCTTCTTCTTCTTCTTCATCGATCTAGGATGGATTCCAGGCCGGCGGCCTGGGATAGCAAGGATGGACGTCGTTCTTCTTTTGTCGTTTGTTTTCATCCGTAGTCGGACCCTGCTCTTACTCTTGATGTTTATGTAACGTACTGATGTGACTCTGATGTAGCTTGTGGCGAGTGTAAGCCAACTCTCTTTATATCTCTTCTTTTCAGTACATGTACTTGTAACGATATCCATTCTTGCGACACGACGAGATGTGCTTCTATCCCTGACGAGGCCCTCGTGCCAAATTGAGGATAGGGTCGAATCTTGGGCGTGACATATCGTTTACCTCATCATGGATACCCTCACAAGAAATTGATCATGTCATTACACTTAAACGTCTGCTTTCCGCAACTTTACCAATTAGTGATATGTCATGCATTGTTATTGCCTTGTTCCATAACATGGGTTGCTTGCGAGTACATTCAACGTACTCATTGGCTTGCCACTTGTTATTTAATTGGCGAGGCATGGAAGAGCAGGAATATGGAGAAGAGTTCGTTGGTGACGAACATGCGAACTAGGACGCTTCCCAGTCAGAATTCTTGTAGGTTAAGGCAGATGGCATGGTTTCACGCTTTCGTTCAAGATTTCTGCTGCTAGTTATATTTGGTGTGTCGTCCTTCGTGGCCCTATCTGACTAAGACTTGATCATAATGGTCTCTTTGTATCATACGGTATGTACGGATGTAAGACTCTTGTATTTCGGCTTCTGTGTGTTCAGTGAGCGTTGATCTTTGGGATCACTGTACACATGCATTCAGTGATCATGACTTACGAGTCTTGGTTACCACACAGCTGGTATCAGAGGCATTCTCACTATAGGAAGCCTTAGTGAGCATGTACGTTAGTTAGGACAAACCCTTTCCAAAAACTATACCTAGCATCTATACTTCGGAGTTTCTGCACTTCTTACCTCTTCCACTCCATTTTCAAAAGCATTACAAACACCCTCCCCTTAAACCTTGTAGATGGTCGTCGTGCCCAAAGACCTCCTAGCATCCGGCTTTCCCCTACTCCTTGAGGATAGCCTGGAAAAGTGTCAATTCCGTCGATCGCCTGTTTTCCTCTACCACGAGCACTGGGTCGATGCCACCAGGAAGGATTACCATGTTGATGTGGTCATGAAGGAAAACGACTCCCCGACGAGTTGGTTCTTTGAAGAGCCATAGATGGAGACTCTGACGTTAGCAGTTGAGATAGCTGCGCGGAAGGCACTCATCCACCTTCGAGACATCACCCCAGAGATGGCTGACGATCCGGCTACTCACCACTTTCCTTTGAGGAAAAATGGTATTGGCGACAGTTGGACATTGGTCCCATCGCCGGAGGATGAAACACCACTCACATTCCAGACCTACTTCAGCCTCTTCGCCGACAGCCTGGCACACAACCTGATTAAGGAGTCAGTGAAGCTTCGCAAGGAACTTCACCACACCCATGAGCTGCTTCGACAAGCCAATACAAAGACAGGCAAGGTCAAGAAGGATGGAGCCCCCGAGGGACAACAAGCTATTGCTTACACAGGAGGAGTACACCTAGATAGAGATGCACTCCCACGTCGTCATCGCATGAGTACCAAGGAGTATCGTGCACTCTTCACCGATCCATCGGTGAAGCATCGTCGGGATGGACCTCCTCGCCCTCTGACCCCCTCAATAGGAGATGATGTCGTACGGATGATGACATGGAGGAAGACCCAAAGGAGCATGAGTACGAGACCGATCACTCCACCACTTGAGTCTGAGAACCCCTAGGGTAGGATAAGTCATGTATCCCTCATGCGAAGTCGAGTCCGTGTAATGGTTCATATGAAACTGCGTCTGCTTGTTATTTGTTTTATTGTTTGTGCTCTGATGAAGTCACACTTTTTCCTTAAGCAACATGTAAGCGACTACATCGCCTATCTTATCTTAATGATATGTGTTGGGTGTTTCGACCTTTCATTTTCACACTTGCCCTACACCAACCCCTTAGGCGCATTTTCCTCTTGTTGCTTTTTTTCTTCGTCTATTCCAGTTGTTTTACTTGGCTGCTCCTAACAGGATGGTGACTGCGACCCGCACCAGCATGTTTGGCAACCCCAGCACCGGCAACTCTAGCCAGCAGCCGGAGGTCGGTGGGTTCGCTCAAGCTGGAGATCACGAGGAGCAGCCACAAGGCGAGATTCCCCCGCTACCGCCTCCACCGGAGAACATGACCATAGCTTATTTTCTCCAAGTTCTTCGTGAGGAACACCAATCCAATAATGCTGCTATCCAGCAAATGGCTCAAGTTCTTGTGAACAATCGGTAGCAAGGAAGGAACGACAATGGTCATTCCACTCTGTCGGAGTTCATCAAGAGTTCGCCCCTGACCATCACCGAGACAGCTGAACCTTTGGATGTTGATGACTGGATCTTCACCATCGAGGACCTCCTTGCACTGGTCAACTGCAATGAGGAGTGTGAGAAGATTCTCTATGCCTCTCACTGCCTCGGAGGTACTACCAGAGCTTGGTGGGATGTATTCAAGATCAAGCAAGGCGAGCGTGTGATCACCTAGGCTAATTTCAAGCAAGGATTTCGCACTGCCCACATCCCTTCTGGTATAATGGCCATCAAGAAGCAGGAATTTTGAGCGCTGAAGCAAGGAAGTGGCTCTGTCAAGGAGTACCTTCAGAAGTTCAACCCTGTTATTAAGATATGCGCTTGAAGATGTCAGCACCGAGGTAGCCAAGATAGAACACTTCATGGAAGGACTTCAGCAATCACTGCAGTATCAACTTGTTGTCTGTGACTGCCAGACTTTCTTTGAGATGGTAAACAAGGCCCTTATGCTTGGAGAAAAGCGTCGTGCCATGAAGACACATGCAAACACAAGATGATCAATAACGGTAGTTCCAACAGCCAGAAGACTCGCCCCTGGCAATCAGCCCTAGCGAAGCCAAGCACCAAGGCTTGTTGGACTATGCCAAGAGGACCGTTACCATGACCAATAGCCAAGGAGTTGAAGTCAAGTATGTTCCCAACCCTACCTCCGCTCAAGCCCCTAGGGTTAATTGTCTCTCAGGAATTGAGTTGGATCAAGTGCGAGTGGTATGTGAATACCCGGATGTCTTTACTGATGAGCTGCCCGGAATGCCTAGCCGGCTTGGCCTGGCTCGACTGGTTGGTTGTGGAACACTGGCACAGTGGCCTCCCTTTTTACCATTTTCAATTTGTTTCCAAAAATTCTTGTGGCTAAAATAATAACCCAAATTCAGTGATTCAAATTCCTAAAAATATGTAATATTACAACCTGTTGGAACTATGCCCTAGAGGCAATAATAAAATAGTTATTATTATATTTCCTATTTCAAGATAATCGTTTATTATCCATGCTAGAATTGTATTGAATGGAAACTCGTATGCATATGTGGATACATGGACAACATACTATCCCTAGTAAGCCTCTAGTTGACTAGCTCGTTGATCAAAGATGGTTAAGGTTTCCTAGCCATAGACAAGTGTTGTCACTTGATAATGGGATCACATAATTAGGAGAATGATGTGATGGACAAGACCCGAACTATGAATGTAGCATGCGATCGTGTTATTTTATTGCTACATGTTTTCTGCATGTCAAGTATACATTTCTATGACCATGAGATCATGTAACTCACTGTCACCGGAAGAATGCCTTGTGTGTATCAAATGTTGCAAAGTAATTGGGTGACTATAAAGGTGATCTACATGTATCTCTGAAGGTGTTCGTTGAGTTAGCATGGATCTAGACTTGGATTTGTCACTCTGTATGACGGAGAGGTATCTTTGGGCCCACTCGGTAATACAACATCACAAACAAGCCTTGCAAGAAATGTGACTAAAGAGTTAGCCATGACATTTTGTATTACATAACGAGTAAAGATACTTGCCGGTAACGAGATTGAAATAGCTATAGAGATACTGACGATCGAATCTCGGGCAAGTAACATGCCGAAGGACAAAGGGAATGTTATACGGGATTAACTAAATCCTTGACATAGAGGTTCAACTCATAAAGATGTTCGTACAATATGCAGGATCCAATATAGACATCCAGGTTCCGCTATTGGATATTGACCACAGAGTGTCTCGGTCATGTCTACATAGTTCTCGAACCCGCAGGGTCTGCACACTTAAGGTTAGGTGACGTTTCAGTATAGTTGAATTATTGATGTTGGTAACCGAATGTTGTTCGGAGTCTCGGATGATATCCCGGACATCATGAGGGTTTCTCGAATTGTCCGGAGATGAAGATTGATATATAGGAAGTGTCCATTTTGCTTCCGGGAGGTTTTCGGACATAGTCGCTAAAGTACGAGGAGTGACAAATGGGTTCCGGAGTTCCATCGGGAGGGGCCACTCACTTGAGAGGGAACCAAACAGGCCCAAGGGTGGCGCACCAGCAACTGGTGGGCTGGTGGTCGGCCCAAGGAGGCATATTCGGCCGAAGGGAAGAAGGAAAGAAGGGTGGCGCCAAACCGAATTGGGGAAGGGGACTCCTCCTCCAAACCGTATTGGAGGAGGACTCCACCTCTCCTCCTTGCGCCGGCCGAACCCTAGGGCTTGTCCCTAGAGCGCCACCCCTCCCTCCCTCCTATATATAGTGGAGGTGAGAGAGGATTTTTGCACCTCAAGCCACAGTGCAACCCTCTCTCCCTCTACTACTTCGTGATACCCCCGTAGCTAGTTCGGTACGGTACGGTGAAGCCCTGCCGGAGTAGCTCCACCATCATCACCACCATGCCGTAGTGATACCGGAGAATACAGCTACCTCTTCATCTCTCTTGCTGGATCAAGAAGGTAGAGATCTTCATTGAGCTGCATGTGTGTTGAATGCGGAGGTGTCGTCTGTTCAGCGCTAGATTGGGACAAAGTTCGTGGGACGGCTTGCGATTTGGATCGCGAAGACGTTCGACTATATCAACCACGTTTCTTAACGCTTCCCGCTTAGCGATATACAAGGGTATGTGGATCCGATCTCCCCTCTCGTAGATGATCATCACCATGGAGAGATCTTGCTTGTGCGTTGGAAAATATTTGTTTCCCATGCAACGTTCCCCAACAGTGGCATAATGAGCTAGTGAAAGGATCGATATGGTTGACTAGAGGGGGTGAATAGGCAACTACCAATTTTTAGCTTGTCTTAACAAATTAGGGTTAGCAACAAAAGGTTCTCTATATGAACAACTAGGTGAGCAACCTATATGATGCTAACAACAAGGACAACAAGTGCAAGCAAGGAATACACCACAACAATAATAAGTAAAAAGGTAAAGGTAAGAGATAACCGCAAGTGGAACCGGTAGAGACGAGGATGTGTTACCGAAGTTCCTTCCCTTTGACAGGATGTACGTCTCCGTTGGAGCGGTGTGGAGGCACAATGTTTCCCAAGAAGCCACTAGGACCACCGTATTCTCCTCACGCCCTCACACAATGCGAGATGTCATGATTCCACTATTGGTGCCCTTGAAGGCCGCGACCAGACCTTTACAAACAAGGTTGGGGCTATCTCCACACAAGGCTTGGAGGCTCCCAACAAGAGCACGAAGCTTCAACACAATGGAATGTGGCTCAAAGGTGACCTCAAACGTCTAGGGATTAGTGGGGGAATCAAATATATCTTGGTGGAAGTGTAGATCAGGGCCTTCTCAAGCAATCCCTAGGAAATCAACAAGTTTGATTGGCTAGGGAGAGAGATTGGGCAAGAATGAGCTTTGGAGCAACAATGGAGCTTGGGGAGGTAAGAGGTAACCTTCTGAGGGAAGAAGACACCTTTATATAGTGGGGGTACAATCCAACCGTTACCCCCAACTCACTTCACTAGCCAAGAGGTACTACTACTGCTGGAGCGATACTAATGCTCCTAGGAGCGGTCCTACCGCCCAGTAGTTCACCAACCATGGTAGTAAGAAAATACTATCGTGCCTACTACTGCTGAGGCAAAAGGATGTGCAAAAAGTCTAACGAAGCGGTAGTGAAAAACTACTACCGTCGAGAGAGCGGTACTACCGCCCACGGAGCGGTAGTAAACAACTACTACCGTCCTCAGGGCGGTACTACCGCTGTGCCAGCTGTACTACCGCTGGTCCTTTTGCACATACATGGAAACACATGGTTGGAGCTCCATTGAAACAAGGGAAAGGTGGTGCAAATAGAAATGTGTACATGTTGATTCCATCCAAAGCTTTCCGAAGTGGACCCCCTCTTAATAGTACGGCTTTCCTACGACTCAAAACCAGAAAAGAGAAACGTAGAAAGCAACCATCTTGGAAAGACTCTGAGGGGCATCGAATCGTCTTGTGCCTAGTCATGAATTAACTGAAATGCTAAATGCACACAATTAGGATGCATAGGCATTGTCATCAATCACCAAAACCACTTAGGGAGAAATATGCCCTAACAGTTAGGTCTATGTGTAGATGACATCTCGAGTAGAACACAAAGGAGTTTGTGGGCGTTGGTGTTCAATTTGCTGCCCTCCTTAGTATTATCTTGAATTGGTGGTATTGTTGGATGAAGCGGCCCGGACCAACATTACTCGCACGCTTACGAGAGACCGGTTTCATCGACTAACATGCAACTTGTTGCATAAAGATGACTGGCGGGTGTGTGTTTCTCCAACTTTAGTTAAATTGGATTTGACCGAGATGGTCCTTGGACAAGGTTAAATAGCAACTTGCATATCACCGTTGTGGTTTTGCGTAAGTAATATGCAATCATACTAGACACCCATAGCAGCCACGTAAAATTTGCAACAAAAAATTAGAGGACGTCTAACTTGTTTTTGCAGGGTATGTTGTGATGTGATATGGCCAAATACATGATATGATATATTTGATGTATGAGATGATCATGTTGTAGTAGTTAAATATCGAATTGCACGTCGATGCTACAGCAACCGGCAGGAGCCATAGGGTTGCCTTTAAGTATTTTGTGCTTGGTAATGCTTTGCTTTATTGCTAGTCAGTAGCTTTAGTAGTAACAACATAGTTAGCGTGACAACCTCAATGGCAGCACAATGATGGAGATTATGATGATGGAGATCATGGTGTTGCATCAGTGACGATGGAGGTCATGCTGGTGCTTTGGTGATGGAGATCAAGAAGCACAAGTTCATGGCCATATCATGTCACTTATGATTTGCATGTGGTGTTAATCCTTTTATGCACCTTATTTTGCCCAGGACGATGGTAGCATTATAAGGTGACCCCTCACTAAAATTTCAAGATAAAATTGTGTCCTCCCCGAGTGTGCACCATTGCGATAGTTCGTCGTTTTGAGACACCACATGATGATCGGGTGTGATAGACTCTACGTTCACATACAACAGGTGCAAAACAGTTGCACACGCAAAACACTCGGGTTAAACTTCACGAGCCTAGCATGTACAAACATGGCCTCAGAACACAAGAGTCTGAAAGGTCGAACATGAGTCATATAGAAGATATGATCACCACGAAGATGTCCACCATTGAAGTTAACTCAACTCACGTGATGATTGGACTTGAGTTAGTGAATTTGGATCATGTGACACTTGAATGACTAGAGGGATGTCAATTTGAGTGGGAGTTTACTAGCAATATGATAAACTAAACTCAATTATCTTGAACATAGTCTAAGTAATCTCTGCAAAATTTTATGTCATAGATCATGGCTCGCACAGTAGCAACCCTAAATTTTAATGCATTCCTAGAGAAAGCTAAGATGAAAGATGATGGAAGCAACTTTATTGACTCGGCTCGTAATTTGAGGCTTATCTTCAAGGCTGCCCAAAAGCAATATGTTGTTGATGTGCCACTAGCTGATGAACCACCCCAACCAGCGTTGCCTAAAGTTCTGAACATCTGGCAAACACGTAAGGATGACTACTCATTAGTTTGATGTGAAGTTTTGTATGGCTTATAACTGGTACTTCAAAGATGTTTTGAACATCATGGACCATATGAGATATTCCACGAGTTAAAGTTTATCTTTGAGAAGAATGCCCAGATCAAGAGGTATGAAACCTCCGATAAGTTCTGTGCTTGCAAAATGGAGGAGAAATGGGTCTGTAAGTGAACATGTGCTCAGAATGTCTGGTTACTCTAACTGTCTCATTGAGCTGGGAATTGCTCTCGCGCCAGAGGCTATCACTAACAAAGTTCTTCAATCACTGCCACCTAGCTATAAAGGCTTTGTGTTGAACTACAACATGCAAGGGATGAATAAGTCACTTGTCGAGTTGTTTGCGATACTGAAAGTCGCTGAGTCAGAAATCCAGAAAGAACATCAAGTGTTGATGGTCAATAAGACCACTAGTTTCAATAAAAACGGCAAGGGCAAGAAGGGTAACTCCAAGAAGAGTGGCAAAGATATTGCCCCTCCGATGAAGAAACCCAAGTATGGACCCAAGCCGGAGACTAAGTGTTATCATTGCAAGGGGATTGGTCACTGGAAGCGGAACTACCCCAAGTATCTGGAAGATAAGAAGGCGGCCAACGCCAAACAAATTATATTTGATATACATGTTATTCACGTGAACCTACCCAGCTCTCGTAGTAGTGTGTGGGTATTTGATACCGGTTCTGTTGCTCACATTTGCAACTCAAAAAAGGAACTACAGAATAAATGAAGGTTAGCGAAGGACGAAGTGACGATGCGCGTGGGAAATGGTTCCAAGGTTGATGTGATCGTCGTCGGCACGCTCTCACTTCAATTACCATCGGGATTAGTGATGAACCTAAACAATTGTTATTTAGTGTCTGCGTTAAGCATGAACATTATATCTGGATCTTGTTTATTGCGAGGAGGTTACTCATTTAAATCATAGAATAATGGTTATTCTATTTATATGAGTAATATCTTTTATGGTCATGCACCCAATGTGAGGGGTTTATTCATGTTGAATCTCGATAGTGATGACACTCATATCCATAACATTAAGACCAAAAGATGTAGAGTTGATACTCATAACGCAACTGTCTTGTGGCAATACCGCTTAGGTCATATTGGCATAAAACGCATGAAGAAACTCCATGCTGATGGACTTTGGAAGTCACTTAATTTTGAATCACTTGACACATGTGAACCATGCCTCATGGGCAAGATGACTAAGACTCCGTTCTCTAGAACAATGGAGGGTGCAAGTGACTTGTTGGAGATCAAACATACTGATGTGTGTGGAGCGATGAGCATAGAGGCGTGCGGTGGTTATCGTTAATTCTTCACCTTCACTGATGATTTGAGTAGATATGGTTATATTTACTTAATGAAGCACAGGTCTGAAAAGTTTGAAAAGTTGAAGCAATTACAAAGTGAAGTTGAAAATCATCATAACAAGCAGATCAAATTTCTATGATCTAATCGAGGAGGTGAGTATGTGAGTTATGAGTTTGGTGCTCACTTAAGACAATGTGGAATTGTTTCACAGTTGACGCCTCCTGGAACACCACAGCGTAATGGTGTGTCCCAACGTCGTAATCGTACTTTATTAGATATGGTGCGTTCTATGATGTCTCTTACCGATTTGCCATTATCGCTTTGGGGCTATGCATTGGAGACAGCTGCATTCACTTTAAATAGGGCACCATCAAAGTCCGTTGAGACGACGCCATATGAAATGTAGTATGGCAAGAAGCCAAAGTTGACATTTTTTAAAGTTTGGGGATGTGATGGTTATGTCAAAAAGTTTCACCTGAAAAGATGGAACCCAAAGCGGAAAAGTGTGTATTCATAGGATACCCAAAAGAGAGAGTTGGGTACACCTACTATCTCAGATCCGAAGGCCAAGTGTTTGTCGCTAAATTCAGAGCATTTCTTGACAAAGAGTTTCTCTCCTAAGAATCGAGTGGGAGGAAGATATAACTTCATGAGGTTATAGAAACTTCGCTTCATCCAGATGGTGGCGCGGGACAGAAAGAAGTTTCTGTCGAAGCTACACCAATTGAAGAGGAAGCTAATGATGATGATCATGATACTTCACATCAAGTTGCTATTGGACCTCGTAGGTCGACAAGGGTACGTACTGCTCGTGAGTGGTACGGGAATCTTGTCTTATCAATCATGTTGTTAGACAATGTTGAACCTACGAGCTATGGCGAAGCAATGGTGGGCCCGGAATCCAACAAATGGTTAGAGGCCATGAAATCCGAGATAGGATCTATGTATGAAAACAAATTATGGACTTTGGAAGTATTACCATAAGGGCGAAAGACCATTCAGAACAAATGGATCTTTAAGAAGAAGACAAACATGGACGGTAATGTGACCGTCTATAAAGCTCGCTTGTGGAAAAGGGTTTTTCACAAATTTAAGGAGTTGACTACGATGAGACTTTCTCACCCGTAGCGATGCTTAAGTTTGTCAGAATCATGTTAGCAATAGCTGCATTTTTCGATTATGAAATTTGGCAGATGGATGTCAAATCAGCATTCCTTGACGGATTTCTTAAGGAAGAGTTGTATATGACGCAACCGGAATTTTTCATCGATCTAGAGAATGCTGACAAAGTATGCAAACTCCAGCGATCCATTTATGGACTAGTGCAAGCATATCGGAGTTGGAATCAGCGCTTTGATGAGGTGATCAAGGCGTTTAGGTTTATACAAGTTTTTGGAGAAGCTTGTATTTACAAGAAAGTGAGTGAGAGCTCTATAGTGTTTCTAATATTATATGTGGATGACATATTGTTGATTGGAAACAATATAGAACTTTTGGGAAGCGTAAAGGATTACTTGAATAAAAGTTTTTCAATGAAGGACCTGGGAGAAGCTGCTTACATATTAGGCATCAAGATCATAGAGATAGGTCAAGACGCCTGATAGGACTTTCACACAACACATACCTTGATAAAGCTTTGAAGTAGTTCAAAATGGAACAGTGATACGTCCCAAACGTATCTACAATTTCTGCTTGTTCCATGATCTTTTGGGTGACATTATTATATCTTTTGCTACACTTTTATATCTTTTTACACATATTTGGACTAACCTACTAACTCAGTGCACCCAGTGCCAGTTTCTGTGTGCTGATGTCTTTTTTGCATGGGCTTTTACCCTATTTTCCAGAGCCCCAAAAAACCCGAGAAAAATATATAAAAATCAGCGTACTAGAAGCTTCACGAAGCAGGAAAGGGGGCCATAGGGGGGCCAGGGGCCGCCCAGGCGACCTATGGGCGCGGCCCACCCCCAGGTCGTGCGGGGAGGCCGCCTGGGTGGGTCCCACGCCCTCTGGTGCCCTCCTTTCGCCTATATTTACCCCTCGACGAGGAAAACCCTATATCACATCCAGAATCGTGAATTTCTCCATCGTTCTGCCGCCGCAGCGCTTCCGAGATCGGGAGCGTCAGGAGACCTCTTCTCGGCACCCTGCCAGAGGGAGAATTGACCTCCGGGAGCTTCTCCACCGCCATGGATGCTTCTCGGACATGCCGTGAGTAGTCCTCCTTGGAACATGAGTCCATGACCAGTAGCTATGTGATGTCTTCTCTCCAATCTTGTGTTTCCATGATTAGCCCTTGTGACCTGCCCTACATGATCAAGGCATCTATGTAATTTTCCACCTATTGCTATGGTCGGTTTGTTGGGATCCGATGGATTATGAGATTATGTTTCGATTGTTATGAGTTATATATTTTATTATCCTTTTATATTATGTTCTTTAGTGATTCATGCATGTTCTCTGTTGCTTTGTATTGCTTTGGCCAACTAGTAGATTGTAACTCCAAGAGGGAGCGTTATGCATGATTGTGGGTTCATGCCCCCTGATGTCTAGCTTGAGTGACACAAAGATGAGACTAGGGGGCGTGATGTTGCCACCAGGGAGAAAACAACTGTTCTTGTGACCACGGTTGCAAGGATTGTTTACCTTACGCATAGTTTGTTAATGCAGTTGTCCGTTGCCTTGAGTTTACACTTTGGGTGGGGCTCGCAACTTAATACCAGCGAGATGTTCTGGATAGATATCTCAAGGTGGATGGTTAGTAAGTAGATGCTGATGAATAAAAGGTCTACTTGTCTTGGCGTAATGCCCAATACTATTGAGCATCTAACTTTCAAGTAGCATAATTAGCATTGCGGTGCGTTCATAATTCTTTCAATTGCCCAGCTGTAATTTGTTCACGCAAGCATAGTTGTTTATCGTCTTTTGGGAGAGAGACATCACTAGTGAATATCATGTGACTCCGGTCCATATCACCACCATTGCTTACACCTCCATCATTTATTCCTTTCATTTACTTTTCCATTGCAATCACTATGACTATTCCCGCTTGTGTTTTGATCATTTGCAAACTACAAGGCCGGAGAGATTGACAGCTCTCTATACTCGTTGGGAGCAAAGTTATTTGTGTGTGTGCAGGTCCACGTCTTGTGCTAGCGCCAGGGTAGGAGACACCTACTTGTTGATCCTCGGAGTCCTCCTGGTTCGATCAACTTTATAGTCTCCGTGTAAGGGAAAACTTGCTGCTGACTACATCTCAACCTTCCACTTGGGGTAACCAACGAGGAGCGAGAAGTATATACATCATCTCGTCATCAAGCAAGTTTTCTGGCACCGTTGCCGGGGACTCTAGTCTTCAAGATAGGTGAGTTTCACGCTATCTTTTACTTTTGCTTTTTAGTCTTGTTAGTTTGCTTTCTAGTTTTTGCTTTAGAGTATTATACCACAAACCACAAAAAAATTAGTTTCTTTGTTGTTGCTTGTTGTTGCTGCTATGGGTTCCACTGAGAACACCAAGTTGTGTGACTTCACTAGTCACAACAACAATGACTTTATGTGCACTCCTATTGCTGCTCCCGCCACTCGAGCCACGTCCTATGAGATTAAACCTGCTTTACTGAACCTTGTTATGAAAGATCAATTCTCTGGTGCTGGAGATGATGCTGCCTTGCACTTGAACAATTTTGTTGACCTTTGTGATATGCATAAATATAAATAAGTAGATAGTGATTTTGTTAAACTTAAACTTTTTCCTTTCTCCTTAAGAGGAGGAGCCAAAGTGTGGCTTCAATATTTGCCTAGGAATAGCATAGATTCTCGGGATAAGTGCAAAGATTCTTCTATTGGGAAGTATTACCCGCCTACTAAGATTATCCAGTTAAGAAGTAATATTATGAATTTTAGGCAACTGGATAATGAACACGTTGCTCAAGCTTGGGAACGCATGAAATCTCTTGTTAAGAATTGCCCTACACATGGTTTGACTACTTGGATGGTTATCCAAACTTTCTATGCAGGATTGAACTTTACCTCGTGGAATCTGTTAGACTCGGCCGCGAGAGGAACCTTTATGTCAACTGCACTTGGTGCTGCCACAAAGCTATTGGATGAGATGATGACAAATTATTCTCAATGGCACACCGAGAGAGCTCCAACAGGTAGGAAGGTAAACTCTGTTGAGGAGATCTCCTCCCTTAATGATAAGGTTGACATGATCATGAATTTACTCACTAAGCAAGCTCCTATTGATCCTCATGATGTTCCTTTAAATTCTTTGGTTGCTCAAGAAAGAGAGCAAGTTGATGTTAATTTTATCTCTAGGAACAACTTTAATAATAATGCTTATAGGAGTAATTTTGGTAGCAATCCTAGACCGTTCCCATCCAACAAGTGTGGGAACAACAACAATTATCCTAGCACCAAAAACTCCACTTCTGAATTAGAGAGCATGCTTAAAGACTTTATCACTTCTCAAAAAGCCTTCAACAAGAGTGTAGAAGAGAAATTAGAAACATTAGATAGTCTCTCTTCGAAGGTGGACAATATAGCTCATGATGTAGAGATGCTTCAAATTAGAACTTCCCCCCTTGAGGAAAGGAACACCACACCCATGAATGCTATCCAAGTCCAAATTAATAAGAACATAAGAATGCTAGCCATACTTAAGGATAGATGGGCTAGAGAAAATAAGTGGAAGATAGGACTAAGAGCCTTCCTACACATACTACCATTGCTACTATACAAGTTGTTGAGGATCCCAAAACTTTTAGCACCCATGACACCCCTTGTCCCAATGGACCTATTAATGGTGATCCTAATACCTCAACTATAGGACAAGAAGGTCCTTTGAATTTAGAGACTACCAAAAGAATGAGCTTAGATGACATTGCCACCACTTTAATTAATGGTAGTAATCTTGATTTTAATAATTGTAGCCTATCCGAAGTTATCACCTTTTTGCAAAGAATGGCTAAAGACCCCCACACTAGTACACTCAATACTGCCTTCACCGAGCATATTAATGCTCTTATCAAATCTAGGGAGGAGAAGCTCAAGCTATAGACTTCTATTTATAGGAAAATAGAAGATGGTTGGGATCCTATGGTCAAGATTAAACTGAATAATATCTCTTACTTTGCTTTATGTGATGTTGGAGCTAGTGCCTCTGTTATGCCCAAAAGAATGTATGATATGCTTGATTTGAAACCTTATGATCAATGTTTTTTGGTGTTCGTCTTGTTGATTCTTCCGTAAAGAAACCTTTAGGGAGAACTGATGATGTGCTTATTGTTGTCAATGATAATTATGTGCCCATTGATTTTTCTTATTATGGACATTGAGTGTGATCCCTCATGTCCAATTATTTTGGGACGTCCTTTTCTCCGCACCGTTGGTGCTATCATTAACATGAAAGAAGGGACCATTAGATTCCAATTTCCCCTTAAAAAGTAAATGGAACACTTCCCTCGAAAGAATATTAAGTTACCTTATGAGTCCCTTATTCGGGCAAGTTATTCTTATGGAGTTGATAATACTTGATCTTTTTGCATCATGCCTAGCTCAAAGGCATAAAAGAAACTACTTGTTGTGAGGTAACCAAATTTGTTTTTACTTTCATTTTTAGTGGTCTTGATGCTTGTTACTACTATAGCAACATCATTGTATCTTTATTTTCAAGCTTTGTGCCAAGTTTTAGCTTCTGATTGCAAGAAATTCAAAAGTTGTGACATGCTGTCCAGAAACAGATTTTGTCTGCTTGACGAAATTTTTTGCCAAAAATCACCAGATCATCTTTTTGATCTGAATTGTTTTGAAAGCATGCTCTATATAATTTTATTTCTCGCATCTCTTCTGATTTTTTTTTGAGTTGCAGAAGTACCCCAAACAAATTATTTACTACATGGTGTTCCGTTTTTCACAGATTCTGCCACGTTTTGCGTTTTCATCATTTTGAAAATCTTAAGCTTGCTTTTCCTTTGCAAAAACCTTTTGGCAATCATGAGAAACAGTAGCTTTTCATGAAAATCATTATTTCCAGTAGGTAATGAATTATTTTATCATGGGTACTAACCACTCTAATCAGCTTATGATGAGTTTCGTATGAAGGGAGTTTTCAAGTATGCGATGGAAGATGATGAAAGAAGATCCAAGAGTGTCAAGCACTCAAGCTTGGGGATGCCCCCATGCACCCCCAATAAATATTCAAGGAGACTCAAGCATCTAAGCTTGGGGATGCCCCCGTGCATCCCCTTCTCTATCAACAATCATCAGTTCGTCCATCTCCATGCTATATTTTTATCACTTCATATGTTATGTGCTATGCTTGGAGCATCCCGCTCTTTAATTTTTAGTTTGTTTTAGTTTTGCTTGCTGGTCATAACAAGTCGGAACCTAGCCTACCTTATTTGGGAGAGAAACACGCTCCATTCCACTCTAGAACACAACATAGGTTTTCATGCTTATCCTTTTTGTGTGTTCTTTATCTTTACATAGCTGCTCTCATGCCTAGCTCTTATTTTTCATGCTATATCTTTTTAAGAGATTTTATTTAGGTTGCTTTTGGAACTCTCTTGAGTTATCATGCTTATCTTGTTTAGAGAGTTGGCACGTTGCACTGAGTTGTGTGTCTTGCATGAGTAGGTAATTGAGGTTGCTATTTAAGTATAGTAGTAACTTGCAATAGTTTTGAGGTATTGATTTGAGTAATGTTTGGACTATTGGTGCCAAGAGCTTGAGCCTATTAGTGATAGGTGTCGTATTTTGGGAAATCCGTGTGTTTTTTAAAAACTAAAAATTAGTTGAGAACTCTAGCTACTAGATTGATCGCTAACCTCTGGAGGGGTTGGAATATATAGAGTACCCTCACGTTACCATGGGTCCAGGATGCGCAAGGATAACCAAACCCCCAAACACTCCTCCTCGAGGTACTTGTCTCTTTGTGAATTTCCTAACTAGATAGAGAGTTACCGATAATAAGTGTATGAGTTCTTCGAACTAATGTGAGTATTCGATTGTTGGCACTTCCAACATCCATATTTTGCTAGCCTCTTTGGTACCGTGTATTGCCCTTTCTCATCTTCAGAGTTGGTGCAAACTTCGCCGGTGCATCCAAACCCTTGGCATGATACGCTCTGTCATCATAAGCCTCATTATATCTTTCCTCAAAACAGCCACCATACCTACCTATTAAGGCATTTCCATAGCCTTTCCGAGATACATTGTCATGCAATATACACCATCTCATGACTTGATCTTCATGTCATACATGCTTTTGCTTGATCGAGGAGCCACATGATAGTTGGGCCTTGCCCTTATTATTGCTACATGACGCGCTAGTTTTATTGCATATCCTGCTACACTGGTAGAGGCTTACATTTGCATACATCATGATAATTTTCATTCGTCTTTATGTTGATTACTTCTTATAAAGTTTGATGATCTTCTTTTTATTCTTGTAGAACATAGAGTGTTGCCCTTAAGCGAGGAAAAGATCCCAAAGAGGACAAATTAAAAGATCCCATAGAGGACAAATGAGAGATAAATAGAAAGATCCAAAGAGGCCACACACAAAAAAGAGAAGGGGGCAACATTACTATTCATTTTGAAAGATCCACACTCGTACTCCATTGCTATATTTGTACTACATATAGATTATCATTCATGCATAACTATGTGGGGACCCTTACACTATAGAACCTGGGTTGCATATTCCAATGATGAGCCTCCTCAAATGAGCTCTAGGTCTTCATGAGAAAGCAAGTTGGATGCACCCCCACTAGTTCCATTGGAGAGCTTACCTTAGCTCATATGTGCATCCGTTGCATGGCAATCCCTACTCCTCACATCATATCTATCATTTGGCTTTCTATTGCCTATGGTTGTCCTCATTAATGTGAGCCTTTCACACTTTTTTGTCTTCCTTCCCCATCATTATTATATTTGCCATCCTAAGTGCCAACATATCTTGGTTGCGCTCATCCATTGCATGAGTGCTCAAAGTCAAAAGGGAGAGGATCATTTTGACTTATGCCTCACTAGTGGTCTGGGGATGAGTCAAAATAAGATTCCAAAGGAGACCAAGTGTGAGGTTGAGTAGACTGAGTTCTCAATTAAAAAATATAGTTTATGCTCTAAACCCATCTCCCACTTCTTGCACGCAAACACCATTTGGAGACATTCGAGTCACGGACAGCGAGAGCTCTTGCACCTTTATGTTCTTACTTTGCTAATTTCAATACTAGATATAGACTCTTGCTTGTTATTGTATTGACTTGAATTGCATATCTCACTTGCTTTACTTTAAAGTTCTTATATGTGTGTTAGCATGTCACCATAGAAATTAGTGTGTTACCATTTACCTACTCGAGGACGAGCAGGAATTAAACTTTGGGATGTTGATACATCCCAAACATATCTATAATTTCTGCTTGTTCCATGATCTTTTGGGTGACATTGTTATACGTTTTGCTACACTTTTGTATATTTTTACACATATTTGGACTAACCTACTAACTCAGTGCACCCAGTGCCAGTTTCTGTCTATTGATGTCTTTTTTGCAGGGGCTTTTACCCAATTTTACGGAACCCCAAAAATACCGAGAAAAATATATAAAAAACAATGCACCAGAAGCTTCACGAAATACGAAATGGGGGCCCAGGCGACCTATGGGTGCGGCCCACCCCCAGGCCGCGCAGGGAGGCTGCCTGGGTGGGTCACACGCCCTCTGGTGCCCTCCTTTCGCCTATATTTACCCCTCGACGAGGAAAACCCTATATCACATCCACAATCGCGAATTTCTCCATCTTTCCGCCGACGCAGCGCTTCCGAGATCGGGAGCATTAGGAGACCTCTTCCCGGCACCCTGGCGAAGGGAGGATTGACCTTCGGGAGATTCTCCACCGTCATGGACGCTTCCCGGATGTGCCATGAGTAGTCCTCCTTGGACCATTAGTCCATGACCAGTAGCTATGTGATGTCTTCTCTCCAATCTTGTGCTTCCATGATTAGCCCTTGTGATCTGTCCTACATGATCAAGGCATCTATGTAATTTTTCTACTATTTCTATGCTCGGTTTGTTGGGATCCGATGGACTATGAGATTATGTTCAGATTGTTATGAGTTATATATTTGATTATCTTTTTATATTATGTTCTTTAGTGATTCATGCATGTTCTCCGTTGCTTTGTATTGCTTTGGCCGAGTAGTAGATTGAACTCCAAGAGGGAGCATTATGCATGATTGTGGGTTCATGCCCCCTGATGTCTAGCTTCAGTGACAGAAACATGAGACTAGGGGATGTGTTGTTGCCACGAGGGAGAAAACAACGGTGCTTGTGACCACGGTTGCAAGGATTGTTTTCCTTACGCATAGTTCGTTAATGAAGTTGTTCGTTGCTTTGAGTTTACACTTTGGATGGGACTCGCAACTTAATACCAGTGAGATGTTCTGGATAGATATCTCAAGGTGGATGATTAGTAAGTAGATGCTGATGAATAAACGGTCTACTTGTCTTGGCGTAATGCCCATTACTATTGAGCCTCTAACTTTCAAGTAGCATAATTAGCATTGCGGTGCGTTCATAATTCTGTCAACTGCCACCTGTAATTTGTTCACCCAATCATAGTTGTTTATCGTATTTTGGGAGAGAGACATCACTAGTGAACATCATGTGACTCCGGTCTATATCACCACCATTGCTTACACCTCCATATTTACTGCTTTCAATTACTTTTCCGTTGCAAACACTATCACTATTCCCACTTGTGTTTTGATCCTTTGCAAACTACAAGGCCGGAGGGATTGACAACCTCTCTGTACTCGTTGGGAGCAAAGTTATTTGTGTGTGTGCAGGTCCACGTCTTCTGCTAGCGCCAGGGTATGAGACACCTACTTGTTGATCCTCGGAGTCCTCCTGGTTCGATAAACCTTACAGTCTTCGTGTAAGGGAAAACTTGCTACTGACTACATCTCAACCTTCCACTTGGGGTAACCAACGAGGAGTGAGAAGTATATACATCATCTTGTATGCTTCATCCATAGGGTCTATCATGTATGCAATGTTGTGCACAAGACCTGATGTCAGCCTTGCCATAAGTATGGCGGGAAGGTTTCGAAGTAATCCATGAATGGAGCACTGGACAATTGTGAAGAATATTCTGAAGTACCTGAAAAGGATTAAGAAAATGTTTCTCATTTATGGACGTGACAAAGAGCTCGTTGTAAAGGGTTACGTCGATGCAAGCTTTGATACTGATTCGGATGACTCTAAGTCACAAACCGTATACGTATTTATTCTCAATGGGGATGCGGTAAGCTGGTGTAGTTCCAAGTAGAGTGTCGTAGCTGATTCTACATGCGAAGTGAAGTACATAGCTGACTCAGAGGCGGATAAAGAGAGTGTCTGGATGAAGCAGTTCATGACAGATCTTGGAGTTGTGCCAAGTGCACTGGATCCAATGAATCTGTTTTGTGACAACACTCGTAACATTGCTCTAGCCCAGGAACCAAGGTTTCACAAGAGGACCAGACACATAAAGCGACGCTTCAATGCCATCCGCGATTGCATCAAGGAGGAGGACATAAATATTTGCAAAGTGCACACGGATCTAAATGTTGCAGACCCGTTGACTAAGCCTCTTCCACGAACAAAACATGATCAACACCAGAACTGTATGGGTGTTAGATTCATTACATTGTAAATCACATAGTGATGTGAGCTAGATTATTGACTCTAGTGCAAGTGGGAGACTGTTGGAAATATGCCCTAGAGGCAATTATAAAATAGTTATTATTATATTTCCTGTTTCAAGATAATCGTTTATTATGCATGCTAGAATTGTATTGAAGGGAAACTCACGTACATGTGTGGATACATAGACAACACACTGTCCCTAGTAAGCCTCTAGTTCACTGGCTCGTTGATCAAAGATGGTTAAGGTTTCCTAGCCATAGACAAGTGTTGTCACTTGATAACGGGATCACATCATTAGGAGAATGATGTGATGGACAAGACACAAAGTATGAACGTAGCATGTGATCATGTTATTTTATTGCTATTGTTTTCTACATGTCAAATATACTTTTCTATGACCATGAGATCACGTAACTCACTGACACGAGAGGAATGCCTTGTGTGTGTATCAAACGTTGCAACATAACTGGGTGACTATAAAGGTGCTCTACGGGTATGACTAAAGAGATTTGTCACTCTGTATGACAGAGAGGTATCTCGTGGCCCACTCGGTAATACAACATCACAAGCAAGCCTTGCAAGAAATATGACTAAAGAGTTAGCCACGAGATTTTGTATTACGAAACAAGTAAAGAGACTTGCTAGTTACGAGATTGAAATATGTATAGAGATACCGACGATCGAATCTCGGGCAAGTAACATACCGAAGGACAAAGGGAATGTTCTACGGGATTAATTGAATCCTTGACATAGATGTTCAACCGATAAATATCTTCGTAGAATATGTAGGATCCAATATGGACATATAGGTCCCACTATTGGATATTAACCGGAGAGTGTCTCGGTCATGTCTACATAGTTCTTGAACCCGCATGATGTGCACACTTAAGGTTTGGTGATGTTTTGGTATAGTTGAATTATTGATGTTGGTAACCGAATGTTGTTTGGAGTCCCAGGTGAGATCCCGGACGTCACGAGGGTTTTTGGAATGGTCCGGAGACGAAGATTGATATATAGGAAGTGTCCATTTGGCTTCCAGAAGGTTTTCGGGCATTACCGGTAAAGTACCGGGAGTAACGAATGGGTTTCGGAGTTCCACCAGGAGGGGCCACTCACCCGGGAGGGAACTAAACAGGGCCAAGGGTGGCGCACCAACCCCTGGTGGGCTGGTGGCCATCCCAAGGAGGCATATTCAGTCGAAGGGAAGAAGGAAAGAAGGGTGGGGCCAAACCGAATTGGGAAAGGGGACTCCTCCTCCAAACCGTATTGGAGGAGGACTCCTCCTCTCCTCCTTGCGTCGCACGAACCCTGGGCTTGTCCCTAGGGCGCCACCCCTCCCCTCCCTCCTATATATAGTGGAGGTGGGAGAGGCTTTTTGCACCTCAAGCCATGGCGCAGCCCTATCTCCCTCCACCACTTTGTGACACTCCGTAGCTAGTTCGGTACGGTACAGCGAACACCTGCCAGAGTAGCTCCACCACCATCACTGTCTCGTCGTCGTGCTGGCGGAGAATTCAGCTACCACTTCGTCTCTCTGGCTAGATGAAGAATGCGGAGATCATCATCGAGCTACACGTGTGCTGAACGCGGAGGTGTCGTCCGTTCGGTGCAAGATCAGGACGAAGTTCGCGGGACGGCTTGCGATTTGGATCGCGAATACGTTCGACTACATCAAACGCATTTCTTAATGCTTCCCTCTTAGCGATCTACAAGGGTATGTGGATCCGATCTCCCCTATCCTAGATGATCATCACCATGGATAGGTCTTGCATGTGCGTAGGAAAATTTTTGTTTCCCATGCAACGTTCCCCAACACAATCTATTTTAATATGCCATTTGTGCCATTTTTGAAAATGGTTCCACACACTCTTTATTTTAAAACCTTGTTTAGGGCATTTTAACCGTCTATTCAAATGTTTTCCACAACTTTTTATACTTCAAAAATAAAACCTAGTAATTTTCATATTACATGTACTCACCCTAGTATTTTACAAAAATAAGTTGACATTTTTCTGAGTCTGCTATTTTTCATGTTTTTGTCGTGGTCTTAATACTTCCGTTATATTTGCAATGATAGATTGCGTTGTTGACGAGGGCTTGGACCAGAAGACTTTGAAGACTCTGAAGAGTTTGTTGAGCGAGGCAAGCATCCCTTTGACCATGTCTCAGAAACTATTTTATGCATGTCATATAGCACTCTGTTTTGATGCATTGAATCATGTTGAATCAATGACCACCTTGGTGGGTTGTCTCCAAAAAACCCCTTGTTTATACTTGCACTTGGGCATGACCCTACCTTCCTATGAGGATTGTGCGGGTGGAAAGTAGTTAGGTTGCTAGTAGTTGCTATGCAAATGGGATGAGAATATGCATGATGACGATGAAGGAACTCGTCTCAAAAGATTTTTCGAAAACCCCGTTGGGTGCCACTAATGCCCGAGGAAGATGGTGATGAGCTAGGTAACCACTTGAGGAAGAAGTGATGTATCGAGGCAAGTGCGTGTGTGGTTTTTTGAAAATAGATTGGTTTAAGTTGCAACCGTTACTCCAACCTTACACGTGCGACCACGATACCCCTTTATGGGACGGGGCTCGACTACCTTGGTTGATGCTAGCACAGAGCCCGCATTACTAGGGGCGAGAGGGTCAGAGTTACCCTGTCGAGATGGGATCATGCCAGGTAGGGCGACCATGGGTTGTTTTCACAGACACCGGGCTCACCATTGAGTCTCCTCAAGGATGGTACGATCTTGAGCGAGGCTCGTATGATGTACATCTTGAGGACTTGGGCCAACGAGTGGACTCTTTGTTTAGTGTCGTCAGGGGAAAGACATTGTTCGGGTGCTTACCTTCGATATATGTTATATACCGCGAGTCGTGGATGACACGGGAGTTCAACAAGTCTCGTGGATAAAGCGTGCAAACCACTACAGAGTGTAAAACTATTCAAATAGTCGTGTCCATGGTCAGGGAGAGTTGGATGACCACTCTTGGGCTACGTCCAAGATTACCAAATAGTGTGCATGTGTGAGAAAGATGGTAGAATGATTCATGAGCTAAGTCAGACGACTTGGCATGATGGGTGGACATTGGATGTTCGACCCTCAGTTGATATTTGATATTTGTAACCTGTTCGTATGGACATAGTTTACCTCATGATGCATGCCCTCACAAGAAATTTATCATGTCATTGCACTTAAAAATCTGCTTTTTGCAAGTTTACATATTATTATTATATCATGCATTGTTATTACCTTGTTCCACAACATGAATTGCTTGCGAATACATTCAAAGTACTAATTGGCTTGTCACTGGTTATTTAATTGGCCAGGCATGGAAGAGCAGGAATATGGAGAAGAGTTTGTTGGTGACGAACATGCGAACTAGGACGCTTCCTAGTCAGAATGCATGTAGGTTAAGACAGATGGCATGGGTTCATGCTTTTGTTCAAGATTTCAGCTGCTAGTTATATTTGGTGTGTCGGCCTTCGAGGCCCCATCTATGTAAGTCTTGACCATAATGGTCTCTCCTTGTGAAAGACGGTATGTATGGATGTAAAACTCTTGTATTTCAGCTTCTTTGTGTTCAGTGAGCATTGATCTCTGAGATCACTATACACGTGCATTCGATGATCACAACTTACGAGTCGGGATCACCACACCCACGCACACCACTCCAGAGAGGGTATTGGCGAGACATCACACAGACGTCATCATCATCACTCCTCCCCTAGAGGCGTCCTCGCCATCCCTACACTCTGAGGGAACAACTCCGACTCCATCGTAGACGATCGTCGACTCGACACACACTGTAGAGGACACGTGAAGCTGCATGAAAATCTATGCCAAATCTCAACCACTTGCGGCCAAGACAATGATGTTGGAAATATGCCCTAGAGGAAATAATAAAATAGTTACTATAATATTTCCTGTTTCAAGATAATCGTTTATTATCCATGTTATAATTGTATTGAATAAAACGTAGATACATGTGTGGATACATAGACAAAACAATGTCCCTAGCAAGCATCTAGTTGGCTAGCCACTTGATCAAGGATAGTCAAGGTTTTCTGACTATATGCAAGTGTTGTCACTTGATAACTCGATCACATCATTAGGAGAATCATGTGATGGACTAGACCCAAACTATGAACGTAGCATGTGATCGTGTCATTTTATTGCTATTGTTTTCTGCGTGTCAAGTATTTATTCCTATGACCATGAGATGATATAACGCACTGACACCGGAGGAATACCTTATGTGTATGAAACGTCGCAACATAACTGGGTGACTATAAAGGTGCTCTACAGGTATCTCCGAAGGTGTCCTTGAGTTAGTATGGATCAAAATTGGGATTTGTCACTCCGTGTGACGGAGAGGTATCTCGGGGCCCACTCGGTAATACAACATCACAAACAAGCCTTGCAAGCAATGTGACTAAGTGTAACTCACGGGATCTTGTATTACGGAACGAGTAAAGAAACTTCCCGGTAACGAGATTGAAACAGTATGCGGATACCGACGATCGAATCTCGGGCAAGTATCATACCGAAAGACAAAGGGAATGACATACGGGATTATATGAATCCTTGGCACAGAGGTTCAAACGATAAGATCTTCATAGAATATGTAGGATCCAATATGGGCATCCAAGTCCTGCTAGGACACCTTCATAGAATATGTAGGATCCAATATGTGTATCAGGTCATGTCTACATAGTTCTCGAACCCGCAGGGTCTACACACTTAAGGTTCGATGATGTTTTAGTATAGTTGAGTAATATGTGTGGTTACCGAAGGTTGTGCAGAGTCCTGGATAAGATCATGAACGTCACGAGGGTTTCCGAAATGGTCCGGAAACGAAGATTGATATATAGGATGGTTTCATTTCGTCACCGGAAAGTTTCGAGCATTTCCGGTAGTGTACCGGGAGTGACGAATGGGTTTCGGGTATTCACCGGGAGGGGCCCACCCACCCGGGAGTGAGCCCGGTGACCCTAGGGTGGTGCACCAGCCATTAGTGGGCTGGTGAGGCTAGCCCAATAGGGCCATGGCGCCACAAGGGAAAATACCAAAGGAAAGAAAAAAAAAAGGAAAGAGGGAGGTGGGAAGGGAGAGGAGGACTCCTCCTTCCCCAAACCGAATTGGAGTTGGAGTCCTCCTCTCCACTTCGGTCGTCACCCTTGGGGCTCCCTTGAGCCCCAAGGCTAGCCCCTCCCCTCCTCTTATATATACTGGTGGTTTTAGGGCTTTTGAGACACAACTTTGTCACGTGCAACTCAAACCTATACCACGTAGTTTTACCTCTAGATCGGATGTCTGTGGAGCTCGGGCGGAGCCCTGCAGGAGTAGATCATCAACACCACCGGAGTGTCGTCACGCTGCCGGAGAACTCATCTACTTCTTCGTCTCTCTTGCTGCATCAAGAAGGCCGAGATCGTCATCGAGCTGTACGTGTGCTGAATGCGGAGGTGCCGTCTGTTCGGCGTTAGATCTGAACGGATCGTGGGACGGATCGTGGGACGACGGTGATTTGAATCACGAAGATGTACCACTACATCAACCACGTTTTTTAACGCTTCCCGCTTAGCGATCTACAAGGGTACGTAGATCTAATCTCCACTCGTAGATGGACATCACCATGATAGGTCTTCGTGTGCGTAGGAAATTTTTTGTTTCCCATGCAACATTCCCCAACAGTGGCATCATGAGCTAGGTTCATGCGTAGATGTTATCTCGAGTAGAACACAAAAGGTTGTGTGGACGTTGATGTTCGGTTTTCTGCCCTCCTTAGTCTTTTCTCGATTCGGCGGTATTGTTGGATTGAAGCAGCCCGAACCGACATTACTCGTACGTTTACGAGAGACTAGTTTCATCGACTCACATGCAACTCGTTGCATAAAGATGACTGGCGGGTGTCGGTTTCTTCAACTTTAGTTGAATTGGTTTTGACCGAGGTGATCCTTGGAGAGGTTAAATAGCAATTTTCACATCTCTTTTGTGGGTTTTGCATAAGTAAGATGTGATCATACTAGATACCCATAGCAGCCACGTAAAACATGCAACAACAAATTAGAGGACGTCTAACTTGTTTTTGGAGGGTATGCTTGTGATATGATATGGCCAATGACGTGATGTGATATATTGGATGTATGAGATGATCATGTTGTAATAGTTAATATCGACTTGCACGTCGATGCTACGGCAACCGGCAGGAGCCATAGGGTTGTCTTTAAACTAACGTTTGTGTTTGTAGATGCGTTTACTATATTGCTAGGTCGTAGCTTTAGTAGTAATAGCATAGATAGCAAGACAACCTCGATGGCGGCACGATGATGGAGATCATGGTGTGGCCCCGGTGACAAGAAGATCATGCCAGTGCTTTGGTGATGGAGATCAAGAAGCACAAGATGATGGCCATATCATGTCACTTATGAATTGCATGTGATTTTAATCCTTTTATGCACCTTATTTTGCTTAGAACGACGGTAGCATTATAAGGTGATCTCTCACTAAAATTTCAAGATGAAATTGTGTTCTCCCCGACTGCGCACCGTTGCGACAGTTCATCGTTTTGAGACACCACGTGATGATCGGGTGTGATAGACTCAACGTTCACATACAACGGGTGCAAAATAGTTGCACACGCGGAACACTCGGGTTAAACTTGACGAACCTAGCATGTGCAGACATGGCCTCGGAACACATGAGACCAAAAGGTCGAGCATGAATCGTATAGTTGATATGATTAGCATATAGATGTTTACCGCTTAAACTACGCTCAACTCACGTGATGATCGGACTTGAGTTAGTGGATTTGGATCATGTACCACTCAATGACTAGAGAGATGTACTTTTTGAGTGGGAGTTTTTCAGTAATTTGATTAGTTAAACTCTAATTATCTTAAACATAGTCTAAGTCCACTTTGCAATATTTATGTTGTAGATCAATGGCTCACGCAGTAGCAACCTTGAATTTCAATACGTTCCTAGAGAAAGCTAAGTTGAAAGATGATGGAAGCAATTTTGTAGACTGGGCTCGTAATCTAAAGTTGCTCCTGCAAGCTGGGATGAAGGATTATGTCCTTAATGCTGCGCTAGGAGATGAACCACCCGCTACGTCTAGCCAAGATGTTTTGAACGCCTGGTTAACACGTAAGGAGGACTACTCAGTAGTTCAATGTGCAGTCTTGTATGGCTTAGAACCGGGACTTCAACGTCGCTTTGAGCGTCATGGAGCATACGAGATGTTCCAGGAGTTGAAGTTTATCTTTCAGAAGAACGCCCGGATCGAGAGGTATGAGACCTCCGATAAATTCTATGCTTGCAAGATGGAGGAGAATTCATCCGTCAGTGAACATGTGCTCAAAATGTCAGGGTACTCAAACCGTCTAGTTGAGCTGGGGATTGAACTCCCGCAAGAGGCTATCACTGACAGAATTCTTCAATCATTGCCACCTAGCTATAAGAGCTTTGTGTTGAACTATAACATGCAAGGGATGAACAAGTCATCTGGCGAGTTATTCGCGATGCTGAAAGTCGCAGAGTCAGAACTTCGAAAAAAGCATCAAGTGTTGATGGTCAATAAGACCACTGGTTTCAAGAAAAACGGCAAAGGCAAGAAGGGTAACTTCAAGAAGAGCGGCAAGCCTGTTGCCAATCCGACGAAGAAACCCAAGGCTGGACCTAAGCCTGAAACAGAGTGTTATTATTGCAAGGGAATGGGTCACTGGAAGCGCAACTGCCCCAAGCATTTGGCTGATAAGAAGGCGGCCAAGGAAAAATCATGTATATTTGATATACATGTTATTGATGTGTACTTAACCAACTCTCGTAATAGTGCCTGAGTATTTGATGCCGGTTCTATTGCTCATATTTGCAACTCGAAGCAGGAACTGCGGAATAAACGAAGGTTGGAGAAGGATGAAGTGACGATGCGCGTGGGAAATGGTTCCAAGGTTGAAGCAATCGCCCCAGTCTCACTCAGTTACCATCAGGATTAGTTATGAACTTAAATAATTGTTATTTAGTGACTGCGTTAAGCATGAACATTATATCTCGATCTTGTTTATTGCGAGACGGTTACTCGTTTAAGTCAGAGAATAATGGTTGTTCTATTTCTATGAGTACTATCTTTTATGGTCATGCACCCAATGTGAGAGGATTGTTCATATTGAATCTTGATAGCGATGATACACATATACATAACATTGGGACCAAAAGATGTAGAGTTAACAATGATAGCGCCATGTTTTTGTGGCACTGCCGCTTAGGTCATATTAGTGTAAAGCGCATGAAGAAACTCCATTCTGATGGCCTTTTGGGCTCACTTGATTTTGAATGACACGTGTGAATCATGCCTCATGGACAAGATGACTAAGACTCCGTTCTCCGGAACAATGGAGCATGCAAGTGACTTGTTGGAGATCATACATACCGATGTGTGCGGTCCAATGAGTGTGGAGGCGCGCGGCGGATATCGTTATTTTCTCACCTTCACTGACGATTTCAGTAGGTATGGATTCTACTTGATCAAGCACAAGTCTAAAACGTTTGAGAAGTTCAAACGATTTCAGAGTGAAGTTGAAAATCATCGTAACAAGAAGATCAAGTTCCTACGTTCTGATCGTGGGGGTGAATATCTGAGTTTCGTGTTTGGTGCTCACTTAAGACAATGTGGAGTTGTTTCACAGTTGACACCGCCTGGAACACCACAGCGTAATGGTGTGTCCGAACATCGTAATCGTACTTTGTTAGAAATAGTGAGATCTATGATGTCTCTTACCGATTTTCCGTTATCGTTTTGGGGTTATGCATTAGAGACAGTTGCATTCACTTTAAATAGGGCACCATCAAAATCCGTTGAGACGACACCATACGAGCTGTGGTATGGCAAAAGACCAAAGTTGTCGTTTCTTAAAGCTTGGGGATGTGATGTTTATGTCAAAAGCTTCAGACTGAAAAGCTGGAACCCAAAGCGGAAAAGTGCGTCTTCATAGGTTACCCAAAGGAGACAGTTGGGTACACCTTCTATCTCAAATCCAAGGGCAAAGTGTTTGTTGCTAAGAACGGAGCTTTTCTTGAGAAGGAGCTTCTCTCGAAAGAATTGAGTGGGAGGAAGATAGAACTTGATGAGGTTGTCGAACCTCTAATCCCTCTAGATGGTGGCGCAGGGCAGGGGAACCTCTATCGAAGCGACGCCGGTTGAGGAGGAAGTTAATGATGATGATCATGAAACTTCAGATCAAGTTCCTATCAGACCTTGCAGGTCGGCAAGATCACGTACTCCTCTTGAGTGGTACGGTAATCTTGTCTTATCAATCATCTTGTTAGACAACAATGAACCTGCGAATTATGAAGAAGCAATGGTGGACCCGGATTCCAACAAATGGCTGGAGGCCATGAAGTCCGAGAGAGGATCTATGTACGAAAACAAATTGTGGACTTTGGAAGTATTACCTAAAGGCCGCACGGCTATTCAGAACAAATGGATCTTTAAGAAGAAGACGGACGCGGACGATAAAGTGACCGTTTATAAAGCTCGACTTGTGGCAAAGGGTTTTTCACAAGTTCAAGGAGTTGACTACGACGAGACGTTCTCACCGGTAGCGATGCTTAAGTCCGTCCGAGTCATGTTAGCAATAGCTACATATTTCGATTATGAAATATGGCAGATGGATGGATGTTAAAACGGCGTTCCTTAACAGTTTTCTTAAGGAAGAGTTGTATATGATGCAACCCGAAGGTTTTGTCGATCCAGAGAATGCTAACAAAGTATGCAAGCTCCAGCGATCCATTTATGGACTGGTGCAAGCATCTCGAAGTTGGAATAAGCGCTTTGACGAGGTGATCAAAGCATTTGGGTTTATACAAGTGGTTGGAGAATCTTGTATTTACAAGAAAGTGAGTGGGAGCTCTGTGGCGTTTGTAATATTATATGTGGATGACATATTGCTGATTGAAAACAACGTGAAGTTTTTGGAAAGCGTAAAGGATTACTTGAATAAAAGTTTCTCTATGAAGGACCTAGAAAAAGCTGCTTACATTCTAGGCATTAGGATCTATAGGGATAGATTGAGACGCCTCATAGGATTTTCACAAAGCACATACCTTGATAAAATTTTGAAAAAGTTCAAAATGGAACAGTCCAAGAAGGGGTTCTTGCCAGTGTTACAAGGTATAAAATTCAGTAAGACTCAGTGCCCAGCAACTGCGGAAGATATAGAACAAATGAGTTTCGTCCCCTATGCTTCAGCCATAGGTTCTATCATGTATGCAACGTTGTGCACTAGACCGGACGTCAGCTTGGACATAAGTATGGCAGACAGGTTTCAAAGTAATCCAGGAGTGGATCACTCGACGGCGGTCAAGAATATTCTGAAGTACCTGAAAAGGACTAAGGAAATGTTTCTCATTTATGGAGGTGACGAAGAGCTCGTCGTAAAGGGTTACGTCGATGCAAGCTCTGACACTGATCCAGATGACTCTAAGTCTCAAACCGGATACGTATTTATTCTTAATGGAGGTGCGGTAAGCTGGTGTAGTTCCAAGCAAAGCGTCGTAGCAGATTCTACATGTGAAGCAGAGTACATGGCTGCCTCGGAGGCGGGTAAGGAGGGTGTCTGGATGAAGCAGTTCATGACAGATCTTGGAGTTATGCCAAGCGCACTAAATCCAATAACTTTGTTCTGTGACAACACTGGTGCCATTGCTTTAGCAAAGAAACCAAGGTTTCACAAGAAGACCGGGCACATCAAACGACGCTTCAACCTCATCCGCGACTACGTCGAAGGAGAGGACGTAAATATTTGCAAATGCACACGGATCAAAATGTAGCAGATCCGTTGACTAAACCTCTTCCACGGGAAAAACATGATCAACACCAGAACTGTATGGGTGTTAGATTTATTACAATGTAAATCGCATGGCGATGTGAGGACTAGCTTGTTGAGTCTAGTGCAAGTGGGAAACTGTTGGAAATATGCCCTAGAAGCAATTATAAAATAATTATTATTATATTTCTTGTTTCAAGATAATCGTTTATTATCCAAGCTATAATTGTATTGAATGAAATATAGATACATGTGTGGAAACATAGACAAAACAATGTCCCTAGCAAGCCTCTAGTTGGCTAGCCAGTTGATCAAGGATAGTCAAGGTTTTCTGACTATATGCAAGTGTTGTCACTTGATAACTGGATCACATCATTAGGAGAATCATGTGATGGACTAGACCCAAACTATGAACGTAGCATGTGATCGTGTCATTTTACTGCTATTGTTTTCTGCGTGTCAAGTATTTATTCCTATGACCATGAGATCATATAACTCACTGACACCGGAGAAATACCTTGTGTGTATCAAACGTCGCAACGTAACTGGGTGACTATAAAGGTGCTCTACAGGTATCTCCGAAGGTGTCCGTTGAGTACAATATGGATCAAAACTGGGTTTTTTGTCACTCCATGTGACGGAGATGTATCTCGGGGCCCACTCGATAATACAACATCACAAACAAGCCTTGCAAACAATGTGACTAAGTGTAAATCACAGGATCTTGTATTACGGAACGAGTAAGAGACTTGCCGGTAACGAGATTGAAATAGGTATGCGGATACCGACGATCGAATCTCGGACAAGTAACACACCGAAGGACAAAGGGAATGACATACGAGATTATATGAATCCTTGGCACAGATGTTCAACCGATAAGATCTTCGTAGAATATGTAGGATCCAATATGGGCATCCAGGTCCCGCTATTGGATATTGACCGGGGAGTGTGTCGTGCCATGTCTGCATAGTTCTCGAACCCACAGGATCCGCACACTTAAGGTTCGATGATGTTTTAGTAAAGTTAAGTTATATGTGTGGTTACCGAAGGTTGTTCAGAGTCCCGGATGAGATCACGGACGTCACGAGGGTTTCCAGAATGGTCCGGAAACGAAGATTGATATATAGGATGGTTTCATTTGATCACCGGAAAGTTTCGGGCATTTCAAGCAGTATACCGGAAGTGACGAATGGGTTCCGGGTATTCACCGGGAGGGCCCACCCACTCGGGAGTGAGCCCAATGACTCTAGGGTTGCGCACCAGCCCTTAGTGCGCTGGTGAGGCCAACCGAATAGGGCCATGGCGCCACAAGGGAAAAATACCAAAGAAAAGAAAAAGAAAAAGGAAAGAGGGAGGTGGGAAGGGAGAGGAGGACTCCTCCTTACCCAAACCAAATTGGAGTTGGAGTTCTCCTCTCCACTTCGGTCGGCGCCCTTGGGGCTCCCTTGAGCCCCAAGGCTAGCCCCTGCCCTCCTCCTATATATACTGGTAGTTTTAGGGCTTTTGAGACACAACTTTGCCACGTGCAACTCTAACCTATACCACGTAGTTTTACCTCTACATAGGATTTCTGCGGAGCTCGGGCGGAGCCCTGCAGGAGTAGATCATCACCACCACTAGAGCGTTGTCACGCTGCCGGAGAACTCATCTACTTCTGTGTCTCTCTTGCTGGATCAAGAAGGCCGAGATCGTCATCGAGCTGTACGAGTGCTGAAGCGAAGGTGTCGTCCGTTTGGCGCTAGATCGGAACGGGTCGTGGGATGGACTGTGGGACGACGGTGATTTGAATCACGAAGTTGTACCACTACATCAACCGCGTTTCTTAACACTTCCCGCTTAGCGATCTACAAGGGTACGTAGATCTAATCTCCTCTCGTAGATGGACATCACCATGATAGGTCTTCGTGTGCGTAGGAAATTTTTTGTTTCCCATGCAACGTTCTCCAACAAATGCAACTCCGACTCTGATGAAGAACATTGTAGGACAAAACCAGGCACGGTCCCTTCGCCGCAGCTTCGACTTCATAGCAACAAACAAACCAAGGCAAAATCGTGGACATGCTCGCCGACATCGGTCCCACCATCATCGTTGCCATAGAAACCTGGATACCACACCAGTCGCGAGCTGCCATCCACTGACCCTGCTCGCCGACGCCAAGCTCCCAAGACGAAGTCCCTAAGAAAAAATACGACACCAAGACGTCGTCATCGTCCGATCACAGATCATGGTGCCCCCCCAAAGGTCGAAATGGCCGGGTCCGCGTAGGAGGGGTGGAAGAACAAAGCAACGATGCCTCCATAAAGGTCGACGACGGTCATAGCCACCGCCATCGCTGGTCACAACACGAGGCCAAAACATGGTTTTCACCTAGCTCGACACCACCTTAATCGCACATCATCCCGCATAGGCGTCAGCAAGCCCACCAAATATCACCACCATCGAGCCTGCCCGTGAACAAAGAACTACCACAACCAGCCGCAACGCGCGGAGGCCACCGGTGGCCAACCCCAGCAGCAGACACCAGAACCACCAGATCCGTTGCACCCGCCGCACACCACCTCCACCGGACATCATCCCATCAGCAAGCCCACCAAACATCACCACCATCGAGCTTGCCCATGGACAAAGAACTACCACAAGCAACCGCACCACGCAGAGGCCACCGGTGGCCAACCCCAGCAGCAGGTGCCAGAACCACCAGATCCGTTGCACCGGCCGCACGTCGCCACGGGCCCCAGCAGCAGGTGCCAGAACCACCAGATCCGTTGCACCGGCCGCACGTCGCCACGGGCCCCTTGCTGGCCGCACGCCTCATCGAAGACCATTGCACCATCCACACCTAAGCGACACCAAGCACGCCCGAGCCCCTCGTCCACCACACTGGAGGCCCCCGGCTCGCCCCTTGCACGCACACATCGTCGCCACGGACTCCCTACACGCTCACACCGACGCTCCTCCTCCCTACGCGTCCAGCACGGGGCCGGCGCCGACGGGCCACTGTCGCGCCGATTGTTGGAGCTTGATGTATTCGTATGTGGCCTTTTACCCCGTGTATCAAATTAATCAGGACTACACTACATATCTGGCGTCAGAGTTTTGACCATAGCAAATCGAACATTTTATATGGCAATTTGTGGCGTCAGAGTTTTGACCATAGCAAATCGAACATTTTATATGGCAATTTGTGTTTGCTGAGCATGACAGGTTTAGTTGGTAAGCATGGCAAATCCACCTAGGTTCAAATTTTTTTTGCTAGAATATCACCGCGTTTGTAAATAAACTAAATTTGCCATAAAAATGTTCAATTTGCCATGTTTAAAAATAGAACATCAGATTTTTATCATTACTGATTAATTGAGACCTAGACTAATGGTATGCAGCTACTGATGATATTATAGTTCTGAAGGAACCTTGCCGGAACAGACATGGACGCATTCCCCTTGCTCAAGATATACAATATCGTTTCATAAAGTACCCAGGCACGCCCCCTGCCCCTGGCTACAAAACTGTGCTTATGCGCGTGCATGTGTGCACCATGCTGAATGCACACACCATTCACAGTGCACCATGCTGAATGCACACACCATTCACAGTGCACCATGCTGAATGCACACACCATTCATAGTTAAGCAGATCCAAGTCAAAGAACTAAATTTAAGCTAGGTCAGCATTTGGTTTCTAGAACAGTGAAATGAGATAAACTTGTCAAAGGTTCTCATCATCAAGTAAACCTAGTGGAGTACATGTGAATGTACAAGCTGGTCTTCCTGTCAAATGTAGTAGAAAGCAATTTTATGCTGCGTCCACAATCAATAACACCAGATAAACTTGTCCGGTTATTAAGCAAACAATGTACATTAATAGCCATCAACTCTTTGGATAAGTCAATGAATAGATCAAAATGATGACTATGACCAAGCAAGTAAATGGCTAGCATGTGTTGGCACTATGAACTTACAAATGCTTATACGAGTTACATCAGCACCAGGCTAGTAAGACCGCCAAAGTTTCAATCATCGCAATTGCGAGAAACAGGCATACACTTAAGAACAATGTTTGACAATTTAACCTAATAACCAGATTACCAACGATCCACAAGTCGCATTACCAATTAGCAACAGAGCAAACATCATGAATTTCAGAAGACTCATAACATTTCAGGACATGCGATCCATAAGTTCATTACTAGTAGTGGAAACAAAGCACATTTTACAGCATAAGTGCGCATCAAGAGCGTATTCACATGGAGGGCACAACCCTACTACCGCCCAACTACACATCACAGAGACATTTTACGGATTATATCCTCAAAAAAAAAAAGACATTTTATGGAATTACGCAACACACAAGCAGTAACGCATAGGCATGTCATGCCGTCATGGAGCTTGCCCCTCCTGGGGAAGGGAAACCCTAGACTCTAGTTCTTACCACCGTCGTAGGCCTCGACGCCGGGGATGATGACATAGCCGACCTTCTTGGGGCTCTCGGAGTCGGACGCCTCGTCGCCGTAGAGCTCGTTGTAGTGGGAGGACGCGCCGGGGCCGGCGATTACGGACCACACAAGGTACATGGAGGCAGCTGTGAGCGCGCCGCAGCCGAGACCGAAGAGGATCCCGACGACTACCACGAGGATGTCCTTCACGCGCTCCTGGATGCTCGCCGCAGCGTTGGCTGCGGAGCGGGGAAGCTCGGGGAGCTCGGGGCGGCGGATCTGGATGTTGGCGGGGATGGAGTGTAGGTGGTGGTGGTGGCGGTTGAGGTGGGGATGCGCATGGCCTTGGGTGCGGAGGAAGTGGCGGCCGAAGCGGCGGACGCGGAAGACGGTGACGACCGTCGTGGTAAGGGGGGAGCGGTGGTCGGGGTCGTTGCTGGGGTTAGCGTTGGCCGAGTGGGAGGAGATGAAGAGGGTGCTGCAGGGACGCGCGGCGGCGACTGGGGAGGCTGCGGTGAGGGATACGGAAGCGACGACGAGGACGAGCAGGACGAGGCGGTCGGCCATGGCGGCGACGGCGGTGGCGCAGCGTGAGGAGGTGGGGGCTTCTGATTTCCTGTAAGCGGAGGGTGCTCTTGTCAAAAAGCGGAGAGGCCGCGAGGTCCAAGAAGAGAAATGGTATTTTGCTACTCCATCCCTTCCTAAATACCGGGTATAAGTTTTTTTTAATATATTAGAAAACTACAATATGAAATAAATGAATGAATTTATATTTTAAAATATGTTTATATATATATTCGTATGTAATTTTTAATGAAATTTAAAAAACATATATTTAAAAATGAAGGGAGTAGTTTTGAGAGGCTAAGAGCTTTATTATAATTTACCCTTTGGTATATTGTTTATTCTGGATTTGAGTGAGGTAAGGAGAAGATGCTTCGATGAGGGGTATCTCGTGGATAATGGAGGTGTTTACTGTTAGCTTGTGTAGGCTTTGACTGGTAGGTGGACATGATAATGTAATGAGCATTAGTGAGTGTGTGTGTGAGGCGCTAGGGTTAGGGTTTCTTCCTTGATGGTGGTGTGCTTTTGGTAGTTCGTGAAGCTGCGACGGTGTGGCTCCACACACGGATCTGCTAGTTCTTATATTCCTATTATGTGGTGTAGCCATGACGGAGAAGGTGGGATGTGGAGGTGCTGCAACTCTACGGTCGGCGGCGACGAAATTAAAGGCTACTACTATCTCGACGGGAGGAAGCAGGGGGCTCACACAGCAGAGGTTTGTCCTCCTGCAAACGGAAAAGTATTAGAAAAGGCAATCAGCCTCACTACAAGGATGTGAGGTCTGGTCTTGACGGAGAACGAGGTTGAGGGGTTCTTCTTCGATGACCTCGTTAGGAGCTACCCATGAGTGCAAAGTGGTATGTGTTGCGCAAAGCGTTTACGCCACGACCGTTGAATATCACGGAGAAGACGATGCACGTAGTGTGGGGCTTACACAGGGAAGCTCAATTTAGAGACAATGCCGGCAATACTTTTGTTGTACACTTTGGTAGCGTCGAAGATTTGAGGCATGCATTAAACAACGAGCCATGTCGGTCCGATTTCAATGTCATTATTTTTAAGGAAATCAGTGGGTATTTTTCATTTCTTCATCAAAGTGGTAAAAAGTTCACCACACCCAAATTGCAGGGTTACAACAACTCAAAAATCTTTTGCAACAGAGGAATAGGGGTTACACGGGACGAGTTTTGATAGACTCTGGGTGGAGAGGAAGGGACTCCAAGAGAGGAGGCCTCATATGTCGTCTAGTTTGCCACAGTAGGATGAGAGCTTCACGGTCTCGACATTAGCTTTGATTGCACGATTAATTATGGGGTGTTTCTCTCGGAAGACAACATCATGGCAGCAGTTCTAGATCGTCCACAACAGTAGCAGCAACAGCTGCACCGTTGCCCAGTGGTGATTCGAACTCGAATGGAAGGGGTGCAGCTCCACATAGAGCGGCAATTCTGCTTAGTGATCAGTTTGAGAGCAAGCCACACATGAGTGGCGTGGGGCAGCCAAAGAACAGGTGGTTCATGGTCTCGCTCGCTCCTTGGCATAGCTCATAGCACTCTGCATCACAGATATGTTTCTTGAAGAGGTTGGATTTTGAGTGAATGCAATCCTACGCCGCGAGCCATCCAAACAACCGAACAGGCGGTAGAGCCGCCAAGCTCAAAATAGATTCTTGGATGCCACAACAAACACCCGTGAAGGTAAGGAGCATATACACAGAGGAAGAATTTTTTTCCGTAGTCACACCTGAGCAGGGGGAGTCCCTTTAGTCTACTTTTGAGGGGAGCCCCTCGCGTCTCCCCCATGGCGACCAAGGGGGAACCCTAGCGCCGCCGGCCTAGCGCCCCCTCCCTCCTCTCCTTCTCGCCGCCACCGGGCAAAGCCCAGCTGGTGTTGGCAGCGGTGGGACTTCCTCTCCCCTCTCCTGACGGGAATGGCGCGGGCCGTCCTCTTAGCGGATGGCGGCGCGTTGGTGGAGGGGCGCGACGATGCATGCTCGGGCGACGATGGCGGGCTCTCGTGAGTGCTCCACGACTGCTGTGACGCCCTAGTGACTGCGTGGATGGCTGTCTAGGGTGTGCCGGTGGTGTCCGCGGCCCCAATTTGACGTGGTCAGATCTGGTCATCGGTGACACGAGTGGCACGGGGATGCTCCTCGACGGATGCAGCTGGCCCGACCTGGGGAGTCGTTCGCTAGCTCCCTATTGCCCTCGGTTGGTCTTCACGGTGGGGCAACTCATGGTGGTGGCGCTGACTGTCGGTGTGGTCGCGACACGGTGATTGGACTCGACCATAGGGCGCGGGGGTGGAGGTTCCTAGCGGCCAGGCTTGTCGGTACCTTAGCGTGTGGGGGCGGGTGAAGCTGGTGAAGGAGATCCAGATTGGGGGAAACTCTTGGTCGGCCACATTCGGCCGCACTAACGAGACGCTCAAGGGCGCCTCATTTCTTCTTGGAGGCGTCGGTCTATGTCTGCTCCTCTACCTCCCTCCTACCCGCCCTCGGGTGAATACCCTGACTCTAGTGGGCGGTGGCAGCGTCCTTGACGTTGTGACCTTCCTGAAGGTGTCGCCTTGAGGGCTGAGTGGTGGTGGGCACTATGTGGATCCTCGACGGATGGTGGTGGTGGGCACTGCTTCAGGGGAAATCCTAGGATCTGGTCTTCCAAATCGGATGATGGGAGTACTCCAGTGTCGTTTTTCTGTTGGGAACGTCGTTTGTGGAGCACTGTTGGATGACATAGGCAGGAGGTGGAGAGGCTTCGTCTTGCATGGAGCTGTGGTGGAGCTGTCAAGTCATGCCTGGCTAACAGGTGCTTAGCTAAGTCATGCCTAGTTGACAGGTACTACACACGATTGTTCTTCCAGAGTCTTGGTGTCTGGACAGATGAGCACAGGGCGATGGCGCCGTCGGACACCGTGGTGGCATCGACGGATGTACGTACTTGCAAAGATGATGCAGATCTATTTTCTGAGAGATAGGTCAGTGGTAGAAAGATGATGGAGGATTCTAAAACGTGTGCATGTGGTATGCACTTTAGGTCTGTTGCACCAGTTGTTGGTCCCGATACGCTATGTGGATGGATTGGTGACGACACTCGTTTTAGATATGGGGAGTGAGAGCATTCCACATTATCGAATTTGTAGGTGTGATTGATGGCTTCGGGTGGATTGATGTATGTTCTCATCAGACCTTTGTGGAATAATTAATAAACATGACCGCATGCATCGATTGATGCAGAGGCACCTGAGCAGGGCAGGTGGTCATCCACCCCCGCCCGCAGGGCACGCAGAATGCGCTCGAGGTCCGCTGGCTAACCTTGAGCAACATAGGAGAGATAAGGCACGAGATGGTGACGGATCCTGGTGGCGTGGGCATTTGCACAGATGACTCCGTGTTGGAAATATGCCCTAAAGGCAATGATAAAATAGTTATTATTATATTTCCTGTTTCAAGATAATCGTTTATTATCCATGCTATAATTGTGTTGAATGAAAGCATAGATACATGTGTGGATATATAGACAAAACAATGTCCCTTGTAAGCATCTAGTTGGCTAGCCAGTTGATCAAGGACGGTTAAGGTTTTCCGACCATATGCAAGTGTTGTCACTTGATAACTGGATCACATTATTAGGAGAATGATGTGATGGACAAGACCCAAATTATAAACGTAGCATGTGATCGTGTCATTTTGTTGCTATTGTTTTCTGTGTGTCAAGTATTCATTCATATGATCATGAGATCATGTAACTCACTGACACCGGAGGAATACCTTGTGTGTATCAAACGTCACAACGTTACTGGGTGACTATAAAGGTGCTCTACAGGTATCTCCGACGGTGTTCGTTGAGTTAGCATGGATCAAGACTGGGATTTGTCACTCCATGTGACGGAGATGTATCTCGGGGCCCACTCGGTAATACAACATCACATATAAGCCTTGCAAGCAATGTGACTCAAGTGTTAGTCACGGGATCTTGTATTACGGAACGAGTAAAGAGACTTGACGGTAACGAGATTGAAATAGGTATAGAGATACCGACGATCAAATCTCGGGCAAGTAACATACCAAAGGACAAAAGGAATGTTATACGGGATTATATGAATCCTTGGCACAGAGGTTCAACCGATAAGATCTTCGTAGAATATGTATGATCCAATATGGACATCCAGGTGCCGCTATTGGATATGGGTCGGGGTGTGTCTCAGGTCATGTATGCATAGTTCTCGAACCCGCAGGGTCTGCACACTTAAGCTTCAGTGACATTCCGGTATAGTTGAGTTATAGGTGTTGGTGACCGAAGGTTGTTTGCAGTCCCGGATGAGATCACGGATATCATGAGGGTTTCCGGAATAGTCCGGAAACGAAGATTGATATATATGATGGTTTCATTTGGTCTCCGGAAATATTTCGGGCATTACCGGCAGTGTACCGGGAGTGACGAATGGGTTCCGAATATTCATCGGGAGGGGCCCACCCACCCAGGAGTGAGCCTAGTGGCCCAGGGGTGGCACACCAGCCCTTAGTGGGCTGGTGAGGCCAGCCCAAGAGGGCCACGTCGGCTAGGAAGAAAAAACCAAAGAGAAAAGAAAAAAGAAGAAGAGGGAGGTGGGAAGGGAGAGGAGGAGGACTCCTTCCCAAACCAAATTGGAGTTGGAGTCCTCCTCTCCACTTCGGCCGGTGCCCTTGGGGCTCCCTTGTTCCATAAGGCTAGCCCCTCCCCTCCTCCTATATATACTAGAGGTTTTAGGGTTTTTGAGACGCAACTTTGACACGTGCAACTCAAACCTATATCTCGTAGTTCTTCCTCTAGATCGGATTTCTGCGGAGCTCGTGCGGAGCCCTACAGCAATAGATCATCACCATCACCGGTGCATCGTCACGCTGCCGGAGAACTCATCTACTTCCCCGTCTCTCTTACTGGATCAAGAAGGCGGAGATCGTCATCGAGAAGTACGTGTGTTGAACGCGGAGGTGTCATTCGTTCGGTGCTAGATCGGGACGGATCGTGGGACGGATCATGGGACAATGGTGATTTGAATCACGAAGTTGTACCACTACATAAACCGTGTTTCTTAACGCTTCCCGCTTAGCGATCTACAAGGATATGTGGATCCGATCTCCCTCTCGTAGATGAACATCACCATGATAGGTCTTCGTGTGCGTTGGAAGTTTTTTGTTTCCCATGCAACATTCCCCAACAGTGGCATCATGAGCTTGGTTCCTTCGTAGATGTAATCTTGAGTAGAACACAAAAGTTTTTGTGGGCGTTGATGTTCGATTTACTGCCCTCCTTAGTCTTGTCTTGATTCGGCGGTGTTGTTGGATTGAAGCGGCCTGGACAAACATTACTCGTACGCTTACGAGAGACCGGTTTCATCGACCAACATACAACTCGTTGCATAAAGATGACCGGCGGGTGTCGGTTTCTTCAACTTTAGTTGGATTGGATTTGACCGAGGCGATCCTTGGAGAGAGGTTAAATAGCAATTTGCACATCTCCATTGTGGTTTTTGTGTAAGTAAGATGCGATCATACTAGATACCCATAGCAGCCACGTAAAACATGCAACAACAAATTAGAGGACGTCTAACTTGTTTTTGCACGGTATGCTTGTGATGTGATATGGCCAAAGACATGATGTGATATATTGGATGTATGAGATGATCATGTTGTAATAGTTAATATCGACTTGCACGTCGATGATACGGCAACCGGCAGGAGCCATAGGGTTGTCTATAAACAAACATTTATGTTTGCAGATGCGTTTTACTATATTGCTAGGTTGTAGCTTTAGTAGTAATAGCATAGATAGCACGACAACCTCGATGGCGGCACGATGATGGAGATCATGGTGTGGCACCGGTGACAAGAAGATCATGCCGGTGCTTTGGTGATGAAGATCAAGAAGCACAAGATCATGGCCATATCATGTCACTTATGAATTGCATGTGATGTTAATCCTTTTATGCACCTTATCTTGCTTAGAACGACGGTAGGATTATAAGGTGAGCCCTCACTAAAATTTGAAGACAAAATTGTGTTCTCCCCGACTGTGCACCGTTGCGACAGTTCGTCGTTTCGATACACCATGTGATGATCGGGTGTGATAGGCTCAACGTTCACATACAACGGGTACAAAACAGTTGCACACGCGGAACGCTCGGGTTAAACTTGACGAGCCTAGCATGTGCAGACATGGCCTCGAAACACAAGAGACCGAAAGGTCGAGCATGAACCGTATAGTTGATATGATTATCATAGAGATGTTTACCGCTGAAACTACGCTCAACTCACGTGATGATCGAACTTGAGTTAGTGAATTTGGACCATGCCCCACACTCAAGTAACTGGAGGGATGTCTATTTGAGTGGCAGTTTATCATTTGTTTGATTAGTTAAACTCTAATTATGTTGAACATAGTCTAAGTCCACTTTGCAATATTTTATGTTGTAGATCAATGGCTCACGCAGTAGCAACCCTGAATTTCAATACGTTCCTAGAGAAAGCTAAGAAGAAAGATGATGGTAGCAACTTTGTAGATTGGGCTCGTAATCTTAGGATCATCCTACAAGCTAGGGAAAAGAATTATGTCCTTGATGCTGCGCTAGGAGATGAACCACTCATACGTCTCCAACGTATCTATAATTTTTGATGGTTTCATACTATTATCTTGTCAAACTTTGGATGTTTTACATGCCTTTTATATATTTTTTGGGACTAACTTATTAACTCAGTGCCAAGTGCGAGTTCTTGTTTTTTCCATGTTTTTGACCCCTTTGAGAGGAGATTTTGAAACAGAGTCCAAACGGAAGAAAATCCCCGAAAAGATTTTTTCCGTAACGGAAGAAGATCGAGAAGCTTGAGAGCCAACGCACGGGAGCCTCAGGGGCCCCACAAGCCCCCACCCTGCGGCCAGGGGGAGGCCGCGGCCCACAGGCTTGTGGGCCCCCTGGGCGCCCTCTGCCCTAGGGGTTGCGCCTATATATTCCCTAAAAATCCCAAAAAAATCAGGAGATAATCGAAATTACTTTTCCGCCGCCGCAAGCTTCTGTCTTCGCAAGATCCCATCTGGGGCACGTTCTGGTGCCCTGTCGGAGGGGAGATTCGGATACGGAGGGCTTCTTCATCAACACCATGACCTCTCCGATGATGTGTGAGTAGTTCACCATAGACCTACGGGTCCATAGCTAGTAACTAGATGGCTTCTTCTCTCTCTTGGATCTTCAATACAAAATTCTCCATGATCTTCATGGAAATCTATCTGATGTAATCTTCTTTGTGTGTTTGTCAAGATCCAATGAATTGTGGATTTATGATCAGATTATCTATGAATCTTATTTGAGTTTCTTTTGATCTCTCTTATGCATGATTTGATATCCTTGTAATTCTCTTTGAGTTATGGGTTTTGTTTGGCCAACTAGATCTATGATTCTTGCAATGGGAGAAGTGCTTGGTTTTGGGTTCATACCGTGTGGTGACCTCACCCAGTGACAGAAGGGATAGCGAGGCACGCATCGTGTTGTTGCCATCAAGGGTAAAAAGATGGGGTTTTCATCATTGGTTTGAGATTATCCCTCTACATCATGTCATCTTGCTTAAGGCGTTACTCTGTTCGTCATGAACTCAATACACTAGAAGCATCTTGGATAGTTGTCGATGTGTGGAGTAATAGTAGTAGATGCAGAAAGTAACGGTCTACTTGTCTTGGACGTGATGCCTATATGTATGATAATTGCCTTAGACATCGTCATGACTTTGCGCGGTTCTAACAATTGCTCGACAGTAATTTGTTCACCCACCGTGATATTTGCTATTTTGAGAGAAGCCTCTAGTGAACACTATGTCCCCCGGGTCTACTCCACACCATGTTTTCAGCCTTACACTTTTTTTACTTCGTTGCCCTTTTCGCCTTCAGTTCTCACTTTGCAAACAATCTTGAAGGGATTGACAGCCCCTTTGAAGCGTTGGGTGCAAGCTTGTTTGTGTTTGCGCAGGTACTCTGGACTTGACGAGACCCTCCTTTTGGATTGATACCTTGCTTCTCAAACTGAGGAAAATACTAACTGCTCCTTTGCTGCATCACCCTTTCCTCTTCAAGGGAAAAACCGACGCGAACAAGAGAAGTAGCAAGAAGAATTCCTAGCGCCAAGGAAGGACTTTTGTTACCGTAGTAGAATAATTTCTGGCGCTGTTGCCGGGGAGGAAGATCAAGTCAAGAACTCATCCAAGTAGGTGTCGCAAACTCATCTCTTGCATTTACTTTGTTTGCCAGTTGCCTCTTGTTTTCCTCTCCCCCACTTCACAATTTGCCTTTTTCGTTCGCCTTTTTCGTTCGCCTTTTCGTTTGCCCTTTTTCCTCGCTTGCTCTTTGTTTGCTTGTGTGCTTGCTTGCTTGCCGAAGTCACCATGAATGAAAACACCAAACTTTGTGACTTCTCGAATACTAATAATAATGATTTTATTAGTACTCCGATTGCTCCCGCCACTAGTGCGGAGTCATATGAAATCAATGCCGCTTTGCCGAATCTTGTTATGAAAGAGCAATTCTCTGGCCTTCCTAGTGAAGATGCCGCATCCCATCTCAATACCTTTATTGAACTTTGCGACATGCAAAAGAAGAAAGATGTGGATAATGACGTGATTAAATTGAAGCTTTTTTCCTTTCTCGTCGCGAGATCGCGCAAAAACTTGGTTTTCTTCTTTGCCCAAAAATAGTATCGATTCTTGGGATAAATGCAAAGATGCTTATATATCCAAGTATTTTCCGCCGGCTAAGATCATCTCTCTCCGTAATGATATCATGAATTTCAAGCAACTTGATCATGAACATGTTGCACAATCTTGGGAGAGAATGAAATTGATGATTAGAAATTGTCCCGCTCATGGCTTGAGTCTTTGGATGATTATTCAAATCTTTTATGCTGGCTTGAATTTCGCTTCTAGAAATATCTTGGACTCCGCCTCAGGTGGAACGCTCATGGAAATCACATTAGGGGAAGCCACAAAGCTCTTAGACAACATCATGACGAACTACTCTCAATGGCACACTGAAAGGTCACCTACTAGTAAGAAGGTACACGCTATAGAAGAAATTAACTCGTTAAGTGCAAAGATGGACGAGTTAATGAATTTGATTGCTAGTAGAAGTGCTCCTTTGGATCCTAATGATATGCCCTTGTCTTCTTTGATTGAGAGTAGCAACGCTAGCTTGGACGTTAATTTTGTTGGTAGGAATAACTTTGGCAACAACAATGCTTTTAGAGGAAACTATGTTCCTAGGCCTTTTCCTAGTAACTCCTCTAATAAATTTGGCAACTCCTACAACAACACTCATGGAAATTACAATAGATTACCCTCTGATCTAGAGAGTAATATCAAAGAGTTCATCAACTCTCAAAAGATTTTCAATGCGTCCATAGAGGAAAAGCTACTCAAAATTGACGATTTGGCTAAGAGCGTTGATAGAATGTCTAGTGATGTTGATGCTTTGAAAGTTTGATGTGCTCCTCGAAAAATCAACATGGATGAAACTTTGAAAGCTATGCGTGTTTCCATGATTGAGAGCCAAGAAAGAACCGCCCAAATTCGTGATAGACATGAATGGCTTAAAAAGGCGTGTTCTCGTGATGAGAATCACGAAGATCTCAAAGTCCTTGGTGTGACTCCCATTGAATCTTTGTTTTCTTGTGTCAAACCTAATGATTTTGGGGCTGGATATGAATCCACTTTGGTTGAAAAGGGCCCCAATGATTCGGAGTCCATCTATCTTGATGCTAAAAGCATTGAAAGTGGAATAGAAGATGTTAAAACTTTGAGTAGTAATGAGATTACTACCGTGGATTTCAAGAAATTCAATTATGATAGTTGCTCCTTGATTGAATGCATTTCTTTGATGCAATCCATGTTAAACTCTCCACACGCTTATAGCCAAAACAAGGCCTTCACCGATCATATCGTCGAAGCTATGATGAAAGCTCTTGAAGAGAAACTTGAATTGGAAGTCTCTATCCCTAGAAAGCTTCATGATGAGTGGGAACCTACCATCAAAATCAAAATAAAAAACTATGAGTGCAATGCTTTGTGTGATTTGGGTGCTAGTGTTTCTGCGATTCCAAAGTCTTTATGTGATGTTCTCGGTTTTAATGAGATTGAAGAGTGTTCTCTTAATTTGCATCTTGCTGATTCTACTGTCAAGAAACCCGTGGGAAGGATCAATGATGTTCTTATTATTGCAAATAGGAACTATGTACCCGTGGATTTCATTGTGCTTGACATTGATTGCAATCCTACATGCCCTATCATTCTTGGTAGACCTTTCCTAAGGACTATCAGTGCTATCATCGATATGAAGGAAGGGAATATTAGATTTCAATTTCCTTTAAGGAAGGGCATGGAACACTTTCCTATAAAGAAAATAAGATTGCCTTATGAATCCATGATGAGGGCCACTTATGGTTTGAGCACCAAAGACGACGATACGTGATTCTATCGCTTTTATGCCTAGCTAGGGGTGTTAAACAATAACGCTTGTTAGGAGGCAACCCAACGAATTTATCTTTTTCTTTCTGTTTTGTTGCGTCCACACCATCACAATTCTGTTGTGATTGTGTTTTTTGTGTTTCCTTTTGTGTTTGAGCCAAGCAAAACCTTTATGACTAGTCTTGCTAATGGTTGTTTGATCCTGCTGGAAAAAGATAGAAACTTTTCGCTCACGAGATGATTTTTCATTTTTATTCATAAAGAGATTTTTAGTTGATTCTTTTCGCTGCTGGTTGATATGCTTTTTGCCCAGGCCGTCGTAATTTTTCAGATTTTTTGAGGTACTAGAAGTATACGAAGTATACAGATTGCTACAGACTGGTCTGTTTTTGACAGATTATGTTTTTGTTGAGTTGGTTGCTTGTTTTGATGAAACTATGGTTAGTATCAGGGGGTACTAGCCATGGAAAAGTGAGAATACAGTATAGCCCAACACCAATATAGATGGAATTCAAGTTTGCTATAGTACCAAAAGAAGTGGTAGTTTGTTTTCTTGTGCTAATGTTATCACGAGTTTCTGTTTAAGTTTTGTGTTGTGAAGTTTTCAAGTTTTGGGTGATGTTCTCATGGACAAAGAGATAAGGAGTGGAAAGAGCTCAAGCTTGGGGATGCCCAAGGTATCCCAAGCCAAATTCAAGGACACCAAAAAGCCTAAGCTTGGGGTTGCCCCGGGAAGGCATCCCCTCTTTCGTCTTCAATCCATCGGTAACATTACTTGGAGCTCTATTTTTATTCACCACATGATATGTGTTTTGCTTGGAGCGTCTTGTATCTTAGGAGTCTTTTCTTTTTGTTGTGTCACAATCATCCTTGCTGCACACATTTTTGAGAGAGAGAGACATGCACTCATCGTGATTTTGCTAGAATGCTCATAGTGCTTCACTTATATCTTTTGAGCTAGATACTTTTGCTCTATGTGCTTCACTTATATCTTTCAGAGCACATCGGTGTGTGATTTGGTAGTTGGCTTATGCTATGAAAGTAGTCCCAAAGGTGATAGATACCCAAAGAGGATGCAAAAACCTCCATCTTCATGTGCATTGAGTAGAACGAGAAGTTTTGATTCCTCTCAAATAGTTTTGAGACGTGGATTTGGTAATATTAAGAGCTATGTTAGTAGGGTGTTATGAATCTAGAAATACTTGTGTTGAAGTTAGTGATTCCCATAGCATGCACGTATGGTGAACCACTATGTTAGGAAGTCGGAGCATAATTGATCTATTGATTGTCATCCTTTGTGTTGAGGTCGGGATCGCGCGATGGTTTACACCAACCAACCCTTCCCCTCGGAGTACGCGTTTAGCACTTTGTTTCGATTACTAATAAACACTTTCGCAACAAGTATGCGAGTTCTTCATGACTAATGTGAGTCCATGGTATAGATGCACTTTCACCTTCCACCATTGCTAGCTTCTCTAGTGCCGCGCAATTCTCGCCGGTGCACAAATCCACCAAATTCCTTCCTCAAAATAGCCACCATACCTACCTACTATGGCATTTTCATAGCCATTCCGAGATATATTGCCATGCAACTCCCACCGTTTCGTCTCATGACTTGTGCTGTCACTCTCATTGCCATTGCATGATCGTAAGATAGCTAGCGAGATGTTTCAACGTCATACGCCATGCTAGATCGTTGCACATCCCGGTACACTGACGAAGGCATTTCCTATGGATTCATCATCATTATGATCTTTGAGCCGTGAGTAAATAAAAGTGTGATGATCATCATTATTAGATCATTGTCCCATGTGAGGAAAAAAATTAGAGGCCAAAGAGCCCAAAAAAAGAGAGGCCTAAGAGCCCAAATGAAAAAAATAAAAGAGAGAAAAAGAGAGAAGGGACAAGGCTACTATCTTTTTCCACACTTGTGCTTCATGATAGCACCATGTTCTTCATGATTGAGAGCTTCTTGCTTTGTCACTACCATATGCTAGTGGGAATCTTCATTATATAACGTGGCTTGTATATTCCAATGATGGGCTTCCTCAATTTCCCTAGGTCTTCGTGAGCAAGCAAGTTGGATGCACACCCACTAGTTCTACGTTTGAGCTTTCACATACTTTATCCTCTAGTGCATCTCTTGTATGGCAATCCCTACTGATTCACATTGATATCTATTAATGGGCATCTCCATAACCCTTTGATATGTCGAGTCAATGTGACCATCTCCTCCTTTTTTGTCTCACAACCACCAACACACTCTATTCCACCTATAATGCTATATCCATGGCTCGCGCTCATGTATCGCGTGATAGTTATAAAAAGTTTGAGAAAGTAATAGTGCGAAAACAATTACTTGGCCAATACCGGGGTTGTGCATGATTTACATTAGTTGTGTGAGGATGATGGAGCATAGCCAGACTATATGATTTTGTAGGGATAACTTTCATTGGCCTTGTTATTTTGAAAGTTCATGATTACTTTGCTAGTTTGCTTGAAGTATTACTATTTTCATGTCAATAACAAACTATTGTTTCGAATCTTACGGATCTGAACATTCATGTCACGTGAAAGAAGTTGCAAACGACAACTATGCTAGGTAGCATTCCACATCAAAAATTCATTCTTTATCACTTACCTACTCGAGGATGAGCACGAGTTAAGCTTGGGGATGCTTGATACGTCTCCAACGTATCTATAATTTTTGATGGTTTCATACTATTATCTTGTCAAACTTTGGATGTTTTGCATGCCTTTTATATATTTTTTGGGACTAACTTATTAACTCAGTGCCAAGTGCGAGTTCCTGTTTTTTCCATGTTTTTGACCCCTTTCAGAGGAGATTTTGAAACAGAGTCCAAACGGAAGAAAATACCCAAAAATATTTTTTCCGTAACGAAGAAGATCGGGAAGCTTGAGAGCCAAGGCAGGGGACCCTCAAGGGCCCCACAAGCCCCCACCCCGCGGCCAGCGGGGAGGGCGCGGCCCACAGGCTTGTGGGCCCCCTGGGCGCCCTCTGTCCTAGGGGTTGCGCCTACATATTCCCTAAAAATCCCAAAAAAATCAGGAGATCATCGAAATTACTTTTCCGCCGCCGCAATCTTCTGTCTCCGCAAGATCCCATCTGGGGCACATTCGGGTGCCCTGCCTTTGGGGAGATTCGGATACGGAGGGCTTCTTCATCAACACCATGACCTCTTCGATGATGCGTGAGTAGTTCACCATAGACCTACGGGTCCATAGCTAGTAACTAGATGGCGTCTTTTCTCCCTTGGATCTTCAATACAAAGTTCTCCACGATCTTCATGGAGATCTATCTGATGTAATCTTATTTTGCAGTGTGTTTGTCGAGATCCGATGAATTGTGGATTTATGATCAGATTATCTATGAATCTTATTTGAGTTTCTTCTGATCTCTCTTATGCATGATTTCATATCCTTGTAATTCTCTTCGAGTTGTGGGTTTTGTTTGGCCAACTAGATCTATGATTCTTGCAATAGGAGAAGTGCTTGGTTTTGGGTTCATACCGTGCGGTGACCTCACCCAGTGACAGAAGGGGTAGTGAGGCACGCATCGTGTTGTTGCCATCAAGGGTAAAAAGATGGGGTTTTCATCATTGGTTTGAGATTATCCCTCTACATTATGTCATCTTTCTTAAGGCGTTACTCTGTTCGTCATGAACTCAATACACTAGATGCATGCTGGATAGCGGTCGATGTGTGGAGTAATAGTAGTAGATGCAGAAAGTATCGGTCTACTTGTCTCGGACGTGATGCCTATATGTATGATAATTGCCTTAGATATCGTCATGACTTTGCACGGTTCTATCAATTGCTCGACAGTAATTCGTTCACCCACCGTAATATTTGTGCAGTCTTGTATGGCTTGGAACTGGGACTTCAACGACGCTTTGAGCGTCATGGAGCATATGAGATGTTCCAGGAGGTGAAGTTTATCTTTCAGAAGAACGTCCGGATCGAGAGGTATGAGACCTCCGATAAATTCTATGCTTGCAAGATGGAGGAGAATTCGTCTGTCAGTGAACATGTGCTCAAAATGTCTGGGTACTCAAACCGTTTAGCTGAGTTGGGGATTGAACTCCCGCAGGAGGCTATCACTGACAGAATTCTTCAATCACTGCCACCTAGCTATAAGAGCTTTGTGTTGAACTATAACATGCAAGGGATGAACAAGTCACCCAGCGAGTTATTCGCGATGCTGAAAGTCGCAGAGTCAGAACTCCGGAAATAGCATCAAGTGTTGATGGTCAATAAGACCACTGGTTTCAAGAGAAATGACAAAGGCAAGAAGGGTAACTCCAAGAAGAGCGGCAAAACTGTTGCCAATCCGACAAAGAAACCCAAGGCTAGACCTAAGTCGGAAACAGAGTGCTATTATTGCAAGGGGATGGGTCATTCAAAGCGCAACTACCCCAAGTATTTGGCTGATAAGAAGGCGGACAACATAAAACCAAGTATATGTGATATACATGTTATTGATGTGTACCTAACCAACACTCGTAGTAGTGCCTATGTATTTGATACCAGTTTTGTTGCTCATATTTGCAACTCGAAGCAGGAACTGTGGAATAAACGAAGGCTGGCGAAGGATGAAGTGACGATGCGTGTGGGAAATGATTCCAAGGTTGATGCAATCGCCATCGGCACAATCTCACTTCAATTACCATCATGATTAGTTATGAATTTAAATAATTGTTACTTAGTGCTTGCGTTAAGCATGAACGTTATATCTGGATCTTGTTTATTGCGAGAAGGTTACTCATTTAAGTCAGCAGGATCAACCCTTTTCTGGAGCCATTGCCAGGGAAGCACAACTGACGTCAGCATTTTTCTGGCGCCGTTGCCAGGGACGTATTGCTATATTCTCTGAGTCACTTGGGATTTATCTCTGCTGATCACTATGAAGAATCTGAAGGATCCGAAGACCGAAGTCTTGCCCTCAACTACGAGGGGAGGTAAGGAATTGCCATCTAGCTCTGCACTTGATTCACCTTCAATTATGAGTAAGTTTGCGACTTCACCTCCTGCTAGGAATCTTGATATGTCGCATGTGCTTGATGATGCTTGTGATACTACTCCTAGAGATGCTATGCTTGATACTATGCCTGATGATACTATGCCTGATACTTCTAGAGATGCTATGCCTGATACTACTGCTAGAGATGCTATGCTTGATACTACTGCTAGAGATGCCATGCCTGATACTGCTAGAGATGCTATGCTTGATACTGCTTTGCCTGATGATGCTAGAGATGCTATTTTGCCTGATGATGCTATGTTGCTAGAGATGCTCCTTTGCCTGTTCCACTAGGAGTGTTCCTTGATGCTCATATTTCTAGAGTTACTGCCAATGCTCGTGATGCTTCTGAAACTGCCGATGCTATTGAGATAGAACCTGCTTTTGCTCCTGCTAGATCTAGTTCTCCTAGATATGAATTGCCTGATATACCTGAGGGTTACGTTATGGAGGGAGAGATAGCTGAGGATTTTCTTGCGTGTAAGGATGCTTATGACGCTGAGAAATTAATTCTCAAGTGGAAGGAAAAATCTCGGGAAGTTAGGATGAAAAATGATCTGAAGTTTGCCACTTCGCCTATCTTTGTCACCGATAAGGATTATGAATTCTCTGTCGACCCTGAGATAATCTCTCTAGTCGAATCTGATCCTTTTCACGGTTATGAGTCTGAGACGGTCATAGCCCATCTTGCCAAATTATCCGAAATAGCCAACCTTTTCACTAATGGTGTGTTCGAACATCGTAATCGTACTTTGTTAGATATGGTGCGATCTATGATGTTTCTTACCGATTTGCCGTTATTGTTTTGGGGTTATGCATTAGAGACAGCTGCATTCACTTTAAATAGGGCACCGTCAAAATCCGTTGAGACGACATCATATGAGCTATGGCACGGCAAGAGGCCAAAGTTGTCGTTTCTTAAAGTTTGGGGATGCGATGCTTATGTCAAAAAGCTTCAGCCTGAAAAGCTAGAACCCAAAGCGGAAAAGTGCGTCTTCATAGGTTACCCAAAGGAGACAGTTGGGTACACCTTCTATCTCAGATCCGAGGGCAAAGTGTTTGTTGCTAAGAACGGAGCTTTTCTTGAGAAGGAGTTTCTCTCCAAAAAATTGAGTGGGAGGAAGATAGAACTTGATGAGGTTGTGGAACCTCTGCTCCCTCTAGATGGTGGTTCAGGGCAGGGGAAACCTCTGTCAAGGAAACACCGGTTGAGGAGGAAGCTAATGATGATGATCATGAAGCTTAAGATGAAGTTACTATCAGACCTCGCAAGTGGACAAGATCACGTACCGCTCATGAGTGGTACAGTAATCTTGTCTTATCTATCATGTTGTTAGACAACAATGAACCTGGGAATTATGAAGAAGCAATGGTGGGCCCGGATTCCAACAAATGGCTTGAGGCCATGAAGTCCGAGATAGGATCTATGTATGAAAACAAAGTATGGACTTTGGAAGTATTACCTGCAGGTCCCAAGGCTATTCGGAACAAATGGATGTTTAAGAAGAAGACGGACGCGGACGATAATGTGAAAGTTTATAAAGCTCGACTTGTGGAAAAGGGTTTTTCACAAGTTCAAGGAGTTGACTATGATGAGACATTCTCACCGGTAGCGATGCTTAAGTCCGTCCGAATCATGTTAGCAATAGCTGCATTTTTCGATTATGAAATCTGGGTGATGGATGTCAAAACGGCGTTCCTTAATGGTTTTCTTAAGGAAGAGTTGTATATGATGGAACCCGAAGGTTTTGTCGATCCAAAGAATGCTAACAAAGTATGCAAGCTCCAGCGATCCATTGATGGACTGGTGCAATCATCTCGGAGTTGGAATAAGCGCTTTGATGAGGTGATCAAAGCATTTGGGTTTATACAAGTTGTTGGAGAATCTTGTATTTACAAGAAAGTGAGTGACAACTCTGTAGCATTTCTAATATTATATGTGGATGACATATTGCTGATTGGAACCAATGTGGAGTTTTTCGAGAGCGTAAAGGATTACTTGAACAAATGTTTTTCAATGAAAGACCTAGGAGAAGCTGCTTACATATTAGGCATTAAGATCTATAAGGATAGATCGAGGCGCCTAATAGGACTTTCACAAAGCACATACCTTGATAAAGTTTTGAAGAAATTCAAAATGGAGCAGTCCAAAAAAGGGTTCTTGCGAGTATTACAAGGTATAAAGTTGAGTAAGACTCAGTGTCCAGTAACTACGGAAGATAGAGAAAAGATGAGTACCGTCCCCTATGCTTCAACCATAGGGTCTATCATGTGTGCAATGTTGTGCACAAGACCGGACGTCAGCCTGGACATAAGTATTGCAGGCAGGTTTCAAAGTAATCCAGGAGTGGATCACTGGACAGCGGTCAAGAATATTTTCAAGTACCTGAAAAGGACTAAGGAAATGTTTCTCGTTTATGGAGGTGACGAAGAGCTCATCGTAAAGGGTTACATTGATGCAAGCTTTGACACTGATCCAGATGACTCTAAGTCTCAAACCGGATACATATTTATTCTTAATGGGGGTGCGGTAAGCTGGTGCAGTTCCAAGCAAAGCATCATCGCAGATTCTACATGTGAAGTGGAGTACATGGCTGCCTCGGAGGCAACTAAGGAGGGTGTCTGGATGAAGCAGGTCATGACGGATCTTGGAGTTGTGCCAAGTGCACTAAATGCAGTAACTCTGTTCTGTGACAACACTCGTGCCATTGCTTTAGCAAAAGAACCAAGGTTTCACAAGAAGACCAGACACATCAAACAATGCTTCAACCTCATCCGCGACTACGTCGAAGGAGAGGACGTAAATATTTGCAAAGTGCACACGGATCCGAATGTAGCAGATCCGCTGACTAAACCTCTTCCACGAGCGAAGCATGATCAACACTAGAACTGTATGGGTGTTAGATTCATTCCAATGTAAATCGCATAGCGATGTGGGGCTAGATTATTGACTCTACTGCAAGTGGGAGACTATTGGAAATATTCCCTAGAGGCAATGATAAAATAGTTATTATTATATTTCCTGTTTCAAGATAATCGTTTATTATCCATGCTATAATTGTATTGAATGAAAGCATAGATACATGTGTGGATATATAGACAAAACAATGTCCCTATTAAGCCTCTAGTTGGCCAGCAAGTTGATCAAGGATGGTTAAGGTTTTCTGACCATATGCAAGTGTTTTCACTTGATAACTGGATCATATCATTAGGAGAATGATGTGATGGATAAGAACCAAATTATAAACATAGCATGTGATCGTGTCATTTTGTTGCTATTGTTTTCTGTGTGTCAAGTATTCATTCCTATGACCATGAGATCATGTAACTCACTGACACCGAAGGAATATATACCTTGTGTGTATCAAACGTCACAATGTTATTGGGTGACTATAAAGGTGCTCTACAGGTATCTCCGAAGGTGTCCGTTGGGTTAGCATGGATCAAGACTGGGATTTGTCACTCCATGTGACAGAGAGGTATCTTGGGGCCCACTCGATAATACAACATCACATATAAGCCTTGCAAGCAATGTGAATCAAGTGTTAGTCAAGGGATCCTGTATTACTGAACGAGTAAAGAGACTTGCCGGTAACGAGATTGAAATAGGTATAGATATACCGACAATCAAATCTCGGGCAAGTAACATACCGAAGGACAAACGGAAAGTTATACGGGATTATATGAATCCTTGGCACAGAGGTTCAACCGATAAGATCTTCATAGAATATGTAGGATCCAATATGGACATCGAGGTCCCGCTATTGTATATTGGACGGGGAGTGTATTAGGTCATGTGTCCATAGTTCTCGAACCCGTAGGGTCTGCACACTTAAGGTTCGGTGATGTTTCGGTATAGTTGAGTTATAGGTGTTGGTGATCGAAGGTTGTTCAGAGTCCCGTATGAGATCACGGACATCACGAGCGTTTCCGGAATGGTCCAGAAACGAAGATTGATATATAGGATGGTTTCATTTGGTCTCCGGAAAGATTTCGGGCATTACCGGCAGTGTACCGGGAGTGACGAATGGGTTCCGGATCTTCACCGAGAGGGGCCCACCCACCCGGGAGTGAGGCTAGTGGCCCAGAGGTGGAGCACCAGACCTTAGTGGGCTGTTGAGGCTAGCCCAAGAGGTCCATGTCGGCTAGGAAGAAAAATACCAAAAGAGAAAAGAAACAAAAGAAGAGGGAGGTGGGAAGGGAGAGGAGGACTCCTCCTTCCGAAATCGAATTGGAGTTGGAGTCCTCTTCTCCACTTCGGTCGGCGCCCTTGGGGCTCCCTTGAGCCCCAAGGCTAGCCCCTTCCCTCCTCCTATATATACTAGAGATTTTAGGGTTTTTGAAACACAACTTTGCCACGTGCAACTCAAACCTATATCTCGTAGTTCTTCCTCTAGATCGGATTTCTGCGGAGCTCGGGCGGAGCCCGGCAGGAATAGATCATCACCATCACCGGCGCGCCATCATGCTGCCGGATGACTCATCTACTTCCCCATCTCTCTTGCTGGATCAGGAAGGCGGAGATCGTCATCAAGCTGTACGTGTGCTGAACGCAGAGGTGCCGTCCGTTCAGTGCTAGATCAGGACGGATCATGGGACGACGGTGATTTGAATCACGGAGCTGTACCAGTACATCAACCGTGTTTCTTAATGCTTCCCGCTTAGCGATCTACAAGGGTATGTGGATCCGATCTCCCTCTCGTAGATGAACATCACCATGATAGGTCTTCGTGTGCGTAGGAATTTTTTTGTTTCCCATGCAACGTTCCCCAACACTCCGATCTCCAAGGCTTTCATGAAGGATGGAAAACGGGACTGCAGGCTACCACTAGGGCACCATTGGTCAGTCCTGACTTTTCCCCGTGGTCGATGGAGGTGAGAAGCTTTGCGAGGGCCTTCGAGGTTGTGGATGAGAGCACTTGTTTGCATCGGCACAGTGGTACTCGCACCAAAACTACACCACCGAGGCGGACTGACTAGAGTGGTGCAGCCGGTGGAGAAGCTTTAGGAGAAAGTTGCGATTTTGGGCATCGAGGTCCTGGACCCATAGGCTGTCGGCGTCATTGGGATGGCACACATCAGTCCAGGCAATGAGACAACATGCTCCAGAGTAGGACGACTCATCGACCCAAAAGAAAGTGTGACGCAGTTTGTCGATCTCCTCATGCACCCACACTAAAAACAACAACGTCATCATGGCATAACTGGGGAGGTTGGTGATGATGACATTGACATGGACTAGCCGCCCCATCGGGAAGAGCAACATCATATTCCAACAAGCAAGGTACATGCCCACCTTGGTAATCAGGGGGCAGTAATCGGCCTTCCCAAGCTTGCGCATGGAGTGGGGCATCCTGAGGTAGCTCTGTGGGAAGGAGGCGACCCTACAACCAAAAATATTTTTTGCACTCTCGACATCCTCGCTTGACATGTGCATGGGTACCATGGTGCTCTTAGTTGATCTCCAAGACATTGGCAGTGAAGAATAGGTCGAGGGCGCGACGAAGGTTTGAAGGAGCCGTCGGAGTACTACGGAGGAGGATGAGTGTATTGTCTGCATACTGAAGCACCGGGAAGGGCATGTCACCATGCATGGGGTGCTGGTGCTGGGCGACAAAGTCATCATCTAAAGGCTCGATAGCCGCACCTTCGAGCCCGTCGACACGAAGCTCTTCGCCGTGTGGATGTGGGTATGGGAGCTGGCCCATTACCCCACTCGTCGGACGCTATGGAAGCATGCTAGACGCGTTGGCCACATCGAGGAGATGCACGGCTTCTCGCCCCCAAGCCACACCGCCGTGCCACCGCCGAACCTGCTGCACTGGGACGTGCTAGTCCACCTCGACCGCGTCGAGGACTGGACGCCGCCATCCCCACGTTCTTCCCGTTCCAGGCAAAGTGGCCTGCTATCATCAGATGACGACGACGATCGCCCTTTCCCACGTCGACCTGCTGTCGGTGGCTCGATGCACGGGATGGAGGACAGGCGCCTGGGCGGTGGGGTTGCAGACCCTCGCACTAGGGAACCAACGCACATTGCCTCTTTGGGCTGCAGAGGCATGCCATTGTCACGAGCCAGGAGGGAGAAGGACGGAGACGACTGATAACCCACCAGTGTAGGGGATCACAATAGTTTTCGAGGGTAGAGTATTCAACCCAAATTTATTGATTCCACTCAAGGGGAAGCTAAAGAATATTCTCAAGTATTAGCAGCTGAGTTGTCAATTCAACCACACCTAAAAGATTAGTATCTGCAAGCAAAGTATCAGTAGCAAAGTGGTATGATAGCAATGGTGCCAGAAAAGGGTCTGTTGACGGTAAGCTATTCCTGACTTGTTGTATCAATGGCGCCAGAAAAGTCTTGCAGCAGATAACAGCAAATTAACAAGTAACAGTAGTAGTGACAGCAGTAGCAAGTAACATCAGTAGTGACAGCAGCAGCAAGTAACAACAGTAGTGACAGCAGTAGCAAGTAACAACAGTAGCGGCAAAGTAACGTAGCAAGGACCAGTAGTAAAAGACTCGTAGGCATTGGATCGATGATGGATGATTATGCCGGATGTGATTCATCATGTAACAGCTATAACACGGAGATATAAGTAACTAGCTTCTGTTCATCAATCTAATGTAGGCATGTATTCCGTATGTAGTCATACATCCTTAGGGAAAGACCTTGCATGACATCTATTGTCCATCCCTCCCGTGGCAGCGGGGTCCTAATGGAAACTACGGGATATTAAGGTTCTCCTTTTAATAAAGAACCGGACCAATGCATTAACACTTGGTGAATACATGAACTCCTCATACTATGATCATCTTCGGGAGTGGTTCCAGCTATTGTCACTCCGGGGTTGCCGGGTCATAACACATAGTAGGTGACTACAATTTGCAAGATAGGATCTAAAACACACATATATTGGCGACAACATAATAGGTTCAGATCTGAAATCATGGCACTCGGGCCCTAGTGACAAGCATTAAGCATGGCAAAGTAGTAGCAACATCAATCTCAGAACATAGTGGATACTAGGGATCAATCCCCGTCAAAACTTACTCGATTACATGATAGATCACATCCAACTCATCACTGTCCAGCAAGCCTACGATGAGATTACTCACGAACGGTGAAGAGCATCATGGAATTGGCGATGGAGGAAGGTTGATGATTACGATGGAGACGATTTCCCCTCTCCGGAGCCCAGAACGGACTCCAGATCTGCCCTCCAGATGAAGTACAGGAGGTGGCAGCGCCTCCGTATCGTAAAACGCGGTGAATCCTTCTCTCTGATTTTTTCCCGGGTGAAACGGAATATATAGAGCTGAGTTTGGAGGCGGTGGAGCCTCGTGGGCCCCACAAGCCCTCATGGCGCGGCCAGGGGGGGTGGCCGCGCCCCTTGGGCTTGTGGCCCACTGGCTCACCTCCTCCGGTGGATCTTTGCGCAGGTATTTTTCATTAATTCCAGAAAAATTCTCTGTAATTTTCACGTTATTCCGAGAACTTTTATTTCTGCATAAAAACAACACCATGGCAATTATGCTGAAAACAACGTTAGTCCGGGTTAGTTCCATTCAAATCATGCAAATTAAAGTCCAAAACAAGGGCAAAAGAGTTCGGAAAAGTAGATACGATGGAGACGTATCAACTCCGCCAAGCTTAAAGCCTTGCTTGTCCTCAAGCAATTCAGTTGACAAACTGAAAGAGACAAAAGAAAAACTTTGATGAACTCTATTTGATCTTGTTGTTGCAACTATGTCTAACTCATATCCAGAGTTTCAACAAGATCACAAGCAAACCACATAAGCAAATGATATCTAGGTCTCACGGTAAACTCATATCAATGGCATAATCAAAGCGAGCAAATAATAATAAGTCTCAAACGTCAACATTTCAATCAAAACAACATGAAGCGGTACGAACAGATGGTATATCGCTAGCTCTTTCTGAGACCGCAAAACATAAATGCAGAGCACCTTCAAAGACCAAGGGCTGACTAAACATTGTAATTCATGGCAAAGAAGATCCAGTCACAGTCATACTGAACACAGTTAAAAGCAAATCATAAAAATGACAGAGCTGCTCTCTAATTGGTGCTTTTGTAAGAGGAGGATGACTCAACAGGAACATAAATAGACAGGCCCATCGCAGAGGGACGCATTGATTTGCAAAGGTGCCACAGCTCAAGCTTTGAAAACAGAGATAATAATTTTGGGTGGCATGCTTTCATTGTAAATGCAATGACTAAGAGTTCTCAACATCTTCCACGCTACACATGCTATAGGCGGTTCCCAAATAGAAAAGTAAAGTTTTTACTCCCCCACCACCAATCAATCACACTCCACGGCTAGCCGAATCCTCGGGTACCGTCCAAACCAACATCAATCCTGGGGGAGTTTTGTTTGCATTTATCTTTTCGATTTGAGCATGGAACTGGGAATTCCAATTACCGGCCCCTTTCTCGTGAATGATAGTGAATAAACACATATCGAGGATAACACGCCTAGCATGGAAGATACTAATAGCCCCCTGTCACTACATGAGCAGTTCGGGCATGCAAAATAGATTATTTCTTTGAAGGTTTAGAGAGTGGCACATGCAAATTTACTTGGAACGGCAGGTAGATACCGCACATAGGTAGGTATGGTGGACTCTTATGGAAAAACTTTGGGTTTATGGAAGTGGATGCACAAGCAGTATTCCCGCTTAGTACAAGTGAAGGCTAGCAAAAGACTGGGAAGCGACCAACTAGAGAGCGACAACGGTCATCAAAATGCATTGAGATTAACCAACATTGAGTGCAAGCATGAGTAGGACATAAATCACCATGAACATGAATATCCTAGAGGCTATGTTGATTTTGTTTCAACTACATGCGTGAACATGCGCCAAGTCAAGCCACTTGAATCATTCAAAGGAGGATACCATCCTATCATACTACATCATAGTCATCTCAAAATTCATGTTGGCAACCAAGGCAAACCATTATAAGCTCCTTGCTAAGTAAGCATGGCATCAACAACTATGATCTCTAAGTTGTCATTGAAAACATGTTTTCCTCACAACAAAGCTGAATCAGGGATGATGAGCTAGTCATATTTACAAAAACAAAATAGATCAAGTTCATACCAGCTTTTCCAGGCTCAGTCACCTCATCATATATCGTCATTATTGCCTTTCACTTGCATGACCGAACAATATGAACAATAATAAGAGTGCTCGTGCATTGGACTAAAGCTGGAATCTGCAGGCAAATACAAAGGAGAAGACAAAGTAATATGGTTATTTGAAAGCTAAATAGGTATGCATGCAAGAGCCACTAAACATTGTAACCAGTATCTTCTACCTTGACCCAAAGAAAAAGAAAACTATTTACACGGGAAAGCTCCCAACAAGCAAAAGAAGAAAAGAAAATCTTTTTGTTTTTTCTCAAACTAGACAGACACACGAAAAGAAAACGAGAAAAATAAAATAAACTAGCATGGATGATACAGTGGCAAAGTGTGAACACCGACGAACAAAGTGAAAACATAAGCAAGAATGTAAATTCGGTGAGAACACGTACTCCCCCAAGCTTAGGATTTTGGCCTAAGTTGGTCTACTCCCAAGGAGGGAAATAACCAGCTCCGGGGTACTCCGGAGTGGACTAAGGATGCCACTGTTGTGTGAGCTACTCTGGCTCCCACTAATAAACTGGCGTCTGGTACTCGACTGGTGGCTCGGTCACGGGCACTTGTGGTTGGGCTAAGCCCCAATATGCGTAGATGTCCGAGGGCATAATAATGTACTTGCCTGCATGAAGATTGAACAAAGAAGGAGCAGGCAAAGTAATAGTCTCACGAGTACCCTGACTAAATACCAGGTTATAAATCATCCTTCTACTTATATCTCTATCCAGAAAGTCATGACGAACCATGCTATCATAATCTAGATATCTCTCGGGAAGAAGAATCTCTTATTCCTCCTCCAGTCTAATACGTATCTCAAAGTGTCTAGCAAGACGAGTAGCATAGATACCTCCATAGACAACACCTTTAGAACGGTTCAGGTTCAACCGTTGAGCTACTATAGCGCCCAAGCTATAAGTTTTATCGTTATAAAGGGCTTAGCGCAAGACCGCAAGATCTGGGGAACTAAGGGACCCAGCTTTCCCACGGCCAATCAAGCATTTTCCCACGAATAATGAGAAGTACCGAAGCACGGGAAAATGTATGATAGTAGCTCTAGCGCAAGACACTCCTCTCTCCTCTCCTACAGCAACTGTATCGATGAATGCTTCCAAGTCCCGTGCACGAGGTTCATGAATATCCCCAACGTAAGGTAATTTGCAAACAGTGCAAAAATCCTGGATGACATGCGCTGGGGGATACCATAAAGTTTAAACTCAACCATAGGAGGATTCTTCCTCGGATAGAAGTTAAAGCTTTGTACAAAGATATTAGTGAGGAGGAGGTATTGCGGACACTTATCTTCAACGAAGGCGGTAAGGCCTGCGTTCTCCAGCAAGTGATAAAAGTCCTCATAAATTCCAGCGGCACGTAAGAACATGTCGCTTGGCCACTTGCACGCTCAAACTTCTGCGACTCGAGGGACCAGATACTTGGGCTTCTTCTCACTTCCATCATCCTTGGGGTCACGACTTGAAGAGCCTCTTAAAAACCACCTCATCTTTTCCCTTTTTATCTCTGAAAATTTCTGAAATTTTTAGTGACTCTAAGTAAAAGTGAACAAGGCTTAACAAAGCTCATAGTAAGTACTCCCACAAGTGCCTAGAGGCCATATTATGCATCAAAACTACTTGGGACCAGCTAAAATTAGCATGCAAAACTCAAGAACAGGGTCACCAAGGTAGCAAAAAATACGCGGAGTATAAGGCACTAGAGCAAAAACCAATTGGACCAATGGAGGAGTCACTTACCAAGGAGTAATTTCCCCAAAACAGTTAGGAGAATGGTGCTTTGAGCATAGAGATAGAAAATCCCAGCAAGAGGAGCAAGAACATGGGTTTGAGCTGTGAAACGATTTTTTCTGGAGGTAGGAGGACACGATGAGAGCAAGAATGAGTGGAGGGGGTGCCTGTGGGCCCCACAAGCCTGGGTGGCGCGACCAGGGGGTGCCCGCGCCCCCTGGGCTTGTGGCCCACTCGTGCAGCCCCCAGACAAGCTCTTCGTCACAGTATTTTTCAAAAAATCCAGAAAAAATCATACTTGATTTTCAGGACGTTCGAAGAACTTTTATTTTCGGGGTACTTTTCTATCGGACGCTAAAGCAGAAAACAGGGAAAACTAAACTAAATCTATCATTTTTCTTCTAAGCAACCTAAAGTGAAAGCTTGGAACAAAGGTTTGTGACTCCTTGATTCATCCATCTCATGGTCATCGAAAGAAATCCGTCAATGGGGTTGATCAAATCCCCTCGACAAAACTTTTCGAATCGCGAAAGAAGACGGAGAATTTTCGAATAGTCACTAGGTTACCTCAATGGGGATGTTTATCTCCCCAACAAGCAAATCATACTTCATCTTGACACGAGGAATAGGGCATTCAAAGCTCCCAATAAGAATCGATGAAGTTTTTTCGATAGCATTGATGCAATGTACTCGATATTTTTTCTTCGGAAAGTGCACCGTATGCTCATTACCGTTGACATGGAAAGTGACATTGCCTTTGTTGCAATCTATAACAGCCCTTGCGGTGTTAAAAAAGGGTCTTCCGAGGATGACAGCCATGGCATCATCCTCAGGAATATCCAAGATAACAAAGTCTGTTAAGATAGTGACGTTAGCAACCACAAGCGGCACATCCTCGCAAATGCCGATAGGGAAAGCAGTTGATTTGGCGGCCATTTGCAGAGAGATTTCAGTGGGTGTCAACTTATCCAGTTCAAGTCTACGATTAAGAGAGAGAGGCATAACACTAACACCGGCTCCAAGGTCGCATAAAGCAGTTCTAACGTAGTTGCCTTTGATGGAGCAAGGTATAGTGGGCACACTGGGATCACCTTGTTTCTTAGGAGTTCCACCCTTGAAGGTACAATTAGCGAGCATGGTGGAAATCTCAACCTCAGGTATCCTCTTCTTATTAGTCATAATACCTTTCATGTACTTAGCATACACAGACATTTTGAGCATATCTGTCAAACACATTTGCAGAAAGATATGTCTGATCATTGCAACAAAGCGCTCAAAATCCTCATCATCCTTTTTCTTGGATGGTTTGGGAGGAAAGGGCATGGGTTTCTGAACCCATGGTTCCCTTTCTTTACCATGCTTCCTAGTAGTGAAGTCATTCTTATCGTATCTTCTATTCTTAGGCTGTGGGTTATCAAGATCAGGTTCAATCTCCACATCCTTATCATTGCTAGGTTGAGCATCATCATGAACATCACTATTGATATTATCATTAAGCTCATGTACATCACCAGATTGTGTTTCAGCATTAGAGACAGAGACATTGTTTGGACTCTCAGGTGTAGCAGCAACAGGGTTGCTAGCGTGCAGGTTCCTATCATCTTTCTTCTTTCTATGATGACTAGGTGCATCAGTGCTAACTCCTTGAGAATCTTGTTCAATTCTCTTCGGATGACCCTCAGGATACAAAGGTTCCTGGGTCATTCTACCGCCTCTAGTGACGACTCTAATGGAATTTTCATTCAACTGATTGAGCTAGTCATTTTCAGCTTTAAGTACTTGTTCTACCTGAGTAGTAACCATATAGGCATGTTTACTCAAGAGCTTAAGATCATTGACGTTTCTGTCCACACAAGCACTTAAATGACTAAGCATATGAGCATTTTGTTCCAATTGTCTGCTAACATAATCATTGAAACTATGTTGTTTGACAACGAAGTTATAAAATTCATCCATGCATAGGCTAGCAGGTTTATCAAAAGGAATATCACTCTCATCAAACCTACGCAGAGAATTTACTTCTACTACCTGTATCGGGTTATCGAGACGATGGATCTCTTCGATAGGTGGTAGATTTTTGACATCTTCAGATTTAATGCCTTTCTCTCGCATAGATTTCTTGGCTTCTTGCATATCTTCAGGACTGAGGAATAGAATACCTCTTTTCTTCGGAGTTGGCCTAGGAGGTGGTTTGGGAATAGTCCAAGCATTCTCATTGCACAAGATATTATTGAGTAGAATCTCAGCTTGTTCTATAGTTCGTTCCTTAAAAACACAACCGGCACAACTATCTAGGTGGTCTTTGGAAGCATCAGTAAGTCCATTATAGAAGTTATCAAGTATTTCATTCTTCTCAAGAGGGTGATCAGGTAAAGCATTCAATAGCTGGATGAGCCTCCCCCAAGCTTGTGGGAGACTCTCTTCTTCAGCTTGAGCAAAGTTGTATATTTCCTGCAAGGCAGCTTGCTTCTTATGGGCAGGGAAATATTTTTCAGAGAAGTAGTAGACCATATCCTGGGGGCTACGCACACAACCAGGAGCAAGATAAGTGAATCAGGTCTTAGCATCATCCTTTAGTGAGAAACGAAACAGCTTGAGGATATAGTAGTGGCGAATCTTTTCCTCACTAGTGAATAGGGTGGCTATATCGTGCAGTTTGGTAAGATTGGCTACAACCGTTTCAGACTCGTAACCGTGAAAAGGATCAGATTCGACTAGAGTGATTAACTCAGGGTCGACAGAGAATTTATAATCCTTAACGGTCACAAAGATAGGCGAAGTAGCAAACTTCGGGTTGTATTTCATCCTAGCGTTCAGAGATTTTTCTTTCCACTTGCGCAGTAAGTTCTCAACATCATAGCTATCCTTACACGCAAGAAAATCCTCAGCTATCTCTCCTTCCATAACATAACGTTCATGCATAACATGCAATTCAGGCATATCAGGAGAGCTAGTTCTAGCATGCAAAATAGTAGGTTCTACTTCAATGGCATTAGTAGTTTCAGAAGTATCATCACATCTAGCAGCAACTCTAGCAATTTGTGCATCAAGGAATGCACCTAGTGGCAAAGCAGTATCAAGCATAGCATCATCATGCATAGTATCAAGCATAGCATCATCAGGCATAATATCAAGCATAGCATCATCATAAGCATCACGGGCAGCAGAAATAGCATCATCAAGCACATGCGACATATCAAGATTTCTAGCAGGAGGTGAGGTCGCAAACTTACTCATAACTGAAGGTGAATCAAGTGCAAAGCTAGATGGCAGTTCCTTACCTGTCCTCGTAGTTGAGGGCAAGACTTTAGTTCTTGGGTCTATCGGATTCCTCATAATGACAAGCAGACGTAAATCCCAAGTGACTCAGAGAATATAGCTGTGCTTCCCCGGCAACGGCGCCAGAAAATAGTCTTGATAATCCACAAGTGTAGGGGATTACAATAGTTTTCGAGGGTAGAGTATTCAACCCAAATTTATTGATTCGACTCTATGGGCAGGGAAAGAATATTCTCAAGTATTAGCAGCTGAGTTGTCAATTCAACCACACCTGAAAGATTAGTATCTGCAAGCAAAGTATCAGTAGCAAAGTGGTATGATAGCAACGGTGCCAGAAAAGGGTCTGTTGACGGCAGGCTATTCCCAACTTGTTGTATCAATGGCGCCAGAAAAGTCTTGCAGTAGGTAACAGCAAAGTAGCAAGTAACATCAGTAGTGACAGCAATAGCAAGTAACAGTAGTAGTGACAACAGCAACAAGTAACATCACTAGTGACATCAGTAGCAAGTAACAGAAGTAGCGGCAAAGTAACGTAGCAAGGACCAGTAGTAAAAGACTCGTAGGCATTGGATCGGTGATGGATGATTATGCCGGATGTGCTTCATCATGTAATAGCTATAACACGGAGAGATAAGTAACTAGCTCCCGTTCGTCAATCTAATGTAGGCATGTATTCCGTACGTAGTCATACGTGCTTAGGGAAAAGAACTTGCATGACATCTATTGTCCATCCCTCCCGTGGCAACGGGGTCCTAATGGACACTACGGGATATTAAGGTTCTTCTTTTAATAAAGAACAGGACCAACGCATTAACACTTGGTGAATACATGAACTCCTCATACTATGGTCATCTCCGGGAGTGGTTCCGGCTATTGTCACTCCGGGGTTGCCGGGTCATAACACATAGTAGGTGACTACAACTTGCAAGATAGGATCTAAAACACACATATATTGGTGACAACATAATAGGTTCAGATCTGAAATCATGGCACTCGGGCCCTATGACAAGCATTAAGCATGGCAAAGTAGTAGCAACATCAATCTCGAAACATAGTGGATACTAGGGATCAATCCCCGTCAAAACTAACTCGATTACATGATAGATCTCATCCAACTCATCACCGTCCAGCAAGCCTACAATGAGATTACTCACGAACGGTGAAGAGCATCATGGAATTGGCGATGGAGGAAGGTTGATGATGACGATGGCGACGATTTCCCCTCTCCGGAGCCCAGAACGGACTCCAGATCTGCCCTCCAGATGAAGAACAGGAGGGGACGGCGCCTCCGTATCATAAAACGCGATGAATCCTTCTGTGTGATTTTTTTCCGGGCGAAACAGAATATATAGAGCTGAGTTTGGAGGCGGTGGAGCCTCATGGGCCCCACAAGCCCTCATGGCGCGGCCAGGGGGGTGGCCGCGCCCCTAGGCTTGTGGCCCACTGGCTCACCTCCTCCGGTGTATCTTTGCGCAGGTATTTTTCATTAATTCCAGAAAAATTCTGCATAATTTTTCAGGTCATTCCGAGAACTTTTATTTCTGCACAAAAACAACACCATGGCAATTCTGCTGCAAACAGCGTTAGTCCGGGTTAGTTCCATTCAAATCATGCAAATTAGAGTCCAAAACAAGGGCAAAAGAGTTAAGAAAAGTAGATACGACGGAGACGTATCAATGACCGGGAGGGTCACAAGAAGACATGGAAGGAGGTGCTGCTGGGGAGGAACCGCGGCAAGGAGGCGACCGCCGTCGGTTCCTCCTTGGAGCGCCATAGGAGCCGGACGTCAACTTCCATGAACCGGCAACGGGAGCCGAGGGGCAGGCGCGACCACAACGGTGGAGCCACCAAGCAGATGGCGCGGGTGCTGGGTCACAGCAAGGAGCCGGTGGACAGGCCACCGGCCAGGCAGCTTAAGGCAGCGACCAACACCTTGCACGCCCCGACACGCCCCCTAAACAATGGAGTACCACGCCACGAGACTCCAGACCTTGTGAAAAAGTTCTTCGATGATGAAGAAAGGGCCCTGCCTGCCCCGACGCGTACTGACCCGCACGTCCTCGCCCTTGACGTGGCGGTGGCGGCAGCAAAAATATGCAAGCCTCTCAACTTCACTGGAGATGAGGACAAAGGAAGCGGAGGAGAAGACACACTCGACTTGGGACCAACGCTTTCCCTAGCAAGGCACACCCCTGGGGCGGCAACCTCCCATTCCTTGCAACTGGGGGCTGTCACTGGCCAAGTTTACCTCCTGCAGATCGGGGACTCGAGCGGCTCCGGCTTGCACTCACAAACCGGGGAGCCGGAGGAGGCGGTAACCGTGAGGCAGACGGGTGATGACCCCCCAGGTGGAGGAGCCAAGTGGCGCTGCCGATCTGGCGCAGCTCTTAATCGACGTATCGCCGTCTGTCCTCGGGGAAGCATCGCCGTGTAGCAAGACCCCAAGGAGGACAAGACCAACCTCCACACCAACAAGACAGAGCATCAGGCAGGCAGCCAACCCATCGACGGTTCCGGTTAGCCAGAGGACCATGCTACGGCTAGTTCATGGCCTCGACATCCTTGGACCAAGGGAGAAGATGATGGCAAAAGCGGCACAAGCCCTCATCAAGCACTTCGACGAGCCTCTGTCCGATGTTGACATGGCGGCAATCGCAAGGCTCACCAAGATGGATGTGGAGGCCATCAAGATCGCTGGTGGCATGCCCGGACCAAACGGAGCAGCCATGGAGGCCCCAGGTCTCCCATGATAGTGTTAAGACATCTCCAAAGGCGGACAACATTAGGCTGGATTGTGTTAGACCTACCCATGTGTAGTCAAAGTTGTAGCTTTAGAGGTGTGACTGAATGCCGACGGGATTTGGGGCCTATTGGTGGCCGCTGGCAGCCCCTCGGCAGATCGGAGGTGTACCCGTGTTTCCTTCTCAAATATGGTAGCTGTCGTAGACTATCTAAATTTCCCAATGGATGAAACCAACCTCCCCATCATGAGTTGGAATGTTAGGGGTTAAACAACCCAGCCAGGCGAGAAGTAGTCAGAAACACAGTAGAATCTCATAGGATTGCTATCCTTTGCCTGCAAGAGACTAAGTTAGAAATCTGGAACCAAACTTTGGTGTGAGACATTGGAGGTAGCAGGATATCCGACTTCACGGTGCTTCCGGCGTTAGGAACAAGAGTGGGGGCAGCTATTTTCTGGGACCAAAATCTTATAAACGTCATCTCGCATGCGGTTGGTAAATTCTCCATCACCGTGAGAGCTACGGTGCTCCAATCCAACATTAGCTTCTGGCTTACCACTGTATATGGCCCCTTCGAAGACTTGCTCAAGGATGTTTTTTAGTGGAGCTGGGAAATTCGGCTCCCCCGACCAGAGAACCATGGATCATAAATGGAGATTTCAACCTGATATACAAGGCGAGTGACAAAAACAACCCCAACATCAACCGAAGAATGATAGGGAAATTTAGGGCGCCTCTAGACTCGGCAGGCCTCAGAGAGATAAAGTGTAAAAACCGCAAATACACTTGGTCTAACGAGCGGGAGGACCCAACAATGTTTACCATTGACAAGTTATTATGCTACACCGAATGGGACTCACTCTTCCCCTCGTACCTCGTGCACGTGACTTCGACCTCCTACTCAGATCACTGCCCCCTCCTCGCGGCATCAAGGGCATTGTTCTAGCCGTCTAGGTTTAGATTCGAATCATTCTAGCCAAAGTTCCCGTGGTTCCAATCAACGGTCCTGCGGGCGTGTGATGTCCCACAAGCGTATGGGATCGCAGCAGTTTTCGAGGGTAGAGTATTCAACCCAAATTTATTGATTCGCTCACAAGGGGAAGCGAAAGAATATTCTCAAGTATTAGCAGCTGAGTTGTCAATTCAACCACACCTGAAAGATTAGTGTCTGCAAGCAAAGTATCAGTAGCAGGGTAGTACGCTAGCAATGGTACCAGAAAAAGCTTTGACAATCCCCGGCAACGGCGCCAGAAAAAGCCTCGTTGACGGGAGAAAAAGCCTTGTTCACGGGATGTTAGCGCCGACAAAGTCTTGCAACGAGTAACATCGGAGTAGTAAGGAACAGTAGTAGCAGCAGCAACAAAGTAACAAGTAACAGCAGTAGTGACAGCAGCAACAAAGTAGCAAGTAACAGCAGTAGTGACAACATCAGCAAAGTGGCCCAATCCCTCTTGTAGCAAGGGACAAGCCTAGGCAAAGTAACGTAGCAAGGACCAGTAGTAAAAGACTCGTAGGCAGTGGATCGGTGATGGATCAGTGTGGCGGATGTGATTCATCATGTGACAGCTATAACACGGAGAGATATGTGGCTAGCTCTCGTTCATCAATCTAATGTACGCATGTATTCCGTATGTAGTCATACGTGCTTAGGGAAAAGAACTTGCATGACATCTATTGTCCATCCCTCCCGTGGCAGCGGGGTCCTAATGGAAACTACGGGATATTAAGGTTCTCCTTTTAATAAAGAACCAGACTAACGCATTAACATGTGGTGAATACATGAACTCCAGATACTATGGTCATCTCCGGGAGTGGTTCCGACTATTGTCACTCCGGGGTTGCCGGGTCAAAACACATAGTAGGTGACTACAACTTGCAAGATAGGATCTAAAACACACATATATTGGCGACAACATAATAGGTTCAGATCTGAAATCATGGCACTCGGGCCCTAGAGACAAGCATTAAGCATAGCCAAGTAGTAGCAACATCTATCTAGAACATAGTGGATACTAGATATCAATCCCCGTCAAAAACAAACTCGATTACATGATAGATCTCATCCAACTCATCACCGTCCAGCAAGCCTACGATGAGATTACTCACGAACGATGAAGAGCATCATGGAATTGTTGATGGAGAAGGGTTGATGATGACGATGCCGACGATTTCCCCTCTCCGGAGCCCGAAACGGACTCCACATCTGCCCTCCACATGAAGAACAGGATGTAGCGGCGCCTCCGTATCGCAAAACGCGATGAAACCTTCTCTCTGTTTTTTTTCCAGGCGAAACGGAAGATATAAAGCTGAGATTGGGGGCGGTGGTGCCAGGTGGGCCCCACAAGCTTGCACGACGCGACATAGGGGGGTGGCCGCGGCCTGTGGGCTTGTGGCCCACTGGCACGCCCCCTCCGATGGATCTTTGCGCATGTATTTTTCTTTTATTCCAGAAAAATCTCCGTAAATTTTCAGGACATTTCGAGAACTTTCATTTCTGCACAAAAACAACACCATGGCAATACGGCTGAAAACAACGTCAGTCCGGGTTAGTTCCATTCAAATCATGTAAGTTAGAGTCCAAAACAAGGGCAAAAGAGTTCGGAAAAGTAGATACGACGAAGACATATCCACTCCCCCAAGGTCGCGCCGTGGAGCCTTGCTTGTCCTCAAGCAACTCAGTTAACAAACTGAGAGAGACAAAAGAAAAACTTTGACGAACTCTGTTTGATCTTGTTGTTGCAACTATGTCTAACTCATAACCAGAATTTCAGCAACATCAGAAGCAAACCACATAAGAAAATGACTTCTAGGTCTCATGGTAAACTCATATCAATGGCATAATCAACTAGCGAGCAGATAATTAGAAGCCTCAAATGTCAACACTTCAATCAAAACAACATGAAGCAATACAAATAGATGGTATCTCGCTAGCTCTTTCTGAGACCGCAAAACATAAATGCAAAGCACCTTAGAAGACCAAGGGTTGACTAAACATTGTAATTCAAGGCAATGAAGATCCAGTCATAGTCACACTCAACACAGTTAAAAGCAAAGCATAAAAATGACAGAGGCGCTCTCTAATTGGTGCTTTTGTAAGAGGAGGATGACTCAACAGGAACATAAATAGACAGGCCCTTCGCAGAGGGAAGCATTGATTTGCAGAGGTGCGAGAGCTCAAGCTTTTAAAACAGAGATAATAATTTTGGGTGGCATGCTTTCATTGTCAACGCAATGACTAAGAGTTCTCGACATCTTCCATGCTACACATGCTATAGGCGGTTCCCAAATAGATAAGTAAAGTTTTGACTCCGCCACCACCAATCAATCACACTCCACGGCTAGTCGAATCCTCGAGTACCGTCCAAACCAACATCAATCCTGGGGGAGTTTTGTTTGCAATTATCTTTTCGATTTGAGCATGGAACTGGGAATTCCAATTACCGGCCCCTTTCTCGTGAATGATAGTGAATAAACACATATCGAGGATAACACGCCTAGCATAGAAGATACCAATAGCCCCCCGTCACCACATGAGCGGTTCGGGCATGCAAAACAGATTATTTCTTGAAGATTTAGAGAGTTTCACATGCAAATTTACTTGGAACGGCAGGTAGATACCACACATAGGTAGGTATGGTGGACTCATGTGGCACAACTTTGGGTTTATGGAAGTGGATGGACAAGCAGTATTCCCGCTTAGTACAAGTGAAGGCTAGCAAAAGACTGGGAAGCGACCAAATAGAGAGCGACAACAGTCATCAAAATGCATTGAGATTAACTAACATTGAGTGCAAGCATGAGTAGGACATAAATCACCATGAACAGTCATCAAAATGCATTGAGATTAACTAACATTAAGTAACGTAGCAAGGACCAGTAGTAGAAGACTCATAGGCAGTGGATCGGTGATGGATGAGTGTGAAGGATGTGATTCAGCATGTGACAGCTATAACACGGAGAGATATGTGGCTAGCTCCCGTTCATCAATCTAATGTAGGCATGTATTCCGTATGTAGTCATACGTGCTTAAGGAAAAGAACTTGCATGACATCTATTGTCCATCCCTCCCGTGGCAGCGGGGTCCTAATGGAAACTACGGGATATTAAGGTTCTCCTTTTAATAAAGAACCAGACCAATGCATTAACACGTGGTGAATACATGAACTCCTCATACTATGGTCATCTCCGGGAGTGGTTCCGACTATTGTCACTCCGGGGTTGCCGGGTCATAACACATAGTAGGTGACTACAACTTGCAAGATAGGATCTAAAACACACATATATTGGCGACAACATAATAGGTTCAGACCTGAAATCATGGCACTCGGGCCCTAGTGACAAGCATTAAGCATAGCCAAGTAGTAGCAACATCAATCTAGAACATAGTGGATACTAGGGATCAATTGGTGAGAACATAGTAAATTTTCAGGACGATCCGAGAACTTTCATTTCTGCACAAAAACAACACCATGGCAATTCTGCTGAAAACAGCGTCAGTCCTGGTTAGTTCCATTCAAATCATGCAAGTTAGAGTCCAAAACAAGGGCAAAAGAGTTCAGAAAAGTAGATACGACGGAGATGTATCAGCGTGGCAAAGACCGGTGGCCTTCACATGTGCGTTCAAATGCATTGACATTAAAATGTGTCGGGTAGCTAGGGACCCTAAGATTTGGGCAAAAAGTTTCAGTAGTGAAACTAAGCTGCAATTGCAATTGGCCACCGAGATCGTTCTTTGATTTGACGTGGCGCAGGAAAGCACACTCCTCCCTCGAGTAGAGCACAACCTCCAGAAACTTCTGAAAACTAGGATAATGGGGCTGGCGGCCATCGAGAGAGCACGCAGACGACATGCCTCCCGCGTAACATGGCTACGGTCCGGGGACGCCAAGACGACCTTCTTCTAGGCTAAGATAAATTCCAGGAAGCACAGAAACTTCATACACTCGCTACACACGCATACATCCATCGCCACCAGCCACAATGCAAAAGCTTCGGCCTTCCATGTGCACTTCTCCTCTATTGTAGGCAATAGGGCACACAGGAACACGTGCATCAACTGGGACGCTTTAGAGATGCCATCTCTCAAGGCAGGCGTACTGGACAACCCGTTCACGAACGAAGAAGTCTGGAATGCGATCTGCAATTCCACGCAGGAAAAATCACCAGGGCCAGACGGATTCAATGGATCCTTCTTCAAATGCTGTTGGGATACTATGAAATTAGATATCATGGCAGTGTTTGATCAGTTCTACCACCTGGTGGGAGGGGACTTCGCAAGGCTCAATGAAGCCCCGGTGCTCTTGCTACCCAAGAAAAACGAGGCGAAGACAGTGCATGATTTCTGACCTATCAGCCTCATTCATTCGATCGCGAAGCTAATCTCCAAGTGCTATCTCTTAGGCTAGGAGCGGTCATCCACCAGTTAATTTCTCCCGCGCAGTAGGCCTTCCAGCGCATCAAATGCATCCACGATAGCTACCTCTACGTGCAGGATACAGTTCGCTCACTACACCGTAGGAAGGTCCCGACCATGTTGATGAAAGTAGACATCGCAAAAGCGTTTGACACGGTATCATGGGAATACCTCCTAGAGTTGATGCAGCAGCTAGGATTTAGCACTAGATGGAGGGACCGGATGTCATTCCTTCTGTCATCCGCATCCTAGACTGTTCTGCTAAACGGAGTTGTGCGTGAAAAGATTCTGCATAGATGCAGCATGAGGCAGGGAGACCCCTCTCCATCTTCCTTTTCATCATCGCCATAGACCCATTGCACCACTTGCTCTCTGCCGCCTCAGAGTTGGGAACGTTGCAACCCATCCCAGGCAGCAATAACAGACTACGCATTAGCCTCTATGCCAGTGACACATTCATCTTTGTAACACCACATCGACAAGAGATCATTTCGCTCATGCATATCCTAGATGGTTTCGGTAAAGCATCAGGTCTTAGAATCAACATTGATAAATCATTAGTGTCGCCAATCAGATGTGAGGACATAGACCTCCATGAGGTGTTAAGAAACTTCGGCGGAGGCATGGCTCCGTTCCCCATTAGATACCTAGGCCTGCCGGTATACCTTGGTCGACTACGTCTAGTGCACCTGCAGTTTGTCATAGATAGGATCAAATCTCGGTTATCCGGGTGGAAGGGGCGACTCTTGAATATCGGAGGCCGTAGGGCACTTGTGCGACGCGTGCTCTCTGCCATGCCAACCTTCGCCATGACGGTGCTACCGCTTCCGAGCAAACTGCTGAAAGAGCTGGACAAATGCAGGCGTCGTTTCCTCTGGAGCAAAAACTATGGGCTTTCAAGGGCGGGATGCAAAGTTAACTGGAGCACGGTTTGCTCACCAACAGAGCTCGGTTGCCTGGGGATTTGGGATCTTCACAAATTTGGGAGGGCCCTAAGATTGTGATGGTTGTGGATGTCGTGGCATCACCGGGACTGACCTTGGGTTGGAAAGGACGTGCCTTGCAACAACAACGACATGGCCCTATTTACCGTGGCAACGCCCGTCACCATCTGGGATGGTCGTTCGACATCCTTCTCGCACTCGACTTGGCTCGGTTAGACACCCCTACAGCTGCAGTTCCCGCAACTTTTCAAGCACTCAAGAAGAAAGCAAAGTATAGTTCGAGAGGCTCTTACGGATGAAGCCTGGATTAGGGACCTAGCGCACGGCAACAACCACCACATTGTTCAAGACTGCATCTACCTTCACAGGCTTCTTGAAGGGTTATATGTTCAACTGCAGGAGGGTACACCGGATCACATCCTATGGCGCAAGGAAAAATTTGGGCATTACTCTACAAGATCGGCGTACTCCATGCAGTTCCAAGGAAGAGTTTCTTCCTGCTTCCAAAAGCTCATATGGAAGGCGTGGGCGCGGGGTATGGTGAAGATGTTGTCTTGGTTAATGTTCCAATACAGGTTGTGGTGCAACAATAGGTTACAGCGGAGGGGTTGGCCCAATGAATACTTTTGTCAGCTCTTTGTCCGTAATTTAGAATCTAGGAAGCACCTTTTCTGGACTTGCTCGTCAGCGCAAGAGGTATGGAATGAGATTAGTCAATGGGAAGGATGTTCCAATCTCAAACAAAAGATAGAATGGGAGCTTAAAACAGCCACAGAAATTGCACTAAAATCACAGGAAGAAACCGCGAGCAAATGGAAGAAGGGAACCAACACAATGGGACTTCTCGCATGCTGGGCGATTTGGCAGGAGCGCAATCAGTGCACCTTCCAGAGAAAGCACCCAAGCATCAGAGACATCATCACAAGGATATAGAGAGTTTAGCAGGAGCTAGATGAATTGAGAGCCCCTTCGGGGAACCTCCGTGAAATATCAGATTGTCTGTGTTTTCTTCTTCTTCTTCTTCTTTTTTGGGAAGTTTGATCGGCATGTGTCCAAACAACTCTCGATCCTAGGATATTCACAACACTTTGTCTTTCACATTGCTTCCTGCTATCAATGACATCGCTAGCAAGGCTGGAATTTTAAAAGAACTACACATGTGATGGATGAGACGCTGCAGACATGTGCAACCAAAATGATTTCAATCTCATTGCATTGAAGGACTATGATGGGACACACTAGCTTATTTTTAGAGAAAAGTCATACGCCTGACTTTATAAATAAAGCCACCACGCAGAATCAAACAACGAAACATCGCACCACCCAAAGCACTTAGTACTAGTACAACTAAGATAAAATGTGCATGCATTCCAACATAAAGTTCAGACATCACCAACATGTCAGATACAAGCTACTTCAAAACAAAAGAAGAGACACTCTAGGGTACTTAAGTCGGGCCACTAGCAACCGGGTGGGAGAGACCAGAAGCCGAAGCCCAAACCTTGGAAATGAGCATATCCATCATGTCCTGGTCCCCTTCCTTAATCAATAATCTCCACTACGACAAAAGGATTAGTATTTTAAACAGACAACTAGCCGGCTTGTTAGGGATGACATGTTAAATAGTAAGCTTGTTTCTAGTGGTCCAAAGGGACCAACACATCGCAACAAATCCAATCCAAAACATCATCTTGGATGATCCCTAAAGGTTTTGGGACAGGGCACGAATATCATTAAAGGATTTTGGCTTCCAAGACACTCTGAACCAAGATCGAACCCAGCTCCAAGCCAACTAAGCAAGAACACAATTGAAGAAAATATGCTTAGAGTCTCCTAAGTCCAAGCAAAGGCAGCAGCGATCCCGAGCCTGGACCATTACGTTTAGGGATCTAATCGGTCGAGGGCAGCCAACCCCTAATGGGTCGCCACGTGAAAATCTTGATCTTGGGGGAAATCTGAGACCGCCAAATAGGCTTGAATTTGGAGGTAGATGAGCGAGAGATTAGCCTAGAGGAGAGGGATTTGACCAAAAAAGTCCCTTACACGAATAGGGCCATAAAACTGAGTCCTCATCCGCAAAGAGCATGGGTAATAAGGCACTGAGGTCATGCTAGTTACCCAACTCTTTAGGAGAAAGGACACGTCAAAAGCAGAGGTCCTAGTTATTCCTGGAGAGATCTAACATAGATAAATCTGGTTTGGGGTAGTAAGAAAAAAGAACCAGAAATTGCGAGGCAAGCAGGGATTCCCCACACCACAAATCCAACCAAAATATAATAGAATCCGTAGATACAATGACAAACTTAACATGTGATCTATTACATCTCGCACCGACACGAGGTGACCCCAGAATTGTGAGGCACCAAAGGCGTTAGCATACATGGGGCTGGAGTTAAGGAAGTACTTAGCTTTTAGGATTTAAAACCAGAGAGCATCCCGGCGAGTCATAAGAATTTTCCACCACCATGATACGTCCATTTTGCATCACGCTTTCATGTTGATATGTATCGCTTTTTGGGCTGTTATTACACTTCACGGTACAATACTTATGCCTTTTCTCTCTTATTTTGCAAGGTTTACATGAAGAGGGAGAATGCCGACAGCTGGAATTCTGGCCTGAAAAAGGAGCAAGTTTGAGATACCTATTCTGCGCAACTCCAAAAGCCGTGAAAACCAACGTGGATTTTTTGGGATTTATAAAAAATACTGGGCCGAAGAAGTACCACAGGGGCGTCAGCAGGAGGCCACAAGCCTGCTAGGCGTGGACCCCCTGGCCGCGCCTAGGGGGCTTGTGGGCTCCCACTTGGCCCTTTGGCTCCCCCTTTTTCTACAAGAAGGGTTTTGGTCCAGAAAAAATCAAGAGGAGGCTTTTCGGAGGATTCTCCGCCGCCACGAGGCGGAACTTGAGCAGAACCAATCTAGAGCTTCGGCACGACGATCCTGCTGGGGTAACTTCCCTCTCGGAGGGGGAAATCGTCGCCATCGTCATCACCAACACTCTTCTCATCATAGGGGACTCATCACCATCAACATCTTCATCAGCACCATCTCATCTCCAAACCCTAGTTCATCTCTTGTAACGAATCTCCGTCTGCGACTCTGATTGGTACTTGTAAGGTTGCTAGTAGTGTTAATTACTCTTTGCAGTTGATGCTAGTTGGATTACTTGGTGGAAGATTATATGTTCAGATCATTGATGCTACTCATTACCTCTCTGGTCATGAATATGATTATGCTTTGTGAGTAGTTACTTTTGTTCTCGAGGACATGGGATAAGTCTTGCTATAAGTAGTCAAGTGAATTTGGTATTAGTTCGATATTTTGATGTGTTGTATGTTGTTTTTCCTCTAGTGGTTTTATGTGAACGTCGACTACATAACACTTCACCATTATTTGGGCCTAGAGGAGGGCATTGGGAAGTAGTAAGTGTTGGAGTTATGCCCTAGAGGCAATAATAAATATAGTTATTATTATAATTCCTGTATCAAGATAATCTTTTATTATCCATGCTATAATTGTATTGAATGAAGACTTATATACATGTGTGGATACATAGACAAAACACTGTCCCTAGCAAGCCTCTAGTTGGCTAGCCAGTTGATCAAAGATAGTCAGGGTCTTCTGATTATGAACAAGGTGTTGTTGCTTGATAACTGGATCACGTCATTAGGAGAATCACGTGATGGACTAGACCCAAACTAATAGACGTAGCATGTTGATCATGTCATTTTATTGCTACTGTTTTCTGCGTGTCAAGTATATGTTCCTATGACCATGAGATCATATAAATCACTGACACCGGAGGAATACTTTGTGTGTATCAAACATCGCAACGTAACTGGGTGACTATAAAGATGCTCTACAGGTATCTCAGAAGGTGTTCGTTGAGTTAGTATGGATCGAGACTGGGATTTGTCACTCTGTGTGACGGAGAGGTATCTCGGGGCCCACTCGGTAATACAACATCACCCACAAGCCTTGCAAGCAATGTGACTTAGTGTAAGTTGCGGGATCTTGTATTACGGAACGAGTAAAGAGACTTGCCGGTAAATGAGATTGAAATAGGTATGCGGATACTGACGATCGAATCTCGGGCAAGTAACATATCGAAGGACAAAGGGAATGACATACGGGATTATATGAATCCTTGGCACTGAGGTTCAAACGATAAGATCTTCGTAGAATATGTAGGATCCAATATGGGCATCCAGGTCCCGCTATTGGATATTTACCGAGGAGTCACTCGGGTCATGTCTACATAGTTCTCGAACCCGCAGGGTCTGCACATTTAAGGTTCGACGTTGTTTTATGCGTATTTGAGTTATATGGTTGGTTACCGAATGTTGTTCGGAGTCCCCGATGATATCACGGACGTCACGAGGGTTTCCGGAATGGTTCGGAAATGAAGATTGATATATAGGATGACCTCATTTGATTACCGGAAGGTTTTTGGAGTTACCGGGAATGTACCGGGAATGACGAATGGGTTCCGGGTGTTCACCGGGGGGGGGGGGGGGCAACCCACCCCGGGGAAGCCCATAGGCCTTGGGGGTGGCGCACCAGCCCTTAGTGGGCTGGTGGGACAGCCCAAGAAGTCCCTATGCGCCATAGGAAGAAAATCAAAGAAAAAAGAAAAAAAGAGAGGAGGTGGGAAAAGGGGGAAGGACTCCTCCTTCCAAACATAGTTGGATTCGGTTTGGAAGGGGAGGACTCCCCCCCTTGGCTCGGCCGAACCCCTTGGGGGTCCTTGGACCCCAAGGCAAGGCTCCCCCTGTTCCCCCTATATACACGGAGGTTTTAGGGCTGATTTGAGACAACTTTGCCATGGCAGCCCGACCACATATCTCCACGGTTTTACCTCTAGATCGCGTTTCTGCGGAGCTCGAGCGGAGCCCTGTTGAGATTAGATCACCACCAACCTCCGGAGCACCGTCACGCTGCCGAAGAACTCATCTACCTCTCCGTCTCTCTTGCTGGATCAAGAAGGCCGAGATCATCGTCGAGCTGTACGTGTGCTGAACGCGGAGGAGCCGTCGGTTCGGCACTAGATCGTGGGACTGATCGCGGGACGGTTCGCGGGGAGGATCGAGGGACGTGAGGACGTTCCACTACATCAATCGCGTTTCTTAACGCTTCTACTGTGCGATCTACAAGGGTACGTAGATCGAATATCCCCTCTCGTAGATGGACATCACCATGATAGGTCTTCGTGCGCGTAGGAAATTTTTTGTTTCCCATGCGACGTTCCCCAACAGTGGCATCATGAGCTAGGTTCATGCGTAGATGTCTTCTCGAGTAGAACACAAAAGTTTTTGTGGGCGGTGATGTGCGTTTTTCTGCCCTCCTTAGTCTTTTCTTGATTCCGCGGTATTGTTGGATTGAAGCGGCTTGGACTGACATTACTCGTACGCTTACGAGAGACTGGTTTCATCGCTACGAGTAACCCCGTTGCTCAAAGATGACTGGCAAGTGTCAGTTTCTCCAACTTTAGTTGAATCGGATTTGACCGAGGAGGTCCTTGTATAAGGTTAAATAACAATTCATATATCTCCGTTGTGGTGTTTGCGTAAGTAAGATGCGATCCTACTAGATACCCATGGTCACCACGTAAAACATGCAACAACAAAATTAGAGGACGTCTAACTTGTTTTTGCAGGGTATGCTTGTGATGTGATATGGCCAACGATGTGATGTGATATATTGGATGTATGAGATGATCATGTTGTAATAGATAATATCGACTTGCACGTCAATCGTACGGCAACCGGCAGGAGCCATAGGATTGTCTTTAAACTAACGTTTGTGCTTGCAGATGCGTTTACTATTTTGCTAGGATGTAGCTTTAGTAGTAATAGCACGAGTAGCACGACAACCCCGATGGCGACACGTTGATGGAGATCATGGTGTGGCGCCGGTGACAAGAAGATCGTGCCGGTGCTTTGGTGATGGAGATCAAGGAGCACATGATGATGGCCATATCATGTCACTTATGAATTGCATGTGATGTTAATCCTTTTATGCACCTTATTTTGCTTAGAACGACGGTAGCATTATGAGGTGATCTCTCACTAAAATTTCAAGACGAAATTGTGTTCTCCCCGACAATGCACCGTTGCTACAATTCGTCATTTCGAGACACCACGTGATGATCGGGTGTGATAGACTCAACGTTCACATACAACGGGTGCAAAACAGTTGCACACGCGGAACACTCGGGTTAAGCTTGACGAGCCTAGCATGTGCAGACATGGCCTCGGAACACATGAGACCGAAAGGTCGATCATGAATCATATAGATGATATGATTAGCATAGGGATGCTTACCACTGAAACTATACTCAACTCACGTGATGATCAGACTTGAGCTAGTGTAAGTGGATCATGAACCACTCAAATGACTAGAGAGATGTACTTTTTGAGTGGGAGTTTAGCGAGTAATTTGATTAAGTTAAACTCTAATTATCTTGAACATAGTCTAAGTCCACTTTGAATATATTTGTGTTGTAGGACATGGCTCACGCGACAGTCACCTTGAATTTTAATACGTTCCTAGATAAAGCTAAGTTGAAAGATGATGGAAGCAACTTTGTAGACTGGGCTCGTAATCTTAAGCTAATCTTACAAGCTGGGAAGAAGGATTATGTCCTTAATGCTGCTCTAGGAGATGAACCACCCGCTATGGCTGACCAGGATGTTAAGAACGCTTGGTTAACACGTAAGGAGGACTACTCAGTAGTTCAATGTGCAGTCTTGTATGGCTTAGAACCGGGACTTCAACATCGCTTTGAGTTTCATGGAGCATATGAGATGTTCCAGGAGTTGAAGTTTATCTTTCAGAAGAACGCCCGGATCGAGAGGTATGAGACCTCCGATAAATTCTATGCTTGCAAGATGGAGGAGAATTCGTCTATCAGTGAACATGTGCTCAAAATGTCTGGGTACTCAAACCGTCTAGCTAAGCTGGGGATTGAAGTCCCGCAAGAGGCTATCACTGACAGAATCCTTCAATCACTGCCGCCAAGCTATAAAGGCTTTGTGTTGAACTACAACATGCAAGGGATGAACAAGTCACCCGGTGAGTTGTTCGCGATGCTGAAAGTCGCTGAGTCTGAACTCCGTAAAGAGCATCAAGTGTTGATGGTGAATAAGACCACTAGTTTCAAGAGAAACGACAAAGGCAAGAAGGGTAATTCAAAGAAGAGCGGCAAGCCTGTTGCCAATCCGACGAAGAAACCCAAAGCTGGACCTAAGCCTGAAACAGAGTGTTACTATTGCAAGGGAATGGGTCACTGGAAGCGCAACTGCCCCAAGTATCTCGCTGATAAGAAGGCGGCCAAAGAAAAATCAGGTATATTTGATATACATGTTATTGATGTGTATTTAACCGGCTCTCGTAGTAGTGCCTGGGTATTCGATACCGGTTCTATTGCTCATATTTGCAACTCAAAACAGGAACTACAGAATAGACGAAGGCTGGCGAAAGATGAAGTGACGGTGCGCGTAGGAAATGGTTCCAAGGTTGATGCAATCGCCGTCGGCACAGTTTCACTTCAGTTACCATCAGGATTAGTTATGAACTTGAATCATTGTTATTTAGTGCCTGCGTTGAGCATGAACATTATATCTGGATCTTGTTTATTGCGAGACGGTTACTCTTTTAAGTCAGAGAATAATGGTTGTTCTATTTCTATGAGTAACATCTTTTATGGTCATGCACCCAATGTGAGAGGATTGTTCATATTGAATCTTGATAGTGATACACACATACATAACATTGAGACCAAAAGAGTTAGAGTTAACAATGATAGCGCCATATTTTTGTTGCACTGCCGCTTAGGCCATATTGCTGTACAGCGCATGAAGAAACTCCATGCCGATGGACTTTTGGAGTCACTTGACTTTGATTCACTTGACATGTGCGAACCATGCCTCATGGGCAAGATGACTAAAACTCCGTTCTCCGGAACAATGGAGCGTGCCAGTGACTTGTTGGAAATCATACATATTGATGTGTGCGGTCCGATGAGCGTAGAGGCACGCGGCGGATATCGTTATTTTCTCACCTTCACTGATGATTTGAGTAGATATGTTTATGTCTACTTAATGAGGCACAAGTCTGAAACATTTGAAAAGTTCAAGCAATTTCAGAGTGAAGTTGAAAATCATCGTAACAAGAAGATCAAGTTCCTACGGTCTGATCGTGGGGGTGAATATCTGAGTTTCGAGTTTGGTGCTCACTTAAGACAATGTGGAATTGTTTCACAGTTCACACCGCCTGGAACACCACAGCGTAATGGTGTGTCCGAACGTCGTAATCGTACTTTATTAGAGATGGTGCGATCTATGATGTCTCTTACCGATTTGCCGTTATCGTTTTGGGGTTATGCATTAGACACAGCTGCATTCACTTTAAATAGGGCACCATCAAAATCCGTTGAGACGACACCATACGAACTATGGTATGGCAAAAGGCCAAAGTTGTCGTTTCTTAAAGTTTGGGGATGTGATGCTTATGTCAAAAAGCTTTAGCCTGAAAAGCTGGAAACCAAAGCGGAAAAGTGCATCTTCATAGGTTACCCAAAAGAGACGGTTGGGTACACCTTCTATCTCAAATCCGAGGGCAAAGTGTTTGTTGCTAAAAACGGAGCTTTTCTCGAGAAGGAGTTTCTCTCGAGAGAATTGAGTGGGAGGAAGATAGAACTTGATGAGGTTGTCGAACCTCTCATCCCTCTAGATGGTGGCGCAGGGCAAGGGGAAACCTCTGTCGCTGCGACGCCGGTTGAGGAGGAAGTTAATGATAATGATCATGAAACTCCGGTTCAAGTTCCTGTCGAACCACGCAGGTCGACGAGACCACGTGCTGCTCCAGAGTGGTACGGTAATCCCGTTTTGTCAATCATGTTGTTAGACAACAATGAACCTGCAAATTATGAAGAAGCAATGGTGGGCCCAGATTCCAACAAATGGCTAGAGGCCATGAAGTCCGAGACAGGATCCATGTATGAAAACAAAGTGTGGACTTTGGAAGTACTACCTGAGGGCCTCAAGGCTATTCAGAACAAATGGATCTTTAAGAGGAAGACAGACGCTGACGGCAATGTGACCGTTTATAAAGCTCGACTTGTGGCAAAGGGTTTTTCACAAGTTCAAGGAGTTGACTACGATGAGACATTCTCACCCGTAGCGATGCTTAAGTCCGTCATAATCATGTTAGCAATAGCTGCATTTTTCGATTATGAAATCTGGCAGATGGATGTCAAAACGGTGTTCCTTAACGGTTTCCTTAAGGAAGAGTTGTATATGATGCAACCCGAAGGTTTTGTCGATCCTAAGAATGCTAACAAGGTGTGCAAGCTCGAGTGATCCATCTATGGACTGGTGCAAGCATCTCGGAGTTGGAACAAACGCTTTGATGAGGTGATCAAAGAATTTGGGTTTATACAAGTGGTTGGAGAATCTTGTATTTACAAGAAAGTGAGTGGGAGCTCTGTGGCGTTTCTAATATTATATGTGGATGACATATTGCTGATTGGAAACAACGTAGAGTTTTTGGAGAGCATAGAGGATTACTTGAACAAAAGTTTTCTATGAAGGACCTAGGAGAAGCTGCTTACATTCTAGGCATTAAGATCTACATGGATAGATCAAAATGCCTGATAGGACTTTCACAAAGCACATACCTTGATAAAGTTTTGAAGAGTTTCAAAATGGAACAATCCAAGAAAGGGTTCTTGCCAGTTTTACAAGGTACGAGATTGAGTAAGACTCAGTGCCCAACAACTAATGAGGATAGAGAGCATATGAGCACCATCCCCTATGCTTCAGCCATAGGTTCTATCATGTATGCAATGCTGTGCACTAGACCGGACGTTAGCCTGGCCATAAGTATGGCAGGTAGGTTCCAGAGTAATCCAGGAGTGGATCACCGGACGGCGGTCAAGAATATCCTGAAGTACCTGAAAAGGACTAAGGAGATGTTTCTCGTGTATGGAGGTGACGAAGAGCTTGCCGTAAAGGGTTACGTCGATGCAAGCTTTGACACAAATCCGGACGACTCTAAGTCGCAAACCGGATACGTATTTATTCTTAATGGGGGTGCGGTAAGCTGGTGCAGTTCCAAGCAAAGAGTCGTAGCAGATTCTACATGTGAAGCGGAGTACATGGCTGCCTCGGAGGCGGCTAAGGAGGGTGTCTGGATGAAGCAGTTCATGACGGATCTTGGAGTGGTGCCGAGCGCACAGAATCCAATAACCTTGTTCTGTGACAGCATGGGTGCCATTGCCTTAGCAAAGGAACCACGGTTTCACAAGAAGACCAGACACATCAAACGACGCTTCAACCTCATCCGGGACTACGTCGAAGGGGAGGACGTAAATATATGCAAAGTGCAAAGCATGATCAACACCAGAACTGTATGGGTGTTAGATTTATTACAATGTAATTCGCATGATGATGTGAGGGCTAGATTATTGACTCTAGTGCAAGTGGGAGACTGTTGGAATTATGCCCTAGAGGCAATAATAAATATAGTTATTATTATAATTCCTGTATCAAGATAATCGTTTATTATCCATGCTATAATTGTATTGAATGAAGACTTATATACATGTGTGGATACATAGACAAAACACTGTCCCTAGCAAGCTTCTAGTTGGCTAGCCAGTTGATCAAAGATAGTCAAGGTCTTCTGATTATGAACAAGGTGTTGTTGCTTGATAACTGGATCACGTCATTAGGAGAATCACGTAATGGACTAGACCCAAACTAATAGACGTAGCATGTTGATCGTGTCATTTTATTGCTACTATTTTCTGCGTGTCAAGTATTTGTTCCTATGACCATAAGATCATATAACTCACTGACACCGGAGGAATACTTTGTGTGTATCAAATGTCGCAACGTAACTGGGTGACTATAAATATGCTCTACAGGTATCTCCGAAGGTGTTCGTTGAGTTAGTATGGATCGAGACTGGGATTTGTCACTCTGTGTGACGGAGAGGTATCTCGGGGCCCACTCAGTAATACAACATGACACACAAGCCTTGCAAGCAATGTGACTTAGTGTAAGTTGCGGGATCTTGTATTACGGAACGAGTAAAGAGACTTGCCGGTAAACGAGATTGAAATAGGTATGCGGATACTGACGATCGAATCTCGGGCAAGTAACATACCGAAGGACAAAGGGAATGACATACGGGATTATATGAATCCTTGGCACTGAGGTTCAAACGATAAGATCTTCGTAGAATATGTAGGATCCAATATGGGCATCCAGGTCCCGCTATTGGATATTGACCGAGGAGTCACTCGGGTCATGTCTACATAGTTCTCGAACCCGCAGGGTCTGCACACTTAAGGTTCGACGTTGTTTTATGCGTATTTGAGTGATATGGTTGGTTACTGAATGTTGTTCGGAGTCCCAGATGAGATCACGGACGTCACGAGGGTTTCCGGAATGGTCCGAAAACGAAGATTGATATATAGGATGACCTCATTTGATTACCGGAAGGTTTTCGGAGTTACCGGGAATGTACCGGGAATGACGAATGGGTTCCGGGTGTTCACCGGGGGGGGGGGGAACCCACCCCGGGGAAGCCCATAGGCCTTGGGGGTGGCGCACCAGCCCTTAGTGGGCTGGTCGGACAGCCCAAGGAGGCCCTATGCGCCATAGGAAGAAAATCAAAGAGAAAAAAAAGAGGAGGTGGGAAAAGGGGGAAGGACTCCTCCTTCCGAACCTAGTTGGATTCGGTTTGGAAGGGGAGGACTCCCCCCCCTTGGCTCGGCCGAACCCCTTGGGGGTACTTGGACCCCAAGGCAAGGCTCCCCCTCCTCTCCTATATATACGGAGGTTTTAGGGCTGATTTGAGACAACTTTGCCACGGCAGCCCGACCACATATTTCCACGATTTTACCTCTAGATCGCGTTTCTGCGGAGCTCGAGCGGAGCCCTGCTAAGATTAGATCACCACCAACCTCCGGAGCGCCATCACGCTGCCGGAGAACTCATCTACCTCTCCGTCTCTCTTGCTGGATCAAGAAGGCCGAGATCATCGTCGAGCTGTACGTGTGCTGAACGCGGAGGTGCCGTCCGTTCGGCACTAGATCGTGGGACTGATCGCGGGACGGTTCGCGGGGCGGATCGAGGGACGTGAGGACGTTCCACTACATCAACCGCGTTTCTTAACGCTTCTGCTGGGCAATCTACAAGGGTACGTCGATCGAATATCCCCTCTCGTAGATGGACATCACCATGATAGGTCTTCGTGCGCGTAGGAAAATTTTTGTTTCCCATGCAATGTTCCCCAACGGTAAGTAGATGATGGGTTGCTAGAGTGACAGAAGCTTAAACCCTAGTTTATGCGTTGCTTCGTAATGGGCTGATTTGGATCCACTAGTTTAATGCTATGGTTAGACTTTGCCTTAATTCTTCTTTTGTAGTTGCGGATGCTTGCGAGAGGGGTTAATCATAAGTGGGATGCTTGTACAAGTAAGGGCAGTACCCAAGCGCCGGTCCACCCACATATCAAACTATCAAAGTAACGAACGCAAATCATATGAACGTGATGAAAACTAGCTTGACAGAAATTCCCATGTGTCCTCGGGAGCGTTTTACCTCCTATAAGACTTTGTCCAGGTTTATCCCTTGCTACAAAAGGGATTGGGCCACTTTGTTGCATCGTTGTTGCTTTTGTTACTTGCTACTTGCTACGAATCACTTGCCACACAACTACTTGTTACCGATAATTTCAGTGCTTGCAGATATTATCTTGCTGAAACCACTTGTTAGATCCTTGTGCTCCTCGTTGGGTTCGACACTCTTACTTATCGAAAGGACTACGATAGATACCCTATACTTGTGGGTCATCACACCACTTGATGATCATACATTTATTCATAATGGGGGTGTTGAGAATACCCAATCCTCTAAGGCGTTTGGGTCGACACATGGTCAGCCATTGGACAACCGTGTACTTACAATGATTATCGGGCACGTTGCAAAAAAACGCACCCTGATGTTTGTCAAAACCCGCATGAGGTCCCTCCTGAAGTGTGTAGAACCCATATGTACATGATCAGGGAGGATAAACAAGCATTAATAAGGCAAGGTTTGCCTACAGTTGAGTTATACCTCCCACGCCAGGGAAGCACCCGATTGCCAACCTTAGTGATAGTAGGTGCAAACTCTTTAGCATAGATCTTAAAGGGGGAAATGGGGATTCCAAGGTACTTGAAAGGGAAGGCCCCCAGCTTATAGTTTAGAATATGAGCAACCATAGTAGCCTCAGCAAGGGTGACACCCGTAGTAATGACTTCACTTTTAGCGAAGTTGATCTTAAGCCCCAAGGCAACCTTGAAATAGAGAAGGATACGTTTCAGATTAGTGAGGCAAGTCTCATTCAGCTCCACCAGAATAATTGTGTTGACCTCATATTGCGAGTGGGAGATACCCCAAGGGAGAAGGTGAGAAATCACATGAGTGATATGACCAGCATACGTCACACGGGATAAGATACAAGAAATGGCATGAGCGATCAAATTGAAAAGTAGGGGGAGATCGAATCTCCTTGCCTTAGGCCTCTACCGTTGGCAAAGAAATTTCTTGGTTTTCCATTCACAGCCATCGACATGTGCCCACTCGACACCAGTTGCATGATACGATGCACATAGGCTCCATCAAAGCCTTTTGCAAGAAGAACATCTTGAAGGAAATCCTGGCTGACAGAGTCATGCACTTTCTCAAAGTCGAGCTTCACAATGAGGGTGTTGTTGTTTGATTTATGAAGGTCATCAATAATTTCATGAAGGCTAAGGATGCCATCGAGGATAAAGCGCCCTTAATGAAAGTTGACTAAGTATGACTAATAACTCTATGAGCCACAAGAGATAGCAAGTAGTAAAGCCCTTCATTGGGAATTTTGCTAATTTTTTGATGAGCGCAATAGGGCAAAAGAGGGAGACAAATGAGCCCCTTTGATCTTAGGGATGAGGGTCCGGACCGTGTAGTTGAGTCTAGATATGTCCAAAGTCCCCATGCAAAAGCCCCGCACAAGCGAACACACGAGGCCTCCAAGGACAAGCCAATATTTTTTGAAGAAAGAGACACACAACCCGTCTGGCCTAGGAGTAGATTTATACTCAGAGGTCATGACCTAGGCCTCAACCTCATCCTTAGACAGAGTGAACATTAAATCATCATTCTCCATGCTAGAGACACAATCTCTTTCGTGCCGGAGAGAGAGAGAGAGAGAGAGTTGGAGAAGCAAAGGCCAACTACCAGTTTTCAGCCAAAAGAGAGGATAAGAAGTACTGAACATGGGACAAAATCAGTTCTGGGTCAGAAGTTCTCTCGTTATTGATCAAAAGATTGTCAATGATGCATTGCCACCTCCTCTGATGTCGCGCAAGTGCAAAGGGTTGTTGTAACGCTTTCTTTGTGATAAATAGAGTGTCAAACCCACAAGGGGGTTATAGGAAGGCACCACAAACCTCGCAACTGTTTTATCACTTTCACGCACACATGTACGCACCCAAACCGGAGTTCGGAGATAGTCTACTCTATAAGTTTCTAGTGAAACTGGAATAAAAGGGTAATTAACTAAACTACAAACATAAAGGTAAAATCAAGAATAAAAAGAGTCTAAGTTAGTAGTGAAGGTGCTTGAGTAGTAAGGCGTTCTCGAGGGTTCGAGAATCACTAGCACATATATGAAATATTGAATTCTCTATTCATGGTCGAATGCATAACTGGGCAGAACCACGTATGCACACATTCTACTCTAAGATAGACTTTATGCCACACATGCCACCATCAGTCTCGTCCATAGGGTTTCAACTCATGATAATTTAGGGCAACCCCGTTGACACAACCTCTCTAAGGGTTCTTCGTGCTCCCCTATCAATTGTGTCGGTGAGGAATCAAATGCATTTACTGTCACCTCTAATTACCCCAATGCCCCAACCCTTCACAATGAGAGTAGTTCCTCTACGACCTATATGGAAATAGTGTGAGGGAAGCCACATGTCAACACTCGGGAGAACACTAACTCGAATCATGAACAAAAGATATTGGATCGCATCATGAAGCATATAGGGTTAAACTATGTCCTCAAGAACTAGTAAACTACTCATACAAGTTAACGATACACATATGTGACACAGTCAAGTTACAAGCTGACATAGTGTCGGTGAAGGGAGGAGGCATGGCGGTGACGATGGTGATGGAGGTACCACGATGAAGATGATGGTGGTGGTGGCACCGTCATGGTGGAGAGGGCGCTGGCCTGAAGGCCGGTGCTCACGTGGTGGAGTCTCCTCTTCTTTCTTTGGATCTTGTCCCTCTTCTATGGTGGTGGATGGAGCAACAATGGAGATGGAGATGGATGTGTTCTTGGTGAATGCGATGAGATGGAATGAGATGTGATGATTGTGGCTAGGGTTGAGGTGGTCTATATATGGAGCCTCCTAATACGTCTCCAACGTATCTATAATTTTTGATTGTTCCATGCTGTTATATTATCATTCTTGGATGTTTTATAATCATTTCATAGCAATTTTATATCAATTTTTTGGACTAACCTATTGACATAATGCCTAGTGCCAATTGTTATTTTTTACTATTTTTTCCTTCGCAGAAAATCCATATCAGATGAGGTCCAATTACCACGAAACTTTACAGAGTTTTTTTGGACCAGATGGCAACTTGGGAACCAAGAACGAGTAGCAAACAAGGCCCATGGGCCCACTAGACATCAGGGCACACGAGAGGTCCCTAGAACGGCATGGTGTCTAGTGGGGCCCTCAGGAAGCTTCTCCACTACCTCTGAGCTATATAAATACCCCAATATTAAGAAAACCCTAGAGGAGTCGACGAAAAATGGTTTCAGCTGCCGCAAGTTCCAGAGCCACGAAATCCAATCTAGAGCCCAATCCGAAGAGGAACACGATCACGGAGGGGTTCACCATCCTCATTGGTGCTCCTCCAATGATGCGTGAGTAGCTCATATCAAGCGTACCGGTCCGCACGCAGTAGCTAGACGGCTTTCTCTCTCGTTTTGTTTCTCAATACAATGGTCTCTTGGAGATCCATATGATGTAACTATTTCTTTTGTGGTGTGTTTGTTGAGATCCGATGAATTGTGAGTTTATGATCACATCTATGAAAACATATTCATGCTTGATTATTATAGCCTCATATTTCTTATCCGATATTTTGTTTTTGTGTGGCTAACTTGATCTTTTATGTTGCAATGGGAGAGGTGCTTTGTGATGGGTTCAATCTTCCGGTGCTCAATCTCAGTGATAGAAAGAGACATGACACGCATGTATCGTCGCTATCAAGGATAAAACGATGGGGGTATATTATTACATGTATAGTTCTTGTCTACATCATGTCATCATTCTTAAGGCATTACCCCGTTTCTCCATGAACTCACTACACTAAATGCATGTTGGATGGCGGTTAATGTATGGAGTAATAGAAGTATATGCAGGCAGAAGTCGGCCTACTTATCATGGACGTGATGCCTATATACATGATCATTGTCTTGAATATCATCATAATTATTTGCCTTTCTATCAATTGCCCAACAATAATTTGTCTACCCACCGCTTACTATTTTCTCGAGAGAAGCCACTAATGAAATCTACATCCCCCGGGTCTACTTCACATCATCTATTTGCAATATGTACTTTGCTATTTGTGTTTTTACTTTATTTTATCTTTTGTTTCTAGATCTGTATTATCAAAAAACCCAAAAATACCTTGTTGCGTTCTATTTGCTATCACTCTTATTTGCATCTATCAATCTATCCTTACTTTACCCACAAGGGATTGACAACCCCTCTACGCGTTGGGTTGCGAGGATTTGCTATTTTGTGCAGGTTTTGCTTACATAGTCTTGTGGATCTTCCTACGGGATTGATACCTTGGTTTCTTAACTCAGGGAAATACTTGTCGTAGCTGTGCTCCATCACCCTTTAAGCTTGGAGGGAAACCAACACACCTGCGAGGAGTCAAGATTTCTAGCGCCGCTGTCGTGGAAGCTCAAGTCAAGATCCGTTAGGTTCCTACATACAAATCCCATCTCCTTGCAATTACATTAGTTTTCATTTGCCTCTCGTTTTCCTCTCCCCCACTTCACAAAAAAATGCCTTTTTATTTGCCTTCCTTCCCTTGTCGTTTTCTTGCCGGATCTCTTGCTTGCTTGTGTTCTTGCTTGCATAGTCGCGATGACTCAAGAAAACACTAAGTTGTGTGTTTTTTCCAATACCAATAACAATGATGTTATGAGCACTCCCATTGATCCTCCTGCCACTAGTGCGGATTCCTATGATATTAATGCCGCTTTGCTGAATCTTGTTATGAAAGAGCAATTTTTCGGTACTCCTAACGAGGATGCCGCGTCTCATCTAAACACTTTCATAGAATTGTGTGATACACGAAATAATAAAGATGTGGACAATGATATTGTCAAGATGAAATTATTTCCGTTATCTTTTGTGTGATCGTGCTAAAATCTGGTGTTCATCTTTGCCACAAAATAGTTTCGATTCTTGGAACAAGTACAAAGATGCTTTTATACAAACTATTTTCCTCCCGTGAAAATTATTTCTCTTAGAAATCAGATTATGAATTTTAAACAACTTGAGCATGAGCATGTTGCCCAATCTTGGGAAAGGATAAAATTGATGATAAGAAACTGTCCAACTAATGGTTTGAATTTGTGGATGATCATACATTTTTTATGCGGGATTGAATTTCGTTTTCAAAAAATCTTTTAGATTCCGATGCGGGTGGTACTTTTGTGGAAATTAATTTGGGTGATGCTACTAAGTTTTTTGATAATATTATGGCTAATTATTCAAAACAACATACTAAAAGGCTCCTGCTAGTAAAAAGGTTAATTCTATTGAAGAAATTGATGCATTGAGTGACAAAGTTGATGCTCTTATGAAATTGGTTGCTAGTAAGCATGCTCCTATTGATCCTAATGATGTGCCTTTGTCTACTTTGATAGAGCAAAATAATGATCTCGTAGATGTGAATTTTGTCTCGCGAAACAATTTTAACAACAATGCTTATAGGAACAATTTTAATACTAGGCCGTATCCTGGAAGTTCTTCAAATAATTATGGTAATTCCTATGGTAATTCTCATAATAATAATGCTAGGATACTCTATGGTCTTGGGAGTAATATTAAGGAATTTATCGATGCGCAAAAAAGTTTAATTACTACGATAGAAGAAAAGTTGAATAAGATTGATGATATGTGTAGAAGCATTGATAGAATTTCGCATGATGTAGAAAATCTCAAGAATATTTTTTTTCTAACGTTGATATTAATGAATCAATTAAATCTTTATATGTTTCCATAGATTAAAGTAAGAAAAGAACCACCATGCTTAGAGCTAAAAGAGAATATTTAGAAAGAGCGTTTCCAAATTTCTTTCATAAAAATGATGAAGAGATTAAAATGATTGGTGTTTCTTCTATTGATTCCATGTTTAATAATATTAAAATTAATGATGAGGGAACTAAATAAGTTTCAACTTTATATAGAGGGCGTTCCCATGATTTGGAGGGTGAAAATCTTATTGAAAAAATTCCCAAAAGTGGGATTGAAGAGGTAAAAACTTTAGCTAGCGATGCACCCACAATTTTGGATTGTATTTTTTTTTAATTTTGATAGATTCTCTTTGATTCATTGTATTTCTATGTTGCAATCTATGATAAATTCACTCAATGCCTATGAACGAAATAAAGCTTTTACTAAACATATTTCGGATGCGGTGATAAAAGTTTTAAAAGAAAAGTTAGAGCTAGAGAATTCAATTCCTAGAAAATTACATGATGAATGGGAACCCATCATTAAGGTCAAAATCAAGAGTTTTGAGTGCTATGCTTTATGTGATTTGGGTGCTAGTTTTTCCACAATTCCATAATCTCTTCATGATGTGCTTGGTCTCACTAATATTGAAGAATGCTATCTCAATTTGCACTTGGCAGATTCTACTATTAAAAACATATGGGAAGAATTAATGATGTTCTTATTCTTGCAAATAGGAATTATGTGCCGATAGATTTCATTGTTCTTGATATTGAGTGCAATCCTTCTTGTTCAATAATTCTTGGTAGACCGTTCTTGCGTACTATAGGGTCCGTGATTGATATGAAAGAAGGGAACATTAAATTTCAGTTTCCTCTAAGAAAAGGCACGAAACACTTCCCTATAACTAAAATTAAACTACCATATGAATCAATCATGAGGGAAACCTATGGATCAATCTCTAAGGACGACATCACTTAAAATTTATCCTATATGCCTAGTTAGGGGCGTAAAACGATGGCGCTTGTTGGGAGGCAACCCAATGAATAAAATTTATTTTCACTTTTGCTTTCTATTCTTGAGTGTTTGCACAATTATGGTACTATTATAATTGTGGTTTTTGTGTTTTATTTAGTGTTTGTACCAAGCAAAGTCTTTGGGATCATGTGGGGTATTAGTTGCTTTAATCCTATTGTAAAACATAAGCTTTTGCGTCCATTAGAGAAAATCCTAAAAAACACATAAATATTAAAAGTGTGTGAATTTATTACACAAGATTAATTTACAAGTTACCTACGTTGTCCTAATTATTTCAAATTTATAGAATTACAGAAGTATAAGTAAATTTCGAATATTTACAGATCATTCGTTTTTAATAGATTTTATTTTCTTTGTGTTATGTGCTTATTTTAATTATTCTATGGTTTATATCGGGGGGGGGGGGCATAAGCCATGGTAAAGTTAGAATACGGTAGGTATAATGCAAAAACAAAATTAGAATGGGTTTTCAACATTACCTATAGAAAATTTTGGTTTTCTTATACTAAAGGATCTCATGAAATTTTGTTGAGTTTTATGTGATTAAAATTTTCAAGTTTTGAGTGAGATAACAATGGATGATGGAATAAGGAGTGTTAAAAGCCTAAGCTTGGGGATGCCCCATGGCACCCCAAGGCAATATATAAGGAGTAACAAGCAGCTAAGCTTGGGGATGCCCCGGAAGGCATCCCCTCTCTCTTCTAGAAACCATCAGTAATTTTACTTGGAGCTATATTTTTATTCGTCACATATCATGAGTTTTGCTTGGAGCGTCTTGTATCATTTGTGTCTTTTCTTTATTTGCTGGTTAGTTTGTCATAATAACCCTTGTTTAACACACCCAATTGAGAGAGATAAATTATGCTATGATTTTTTAGAATCGCTCTTTATGCTTCACTTAATTCTTTTGAGCCATGGAATTGCTCAAGTACTTCACTTAGCTATTTTTGAGCATGGTGATGCTGTTATTTTGAAGAAATTTACTCTCATGCTTCACTTAGATTATTTTGGGAGTTGGTGAAATTTTGAAGAAATCCTCTCTTGCTCCACTTATATAATTTTAAGAGTTGAAAATTTTAAAGAAACTTGTGCTCTCGTGCTTCACTTATACTTGTTTGAGAACTTGTTATTTGCATTGGCAATTTGCTTTAAATGAAAATTTGTTCCAAAGTGTCGACTATACAAGAAAGACATAATAAAAACTTTCATGAAGATCATTGGGCATTAAACTTGATTCTTTGCAATAGTTTTGCGATATGAAGATAGTAATATGTGAGTTATGTTGATGGGTAATTATGCTCTAGAAAGAATATTGGTGTTAAGGTTTCTGATTCCCTATGCATGCACATGAATTCAATAACTATGCTATGAAATTACATCCTACTTGTGTTGCATTATTCGGTGTTAGTTATGTTTAACATTCACTTATGATGATTTTTGTTCCTTGGTTGGGTGCTTCTCGATCTATTTGCTGGCCTTCACTTGTGCTAAGCAGGAATACTGCTTGTGCATCCAAAACCTAAACCCAAAGTTGTGCCAAATGAGTCCACCATACCAACCTATATGTAGTATTTCAACGCTGTTCCAAGTAAATTTGCAAGTGCCAACTCTAATATTGAAAATAAAATTCTGTCTTGTGTGCCCGTACCGCTCATGAAGCAGGGAGGGGTGGCCAGTATCTTCCATGTTAAATAGGTTATTCTCGAGATGAGTGTTTATTCACTTGCCATTGCACGAGAGTATGGTGGTAATAGGGATGCCCAGTCCCAAAAAGAAAAGAAAATTATTTTATGTTTTCAAATAATAAATTCCTTGGAAAGTGTTGGTATGGATGGCACTCGTGGATATGGCTAGCCATGGAATGTGAAAGAATGGTGGAAAATGAATAAACTGTATTTTCAGTTTGGGAACCACTAACAATTTGTTTAGCATGTAGGATATTGGAAACTCTTAGTTGTTCTCATTGACAGGAAAAGCGTGCCACCCAAAAAAAATCTAAGTTTTTCACTCTGAGCTATGGCACCTCTACAAATCCCTGCTTCCCTCTGTGAAGGGCCTATCTATTTACTTTATGCAATTTTTATTTTTGAATTTTAGTCTCCATCTTCTCTTATAAAGCCACAACTAAGGAACACCATTATCACACTTGAGTATTGGATGTAGTTAATGTTTGAGTGTGTTGCATGAATGGATCAATGATAGAGCATGATGGGCTAGGGATAACGTTCTTTAGCAATGATATTTTGAAAGACTTTTGCTTGCTGATATGCTCGAGTATTGAAATTTTCATGTAAAATTATAGACTATTGTATTGCATCATCTATAAGTCCATATGTCCATGTTGAAAGAAAAATAATATGATGAACATGTGAGGCACCATTCCACATCAGAAAATTCTGTTTTTATCATTTACCTACTCAAGGACGAGTAGGAATTAAGCTTGGGGACGTTGATACGTCTCCAACTTATCTATAAGTTTTTATTGTTCCATGCTATTATATTATCATTCTTGGATGTTTTAGAATCATTTTATAGCAATTTTATATCAAGTTTGGGACTAACCTATTGATATAGTGCCTAGTGCCAGTTGATATTTTTTTGCTATTTTTTCCTTCATAGCAAATCCATATCAGATGAGGTCCAATTTCCACGCAACTTTTTGGAGATTTTTTTGGACCAGAAGGAAACTTGGGAACCAAGAATGAGCAGCAGACAAGGCCCAGGGGGGCACTAGACATCACGACACGCTAGAGGCCCCTCGCGCGACCTGCTGTCTAGTGGTCCCCTCGGAAAGCTTCTCCACCGCCTCTGATCTCTATAACTACCCCAATATTCAAAAAACCCTAGAGGATTCGACAAAAAATTATTTCACCCGCTCCAATTTCCAAAGCCACGAAATCCAATCTAGAGCCCGTTCCGGGGAGGAACATGATCACGGAGGGGTTCACCATCCTCATTGATGCTCCTCCATGATGCGTGGGTAGTTCATATCAGACCTATGGGTCTGAGGAAGTAGCTAGATGGCTTTCTCTCTCGTTTTTTCTCAATACAATGGTCTCTTGGAGATCCATATGATGTAACTTTTTCTTTTGTGGCGTGTTTGTTCGGATCCGTTGACTTGTGAGTTTATGATCAGATATATGAAAACATATTCATGCTTGATTATTATAGCCTCATATTTCTTCTATGATATTTGGTTTTTTGTCTGGCCAACTTGATCTTTTATCTTGCAATGGGAAGAGGTGCTTTGTGATGGGTTTGATCTTGCGGTGCTAAATCTCAGTGACAGGAAGAGACATGACTCGCATGTATTGTTGCTATCAAGGATAAAACAATGGGGTCTATTCCTACATGAATAGATCTTGTCTACATCATGTCATCATTCTTAAGGCATTACTCCATTTCTACATGAACTCAATACACAAGATGCATGCTGGATAGCGGTTGATGTGTGGAGTAATAGAAGTATATGCAGGCAGAAGTCGGTCAACTTATCTTGGGCGTGATGCCTATATACATGATCATTGTCTTGAATATCGTCATAATTATTTGCACTTATATAAATTGCCCAACAGTAATTTGTCTACCCACCGCTTACTATTTTGTTGAGACAAGCCACTAATGAAATCTACGGCCCCCGGGTGTACTTCACACCATCTATTTGCAATCTCTACTTTGCTATTTGCATTTCTACTTTATTTGATCTTTTATTTTCATCTCTATATTATCAAAATACCCAAAAATACCTTGTTGTGTTCTATTTTCTATCACTCTTATTTGCATATATTAATATATCCTTACTTTACCCGCGAGAGATTGACAACCCCTTTATGCGTTGGGTTGCGAGGATTTGCTATTTGTGTGCATGTGCTGCTTACATAGTCTTGTGGATCTTCCTACTGGATTGATACCTTGGTTTCTTAAGTCGGGGAAATACTTGTCGTCGCTATGCTACATGACCTTTAAGCTTGGAGGTAAACCAACGCACCTGCGAGGAGTCACCTCCCTAGCCTCCTCTCTTGATGGGCTTCATCCAAGGGCTCAAGATGAGCCAAATCCTCTCCCAATCTTTTATTTATGAGCCAAGGATTTCGTGGGATCATACAGGGATGAAATCAGTGATGAATCACGCCTCAAAGGGCAACTTTCGAAGCTGAGTGCATGTCAAACAACCGTCAAAACGACTATGTGCGGTCGTTTGGAACATCATCTTTCTCCGTGTCCTCCTTCGGTAAATCGGTCGCAACTTCTTCATACAAACTGGGAATTTGACATTCTTGGGCTCATTTGATTCGTGTGAATGACGCCGATCCATTCTTGGTCTTAGATCTTGATTTGGCACTCTTCGAGAAAAACAATTTTTCCGACCTCCGAAATGGCTAAGTGTGGCCGCTCGGTGACTCCGTATCAAACCCATCCTTGGTTCTTTCATCGTGATTGGTCCTAGATTGCTCCAACCTATGTGTAGACACAATAAAAAAACTAATAAAAACTAAATCAAACACTGAATGTACAATGCCCACAAAGATAAGTGCAAATACGAGTAAACATGCATAATGGACAACTATTTGGTTCAATGGGACATGATATATAAAGAGAACATGCAACATACGAGCTCCAAAATGCGTAAAATATAGATGTATCATCCCCCCCACACACACACGCTTAAACCTTGTTCGTCATCGAGTAAGAAGGTTCGCTACCAAAAGCTCACTGCTACTAACTCTAAATCATACATTGAACCAAACCCCAAAAGTGATATCCATGATCATCGTGCAAGCTTGCAAAAGTAAACGAGCATGGGAGTAATACAAGCTATCCTCTTATTTGCATTGCCATAGAGGTCAAGAACGAGGAAAGTATTTTTGTGGAGCCCAAATTCCCATTTCCAAAGGTTTAGAGAGAAGGTCAATATTATGTCAGGAACAAAGCAGTAACTGTCATATACAAAGGAAATCAAGCATTAGCAGTCGCTTTAAAAACTCCAACCTGAGGCATACCACGTACAATAGCAAGATTGCATGTTTGCATTATTAAACTGCTCAACTACCTATGCAGCACTGAGCCAAACCTATGCCTCACACTTAAGGGAATGATAGAAAATGGTTGAGGTTTTGAGGAGTCAAAAACAAAGAAAGCTTGCATCAATGCACCTGACCACTAGGCTATGGAGAAGACCTTATGATCGATGTCAATGCAATGAGTAGTGATCACCATGCACCTAGGATGCAGACAAAGCTATGCATATGTGAAAGGTATCCTATGGACTAAGTGGGAGTGCATCCAACTTGCTTGCTCATGAAGACCTTGAGGTTTTAAGGATGATCACCATAGGAATATACAAGCCAAGTTGTATAGTCTAGGTTCCCCATTAGTATGAAACATATGAAGCTCATGAAACTTTCTACTTGACAATGCATGACATTGTGCTACTTTGAAGCACAAGTGTATACTAAAAAGTATAATGGGGTTGTTCCTTCTCTCTTCCTCACCTTTTTCTCTTTCTTTTTCTCTCTATTTTTATTTGTTTTTTGTGGCACCTCCTTCGTGCATGTTTTATTTTGTATCTCTCTCTCTATCTTTTATTTTTTTCATAGGAGAAACACCTTACAATGATGACTAATACACTTTGCAATTATTCACTTCAAGTGAATGTAATCATAACTCAAAACTAAAAACTTGAGGGAAACTCTATATGATGATGCCTCTCGCAATGTACCACTATGTGCAATGACCAGGCGTAGCATAAACATGAAGAAAATGGGCAAGCCATGGAAATGTCGAGCTAGCCATATTATGATCATGCAAGGTGTCTTAGTTTTGTCACGATAGGTGTCCTCGTGGAAGGGCTAAGTCTAGGAGCCATCACAACTAGGTGGTTGCTTGAACGGGGTTGATCAGGAATGAAAGACATGAGTTTACCCACATTCGGCCTCTCGCGATGGAGGTAAAGACCTACTTCCTGCTTGGCTGATATTGATGATGATCTCGAATACAAGGGTGCAAAATCGCTAACCTAGCTCTCGAGATATTATAACTTGGATTTCCCCTCTGAATGACCCGGAGCTTCCCCTTATATTTTTGGATAAGCCGACGGTCTTACAATGATTTTGCACCTTACAAGACATCTACTCCTACTCAAAGTGGGTCTGTTTCTAAGCCGGCCATGACTTCGTCGGCTTACACCAACCATAGTATGACTTGGATCCTCCTTGGCCGGTCGATGACCCGTCCTCCTCAACTCTTTGACCTGACGAGGCCAAGTACATGGGCCGACTTATAATTGGGACCGTTCCTCGGTTGACCCGTTCTAACGGTAGGCTTATGTCCTAGGGAATATCCACAACAGTAGCCCCCAGGTTACTTTGGATTTATCCATGGTAAGCTCGTTTCCCGCCATGTTATCAAGCCTTGCATTTCATCAAGTGTCATGTCATGATGACAATCCTTTGGTACTTCAACAGTCGACGACATCTGTATCCCATTAAATCTAGGATATCCCGATCCTGCTGCCGTGACGCCTCAGGTCCCGCACCCGCTCCTTATAAATATCCTGTGGGTTTTTCAGGGTTCATTTCCCCCTCACCCGTGCGCCTCTTCTTCTTCCTCAAGCTTCTCTTCCTCAAACCCCTTGAGGACTCATAGCAGTCACCACCATCAAGCTTTATCGGAGGTCTTCTTCGCCATCTATGTCAGCCGCGGTGGTCTATAGGTTGTCCCCGAGTGCGATCTTGTCCACCGTTCTCTTCCATGAGATTTGTAAGCTTTCCACCATCTACCTGAGTTGCGGTATAAATCCTTTGAATTCCTTATAGTTCGTCGCTCTTCCTCGATTTCTTCAAGTTCTTCAACACCTTTAGATCGTAATTCGTCTGCCTTGTAAGCTTAGATCTCTCCAATCCATATTTTGAAGTCAAAACTATCATTACTCATGCCGTAGATGCATATCTATCTTCCCAGGATCAACGGAAACCAACACTATCATGTCGCTAGGTTTTTTACCTTATTTATTTGGTATTTTTAATGTCTTTACTAGATCTTTAGAAACTATATAATCCTTCGAATAGTGTTTTCCTCTCATGATAGTTTTTAGAAATGACCAAGTATTGTTTGTTGTAGCATTGCCTTCACTCATAAGCCGCCTGAAAAAAATGAAACTGGCTTGTCTCTTTGTCGATTGTAGTTTCATTCATGAGCCGTCTCTCGTGTAGCATAACCGACTTATTGCCACATTGTTGCCTTCAACCATCCTTGCCGGGTCATGCGGTAGTCCCTGTTCGCTCATTTTGTTTAGTGTTGCTTTGTAGTTGTGTCAGCTTATGCACTTCAAGAGCATGACTCTGCTGATGCAACAAAAGACCTTCCAACGGCGCCAGAAACACGTGCTGACGGGAGACTGTTCTTGATACTCCTCAGCAATGACACCAGGAATCCTTCTGCTACGGCTACGCCTTTAGGAACTTCCTAGGAAAATATGCAAAGGATTTCCCCATGGCCTTGGAGCCTTGCGTTGGTGTTCCCTCGAAGCGGAAAGGGTGATGTAGCGCAGCGGCTGTAAGTATTTCCCTCAGTTTTGAGAACCAAGGTATCGATCCAGTGAAGGAGTATCACAAGTGCCTACACAAACACAAAACGCTTGCTCCCAACGCTATGAAGGGGCTGTCAATCCCTTATAGATTGTTTGCCAAGTGAGAAATGAAAGCAACAAAGTAACAAAGCAAAGTAAAAGCGGAGGTGTAAACGATAGGTGTGAATAGACCCGGGGGCTGTACTGTTTACTAGTGGCTTCTCTCATGAAAGCAAGTAGACGGTGGGTGAACGAATTACTGTCGAGCAATTGATAGAACCGCGCAAAGTCGTGACGTCATCTATGGCAATGATTATATCTATAGGCATCATGTCCAAAACAAGTAGGCCGATACTTTCTGCATCTACTACTATTACTCCACACGTCGACCGCTATGCAGCATGCATCTAGTGTATTAAGTACAAAAGAACAGAGTAACGCCTTAAGCAAGATGACATGATGTAGATGGACAATCTCATATCTACGACAAAGCCCACCTTGTTACCCTTGATGGAAACAACACGATGTTTGCCTTGCTGCCCCTACTATCACTGGGAAAGGTCACCACATGGTAAGAACCCAAAACCAAGCACTTCTCCCATTGCAAGAATCATAGATCTAGTTGGCCAAACAAAACCTAAGACACGGAGAGACTTACAAGGATATCAAATCATTCATATAAGAAATCAGCAAAGACTAGAATATACTCCCTCCGTTCCAAAATATAAGACCTTTTAGGGATTTCACTAAGAGACTACATACGGAGCAAAATGAGTGAATCTATACTCTAAAATATGTCTATGTACATCCATATGTAGTTTATAGTATAATCTCTAAAAGGTCTTATATTTAGGAACGGAGGGAGTATATCATAGATAATCTGATCACAAATCCACAATTCATCGGATCTCGACAAACACACCGCCAAAGAGGATTACATCAGATAGATCTCCATGAAGATCATGGAGAACTTTGTATTGAAGATCCAAGAGAGAGAAGAAGCGATCTAGCTACTAACTACGGACCCGTAGGTCTAAAGTGAACTACTCACGAGTCATTAGAGGGGCGATGATGTTGATGAAGAAGCCCTCCAACTCCAAAGTCCCCTCCGGCATGGCACCGGGAAGGGTCTCCAGATGAGATCTCGCGGAAACAGGAACTTGCGACGGCGGAACTCTCGATCTAGGTTTCTTTCTGGAGGTTTCTGAATTTATAGGACCATATGGCGGTGGAGTTGCATCAAGTTGGCCCTCGAGGGGCCCACAAGCTTGATTGGCACGACCTAGGGGGGGGGGTCGCGGCGACAGGGCTTGTGGCGCCCTCGGGACCCCCCGCCGGTATCTTTTTCTTCCGGTATTTTTGATATTTTCCATAAAAAATCATCGCGAAAGAATTATTCCGTTTGGACTCCGTTCCAAAATCAGATCTGAAAAGAGTCAAAAACAGAGAAAAAACAGGAACTAGCACTTGGCACTGAGTTAATAAGTTAGTCCCAGAAAAAGATATAAAAGGTAAACAAAACATCCAAAGTTGACAAGATAACATCGTGAAACCATCAAAAATTATAGATACGTTTGAGACGTATCAAGCATCCCCAAGCTTAACTCCTGCTCGTCCTCGAGTAGGGAAGTGATAAAGAATGAATTTTTGATGCTTTCATGCTACCTAGCATAGATGTCCTTTGTAACACCTCTTATGTGACGTGAATGTTCAGATCCATTAGATTCAAAACAATAGTTTGCTATTGATGTGGAGACAATAATACTTCAAGCAAACTAGCGAAGTAATCATGAACTTTCAAAATAACAAGGCCAAAAGAAAGTTATCCCTACAAAATCATATAGTCTGGCTATGCTCTATCATCATTGCACAACGAATTTAAATCATGCACAACCCCGGTATTAGCCAAGTAATTGTTTTCATACCTTTACTTTCTCAAAAAATTTCAACTCTCACGCAATACATGAGCGTGAGCCATGGTTTTAGCACTATAAGTCGTGTGGAGTGTGGTGGAGGTTGCAAGACAAACAAGGAGAAGATGATCACATTAACTAGGCCTATCAATGAGCTGTGGAGATGCTCATCAATAGATATCAATGTGAATGAGTAGGGATTGTCATACAAATGATGCACTAGAGCTATGAGTATGTGAAGGCTCTTAAAGAAAACTAGTGGGTGTGCATCCAACTTGCTTGCTCACGAAGACCTAAGGCAATTTTGAGGAAGCCTATCATTGGAATATACAAGCCAAGTTATATAATGAAAATTCCCCACTAGCTATATGGTGGTGACAAAACGAGAGACTCTCAATCATGAAGATCATGGTGCTTAATATGCACAAGTGTGGAAAGGTTGTAGCATTGTCCCTTCTCTCTTTTTCTCTCATTTTTTTGGATGGGCTCTTTGGCCTCTTTTTTTGGTGGGCATCCTTGGCCTCTTTTATTTCCTCACATGGGACAATGCTCCATCAATGATGATCATCACACTTACAACTCAGAACTTAGAGCAACGATGACTATATATGAAATGCCTTCGGTAGTGTATCGTGACAATGATCTAGCATGGCATAGACATAAATGGAAACATCATGCTAGCTAATTATGATCATGCAATGGCAATGTAGACGTGGTGGCACATGTCATGGTGGTAGTTGCATGGCAATATATCTCGGAATGACTTTGAAAAAGCCATAGTAGGTAGGTATGGTGGCTGTTTTGAGGGAGGCTAATGGTGGGTTTTGTGCACCGGCGAAAGTTGCACGACACTAAAGAAGATAGTGATGGTGAAAGGTGAAAGTGCATCTAAACCATGGACTCAATATTAGTCATGAAGAACTCATATACTTGTTGCAAAAGTTATATTAGTAATCGAAACAAAGCATTCAACGCATACTCCTAGGGGAAGGGTTGGTAGGTATAAACCATCGCGTGATCCCGACCGCCACACAAAGGATGACAATCAATAGACTAATCATGCTCAGACTTCATCACATAGCGGTTCACCATACGTGCATGCTATAGGAATCAATCACTTCAACACAAGTATTTCTAGATTCACAACACCTTACTAATATAACTTTAATATTACCATAACCACATCTCAAAACTAGTTGAGATGAATCAAACTTCTCTAACTATTCAATGCACATGAAGGTGGAAGTTTTCGTATCCCTTTGGATAACAACCCCTTTGAGACTACTTTCATAGCATAGATCAGCTGCCAAGCCACGCACCACCGTGCTCTAAAAGATATAAGTGAAGCACATACAGCAAAATCAACTAGCTCAAAAGATATAAGTGAAGCACATGTGAGCTGAATTGTCTACCAAAGGATATAAGTGAAGCTCGACAAAATCATGGTGAGTGCATGTCTCTCTCTCTCTAGGTGTGCAGCATGGATGATTGTGACACAACAAAAATAAAAGACTCCTATGATACAAGACGCTCCAAGCAAAACACATAACATGTGGTGAATAAAAATATAGCCCCAAGTAACGTTACCGATGGATTGAAGACGGGAGAGGGGATGCCTTCCCGGGGCATCCCCAAGCTTAGGCTTTTACGACATCCTTGAATCTCTTGGGGTGCCTTGGGCATCCCCAAGCTTGATCTCTTGCCACTCTTTATCTTTTTGTCCATAAGAACTTCACCCAAAACTTGAAAACTTCACAACACGAAACTTAAATAGAAACTCGTGATAACATTAGTATAAGAAAGCAAACCACCACTTCCTTAGGTACTGTAGAAAACTTGAATTCTACTTGTGCTGATGTTGGGTTACTGTATTTTCAATCTTCCATGGCTAATACCCCACGATACTATCCATAGTTTCATCAAAATAAGCAACCAACACAACAAAAACAGAATCTGTTAACAACAGAGCAGTCTGTATACTTCGTATACTTCTGGTACTTCCAAAACTTCTGAAAAATTGCGAAATCCTGAAGTATTTGCGTAGCAATCAGCAGCAAAAAGAATCAACTCAAAAACTCTTACAGAAAAAAGTGAAAATTCTTTTCGTGAGCAGAAAGTTTCTGTCTTTTCCAGCATGACCAAACGATCATCGCCAAGACTAATCATAACGGTTTTGCTTGGCACAAACGCAAAAAGAAACACAAAAAACACAATCATAACAGAATTATGAAAGTGTGGACAACACAAAAGAGAAAGAAAAAGGATAGATTCGTTGGGTTGCCTCCCAACAAGCGCTATTGTTTAACGCCCTTAGCTAGGCATAAGGTGATGGAATCACGTATAGTCATCTTTGGTGCTCAAACCATAAGTAGCACTCATCATAGATTCATAAGGCAATCTTATTTTCTTTCTTGGAAAGTGCTCCATGCCCTTCTTTAAGGGAAATTGAAATCTAACATTCCCTTCCTTCATATCGATGATAGCACCAATAGTCCTTAGGGAAGGTCTACCAAGAATAATGGGACATGAAGGATTGCACTCTATGTAAAGTACAATGAAATCCACGGGTACATAGTTCTTATTTGCAACAATAAGAACATCATCGATCCTTCCCATGGGTTTCTTGACAATAGAATCCGCAAGATGCAAATTAAGACAACACTCTTCAATCTCATGAAAACCAAGAATATCACATAAAGATTTTGGAATTGCGGAAACACTAGCACCCAAATCACACAAAGCATTGCACTCATAGTTTTTGATCTTGATTTTGATAGTAGGTTCCCACTCATCATGATGGTTTCTAGGTATAGAGACTTCTAGTTCGAGCTTCTCTTGAAGATATTTCATCATAGCATCTACGATATGCGCGGTAAAGGCTTTGCTTTGGCTATAAGCATTTGGAGAGTTTGCAATGGATTGCATCAAAGAAATGCATACAAACAAGGAACAATTATCATAATTGAATTCCTTGAAATCCAAAGTGGGAGTTTCATTACTACCTAAAATTTTGATTTCTTCTACTCCACTCTCCACACCTTTATCATCAAGATAGGTGGACTCCGAATCATTGGGGCGTTTTTCAACCAAAGTGGATTCATATCCTGCCCCTTCATCAATAGGTTTGACACGCGAAAACAAATATTCAAGAGGAGACACACCAAGAACTTTAAGATCTTCGTGTTTTGCATCACTAGAACGCACCCTTTTAAACCATTCATGCCTAGTGCGAATTTGGGCGGTTCTTTCTTTGCTCTCATTCATGGAGATACGCATAGCTTTCAAAGTTTCATCCAAGTTGACCTTGGGAGGAGCAGATCTAACTTTCAAAGAATCAATATCACAAGACATCCAATCAACGCTCTTAGCCAAATCGTCTATTTTGAGTAGTTTTTCCTCTATGGACGCATTGAAAATCTTTTGAGAGTTGATGAACTCTTTGATATTACTCTCTAAATCAGAGGGTAATTTGTTGTGATTTCCATAAGTGTTGTTGTAGGAATTGCCATAATTGTTAGAGGAGTTACTAGGAAAAGGCCTAGGAACATAGTTTCCTCTAAAAGCATTATTGTTGCCAAAATTGTTCCTACCAACAAAATTAACGTCCAAATTAGCGTTGCTACTCTCAATCAAGGAAGATAGTGGCATGTCATTAGGATCTAAAGGAGCGTTTATACTAGCAACCAAATTCATCAACTCGTCCATCTTAGCACTAAGCGAGTTAATTTCTTCTATAGCGTGTACCTTTTTGCTAGCACGTGACCTTTCAGTATGCCACTGAGAGTAGTTGGTCATGATATTGTCTAGGAGTTTTGTAGCGTCTCCTAACGTGATTTCCATGAATGTTCCACCTGAGGCGAAGTCCAAGATATTGCGAGAAGCAAAATTCAAACCAGCGTAAAAGATTTGTATAATCGTCCACAAACTCAAGCCATGAGCGGGACAATTTCTAATCATAAGCTTCATCCTCTCCCAAGATTGTGCAACGTGTTCATGATCAAGTTTCTTGAAATTCATGATATCGTTACGTAAGGAGATGATCTTAGCTGGCGGAAAATACTTGGATATGTAAGCATGTTTGCACTTATCCCATGAATCGATACTATTTTTAGGCAAAAAAGAAAACCAAGTTTTTGCGCGATCTCGCAACGAGAAAGGAAAAAGCTTCAACTTAATCACGTCATTATCCACATCTCTTTTCTTTTGCATATCACAAAGCTCAATGAAGGTGTTGAGATGGGATGCGGCATCTTCACTAGGAAGGCCAGAGAATTGCTCTTTCATAACAAGGTTCAGCAAAGCTGCGTTGATTTCATACGATTCCGCACTAGTGGCGGGAGCAATCGGAGTACTAATAAAATCATTATTATTAGTGCTCGAGAAGTCGCAAAGTTTAGTGTTTTCAGCCATGATGACTTCAACAAACAAACAAGCACACAAGCAAGCAAGAAAACCGGCAAAGGCAAAAGAAAACGGCAAAGGAGAAAGGCAAATGAAAACGGCAAATGTGAAGTGGGGGAGAGGAAAACGAGAGGCAACTGGCAAAAAAGGTAAATGCAGGAGATGAGTTTGTGAGACCTACTTGGATAGATCTCTCCTTCCCCGGCAACGGAGCTAGAAATACTTCTGCTGATGCAACAAAAGACCTTCCAACGGTGCCAGAAACACGTGCTGACGGGAGACTGTTGTTGATACTCCTCAGCAACGATACCAGGAATCCTTCTGCTATGGCTACGCCTTTAGGGACTTCCTAGGCAAATATGCAAAGGATTTCCCCGTGGCCTTGGAGCCTTGCGTTGGTGTTCCCTCAAAGCGGAAAGGGTGACGTAGCGCAGCGATGGTAAGTATTTCCTCAGTTTTGAGAAGCAAGGTATCGATCCAGTGAAGGTGTATCACAAGTGCCTGCACAAACACAAAAAGCTTGCTCCCAACGCTATGAAGGGGTTGTCAATCCCTTATAGATTGTTTGCCAAGTGAGAACTAAAAGCAACAAAATAACAAAGCAAAGTAAAAGCGGAGGTGTAAACGATATGTGTGAATAGACCCGGGGGCCATAGTGTTTATTAGTGGCTTCTCTCATGAAAGCAAGTAGGCGGTGGGTGAACGAATTAATGTCGAGCAATTGATAGAACCGCGCAAAGTCATGATGTCATCTATGGCAATGATTATATCTATAGGCATCACGTCCAAAACAAGTAGACCGGTACTTTCTGCATCTACTACTATTACTCCACACGTCGACCGCTATCCAGCATGCATCTAGTGTATTAAGTACAAAAGAACAGAGTAACGCCTTAAGCAAGATGACATGATGTAGATGGACAAGCTCATATATACGACAAAGCCCACCTTGTTACCCTTGATGGCAACTAGACGATGTGTGCCTTGTTGCCCATACTGTCACTGGGAAAGGTCACCACACGGTAAGAACCCAAAACCAAGCACTTCTCCCATTGCAAGAATCATAGATCTAGTTGGCCAAACAAAACCCAAGACTCGGAGAGACTTACAAGGATATCAAATCATGCATATAAGAAATCAGCAAAGACTCAAATATATATCATAGATAATCTGATCACAAATCCACAATTCATCGGATGTCGACAAACACACCGCCAAAGAGGATTACATCGGATAGATCTCCATGAAGATCATGGAGAACTTTGTATGGAAGATCCAAGAGAGAGAAGAAGTCATATAGCTACTAACTACGGACCCGTAGGTCTGAAGTGAACTACTCACGAGTCATTGGAGGGGCGCTGATGTTGATGAAGAAGCCCTCCAACTCCAAAGTCCCCTCCGGGAGGGCACCGGGAAGAGTCTCCAGATGAGATCTCGCGGAAATAGGAACTTGCGGCGGCAGAACTCCCGATCTAGGTTTCTTTCTGGAGGTTTCTGAATTTATAGGACCATATGGCGGTGGAGTTGCATCAAGTGGGCCCCCGAGGGGCCCACAAGCTTGATTCGCGACCTAGGGGTGGGGGTCGCGGCGACAGGGCTTGTGGAGCCCTCGAGACCCCCCTCCGGTATCTTTTTCTTCCAGTATTTTTGATATTTTCCATCAAAAATCATTGCGAAAGAATTATTCCGTTTGGACTCGTTCCAAAATCAGATCTGAAAAGAGTCAAAAACACAGAAAAAACAGGAACTCGCACTTGGCACTGAGTTAACAAGTTAGTCCAAAAAAAGATATAAAAAGGTAAACAAAACATCCAAAGTTGACAAGATAACAACGTGAAATCATCAAAAATTATAGATACGTTTGAGACGTATCAGACTCCAAGGGTAAGAAAGTCAGTAAGTCAGTCGATGAATTATCCATGCACCAATAGAAAACCATGAACTTGGCCAAGTCTTAGATAACAAAACTTTGGCTCGAGTAGTTAGAACAGGGTGGACTGCTGTCGGCTCAGGAATACATACACTGGAGACCTTCTGAAGATGAGATTCGGGTGCAACCCAAATAGGGCGAGGTTGTTGTTCTCGAAGCCCATATAACCAAGGGTTTCACGCCGTAGGGTTCCAAGTTCTTTAGGGATGTTCTTCGTCATTACAACTTGCACCCTCAAGATTTAGGTCCCAATTCCATCCTTAATTTGAGCAATTTCCAAACCTTCTATGAAGTCTATTTGCAAATGGAACCGATTGTGAGCTCGTTCTTGGAATTTTTCTACCACAACAAACACACTGAATGCAACAATGGGCCTCTCGTAGAATGTGGTGATGTCACCATTAAAAAGAGGAAAGATTGCATCTTCCCTTATATCAAGTTAGCGAGCCATCCCAAAGGTTGGCACACAACTTACTTTTATAGTAAAGACACGTTGCCCAATGGCGAGTCTTCCTTGCCTGGTTATCGTGATAGTCGGCTTGTATATGGCGAGAACCTGTGCAACTATGAAGTGTTGGCAAAGAGGAAAAAACTTAAGCCACTAATTGCAACATTAATGCACTGATTGGCCCATGGTTTAACAAACATTGATTTGATCATGTGCTGGATGGAGTGGTGGGTCTAGCCTCTCAGTATCCACAACCGGCTCATGTGTAAATATACTGAAGGCCTAGAAGATGACACTACTAGGGAAAAGCTTATAGGTAGAATCTTACTAATAGAGCCGGTTACAGTCCAAGCATTACTGCTAAGTACCACTAGCATGCAAGGAAAAAGGCGCTACTGGTAAATCTTATCAGTAGCGATTGTGGTCAATAAGAACTCTACTGCTAAGTGGGCCAAAGGGTACCTCATGTTTAGTGAAAATTAGTAGCGCCCCCTAAAGAAAAGCACTACACCTAATGGCATATCTGTAGCGCGCTTTCTACAATGGGCGCTATAGATATTTTTCTACCGTTAAGTTTGTGGGTCCCACTTACCAGTAGCGTGCTCTTTGTTGATACACTACTGCTAACCTAATAATCAGTAGTGAATTTACGGCAAAAAGCGCTACTGGTAAATTCCTATGGTTACGATGGTGGGCCCCACTTAACAACAACGTGTATATGCAAGCAGCGCTACTGCTAGTTTAAATACTAGTAGCACTCATTTACAAACACGCACTACTAATATGGCCGTTAGCCACATATCTACCACCTTTTCCCCACCTCCTCTTCTTCCTCTTTCCTTCTTCCCACCTCCTTTTATTCTTCCTCCTTCCTTCTCCCCCCACCTCCTTTTCTTCTTTCATTAATGCCCCCTCCTCCCACTCTCTTCTTTGCCCCTCCATCACCTTTTCCCCACCTATTCTTCTCTCAACCTTGTTCCCCACCTCTCCTCTTCTTCTTCCTTCAATGCTTCATCGACTCTCTTCTTTGCCCCGCCATTACCTCCATTAATGCCCTCCCTCCCCCTCTAATCTCTTTATTTCACCCCAACCTCCATTAACTAATGACCTAACCTCCCCTCTGTTTAATATTTTAGCCCCCACTAGCTAGCTTGTTCTCTCTCTCTACCTACTTAGATCTATATATCTACGTATCTGGCTTGATATCTCCCGACATATAGGTGAGGAAAAAGAAGACATAACATGCAAGAACAGAAATATGTGTATGTGTTTGTGCGATCTTGCGATAGGACCGATCTATGTGATTGCATGTGTGCATGTGTGAGTTGCCTATATATTGTATTTGTTCAAATGTGTGTGACATGAGTTGCCTATGTTTTGCCGAAATGTCGATTCATTTCTGTTTTGGTGAATTTCGAGAAACTCAACGTGTCCTATGTTTAGGGAAGGTCATGTGAAACTTTTGTATGAATTTGTTGCTTGCATGCGTATGTGGTTAATTATAGTTATTTTGCATCCCACATGCAATCCTGAAGATCAGTGGAAGGAAGGTGTAAAGATACTAGCAATCCGTGGTGGACGACATGTATGAAAACAGACGAAAGCAGGTGTTATGTTAGTATTGTAAATGCAAATATAAAGTATGGCCTCACTCCTTTAAGGCTATCAAATTCAAGGCACACCTCCTAATGCATGGTTTCATGGATGTACATACTCAATGGATAAATGAAGACGATGATGATGAGGTCGTCGACGGGGCAGGAAATAGCGACATGGGCCCAAATGAAGAGATGATCGAAAATGGGCCCGAAGAAGAGGGCATCGAAAATGGCGTCGTACATGGTGCATAAGAGGCAGGACCTGGCGGAGAAGAGGCCAGATATGACGGAGAAGATGCATACACGCCACAACCTTCGTCCATACTAAGTTCAACCATCAAGGACCCGCACGTCCGAGATCTACTTCACAAGAGGATGATTAGCAATAGAGCTGCTTATAGAGAGGAGGCCAAGTTGGCGCAACTAGATCTAGACTTGAAGACTCCATTATATGATGGTTGTGATACCGAGGTGACCCGCTTGGGTTTCACACTAGAACTTCTCAAGATGAAGGAAAAAAACTAATGGACAGACGCAAGCCTGGATGAACTTTTGAAGTATCTAAAGAATGTTCTTCCAGCAGGAAGCATGTGTCCCACTAGTGTCGAGGAGGCCAAAAAAATCGTGTTCCCTCTTGATCTGCCGCACATTAGATACCACACATGCATCAAATATTGCATCATATATCGAAACGAGCTCGCGGAAAAGACCATCTGCCCAAAGTACAATGCTTCACAATATAAGAAGGCCAGAAAGAAAGCTCCATAGAAAATCGTATGGTACTTTCCCATTACTTCGCCTCTGCAGCGTTACTTCGTAGATCCTAAGGAAGCAAAGCTCATGCGATGGCACGCAGATAGGGTATAGCTAGATGATGGATATAATATGAAGCCGAGACACATTGCATGTGCTAGTGAGTGGAGAGCATTAAATGGCGAATATAAAAATTTCGCACATGACCCAAGGAACATCGTGCTTGGCGCTAGTACTGATGGCATGAATCTTTTAGGCAAGAAGAGCACCAACCATAGCACATGCCATGTGTTTGTATGGATGTACAACCTCCCCCCTCGAAGTTCATGAAGGAAAAATACATACAGATGATTATGATTAGTCAAGGAAAAACACAACCGGGAAATAATATTAATATGTATCTCGGGTTACTGAAAGAGGAGATAGACACGTTATGGACAACGCCGACCAAGACATGGGATGCTAGCATAGGATAGTATTTTGACATGAGAGGCATGTTTATCACGATGGTGCATGAATATCTCGGTTACGGATATGTCGCGAGCCAAGTGTGCCATGGATATTGTGGATGCACTAGGTGCATGGATGATACAACGTCTCAGTAGCTATCGAAAGATGGCGGGTATTCAAAAATCATGTACATGGGGCGTCGAAGGTGGCTCGAGAAGGTTGACCCGTGGAGAAAGCGTGGAGATCTATTCAATGCTAAGGTAGAGCTTCAAGGACCTCCGTGTAAGCGTAGTGGCATCAAAATTGATGAGTTGTTGAAGAACTGGGAACAGTGCCCCTCGCCGGGAAAGATGAATAAAAAGGTGCTAGAGCCGCTGTTGAAGGTTTGGAAAACGAGGTCTGTTTTCTGGGACTTGGAGTACTGGAGGAAACTAAACATCGCTCATAACCTTGGTAAAACACATATCATGAAGAATATGCTGTAGAGTTTGCTTGGAACATTGATGAACATGTTGGAGAAGACCAAGGATGGGGCGAAGGCAAGAAAATACTTGGAATTGTTAGATATAAGGAATGACCTCCACATGCCGTGTAAAAAGTCGTCGGAGGATATGGAGACGGAGACGGAGACGGAAGATAGGGGCAAAAAAGCTAAAAAAGAAGAGAGACAAGTATTGCACCCGCTCTTGTGTCACCTTAGATCCGAAGGAGGTCGATCAATTCTTCAAGTTCCTTGCTAGAATCAAGTTAGTTCCGGATACTGTGGGAAGATAAGAAAATATCTCGACACGAAGAAAAAAAGGTTCAGCGGGATGAAGTCTCATGACTATCACGTGATGATGACGCAGTTACTCCCGGTTGTACTTAGAGGGATTTTGGACACACACGTCCGGGATACACTTACTGATCTATGCCACTTTTTCGACACTATCTCTTGAAAGTCCATCCGTGTGAAGCAACTGAAAAGGCTACATGAAGAGATCGTTGCTATACTAAACGATCTAGAGGTGCACTTTCCGCCCGCATTATTTGACGTCATGGTGCAGCTGTGAGTCCACATCGTTGACGACATCATAGACCTAGGGCCGACATTCCTACACAACATGATGCCATTCGAGAGGATGAATGGGGTCATCAAAGGATTGACTCATAACATGTCCCATCCGGATGGAAGCATTGCGCATGGATATCTAACCCAAGAGTGCATCTTCTTATGCGAGAATTATCTAGGCGTCGGAGAACCTGTTGTTTGTTTGCCTGTCAACAAGCACTCTGGAATGCTGGAAGGAGAAGGTCACATCAATGGCTGGAGGGAATTGAATGTGTACCACTCGAGCCGACAGGACGACTTTGACATAGCTAACTTAGCAGTTCTACAACACCTAAACGTGGTAGATCCTTTCTTGGCACTCCACAAAGAGACCATCACAAAGAACTACCGTGATCGTGGGCTGCACATGATGGACGGTGAAGTTATTAGAGAGCACAACTCTACTTCCTTGCGTTGGTTCAAAGAGCAACTTGTTGCTAATCCAATTTTATATACACCATAGCACATGTCCCGGCTATCAACCTTGCGACCTATGAGGCATACGATATCAATGGATACACGTTGTACATGGAGCCAAAGATATAAATAGTGAATACAAAAACTCAGGGGTGACGATGGAAGCCATGACCGGCGGTATAACTAGAACATACTATGAAAGGGTCAAAGAGACCTGGGAGCTTCAATACCCTGGATTGCATAGTGCGATGATGTTCCATGTCACGTGGGGTAAGAACGTATAAACAGAAAACCGACTTTTCACTCCTATGTGTATACCCGACGCCAATAGCCCTATCGTGAACAACACCGCCAAAAATAAGCCGTGGGTACACGCTGAGCATGTGACACAATGCTTATTTATAGAAGACCCTCTCAATCCCATCCGTGTTGTCATGAGGAGAGGCAAAAGGAGCATCATCAGAATGGATGGAGTCGCTAATGAGGAAGACTACAACTAGTACGGTAACCCGATGAGGGAAGATGATAATGACGATGAGCCATAAATCAAAAGAAGAAGCAGGAAACATTACCAAAGAAAGATCATACTTCGTGGAAAAGGAAAAGTCACGACGAGGGGGTTAATTATTCGACAATGAACAGAAGAGGAAAGAAGAAGATCAGTCTCAAGCGTTGTCGCCCACACGCTAATTAACAAACGATCGTAATTTGTGGGTACCTATTTTGTATAAGTACTTAAAACCGTTATCGATCAAATGATGTAATATATATATATATATTATGCACTAATTATTATTTGGAGGTGCTCATAGTGTGGGAGGAGGCATCGTTCGAAGGTGCTGGACCATATATACGGGTCGGAGGGCGGGTGTTATTACTACATAAACAACCCTAGTTAGCAATGAGGAAAAATAAAGAGAACAAGGAAAAAGAAAAATGAAAAATAAAAAAGGTAAAATAAATAGAAAAATCGAAAAGAAAAGGAATTTATAAAATAAACAAAATTGTTAGCAGTAGCGCATTTAAGAGACGCAAGCGCTATAACTATTATAACTATAGCGCGTATTGTAGCCACGTGCTATAGATAACTTAGCTATAGCGTGTTTTGCTAAAACACGCTATAGTTAAGTTGGCTATAACCCATCCATTCTTCCCCATACCAATCCCCCACTCTCTCTCTCTCTCACTCTCGATCCTCTCTCTCTCTCTCTCTCGTCCGACGACCCCGACCCCGATGACCCCGACCTCTCCTTCTCCACCGGCCCTGATGACCCCGGGGACATCACGTCTGACGACCGTGGCGACGACCCTGACGTCGTCCCCGACCACTCTGCCCCGGTGACCCCCACACCGTCCCTGACAACCCCGGCCTACCCTTCTCCACCGGCTCCGATGACCCCGGCAACATCACCTATAGCGCCTGCTCTACCTACTCTGCTCCACTTACCGGTACGGATTCCCCCAACCTCAGTCCGTTCCTCCTCCGATCCCCTCTCCCTGGTTGGCCGAGGCTCTAGAAGGATCCTCTCGTAGTGTATGTTAGCCTTGCAGAGAGAGAGACACGCGCTAGGTTCTGCTGCGTGCCCGGGTTTATGCCCTCATTCAGTATACCACTTTTCCAATAATATCTTGACCCCTTTTCATTTTAAGTTAATGATCAAGATAATCATAATTTATTTACCATATGCAATGTTTTGTTGTACCTTGTTGATGTTTGAAAGTTTTGGCTGGAATAGTTGGACACTGAAATGTTTCTAGATCTTCATTGATTAATCGCTTGCTGAAACAAAGAGTGTGTCCGACAGCACCTCAACCAGGTGTCACAAGAGAACTGAAGTCAGTTACTTTGCTTCACATGTTGTCTTAGTATTGCTAGCTATTGTCCCTAAAGACATTGGTAGCTATTGTATACATATATTGTAGTTTATCTTACTAGGAAATAGTGTTATGTTTTTTGTACTTAAACTATAACATTTCAACTAAGGATATGGTGGATATCCCTACATCACAGGTCTGACGGTACAAAAGGAATTGCCATGTAGTTGCATGGCTGCACAGAGGTATAGTAGTATATGATATTTTGTACAATTTTTTTGTCTTACAGACTGACTACCTGTCTATCGAAAGAACCTTACCAAAATAGTCACATCCAAAGAAATGATTACATCATGTTTATTGCATAAAGTTACTATTGTCAAAGAACTCAACTCTTATTATCAAACCATACAGTCCCACTTATCTTCAGAAACATTTCAATACCAAGTTATGTTAAAGTGAAAAAAGGTGCCCCAAAAATCAGATTACGCAAAGCATTGGTGTTAAAATACGGTGACACTTGGAAAAAAGATAGTAACTAGGCCAAAATAGTGTTTACAACGGTCAAAGACACTAAAAAGTAACAATAGAATCTCTGGTAAATTCAAGTTTGTATAGTGGAGTAAACTGCAGATGCACAAAATTACAGTGAATTTCAGTATTGTAATATTGTGTTTTTATCTGAGTATGAGAATCAATCACTATTAATAGTTTCTAAAAAATAGTTAGTGGTTTTTGTTTGTGGAATTTTTTTATAGTTTCTACTTGTGAAAAAAATTAGTTAATAGTCTGTCATCATGTCTACAATATATATATATATATTATGAAATTATATCCAGTCATGAACAATATCTTTAAAGGGTGTGAGGCCAGATATTAAAGCTACTATCAAAGGCCACATACAATGTGTTGTGGTCCTGAGGCCATTCTTGTTTGTAGGGAAACTCATTCTGATTGGCCTATGTTTTGCCGGAATGTTGATTCATTTCTGTTCCAGCAAATTTCGGGCGCTTGATATGTCCCATTTTTTAGCATACGTCATGCCGAAATTTTCCGTGAATTTTGACATTACGTGTGCTTCAAAGTAGACATAACGAGTGCCAAAGATTTACCGGGACGAGAATGAAATGACAGCCAAGTAAAACATGGGCCACGTTTACAAGATTCATTATTCATTTTATTATATAAAGCTCGAGAATTAAAATACTAGATTGAACCCTAGGAAATATGGCCGACAACGATGAAGCCAGAGGTTTTCGCACCCAAGAGGAAGAAGCACATGCTTACCTCGACTATCTTGCTAGCCAGGAGATGGAGACGACCACTGTTGCCAACGCCGATGGCGCCGACACTGATGACGCTGATGCCACCAACACTGGCACTAAGAACATTTAAGACACCGATGCCACCAACGCCGGAGGGTCTCGTGATGCCGACGACACTGAAACTAGTGAAGGAACGAAGAAGGCAAAGAGGGCACGCCGCCCAAATCAGCTTGGCACCGGAAGACTAGCGATCACGAAGGTGCATGAAGGCATTTTTGAGCCAATAGAGCCATTAGAAGTGGTAGGGAAATACAGAAACCAATTAGCATGCATCCTACGGGATATCGCTGACATCAATGACACAAAAATACGAAAGAATGAACCTTTGAGACACCTGCTCCTAACTAGGTTGCATGCAAGATTCTTGTTCCCAGGACGAAATGAAAAAGAAATCTTGCACCCGTGGAAGGATCCTTCCATGAAGAAAATAAACAACAAAGACCTAACAAAGTTCAGCAACAACTTGAGCGCCTAGAAAACAAGGGTAAAAAAGGTGATTGGAGTATGCCATCAAATCTACGCCCATATTAAAGAAGACAATACGACAATTTCGGAAGAGGACTTTGATAAGTTCAAGGCGACTTGCGCTGAAGAAGCTCCCAAGGCCAGGTTGGATAAAGGAAATGAGCTTCAGGAAAGGAACACGTGGAACCACCACCTCAGAAGTCGTGGTTACATGGGCAAGAGACCCGTGTGGGCTAAGGAGGACGCAAAATGTGAACGTCTGGGGCTCCTAAACCCCTTGGGTGAATTCACCGACCAGCAGGAGCATGACTTCATCAGGGCCCGGTTCAAGTGGGACCTATAAAGGAGGAATTCTACACGGACGGGCCTACAAGGGAAGAGAATATTGGTAATTATCATTTTACCACATTATATTAGCTTCTAATCAAGTCGACTACGTTGTAGTCACATTTGTAATTGATTCACGCTCATTTTGCAGAGAGAGCAACACAAGCTTACAACCGAACGCGAATCATAGACCTAGTCGACTCAGTCGTCTGTGAAGTACAAGTGGGACACCCCTTTCAACTTGGCAATCAACCTAATGTATGGACAATCACTGGATAGGCAGCCACAATATGGACGTGTGCATGCCGCCGTAGACGGACCCACGTGGAAGTACTACTATAAGGAGGACGCCAAGGCCAAAAAGCACAGAAAGAAGTTAAGTCAACTGACTGTCGACAAGAAGGTGGCACTGGCAATGGAGAAAAACAAAGCTGAAACCATAGAAGAGGCAAGAAGGACAATGTTAGATGCCTGCAGAAATGATATGGAAGCTGCATTCACAAGCTTGATTCCAAGTATGGTTAGTTGGGTGCAACGAAATACAAACTCCCCCCATCTAATTTTTCCATCCCCAGCTTCACCGGGAGAAACTTGTTGAACTTCGCACCCTCACCCTTACCTGCTACGGCGACTGCACCTGCACCTATTCGAGCAGAACCGCTTGCTCCCGCACCTGCTCCCGCACATGAACCCTCTGATAGCAGCCCTTGCTCCGTCTCTGACTAAAATGTCGGGCCATCGACATTGGCCGACCTCGATGCCCTTACGGTAAACACGCGACGCATGCTCATCAACATAACTAACTAATCTTCAGTTCCTGTTGCCTTTGGGATCTTTGACACCATACACATGTCTTTGCAGTCTGACTCGATTCCATGCACTCTCCTCTACCACATGAACGGAGGGTTGCTGGTTGTGGGGAAAGCTACTATAATGAAGCCCAAGGATTGCTTCTTCCATGGCCGACAGATGCATGATAACTCCTTAAGGGTCTCCATGGCAAGTGTGGTACTGGGATACGAGGGTTTATTTCTTCCCGAACAAATCGGTGCATAGGATGACGAGACACCAACACAGCTTGGTAAATCCAAAAACTGGTCGATCCTGTTGCCGAAGAATCTTCTTCGTTTGGAGGTGGTAGGGAGCACACCAACGGAACCCGAGCGAGGTATGACCACAACCCTACCTACACAACTACGACCACCGTCTGTGCTGTTGGGTGAGGGCGAGCGACACGAGGAAGGGGGTCCAACCGTTCAGGTGCCGGCTGATGATGTCGCCCACATGGATGAGCATATGGATCATGAAATGGAGGATGAGAACCCTTTCTAGTGGCCCAATACCGGCGCCTATGATGACATAGTGATGAGTCAGCCATATGTGCAACAACTCGAGCCGGAACGTCCACGGGAGTGCAATAAGTCTTTGTTCATGCAAACCTCACACGACATCCCTCCAGATGTTGCCTTAACTCAAGCTCAACTAAGCTATGATCGTGCAATGATGAGCCCAACAGCACTGGGAAGGTGGTCATACATGGTCTGGGAGACCCACCAGCACCTGAGCCCACCAAGCAGAAGTAGAGGAAGAAACCGACGAAGAAATTCCCGGCTATTGCCAAAGCTACCAAAGTGGCTTCTAGCAGCCATCCGCCTTTGCAAACCCGGGTTGGAGACAGTGTACCGATGAAAGGTGCACCATCTATCCATATCGCGGGATAGCCAGTGTTACCAAAGGATGCGCTAGCCGCCATAACATGGGATCTCAGGAGACTACATGACCATGTTTTGTCGATGGAGAAAAGCCTTCTCTCCTCGAATGATCCCGGGTACCCGCTTTATACGGTCCATGTGCCGTCTCATGGCAAGGAGTACGTCTACAACTACCCTCGGACATGTTCTTCCTGTGATTTGACTACATCTTCGAGATATTACTAATGAGGCGTCTCGATTTGACGTTCGTCCTTTTTTTGTGCTTCATATGAACTACATCATTAGGAGAGAGCAAATCAGTGGTATTGCGGTTGCGGAACCATACTACATGCATGAGGGCTTCTTGTCAATCGATGAAGCCAACCGTAAATATGCGACACTGTACATCTTAGAGTTCATGGTCAATAATAAGGACAAGGAAGCGATTCTCGTACCTTATCATCCTAGGCAAGTCATTCACGGATAGCCACTATAACACATACACCCTTTCATGCATTTCAATCATTACTTTGCACGCATAAACACTAATTTTATCGTGTATTTATTTTTCGTGCCACGAGACCCCCATTCACATCGTTCTTTCCCCGCGTCGGTCCCGCACTCCGTATTTGGACCCGTCCATGACCATAGAAAATAAATATTACACAAATATCAAGTATGTTCTGGCCAGAGCTCTCCTGGGCTTCAGCATGCGGGGTGACTTCCTCGAAATCAAGAATACGTTTAGGGGCACGGTGTGTTTCAGACATAAGACTAACTTCTATTTCGTCCAGCGATCGACCACAATTAATAAGGATGGATTGTATGTCATCGATCTAATGATGGAGTACAAAAGGGATCAACTGTCATTTCACATGACATCTTCATATGACCCCCATATCTAGAGATGGTACGAAGGATTACAAACCATATCGGATCATCGACTACGAAATGATTTCTACCGCATCCAACAGGATATTGCGTCGATCATCATGAAAGAGGTCATTCAAGAGAATGAGATATTCTACGGACGTCCAATATCACGGCGTGACGTCCGCACTTGCATAGTACTATGATGAACGACAAGTATAGGGGGTAAATCATAGTCCTTTCAATAAGTAAGAGTGTCGAACCCAACGAGGAGCGGAAGGAAATGATAAGCGGATTTCAGCAAGGTAATTCCTGCAAGCACTGAAATAGTGGTAATAATTTGTTTCATAGCAAGATAATTGTAACAAGTGGCAAGTAGAAATAGTAATAATAGGTCCAACAAGTTAGCCCAACCCTTCTATGGCCAAGGACAAGCCAGAACAATTTATTATAATAGGCAAAGAATTCTTGAGGGCACACAGAAATTTCATCTAGTCACTTGCGTCATGTTCGTTTAATTCACGTTCGTTATTTTGATGATTTGATATGTGGGTGGACCGGTGGTTGGGTGCTGTTCTTACTTGAACAAACCTCCCACTTATTATTAACCCTCCCGCAAGCATCTGCAACTAGGAGAAAATTCTGAAGAATAAATTCTAACCTTACCGTTAAACATAAGGATCCAAATCAGCCCTTTACGAAGTAGTACCTACACTAGGGTTTAAGTTTGTGTCACTCTCACAGCCCACCCTATAATTACTACTCCAAAATGCATTCCCTTAGGCCCAAAATATGTTGAAGTGTTATGTAGTCGATGTTCACATAGCACCACTAAGGGGATCACAACATTCATATCATCAAAATATCGAACAAATATCAACTTCACATGACTACTTGCAACATAATTTCGCATGTGGCGTCAAGAACAAAAGTAACCACTCACAAGTGATAAACATATTCATGATCAGAGAGGTATTGCATAGCATAATGGATCTGAACATATCATCTTCCACCAAGTAAACCATAAAGCATCAACTACAAGATGTAATCAACAGTACTAGACACACCCGAGGTACCAATCCGAGGTTCCGGTACAAGATTGAGTACAAGAGATGAACTAGGGTTTTGAGACGAGATGGTGCTGGTGAAGATATTAATGAAGATTGGCCTCCCCAAGATGAGAGGGTTGTTGGTGACGACGATGGCCTTGATTCCCCCTCCGGGAGGGAACTTCCTCCGGCGGAATCGCTCTACCGGAGGTCAAAAGTGCTCCTGCCTAGGTTCCACCTCGAGACGGCGGCACTTCGTCCCGAAAGTCCTCTCCTTAACTTTTTAGGTCAAAGGAGAACATATACGAGAAGATGGGCGACAGAGGTGGGCCAGGTGGCCCACTAGACATCAGGTCGCGCTAGTGGTGCTTGGCCCGCCCTGGTGTCTAGTGGCCACCTGGTGCCCCCTCCGGCACTTCTTCGTTCCAGTATTTTTATAAAATAAATCTCCATAAATTTTCAGCCCAAATTGAGATGTGTAGAATAGGTATCTGTGAGGTAGCTTTTTAGGTCCAGAATTCCATCTGTCGTAATTCTCTCACTTGATGTAAACCTTGCATACTATGAGAGAAAATGCATTAGAATTATTGCACCAAGTGGTAAAATGCATAAAAATACTATAAATAATAGTAATAAAACATGATGCAAAATGGACGTATCAACTCCCCAAGCTTAGACCTCGTTTTTCCTCAAGCGAAAGCCGATAGCGAAAATCATGACTATGTGCTTTGAGAGAGAAGTGTCGATAAAAGAAAAATACGGACATCGCAGCATCATGCTCATTATTATAACAACAAATAAAACTTTATAAAATACTTCATTGCAGCATCTTCATCATATAACTTTTATTATAAAGGCTTATTATAAACAAGTAGCAATTCATCACAACATCAAAGTATGATGCATAAACTTTATTGAAAACTAACAAACTATGCTCTCAATCAACTTTGCAACTCAATTCATCATATTTTTAGGAAGGGTCACATGTCAGAGCTTTTAAGCAAGTCTACATACTCAACCATCATTTACTCTTCTGTGACTGCTAACAGTCACCGCATACATATGAGCAAAAGGTTTGAATTGGACACAGAGAAAGATAGGGGCTTATTGTGTTACCTCCCAATGTATTCACCTCAAGGGTGATGTCAACAATAATAACTTATGGCCACCCACATTCAGCTGGATATATATGTTTAGATCTTTCCCCACCACATGATGCTTGCCAAAGAGAAGATAAAGGGAGTAGAGGAAAATACTTTGACTCTTTCACAAAAGTAAATACGTAAACGTAAAAGATAGGCCCTTCGTAGACGGAAGCATAGGTTTTCATGCGTTTTTTGGTTGTATGCTAAATCTCTTAGCACAAAGGAACATTACGTCATATTGCCCCTTGTGATGAAAACCTTTATTATGCCGTTCATCGCTTTTATTATCACCATCACAAGTTTGTACAATGCTTAATTTCCCTTACTCTAAATGATCAAACATATTTAGAAGCAATTTTTATTTCTTTGTGCACCGATGACAACTTACTTGAAGGATGATACTAAAACCATAAGTAGGTATAGTGAACTGTTGAAACATAGGTTTGGGTTTAAGGTGTTGGATGCACAAGTAGTATCTCTACTTAGTGAGGAGTTTTTGTCTAGCAAAGGTATTGGGCAAGCACCATATGTTAGAGGATCTATAACATTATAACTTCTATGTGAATGGGAACAAGCATAAGTCATTACATTGTCGTTCTTGTCCAATGTCAACATTTTTGGCATATTATAATTAATGGAGGCTCACAATCATAAAAGATGTCAAGAATAGTGTATTTGCATGTAAATCTTCTCTTCCCTTATTAATACTTTTAAGTGCTTCATCACCGACCAATGCTATGTTTGTCAATCTTCAAAATTTTTTACCACTTATACTTTTCCTTATGTGATGTCACTACTTACTATAAGTTTGGCATGTGATCTTTTTCATTATTTATTTTATTTGGATTGCAGCAAAAAAGTAAAGAAGCAAAACTCAAACTAAACTTTATTATATCTCTCTCACTCGATTAGAGAATAACTAAAGATCAAACTTGGAAGGATAAAGATAAAAATGGGTAATGGTGATACGATACCAGGGTGCCTCCCCAAGCTTGGCACAAGCCAAGGGGAGTGCTCATACCCCTGTACTCAAGTCTCCTTTGTGGTGAAGATGGAGGTGGGGGTAGTGGATGAGGTAGCGTCAAACTTGTCCTCCGGCTTCCATGGCACTGGATCACCATTATAAGAAGAGACACGAGTCTCCAGAGTCTTGCAACTACTAGGTAAACTCATACCTTTAAACCTTTATATATTCTCAAAGATTTGGTTTTGAAGATCAAAGACTTGGCCTTGCAGAAAGTTTATTTGATCGTTGAGGGTGAAGACGATATCCTCCAAGAGTCTGCCATCCATGTTTAGGTCACGGGTGAATTCCGTGATCATGGTGTGGTTGGCACTGAGTCCACACTCCACCATGCCTTGGCACCTGAAGACCCCCCGCTCCACCACATCGAGCCTAGCTTCCATGATTCCCATCTTCTTCAGCCCTTGAACATCCCAGATGTGAAGCACCCCATCACGCATCTCAATGGTTTGAGGGTGCTTCATCACCTCTGGCAAGTAGGGTTTGATGACCTTCTCTAAAAACTTGTCCTTGGAGGAGCTTGATGAGGCCATGGTAATCTAGATCTGTCAGAAAAACAACATGAAACAAGAACAGGGGATTTCTCTGCGGTACTAGGGTCAAATCATTGGGAGATATACATAAAGAATTTTTATACAAGGGAGTACATGTTCCACAAGAAAATGGATCTAGGAAGGTACACGAGGGGCCCACGAGACATCAGGCCCCGTCAGGGGGGCCGATGCGCCCTCGTGTCTAGTGGACACCTGGGTTGCCTTCCCGTGTGTTTCTTAGTTTCCTAAATTTTCTAAAATTCCAAAACTATCAAAAAAATTGCGGATTTTTCTGATCCCGTTTACTTACTGTATCACTTAACTATTCCTTTTAAGGGTCTGGAGTGTTTTGGAAGGTCTCCTAATCTGCTCCTTAGGTGTCATGGTTTGGATAATATTTGTTTCAACATTAATTGCTGTACCTGAGATATAGTGCTTTATTCTTTGACCGATAAAATTCTTCGATGATATATGTTCCTTCCCATTTGGATAGGAATTTTCCTGCAAAGAATCTAAGATGAGAATTGTACAATAGAACATATTCACCAACTTTGAATTCACGATTTTGGATTCTTTTGTCATGCCATCTTTTAACTTTTTCTTTGAATAGTTTGGCATTTTCATAAGCTTGGGTTCTCCATTCATCTAATGAGCTAATATCAAATAACCTCTTTTCACCGTCAAGTTTAAAATCATAGTTGAGTTCTTTAATTGCCCAATAAGCTTTATGTTCTGACTCAAGAGGTAAATGACATGCTTTCCCATAAACCCTTTTATAAGGCGACATACCCATAGGATTTTTATAAGCTGTTCTATAGGCCCACAATGCATCATCTAATTTCTTAGACCAATTCTTTCAGGACCTATTGATAGTCTTTTGAAATATTAATTTTATTTCTCTACTGGTTAATTCTACTTGACCACTAGACTGAGCATGATAGGGAGATGCAATTCTATGGTTAACGTCATATCTAGCAAGCAGCTTACAAAAAGCACCATGAATAAAATGTGAACCACCATCAATCATTAGGTATCCAGGGACTCCAAAACATGGGAAAATAACTTCCTTAAGCATCTTAGTAGAGGTGTTATGATCAAAACTATTGTTTGGAATAGCTTCTACCCATTTAGTGACATAATCAACAACAACCAAAATATGTGTATACACATTAGAGGAAGGAAAAGGTCCCATATAATCAAATCCCCAAAATCAAATGGTTCAATAATGAGTGAATAATTCATAGGTATTTCCCGACATCTACCAACTATACCAATTCTTTGACATTCATCACAAGAGAGGACAAACTTACAAGCATCTTTGAAAAGAGTAGGCCAATAAAATCCACAGTGTAATACCTTGTGTGCAGTTCTATCTCTCGCATGGTGTCCTCCATAAGCCTCGGAGTGACACTTTCGAAGGATTTGTTCCTGTTCATGCTCATGTATACAACATCTAATAATACCATCTACTCCCTCTTTATAAAGATGTGGGTCATCCCAAAAGTAATATCTTAAATCAAAGAAGATTTTTTTCTTTTGTTGATAGGTTAAACTAGGTGGTTTGTATTTAGCAACAATGTAATTAGCATAATCCCCAAACCACCGTGTATTATGAGAAACATTGACCATAGCTAGTTGTCCATCAAGAAAGCTATCATCAATAGGTAGTGGGTCATTAAGAACATTTTCTAACCTAGACAAGTTATCACCTACGGGGTTCTCAGGTCCCTTCCTATCAATGATATGCAAATCAAATTCTTGTAGGAAGAGAACCCACCTAATAAGTCTAGGCTTAGCATCTATATTTTCCGTAAGATATTTAATAGCAGCATGATCAGTGTGAACAATTACTTCAGAATCAACAATGTAAGATCTGAATTTATCACAAGCAAATACAACTGCTAAGAATTGTTTTTTAGTGGTAGCACAATTTCTGTGAGCACTGTCTAGAGTTTTACTAGCATAATGAATGCCATTTAATCTCTTATCAACTCTTGGTGCTAGAATAGCACCAACAACATAATCACTAGCATCACACAAAATTTAAAAAGGCAAGTTCCAATCAGGTGGTTGAACAATAGGCACAGAAGTTAAGGCTTTCTTAAGTGTTTCAAAGGCTCCTGCACAATCATCATCAAATACGAAAGGAACATCCTTTTATAATAAATTAATAAGAGGCCTAGAAATTTTAGAGAAGTCTTTAATAAACCTCCTATAGAAACCAGCATGACCAAGGAAACTACGGATGCCTTTAATATCTTTCGGGCATGGCATCTTCTCGATTGCATCAACTTTATCCTTATCCACCTCAATACCCCGTTCAGAAATTTTATGACCCAAGACGATACCTTCATTCCCCATAAAGTGTCACTTTTCCCAATTCAAGACAAGGTTAGTTTGCTGACATCTTTGCAAAACTCGATCAAGGTTTCTTAAGCAATCTTCAAAAGATGTTCCGTAACGGAAAAATCATCTATGAAGACTTCAACAATCTTTTCACAAAAAATAGAGAATATAGTAGTCATACATCTTTGAAAGGTAGCATGTGCATTGCATAATCCAAAAGGCATACGTCTATAAGCATAGGTTCCAAAAGGACAAGTAAAGGTGGCTTCTCTTGATCAGGTTGTGGCACACGTATTTGAGAGAAACCAGAATAGCCATCTAGAAAGAAAAATGTGTGTGCTTCGATAATCTTTCTAGAAGTTGGTCTATGAATGGTAAAGGATAATGATATTTTCTAGTAGTTTTGTTTAATTTTATAAAAGCAATTACCATTCTACAGCCAATCACAATTCTTTGTGGAATGAGTTCATTTTTATCATTAGGAACAATAGTAATACCTCCTTTATTAGGGACACAATGAACAGGACTTACCCATCCACTATCACCTATGGGATAAATTATACGTGCTTCGAGATGTTGGGTTCTACCGTAGGTGCAACGCATGCGAATTGAAATTTTCCTACGCATAGAACATCCAAGAACATGCTATGGAGATGGACCAAAGATCATTACCACTAGACGTGTAGTGCCGTGCAACGGAAGTAGAGTTGGGGTAGCACGCCCGTGTGGTCCGTCTCCTCCTCGACTGACCTCCCTCGAACAGCCCGTCACCGGATCGTCTCCCTCAAACAGATGGTCGCTGGATCCCACATACAGGTTCTCCGGAGCGGAGCAGGTGCACTGCCTCTAACGGTATCCGCGCGTGTAGGAGGAACACCGTGCGGAGGACTTCTAGGTCCAGATCACACAGTTGGCAGCAGCAAGTGGAGGTGACTAGGTGCAACACATGCACAACCCTAATGACGGCGCCAAAGTGATCAATTGAATAAGTGTGCCGCACCTCCACTATATATAGGCGTCCGACACAAGCTCAACTCTTGGGACTCGCATGGACCCTAAATCCCACGTGTTCCTTCCCTTAAGCGTGCGACCCTTTAAGTTCCCGTTCACTTGGTCGCGAGTCAGACCACGTCCGACTCAGCTAGTCGGTAGCGGCCTCTAGCCATGCATGTCGACTCCAAGTGTCCGATGAAGCTGGTTAGGCGACCCTGTACTTCATACTTCTGTTCCCTTTGCCACATGATATACGTTGTCGTGCTCAAGGGGACATGGTCATCCTTGTTGGCGCACGACCTCTTTCTCGTTCCGGTGAATCCAACCAACATTCGGATTATCTCATAATTCTCATCGCATGGCCATGCTTATCCAGGTCTGATCACCTAAGGGGCCGATAGTATATCTCTCCTAGTGAGAGGGCAAATCCGATCTTGCTCGACCACGACTCGCAACATGGGTCTGGACATGCCCGAAACCTACCTTTGTAACTACCTAGTCATGGAGTAGCGTTTAGTGGGCCCAAAGCAAGTCTGTCACCATCCCGAGTACATGTGCCAGCTCAGGTCTTAGGACATAGAATGTATGTTGTACTAGTGACTCACAGATGACCTATCGCTACGTCTCATAGTTGGGTTTGTCCAACTCAGACCTTTTCTCGACTCGGATCCGACTACGACGAATCCTAGTCAGGAAGTAAGGTTTAGGAGCCTAGAGTTCACCGCCGACCCCGGAGAGACCTTGTGTTAACAGGTCTTCCCGCTCCATTGAAGGAGCGCACGGACCGAGACGCTTTGACCTCTGAGGCCATGAATCCAATTATCAGACAAACCTCATCCCTGAGCAGGCCTTAAAGCTCGACAGGCTTGGGGCGTCGGAACTCGTGTCAGCCGAGCTCTCCCCAAGGGCGATCTCAAGTACCTTCGGGGGATCAGGGACACCAGCTAACACCGAGCACACAAGTGGCGCAAGCACCGCCAAAATCCCAACATTGCACAGATTACTCGACCAGATCCAAGATTTGGGGATGACTAATGGTCAGGGCATGATCTATGATTGGATCGGGATCAGACCCAACGACAGGGAAATCCACATCCCGCCCATCACGCATCTAGTTAGTACCATCGAATGCCTAGTCGAGGGATCCTCATACAAATGATTAGAACTAAGAACGGTATGCATCTCAGTCGTCGACCGCCTGGAAAACTCAACGAATTGGGGTTTCTATACAGATCCGGGAACGATTCAGGGTCAATGGCTGGTTCTTTACGCGGTCCCGTCAAGGACGCAATGACCAAGCTCACGAGAGCACATCCAACGAGAATCCGAAAATTAAACCCACTCACCACCCAACCTAAACATACCTTGAGAACATGGTTCGATTCAAACCCGCTTGCGGTCATTCAAAGGCTGGGTGAGCCAGTGCACCACTTTTGGGAGAGATTCCTCCTTCTTTAAAAGAAGGAAGGACGTAGTGACCATGAGATAATAGGTGCCTACGGGACACATTGTCGGGACGAGGGAATTCTCAATGGCCTAGCCCTTCGCTGGGTTCAAACCTTCACGGAACTATCGAACCTGGTACTCAATTACTATGCCATGGAGAGCACCTGGCAAATGAAGAAGATGTGGATCGACCCTAATTACATCAAGCACAGCAGGCGAAGTCGGAGAAGGCAGTCACCCCATTTACAGGACATGCTACCTCCGAACACATGGAAAAGAGAAACAAGTCAAAGTCAAGGGACAAGTCGGTCCTCGACACACTACTAGACAAACCATGCCCCATACACTTTGTCCCGCCAGACACACTTTCCACACACAGCCTTCGAGCCTGTTGGGTCCTTCAACAAGTCGTGAAAAGTGGGGAAGTAATCCTCCAGACATCAAGACACGAAGGGCCCGGGGCTTCGCCGAGCAACGGTAAGGAGATCCTAACGATCTATGAAACATTCTCCTTGGTAAGCTGGTGAAAGAGAGCCTTTCGAGAGCTCAATCAAATCAACCATGTAATGGAGACAAACCCCCTGGTCAAACACACATATTACCTTCGACCAAGATGACGAGCCGGTAACAAACATTGGCCGGACACCTGCCCCCTAGTGCTGAACCCCATCGTAGATGGCTTCAGACTAAGCAAAGTACTCATGGATGGGGGCTGCGACATTAACCTCATTTATGAGGATACACTAGATAAAATGCAATTCAATCAATCTCGGATCATGCAAAGCTCAATCACCTTCCAAGGCATTGTCCCCAGCAAAGAGGCACACTGCATAGGACGCATAACACTCGACGTTGTATTCGGTACCCCCAATAACTACCGATCATAGGAGCTCTTGTCCCACATCGTGCCATTCCAGAGTGGCTACCAAACCCTATTAGGACGGGAGGCCTTCACAAGATTCCAGGCCATACCACACTACGAGTATATGAAGCTGAAGACGCTAGGGCCAAATGGTATAATCACGATAGAAAGTGATCCCCACAGGACGCTCCGAGCCGAAAATAAGACGACATTCCTAGCCTTGGAGGTACTAGCCGAAACCCTGTATGCAGAAGAACTAACAGCCCTGCAGGCCATGGTGGACAAAGATGACGTAGTCCTTGGCAAGCGACCCAAATCTACATCTTTCAAGCCGGTGGACGAAACTATCAAATTGCAGGTACATCCAATGGACCCCAATAAAACCGCATCCATTGGAGCCCACCTCGAACCCGTAGTAGACGAAGCACTACGCGCCTTCCTATGCGAGAAGAGTGATATATTTACCTGACATTCCTCAGATATGCCAGGGATCCCCAGGGGGATCGCCGAGCACAACCTGAACTTAATAGCAGGTTTTCAGCCGGTTAAACAAACCCTGCGACGATTTTCTGAACCTAAACGTCAAGCCATGGGGGAAGAACTAGCCATGTTATTGGAGACCGGGTTCATTAGGGACATCAAACACCGTGACTGGCTGGCAAATTTGGTCAAGGTACCAAATAAGGTTAAATCCTGGCGGCTATGCGTCGATTTTAAAGACCTCAATAAAGCATGCCCAAAGGACCCTTTGCCCTTACCCCAAATAGATCAGATCATCAATGCAACAGCCGGACACGACTCCTTGTGCTTCCCCATGCCTACTCTAGATACCATCATACCAAAATGAAGGAATACGATCAGGCAACAACTGCCTTCGTAACCCCATACGGGTCATTCTGCTTTAACACAATGCCTTTCGGGTTAAAAAATGCAGGCGCCACTTACGAGCGCATGATCGAGACATGTTTGGAAGAATAAATGAGAAAAACCGTGGAGTCATACACGGACGATTTAGTCGTCAAGACCCACCAGGTCAACCAACTGGCAGACGATCCTAGAGAAACGTTTGCCAGCCTATGGGCATACGACATACGGCTTAATCCGAAAAATGTGTCTTCAGAGGCCCAATCGACAAACTTCTTAGGTTTATGGTGTCACAATGTGGAATCGAGGCCAATCTGGCCAAAATCTGAGCTCTGTCCGAACTCGCTATCCCAACAGAGCTACTGTACGTCCAAAAATTAGCAAGCTGCATGGAAGCTTTACGCTGGTTCATCTCTCGCCTCGATGAGGAGGCCCTCCCGATCTATAGGCTGCTGAAGAAGACAAAAAACATCAAATGGACCGAGGAGGCCACGACGACCCTGGAGGAAATGAAAACGCTACTGGCCAGCAACCCTATACTCGCTGCACCTTACCTAGGGGAACCGATGCTGCTATACATCATAGCCACTAATCAAGTGTTGAGCGCGGTCCTCGTCGTAGAATTAGAAGTTGAGGGTCACCAATTAAGGATACAAAGACCTTTCTACTACGTATCCGAGGAGTGCACAGTCACGGTGACATCGGAAGTACCCCTAAACGGTATAATTAACAACAAGGATGCTACCGGTCGGATTGGCAAGTGGGCCAACGAGTTGCTTCCGTTTGAGATCACCTATAAGCCATGAAGAGCTATCAAATCTCAAGTGCTGGTCGACTTCATTGCGGAATGGACGCCAACTTCGTTGCGGAATGGACGGAGGCCGAACTCCCCAAAGAGTATAGCACCTATGCTCATTAGATCATGTACTTTGACGAATCCAAAACCCTTGCCGGTATAGGAGTCAGGGTAATCCTCACATATCCTACTAGGGACACTGTCTGGTACATGCTACAGATTATGTACGCCGACTCTAACAACGCAGCCAAATACAAAGCATTGTTGCATGACCTTCGGATGGCAGTCTCAATGGGTATACAACGACTTGAGGTACGAGGAGAGTCCAACCTCGCACAATCACAAATTAATGGATAATTCGATGCCAAAAACCCGAAGATGGCAGCATACAGAGACACTGTACTCATGATATCGACACGATTCGACGGACTGGAATTCCATCACATCTCTAGATACAACAATCAAGTTGTAGACGTTCTCGCCCGCTTAGGTGCGACACACGACCCCATACCCAATAACTTAAACCTGGAAAGGCTCTTTAAGCAATCTGTGGTATGGTAGGACAAATGTGGGAGTAGAATAGCCGATGGAGTGGAGCAAACCGTACCCCAGCCACAACCCAGCAAGACGATCAAGTCATCGGCGGGCCTTTCATCGAGGAAACACCCTCAATAGATGAGTTCACGATAGTAATCGCTCCATGGACTGAACCATTCCATGCCTATCTATCACGCAAGGAGCTCCCTGAGGACCAAACTTAAGCACGACGCATTATCCGCTGATCTAAGGCCTACAAGGTCCATGAGGGTGAGCTATATAAAAAGAGCACCACCGGAATACTTCAGCGGTGCATATCCAAAGACGAAGGGAAGCAATTGTTGGCTGAAGTACACTAAGGCATGGGCGTCCATCATGTAGCAGCCCGGGCCATGGTCAGCAAGGCTTTCGAAGCTGGTTTCTTCTAGCCAACAGCTCGCGAAGACGCCCACACACTTGTTTAGCGTTGCATGGGATGTCAAATCTTCACGAATCAAAGCCATATGCCCCCACATCCCTTGAGACGATTCATATCACTTGGCCCTTTGTGGTTTGGGGTCTGTACATGGTCGACCCACTTAAAGGGGGACCAACAAAAAGAAATATCTCATCGTGATGGTCGACAAATTCACCAAGTGGATCAAGGAAAAGCCGGTCAGTTCCGCCAAAGCCAAGCCGGTCATCGATTTCATATCTAGTGTCGTGCACCGCTATGGTGTGCTGCATAGCATAATAACCGACAATGGATCCAATTTAACCACTGGGAGGTGAAGGATTGATGCGCAAATCTGGACATAAAGCTCGATTACGCCTTAGTTTAACATCCACAGACCAACAAATAGGTCGAACGATCTAATGGGATCATCATGAGTGTATTAAACCACGTCTGGTACGCTCTCTTACAGAGTTCGGCCGTCATCGGGTGGAGTAACTCAATTTTGTACTATGGGGCTTGCGTACCACCCTGAACTGTTCCATAGGATACACACCATTTTTTTATGCTATACGGGGCCGAAGTGGTCCTTCGGTGGGACATCATCCACGATGCACCCCGTGTGCGTTTGTACGAGGAAAAGGAAGCCGAGCTAGATCGGCAGGACAACTTGGATGCCTTAGAAGGCGAGCATGACATAGCACGGGCCCGATCAACCTTTTACCAGAAGCAAGCTCGACGCTATCAAAGCACATAAGTTCAGGCCAAGACATACAATGCGGGTGAACTAGTGCTTCGCCTCCTAGAAAAGCAAATGCATAAACTTCACCAAAAATGGGAAGACCCTTCATACTCGACGCTGTTTTAATGGGAGCAGCTTATTGTCTGCGCAATCGAGGAGACAATCGCCTGGAGCAAACCATTGAACGCGGCTCGCCTTCGACGTTTCTAAGGCTAGACAAACGTCGTTGACTCTCTATTTTTTCCTTTATCTTTCTTTTTTGTAGTGTCTTCCTAGATTATCTCCAGGTGAGTTCGGCTTAACCGAGCACTGTGTTTTTCCTAAATACTCAGGTAAATTCAAATATTCAAATATAGCACCTTTGGGCTTCATAACAAAGCAATCGGATATGTTTAAACATACATGTCCTGTATAAACCTCGACTCAAAGGAAATTCACGCCATGGTATGCATTAATTGGACTTAAGATCTTTGCAAAGCTGGGTTGCCTCACTCTTGTGCTTACTCCCTACGTTCCCGGTCTATTCGGCTAGAGAGTAAAGGGAGCACCTTTGTGATCGATACGACCAGTTCGCCTGGAATCGTTACTCAGACGGGTGAAGCCGAAAACTAGCATTCTTAATACACAACTTGGTTGGCAGCGAACAAGGTCAATTTAATCGACTGTCCTTGCCATCGCAAATCCGTGTTAGTCGAAAATACATTCTCAACAACTATAGATTATGTAGCAAACCCAAAAAAGGAACCCATAAAGTAACCATTTTTTCTGGAAGATTTTTCTTATGCTTCGTCGTAATATAACATAATCCCCTCATTCAGTCTTTGTCTGTTCGTACCACATGGCTGGATTGCCTTGTTCTCGGAAATTGATTCCTGGTATCATTGGGTATAAAGTATGAAACACTGTCGGGGTATTTAAACACGAGATGTAGAAGACGATGTCCGGTTTATGACGAACATTACAAATTTGAAGGGAAGTGTATTCGTACACAAGATATAAACATTCCACATGGTTACCTCCTTGCTTGGTCGAGATCATCTATTATAGCATCCAATGCATAGTCTTCCTGCGATAGATGGGCAACCGGCATCACTTGGTCACACACCAGGTGTACAAGTATCTCCATGCCATCAGGGCCCGCTGGACCAACTTGGGCCATGTGTACGGGATCAAGATGGGCAAAGCGGGTCTTCACCGTGGCCCGTGTTTCCCGAGCTCCTTCTCAGCATGCTGAAATCTTCCACAGCTGGAAACGGCTCCACTCTTCTGAACAATTCGGATAGTTCATCCATCCCTTGTGGTAGAGTTTGGTCCGGCCATAAAGCTCGGATCATGTTCCGCATGGCTATTCGAGCCCGCTCATGAATAGTAGAAAGCTCTTGTATCCTATCCCTCTCAAGGAATCAGCTTCTATCATGGGACGCCTAGTCAAGAGACCTTTTCAGAAACAATGAACGACGAGATTCTTTTAGTATACCACCATCACAAAGTGATTTATCAAAACAAATAGGTCAGGGATTTTTACTTACAATATAAACCGCTCTTCCAAATTTGATTCTCTTCATTGCTATGCACCAGTTGAGCTTTTAAAGCTTCAATCTCTTCGGCTTGATTTTTCTTCTCCTCCTTGAGCTGGTTTTTTTCTTCGCGACATGTTACTACTATGCGATGAACGGCTTCAAGCTGTAATTCAACATACCTTTGAGAATCACAAGATGATTCTAGATCCTTTTGGATATGGCTTATGGATTCACGTGCTATATCAAAAATCCTCTGATAAGTAAGTGGCCCTATGTAATTCTCCACACCATCAATCGAATTACCCTTACCATGAGCTTCCCTGGTAAAACAATTCACATCCTCGACCTCTACCCTGCTCGCTTGGAGATTGGTTTGAATTCATTGCACATCCTCTAGCAATTTGTTATTCTCCTGCTTCAAAGCCCGAAGAATAAAAACAATGGTCAGGTCAAGCCTTAACTCGTCCGTTCCGACCAAATTAAGGCTCGTGGGCTACTACGATTGGATTTTGGTGCAATTACCAAAATGTTGATGAATACGTGTAGTTTTGCTGATGCCTGCAAGGCCACTTCTTTGAGGATGTTTCTCGGATCACCAAGAGATACGTCGGTCGAGTTTAGAGCATTAAACTCTTGCTCAGAGAAGATAGGGTGTTGTAAAGACTCCTTGCATTGCCGATGATTGATAGCACTCTCAACTTCAGAGTTTGTCGCTGAAATGTCCTCAGCAGGGCCAGGCACCGAGCAGGTATTCGGAGCCCCGACATTAGCCATTTAATGTAGGTTGGGCTAGCTTTCCAAAACCTTGGCCATGTTTTCAGAGGAGAAGGGTCGCGCTCGTTTTCTATGATTATCGGCAACGGGGTTGTATATATACCAAAGAAATCGTTGTTATCGTAAAGAAAAATGGTGGGTACGTGTACCTAGCTGAAGGGATGGTCGAGGTATTGCGTGCCACCTCCTGTTCAGGAACTTGTTCCTTAGTAAGTGTAACCCCAAGTGCGGAAACACAGGTGTTGTTTGGCGCGCGTTCCAACGACGCTTCGAAACAACCCCTTGACGAGTGGCCACCTTCCGCTTGCTTGCCGAAGAGGGGAGGGACCTAGGGTTATCGGCCAGAAGGGCCACCAGTTTTCCATCAAGGCTATCCTGGTAAAATACCCCATCCTCAAAGATAATGGTAATTTTCGGATACTCGTGAAATCGAGGGTCATCGTCACGAGCTAAGTGCTCGGGCTGGGGAGTGGGGCATTTCAATGTCTTGATCCAGCGCCTCCAATCCTACAAACAAAGGATCAAGGGGTTTACGACTATCGATAACATGAATGGACGAGATGGCTATAAAATGTCTCCATACTTACCCACAGAATGGTGCTATACGAAGCAAATCTTTCCTTGAAGGAGAGATGGGCGAAATCTACCTTTTCCCCCTTGAAAACGTCGGTCAGAATAACTGCTAAGGCTTCCCGGGTGTCTAGTCCTTGCCGCTTGGACCGCGTCGAATTATTTGTCCCGCTATAATTCCACAAAGGGTGTATGCGATGCTGAAGCGGTTGGACTCACGTAGTGATTACTGTGGCCATCACTTGTATGATGGTCAGCCCGCCGTGACCCAACATTTTTACCTTGGAGGCTAGGCGCTTCACTTCTGAGCTATCCTCTTCGGAGGTAATCTTTGGATGCCAACATAATTGTTTCTTCGAAGGAGCCATGGAGTACTCGGGAAGGCCTCTCCGGACCGGCTCAAAGAAAGGAACATCGTCGATATAAAACCACTCCGAACACCATTCGTTAGTCACTTCATTAGGTGTATCGACTTGGTATACAGTGGCTGCTATGTGTGACACCTCGACCCCGCCTACTTCCCGAATGGACGTTCCATCAGTCTGGGGAGAATGCGGAAGTATTTTCTCCACAAATCAAAGTAGGTTCGCAGCCTAGAAACATCTCACACAAGGCTACAAAACTTGAGATGTGGAGGATAAAACCTGGGGTCAGATTATGGTGCTACAACCCGTAAAACTCCAGCAGACCCCTCATAAATGGGTGAATGGGAAATCCCAACCCACGCAGCAGGAAAGAAGTAAAACATATCCTTTCTCCTCTTTGCGGGGCGAGGGTTTTTTCTACGAGGGCCTCACCATTGAAGGCGGTTAGGCCGGCGCACGTGGGCGCGAGATCAGACAAGGGAAGATACCCTTGGACTTGAAGGTCTCGCAATCGAAGCTAGGAGATGGAGCAGCTGGACCAATCTCTTTTTTGAGGACCAAAGGGACGATAGGAGGAGCCTGCCATGGAGCTAAGTGCTAGGAATCTAGGGTTTCTTGGCAACGCTTGTGGAGGGTGGAGTTGTGATAAAGCCTTAGACCTGAATCTTCATTTATTTGTAAGAGAGGTCGCCTCCACCACGTCTATGAGGGACGATTCCATTGAATGGTTGGGACATGTGCTTACTTTAAGGTGCACGGTGTTCAATGATTACTATTAAAATTTGAGGGCGGGATTAAAAGCTATGGGTCCGGCGACGCTTTGATATTCATGGATTCGCCCATGTTACAAATCGGGGGAGGAACTAGCATTTCAAGCCGACTACCGGAGACGTGTGGAAGCTTCTAACAACTATACACAATGGCGTGGAAGGCTAGTTCTGGGGCTACTGAGAGAGTCCTGGATTATGGGGTCCTCGGGGCGCCAGCCCATGGATCATATCATCAAAGTCTGGATAGTTGACAACCTCGTACGCAGGAAGGAAGGCTCCCATGACTGGCGTGGACTCCAAGCTTGGAAGGACTAGGTCGGCTCATCCACTCCCGAGTATAGTCGGTAACTTGTAAACCCTAGGGTCCCTGGTGTCTATATAAACAAGAGACACCTATCCATGTAGAAGAGGCTGAATCATCTAGGGTTTAGCATATACGATCTCGAGGTCGATCTACTTTGTAATCATCTTCATCAATACAATCAAGAAGGACGTAGGGTGTTACCTCCATAGGAGGGCCCGAACCTGGGTAAACCGTTGTCTCCCCCTTCTTCCTACAACCCGTCGATCCAAGGTCCACAATTCGGGACCCCTACCCGAGATCTCCCCTTTTGACACCGACGCCGACCATGTTCGTACACCTCATCCTCTCGTCCATCCGCCCTCCACCAAATATCAAGATCGTCCTTTTCCGATGCGGCACTAAGGGCACTCCAGGCCGCGAGATTCTTGGCATGCTTCTCAGCCCACTCCTTGAACACCACCTGCCTGGCTCTCTCAGCTAGCGGCAGCGCCTTCCACAAAGCCAGATTGTACTGGCCCCAAAACAAATCTTCACTTGGGTGGTCTAGTGCGACCTCGTCTAGTGGTGTGAAGGTGTCGTCCTCGTTGCTGCACTTCACCCTCTCCTTGTGGGGTGACACTTCTTCCTCTGCGTGTGCAAAGACCAGCCGTGCAATGGCAGATTTTTGTGTCAGGGGTGGGGGAGAGGGACGTGAGAATGCAGTCGGGATGAAATATTGACATGCAACATTTATAGACACTGGAATCTTGATCGACGCCAGCAAACACACGGTGGGGGTGGGGGGACTACAAAGGACGCGCGTGTCGCCGGAATTCAATGGCCTCAATTGCACACGATTGTTGAGTCAAAAGTCGTGTGTGAGTTAACATCACCTTTGGATCCAAATGCATGATCACATGGAGTTAATAGCCCGCGGAATTTGGCTTCCAAAACTCAAAATGTGAAACAGAGTCAAAATCATGTGGGACCCGGTTGTCTGGCCAAATATTTACATTTTCTATCCAAATGTAATGCATGCGTGCCATTTGTGTCGGCGTTCTAGGAATGGGGGTACCTAGACTTTCCTGTCGGTTATTCCGAGGCAAGACTCAGCCTCTAGAGTCAAGGATGACGCGGAGGAAGGACAGACGAGCAGCACACAGCAGGACGGAGCAGTTTCCCCTTTAGTGCAAAGGGGGCAAGGACGAACTGGGGTTCCCAAGGCATCTTCCAAAGGTTTCCTTTCTGGTGCAACAAGGCCATCGCCGCCCGCCAGCAGGATATACGTCATCCCTGGACCCGTCCCTGTAGCGCTGGCAGCCACTTTGCAGCCGAATACTACCTTTGGGTAGGGGAGCATGTTCCCCTGTTCCCTTTCAAAATTGGTCGTTGTGGGATCCCTTCCCGCCGACACGATAAGGGAAGAGGACCGGGGCTCCACTATATATATAGAGAGTAGGTTACTTCATAAGGGAGGGGATTCATTCATTCGCCCACTGGCAGCACACAAATGCCACCCAGCCTCCGGAGACCCTGGAACACTGTACGAGTTCATCCACCAACCTCCACGAGAGGCAGTCCACCAAAGCAGGAGTAGGGTATTATGCTTCTTAGCGGCCTGAAGCTGGGTAAACTGTCGTGTTCTATGTCTTCCTCACCATCGAGTGAGTTCTCTTCCATCCCCAGCGAGTAGCGAGTTAGGTGAGGCGAGCCCGCGAGAGATCTTCGTACACGCCCCTGAGTTCGAATCTTTAGGGTTTTGCGGAGCCTGAAATCCAACATTTGGCATGCCAGGTAGGGGGCTTGTCAAGGTTTCATCCAAGCTCCACCTTCACCAAGCTTCGCCGCTCCGATGGCTGATGCTCGCCGGGCTTGCATCGAGTGCCGTGCCACCCGCGTTGCTCACACGGCGCCCATGGGCCCTGCCGGCGCGCGTCGGTCACCATCGCCCATAGTGAACACCGCGACGGGCCCCGACGCTCAAGAACAACAAGGTTCCTCCCAGCCGGCTACCGAGCAGTCCGATGACCACACCACTACTCTGTCGCTTGTCCAGTCTTCCGGCTCGGCCTTGTGCACCCGAGCAGAGATGTTGCATGGCCGGCGCGTGCTTGACATGACCGTCGAGCTGCTCCGCTACTGGCCCGCCCCTGACCGCCACAACGACTGGTTCCAGTGCATTCAGGAGTTCGTCGCTCGTGCCGGTGATCCCGCGGCACTCTCGTGCTCGTTTAGACCCCAACCGTACCTAGCGAATGACGAGGAGCAAGACGCGCCACCCCACCTTCGTGGAGTGGCACGTGCCCCGAGCCCAGGCAGGAAGCACGTCCCCGTTGTCGGTTTTCGGGCTCCGCAAAACCCTAAGGATTCGAACACTGGGATGTGTACGAAGTGTTGGAAATATGCCCTAGATGCAATAATAAAATGGTTGTTATCATATTTCCTTGTTCATGATAATCGTCTATCGTTCATGCTATAATTGTATTGAAAGGAAACAGTAATACATGTGTGAATGAATAGATCACAATGTGTCCCTAGCAAGCCTCTAGTTGGCTAGCTCGTTAGTCAATAGATGATCATGGTTTCCTGATCATGGACATTGGATGTCATTGATAACGGGGTCACATCATTGGGAGAATGATGTGGTGGACAAGACCCAATCCTAAGCTTAGCACTAGATCGTATTGTTCGTATGCTAATGCTTTTCTAATGTCAAGTATCTTTTCCTTCGACCGTGAGATTGTGCAACTCCCGGATACCGTAGGAGTGCTTTGGGTGTATCAAACGTCGCAACGTAACTGGGTGACTATAAAGGTGCACTTCGGGTACCTCCGAAAGTGTCTGTTGGGTTGGCACGAATCGAGATCGGGATTTGTCACTCCGTGTGACGGAAAGGTATCTCTGGGCCCACTCGGTAGAACATCATCATGAGCTCAATGTGACTACGGAGTTAGTCACACGATGACGTGCTACGGAACGAGTAAAGATACTTACCGGTAACGAGATTGAAGAAGGTATAGGTATACCGACGATCGAATCTCGGGCAAGTTCTATACCGACAGACAAAGGGAATCGTATACGGGATTGATTGAATCCTTGACATCATGGTTCATCCGATGAGATCATCGTGGAGCTAGTGGGAGCCACCATGGGTATCCAGACCCCGCTGATGGTTATTGGCCAGAGAGGTGTCTCGGTCATGTCTGCCTGTCTCCCGAACCCGTAGGGTCTACACACTTAAGGTTCGATGACGCTAGGGTTATAGGGAATTGTTATACGAGATTACCAAAAGTTGTTCAGAGTCCCGGATGAGATCCCGGACGTCACGAGGAGCCCCGGAATGGTCCGGAGGTAAAGATTGATATATAGGACGGATGGTTTCGGACACCGGAAGTGTTTCGGGCATCATCGGTAACGTACCGGGACCACCGGGACCACCGGAGGTGGTCCCGGGTGACCACCGAAGGGGGGTGACGACCCCGGGAGGCTAGATGGGCTAAGTGGGGAAGGGAACCAGCCCCTAAGTGGGCTGGTGCGCCCCCCACCCAGCCCATGTGCACCAGAAAAAGGGGGAGAGGGGGGAACCCTAACTTAGGTGGGCCTTAGGCCCACCAGAGGGGTGCGCCACCCCTCCTCCCCATCTTGGCCGCCACTTCCCCATCTGGGAGGGCTGCCGCACCCCCTAGGGTGGGAACCCTAGGGGTGGCACCCCCTCTCCCCTTCCCCTATATATAGTGGGCACTTTTGGCCTTTGGAGGACACGGTTTTCCCTCTCCCTTGGCGCAGCCCTGCACTTCTTCCTCCTCCTCTCTGCCGGCGCTTGGCGAAGCCCTGCCGGGAGACCTCGTCTCTCCACCAACACCACGCCGTCGTGTTGCTGGTCTTCTTCCCCAACCTCTCCCTCCTCCTTCCTGGATCAAGGTGCGTCAGACGTCACCGGGCTGCACGTGTGTTGAACGCGGAGGTGCCGTTGTTCGGCACTAGATCGGAATCGCTGCGAGTACGACTCCATCAACCGCGTTCTAGCAATGCTTCCGCTTAGCGATCTTCAAAGGTATGAAGATGCTCTTACCCCTCTCTCGTTGCTGGTCTCTCCATAGGAAGATCTGAACATGCGTAGGAAAATTTTGAATTTATGCTACGTTCACCAACAGTGGCATCCGAGCCAGGTTTTCTATGCGTAGATTCCATGCACGAGTAGAACACAAAAGTTGTGGGCGATGGTTTGTCAATTTGCTTGCCGTTACTAGTCTTATTTTTTTCCGGCGGTATTGTGGGATGAAGCGGCCCGGACCGACCTTACACGTACGCTTACGTGAGACTGGTTCCACCGACAAACATGCACATCGTGCATAAAGGTGGCTAGCGGGTGTCTGTCTCTCCTACTCTAGTCGGATTGGATTTGATGAAAAGGGTCCTTATGAAGGGTAAATAGCTTTGGCATATCATCGTTGTGGCTGTCACGTAGGTAAGAAGGCGTTCTTGCTAGAAACCCAAATCAGCCACGTAAAACTTGCAACAACAATTAGAGGACGTTTAACTTGTTTTTGCAGGGTTTGACATGTGATGTGATATGGCCAAAGTTGTGATGTTGGATGTATGATGTATGAGATGATCATGTTATTGTAATAGGTTTCACGACTTGCATGTCGATGAGTATGACAACCGACAGGAGCCATAGGAGTTGTCTTAATTTATTGTATGAGATGCAACGCCTTGTGCTTACTATTTTACTTCATTGCTAACGGTTAGCCATAGTAGTAGTGATAGTAGTAGTTGGCGTGACGACTTCACGGAGACACGATGATGGAGATCATGATGATGGAGATCATGGTGTCACGCCGGTGACGATGATGATCATGCGATGCCTGAAGATGGAGATCGAAAGAGCAAAGATGATAATGGCCATATCATGTCACTATATGATTGCATTGTGATGTTTATCATGTTTTACATCTTATTGCTTAAAACGACGGTAGCATAATAAGATGATCCCTCTTAAAATTTCGAGAACGTATTCCCCTAAGTGTGCACCGTTGCGAAGGTTCGTTGTCTCGAAGCACCACGTGATGATCGGGTGTGATAGATTCTAACGTTCGCATACAACGGGTGTAAGCCAGATTTACACACGCGAAACACCTAGGTTGACTCGACGAGCTTAGCATGTACAGACATGACCTCGAATACAAGAGACCGAAAGGTCGAACATGAGTCGTATGGTTGAATACGATCAGCATGAAGTTGCTCACCATGGTGACTAGTCCGTCTCACGTGATGATCGGACACGGGTTAGTCAACATGGATCATGTATCACTTAGATCACTAGAGGGATGTCGATTTAAGTGGGAGTTCATACTTAATTTGATTAAATGAACTTAATTGTCATGAACTTAGTCTAAAAGTTGTCTTTACAAATATTGTAGATGTCCAACCTCAACCTCAACTTCAATGCATTCCTAGAGAAAAACAAGCTGAAAGATGATGGTAGCAACTATGCGGACTGGGTTCGCAACCTGAAGGTCATCCTTGAAGCAGCTAAAAAGGCTTATGTCCTTAATGCGCCACTAGGTGACCCTCCCGCACCCGCAGCAGCCCAGGACATTCTAAACGTCTGGCAAGCGCGGAGTGATGACTACTCTCTGGTCAGGTGTGGCATGTTATACAGTTTAGAAACGGGGCTCCAAAGACGTTTTGAGCAACACGGGGCATATGAGATGTTCCAAGAGCTGAAGCTAGTTTTTCAAGCTCATGCCCGTGTCGAGAGATATGAAGTCTCCGACAAGTTCTTCAGCTGTAAGATGGAGGAGAGCAGTTCTGTCAGTGAGCACATACTCAAAATGTCTGGGTTACACGGTCGTCTGACTTCACTAGGAGTCGAACTTCCGGATGATGCCATCATTGACAGAATCCTCCAGTCTCTCCCACCAAGCTACAAAGGCTTTGTGCTTAACTACAACATGCAAGGGATGGAGAAAACCATTCCCGAGTTGTACTCGATGCTCAAGTCTGCAGAAGTAGAAATCAAGAAGGAGCATCAAGTGTTGATGGTCAACAAGACCACTAGTTTCAAGAAAGGCAGGGGTAAGAAGAACTTCAAGAAAGACAGCAAAGTTGTTGCCGCGCCCGGTAAGCCAGATGCCGGGAAGAAGAAAAAGAACGGACCCAAGCCTGAGACTGAGTGCTTCAACTGCAAGGGAAAAGGTCACTGGAAGCGGAACTGCCCCAAATACTTAGCGGACAAGAAGGCCGGCAACGTTAAAGGTATATGTGATATACATGTTATTGATGTGTACCTTACCAGAGCTCGTAGTAGCTCCTGGGTATTTGATACCGGTGCTGTTGCTCACATTTGCAACTCAAAGCAGGAACTGCGGAATAAGCGGAGACTGGCCAAGGACGAGGTGACGATGCGCGTCGGGAATGGTTCAAAGGTCGATGTGATCGCCGTCGGCACGCTACCTCTACATCTACCGTCGGGATTAGTTTTAAACCTTCATAATTGTTATTTAGTACCAGCTTTAAGCATGAACATTGTATCAGGGTCTTGCTTAATGCGAGACGGCTACTCATTTAAGTCAGAGAATAATGGTTGTTCTATTTATATGAGTGATATGTTTTATGGTCATGCTCCGCTGGTGAATGGTTTATTCTTGATGAATCTCGATCATGACGTTACACATATTCATAGTGTGAGTACCAAAAGATGCAAAGTTGATAATGATAGTCCCACATACTTGTGGCACTGCCGCCTTGGTCATATCAGCGTTAAACGCATGAAGAAGCTCCATACTGATGGACTATTAGAGTCTCTTGACTTTGAATCATTTGACACATGCGAACCGTGCCTCATGGGCAAGATGACTAAGACTCCATTCTCAGGAATAATGGAGAGAGCAACCGACTTATTGGAAATAATACATACTGATGTGTGTGGTCCAATGAACGTTGAAGCTCGCGGTGGTTATCGTTATGTTCTCACTCTCACCGATGATTTGAGTAGGTATGGGTATATCTACTTGATGAAGCACAAATCTGAGACGTTTGAAAAGTTCAAGGAATTTCAGAGTGAGGTTGAGAATCAACGTGACAGAAAAATTAAATGTCTACGATCCGATCGTGGAGGAGAATATTTGAGTCACGAGTTTGGCACACACCTAAGGAAGTGTGGAATCGTTTCACAACTGACGCCGCCTGGCACACCGCAGCGCAACGGAGTGTCTGAACGTCGTAATCGCACTTTATTAGATATGGTACGATCTATGATGTCTCTCACCGACTTACCGCTATCATTTTGGGGATACGCATTAGAAACTGCAGCATTCACTTTAAATAGGGCACCGTCTAAATCCGTTGAGACGACACCGTATGAACTATGGTTTGGCAAGAAACCTAAGTTGTCGTTTCTTAAAGTTTGGGGCTGCGATGCTTATGTGAAGAAACTTCAACCAGAAAATCTCGAACCCAAAGCGGAGAAATGCGTATTCATAGGATACCCTAAGGAAACTATTGGGTATACCTTCTATCTTAGATCCGAAGGTAAAACCTTTGTTGCCAAGAACGGATCCTTTCTAGAGAAAGAGTTTCTCTCGAAAGAAGTAAGTGGGAGGAAGGTAGAACTTGATGAGGTAATTACACCCCCTCTCGAACAGGAAAGTAGCGCAACGCAAGAAGTTGTTCCTGTGGTGCCTACACCGACTGAAGAGGAAGTTAATGATGATGATCATGAAGCTTCAGATCAAGTTACTACTGAACCGCGAAGGTCCACAAGGGTACGCTCCGCACCAGAGTGGTACGGCAACCCTGTGATGGAAATCATGTTGTTAGACAACGGTGAACCTTCGAACTATGAAGAAGCAATGGCGGGCCCAGATTCCAACAAATGGCTTGAAGCCATAAAATCCGAGATAGGATCCATGTATGAGAACAAAGTATGGACTTTGGTGGACTTGCCCGATGACCGGCGAGCCATAGAAAATGAATGGATCTTCAAGAAGAAGACTGATGCAAACGGTAATGTAACCATTTACAAAGCTCGACTTGTCGCAAAGGGTTTTGGACAAATTCAAGGAATTGACTACGAAGAGACTTTCTCTCCCGTAGCGAAGCTGAAATCAGTCCGAATCATGTTAGCAATTGCCGCCTTTTATGATTATGAAATTTGGCAAATGGATGTCAAAACAGCGTTCCTTAACGGGAATCTTAAGGAAGAGTTGTATATGATGCAACCAGAAGGTTTTGTCGATCCTAAAGGTGCTAACAAAGTATGCAAGCTCCAGCGCTCCATCTATGGGCTGGTGCAAGCATCTCGGAGTTGGAACATTCGCTTTAATGAGGTGATTAAAGCGTTTGGGTTCATACAGGTTTACGGAGAAGCCTGTTTGTACAAGAAAGTGAGTGGGAGCTCTGTAGCTTTCCTCGTACTATATGTGGATGACATATTATTGATGGGGAATGATATAGAGATGTTGGAGAGCATAAAGGCCTATTTGAACAAGAGTTTTTCAATGAAGGACCTTGGAGAAGCAGCATACATATTAGGCATCAAGATCTATAGAGATAGATCGAGACGCCTCATAGGTCTTTCGCAAAGCACATACCTTGACAAGATACTGAAGAAGTTCAATATGGAAAACTCAAAGAAAGGGTTCTTGCTAGTTTTGCAAGGTATGAGATTGAGTAAGACTCAGTCGCCGACCACGGCAGCAGATAGAGAGAAGATGAGTTATGTCCCCTACGCTTCAGCCGTGGGCTCTCTAATGTATGCCATGCTGTGTACCAGACCTGATATAAACCTTGCGATAAGCTTGGTAGGGAGGTACCAAAGTAATCCCGGTGCGGAACACTGGACAGCGGTCAAGAATATCCTTAAGTACCTGAAAAGGACTAAGGAAATGTTTCTCGTTTATGGAGGTGACGAAGAGCTCGTCGTAAAGGGTTACGTCGACGCTAGCTTTGACACAGATCCGGATGACTCTAAGTCACAAACCGGATACGTATATGTGTTGAATGGTGGGGCAGTGAGCTGGTGCAGCAGCAAGCAAGAAGTCGTGGCAGCATCTACATGTGAAGCGGAGTACATAGCTTCTTCAGAAGCGGCTCATGAAGGAATTTGGATGAAGGAGCTCATCACCGACCTTGGAGTGGTTCCAAGCGCGTCGGGTCCTATGACACTCTTCTGTGGTAACACTGGAGCCATTGCCATAGCCAAGGAGCCCAGGTTTCACCGGAAGACGAAGCACATCAAGCGCCACTACAACTCCATCCAGGACCATGTCCAGAGTGGAGTGATAGATATTTGTAAAGTACACACGGATCTGAATATTGCAGACCCGTTGACTAAACCTCTTCCACGAGCAAAACATGATTAGCACCATAATGCTATGGGTGTTCGATACATCACAATGTAAGCAGATTATTGACTCTAGTGCAAGTGGGAGACTGTTGGAAATATGCCCTAGAGGCAATAATAAAATGGTTGTTATCATATTTCCTTGTTCATGATAATCGTCTATCGTTCATGCTATAATTGTATTGACAGGAAATAGTAATACATGTGTGAATGAATAGATCACAATGTGTCCCTAGCAAGCCTCTAGTTGGCTAGCTCGTTAGTCAATAGATGATCATGGTTTCCTGATCATGGACATTGGATGTCATTGATAACGGGGTCACATCATTGGGAGAATGATGTGGTGGACAAGACCCAATCCTAAGCCTAGCACTAGATCGTATTGTTCGTATGCTAATGCTTTTCTAATTTTAAGTATCTTTTCCTTCGACCGTGAGATTGTGCAACTCCCGGATACCGTAGGAGTGCTTTGGGTGTATCAAACGTCACAACGTAACTGGGTGACTATAAAGGTGCACTTCGGGTACCTCCGAAAGTGTCTGTTGGGTTGGCACGAATCGAGATCGGGATTTGTCACTCCGTGTGACAGAAAGGTATCTCTGGGCCCACTCGGTAGAACATCATCATGAGCTCAATGTGACTAAGGAGTTAGTCACACGATGACGTGCTACGGAACGAGTAAAGAGACTTACCGGTAACGAGATTGAACAAGGTATAGGTATACCGACGATCGAATCTCGGGCAAGTTCTATACCGACAGACAAAGGGAATCGTATACGGGATTGATTGAATCCTTGACATCATGGTTCATCCGATGAGATCATCATGGAGCTAGTGGGAGACACCATGGGTATCCAGACCCCGCTGATGGTTACTGGCCAGAGAGGTGTCTCCGTCATGTCTGCCTGTCTCCCGAACCCGTAGGGTCTACGCACTTAAGGTTCGATGACGCTAGGGTTATAGGGAATTGTTATACGAGATTACCGAAAGTTGTTCGGAGTCCCGGATGAGATCCCGGACGTCACGAGGAGCCCCGGAATGGTCCGGAGGTAAAGATTGATATATAGGACGGATGGTTTCGGACACCGAAAGTGTTTCGGGCATCATCGGTAACGTACCGGGACCACCGGAGGTGGTCCCGGGGGACCACCGAAGGGGGGTGACGACCCCGGGAGGCTAGATGGGCTAAGTGGGGAAGGGAACCAGCCCCTAAGTGGGCTGGTGCGCCCCCCACCCAGCCCATGTGCACCAGAAAAAGGGGGAGAGGGGGGAACCCTAACTTAGGTGGGCCTTAGGCCCACCAGAGGGGTGCGCCACCCCTCCTCCCCATCTTGGCCGCCACTTCCCCATCTGGGAGGGCTGCCGCACCCCCTAGGGTGGGAACCCTAGGGGTGGCACCCCCTCTCCCCTTCCCCTATATATAGTGGGCACTTTTGGCCTTTGGAGGACACGGTTTTCCCTCTCCCTCGGCGCAGCCCTGCACTTCTTCCTCCTCCTCTCTGCCGGCGCTTGGCGAAGCCCTGCCGGGAGACCTCGTCTCTCCACCAACACCATGCCGTCGTGTTGCTTGTCTTCTTCCCCAACCTCTCCCTCCTCCTTGCTGGATCAAGGTGCGGGAGACGTCACCGGGCTGCACGTGTGTTGAACGCGGAGGTGCCGTTGTTCGGCACTAGATCGGAATCGCTGCGAGTACGACTCCATCAACCGCGTTCTAGCAACGCTTCCTCTTAGCGATCTTCAAAGGTATGAAGATGCTCTTACCCCTCTCCCGTTGCTGGTCTCTCCATAGGAAGATCTGAACATGCGTAGGAAAATTTTGAATTTATGCTACGTTCCCCAACACGAAGATCTCCCTGCCTCGCCTCGCCTAACTCACTACTTGATGGAAACGATGAAGGACTCACTTGATGGAGAGGGGAACACATCACACAACAGTTTACCCAGGTTCGGGCCACTTTGAAGCGTAAAACCCTACTCCTGGTTTTGGTGGATTGCCTCTCGCAGAGGTGATGGGTGAGTTAGTATAGTGTTCTTGAGCCTCCGGAGGCTGAGTGACTCAGTGTGATGCTCTACTGTCCGAATGAATCCCCCTTCTCCAGTATCCTGCCCTCTCTATTTATAGCGGAGGCCCAGGTCCTCTTCCCTCATAGCTTCAGTGGGAAGGGATCCCACAATGGCCAATTTTGAAGGGGAACAGGGGAACATGCTCCCGTGCCCAAAGATGGTCTTCGCCTGCAAAGTAACTGTGTGCCCCACAGAGACGGGCCCGTCGATGACGTTTTCCCTACTAGCGGAAGACCGCGGCTTTGTTTCTCCAGAAGGGAAACCTTTGGGGGATGCCTTTGGGAAACCTGTACGCCCCCACCTCCTTTGCACCAAAGGGGAAACCATCCAGCCCTACCATATGCTGCTCGCTTGTCCTTTCCTCGCGTCACCTTTGACTCCTGAGGCCCGGCCTTGCCTCGGAATACCGCCGCTCCGGAGGGGTCCTGAGGAGGCGCTCTGCGGGTCTTGACGCTGCTCCCTCTTGTGAGGCTTGGCCCCTCACGAGGGCCTCGTTCAAGGTGGTGCTTCTCCTTGCCGATCTTGTGTTGAAGAAGTGGGCCATCCCTGGGTCGCAGGCAGACGGGTCTGGGTACCCCCGTTCCCAGAACACCGATAATAGCCCGCGGGCCTAAGGCGGGCTTCTCGGCGAAGCCTTGGAGGCGGCCCGAAACATCGAGGGCCCCATTCGCGTGCAGACCAAGCCTTCAAAATGGAGGGCCGAGTCCATCTGCACTGTATCTCCTGATCTGAATCAATTGCCCATCTCCGCCCCCTATCGATTCCTCCGCTGGTTCTTCCTCCTGTTCCGCGCGCACCTCGTCGCCTTTGCCTTGTCTTCTCCGTCATGCCTTAGAAGGGAGGAGCTGGCGGGAACCCACGGGGCTCACTTGTCCTGGTGACGGCCCCGGCCCGTGTTGGAGTGATCTATGGTGGTAAACCTTGAGGGGTTGGAGAAGGTCCGGCTAGTAGTTGCCGCCAACTCCAATGAGTGGGGGCCACTAACATTCGGCTGGGAACATGGTGTTGGGGTGAGAAGGCGTGTGGTATGATTCCTCTCCATTTCCATGCCCTCCTTTCGAGTGTGCTGCTGCCATTCTCAGAATTCCTCGACGCGGTGCTTTCGCATTACCAGATCCATGCGCTTCATCTGGACCACTGTTCTTTGATCCTCCTCTATGCCTTCGCGTTCTTGTGCGAGGCCTTTGTCGGTGTCACTCCCTCCGTGGCATTACTCCGCCACTTATCCTCCCTTTAGTTGGCCTCCAAGATGCAGTGCTTTGGGTGTGCGTTCTTGAAAATTGATGACGTGTCAGCCCCCGGGATCCCGGGCGTTGAGCTCCTTCACGAGGCAGAAGGGTTCCGGTGGCAGTGGGTGCTGGTTGAAGCTGCGGGGGCAGGAGCTTTGTTCCAACCTCCTTCATCCCTAGCGATGCTGAAGCAGGGGTGGGAGCGGGAGGAGCTCAGCAACCCTCGGCTTGTGCCGGTCTTGACCCGGTTGGGACAACTGAGGCACGCGGGGGTGTCAATGACGATGGTGGTGCGCGAGTTCATTTGTCGGTGGATTGCTCCCCTTCAATGCCACTCCCGCCCAATGTGGGCTTATACTGGGCCTCGTGACTCGATGAGGACTGAAGCCGCCCCCTTTTCCTGTGATGTTCTGCATGAGCTGCTTGGTCGGTTAACCCGCAGCAATCATGACGAGCTTCCTCTAGACGGCCAACCGCTGTACCGCCTCAAGGCCCTGAAGGATCTTACTGTGGAGATGCCACTCTTCGACGAATGGGGGCTCCTCCCTAAGGGGAAAGAACATTCCCAGGGGGATGTGTCTCCTGGGGACCGGCCCTGCAAGGACCCTGAGCGCGTGGTTTCCTCCGAGAACATGGTGGGCGACGCACCGACGCGTGCCCCCCAGCCCTGGCTCCACGTCGGGCCCGGGTTGGTGGTGATGATATGCAGACAACGGAAAATGCCGCCTCCGCTACTGTGCCTCACTCAAGAGCTGCCGAGCCCCTCTGTCGGTGCGGCCCTGCCAACCGGAAGAGGAAGTCGTCTGTGGGCGGCCATGTCCTGGCGCATGGGGCTCCGACGAGGAAGAAGTGGATGGCCATGAGTAAGCGCCCGTCTCTCTTTCTATCCTTCTTAATGCACCAGCCTTCTAAGCCTCTGTTCCTTAGGTATCCTCTCGACGCCCAGTCGGTCGGATCAGCGCCGCCTACTCCAGAGGCCGTTGGGGGTCCCACAGCCTCTTCCCTCGCACTCCACAGAGCCCGGTCTCCACAGCCTCCTACACGCGAACCCCCTGCGGCCTTCTTTGTTGGAGGCCTTCGGTTCCTCGAGGGGGTGCCTTTCGCCTCTCCTGTGGCACCTCCCGGGGCCTATCCGCTCCTTTCCCATGGCCCCCACCTGAATGGTGATGAGGGGCCTCATGGGGCGTCTGACATTGAAGGGACGGTCCCAGGGGAGCCCCTATCCCCCTTGTGCGCTTCTTCTGTCCGCCGTTCGGGGAACGAGGACCCTCGCTTGCCTTTGGAGCGTGTCGCGGATTCGCCCACCTCACCTTGGGGCCTGCTTCGCACTGCTGTGGACGCACTTCAACGTCTCGGGGAGGGGCTTGCTAGTCACGAGGCCTGCCGACAAAGTGAACGCCAGGACCTTGCGTCGGGGTGGCACCAGCTTGAAGTTGCCGTGAACCTCGGTCGTCTGCAGCGGGAGCGCGCCCACACAGAGGCAGAAGCATCCCTTACTGTTGCTATAGAAACCCGCGATCGCGCCCTTATTGAGGCTCATGAGGCTGATTGTCGTCGCCACAAGGAGCTATGCGCCCTCATCGCCCGTCTTGAGGCGCAAACTCCACCGGAGGCTCCCGGGGGGCCCACCGGTGGAATCCTTCCTTGTCGGTCCTGGAGCTTCCGCAGACTCGCTGGTGCTTGAAGGGGTGGAGCAGTGCTTGCAGCAAGAGCGGCTGGAGACGCGGGAGCGCTTGTTGTCGCTTTCCGAGGAGTCCCTTGCTTCTCATGAGGCGAAGCTTAAGGAGGAGGTAGGCATGAGGGTGGCAGAGGCCCAACGTTCCCTTCTCCTTGATTATCGTGCGGAGTTGAAGCTCCAGGAATCCCACTTCCTTAGGCGCCATGACTGTCTGCAAAATGAGGTCAACGCCCTCCGGAGGAGGTTAGATCAGGAAATGGAAAGTCGGCAGACCGTGCTGGATGCGCATGCCATCGCCGAAGGTAAGCTGCCGAACATCTGCAAACAGGTGAAAGGCATGTCTTCCATGGTTGAACAGGCTTCCGAAGAGGCCACTCGCGCTCGCAGCCTCCAACTTGAACGCTCCAAGATGTTCTAGTTCCTTGAGCGGAGGGCTTCCCGCGCCCTGGGCGACATTGCGGGGAAGGTGTTTCTGGTCCCTTGATTCTCGATGAATTCGGGTACTCGAGATTTTCTGCCGCGCCGTGGAGCGTCTTGAGGGGAGCGCCGGGAAGGCCCTTGTGCTCGTGGAGGAGAAGAGCCGAGACCTTTTAGGTCAGGCTGCCTCACACGTCTTTAGTCACCTTCTTCGCCTTGACCATGATTTCGACTTTGCTTCGGTGATGGATCCGGTGCCAGAGACGATCCGCGCCGCTGTGGCTGAGTGGGTCGAGGTTCCCGTGGAAGAACTGGTGGCAAGGCTTGCTCCGGAGGGCCGCGGCATGGACCCCGATGAAGACGTGCCCTCATGATACTCAACCATGTCCTCCTGATAGGTTCCTGTGTTAAGTTTAACATCAGCTAGGTCATGTTTTGTGGGTACCTTTTGACATGTTTCCTGGTGTCGATGTACGCGTGACGCTTCTATTCTAGCTGCGGTCGTCACCAACCTGACATGTTGAAATGCTGATGTTTTGTCCTGCGAGCGTGAGCTCGTTCGCATGTCTCCTTCCTGCTTTTGGGATGGTTTGAAGACCCTTTCGGCACTCTGTGTCTGCAAGTCCCGGTCTCGCACATCTCTCCGCCTCCATGCGGTGCAACCCATTACCAAGGTCACTCGTCACGGGGCCAAGCCCTGATGCCCTGGATGTATACTAGAGTCCTCTGGATCTCCCCCTGAGGAGCCTCTAGTGCTGTCACAGGCGGTGTCGTTAGGGAGGCAGCGTCAAGAGGGACAGGGGGCTCCGAAGGTTTCTCGGAGATTGCGAGCATTGGCGCATCAGTGGACTGAGGGCCCTCAAGAGCCTGCCCCTCGGGCAACGGCGCCGCCACGACCACCTCAGGACGCTTCGGGGGGCTCGGGGGGCTCGGCGACCAAGGCCTGAGAGGTTGCCTTGCGAGCCTCCCCTTCTTCATCGGCAGGCAGCGACGCATTGGGGAGCGCCGGCGGTGCGTTAGGAGTCGCCTTTGGCTTGACACCCGCCTTCTTCTTCTTCACCCCTAGTGAGGCAACGCCCCTGGACATCAGGCAAAAAGGGAATCAGCCATGCGCGGATGATGGACACGCGGGGCGTGCCAAGACGAGTCACTTACTCTTTGACGTCGACCCATCTCCTTTTCCTCTCCGCCCCGACAACGACAGGGGCCTTAGGGCCCCCCACGGAGGAGGGCAAGCCCGGCACCTTAGACTTCCCGTCGGCGGAGGCAGGATATGCCAAGGGCGACTCAGCCCCATGCTTCCGGGGGCGAGCACACACGCGGACCGCATGGTGCGCGGGGCGGACGCGGGTCCCGCGGTGATCCTGGTCAGGCGCGAGGAGATCACTGCGAGACTTCGCCGGTGACATCATCAGCTTCAAGCTCACGCAGAAGGATGGTGTTGGGACAACGACACCTATGGGAACCTCCAAGGATCCCTTGATCGTTCGGCAAAGGGAGAGAGGTGGCGCCAAGGGCGGAACTAACGATCAGCACTAGCAAGGTATTTTACCGCGGTTCGGGCTGCTTAGCGCGTAAAACCCTACTCCTGCTTTGTTTGTTGTATTGGGTGCTTACTACGAGGTCACTTGCTACAGTAATTGCCTTTCGGCTGGTGGTCAAAGAGTCTAAAACCCCAAAAGGTCCAACCCTTAAAACTGAGCTTTGGGCCTCCTTTTATAGGCAAAGGGGTCACCAACAGTGCTCTGTAGTGGGTTCACGAGTCGCGCAGTGAACAGGGTTCACCGCTTGTCTATCTACTGCGGTGTCAGGGGAAGTAAATGCCTTGTCAGACCCCCTGACCTGCATCAAGGTTTCTTCGACACGTACCCAGGTGTTTCGACACCCGGGCTCTGTGCTGGTGCATGCGGTATGCGCTGGAGCGGTGGCAGTCGGTGGCACTATGGCAGGAGGGACACCTCGCAGGCGGAGGGAGCTTGCCGGCCTGGAGTCCTTGCCGGTGGCCTCTTCTATCTTCCCCGCAAGGAGGGCTTGTCAGGGGCCTGCCCGTCTTCCCGGCAATGAGGGCTTGTGGGGGCCTTGCACGTCTTCCCGGCAAGGAGGGCTTGCCGGGGCCTTGTTTGTCTTCCTGGCGAGGGGGGGGGGGGCTCGCCGGGGCCTTGGGTGTCTTCCCGGCAAGGATGGCTTGCCGGGGCCTTGTAACTTGGGCTTTGTTCTTCACAACCTTGGAGGGGTGTGGCCTTGGTGGGCTTGGGTCACCTTTCCCGTCTGTATTCTTCGTGTACTGCCGCCAAAGGTGTTGCCGGCGCCCATGCACAAGTCTGGGGCACAGGAGACCTCAGTCTTCAGTGCTCCGATAGACAACCTCTGACGGGAGAGGCACGCTCGCCGGGCAGTCGTCGACGGTCTTCTCCGAGTCCTCCCCACCGAAGGTGTCGTCCCATGACACCTCTACCGGACCAGAGCCCTCGTCCGGGAAGAGCCCCGCTCATCGAAGACAGGCAGCATGGCGATCAGGTCGTCCCGGTCGTCGAGATGGTACAGCAGACCTAGAGCCTCGAGCAGGTCACCAGGGTCACTACCCAGCAGGGTCGCCACGGCCCTGTTCAGCTCCTTAGTAGGAAGGTCCTAGGACCGGAGCCTGAGACTCTCTTCATCGAACTGGTAGTCCCACAGGGGCCTGGAATGGGCCTGAAGGGGCGCCAGGCGCTGCGCCAAGAATTCCTTCACTATCATCCCACCGGTCAGCCTCTTGGCGCTGATGTCACGGGAGAAGCGCTCGAGGATGGGCACGACCCGAGGGTCGGAGAGCTTCACTGAGCTCCACGCAGAAGTCTTCTCCGGCAGCCCCTTCGACACCTCCAGCCGAGGGTTAGTGTCCTTGAGGCTCATGAGAACCCAACGGTGCCTAAAGTTTTCCACCTTCTTCCCAGCCTTCAGGAGAAAATGCCGCTCTAGGCCGCTATGAAGGAGACGCATGTCGACAAATGGGCATTGTCATGCAGGCGCAGGCTAAAGAAATGGTGGAAGAGGGCTACTGAAGGTCGCACGCCTACAAAGGCCTCGCAGTAGAAAGGAAAGACGGACATGAGAAAGATGGAGTTGGGATGGAGGTGAAGGGCCTGGATCCCATAGTGGTTAAGGATGGCGGTGAAGAACGAGGAGAAAGGCGGCACCAGCCCGACGAAGATGCTATGGAGGAAGTAGGTGTATACCGCCTTCGACGCGGGCCGCTTTGCTGTGGCGCCGGACCAGATCAGGGTTCGCCCGTGCTCGCTGGACTCGACCGCCGTCCATGGGAGCACGGGGGTAAGATCCACATCCTTGGAGAGGGTGCACTCCAGGAGCGGAGGAGCCGGGGCAGGACCTTGCGTCTCTGGCGTCTGCTTGCTGGCAGGCGCCATCGCTGAACCGACAAGGGAACGACGCGGTGCCGGATCTGGGGGACGTCGTTTGGAGTTCGAGACCGAGGAGGAAGAGCGAGTGTGGGAGAAAGGAAAGCAATAACGGACTGACGCAATGAGTAAGCTTCCTAATAGCTTGGGTGGAGACAGAAGGCAAGGGACACCTGACATCAGCCGCGTGACGCGCACCGGCCTGGCCGATACGAATTTAGGGCCTGCGGCGCCTCTGGCCACCCCTCAAGGCTTCGCCTAGAGGCTCGCACGAGCACGCCTTAGGCCCGAGGGCTACTGTCAGCATTCCGGGAGTGGGGGTATCCAGACTTTCCTGCCTGTGGCCTAGGGCTGGCCCACTTCATCAAACAAGCAAAATCGGGAGCGGCACCACTCGAGGAAAGGTCCTCACGAGAGGCCAAGCCTGGTGAGGAGGAACAACATCAAGACCCACAAGGGGCCTCATGAGGACCCCTCCAGAGCGGCGGATATTCCGAGGCGAGACTCAGCCTCAAGATTCAAGGATGACGCAGAGGAAGGACACGCGAGCCGCACACAGCAGGACAGAGAAGTTTCCCCTTTAGTGCAAAGGGGGCAAGGACAAACCGGGGTTCCCAAGGCATCTTCCAAAGGATTCCTTTCTGGTGCAACAAGGCCATCGTCGGCCGCCAGCAGGACAGATGTCATACCTCGACCCGTCCCTGCAGCGCTGGCAGCTACTTTGCAGGCGAAGACTACCTTTGGGCAGGGGAGCATGTTCCCCTGTTCCCCTTCAAAATTGGCCGTTGTGGGATCCCTTCCGGTCGAAATGATAAGGGAAGAGGACTGGGGCCGCGACCATATATAGAGAGAGTAGGTTACTTCATAAGGGAGGGGATTCATTCATTCGCCCACTAGCACCACACAAAGGCTACCCAGCCTCCGGAGGCCCTGGAACATTGTACCAGTTCATCCACCAACCTCCACGAGAGGCAATCCACCAAAGCAGAAGTAGGGTATTACGCTTCTTAGCGGCCCGAACCTGGGTAAACTGTCGTGTTCTGTGTTTTCCTTGCCATCGAGTGAGTTCTCTGCCATCCCCAGCGAGTAGCATGTTATGTGAGCCGAGCCCGCGAGAGATCTTCGTACAGGCCCCTGAGTTTGAATCTTTAGGGTTTTGCGGTGCCCGAAATCCGACAATTTGTGTCACTACTAACTTACTATACTATGATATTGTTGCAAAATCTATTGAATTAAGACTTACGTGTGACTCGAATATGAAAAAAATGCCAATCGAAGCACCAAATTTTCCAAAATTTAGGACGTTGATCGTATACATGCATTGCAACGATGAAAATAAAACTTGGACGGATGAGCCAGCCAATGGCGGTTCGTCATCACACAAGGCCTCACATTCCCTCTCGGAACCCCACAACTTCGTGTGATGTTTCGGTTTATGAGTGGCGTGTGTCAAAGCTTATCTCGAACGAGCCAGTACTTTAACCACAATATATTGGTCCCATGTGAGGAAATCATGTAGATTTTCAAGTACTTTAGAGCATTTTTCAATTTTTGAATTTAGAAACCTAGATTCTCAATGCTTGTGTCCAAACCGTTACTAAATACATTTGGAAGTGCTTCAAATTTATTGCACTTGGCATATATACGGAAGCAAGTAGTACATAAATATGATTTTTCCAGCAGTTTTTGCTTCGTCTTGCATGCTCATGTGTTTCACTTTTGAATTATGGTATTAAATTTCTAGATACTAACTTAATGTATAAAAATGTCAACTGAACCCCGAAAATTTCCGGTTTTTAGGATGTTAGTCGTATTCTTGCATTGTAACAATGAAAAAAACTAGGCCGAATGAGGCAGCGTCTAGCATTTCATCATCAAACAAGGCTCCATGTTCTCTCTCAGAACCACGAGCCTTCGTGTAATGCTATGATTTTTGAGAGGCACGTATCAAAGTTTATCTCGAACAAGATGTTACTTTAACCATGCCATCTTGGCCCCATGTCGGGAAATAATGCAGATTTTCATGTACTTCAGAGCATTCTGTTTTATTTTTTGAATTTAAAGACCTAGATTCCCAAAGCTTGTGTCCAAACCGTTACTCAAGATGTTTTTAACTCCTTCAAATGTATTGCATGTGGCATATATACGAAAGCAAATAGTAGATAAATATGATTTCTAAAGCATTTTTTGCTTCATCTTGCATGTTCATGTTTTTTAGTTTTGAATTATGGCCATTAAATTTCTAGAAACGAACTTAATGTATAAAAATGCCAATTGAACCATGAAAATTTCCAAATTTTAGGATGTCAGTCGTGCATTGTCACAGTAGAGATCTTTTTTATATAATTAAAACACTATTCCTTACCGCTAGACCACAATATAGTTTTACAATTCAAGAAAAAGGTGAACTACATGCACATGGTTCTATATAGGAACCATTTGTGATGAAAATTCATGGATATATTTATGGCTTATGAGGGAAGCTTCAACGACTTCATCTAGCTCGGATTCTGTTCTCTCTGGATCCCCATTCTCCAACCTACCCTTTTTTCAAAGAATGACATCGTGAGAATTCTTCTTAAGGGTGCGTACAAACACCCCCTCGACCCCGAGTGCTCCAGCCTCTACCAAGAACGCAACCGCCTCGTCTGAGGGCACAGCTGCATCCGCCTTGAGCGCGACCACATCCGCAAAAAGGGCCTCTGCATTGGCCAACAAGACCTCTATAGTGGACAAAAGGGCGTTTGTATCCATGGAGACGATAGCTGCAGCTGCTGCGATGACAGGTACAAATGCCAACATTGCTCGAGCAGTGTACCATGCCGTGGAGGTCTCCCTGGCCCGGGTCAAGGCCATCCAAGACAATATTGAGAACGCCCATGCCAAGATACTACATGCTTCCCCAAAATCTAGCTTGAACCACACGTCCGAAGAGGTGGCCGAGGCGTAGGTTGAGTTGGATACCGACTATGCGGTGGTGGAAGCCATGTAGCCCCTTCCCCACGAGATCCCTGAGCGAGAGATGGAGATGCGGGAGCCGCCTAAGAGCGACAATCGCTGGGAGGAGTTGCGTGTGGCTCAGGAAGACGTCGAGAAGTGCCTGACCGTCGAGGAATAGGCGGTGGAGTACCAATGTGGGATCTGGCGGTGCAACTATTACAATTACAACAATGATGAGGGTGATGCCGATGATGAGGGCAATGGCAAGGACGAGGAAGTCACCGTGGTTGAATTTAGCCTCGGCGACGTGGAGTCCAGCACTGGCAGAATGTCACCCGGACAAGTCATCAACATCTCATCAAACATCGGGGAAGCAAAGGGCGGCGGCTTGTCGGTGTCTTTCTTAAAATTATGCGTAGTACTCATAGCCTTTCTTTAGTATCTGTGAGTTATGTGTCCGCTAATTTGTATACCTAACTCCTTGCAGGTGCATTGGTTCTCCCTCCAAGCTTAAAGGGTGACGTAGCACAGCGATGGCAAGTATTTCCCTCACTTATGAAACCAAGGTATCAATCCAGTAGGGAGATCCACAGGAGTATGTAAGCACCACCTGCACACAAATAGCAAATTCTTGCAACCCAACGCGTAGAGGGTTTGTCAATCCATCACGAGTAAAGTAAGGATAGGTTGATAGATGCAAATAATAGTGATAGCAAATAGAACGCAACAAAGTTTTTTGGGTTTTTTTGATAATATAGATCTGAAAATAAAAGAACAAATAAAGTAGAAAAGCAAATAGCAAAGAGCGATTGCAAATAGATGATGTGAAGTAGATCCGGGGGCCGTAGGTTTCACTAGTGGATTCTCTTGAGAAAGAGCAAACAGTGGGTAGACAAATTACTATTGGGCAATTGATAGAAAAGCAAATAATTATGATGATATTCAAGACGATGATCATGTATATAGGCATCATGTACAAGATAAGTAGACTGACTTTTGCCTACATCTAGTGTACTGAGTTCATGGAGATCTACTTCTATTAATCCACACATCGACCACTATCCAACATGCATCTAGTGTATTGAGTTCATGGAGAAATGGAGTAATGCTTTAAGAATGATTACATGATGTAGACACGATCTATTCATGTAGGAATAGATCCCATCGCTTTATCCTTGATAGCAACGGTGCATGCGTGTCATGTCTCTTTGTGTCATGAGATTGAGCACCGCAAGATCAAACTATCACAAAGAACCTCTTCCAATTTCAAGATAGAAGATCAAGTTGGTAGAGAAAACCAAATATTGGAGAAGAAATACGAGCCTATAATAATCAACCATGGATATGTTTTCATAGATCTGATCATAAACTCACAATTCATTGGATCGCAACAAACACACTGCAAAAGAAAGAGTTACATCATATGGATCTCCTAGAGACCATTGTATTGAGAAACAAAACAAGAGAGAAAACCATCTAGTTATTGCCTATGGACCCATATTTCTGATATGAACTACTCATGCATCATTGGAGGAGCACCAATTAGGATGGTGAACCCCTACGTGACCGTGTTCCTCTAGAACGGGCTCTAGATTGGATTTCTTGGCTGTGGGACTTGCGGCAACTGAAATGATTTTTCCTCAACTCCTCTAGGGTTTTCTCAATATTGGGGTAGTTATAGAGCTGAGAGGCGGTGGAGAAGCTTCCCGAGGGCCCCACTAGACACCAGGCCACGCTAGGGGCCTCTGGCGCACCCTGGTGTCTCGTGGGCTCCCTGGGCCTTGGTTGCTGCTCATTCTTGGCACCCAAGTTTCCTTCTTGTCCAAAAAATCTCTGTAAAGTTTCATGGCAATTGGACCTCATCTGATATGATTTTCTGCGAGGGAAAAAACAGCAGAAAACAACAACTCGCACTAGGCACTATGTCAATAGGTTAGTCCCAAAAAATGATATAAAAGTGCTATAAAATGATTATAAAACATCCAAGAATGATAATATAACAACATTGAACAATCAAAAATTATAGATATGTTGGAGACGTATCAATAACCAAGTTAGTAGTTCATGTTAAATTATGCAATCACATGGATGTGCACTATAACCAGGGAATACGTGGGGAGGAGCCAATTTTTGTATGTTCTATATCATCGCACACGCTAAAAGCAAAATATAATGTGTGATGAATCTTTGCGCACCAAGTTTCCCTACACCTAGCGAAAAATTTCACCGACCGCCAAAATATCTACCTCCCCCCAAGGGCCACATTTCCCGTGTTACCCCCAACCCTCGCCACCTCCACATCTACCCCTCTAGCATCTGACAATTATCTCCTCCTCCGACGAATCTATCACCAGCTAGGTATTTGTCTCTCTTCTATCTGGATCAACAAGGCTTAGGGTTTTGGTATGAAATTGGGGATTTTAAAGCGGAAGGATGATTTGAGCCATTTCTTTCTCTTGTAGCACCCTAGGACAATCACTTCCAAGGAATGGAGCGGGTAGCTGAAGAGCTGTCTGTTCATGGTGAACATCAATTTTCGTCCGTGAAGTTAGGAGATTTTGAATCTGGGTACTATGGGACAAAGTTTCCAGGACGTGCAAGGAAGGTTAGCCGAACTCTCATTGTTTTAAATCATTTGTTATATTAGGTGTGATTGAGACATTTCCTATGTGCTATTTGATTCTGGATGTGATTAATACACTCTCATAGCTCTATGATTATAAGTGCTATTTTTATTTGTATTGGTAGTAATATGTTACAAAATTTGTTCGGATCACATGGTACGAAGCTCACAACATTACTATAAAACATAGCATTTAGGGACTTCGTGAAAATAACAATTTCTCACAAACAGTTTTAACCTGAATGCATATTGACAACAAGAAAACTATATACTATATGACTTATCATGGCATGGAAATATACATCAAGGTAGTAGACATGATGCACTTTGTTTCATTCAACATGACCAAGGTCTGATTATGCTCAAAAACATGGTTAGCATCAACACAACATGGCAATCTGAAATAAACAGATTCTCAAACTTAGTGAAATTAACAGGATGCAAGAGCAAAAGTTTTTAATAGATTAGCATGTTTGACAGCATAATGTACATGCATGTCACTACTGATTTTATCGCATTCAAACACTGTTGGTGCGCATCCTGTACTACAAATACCATTGCATTTATATTTAGCTTCCTGGTAAAATTGGGAACTTGTTATTACACATGACAAAAACAGAGTAGGGATGAGAACGAGGGCATCCTACTACAAAGACTCTTCAAGAAGAACTATGGCATGACTGATGAAGACCCATGTGAAGCACACAAGCACAAGCATGGCCAACCATTTCTTGTGACGAATACTTTGAGGGGTGCAGTTCCCCTTGTCACAAGTTACATAAATATTTGATGGACAAAATATGAGAAGGAGAAGGTAATAACAGTGTGCAAGTGAACTATTTCAATAGGCATTTCAATCAAGTTCAGGGTACCATTAATGTGGAATTTTAGGACTTTCATCTCTTCTTCAACTTCGATGAGCTTGTTGCCACTCTTGTCAAATTCTTGATGTTGTAAGTACTTCACATGATCTGGTCAACTTCTCCATACATGGTTGTAAATGAAAAAAGCTAATTGTATTGTATTCCTATCAAGGGATTGACAACACAGAGATCAATAAGGGTGCATGCGTATTTCATAGATCCTGATTTAGCAAACAAAATTTTACTACATAATAATGTTACACGCCAAGCTTCCATTCATAATGTCGCCAATATCTTGTGGAAGTTACAGGTAGGACAATTCTTCACGTGTCGATATCATGAATGGTAATTTAAATATATAACCACGCATACATTAATCGTCTTTCAGTTTTCACAATAGTTTGTAAGATTAAGGTTTTCTTAAGTTGTAGCCAACATTGGATCTTGGTGGTCATTGTTCCAAAACACAACACAATTTACTACCTGGATTCTCTCAAAGGGTCAAATAAGCCTCATGATGTGAATCATCTTCAGGATTTCATGGATAGGTATTGAATTCTTTGATATTAATATGTTGTGTTCATATCTAGTTCGAGAATTGAGTATGTGAAAATTCATCTTCATTTGCAGTGTATTGTCAAAGAACATAACTTTAGGAGGGTTATGATTCAACCGCCTACTATCTCTTTAGCACATAATGTTTTCCCTCGTAAGACAATGAAATCCGTTATTTTCGGAAAGTGCTTGTAAGATGTTCAAATTTCTAAGTAAACATCTTTCTATTTATCTCCAAAGAAAAAAGAAAGAACTTACACCGGTTAGGTTGTTCCTAACAGGGCAAATACATGACTAATACTGTATAAAAAACTTAGTGTTCTCAATAACAAGAAGGGACCAACCTATATGGATACTACATTTGTGCACACATGATGAACCTATGCAGACATGTTGAATGTGGTGTGGATGCTGACAAAATAGAACCAATAAGTGTGTTTTTTAATTACTATCTTCTACTCCACATGTATGTCACACTCTAATCTAAAAATCTCGTGGCTCATCTTTGGACCGATGACCTCTCAAGAGCTCACCGCAAATGAATTGTTTTTTGTTAGGAAATTTATCAGCACCTTGTTTGTGAAACACTATATCAAGCCTAGTCCAGCGTGCGAAGATTTCAGGATTCATATCTCCCAAGAATAAGTATGTATACATATAATGTTATCAACTAAACATATACGCATGGATGCATTGTTTTCCATATGATCATGTCTTCATATTTCATACACTATGGTTGTGTACTCATATTACCATACATCTACAGAATTTAGCTAGCATTTTCTTAATTGCTTATTTTTGCAAATTATGATGAATGTTCTTCCTGTGGACACTATTTTTTCAATTGCATATTATGGCGAATTATGATGAATGTTCTTCATGTGGATAATTTTTGCTTGATTACATATTGTGGCGAATTTGCTATTCGAGGGTGATTCAAATGCGATATTTTACAATTTATGGGCCATTTCAACGCACATGTTTCAAGGAACTAAGTGTGTGCAATACAGAATGGAAAGCACATGTAACTCATAGCGCAACCGCATGTGATATACAGGAAAAGCACACGAACTATAAAACTGAAACATTGGTGATACATAAGAAATCAGACACGATTTGTGACACTTGTACATGTGCATAGGAGCTCCTCAATCGTTTGCTCTAGCACCTTATCTCACACATGAGCCAACCCGGAACCATGCTTGATGCTAGGATGATCCCACGCGTGAATTGGTCGAGAAACGTGTGCGATGATATCATGGACGATAGACGCTTGTGAGACAAAACTCGTGTGCGATGATGCAGATATCAAATACGGTTTCTACGGTGGAGAGTGTGGATTAGGTAACGTTTTGCAAACGGTTAAATGTAAAACACTATTTGTTTTTCATGATCAATTAAACGCGTTTGATTCATGATAGACGTGTGTGATTGATCCCTAATTCCACACGTACGCCCAAAATATAGTGTGTGCGATATGTTCCTGCATCGCACATGATTATGATTTGTAGAGCATCTGCACCATTGGTTACCATCACCGATGGGTTTTATGCATCGTGTGGAATGGACCCCCATATCGCCCACAAAGGCAAGGTGAGGGTTTAAAACTGCATCATGGAAAGGAGTTAAAAATCGTTTGTATAGCACGTCACTACACCAGTTTTAGGTTTTTTGGTCATTCATTGTCTTGGATTCAGCAGCAACATTGGAGACATTAAATAAAGAAGTTTCGGATCCTTCCCCTATGAGGTAATCGGGAATGTTGTTGTGGTTGTATTTCAAAACAATTATGTTCAAGCAATGATGGTATGGAAGCAGAGACATCTTTGTGGTGGACTTCTGTCCTCGTGCTTCAAAGATGCGAGGACGCTCACTTCAGCGCCGACACGAAGCTTGGAAGGTAGTTCATGAGGAGATGCAAATTATGGTCTGCATCAACGACATCTAACAGATGGTGGATCAGGTGGTGTGTTCATGGTTCGTGGCTGACACGTATGGTTTGCTCCTTACGTGTTAGTCGTGCGGGGGGTGCCAAATCTGGAGTTCGATAATTTTTTGAGGGTGTTGCTCCGGTCTTATTTGTTCAATGACAATGGATTTATCCTGGGTTAGACATCTTGAAGGTCCGCAAAGCATCATATGAGAGATGGAGCAGCATCGAGCTCAGATGAGGAGATGATCTGTCATTTTTTCTTTTGGTTGCTGCTATGGTGGCGTTAGAGGCAGGTGACGAGCGACGGTGTCAAGGTGAGCAGATTATTTAGTATTGATTGTAATTTTCCTTTGGACTCTAATAAGTACCACATGTGTGGTGCTAAGGGACTTGGACCACGCACCTCCGTCATGACAAACCGCCATGTCATCGATGCATGCATAAATGATGAAAGTGATTATGTCAACGGGAATATTTTGGGTTTCTAGTTTTTAAAATATTTTATCTATCAAATGCAACATCCTATTGAAAAATAGTTTTCACCGTTAAATCTGTCGCGACGAGATCTTAAAAACTCAATAGTTCATAATTAAAAAGAATTTCTCGCAAAATACTTTAAAAATGCATGGTCAATGACTCAAGTTTGCCTTAAATCATCAACTATAATTGGCATGATGAACTTAAATTTGCCATGATACATGCACTAAAAAATTTCATGGTTCATACAAAAAAATAATTTTCATGCTCAAAATACTAGAATTGCCATTGTCAAATAATTATAATAGCCATGATCTATAAACCAAAATTTCCATTATGAATTATTAAAAATTGTCATGATCCATGAATTAAATTTGTTGTGGTTAATTACTAAAAATGGCCATGATCAATTAATATAATTTGTCGATAAAAGTAGTAAAAATACAATAATAGCTTCAAATATATAAGAAAAAAAGTTAGATGAAACATATCATGACAACTTTGGTATAAATACTATCACAACTTCAGTGTGAACATCATGGCAACTTTTGGCCCAAAAAAAGTCGTCGAAACTGTTGTGGAACGTAGCATGGGAAACAAAAAAAATCATACGCACACGAAAAACCTATCATGGTGATGATCCCCTACGAGAGGGGAGATCGGATCCACATACCCTTGTAGATCGCTAAGCCGGAAGCGTTAAGAAACGTGGTTGATGTAGTCGAACGTCTTCGCGATCCGAATCACAAGCATCACACGAACTCCGTCCCGATTTAGTACTGAACGAACGGCACCTCCGCATTCAGCACACGTAGAGATCGATGACGATCTCCGCCTTCTGTATCCATCAAGACAGACGAAGGGGTAGCTGAATTCTCCGATAGCACGATGGCGTGGTGGTGATGGTGGTGGAGCTACTTCGGCAGGGCTTCGTCGTGCCGTACCGAACTAGCTATGGGGTGTCACGAAGTGGTGGAGGGAGAGAGGGATGCACTATGGCTTGGGTGCCAAAATCTTCTCTCGCCTCCACTATATATAGGTGCAACAAGAGGGATGGTTGCCTTGCCTCCTACTCAAAGTAGGAAGGTTCGGCCGAGCCAAGGGGAGGAGTCCTCCTCCAATTCCGTTTGGTGGAGGACTCCCATCCCACTTTGTCCACCTCCTTCCCTTTTTTTCCTTTTTCCTTTTATTTTTACCTTTGGCCGAAATAGGTTATTGGGTTGGCCTCACCAACCCACTAAGGGCTGGTGCGCCACCCATAGGCCTATTAGGTCTTCTCCAGGGTGAGTGGCCCCTCCCGGTAAAACCCCGGAACCCATTCGTCACTCCCGGTACTTTACCGGTAATACTCGAAATCTTACCAGAAGCTAAATGCAACATTCCAATATATCAATATTTGTCCCTGGACCATTCCGGAAACCCTCGTGATGTCCGGGATCTCATTCTGGACTCCGAACAACATCTGGCTACCAACATCAATAATTCAATTATACCGAAACGTTACCTGACCTTAAGTGTGCATACCTTGTGGGTTCGAGAACTATGTAGACATGACCGAGACACTCTCCGGTCAATATCCAATAGCAGGACCTGGATGCCCATATTTGATCAGACATATTCTACGAAGATCTTATAGGTTGAACCTCTATGTCAAGGATTCAGTTAATCATGCATATCATTTCCTTTGTCCTTCGATCTGTTACTTGCCCGAGATTCAATCGTCGGTATCTCTATACCTATTTCAAACTCATTACTAACAAGTCTCTTTACTCGTTCCGTAATACAAGATCCCGTGGCTAACTCCACAGTCACATTGCTTGCAAGGCTTGTTTGTGATGTTGTATTACCGAGTGGGCCCCGAGATACCTCTCCGTCATACGGAGTGACAAATCCCAGTCTCGATCCATGCTAACTCAACGAACACCTTCGGAGATACATGTAGAGCACCTTTATAGTCATCCAGTTACGTTGCAACGTTTGATACACACAAGGCATTCCGCCGGTGTAAGTGAGTTACATGATCTCATGGTCATAGGAACGTATCTTGACATGTAGAAAACAATAGCAACGAAATTACACGATCACATGATACGCTTATTGTTTGTGTCTTGACTATCACACCATTATCCTAACGATGTGAACCTCTTATCAACTGAAAACACTTGTCTATGGCTAGAAAACCTCAACCATCTTTGATCAACGTGCTAGTGAACTATAGGCTCACTAGGGACATTGTTTTGTCTATATATCCACACATGTATTTGTGTTTCCATTCAATACAATTATAGCATGGATAATAAACGATTATCTTGAAATGGGACATATAATAATAATTATCTTATTATTTCCTCTAGGGAATATTTCCAATAGTCCCCCACTTGCACTAGAGTCAGTAATCTACTTTCACATCTCTATGTGATTTACAATGTAACGAATCTAACACCCATACAGTTCTGGTGTTGATCATGTTTTGCTCGTGGAAGAGGCTTAGTCAGTGGATCTGCAACAATCAGATCCATGTGCACTTTGCAAATATTTATGTCCTCCTCCTTGATGTAATCGCGAAAAGCATTGAAGCGTCGCTTTATGTGTATGGTCCTCTTGTGAAACCTTGGTTCCTTGGCTAGAGCAATGGCATCAGTGTTGTCATAGAACAAATTTATTGGATCCAGTGCACTCGGCACAACTCTAAGATGTGACAAGAACTTCTTCACCCACACACCCTCCTTAGCCGCCTCCGAGGCAGCTATGTACTCTGCTTCGTATGTAGAATCAGCTACGACGCTTTGCTTGGAATTGCACCAGCTTACCGCACCCCATTAAGAATAAATATGTATCCGGTTTGTGACCAGGATCAGTGTTGAAGCTTGCATCAATGTAACCCTTTATGACGAGCTCTTCATCACCTGATAAACGAGAAACATTTCCTTAGTCCATTTCAGGTACTTCAGAATATTCTTGACCGTTGTCCAGTGCTACATTCTTGGATTACTTTGAAACCTGCATGCCATACTTATGGCAAGGCTGACATCCGCTCTAGTGCACATCATTTCATACATGATAGACCGTATGGCTGAAGCATAGGGGACGAAAATCATCATTTCTCTATCTTTTGCAGTGACTGGGCATTGAGTCTTACTCAACTTTATACCTTGTAACACAGGCAAGAACCCCTTCTTGGATTGTTCCATTTTGAACTTCTTCAAAATCTTATCAAGGTATGTGCTTTGTGAAAGTCCTATTAGGCGTCTTGATCTATCTCTATAGATCTTAATGCCTAATATGTAAGCAGCTTCTCCCAGGCCCTTCATTGAAAAACTTTTATTCAAGTAATCCTTTACGCTTCCCAAAAGTTCTATATTGTTTCCAATCAGCAATATGCCATCCACATATAATATTAGAAACGCTATAGAGCTCCCACTCACTTTCTTGTAAATACAAGCTTCTCCAAAAACTTGTATAAACCCGAACGCCTTGATCACCAAATGAAAGCGCTGATTTCAACTCCAAGATGCTTGCACCAGTCCGTAAATGGACCGCTAGAGCTTGCACACTTTGTCAACATTCTCTATATCGACAAAACCTTCTAGTTGCATCATATACAACTCTTCCTTAAGAAACCCGTTACGGAACATTGTTTTGACATCCATCTGCCAAATTTCATAATCGAAAAATGCGGCTATTGCTAACATGATTCTGATGGACTTAAGCATCGCTACTGGTGAGAAAGTCTCATCGTACTCAACTCCTTGAACTTGAGAAAAACCCCTTTGCCACAAGTCGAGCTTTATAGGCAGTTACATTACCGTCCAAGCCCGTCTTCTTCTTAAAGATCCATTTGTTCTGAATGGCCTTTCGGCCTTCAGGTAATACTTCCAAAGTCCATACTTTGTTTTCATACATAGATCCTATCTCGGATTTCATGTCCTCTAACCATTTGTTGGAATCCGTGCCCAGCATTGCTTCTCCATAGCTCGCAGGTTCATTGTTGTCTAACAACATGATTGATAAGAGAGGATTCTCATACCACTCAGGAGCAGTACGTGCCCTTGTTGACCTATGAGGTCCGATAGCAACTTGATATGAAGTTTCATGATCTTCATCATTAGCTTTCTCTTCAACTGGTGTAGCCTCGATACAAACTTCTTTTTATCCTACGCCGCCATCTCTTTGAAGAAAAGGTTCGACAACCTCATCATGTTCTATCTTCCTCCCACTCAATTCTTTCGAGAGAAACTCTTTCTTACGAAAAGCTCCGTTCTTAGTGACAAACACTTTGCCCTCGGATATGAGATAGAAGGTATACCCAACTATTTCTTTTGGGTAACCTACGAATACGCACCTTTCCACTTTGGCTTCCAGCTTTTCAGGCTGAAGCTTTTTGACATAAGCATCACATCCCCAATCATTAAGAAACGACAACTTTGGCTTCTTGCCATACCACATTTCATATAGTGTCGTCTCAATGGATTTTCATGGTGCCCTATTTAAAGTGAATGCAGCTGTCTCCAATGCATAGCCTCAAAATGATAACGGCAAATCGATAGGAGACATCTTAGAACGCACCATAACTAATAAAGTACGATTACGACGTTCGGACACACCATTACGCTGTGGTGTTCGAGGCAGTGTCAACTGTGAAACAATTCCACATTGTCTTAAGTGAGCACCAAACTCGTAGCTCAGATACTCACCTCCTCGATCAGATCATTGGAATTTTATATTCTTGTTACGATGATTTTCAACTTCAGTCTGAAATTGCTTGAACTTTTCAAATGTTTCAGACTTGTGCTTCATTAAGTAAATATAACTGTATCTAATCAAATCATCAGTGAAGGTGAGAAAATAACGATATTCACCGCGTGCCTCTATGCTCATTGGTTCGCACAGATCAGTATGTATGATCTCCAAGAAATCACTTGCACGCTCCGTTGTTCCGAAGAACGAAGTCTTAGTCATCTTGCCCATGAGACATGGTTTGCATGTGTCAAGTGATTCAAACTCAAAAAGTCCATAAGCATGGAGTTTCTTCATGCGTTTTACATCAATATGACCTAAGCGGCAGTGCCACAAGAAAGTGGCATTATTATTATCAACTCTACATCTTTTGGTCTCAATGTTATGTATATGTGTATCATCACTATCGAGATTCAACATTAATAAACCCCTCACATTGGGTGCATGACTATAAAAGATATTAGTCATATAAATAGAACAACCATTATTCTATGACTTACTTGAGTAACCGTCTCACAATAAACAAGAACCAGATATAATGTTCATGCTTAACGAAGGGACTAAATAAAATTTATTTAGATTCATCACTAATCCCGAATTCTCGATGGTAACTGAAGTGATATCGTGCCGAAGGCGATCGCATCAACCTTGGAACCATTTCCCACACGCATTGTCACTTCATCCTCCGCCAGCCTTCATTTATTCTGCAGTTCCTGTTTCGAGTTGCAAATGTGAGCAACAAAACCGGTATCTAATACACATGCACTACTATGAGAACTGGTGAGGTAAAAATCAGTAACATGTATATCACATATACCTTGGTTGGCGTTGGCCGCCTTCTTATCGGACAGATACTTGGGGTAGTTTCGCTTCTAGTGACTAGTCCCCTCGCAATAATAACACCTAGTTTCTGACTTAGGTCGAGCCTTGGGTTTGTTGGTCGGAGGGGCAACAACTTTTCCACTCTTCTTGGAGTTACCCTTCTTTCCTTTGTCATTTTTCTTGAAACTGGTGGTCTTATTGACCATCAACACTTGATGCTCTTTCTGGATATCTGACTCTGCGATTTTCAGCATCGCAAACAACTCGGCGAGTGACTTATTCATCCCTTGCATGTTATAGTTCAACACGAAGCTCTTATAGCTAGGTGGAAGTGATTGAAGAACTTTGTCAGTGATAGCCTCTTGCGGGAGATCAATCCCAACTCCGCTAGACGGTTAGAGTACCCAGACATTCTCAGTATGTGTTCACTGACACACCCGTTCTCCTCCGTTTTGCAAGCATATAACTTATCAGAGGTTTCATACCTTTCGATCCGGGAATTCTTCTCAAAGATAAACTTCAACTCCTCGAACATCTCATATGCTCCATGACATTCAAAACGTCTTTGAACTCCCGGTTCTAAGCCATAAAAACTGCACATTTAACTCATGAGTAGTCATCCTTACGCGACTGACAAGCATACAAAACGTCTTGGGTCGCCGTATCGGGTGGTGCATCACCTAGCACTACATCAAGGACGTATTACTTTTGAGCAGCCGTGAGGATAAGCCTAAGATTACGGGCCTAGTCAACAAAGTTGCTTCCATCATCTTTTAGCTTAGCTTTCTCTAGGAACACATTAAAATTCAGGGTTGTTACTGCACGAGCCATTGGTCTACAACATAAATTTTTGCAAAGATTACTTAGACTATGTTCAACATAAATGAGTTTAGCTAATCATATTACTAATAAACTCCTCATAGCTACTGCACGAACCATTGGTCTACAACATAAATTGCAATGTTTGATACACACAAGGCATTCCTACGGTGTCAGTGAGTTACATGATCTCATGGTCATAGGAACATATACTTGACGTGCAGAAAACAATAGCAACTAAATGACACGATCACATGTTATGTTTATAGTTTGGGTCTTGTCCATCACATCATTCTCCTAATGATGTGATCCCGTTATTAACTGACAGCACTTGTCTATTGCTAGGAAACCTCAACCATCTTTCATCAACGAGCTAGTCAACTAGAGGCTCACTAGGGACATTGTTTTGTCTATATATCCACACATGTATTTGTGTTTCCATTCAATACAATTATTGCATGGATAATAAACAATTTTCTTGAAATAGGAAATATAATAATAACTATTTTATTATTACCTCTAGGGCATATTTCCAGCAAAAACATATAAATATCAGATCTAGTCTTGAAGATCTCGTCAGTACAGATTTAGTGGTGAGAACATATTTTTTATTTAAGAGATAAAACATTTTGAAGTCCAAAAAATAAATCCCCTGATGTCCTATGTTTGATGTAGCAAGATGAATGGTAATGAGAATATTTGGACCGTGTTACTTCATGTCACACGTGTGGCACTTACCATTTGAGTTTCTTTTTTGACTGATTTTTCATGTGCAAAGAGTACCGTTATGTTGTCTTTTTAGTCTTGTAAAGTGTCCTTGACCTGTACTATGATGTTTATGATATAAATTAGACATGTATTATCATGAAAAAAACTTAAAATAATTCATGGCATGTCAGCGATACTGACGTACCTTGCCCACCCGACGACAACACTAGGCCATGCATGGGGCAGATTACACGCAACCTCTGGCCCACCTCACGTGTGACCAGGACCGACTGGACCAATTGAAGCCCATGGCATGCGTGACTACATAACTAACTACCATCGACGGATCAAGCATCTAGTGGATCACGACAACGGCGGTGCCACAAACCCCAGTTTCTCTTCCCGTGTTCTTATTAGCCAATTCATGTAATCCAGATGTAAGAAAGTCTAAGAGATCGACAACAGCGGGGATAGTTCAATCCGCGACCCTCTCCCTAACATTTGGTATAAGAGGCCATCCACCACCTCCCCGGACCCAAATAATGTCATTCAAGGAGACAAGGCGCATGAGGCAAGCTCGACATCAACTCATAGCCATGGATCCGTCGATTCAGGCCTTCCTTGACTGCCTCGATTCTACCCTGGTGAACCATTCCACGAGGATCACAAGGATACCGGCCTAAACCACCAAGATCTGTAATGCCCAAGACGCGGTCCTATCGTTATTTTGGCGCGAGGGCCTCGACAGGGATAGAAATGCATCTCGTCGTTTCTCAAGAATGGATATCGTTACAAGTTCATGTACTGAAAATATGAGTAAAAGGAGTTGGCTTACACTCGCCACAAGCTACATCAGAGTCACATCAATACAATACATACAAACATCATGAAGAAGAGGAGGGTCCCTCTACAGACGAAAACAAACGATAAAATAAGTACGTCCATGCTTGCTACGCCAGGCTGCCGGCCTAGAACCCATCCTAGATCGATGATGATGAAGAAGAAGAAACTCCAAATAAAAAATCAATGCGCTCGCGTCAAGTAACTATTTACCTATACCTGCAATTGGTGTTGTAGTAATCTGTGAGCCACAGGGACTCAACAATCTCATTTCCAAAGGTATCAAGACTAGAAAAGCTTAATGGGTGAGGTATGGTTAAGTGGTGAGGCTGCAACAAGCGACTAAGTATTTATTTTGAGGTGGCTAACTTACGAGTACAAGAATAAGAGGGCGATGATCTACGCATAGCGACCATGAACTACTGATGATCAAATGAATGATCCTGAACACTTACTTACGTCAGACATAACCCCACCGTGTCCTCGATAAAAGAAGGAGCTCACGAAAGAAACATTCATGGTTACACACTCAGTTGGCAAGTTTTTATTAAGATTACTTCGAGCTATCTAGAACCTAATATTAAACAAAGTTTCAACGTTGCCACATAACCGCGGGCACGGCTTTCTGAAAGATTTAACCCTGTAGGGGTGCTCCAACTAGTCCATCACAAACTACCACACGTTGCGACAGAATGACCTCGATCAGGGAAACCCATGATCTCCTTGGTTACTATTGGAAAATCTCAACCTCGAGATAACCCAAAGCATCCTCGGAATCCCTCACACAAGACGCTCGAGAAAGGTAAAACAAGTCTAGCAAGGCCGCCTGGCGTGTCGACGATCCCGATAGGAGCCGTGTATCTCGTTCTCAGGACACGACGGACGAGTACTATGTACGGTGGCCGGATAGACATCCCCAAAGTTGCCCCGGGTGGCCCTGCAAGTGGTTCTATTTTGGACCAGCACCATCAGCACTGGCCCTCACTGTATTATGTTGAATTACTCCTCGGGTTCATGATGCCCTATGTTTTTCAGTATTAACAGAATTATTATGTTGGGCAAATATAGTAAAAATGTTGGGGCTTGCTAGACGAGCTTTATCCCAAAACGAGAATCTAGGGGGTCCCCATAACAACCCCAAGCATGTTAGGAGCACTCATTTATGGAACATAACACCGGCTAAGGCGGCAAAGGTGGAACAAAACACCAGGCTAGAAGGCCGAGCCTTACACCTTTTACATGGAAGCAACTGCACCTGCAACTAGCAACACTATCAAATGGTTAAGCAAGCGGTAACATAGGCAATCAGTGGTTTGCTAGGTTATAGAACAGTTGAAGGTTTTTATGGCAATGTTGGGAGGCTGGTATTTAACAGGTGGCAGGCAGCGAGACATAGCGATAAAAATGAGACAACTAGCATGGAAATGATAGTAATGGGGAAATGTTTATCTTGCCTGAAATCCCGCTTGGAAGAAGAACGACTCCGTGAAGCAGACGAACCGACGTAGTCGAACGGATCCTCACACTCCAACACGCTTACGGAAGTCTATCGAGACGAGGCAAACCGGAAACAAGAATCGACACACGATATTCACCACTGCATATGCATGACATAATGCAATTCACATATGATACATGACCAGTTTTAAATATGCAAGGCATGGCATGGCAATTCACACAATCAAACGCTACACGTTAAGTGAAGCTCAATATGCACGAGTTCCGTATTGACGAAACGCCACATTTAATTATTAAGTTCACTCTCGTTTAGGTACACGGCAATACTAAATGTTGTTAAACATGGCAAGGGGTGAAGCACAAATAATCTACCTATCTAGGCATTTTAAATGAGGCATGAAACGACATATAGCATCTCTGAGGTGACCCCATACGTTGACTTTTTGATCTGTCCAGATTTTTCCAAATCACATTTAATGTAAGTTAAAAGGCAAAATAAAGTGGTTCACATGATTCTACTCGTCGTTCTAGTCCATTTACATATGTGGATCATTTCCAATGGAGCTACGGTTAATTAATTACGACCTAAACCATTTTTAACACGTTGTCACGGAAATTGATGCTAGTAGCATGCTAAACAGTTTTAAACATGCATGAGAGTTGGAAAATATTATTCTACGTGACATTCTACATGTTTTACTTATATAACTTGTCGCGGTCCGAAATACGATTTAAAAACTACGGGTGTTCGAAAATATGCTTTTAAAAAAAATCCGCATGACCTAAAAAAAACCTATTCGCGCCGAATCTGTCTATTGGGCCTAAACAGAGGCAAGCGTGGCATAGATAAAATGCACGTGGGGCGTTGGATAGAGCGGGGCTCACCTGCATGGCCTGGGCCGAAGGGGAGGCTGGGGAGGCGGTTGGGCCGGCGGAGGGTGGCGGCCCACGGGGCACTAGACGCTGTGGAGGCTCGGGCCGGCTGGAGCAAGGCCGGCCGAGCCGCGGGTCAACGACCGAACGCACTGGGGCTCAATGCTCCTGATCCGATCTGGGCCGAGCGATGGCAGAGCGACGGCGGACGGCTGCGAGGCCTCGCGGCGCAAACGGCAAGCACCGATGAGAGGTGTGGTTGCGGGGTGTTCCGGGGCTCCGACGGGGCGAGGCCCAAGGTGGTGGCGAGGATCGGGCCCGGCTCGGCTCTTCATAGCCGCCGAGCGGAGAGGTCAGGAAATGACACTCCGTCGACTGGCCGGCGAGCGGAGGCACGGGACAGGGTGATCGGAGCATTAGGGCGGCGGCTACATGCGGGAGCAAGGGCAGGGGCGACTCGGGAGGAGCTCGCTCGGGCAGCGGGGCTGCTACTCCTGGAGATGCGGAGGCAGGGGCGGCACGGTCAGGCCCCAGATGGGCTTTGTGGCCCGATGGCACTGGAGGAGGGAGGAGGCAGTGGGTGGAGGGCATGGATCCAAGGGGATTAGGGTTTGGTCTGAATTTGGTTGGGGGAAATTTGTTAAATAGGGAAAGGGGGTTAGGGTTAGGGGAATTAGCCCGTTTTCGGAGCGTTCAATCTCGATCGGACGTCTCTGGTTGCGGGGTTGGCTAGGATGGATATGGTGGGCTGTGTAGAGGGGGCTAGGTGGAGATGAGAGGGAAAACAGGCACCCGGCGACAGAGTTTAAAACATCGAAAACGTGCGGTGATAACCCAATGACGGTACCGCTACAATCGATCGTTCGGGTATCAAACGGACTCCGATTGCAACAAAAATTGGCAGTCGGCCTACCTACATAAAAATAAGACCACACTCCAACTTTGAACCCAATCCGTGAATATTTTCATGCACTTTTAAAAACAATAGTTTTTAACAGTGTCGCGGACGCGTGCGTGTGTGGTTGGTCTCGGAACTGTCAAGGCAAGAACGGAGAGAACCCGACAACTAATAACGGATGCAGATTTTGAAAACTGACGGAAACAGAGTGCCCACACAATGCAGATGATCTGAATGATGCGATGATGAATGCGACAGACAATCCAACCGCACGGCGGAAACGGAATAAAAGGGGAATCTTTTGGAGCGTCGGTCTCGGGTTGTCACAACTCTCCTACACTGACAAGAGATCTCGCCCCAAGATCTAAGAATGAAAGGGGAAGAGGAAGAGAAGGAGAGGTAAAACTTAGTCGCTTCTTTGACCAACGAGTGAAACCAACAATCCTTGAAGGTTGCAAAGAGATGGAGAATGATATGAGAAACAAGCAAGAAATTCAAACAAAACTTCGGGAGCACTTCGGTAGGAAAATGAAGACAAAAAAATTGATAAGATGGAAAGATCTTGAGAAGATTCACAACAAACTAACTAAATTGATAATCAAGGAAAGAATATGATCTACATAACCCAAGTCATTGGAATAAATAGAGCAACATCACAACAACTCCAGAACAAGAGAACAGAAACTAGATCATTGAGAAGAAATAATGAACAAGAAAATGACAACTACTATGACAATTGAATTGAAGAGCAGCCTGAGAAAAGAATTGAATGGAAGTGTTGGAAATCAACAATGAAAGAACAAGCTTGTTGTGGGCTTATGGAAACCATTTCAAAATAATGATGTGACTCTTGGAAATATTCCCTAGAGCCTATAATAAAGTGGTTAGTATTATACTTCCTAGTTCATGATAATTGTCTATTGTTCATGCTATAGTTGTATTAACTGGAAACCATAATACATGTGTGAATACATAGAACCACGACATGTCCCTAGTGAGCCTCTAGCTGTAGCTCGTTGCTCAATAGATGATCATGGTTTTGTGATCATGGACACTGCATGTCATTGATAACGGGATCACATCATTAGGAGAATGATGTGATGGACAAGACCCAATCCTAAGCATAGCACAAGATCGTGTAGTTCGTCTGCTAAAGCTTTTATAATGTCAAGTATCATTTCCTTAGACCATGAGATTTTCCAACTCCCAGATACCGTAGGAGTTCTTTGGGTGTATCAAACGTCACAACGTAACTGGGTGATTATAAAGGTGCACTACAGGTATCTGCGAAAGTGTCTGTTGGGTTGGTACAAATCGAGATTGGGATTTGTCGCTCCGTGTGATAGAGAGGTATCTCTGGGCCCACTCGGTAATGCATCATCGGAATGCGCTCAGTGTGACTAAGTAGTTAGCCATGAGATGATGTGTTACGAAACGAGTAAAGAGACTTGTCGGTGACGAGATTGAACAAGGGATAGGGATATCGACGATGGAATCTCGGGCAAGTATCATGCCGGTAGACAAAGGGAATTGCATACGAGATTGAGTGAATCGTTGACATCTCGTACACCCGATGAGATCATCGTGGAACATGTTGGAGCCAAAATGGATATCCAGACCCCGCTATTGGTTATTGGCCAGAGAGATGTCTCGATCATGTCTGCATGGTTCCCGAACCCGTATGGTCTACACACTTAAGGTTCAGTGATGCTAGAGTTGTTATGGGAATCGTATATGTCGTAACCGAAGGTTGTTCAGAGTCCCGGATGAGATTCCGGATGTCACGAGGAGTTACGGAATAGTCAGGAGGTAAAGATTTATATATGGGAAGTCTAGTTTCGGTCGCCGGAAAGGTTTCGGGGTTTATCGGTATTGTACCGGGACCACCGAAAGGGTGTCGGAGGTCCACCTGTCCCGAAGGGCAACATGTGCTGAAAGGAGAAGGGAACCAGCCCCTGGTGGTCTGGTGGGAGTCAAGGGGAGGAGGCCCAAGGCGCAAGGAGGCCAAACCCTAGGGTGTGGTGGGTGCCTTGGGTGGCAAACCACCCCCTTGGGCGCCGCCCTCTCCTCCTCCTAAGGCTGCCGCACCACCTAGGGTTTCCCTAGGGGTGGCCTTACCCCCTCTCCCACCCTCCTATAAATACCGGAGGTATTGGGAGTGCTGCACACACACGTCTCTCTCTCCCTCGGCGCAACCCTACCTCTCCACCTCTCCTCCTCCGCGGTGCTTGGCGAAGCCCTACCGGAGAACCGCAAACTCCATAGCCACCACGTTGTCGTGCTGTCGGAGTTCTCCCTCAACTTCTCCTCCCTCCTTGCTGGATCAAGGAGGAGATGTCCTCGGTCTATAGGTGTGTTGAACACGGAGACATGGAATGTTCGGTGTTTGGATCGGATCGCCACGAGTACGACTCCATCAACCGCGTTCATAGTAACGTTTTTGCTTTGCGATCTTCAACGGTATGAAGATGCTCTTCCCCACTCATTGCTGGTTTCTCCTAGATGATCTTGGTGTGACGTAGGATTTTTTTTGAATTATTACTACAATCCCCAATAGTGGCATCTTGAGCTAGGACTATGCGTAGATTCTATGCACGAATAGAACACAAAAGTTATGGGCGATGATTTTGTCAATTGCTTGACGTTACGAGTCCAATATTTTTTTGGCGGTATTGTGGGATGCAGCGGCCTAGACTGACTTTACATGTACGCTTACGTGAGAGTGGTTCCACCTCCTAATATGCACTTGTTGCATAAGGTGGCTAGCGGGTGTATGTCTCTCCCTCTTTAGTCAAATTGGATTCGATGAAAAGGATCCATATGAAGGGTAAATAGCATTGGCATATCAACGTTGTGGCTGTCATATAGGTAAGAGGGGTTCTTGCTAGAAACCCAAATCAGCCACGTAAAACTTGCAACAACAATTAGAGGACGTCTAACTTGTTTTTGTAGGGTATGCTATGTGATGTGATATGGCCAAAAGGATGTGATGAAATATATGTGATGTATGATATTGATCATGTTCTTGTAATTGGAATCATGACAACCGGCAGGAGCCATAGGAGTTGTCTTAAATTTTTTGTATGACTTGCGTGTCAATCTTAATATCGCCATATGACTACTTTACTTTATTGCTCAACGTTGGCCATAGTAGTAGAAGTAATAGTTGGCGAGACGAATTCATGGAGACTCGATGATGGATATCATGATAATGGAGATCATACTGTCGTGCCGGTGATGGTGGTGATCATGCCGCACCCGAAGATGGAGATCAAAGGTGCAAGATGATAATGGCCATATCATGTCACTATATGATTTGCATGTGATGTTTATCATGTTTTTCATCTTATTGTTTACAACGAGGTAGAAAAGATAAGATGATCCCTCATTAAATTTTGAGATAAGTATTCCCCTAAGTGTGCATCGTTGCGAAGGATTGTTGTCTCGAAGCACCACGTAATGATCAGGTGTGACAGATTCTAATGTTCCAATACAACGGGGTAAGCCAGATTTACACACGCAAAACACTTAGGTTGACTGAACGAGCCTAGCATGTACAAACATGGACTCGGAATACGAGAGACCGAAAGGTAGAACATGAGTCATATGGATGATACGATCAACATGGAGATGTTCACCATTGATGACTAGTCCGTCTCACGTGATGATCAGACACGGGCTAATCGACATGGATCATGTATCACTTAGATGACTGGAGGGATGTCAATCTAAGTGGGAGTTCATCAAATAATTTGATTAGATGAACTTAATTATCATTAATTTAGTCTAAAAATGTATTTACAATATTGTAGATCCAATGGCCAACGCTCGTGTCAACCTCAATTTCAACGCGTTCCTAGAGAAAACCAAGCTGAAAGACGATGGTAGCAACTTTGCGGACTGGGCTCGTAATTTAAAGCTTATCCTCATTGCTTCCAAGAAGGCATATGTCCTTGATGCACCACTAGGTGACCCTCCCATTCCCGCGGCAGCCGAGGACGCTGTGAATGCCTTGCAGTCACAAAGTGATGACTACTCTCTGGTTCAGTGCGGCATGCTTTATAGTTTAGAACCGGGGCTCCAAAAGCGTTTTGAGAATCATGGAGCATATGAGATGTTCGAGGAGGTGAAACTGGTTTTCCAAGCTCATGCCCAGGTTGAGAGATATGAGGTCTCCGACAAGTTCTTCAGTTGTAAGATGGAGGAAAAAAGTTCTGTCAGTGAGCACATACTCACAATGTCTGGGTTGCACAGCCGTCTGTCTCAGCTGGAAGTTAATCTTCCGGATGACGCGGTTATTGACAGAATCCTCCAGTCGCTTCCACTTAGCTACTAGAGCTTCGTGATGAATTATAAAATGCAAGGGTTAGAAAAGACCATTCCCGAGTTATATTCAATGCTGAGATCAGCGGAGGTGGAAATCAAGAAGGAACATCAAGTGTTGATGGTGAATAAGACCACCAGTTTCAAGAAAGGCAAGGGTAAAAAGAACTTCAAGAAGGACAACAAAGAAGTTGCCGCGCCCGGTAAAACAGTTGCTGGGAAGAAGCGCAAGAAGGGACCCAAGCCTGAGACTGAGTGCTATTACTGCAAGGGAACCTGTCACTAGAAGCGGAACTGCCCCAAGTACTTAGCGGATAAGAAGACCAGCAACGTCAAAGGTATATATGATATACATGTTATTGTTGTGTACCTTACTAGTGCTCGTAGTAGCTCCTGGGTATTTGATACCGGTGTTGTTGCTCACATTTGCAACTCAAAACAGGAACTACGAAATAAGCGAAGACTGGCAATGGACGAGGTGATGATGCACGTAGGGAATGGTTCCAAGGTCAATGTGATTGCCGTCGGCACGCTACCTCTACATCTACCTTCGGGATTAGTTTTAAACCTCGATAATTGTTATTTAGTACCAGCATTAAGCATGAACATTGTATCTGGAACTTGTTTAATGTGAGATGGCTACTCATTTAAATCTAAAAATAATGGTTGTTCTATTTATATGAGTGATATGTTTTATGGTCATGCCCCGCTGGTCAATGGTTTATTCTTGATGAATCTCGAACGTGATATTTCACATGTTCATAGTGTGAGTACCAAAAGATGTAAGGGTTATAATGATAGTCCCTCATACTTGTGGCACTGCCTCCTTGGTCATATCAGTGTCAAACGCATGAAGAAACTCCATACAGATGGACTTCTGGAGTCTCTTGATTTTGAATCATTTGAGACGTGCGAACCGTGCCTCATAGGCAAGATGACTAAGAATCCGTTCCCCGGAACAATGGAATGAGCAACCAACTTGTTTGAAATAGTACATACCGATGTGTGCGGTCCAATGAGCGTCGAGGCTCGCGGTGGCTATCGTTATGTTCTCACCCTCACTGATGACTTGAGCTGATATGGGTATGTCTACTTAATGAAACACAAGTCTAAAACTTTTGAAAAGTTCAAGGAATTTTAGAGTGAGGTAGAGAATCAACATGACAAGAAAATAAAGTTCCTATGATCTGATCGTGGAGGAGAATATTTGAGTCACTAGTTTGGCACACACTTAACAAAATGTGGAATTGTTTCACAACTCACGCCGCCTCGCACACCTCAGCGTAATGGTATGTCTGAACGTCGTAATCGCACTCTATTGGATATGGTGCAATCTATGATGTCGCTTACTGATCTACTGCTATCATTTTAGGGATATTCCTTGGAAACTACCGCATTCACTTTTAGTAGGGCACCGTCTAAATCCGTTGAGATGACACCATATGAATTATGGTTTGGAAAGAAACCTAAGGCGTCGTTTGTGAAGGGTTGGGGAAACGATGCCTATGTGTAGAAACTTCAACCTGAGAAGCTCGACCCAAAGCGGAATAATGCATCTTCATAGGATACCCTAAGGAAACTATTGGGTATACCTTCTATCTTACATCTGAAGGAAAAATATTTGTTGCCAAGAACGGATCCTTTCTAGAGAGAGTTCATCTCAAACGAAGTAAGTTGGAGGAAAGTAGAACTTGATGAGGTAACTGTACCTCCTCTCGAACACGAGAGTAGCACAACGCAGGAAAATGATTCTGTGGTGCCTGCAACGACTAGAGAGGAAGTTAATGATGATGAACATGAAACTTCGGATCAAGTTGCTACTGAACTTCATAGGACAACAGTGAACCTTCGAACTATGAAAAAGCAAGGGCAGGCCCGGACTCCAACAAATGTCTTGAAGCCATGAAATCTGAGATAGGATCCATGTATGAGAACAAAGTATGGAGTTTGGTGGACTTGCGTGATGATCGGTGAGCCATAGGAAATAACTGGATATTTAAAAAGAAGACTGACGCAGATGGTAATGTGACCATCTATAAGGCTCGACTTGTCGCTAAGGGTTATCGACAAGTTCAAGGAAGTGACTACGATAAGACTTTCTCACCCGCAGCGATGCTGAAGTCGGTCCGAATCATGTTAGCAGTTGCCGCATTTTATGATTATGAGATCTCGCAAATGGACGTCAAAACGGCATTCCTTAACGATTTTCTTAAGGAAGAATTGTATATGATATGGACGGAAGGTTTTGTCGATCCTAATAATGCTTACAAGGTATGCAAGCTCCAGCGCTCCATCTATGGGCTGATGCAAGCATCTCGGAGTTGGAACATTCACTTTGATGATGTGATCAAAGCGTTTGGGTTTGTACAGACTTATGGAGAAGCATGTATTTACAAGAAAGTGAGTGGGAGCTTTGTAGCATTTCTCATATTATATTTGGATGACATATTGTTCTTGGGAAATGATAAAGAAGTTTTGGAAATCATAAAGGCCTATTTGAATAAGTGTTTTTCAATGAAGGACCTTGGAGAAGTTGCTTACATATTAGGCATCAAGATCTATAGAGATAGATCAACATGTCTCATTGGTCTTTCACAAAGCACATACCTTGACAAGATATTGAAGAAGTTCAATATGGATAAGTCCAAGAAATGGTTCTTTCCTGTATTACATGGTGTGAGGTTGAGCACAGCTCAACGCCCGACCATTGCAGAAGATAGAGAAAAGATGAGTACCGTCCCCTATGCTTCAGCCATAGGCTCTATTATGTATGCCATGCTGTGTACCAGACCCGATGTGAACCTTGCCACAAGTTTTGTAGGGAGGTACCAAAGTGATCCAGGATTGGATCACTGGACAACGGTCAAGAATATCCTGAAGTACCTGAAAAGGACTAAAGATATGCTTCTCGTTTATGGAGGTGCCGAAGAGCTCGTCGTAAACGGTTATGTCGATGCTAGCTTCAACACAGATCCGGATGACTCCAAGTCACAAACCAGATATGTGTATATTTTGAATGGTGGGGCAGTCAGCTGGTGCAATAGCAAGCAAAGCGTCGTGGCGGCATCTACATGTGAAGTGGACTACATAGTTGCTTGAGAAGCAGCACGGGAAGGAGTCTGGATGAAGGAGTTGATCACAGACCTAGGAATGATTCCCAGTGCGTCGGGGCCGATGACTCTCTTCTATGACAACAGTGGAGCTATTGCCATTGCCAAGGATCCCAGGTTTCACAAGAAGACCAAGCACATCAATCGCCGCTTCAACTCCACTCGTGGACACATCCAGGATGGAGATATAGATATTCGTAAAGTACATACGGATATGAATGTCGCAGATCCGTTGATTAGACCTCTTGCACGAGCAAAACATGATCAACACCAGAATTCTATGGGTGTTCGATTCATCACAATGTAGCTAGATTATTGACACTAGTGCAAGTGGGAGACTATTGGAAATATGCCCTAGAGGCAATAATAAAGTTGTTATTATTATATTTCCTAGTTCATGATAATTGTCTATTGTTCATGCTATAATTGTATTAACCGGAAACCGAAATACTTTTGTGAATATATAGACCACAACATGTCCCTAGTGAGACTCTATTTGGCTAGCTCGTTGATCAATAGATGATCATTGGTTCGTGATCATGGACATTGGATGTCATTGATAACGGGATCACATCATTAGGAGAATGATGTGATGGACAAGACCAAATCCTAAGAATAGCACAAGATCGTGTAGTTCATCTACTAAAGCTTTTATAAGGCGAAGTGTCATTTCCTTAGATCAGGAGATTGTGCAAGTCCCGGATACCGTAGGAGTGCTTTGGCTGTATCAAACGTCACAACATAACTGGGTGATTATAAAGGTGCACTATTGGTATCTCCGGAAGTGTGTGTTGGGTTGGTACAAATCGAGATTGGGATTTGTCGCTCCGTGTGACAGAGAGGTATCTCTGGGCCCACTCGGTAATGCATCATCATAATAAGCTCAGTGTGACTAAGGAGTTAGCAATGGGATGATCTATTATGGAATGAGTGAAGAGACTTGTCGGTAACGAGATTGAACAAGGTATAGGGATACCGACGATCGAATCTCGAGCAAGTATCATGCCGGTAGTCAAAGGGAATTGCATACGGGATTGAGTGAATCCTTGACATCGTGGTTCATCCGATGAGATCATCGTGGAACCTGTGGGATCCAACATTGATATCTAGACCCCGTTGTTGGTTATTGGCCGGAGAGATGTCTCGGTCATGTCTGCATGGTTCCCGAACCTGTAGGGTCTACACACTTATGATTCGGTGACGCTAGTGTTGTTATGGGAATCGTCTATGTGTTTACCCAAGGTTGTTTGAAGTCCCAGATGAGATCCCGGATGTCACGAGGAGTTCCGGAATAGTCCGGAGGTAAAGCTTTATGTAAGGGAAGTCCAGTTTCGGTCGCAGGAAAGGTTTCGGGGTTTATCGGTATTGTACCAGGACCACCGAAAGGGTACCGGGGGTCCACCGAGAAGGTCCACCTATCCCAAAGGGCTACATGGGCTGAAATGAGAACGAAACCAGCCCCTGGTGGGAAGGTGCGAGCCAAGGGGGGAGGCCCAAGGCGCAAGGAGGCCAAACCCTAGGGCGTGGTGGGTGCCTTGGGTGGCAAGCCACCCCCTAGGGCGCCGCCCCTCCTCCTCCTAGGGTTTCCGCACCACCAAGGGTTTTCCCTAGGGGTGGTCGCACCCCCTCTCCCTCCCTCCTATTAATACCGGAGGTATTGGGAGGGATTCACACACACGTCTCTCTCTCCCGTGACGCAGCCCTACCTCTCCACCTCTCCTCCTCCGCGGTGCTTGGCGAAGCCCTGCCGGAGAACCGCAAACTCCATCGCCACCACGCCGTCATGCTGCTGGAGTTCTCCCTCAACTTCTCCTCCCTCCTTGCTAGTCAAGAAGGAGGACACATCCCCGGGCTGTAGGTGTGTTGAACGCAGAGACACTGAATGTTCGGTGTTTGGATCGGATCGTCGCGAGTACGACTCCATCAACCACGTTCATAGTAACAATTCAGCTTTGCGATATTCAACGATATGAAGATGCTCTTCCCCACTCATTACTGGTTTCCCGTAGATGATCTTGGTGTGACATAGGAATTGTTTTGACATAGGAATCTTGGTGTGATCCCCAACAGTGAAAACCAGCCATTCACAGTAACAAGGATTATTTGGATGCAACAAGGAAGGCAAAACTTCATATACCAAGAGGAAATATTGAAAACTTGAATTAATGGCAACACCATAATAGCAACAAAGCTTTAGGTGAAGTCTAAACCAAGATAGCTCAATGAAGAAATCATGGGTTGAAATATCTCATGATCAAAGAATTTGGTGGGTTTACATATTTAATTCTTGAAACAACTTCTCTTGGATACTCCTCCACTAACAAGAATGCTATAACACCACCTCAAAGGATAAAGGAGGAATAATTGCTCTTTCCAATGCAAGATAAAGAATACTAGAGGTTCTCCAACAAGAATCGTGAAGAACACCTTGAGAATGAAGAGATCTTGATCCACCTAGAAGAAACTTGAACAAGGCACCGAAATAATTGAGAAGAACGAAGAGATAACAAATGAGAAGAATTTGAGAATGAAAGCTGAAAGCTGAGAATGAAGAAATCTTCTGAAATGATGGCCTTCGGAGGATCGAGAAATGAACACAACACTGAAATGCACCAGATGGATATGGAAATAATTCTCATGATTGGGAACAAGTGAGAAGATAGCATGAGCTGAGATGACAATCTTGAAAAGAATGGACAATATTTGAGAGAAACACTCATTCGGTCTTCCAAGCTGAAAATGATGAGGATAATACCACCAAGAATAACTGAGACACTCTGGAATAATGAAGAATGTAGGGTTGAGTTAAAGATGAAAATAATAAATTTGAAACGACCTTGGAGAAGGAATATGACTGATGGAATCCATACTCATATCATAATTGAAAAGAATTAGAGATCTCTAGGAAAAGATTAGAAGAATAAGGTAAGATCATGGGAAGAACATGTGGGTTATGGGCCCACTAAAAGAAAACACCGTTGAAAGGATTGATTAGGAAGAGAGATATTGCATCGGTACAAATGAAACTTGATGAGGTGAGACCCTCGAAATGATTGAAAGAATTGAAAACAAGAAACTTCTGAGATATCTTGAGCACTCCGGATAGAATAGAGAGAGATGAAAAGAAGAAATACATGATATGAATTACAAACATGGGAAATAATTTAATGGATGAAAAGGATATGATGACACCAAAATCTTGAATTGACTCCACCAAAGAGAAAAAAATGAAGAAATGATGAACTCAAAACTCACGAGAACCTTCACAAAGAATCATCGGATATAACCCAGAAGAGAAGATAGCAGAAGCAAAATAAAAAAGAAAGGCACTTGGGAGATAATAAAATCATTGGCGAAAAAGGGAGGGAGGGAGGGGAAAAACAAAGATAACTTGGGACAGATGAGATGGACTCTGTAAAGAAATAGAGATTGATCTTGCAAAATTACACATGATTGAATTCACTTGAAGAGAAGCACACCAGTTGAAAGAATTAATAAGACCACTAGATTGAGCAAAAGAATATGCATTCACATAAAAATATGAGAACACCTCTCTGAAAGTTATGAATTTACCACTCGACATTGAAGCAACTCTAATTACCATATTCCAACAAAACAAAGGATGAGGCTTACGAAACAAGCCAGAACATATTCATGACAGAGATTTCGTCCGATATTTTCGTGGATAGGAATGCACGGGCTCTACCCTACAGTAGCCATCATGTACAAGGCAGTGCACATGACATACGAAGCGTCCCCGAGTCATAGCAAGCTCCAAGGACTCTTTAAGACACAATGAGAACCACTGTAAGACGACCGTGAACAAATGAATCCACTAGATGTCGAACCCCAACCTCACATCATGCATATGTTGGAAGATTGTCTGTCGTATTTCGGGCTCAGCAAAATCCTAAATATTCGAAACCAGGGCGTGTACGAACATATCTCATGGCCTAACCTTACCTAGCTCGCTACTCGATGGACGGGGCAGGGGACTCACTCGATGGTGAGGAAGACACACAACACAACAGTTTACCCAGGTTTGGGCCGCTGTGAAGCATAATACCCTACTCCTGCTTTGGTGGATTGCCTCTCTTGGAGGATGGTGGATGAACTAGAACAATGTTCTTGAGGGCCTCCGGAGGTTGGTGGCTCTGTGCGGAGCTAGTGGGTCAACGAATGAATCGGGGGTCCTTTTCTACTAAGCAACCTATCCTCTATATGTAGTCGCTGCCCGGTTCCTCTTCCCTTATCGTTTCGACGGGAAGGGATCCAACAATGGCCAATTTCAAAGGGGGACAGGAGTACATGTTTCCCCTGTCCAAAAGTGGCTGCCATCACTCCAGGGGCGGGTTCAAGGGTGACGTCTGTCCTGCTAGCGAGCGGACATGGTCTTGTTGCACCAGAATGGAAACCTTTGGGAGATGCCCTTGGAACCCTGGTACGTCCTTGCCTCCTTTGCACTAAAGGGGAAACTGCGCCACCCTGCTGTCTACTGCTCGCCTGCCCTTCCCTTGCATCATCCTTGACTCATGAGGACGGGCCTCGCCTCAGAATATCCACCGCTCCGGAGGGGACCTGAGGAGGCCTCCTGTGAGTCTTGATGACGTTCCTCCTCGTGAGGCTTGGCCCCTCACGAGGGCCTTGCCTTGAGTGATGTCGGGCCCGTTAGCTTGCTTGATGAAGTGGGCCAGACCTGGGCCACAGGCAGGCAGGTCTAGGTACCCTCATTCCCAGAATGCCGATAGTAGCCCCGGGTCCCAAGGCGCGCCTGGGATGGCTTCTCGGCGAAGCCTTGAGGGTGGCTCAAAGCATCGCGGGCCCTAGTAGCCTGCGGGCCAGGCGGCACACGTGTCCAGCGGCTATGTGGTGACGCTATCTCTCCTCGAGGCATCCGGGGTGCGCCAGACCATGATGGCACGATATCCGAGAAATGCGCAGGCCATCATTGTTCCCATTGAATGGCGTTGGTGCGGCCAGACCACACCCAACGACCCTCGCGGACGTGACCGCTCGACGGATGGGTGAAGCGGTGTGGGCGGCAGCGGTCCCGTTGGCCCACCTCGTGACCCCCGTGGGATGCGCGACGCTTGCGCTCCCACAACGGTTGGTAGCCGTGGTTCGCCTATAAATATGCCCCACCCCCGACAAGGGGGAGGCACTGCAATCTTGAGCTTCTCCTCTGCTTCCCTTTGCTCCATCGAGAAAACTTCCTTCCCTCACCGATTCCCTGTCTTCCGTGGCGTCTCCGGGAGGTGCACCTGGCAGGGGGAAGCGCGCTGCTCCACCCGCGCCCCCGTCCACCCCCGGGAGCAGCAGTGGAGGGCCCTCGGGGCCTCCACGGGTCCGCCATCGCTCGGCCCTGGCCGACGAGTAAGTCCCTCGCATGCGCCTCTTTTCTTGATTATCACGTGAGTTGCTTGATGGTTGATCTCTCCTCTTCTTGAGTGCACCCTGCTCCAAGAAAGCCAAGCTTGGCGAACTTCAGAGGAGGTGGAGGGGCTGTTGTCCCAGCTCGAGAGCTCCGACGCCGCCCTCCAGGCCGCCCGCCAGGGCGAGGCGGAGGCCAAAGTGGTGTTGGCGTCGCTACAGCAGCAGGTCCAGGAGGCGACCGATGTTGTCCAGGCCGCCAAGGACGAGGCGGCGTATGCCCGGTTGTTGTCGTCCCAGCATGCCAAACAGTTCGAAGGCATCGCCGACCAGGCGGCTGACGTGACGTGGCGACTTGCGGGGGAGATGCCGACGTTGCCAAACGTGAGGAGCGACAGGGGCTACCTCGCCTTCTTCCAGCAGGTGGTGGAGGCGCTGGAGGTTGGTGTCTCCCGCGTGAAGGAGGACATCGCGTCCGGCGCACGTGAGATTCTGGGCCTTGCCTTGACGCTCGTTTTCTCCAATCTGCATTGCCTTGTCCCGGAGCTCGATCTCCAGCGCATCGTCAAGTCGGCGCCCGCTGAGTCCCGACATTCTATCCGAGACGAAGTCCGTCCCCGCGTGGACGCCCTGGTGGAGCGGTACGTCCAGGTGCCCAGCTCTAGTGAGTAGGAGGGCTCCGACGCCGAGCCTGCAGGTGCCATGGGCGACGTCGGCGGCCCCTCCCCCTAGGCACCTCCAGCTTAGGTTAACTTCCCCTGTAATAGTGAATGAAGAAACTTGCCCTCTTGGGCGTTAAACTTTTGTTTCTTACCTTCGTTGTTCTCTGCTTCACTCTTGAGTTGATGGTAGGCTCGCCTGTGTTCATTGTGGCTTGGCTTCGAAGCTTAGGGCACGTCGCTGCCCCAGCCAGTGCTCAGGGGCAAAAGCAACCAGGGCCCTCAGGAGGTCCGGTCCTCCCGAGGCTCCCGCTCGTGCCGCTGCACGCTTGGTCATCGGCCTCGTCCCTTGGCGGAACTGAATCCTTAGGCCCTGCATCCCTTCGTTAGTACGTATGTTTTTAATTTGTCGTTAGTTTTGCCTGAAACCAAATGACCCCCCATCTGGGCTTGCAGGGTACTTAGCTCGTGGGCTTGAGCCGGTCCCTTCCGTAACTCCTCCTAAGAAGCTCCTGCCCTGTAGGTGGGACGGGATGGAGACCCTTTCGGCCCTCCATGTTTGCGGGCCCTGGCCCTGCACCGTGTCCGGTGAGGCTCTTGAGGCTCGATGCTCAGGAGCCCCCTTTGGCACTTGAGTGATTCCTGTCCCCATTCGTTTAGTCATCGCTGTCGGATTTTGGGCTCCGCAAAACCCTAAGGATTCGAACACTGGGGCGTGTACGTAGGTTCCTCCCTACTTCACCCTGCCTATTCTACTACTCGATGGGAACGGTGAAGAACTCACTCGAATGTGAGGAAAACACACAACACAGCAGTTTACCCAGGTTTGGGCCGCTGCGAAGGGTAAAACCCTACTCCTGCTTTGGTGGATTGCCTCTTACGGAGGTTGACAAACAAGATAGTACAGTGCTTTTGTTCCTCCAGAGGCCAAGTGGCTTGGTGTGTTGTTCTAGGGTTATGATGATCTGATACCCCTCTCAAGTATCCTACGCTCTCTCTTTATAGTGGAGGCCAGGGTCCTCTGCCCTTATCGTTGGCGGGAAGGGATCCCATAACGGCCAGTTTCGGTGGGAGACAAGGGAACATGCCTTCCCTATCAAAAGTGGTCTTCGCCTACAAAGCCGCTACTAGCACTGCAGTGGTGAGCGCAGGTATGACGTCTGTCCTGCCGGCGGGCGACCAGGGTCTTGTTGCAACGGAAGGGAAACTTTTAGAAGATTCCTTTGGAGTCCTCATTCGCTCCCGCCTTCTTTGCACCAAAAGGGGAAGTTGTCCTGTCCTGCCACCTTCTGATCGCCTGCCCTTTCCTGGCGTCACCCTTGACTCCTGAGGCCCAGCCTTACCTCGGAATATCCACCGCTCCGGAGGGGTCCTAAGGAGGCCCCCTGCGGGTCTTGACGCTGCTCTTCCTCGTTAGGCTTGGCCCCTCACGAGGGCCTTGTTCGAGGTGGTGCTCCTCCTTGCCGATCTTGTGTTGACGAAGTGGTCCAGCCCTGGGCCACAGGTAGGCAGGTCTGGGTACCCCTGTTCCCAGAACACCGACAGTAGCCGCCGGGCCCAAGGCGCGCCTGGGTTGGCTTCCTGGTGAAGCCTTGAAGATGGCCTGAAACATTATGGGCCCCATTTGCATGCGGTTCTGCCGACCCACGTGTCTCGAAGGCGCGCGGAAACAAAATCGCTCCTCGAGGTGCCCCGGCGGTCCCATGCCACGACGGTGCAATTCCCAAGAGTCGCGCACGCCATCATTTTGCCCATTGAATGCGACCGCACCCAACGGCCCTAGCGGGTGTGACCGATCGACGGACAGGTGAGGCGACGTGACTAGCAGTGCTTCCGTCAGCCCACCTCGTGGTCCTCGCGAAGCGTGGGTTGCCCACACTCCCGCGATGGTTGGTGGCTAGGGCTCGCCCACAAGTACATCCTGCCTCCTGTGGGGGAAGGCACCGCAACCTTGGGCTCCTTCTCTGCTTCGCCCATCCGCCGCGAGGAGACTTCTCTCCCTTCTTTGCTCTTCATCTTCATGGCATCCCCCAGCGATGGCTTTGGCTGGGGAAAGCTTGCGGCACCACCTGTGCCTTCGTCCGCCCCCGGGTGCAGTGGCGGAGGGCCTTCGCGCTTCTGCCCCCGCTGGGTGATGGCTGACGAGTAAGTCCTTCATTGTGTTTCCTTTGTTGTCTTGTCCATTGTCCTCGGGTTGATTCTCCTTCTTCAGCACACCCGCCTCCGAGGTGCCGAGGTTGGGAGGACTTCAGGAGAAGGCAGAGGGGCTGCGGGCCCAGCTTGCGAACACCGAAGCCGCCCTCTGAACCGCTCGTGGGGAGGAGGCGGAGGCCATAGAGGAGCTGGCGTCACTACAGAAGCAGGTCCAGGAGGAGACCGACACCATCCTGGTTGCCGATGTTGAGGCGTCGAATGCCCGAATGATGGCCTGCCGGCGCGCCAAGCGTTTCGCCGGCGTAACTAACCGGGCGGTCAGCGCGACGCGCTGACTGGTGGGGGTGGCCCAGGCGCTGCCCAATGTGATGAGCGACGGGGGCTACCTCACCTTCTTCGAGGGGGTGGCGGAGGCGCTAGAGACCGGCGTCCCTCGCGCTGAGGAGGATAGCTCGACTGACGCATGCGAGCTTCTTGGCCTTGCCCTGATGCTTGTCTTCTCCAACCTGCGTTGCCTTGCTCCGGGACTTGACCTTCGGCGCGTGGTCGAGCCGGCGTCGGAAGGGTCCCATCGTCTCTCCTCGGGCAAAGTCCGCCCTCACGTGGCCGCACTGGAGGAGCGGTGCGCCCGAGTGCCCGTCTCCAGCGAGGAGGAAGACTCTGACACCGAGCACGTGGTCATCAAGTGCACCGCCGGCGATCCTTCCTCCTAGGTGTCTTCCATCTTTTGCCTACCTATACCTGTGATGCCAGAGAAGACCTTGCCCGATCGAGCGTTAAGCTTTTGTTGCTTTTACCTTTGATGCTTTCACCTTTTCTTTCGCTCTTGAGGTGATGTCTTGCGTGTTGGTGGTCGATGTAGTGGGGTTGCAAGCCTTAGGGTCCGCCGCTGCAACCGCCGTAGCTCAAGGGGGGGCGAAGGAGGCATGTCCTTCTCGGGGTCCTGCCCTCCCGAGACACCTCTCGTGCCGCCGTTTGCTTGGGTGTTGGACTCATTCTTTGCTGCCGTCGAATCCTTAGGCCCTGCATCCTTCGTTAGTGCGCACACCTTAATTCATCATTAATTTATCGTAAAGCGAGGGGGTCCAGGTGATGGCCTACGAGGCTCTTGGCTTGCAGATTTGCGTCGGTCCGGTCCCGCACATTTCCTTGGCTCCATGAGGTCCAACCCATTAAAGGTTGTCCCTCGCGGGGCAAGGCCCCGGCACCCTGGGGGAGCCTAGTGGCTTTGCGACCAGTAAGGCTCGTGAGGCGCGCTGCTCAGGAGCCCCCTTTGACACTTGAGCCTCTCTGCATCGTCAGGCCCCAGTCCGGTTGACCGGTAGGCTCCTAAGGCGTGCCCAAGAACCCCCTTTCTATCGCCTGAGCGATTCCACACCTCGTCCCTATGGTCATTGCCCCGGGGGGCCTGAGGCTTCCCGAGACTCTTTATGGTGGTGTGGAGTAGTTGTTTCCAAATACTTCCTCCGGAAGGGAGGTTTCAAAGCCAGCGAAATAAGAAATGCCAGAGAGATTTTTCCCATTCTTTTTATTTTTCAAACATCGGCCATTAAGACCTGAGAAAACCAATTTAAGAAATCAGCGAGTTCAAACTGAGTGAAAAATAGTCCGCATCCAAAAGAAAGCAAGTGTCGCGTCCGACATTTAAAGCTAAGATAGTCATTGGTGGACTATATGGGTTTCCTTACCAGTTGCGAGCATGGTCATTGGCAGGCCATGTTGATTGCATTTGTCTCTATACCCAGCGCAGAGCTAAGGTCTTCTACTAGGCATGGGGTGGACCCCTTCCGCGTCCTCGGGGGGCCTGGGCGTATACAGCCTCGGCTCGTTATTACGTGAGACTGTCACGGTGGGGGTGTATATGGGAGGTCGTGAGGACGCTTTGGCCTCGCGAGTGACCCTACCCCCGGGGCATTGGGGCCTGAGCTTCTAGAGTCATTGGGGACTGTGTTGTACCCAGCGTAGAGCTAATGTCTTGATCAAGGACGTTGTCAACGGCGGCACGTGGCCTTATGACCGGTAAAGCTCCTAGAGCGCCATGGTCCAGAGCCCCCTTTTTGACGTTCAAGCGGCTCTGCGTCGCCAGGACTCGGTCCCACACATTTCCTGACTGCCGCTGCCTGGGACTGAATAAACGATCTCATACACGGGGTCATGCCCTGCCTCCCGTGATAACGACCGGATCACCAAGGACGATATCAAGGGCGGCAGGTAGCATTATGACCGGTAAGGATCCTGGAGCACCTTGCTGTGCAGCCCCCTTGGACGCTCAAGCGACTCTGATTTTATCCTGTTGGTCGTGAGCCTGAGGGGCCGCAGGGCTCCCCAGCTCCTGCGATGGGGCGGTGCGTTGTGGACGAGCGGTAGCCGCGACATAAGAAAAGCAGCGGGTGAGGTTGCCAAGTGGCTGTAATGGAAATTGTAAAGGGAGCGAAATGCAGGAGTATGCCCTAGATAGTTGGAGTCATTGCGGTAAGCAGACACTCCTTAAGGAAGTAAATCCAAAACCTACCTCGCCGAATAGTAGAATCCCCCTTGCGATTCAGGAACACCCCATGGGGCCCGGTCCCCGATGCCCACGCGTGAATCTTGGTCGTCGCAGCTGATCCGTGCAGCTAGCGTCTCGTGGAGGTGTTCAATTCGCCCTCCCGGAGCCCGTGAGTTTGGCCTCGCATAATCCTTCTGCGGGGACAGGTAGCTGGTGCCTCGCCCCACGGTTTGAGGGCGCCCTCCTGCCCAGGCCCCTTGGGCCCGACTCAGGGAGGATCCCCCGAATGCACCTTACTCCTGAGGAGGGTAGGTGCCCTGGGGGGACGCCTAAAACTTTTCCTCGCCCGAAGGGCCAGGTAGCACCGCATACTCTGGCACATACAGCTCCTCGTAGGCTCTTGTCCGTCCCCCGCATCCGGCCATGAGCACGATGGTGGTTGTCCCTCTTAGCAGCAGAGGGGGATCCTCCCGGCCATGCTGCTCGAAGATCTTCCAGCGGTAGGCCTCTGCGCGAAGTCGCTTGTTCCTCTTGCCGCCGTCGGCCGGTCCCAGCTCCGTCTGGTGCTGATTTCCGCCTTGATATCCTGTCGTGTCTCTGCTGTCGTAGTTCATCCGCGCCATCGCCTCCGCCCTCTGCTGGTTGCACCGGATGGAACGCTCCTGCGGGGCCACCCCTCGCTGTCGAGGGCTGACCTGGTGTCGGTGATGCGTGCCAGCGTGCGCGTCAATCGTTCCGCCATTGGCTTCACGTCCCTGGTGGTTGTCGGTGTTGTCGTCTTCAGGGCCGATCGCTGCGGTATGAAGGAGGTGGAGGGCAGCGCGGAGCGCGTCTGTCTTGGCCCCGCCAAGAGCGGGCAGGGCCCCGAATATTGCAGGTTCGGCGGCCGGCACGCGGTGCGAGCCCCCGATGCCCGGCGCCTTTGGCCTTGAAGATGTACCAGGTTGGATGGTCTTCTGGGCGATGGCGATTAGCTCCATGATGTGGTCCGCCCAAGCATCAAAGCCCCCAGGTGTCGGTCGTTGCTGTAGCATCTCTCTTGCCATCTGCAACGCATCATGTGCGCTGAGGTCCCCCAAGTCTATGTGGCGCAGTGCGGGTGCCGGGGCCGCCGCCCAGCCCCCATGCGCCTGGGTGGCACTGGTGGCCGTCACGGTGGAGACGATGTTGACGGCCTGGTACAAGCCGCCTGATCCTGCGACGCTGGTATGCGAGCCTTCCTGCCGCTGTGACGTGGTGGTCGGATATTAGCTCAACGAGGCTCGAAGTAGCCGGTTGGTCATCGGCCATCGATGCAGCGGTCTGGGATGGAGGAAGATGGAAGAAAGCCTTCACACGCCCCCTACCTGGCGCACCAAATGTCGGATTTCGGGCTCCGCAAAATCCTAAGGATTCGAACACTGGGCTGTGTACGTAGGTTCCTCCCTGCTTCACCCCACCTAGTCTGCTACTCGATGGGAACAGGGAAGAACTCACTCGAAGGTGAGGAGAACACAGAACATAACAGTTTACCCAGGTCCGGGCCGCTGCGAAGCGTAAAACCCTACTCCTACTTTGGTGGATTGACTCTTACGGAGGTTGACGAACGAGATAGTATAGTGCTTTTTTTCCTTCGGAGGCCAAGTGGCTTGGTGTGTTGTTCTAGGGTTATGATGACCTGATCCCCCTCTCAGGTATCCTACCATCTCTCTTTATAGTACAGGCTAGTGTCCTCTTCCCTTATCATAGGCAGGAAGGGATCCCACAATGGCAAGTTTCGATGGGAGACAAGGGAACATGCCTTCCCTGTCAAAAGTGGTCTTCGCCTACAAAGCCTCTGCCAACACTGTAGAGGTAAGCGCAGGGATGACGTCCGTCCTGCTGGCGGGCGACCAGGGTCTTGTTACAAAAAAAGGGAAACCTTTCGAAGATGCCTTTGGAGTCCTCATTCGCTCCCGCTTCTTTGCACCAAAAGGGGAAGCTATCCTGTCCTGCCACCTTGTGATCGTCTGCCCTCTCCTGGCGTCACCCTTGACTCCTGAGGACCGGCCTTACCTGAGAATATCGACCGCTCCGGAGGGGTCCTGAGGAGGTCCCGTACGGGTCTTAACGCTGCTCTTCCTCGTGAGGCTTGGCCCCTCACGAGGGCCTTGTTCGAGGTGGTGCTGCTCCTTGCCGATCTTGTGTTGACGAAGTGGGCCAACCCTGGGATGCGGGGAGGCAGGTCTGAGTACCCCCGTTCCCAGAACACCGACAATCGCCTCAGGACGCCCTGAGGCCTCCGGAGACTCTTTGTGGTGATATTATGCTTCGATTCGCACCCCCGAGCAGGGGTGGATCGCCGAAAATGTTTGCCCCTGGGATGGCAAGTCCTTGCTTTCACTCCTTGGTCCCTAGGCGCGGTGCAGAGTGTTTAGCTCCTCAGATAATGTTATCTAGAAAAGAGGCTTCAAAAACCTGCGAATACGAGAAAGCGCAAGACAAAGTTCCACCCCCTTTTGTTTATCCAACGTCAAGTTTTAAAATTGGCAGATGTAAGTCCGGCAGAAGATAGTTCGAAATCCTGGAAAAGAAAGCAAACGCCGCATCCGGCACTTAGGCTGGCATAGCCATTGGTGGACTATATTGGTTTCCTTGCCATCTGCGGGCATAGTCATTAGTGGACTAAGTTGATTGCCACCGTCTGCACCCAGCACGGAGCATAGGTCTTCCACTAGGCGTGGGGTGGACCCCTTCCGCATCCTCGGGGGACCCTGGGCGTATACAGCCTCGGCTCGTTATTACGTGAGAGTGTCACGTTGGGGGTATATATGGGAGGTCGCGAGGACGCTTTGGCTTCGCGAGTGTCCCTACCCCCGAGGCATAAGCGCCTGATTCTGGAAGTTATTGGTGGAGTGTGTTGATTTCCTCCATCTGTACCCAGCGCGGAACATAGGTCTTCCACTAGGCATAGGGTGGACCCCTTCTGCGTCCTCGGGGGTCCTGGGCGTATACAGCCTCGACTCGTTATTACGTGAGAGTGTCATGGGATGAAGTAGGTTCCGGAAGGATTGAAGGACGATGCAGAGGTGCGAAGGGTTGTTGTAGGTCCTACGCGCTCCTTCTCCGGAGGCCGGTTGAGGTCTTTATTATGGCTCTACGTCGACAGGTCCCAGTCTTGCACATTTCCCTGCCGTCGTCAGGCGCCTCACGAGGCAAGGCCCCGACACCCTCCGATACCGACCGGGCCTGGAGGGCACCAGGGTGGTCAGGTGGCTTTGTGACCGGTAAGGCTCCTGAGGCGCGATGCTCAGGAGCCCCCTTTAATGTTCGAGCGGCTCTGCATGGCTAGGATCCAGTCCCACACATTTCCCAACCATCGTTGCGTGTGACCAAATGAACGGATGTAGCTACGGGGTCAAGCCTTGCCACCCCTTATAACGACCGAATGTCCCTGGATGATATCAAAGGCAGCAGGTGGCCTCGTGAACGGTAAGGCCCGTGAGGCGCGATTCTCAGGAGCCCCCTTTTGACGCTCAAGCGACTCTGCGTCACAAGGACCCGGTCTCGCACATTTCCCAATCGCCGCTGCTTGCGACCGAATGGACGATCTCGTGTACGGGGTCAAGCCCTGCCACCCTTGATAATGACTAGATGTCCATGGATGATGTCAAGGGCGGCAGGTGGCCTTGTGACCGGTAAGGCCCCTGAGGCGCGATGCTCAGGAGCCCCCCTTTGACGCTCAAGTGACTCTTGTTTTATCCTGTTGATTGTGTCCTGGGGAGCCGCGGGGCCTCCCCAGTCCCCGCGTTGGGGCGACACGCTCCGGCCGATACCCCCGATCGGGATCCCCCGGAGATGCAAGCAAGGCAAGATGTCAGGTCACCGAAAGGATGCAGCAGGAGTTATAGAAACATGAGTAAATGAGGTGATAGGTAGGGAACGCCGTGAACACCTGAAGTCCCTGCGGTCAGTAGGCACTTTCTAGCGCAGTGAAACCAAAAAATTACCTTAGAATTTTTCGCGTGTGAGGGGCGCCCCATGAGGCCCGACCCTCAGCGCCTGCTCCAGCTCCATGGTTACCGTGGGTGACCCACGCCACTTGTGTCTCGTCGTTTCATATGACTTGCCCTCCTAAGGCTTGAGGTCCGATTTCTCGCAGTTTCTCCGCAGGGGCGACGGCTGGCGTCGCACCCAGTGGCCTGGGGGCACTGTGGGCCTCCAGGGCGTTCCTTACTCCTGAGGAGAATAGGCGCCCGGGGTGGTCGCCTGAGGCTCTTCCTCGTTGAAAGGGTCAGGCAACATCGCATGCTTTGGCACGTAAGGCTCCATGTAGGCGCTTGATCGACCTCCGAAGCCGTTCTGCAGCGCGACGGTGGCGGTCCCTCCCGGGGACGGAGGGGGACCGCTCCAGCCGTATTGCACAAAGATCTTCCTGCGATAGGATTTTGTGCGGAGCCGCTTGTTCCTGTTGCCGTTGTTGGTTGGTCCCGGTGTTGCTCAGTGCGGACTCCCCCTTGGTTCCCGTGTGTGTCTCCGTTGCCGTAACTTCCCCGCGGCATCACCTCCACCGCCCGCTGCTGGCTGCGCCTGGGGGAGCGCTCCTGCCTGGCCGCTCCAGGTTGTCGGGGCCGACCTAGTCTTGGTGATGCGCACCGGTGTGTGCATCAAACGTCCCGCCATTCTCGTCGTGCCTCGGGTGGTTGCTGGCATGCTGTGCTCGAGGCCGGACGTAGGGATCTGGAGGAGGAGAAGGGCAGCATGCGACACGTCTCTCTCGGCCCCGCCCCGTGCAGGAGGGACCGGCGACCGGCATGAGGTGCAAGCCCTCGGCGACCGGCGCGTGCGGCCTTGCCGGAGAGTGGGGTCGGATGGTCTTCTAGGCGATGGCGATCCGCTCCATGATGTGGTCTGCCCAGACGTTGAAGCCCCCTTGTGTCGGTCGTTGGAGCCATATGCAACGCGTCGTCTGCACCGAGGTCTACCAAGTTGATGCGACACGTTGGGGATGTCGGTGGCGCCGTCCAGCCAACGGGAGCCTGGGTGGCGCGGGTGGTCTCGACGGTGGAGGTGATGTTGACAATCTGGTACGAGTTGCCTGGTACCACAACGCCGGTACACGTTGCGACCGCTATGGTATGATGATTGGAGGCGAGCTCGACGAGGCTCGAGGAAGCTTGCTCGGCGCCGGTCATCGTGGCAGCGGGCTTAGGGAAGATGAAGCTCAGAGAAGACCTCGACACGCCCCTTACGAGGCGCGCCAAATGTCGGATTTCGGGCTCCACAAAACCCTAAATATTTGAAACCAGGGGCGTGTACGAAGATCTCTCACGACCTAACCTTACCTAGCTCACTACTCGATGGATGGGGCAGGGGACTCACTTGATGGTGAGGAAGACAAAGGACACAACAGTTTACCCAGGTTCAGTCTGCTCTGAAGAATAATACCCTACTCCTACTTTGGTGGATCTCCTCTCTTGGAGGAGGGTGGATGAACTAGTACGACGTTCTTGAGGGCCCCCGGAGGTTGGCGGCTCTGTCCGGAGCTAGTGGGTGAACGAATGAATCGGGAGTCCTTTTCTACGAAGCAACCTATCCTCTATATGTAGTCGCGGCCCAGGTCCTCTTCCCTTATCGTTTCGGCAGGAAGGGATCCCACAACGACCAATTTCAAAGGGGGATAGGGGAAGATGCTTTCCATATCCAAAAGTGGTCTTCGCATGCAAAGTGGTTGCGAGCACTGCAGGGACGGGTTCAGGGGTGACGTCTGTCCTGCCGACGGGCGGCCATGGTCTTGTTGCACCAGAATGGAAACCTTTGGGAGATGCCCTCGGAACCCTGGTACGTCCTTGCCTCCTTTGCACTAAAGGGGAAACTGTGCCACCCTGTTGTCTGCTGCTCGCCAGTACTTCCCTTGCGTCATCCTTGACTCCTGAGGATGGGCCTTGCCTCGGAATATCCACCGCTCCGGAGGGGTCCTGAGGAGGCCCCGTGCGAGTCTTGATGTCATTCCTCCTCGTGAGGTTTGGACCCTCATGAGGGCCTTTCCTTGAGTGATGTCGGGCCCGTTAGCTTGCTTGATGAAGTGGCCAACCCCGGGCCGCAGGCAGGCAGGTCTAGGTACCCCCATTCCCAGAACACCGACATTGTCCTATAAGTAACTACTTGAATTCCCACCTAAGAACTCCCAAAATTTATGGTCATACAATTGGGTCCATGGATACAAGGAGTAAAATCCATCACTCAACTCCTAGCATCTAACCCGTCCAATGGATCACATCCGTCAACACATAACCAGAATCTCAGAACTTCATCTATCTCAGATCCTCATAATCACAACGATACTAAGTATGGCGATACATCCAGACCTATCTCCAGCAGTACTCGGAAGCCAGACTCCTCTCACCACTACTAGTATTGAAGCAATTTCGAACATCCTCGGTCCTGAGATACTAAGCAATCTTAATAATAATGATGTGCTCAGGAATCCCTTGGAGCTCAACTCCCCAGAATAACATCAACACAGCAGGAGGCATCAAGTCAGAACTCTGTCACATCGACATCATATAGATTCCCAAAATATCCACGTGATCCTATATTTTTTTGAGTGAGAAGAGGAGTATAAATAAAATTATTACGTCAAGATTCCTCACGAGAGCATAGAAGAGTAGAAAAAGGATCCTACTCTCCGATATATAACTAGACTCAAAGTAATTTTTCACTAGACTCGACTCAGCCAAGTTCGATCAATCAAGGGGGCTCCGAGGTCAGTATTGCTCTGATGCCAACTTGTAACGCCCAAGATGCGGTCCTATCCTTATTTTGGCGTGAGGGCCTCGTCAGGCATAGAAACGCATCTCGTCGTTACGCAAGAATGCATATCGGTACAAGCACATGTACCGAAAAGATGAGTGAAAGGAGTTGGCTTAGACTCGCCACAAGCTACATCAGAGTCACATCAGTACAATACATACAAACATCATGAAGAAGTGCAGGGACATCTACGGACGAAAACAAACAATAAAAGAATGACGTCCATCCTTGCTATCCCAAGCTGTCGGCCTGGAACCCATCCTAGATCGATGAAGAAGAAGAAGAAGAAACTCCAAATGAACAATCAACACGCACGCGTCAAGTAACTCTTTACTTGTACCTGCAACTGGTGTTGTAGTAATCTGTGAGCCACAGGGACTCAGCAATCTCATTTCCAAAGGTATCAAGACTAGCAAAGCTTAATGGGTGAGGTATGGTTAAGTGGTGAGGCTGCAGAAAGCGACTAAGCATTTATTTGAGGTGGCTAACTTACGAGTACAAGAATAAAAGGGGGATGATCTACCCATAGAGAATGTGAACTACTGATGATCAAAACAATGATCCTGAACACCTACTTATGTCATACATAACCCCACCATGTCGTCGATCGGAGAAGGAGCTCACGAAAGAGACAGTCACGGTTACGCACTCAGTTGGCAAATTTTTATTAAGCTTACTTTAAGTTATCTAGAACCGGATGTTAAACTAAGTTTCCACGTTGCCACATAACCGCGGGCATGGCTTCCCTAAAGATTTAACCCTGCAGGGGTGCTCCAACTAGTCCATCACAAACTACCACACGATGCGACGGAATGACCTCGATGAGGGAAACCCGTGATCTCCTCGGGTTCCTACTGGAAAACTTCAACCTCAAGATAATCCAAAGCATCCTCGGAATCCCTCGCACAAGACAGTTGAGAAAGGTAAAACAAGTCCAGCAAGGCCGCCCGACGTGTCGACGATCCCGATAGGAGCCGCGTATCTCATTCTTAGGACACGACGGGTGAGCACTACTTACGGTGGCCAGATAGACATCCCCCGAGTTGCTCCGGGTGGCCCTGCAAGTGGCTCTGTTTTGGACCAGCACCATCAACACTGGCCCTTCATAACCCACAAGTATAGAGGATCAATTTTAGCCTTTCTCGATAAGTAAGAGTGTCGAACCCAATGAGGAGCTAAAGGTAGGACAAATATTCCCTCAAGTTCTATCGACCACCGATACAACTCTATGCACACTTTACGTTCGCTTTACCTAGAACAAGTATGAAACTAGAAGTACTTTGTAGGAGTGATAGGATAGGCTTGCAAGAAAGTAAAGAACACGTAAATAAAACTAGGGGCTGGTTAGATAAAGAAACAACTACGAGTGTCTAACGAGTGTGGAAAAGTGGTGGTAGGAGTTGCCGAATTGTCCCTAAGAAATTGACTATGTTACTAGATCGATAGCAAGTATCATGTGGGAGAGGCCTCTGCTAGCATGTCACCACTTACTTGGAATTATATGCACTTATGATTGGAACTATTAGCAAGCGTCCGCAACTACTAATGTTAATTAAGGTAAAACCCAACCATACCAATAAGATATATTGGTCCCCCTTCAATCCCATATGCATCAATTTCTAAGCTAGGTCTGAAGCTTTTGTCAGTCTAGCGTGCCAATACATAGTCCTATCAACATACAACTAACCCTATGGTGTGATCCACGCGCGCGATCATATGATGGGCACCAAAGGACAACAACATAACCTCAAGCAAATTAAACCAATCATAGCAATTCATCAATCACCGATAGGACAACGATAATCTACTCAGACATCATAGGATAGCAACACATCATTGGATAATAATATGTAGCATAAAGCACCATGTTCAACTAGAGGGTACAACAGGTTGCCGGAGAGTGGACCGCTGAATATAGATGTGGGAAAGTGATGGAGATGTTTGTGAAGATGACGGAGGTGTTAGTGTAGATCGCCGTCACACGATGATGTCCCGGGCGGCGTTCCGGCGCCGCCGGGAGAGAGGGGAGAGAGCCCCCCTCCTTCTTATTCCTCCTTGACCTCCTCCCAAGATGGGAGATGGGTTTCCCCTCTGGTCCATGGTCACCATGGCGGCGGAGGGGCGAGAGCCCCTCCGAGATTGGATCTCTCTCTGTGTGTCCTTCTGTTTCTGCGCTCCCAGATTCTGCGTTTCATCGTTTTTTAAATTCCCGGAGATCCGTAACTCCGATTAGGCTGAAATTTTAACATGATTTTCTTCCGTATATAATATTTCTTGCGGCAAAAGAAGGTCTCCAACCGCCTTAAGGAGTGGCCACAAGCCCCCTGCCGCCAGCCCACCCCCTGGCCGCGGCAATAGGGCTTGTGGGCACTCCGTGCATCGCCTCGCGTTGATTCTTCTTCCCAAAAATCATAAATATTCCAAAAAAAATCCCCGTAAGTTTTTATTACATTTGGACATCGTTTGGTATGGATATTCTACGAAACAAAAAACATGCAACAAACAGGAACTGGCACTGGGCACTGGATCAATATGTTAGTCCCAAAAATAGTATAAAAAGTTGCCAAAAGTATATGAAAGTTGTAGAATATTGGCATGAAACAATCAAAAATTATAGATACGATGGAGACGTATCAGCATCCCCAATCTTAATTCTTGTTCGTCCTCGAGCAGGTAAATGATAAAAAAGATAATTTTTTATCTGGATTGCTACCTAGCATAATTTTGATCATATAATCTAATCATGGCATGAATACTAAAACACGAGTGATTCGAAGCAATAGTCTATCATTTGACATAAAGACAATAATATTTCAAGCATACTAACAAAGCAATCATGTCTTCTCAAAATATCATGGCCAAAGAAAGTTATCCCTACAAAATCATATAGTCTGGCTATGCTCCATCTTCCCCACACAACGTATTTAAATCATGCACAACCCCGGTTTTAGCCAAGCAATTTTTTCATACTTTAGTGTTCTCAAAACTTTTCAACTTTCACGCAATACATCAGCGTGAGCCATGGACATAGCACTATAGGTGGAATAGAATATGGTGGTCGTGGAGAAGACAAAAAAAGGAGGAGATAGTCTCACATCAACTAGGCGTATCAACGGGCTATGGAGATGCCCATCAATAGATAACAATGTGAGTGAGTAGGGATTGCCACGCAACGGATGCACTAGAGCTTATAAGTGTATGAAAGCTCAGAAAAGAAACTAGTGGGTGTGCACCCAACTTTCTTTCTCACGAAGACCTAGGGCAATTTTGAGGAATCCCATCATTGGAATATACAAGCCAAGTTATATAATGAAAATTTCCCACTAGTATATGGAAGTGACAACATAGGAGACTCCCTGTCATGAATATCATAGTGCTATTTGAAGCACAAGTGTGGAAAGAGGATAGTAGCAACTGTCCCTTCTCTCTTTCTCTCATTTTTTTGTGGGCTCTTTGGCCTCTTTTTTTTTGGTGGGCATCTTTGGCCTCTTTTTTGTAAATGGGCTTCGCTGGCCTCTTTTATTTCCTCACATGGAACAATGATCTATTAATAATGATCATCACACTTACAACTCAATACTTAGAGCAATGATGACTCTATATGAAATGCCTTCGGTAGTGTACCGTGACAATGATCTAGCATAGCAATGACATCAAAAAATGGACAAGCCATGGAAACATCATGCTAGCTATCTTACGATCATGCAATGGAAATATGGAAGTGGTGGCACATGTCATGAGATGGAATGGTGGTAGTTTCATGGCAATATATCCGGAATGGCTATGAAAATGCCATAATAGGTAGGTATGGTGGCTGTTTTGAGGGAGGCTATATGGTGGGTGTAATGCACCGGCGAAAGTTGCGTGGTACTAGAGAGGCTAGCAATGGTGGAAGGGTGAGAGTGCATATAATCCATGGACTCAACATTAGTCATAAAGAACTCACATACTTATTGCAAAAGTCTTTTAATCATCGAAACAAGGTACTACACGCATGCTCCTAGGGGAAAGGTTGGTAGGAGTTAACCATCGCGCGATCCCGACCTCCACACAAAGGATGACAATCAATAAATAAATCATGCTCCGACTTCATCACATAACGGTTCACCATACGTGCATGCTAATCACAAACCTTAACACAAGTATTTCTAAAAATTCACAATTACTCACTAGCATGACTCTAATATCACATATTCATGTCACAAAACTGTTGCAAGGAATCAAACATATCATATTCAGTGATCTGCAAGTTTTATGTAGGATTTTATGACTACACATGTGAATAAACAACTCTTGTTAACTCTCTAAATAGGTATAAGTGAAGCACAAGAGTTTAATTCTTTCTACAAAAGATATGCCCCGCTCTAACAAATATAAGTGAAGCAAAAGAGCATTCTACAAATGGCGGTTTTCTATGTGTAGGGAAACAGGCAATCCAAACTTCAAAAGATATAAGTGAAGCACAAGAAGCATTCTATAAAGCCAACCAAGGACTATCTCATACCAGCATGGTGCATAAAAGAAAAAGGAAAAATAAACACCAAAGACGCTCCAAGAATTTGCACATATCATGTTACGAATTAAAATATAGCTCCGAGTAAAATTGCCGATAGATTGTAGACGAAAGAGGGGATGCCTTCCGGGGCATCCCCAAGGTTAGAGCTTGAGTCTTCCTTGAATATTACCTTGGGCTGCCTCGGGCATCCCCAAGCTTAGACTCTTGCCTCTCCTTATTCCTTCATCCATCGTGCTCTCACCCAAAACTTGAAAACTTCAATCACACAAAACTCAACAAAACTTTGTGAGATCCGTTAGTATAATAAAATAAATCACCACTTCAAGTATTGTTGTGAACTCATTCTAAATTCATATTAGCATTATATTTACTGTAATCCAACTTCACCATGGTTCATACCCCCCGATACTACCCATAGATTCATCAAAATAAGAGAACAATGCATAGAAAACAGAATCTGTCAAAACAGAACAGTCTGTAGCAATATGCATATTCTGTATACTTCTGATCTCTCAAAAATTCTCAAAAATTACGAACGTCTGTAAAATTGGCATATAAATCAGCAGAAAAAAGAATCAACTCAAAATATCTTCCAGAATAAAAATGCAAATTAATTCCGTGAGCAGAAAGTTTCTGTCTTTTCTCAGCGTGATCAAACAACTATCACCCAAACTAATCGTAAAGGCTTTACTTGGCACATTATTTTTAAAAACACAAGGAATTGTACAAGGGGATAATTATTTTTTTGAGAAAATTCCATGAAAAATTCTACATTGTTTCCATGAGCATGAACACAAGTGTTCAAGGTCGACCCTCACTTCCGCAATGCATCACCTTTCAATCGCTTCTCTTTTTGAAAAAGTTTTAAGTTCCCCTCGATATATTTTTTGTTTTTAAACTAAATAAAAGCACTCAACATAAATAAATGACTCTCTAAAACTTCCGGGTTGTCTCCCAGGCAGCGCTTTCTTTAAAGCCATTAAGCTAGTCATAAAGTGCTCAAGTAATGGATCCACCCGGATCCCAAGGTATATCAAAGCCAATTCTAATTAGCAATGATTTGAAATTTAGTAGTGAGCACAAGGTAACATATATCAAGCAATGACAAAGTCTAACTCTCCTCCTATGCATTGGCATGTCATAAAAGAACAATTCATGCACACCAAGTAAAGGCTAATACATAACATAAGCAGTTTCTTGCAATTTTATCGTATTGGAAACATAGAGAGGTGGAGATGTAGTTCCTCTCTCATAATAATTCCAAGTAGGAGCAGCAAGCACATGCATATTATATTCATCAAAATTATCATGTTTAACATAAGGTACTATAGCTAGCTCATCTTCATAAGCATCATTCATATTGGCAACATGGCTAGAAGCATAGCATGCATCAAGTTCATCAAAAAGGGATATTTCAAACGAATCCAAGGGATCATAGCATTCATCCTTCCGTAAGAATGAAGGGAAATTAAATGATGTATGAGTAGAAGAGTTAATCTGATTAGAAGGTGGACACGGGTAGCTAGTCCGCTCTTCCTCCTTTTGTTCTTTGCTCTCCTCTTCATCTTTTTCATCTAATGAGCTCACAATTTCAGCATTTTCTTCTTCCATAGTTTCCTGCAAAATAATAATCTCTTCTTGGGCAGCATAGAATTTCTCCTTAAATTGTTCAATATGGGCATTATATTCATAATTAGTATAACAATAACGAAGCATAGCGAAATTTTTAGATCGGTAAGGAGCATCATCATTATCATGACACCCTTTAAACACAGCCTCAATTTCATAAGCACCCATAAAAGCAACAAACTCTTCTATTTGATCCACATCATAGTAATCATATATACCATTAGCATAAGAATCCAAGGTTCTATGATAATTAAATACACAAGAAAAGGGAAGGTGTGGAGCCTTCATCCTAGAGCAACAAGTAACACCATATCTCTTGTATAATTCCCAAGCATACCATTTCAACAAATGGATTTGATCCCATAAAAGTTTCCCTTTTTGAGTCAAGCGATAATCCCTAAAGTATTCACGTTGATCCAACGTGTATCCCATTATATAATTGAATGGGGCTTTCTCAGGATTATTAAAGAAGTGCATAATATTTTCCACATAACGAGCCTCGAGGGTTTAGGAGGTTGCCCATCTCCATGAGTAGCAAGTACACCAAATTTTTTTGGTATTTCGTGTTCGATATCCATAACTAAAGATAGAGAACAACTTAGAACAGCAAATAAATCTACTTAGTGATAAAGCGAACAAGCACACACGAGGATATTCACCCCACGCTATTGCTCCCCGGCAACGGCACCAGAAAAAGGTCTTGATAACCCACAAGTATAGGGGATCAATTGTAGCCTTTCTCGATAAGTAAGAGTGTCGAACCCAATGAGGGGCTAAAGGTAGGACAAATATTCCCTCAAGTTCTATTGACCACCGATACAACTCTACGCACACTTTACGTTCTCTTTACCTAGAACAAGTATGAAACTAGAAGTACTTTGTAGGAGTGATAGGATAGGCTTGCAAGAAAGTAAAGAACATGTAAATAAAACTAGGGACTGGTTAGATAAGGAAACAACTACGAGTTTCTAACGAGTGTGGAAAAGTGGTGGTAGGAGTTGCGGAATTGTCCCTAAGCAATTGACAATGTTACTAGATCGATAGCAAGTATCATGTGGGAGAGGCCTCTACTAGCATGTCATCCCTTACTTGGAATTCTATGCACTTATGATTGGAACTATTAGCAAGCGTCCGCAACTACTAATGTTCATTAAGGTAAAACCCAACCATAGCAATAAGATATATTGGTCCCCCTTCAATCCCACATGCATCAATTTCTATGCTAGGTTTGAAGCTTCTGTCACTCTAGCCTGCCAATACATAGTCCTATCAACATACAACTAACCCTATGGTGTGATCCACGCGCACGATCACATGATGGCACCAAAGGACAACAACATAACCACAAGCAAATTAAACCAATCATAGCAATTCATCAATCACCGATAGGACAACGATAATCTACTTAGACATCATAGGATAGCAACACATCATTGAATAATAATATGTAGCATAAAGCACCATGTTCAAGTAGAGGGTACAATGGGTTGCAAGAGAGTGGACCGCTGAATATAGATGGGGGAAGGTGATGGAGATATTGGTGAAGATGATAGAGGTGTTGGTGTAGATCGCCGTCACACGATGATGTCCCGGGCGGCGTTCCGGCGCCGACGGGAGAGAGGGGGAGAGAGAGCCCCCCCCCTCCTTCTTCTTCCTCCTTGACCTCCTCCCTAGATGGGAGAAGGGTTTCCCCTCTGGTCCATGGTCTCCATGGCGGCGGAGGGGCGAGAGCCTCTCCGAGATTGGATCTCTCTCTATGTGTCCTTCTGTTTCTGTGCTCCCAGAATATGCGTTTCACCGTTTCTTACATTTCCGGAGATCCGTAACTCCGATTGGGCTGAAATTGTTACACGATTTTCTTCTGGATATTATCTTTCTTGCAGCGAAAGAAGGGCTCCAACCGCCTTAAGGAGTGGCCACAAGCCCCCCTGCCGCGGGCCCACCCCCTGGCCGCGGCGAGAGTGCTTGTGGGCACTCCGTGCATCGCCTCTCGTTGATTCTTCTTCCCAAAAATCATAAATATCCCAAAAAAATCCCCGTAAGTTTTTATTACGTTTGGACTTCATTTGGTATGGATATTCTGCGAAACAAAAAACATGCAACAAACAGGAACTGGCACTGGGCACTAGATCAATATGTTAGTCCCAAAAATAGTATAAAAAGTTGCCAAAATTATATGAAAGTTGTAGAATATTGGCATGAAACAATCAAAAATTATAGATACAACGGAGACGTATTAGCCCTCCCTGTATTATGTTGAATTACTCCTCGGGTTCATGACGCCCTATGTTTTTCAATATTAATAGAATTATTATGTTCGGAAAATATAGTACCAATATTGGGCCTTGCCACACGATCTTTATCCCAAAACGAGAATCTAGGGTGTCCCCATAACAACCCCAAGCATGTTAGGAGCTCTCATTTATGGAACATAACACTGGTAACCGAAACTAAGGCGACAAAGGTGGAACAAAACACCAGGCTAGAAGGCCGAGCCTTCCACCTTTTACCAAGTATATAGGTGCATTAAATGAAATAACATTAATAAGTTGATATAACAAGGAAGCCATGTTATCACATGGAAGCAACTGCACCTGCAACTAGCAACATGGCAAGGGGTGAAGCACAAATTATCTACCTATCTAGGCATCATAAATGAGGTCGGAAATGACATATAGAATCTCCGAGATGACCCCATACATTAATTTTGTAATCTCTCCAGATTTTTCCTAATCACATTTAATGTAAGTTCAACGGCAAAACAAAGTGGTTCATGTGATTCTACTTGCCATTCTAGTCCATTTACATATATGCCTCATCTCCAACGGAGCTACGGTTAATTAACTACGACCTAAACCGTTTTTAACAGGCTGTCACGCAAACTGATGCAAACAGCATGCTAAACAGTTTTTAGCATGCATGAGAGTTGGAAAATATTATTCTACGCAAAATTCTACACGTTTTACATATATAACTTGTCGCGATCCGGCACACGGTTTAAAAACAACGGGTGATGGGGTTATAGTCCTAGGGTAGGGTCTTAGGCCTGCCCTGTAGGTCCTACCCAAGGACTACCCTCCATAAGGAACAAGACCCTTAATCAGTTCCGACTGGACTAAGAAGTTCCCATCATCCAGTCGGTAACGGATCTTCGACCATCTAGTCGGAGACGAGCATTCGGAGTATATAAAACTAACCAACTGGATTCCACTATGTGCATCGTAACCCCCCCCGGGGGGAAACGGTCATACGTTTCCACACGCCTTTATTAGCATTTAAGACGTACGTTACCTGTAACATAGGCATTTATTCGCCACTACTCCACCCCTGCGCACCGAACCGTTGTGGAGGGCAGCGCACTCTATATAAGCCACCCTCCCCCACTGGCGCAGGGGTTAGCAACTCATTTGTATTCCATATTCCACTCGACAACAAGCTCCCAGAGCACTGAGATGTAGGGCTATTACCTCCACCGCAGAGGGGCCTGAACTCATACAACCTCGCCGTAGCTAAGGCTCTGCCCTTCCTTTTCGTACCCTACACATCTACTGTCAGGCTTATACCCACGAAAGTTGGCGCCCACCGTGGGGCAGACGTCTAAGCGACTTCCGGCGAGTTTGCGACTACTTCCTTTCGTCATGTCGTCCGGTGGAGATTCGAGCATGGGTCACCAGATCTTCTTCGGCGCTCTCTCCTTCATCATCAACAATTCGGCGTGGCTTCGGGATGCTCCTCTCGACGTCGAGGCGCTTCCCCGCCGTGGGGCTACGCACTTTCGTGCCGGCGCCCGCGGCATTCTTCTTCTTCAGCAGTCGGCTCCGGTGTCGACCTACACCGCCGTCACGCGCCGCAACAAGCGGTCCCGTCGTCCGCGGCTCCAGCATTGGGTGCAACACGCCCAGGCGCGCCAGAACGCGTCTTCACAAGTGGCGGTTTTAGAGTCCGTTGTGGTTGCCCCGCCGTCCGAGCGCTCGGACTCGGTTCCGATTGAGTTTCCTTCCGAGTACGCGGGTCGCGGGCCTGCAGCAGAAGTACACATGGCCAACTCCCATGAAGGTCCCCGTCAAGCTGGCCAGAACGAGCACGAGGTCGGCGAAACGTCGGGCGCGCGTCGTCCACCTCGCCGTTCTGCCAGTCGGCACACTCGGTGGAGCAACGTGGAGTTGTTCCGCACACCCCTCCTCAACTTGGTTGCGGATGCCAAGATAGTCGATTCCCTTCAGCCGACTAATTCAGAGGCTGGCAGGGGGATCGAGCAAATCCGCGCCCTGCTGCGCACGGTGCAACAGCAGAATTCGGCTGTTTCCCACTCGCACAACAGGATTCACAATAGTTCTGTTCATGCGAATACTCATCGGTTGGTTCACAGCCCTGGTTCCCATCAGCGACACAGGGGAGGCAGCCGTTCCATAAATCCCGAAGATCGTCGCCGTTCACGCACCCCTCCGCGGCGTGGGCCCTACGGGCCCCGACATCATGATGATCGGCGTTCAGTCGGTGACACTTACGACCCAAGGCCCGACGCGAGAGGGCGTATCGCCCAGCGGAGGGTCGACAGGGGCCGAGCCCACCGCGATGGTTACGATATGGACCGTCCGAGTGGAAGCAGGACCATCGTGTCCGGCCCGGAGTGTTTCAGTCGAGCCATCCGTTCGGCTGACATCCCGCCCAACTTCCGATTGGCGACGGGAATCAGCAAGTTTACAGGAGAGTCCAAGCTAGAAAGATGGCTGGATGACTACCGAGTGGCAGTCCAGATCGGAGGAGGGGACGACCATGTCGCCATGAAGCACCTCCCTCTGATGCTCGACGGCTCGGCGCGGGCGTGGTTGAACCAGTTGGCCCCCTCAAGCATCTACAGTTGGGCAGATCTGGCCCGAGTGTTCATCAGGACCTTCAAAGGGACGTGCAAGCGCCCTGCGGGCGTTGTGGAGCTCCAGCATTGCGTCCAGAAGCAGAACGAGCCCCTGCGTGACTTCATTCAGCATTGGACAACTCTCTACCACACGGTGGAGAACGTCACCGAGCATCAAGCAGTCTGCGCCTTCAAGGCAGGCGTGCGGTACAGGGATCTGTACCTAAAGTTCGGCCGAATAGGTGACATCTCCATGAGCAAGATGATGGAGATAGCAGCACGCTATGCAAATGGCGAAGAAGAGGACCGCATCCGAAGCGGCAAGCACAAGACAGTCGGTGATGGAGATGGGAGTAACACTCGGAAGCAGAAGCAGAAAGCTCCGTCCACTCCGCAGGCAGAAGCTGCAGCCGTGACCAATGCCAAGTTCAAGGGCAAAGGGAAGGCGCAGTTTACCCCCAAAACGAAGCAGTTCAATAATCCCATCCTGGACCATCCATGCCCGATTCATACGAAGATGGATGAAGAGGGCAACCCCATATATCCAAAGCAGACCACTCGACAGTGTCGCCTCCTGATCCAGGGGTTCGGCGAAGGGCAACCGAGTGGAAAGGACAATGAACAGTATGAGGAGGATAAGGAGGATCCGTTCCCCCAAGTCCATACAACACTGATGATTTTTGCTGACGTTGAGAGCAAGAATCGACTGAAGCTGGTGAACAGCGAGGTGAACATGGCCACCCCTACCGACCCCAAGTTCCTCAAATGGTCTCAGACTGCGATCACCTTTGACCAGTCGGATCATCCAGCACACGTACCCACCCCAGGGAGACAGGCTCTGGTCGTCGACCCGGTGGTGGAAGGAGTCCGACTGCGCAAAGTCCTCATGGACGGCGGCAGCGGCTTGAACATCATGTACGCCGACACTCTCAAGGGGATGGGCATTCCGATGTCCAAACTCAGCGAGAGCAGCATGCAGTTCCATGGAGTCGTCCCTGGACGGAAGGCCAAGTCACTCGGCCAGATCGCGTTGGACGTCGTTTTCGGCTCCGACAAGAACTTCCGCAAGGAAAAGCTGACGTTCGAAGTGGTGGACTTCCAGAGCGCTTACCACGCAATTCTGGGCCGCCCAGCGTATGGCGTTTCATGGCCCGTCCGTGTTACGTATAACTGAAGCTGAAGATGCCAGGCCCGAAAGGTGTGATCACCATCACGGGCAATCGACAGCGGGCCGAAGAGTGTCTGCAGCAGGGATCAAGAATCGCCGACTAGCAGATGGCTGTCCTCGAGCTCGACGAGTACAAGAAAACAGTCGACCCCGCTGACCTGATGCGCTCGAAGAAGCCAGCTTCAGAGTCTGCATTCCAGTCAGCGGGAGAGACGAAGAAGGTCAGCATCCACCCGACAGACGACACTGCTGCCCCGACGAACATCTCCACCACCCTCGATCCTAAATAGGAAGTCGAGCTCACCCAATTCCTCCGTGAGAACTGGGACATCTTCGCATGGAAACCCTCTGACATGCCAGGTATACCCAGGGAGTTGGCTGAGCACCGACCGCATGTGGATCCCACCGCTCGGCCCGTCCGAGAACGCCTGCACCGGTCCACCGCGCACAAGAGGAAGGCAATCGGGGAAGAGGTGGCCAAGCTGCTAGCAGCCAACTTCATTCGCGAGGTTCACCACTCCGAGTGGCTCGCCAATGTTGTCATCGTGCCCAAGAAGGACAAGTCGCTCCGAATGTGCATCGACTTCAAGCACCTCAATAAGGTCTGCCCGAAAGACCATTTTCCGCTCCCCCGCATCGATCAAATTGTCGACTCGACTGCGGGCTACGAACGTTTGTCATTTCTCGATGCCTACTCGGGTTATCATCAGATCCGTCTGTATGGCCCCGATGAATTAAAAACATCCTTCATCACCCCATTCGGGTGCTTCTGCTACATCACTATGCCATTCGGTTTGAAGAATGCAGGAGCTACCTTTATGCGCGTGATCCAAAAATGCCTCCTCGACCAGAACGGTCGGAATGTGGAGGCGTATATGGATGAGATCGTAGTCAAGTCACGCAAAGGTTCCGACCTGCTGACTGACTTGGCAGAAACATTCGCCAACCTTCGTAGGTACGATATCAAGCTCAACCCCGCCAAATGCTCATTCGGCGTTCCCAGCGAAAAGTTACTCGGTTTCTTCGTTTCCGAACGAGGGATCGATGTCGACCCCGAAAAGATCGGGACCATCATCCGAATGGAGAGGCCGGTCAGAATACATGATGTTCAACGGCTCACAGGTTGCCTAGCGGCTTTGAGCAGGTTCATCAGTCCACTCAGCGAGAAAGCGCTTCCTCTGTACCGACTCATGAAGAAATTAGATACTTTCGAGTGGACAGACGAAGCCCAAGTCGCATTCGACGACCTCAAAGTCCTACTTTCCACCCAGCCGGTTCTTACTGCTCCGCTCAGTAAAGAGCCCCTTCTTCTGTATATCGCGGCTACAAATCAAGTCGTCAGCACTGTTCTTACAGTCGAACGAGAAGAAGAAGGCAAAGCATACAAAATTCAGCGGCCAGTGTACTACGTCTCCGAAGTCCTGACTCCTTCCAAGCAGAGGTATCCCCACTATCAAAAACTTATCTACGGGATTTACATGACTGCGAAGAAGGTGGCCCATTATTTCCAAGACCACTCAGTGTCTGTCGTTTCTGATGCTCCGTTGTCAGAAATCCTCCACAATTGGGACGTGTCAGGCCGAGTGGCGAAGTGGGCAATGGAGATGATGTACTGCGATATCAAGTTCGAGGCCAAGAAAGCTATTAAGTCTCAAGCTCTGGCTGACTTCATAGCAGAATGGGTAGAACAACAGCAACCGACCCACATCTACTCGGCCCATTGGACAATGTTCCTTGATGGGTCCAAGATGTTGAATGGCTCCGGCGCTGGCGTTGTGATCATATCGCCAAAGGGCGACAAACTCAAGTACATGCTGCAGATACACTTTGATTCCTCCAACAACGAGGCAGAGTATGAAGCTCTCCTCTACGGATTGTGCATGGCCATCTCACTCGGTGTCCGTCGCCTGATGGTCTGCGGAGATTCGGATTTGGTGGTCAATCAAGTGATGAAAGAGTGGGACGTCAGGAACCCCACCATGACCATATACTGCAATGCAGTGAGGAAGCTTGAGAAGAAGTTTGAAGGTCTAGAACTCCACCATGTTCCGAGACTGAAGAACCAAGCAGCTGATGAGTTGGCAAAACTCGGATCCACTCGGAGACCAGTCCCGAGTGACGTCTGCCTCGAGCACCTCCACCTTCCCTCAGTCAAAGAAGATCCTTTCATAGAGGAACAAGTACAACCAAAGAGTTCAACAGATCCGACTGAAGTCGATGTACCTGATGTGGTTGATCTGGTCATGGAGATTCTTGCTGTCATCCCCGATTGGACTGTGCCGATCATTGCATGTATCCTGAGGCAGGAATTACCAGAAGACGAAGTCTAGGCCAGGCAGATAGTCCGCAGGTCGAAGTCATTCACTGTCATTGATGGTCAATTATACAAGGAAAGTGTTTCAGGCGTTCTTCAACGATGCATCTCCCCAGAGGAGGGGCAGCTAATCCTAGAAGAAATTCACTCGGGAACCTGCGGTCATCACGCCTCTTCGAGAGCGATCGTCGCCAAAGCATTCAGAGCTGGTTTCTTCTGGCAGCAGGCAAACGAAATGGCTAAAGATATGGTTGACCGATGTGAGGGCTGTCAATTCTACTCCAACAAGTCCCACAAGCCAACATCTGCGTTAAAGACAATCCCTCTTGTGTGGCCATTTGCAGTATGGGGATTAGATACAGTCGGTCCGTTCAGGACAGGCCAAGGAGGATACACACATTTGTTGGTGGCAGTCGACAAGTTCACAAAATGGGTTGAAGCCAAGCCCATCAAGAAGCTCGACGCCCTAACAGCCATCAAGTTTGTTAGGGACATCATCTCCAGATTCGGTGTACCTCACAGCATAATCACGGACAACGGGACAAACTTGGACTCGGATAGATTCTAATGTTTCTGTGCAAGCCAAGGTATCCGAGTGGATTTTGCTTCCGTGGCGCATCCTCAATCCAATGGACAAGCGGAGCGGGCGAACGGACTTATTCTGCAAGGTTTGAAGCCCCGACTCCTGCGAGAGGTGGGACATGCCGCTGGCGCATGGGTCACTGAGCTACCTTTAGTGCTTTGGGGTCTCCGCACAACCCCGAACAGATCTAGAGGGCGATCACCGTTCTTCCTCGTTTACGGAGCAGAAGCAGTCCTTTCGAGTGACCTACTTCACAATGATCCACGAGTCGAACTCTTCTCTGAAGCTGAAGAAGAACAAGCAAGGCAGGATGGAGTGGACCTTCTAGAGGAGGAGCGCGAGATGGCACTGACTCGGTCAACCATTTATCAACAAGATCTGCGGCGTTTTCATGCACGCCACGTCAGGAGTCGCACGTTCCAAGCAGGCGACCTCGTGCTCCGAGTGGATCAGCAAAGACCTCACAAGCTGGCTCCTGCCTGGGAAGGACCCTTCATCATCTCCAAGGTGCTGAACAACGGAGCATACAGACTCTACAACATCGATAGGGAGACAGACGAGCCGCGAGCATGGAACGGAGATCTCCTGAAGCGCTTCTACACGTGACCGTCGACTGAAGCAATGTGAAGAACAAGTATTGATGAAATACTATAAAGCAGATTGAGCTTTTGCAGATTCAGAATTCTTCCGCGATCACAGACTCCGATCTCAAAAAAAAAACTTAGTTGCGATCCAGAATCGCCTAAGTTCTAACTTTCTCCGAGTGTGCACTAAACGTCGCACTCGGGGACTTAGCTGCGATCAAGAATCGCCTAAGTAATAACTTTCTCTGAGTGTGCACTACACGTCGCACTCGGGGACTTAGTTGCGATCAAGAATCGCCTAAGTACTAACTTTCTCCGAGTGTGCACTAAAACGTCGCACTCGGGGACTTAGCTGCGATCAAGAATCGCCTAAGTAATACCTTTCTCCGAGTGTGCACTAAACGTCGCACTCGGGGACTTAGCTGCGATCAAGAATCGCCTAAGTAATAACTTTCTCCGAGTGTGCACTAAACGTCGCACTCGGGGACTTAGCTGCGTTCAAGAATCGCCTAAGTAATAACTTTTTCCGAGTGTGCACTAAACATCGCACTCGGGGACTTAGCTGCGATCAAGAATCGCCTAAGTATTAGCTTTCTTCGAGTGTGCAATTAACGTCACACTTGGGGACTTAGTTGCGATCAAAAATCGCCTAAGTATTAACTTTCTCCGAGTGTGCACTTAACGTCACACTCGGGGGCTTAGCTGCGTTCCAGGATCGCCTAAGTACATGAGTAGCAGACCCTCATTGAGGCTCATGTAGATGTCAAGACTACTGACAATTACATGAGTTCCAACTCGCTTCGAGTGAGGCCTGTCCGACGCACTCGACGACTTAGTTGCGATCATGAATCGCCTAAGTACTCTATTGACTTTGAGTGTACCCTGCAGATCCACTCGGAGACCCCGCAAGACCCTCACAGAGGCTCATGCAGATGTCAAGACAACTGACACTTACATGCTCCGCATGTTTGCCATTGGCTTCACCAAGAAACGCCAAATAAAAACTCGAGGCAAAATTGCAACACAAGAGCAAACGATTTGATTCAGATTCAAAGTTCAAACAAAGATAGTTCACTCGGTGCGGATCAAGCTTACCCGCACCGATCCAAGAATGTGACGGCCAACAGCAGTGGCCAAAGTTCCTTACAAATAAACACTCGGCATACCGAGGATAAAGTTTTCTTAAGCGTCATCCGGATTAGCGCCAGGACTGGAGGGCTCTACGAATGTGTCCAAATCGATCCCGTCGGCGATGCGGGTGGCACTCTCAAGGAAGGTTTCCATGAAGTCTTTGAATCGAAGTTTCTTCGTGTTGGCGACCTTCAATGCTTTCAGCTTCTCCTCGCTCACCTCCTTGCAATGAACTCGGACAAGGGACAGAGCAACATCTGCACCACAGCGAGCCGCGGATTTCTTCCATGACTGCACTCGGTTTGGGATCTCCTCCAGTCGAGTCATCAAGTTTTCCATCTCCTGCCGCGACTCGTCTTTAGGCCAAAGCTCCTTGTCGATTCGGCCGACGACTTCTCTCAGTCGACCGATGAAAGGACCAACTTTGCCCACGCGAATATGCGCTCGGAGCAGATCTCGATTGGCGTCCTCGCCCAGTGGAACGTTCCCGCGAATCGACCGCTCCACGTCAGCTGCTTCGGCTTCAGCGTCAATGCAAAAAATCTGCAACAACAGACAAGCAAACAATAAGCGCCGAGTGTGACGCAAATACCACAAGCACTCGGAAAAAGCAGGACTTACCAGCCAGACGCATCATCATCTGCCGAGCCCAGTCACTGACGTATTTCTCATGCGCTATACACCGTTTGTTCAGCATGTCCATTTGTCCCATCAGAGCAGTCCTTTGTTTCCCCATCTTCTCAACTTCAGCAGTCAGCGCTTTATTCGCTTCACGAGCCTGCTCCAACGACTTCTCTCGTTCCGCCAGAACCTCCTTCATACCAGCCATTGCAAGCAGTGCCGCATCCAGCTCACCAGCAAACTGAATCTTCTCAGCCCTGAGAGTCTCGTATGTTGTCCCCATTTCACAAGTTTTCTGCCAGCCAGCACCAAGAGACAATCAGACAATCCAACAATACAAAGTCTAAGTTCTTCAGACCCCTGCCGACGCAAGCAGTCGACAGCGGTCTCGGGGACTAGACCCAGTGGGTTCACTGAGAGTGACCCCACTGGCATGAAACTCAAGCAGGTCCGCCCTATTGAGATACATGATAACAACTACGCCTACGAGGCTAATACTACCCGACCTGAGTAAAATTACTCTCAGGGACTCTTACAGTAAGTGCACTCCGAGTGCCACAACTGTTCGCAGTCGACCATGTTATTTACGGATCTGACCAAGTCAAAGACAACTGCCGGTGCAAGCACTCGACAGATGTCTCGGGGACTACACCCACTGGGTTCACTCAGAGTGAACCCATTGCAAACATCATACAGTATCCGAGCACACCCAGTGGGTTACAAGAGAAAAGTAAATACTTACTAGGCCACTTACTCGGATATCGTCCCGCAGCTCTAAGCTCCGCTGGTGCAGGGATGTGATGGAGTCGTACGCTTTCTTGGCTTGTCCCGCCACCAGCTCCGCCTGCACCATGGCCTCCTTGGCCGCTCCCACCTGATCCTCCGGGAGACACTGGACGTTGAACTCGACATTCGATGGGCCTGGCATCGTTGGAAGCTCCTTGGGCATCCCGAGGCCCGCTCCAGTCGGTTCATCAGCCACCAGTGCCGTTTCAGTCGGTGGCATCGCCTCAGTCAGCAGCACGTCTGCGGCAAGAGCAGCGACTGGCGGAATAGCCTCAAGGACAGGCTCCGCAGCTTGCTCAGGTCTCCCCTGGTCACCCTCATCCACACAAATCACGCCTGCCAGACCGAACGGCGCGGGATCTTAGAAAAAGAAAGAGGCAAGACCGAAGATAGAATTCGCGACGCGATAATATAAAACTCTCGGAGTCACTACAACGCACCGGGCTGGGACGAGACGACGTTGTCCGTGTCCATGGGGTCATCCTCCTGGCGTGCCGGAGAGGTGGCGGAGGTAGCAACTCTGTCGAGTGAAATTCATTCGACCAATAAACAGGAGTCCAATCGGATATCAGAGGAAATTAGAAGATCAATGCACTTACATGGAGGTGACGGGAACAGTGACCCTCATCCGCGGCAAAGCCTTCCGAGGTTTAGATCCGCTCGGTTTGGCCGCCTTGGAAGGCTGACCCACAGGCTCAGCAGCAACATCCCTGGTCCTCTTGGTGCTCCGAGCACTCGAGACCACGGGAGCAGTGGGCAGAGCACTCGAGGATGCTGGAGGGACCGAGGGAACAGCAGGTTCATGTTGGCGCTTGGTTCGATGCTCTAGCTGCGGGGGTGGCGAGTCCTGCTCTTCATCTTCCTCCTCTTCCTCACTAGTCTCTTCCTCCGTTTCCCCGCTGTCGGAGACATACTCGGCGCTCTCCACGCTACCCTCCTGGCTGCCCTCCTCCTCCTCCTCCTCCTCGGCCATGTTCCCGTTCGAGACAGGAGAAAACCAGTTGGTCCACTTCTGCATAAAATACAGTCGGCGACATCAGACGACACACAGAGATTCAAGCAAGCAATAAAACTAAGACAGTTACGTGCACTCGACAAATGGTACTCACCTAGTTCGGAGGAGGATTGTCCGCGTAGAAAGGCTTCACTCGCCGGGATCCTGTGGGGTTCTCGCAGGCGCCCGTGATATGGAGCACCCACGACGCCACCTTCTCCTCGGTCGCGCCCACAACGATGGTCCGAGTGGAATCTTCGGGCCCCGTATAATGCCACATGGCGTGGTCGCGAGCCTGCACGGGTTGGATGCGCCGACCGAGGAAAACCTCCAACAAGTCTATGCCGGTGACCCCCCCTTCTGACCGACGTCTACGAGTGCATCGACCAGAGGCTGGATGTCGTTCTTCTCCGCCTTCGTGAGCGCAAGCTGCTTAGGCAGAGCAGGTCGTTCTAAGCTAAAGGGAGGCAGCCCTATCATGGCACTCGGGCAGGGAACGTCCTGGCAGTAGAACCACGTCGACTGCCAGTTCCTGACCGACTCACTCAGCTGAAGGGCAGGATAACTACTTCTACTCTTCTTCTGGAAACCTAAGCCTCCGCAGAGCTGGAGAAGGTGTGTTTTATCATCCGACTGGCTAAGTCGTTTGATATTTTGAGATATAGCAGAGAATATATGTTTGAACAGCCCCCAATGGGGAGGACAGCCGATGAAGCACTCGCACAGAACTATGAAAGCAGAGAGATGGGCTATAGCATTCGGGGGAAAGTGGCGAAGCTGCGCCCCGAAGTGGTTCATAATACCTTTCAAGAAAGGATGTGGGGGCACAGAGAAACCTCGATAGACATGGCTGAGCAGCAGGACGCGCTCCCCCTCCCGGGGCGCTGGCTCGACCTCATTCTCCGCCGGCAGCCTCCAAGACTTGTGCACGATCATCCCGTGCTCCACCAGCTGCAGCAGATCCCCCTCCGTCACCGTGGAGGGGAGGAAGTCGCCTTGGATCCACCCCGCCGGCAACGGTCGCTGCCGCCGCTGAGCAGGAGCCGCCGCCTTCCCCTTCTTCTTCCTCGCCTCCATCTTGTTGGTCTGACCCTTGGTCATGGCGGAAGCTGCGGATCCGCGGAGAGGAAGGAGGAGTAAGGAGTTTAGGTGCGCAGGAGGTGGTGAGAAGGACAGAGCAAGCGAAGGCAAAAGATCCGGCGAGCGTAACGAAAAACCCTCGCCGCTGGGATTTAAGTAAGGTTCCGACTGGGTCGCTGGTAGGTGGCCCCGAAACCTTATCCCCCGACCGACCGCGGCGATATCAGTGGAGAGGATGAAGGCGCGAGAATCGAGGCATCAGGCGCTACTCGAGCGCGCTGGCGTCATCCCCGCTGAGCGCACGGAAACCGAAATTTGAGGATCCCGGAAAATCCGCCGCTGTCAGTTGACTGGTCACGTCAAGAGATACCCTGGAAGCACTCGGTTTCCGACAGTTTGTTCCAGAAATACATCCACTCAGATCGTTGGTCAGAGAAGATAAAATGGATCGAGGCAAGCAACGCCAAAGTCACATCCGTACCAGTCGGATCCAAACTTCGAGCATCGCTTCGTCGTTCCAGCCCCAATCCATTCGGGAACTAATGATGGGGTTATAGTCCTAGGGTAGGGTCATAGGCCTGCCCTGTAGGTCCTACCCACGGACTATCCTCCATAAGGAACAAGACCCTTAATCAGTTCCAACTGAACTAAGAAGTTCCCATCATCCAGTCGGTAAAGGATCTTCGACCATCCAGTCGGAGACGAGCATTCGGAGTATATCAAACTAACCGACTGGATTCCAATCTGTGCATCGTAACCCCCCTAGGGGGAAACGGTCATACGTTTCCACACGCCTTTATTAGCATTTAAGACGTACGTTACCTGTAACGTAGGCATTTATTCGCCACTACTCCACCCCTGCGCACCGAACCGTTGTGGAGGGCAGCGCACTCTATATAAGCCACCCTCCCCCACTGGCGCAGGGGTTAGCAACTCATTTGTATTCCATATTCCACTCGATAACAAGCTCCTAGAGCACTAAGACGTAGGGCTATTACCTCCACCGCAGAGGGGTCTGAACTCATACAACCTCGCCGTAGCTAAGGCTCTGCCCATCCTTTTCGTACCCTACACATCTACTGTCAGGCTTATACCCACGACAACGGGCGTTTGACAATATGTTTTTTTAAATCCACAGGACCCAAAAAAACCTATTCGGGCCAAATCTATCTCTTGGGACTAAACAAAGGCAAGCTTGGCACAGCTAAAATGCGCGTGGGGCGCTGGATAGAGCGAGGCTCACCTGCGTGGCCTGGGCCGAAGGGGAGGCTAGGGAGGCAGTTGGGCCGGCGGAGGGAGGCGGCCCACAGGGCACTCGAGGTGTGGAGGCTGGGGCCGGCTGGAGCGAGGCCGTCCCAATCGCGGGTCAACGACCGAACACACTGGGTCTCAATGCTCCGATTCGATCTGGATCAGGGCCGAGTGATGGCAGCGCGACGGCGGCCGGCGGTGAGGCCTCGCGGCGCAGACGGCGGGCACCGGCGGGAGTTCCGGCTGCGGAGTGTTCTGAGGCTCCGGTGGGGCGAGGCCCAATGTGGTGGCGAGAATCCGGCCCGGTAGATTAGGGCGGCACGTGCATGCAGGAGAAAGGGCACAGGCGGCTCGGGAGGTGCTCGCTCAGGCAGCGGGGCTGCTATTCCTGGAGTTGCGGAGGGAGGGGCGGCGCGGTCGGTCCCAGGTGGGCCCCAGATGGGCCTCGCAGCCCGGCGGCGCTGGAGGAGGGAGGGGGCAGTGGGTGGAGGGCACGTATCCAAGGGGATTAGGGTTTGGTCCAAATTTGGTAGGGGTAAGTTTATTAAATAGGGAAAGGGGGTTAGGGTTAGGGAAATTAGCCCGTTTTTGGAGCGTTCGATCTCGATCGGTCAGCTTCGGTTGCCGGGTTGGCTAGGATAGATATGGTGAGATGTGTAGAGGGGTCTAGGTGGAGCTCAGAGGGAAAACACGCACCCGCCGACAGATTTTTAAAACACCGAAAACGTCCGACGATAACGCGATGACGGTACCGCTACGGTCGACCGTTCGGGTATCAAACGGACTCCGATTGCGACCAAAATTGGCAGGCGGCCTACCTACATAAAAATAATACCGCGCGCAAGGTTTCAACCAAATCCGAGAATATTTTCACGCACTTTTAAAAACAATAATTTTTAATGATGCCGCGGACGCGTGCGTGTGTGATTTGTCTCGAAACGGTCAACGACAAAAACAGAGAGAACCCGACAACTAATAACTGATGCAGGTTTTGAAACCTGATGGTAACGGAGTGCCAACACAATGCAGATGATGCGTATGATGCGATAATTAATGCGACAGATAATCCAACCGCACGGCAACAATGGAATAAAATGGGAATCTTTTGAAGCGCCGATGTGGGGCTATCACAAGATCGATGAGCTAGTAAACTGGCGCCTCGATCTAGAGAGGTGGGTGCGGATCTCAGCATGACAATCACCGCTCTGTTGCAAGCGACGCCATCATCGCCAACATATTACTCGACAATGCCCACAGACGCGAAGCACTCTCCACCACTCCGAGCAACCCAGGGTACTCACAACGGGCCCGATGTCGGTGCGGGTGATGCGCGCCATGGATCTACAGACCGCGACTTCTTAAATCTACCATAGGAGTTGGTGGCCTGACGTCTCTGTCGCTCCCGACAATGGTCGGTCTGAAAAACAGTCACCCTTTGCAGCTCTCTCCCCGTTCTCCCATGCGATCCAGCTCCAGTCGGGGTTGGGGCAAGTGCACCCTCAGTCTCATTCCCACAATTCGCGGGGGAGAACCCAGATTTGTGGAAACCCATGTGTGAGCAATACTTTCAGATGTCCTCCATCCACTCCACTTTTTTGGTGGTGATGGCCGGACTTAATTTATGTGGCTCTGCTTCCATTTGCTTGCAATCGATACAATAGAGGTTAGTTGATTACGACTGGGATATCTTCTCTGTGGCTCTATGCACACGCTTTGGCCAGGACAGGCACCAGTTGCCAATACACTAGTTTTATAAAATTCGACCATCCACTAATGTAGCTGCTTTTATTGAACAAATTGAATAGATTATCAATCATTTGAGTTCCTATTCTGATTCAATTCACCACCTTCTATTTTCTTAATCGTTTTATGGAGGGATTTCGGCCAGACATCAAAGTGGTTCTACTGGTGCAGCAACCGCTGGACCTGGACATGGCGTGCGCGCTAGTGCTACTATAGGATGAGATCACGGACGATGCACAAGGCGGTGCTCACCGCGCGCACGCACCACGTCTGCCACATGAACCTCCCACGTTGGGTGTGATCCTGCTGCCTGCTGATACGTCTCCAACGTATTAATAATTTATGAAGTATTCATGCCAGGCTTGTCTATGTTTACAATACTTTTACATGGTTCTGATGCACTTTATATGATTTATTTAGAACTAACCAGACTCACGATATTTTCAGCAGAACTACCATGGTGTTTTTGTGTGCAGAAAATGAAAGTACTCGGAATCATCCAAAACCTTTTTTCTAGAAGAAATAAGCAATATTGGAGTGAATAACCACCGGAGGGGAGCCACCTGTGGGCCACAAACCAATAGGGTGCCCCTAGGCCATGCCCTGATGGCTTGTGTGGCCCACGTGGCTATGGCTGGGGTGGTTCCAATGCTAGAAAATCCTATATATATAGAAACCCTTAGAAATAAACACAGAATTTCTGCTCCACCGCCACAACTCTGTGTATTGACAAAAAACCCATCTAGAGCCTTTCTAGTACCCTGCCAGAGAGGGAAATCATCTCCGTTGGCCATCTTTATCATCCCAGTGGAGGCTATGACGAGGAGGGGGTTGTTCACCCTCGGGGCTGAGGGTATGTACCAATAGCTATGCATTCAATCTCACTCTCTCTTTTGTGTTCTTGAGATGGCACAATCTTGATGTATCACGGGCCTTGTTAATCTAGTTGGATCATATAATGTTATTCTATTGCTATCTTGTTGTGATGAATTGAATATTTTCGTTTAAGATCTCATCATGTTGGATTGAATATTTTGGTTTGAGAACACTTGATGTATGTCTTGCATGCGGATACCCATAGTGACATTGGGGTATTCAAGTGATTCACTTGATATATGTTATGGCATCAACTTGTGGATTCTGGTGACTCTAGAGATCTATGCATAGGTGTCAGGGATACTACCCCAGGGAGTACCAAAGGCGGAGATTATCCTTCTCGAAGACAATTAGGGGGCAGCCTTCCCCCCAGGCCGACTGGCGATAGCCGGCCCTCCCACATGACCGAATGGAGGTAGCCGGTCCGATCGAGCAATGCGCACGGACGGCTGGCAGTAGCCAGCCCTCGCCTCCAAAACCTCTCCAACGGCCGGATGTAGTACGGCCGCCCGGCTGGCCGGTCGCTAGGCGGATGAACTCCCCCGTCCCATCAAGTCGTACAACGGTACGCAGACAAGACAACTCTGCATGGCAATAGTGCCCCTGGCCCACGCTAGGGCCGTAGCGGGGTGATGGCACCGTCAGCATGGCTACAGGGGGCCTAGACGACATCGACACCGGCTAGAATGTGCGACCCTGTAGCCCTCGTACCCCCGCGCACATGTCCTGGCGGCCCGACGCATAAACCGCTGGCTGCACAGGCCACCGGGCCCCATGACAAGACCCGGCAGCCGGTGGGTCCCCCCAGGACGGCCAGAGGCTGATGACCGGGTCCCACCGGCGATCTTATCCTCAACACTATATAGCTCGGGCTGCACTATAAAGCCTCCCCCCAGCCCCCCGAGAGAGGGGCTTGCTTCCTTCGTATTAGCACACACATACAATACACCGATACAGCTCCAGGAGGACCATTGTACTGTGATTCCATATAGTCACACGGGCAGGACGTAGGGGTATTACCTCATCGGAAGGCCCTGAACCTGGATACACCGGCATCATGTGTCTTGCGCCCTAACCCGTTCCCACACGCCGCCGGTGCCCATCGGCCCCAATCCATGAGTTAAGCCACCCTATGACATCTGTCCCGGAAATACCACGACAGTTGGCGCCCACCATGGGGACGGCACCGACGCCGGCCGGACTGACGTTCCGAGCGAGGCCCGACACCACTTTTATCAAGCGCGTTGCACACGACCTGGTCATGCGCTACGACGCGTTCGACTGCATCAACGACAACGCCCGTCACCTTGAGGACGCGACCTTCCCTGTTGACGGCCTCATAATCTCGTTCGGCTCGCACCGCGTCTATGTCGCGGTGGTTTCAGAGCGCTACCCTGCTGACGTGGCTGATGACGATGCGCTGCCACCGGCGAGCAGCGGCAGCCTCTCCACCAACGTCGACAACCTCTGTTGTCGCGTTAAGGTGCTCACTGCCACTTCGGCAGCTTGGGCGTCCGGCCACTGGACCCCGATCCATGCGGCGGTGGAATCGCTTCGCACCCCCGTGCCGCAGGTGGCCGACCTAGCAGGCGCCACCCAAGAGCTCAACAAACATTGTCAACAACTACTTCGCGAGGCGGAGGCGCTAGAGGCAACCCAGCGCGACTTCGAGGTTGCGCGGTGCGAGTTCACCGCCGCCCACTTCATTACGCCGGCTAACCCCGGGCCAAGCCGGATCACCTTCGTAAGACGTCGTGGGGCCATCGTTGGCCAGGAGCTGGCAGGCAGCTGCCCACTCTATGACAACCCCATCCAAAACATACGGGCAGCGCAGGCTGCCATCGCCGAGCTGAGCGAACTCGGTGGTTCGGCTCGCGAGGCACACGTAGACCGCATCCGCCTCCTTGTCGAGGCGGCCAACACGCAGCAGACGCAAGCCGTGACGTCCAGCTCCCGCTCAAGGATCCGTGACAAGGCCGGCGGGCCCATAGCAGGCCGACGGGAGACCCACCAGGCATCTTCCCGTGGCAACACCCAGATCTGCCGCGACAATCGGCAGACTGGAAGTCGTGGCCGGCGGGATCATAGCCCGTCGGCTGTTGACAGCCAGGTTGGTCAGGGAGACCGCCAGTCGGCTCGGACCGGCCGGCGCGAGGAGGGACCGTGAGGCCCAGTAGGCGAGCGCATCGGCGCACGCCAGCTCACGATCAAGATGCACGCCTCAAGCTGGATCGCATCGCTAAGACCCGCGCAGCGAAGGAGGAAGGCACTGCAGGCCCGTCATGCTTCGGGCCGCGCATCCTCAGTGAGGCTTTCCCCAAAGGCTTCACCTTGGCCCGCGATAACCCGAAGTACAACATCTCCACCAAGCCCAAAGACTGGCTAACCGACTACACCAGCGCAGTCGGCATCGCTGGCGGCCACAAGCGCATGGTGGTGCGCTACGCACCCCTCATGCTGCTCGGCTCGACCCGCACCTGGCTTAACAGCTTGCCCGCTGGCAGCGTGAATGCGTGGCTCGACTTCCAGGAGGCGCTCGTCCGGAACTTCACCCGCACGTACAAGCGCATCGGCCGGCCTCGGCAGCTCGCCCTGTGCGTACAGGGTCCGGACGAGCCGCTCCGCGACTACTTTACGAGGTGGACCGAGTTCCACAACTCTTGCGAGGGCGTCCATGAAGTGCAGGCCATCGAGTACTTCATCGACGGGTGCCGAGACGGGACCCTAGTCATGCACAAGCTCATGCCCGAGGAACCCTCCACCCACGCGTAGCTGATGGCCATTGTCGACCAGTACGCCATGGCAGAGTCTTCCATGAAGCTCCCCGTACTCGTCGACACGGCCGGGAAGCCAATAGTGCCCAAGCAGCCTACAGCCCTGGCAGCCGGCCGATCCCAGCCGGATCAAGGAAAGCACAAGGCCAACCAGCAAGACACTCGTCGGGACTCCCGGCACATCGCGGCTGTGGAAGACGGCCGGCAAGCTGACGGTCGAGGTCCCAGCCGGCAGCAGCGCACCAACAAAAGCAAGCAGCCATGGCAGGCAAAGCACACCTTCGAGGCCATGCTCGACGGGCCCTGCAAGTTCCAAGACGGAGCCAAGCCATCTACGCACACTACTCGGCAGTGCAACTAGTTCACCAAGATCGCGCGCGATGAGGCCTCGTCGGCTGCGCCTCAGCCTCCCGGACCAGGGCCCGCGGGGACCGCAACGCGTTCCCTCAGCAGGACGCCACCTGCATCGTTTTCACCAGCGAGCCAGATGACAAGAACAGTCAGCGCCGGCACGCGCAGGAGGTCAACACTATCGTCTCGCCGGTCCCCCAGTACATGCACTGGTCGGACAAGCCGGTCATCTGGTGTGATGCCCACGCCAGGCGGCTACGCCCTGGTTCTGGATCCCACCTTCGTCTCCCAGCGGAGCACCTATCGCTTCACGCGGGTGCTTGTCGACGGTGGCAGCAGCATCAACATCCTCTACCACGATGCGATGCAGAAGCTCGACATCCTTGAGTCCGAGCTTGAGCCGACCCGAACGGTGTTCCACGACATCATCCCCGACCTCTCCTGCTCGCCGATCGGTATGGTCCGACTGGACAAGTTGTTCGGCACGGCGAAGAACTTCCACCGCGAGCCGATCTGGTTTGAGGTCGTCGACCTCTCAAGCTCCTACCAGGCCATCTTGGGCCGAACTGCCCTGGCCAAGTTCATGGCGGTTCCCCATTATGCCTACTTGAAGATGAAGCTGTCAGGCCCGCGCGGGATAATCACCGTCTCGGGCGACTACAAGAAGTCGGTCGATTGTGCACGGGCCGGCTCCAAGTTGTCTGAGTTGCTCGTCATCGGCGAGGAGCGAAGGCAGATCGACCGGGTCGTGGCCCTTGCCCGCGAGCCGGCTGCCATGACCGAGCCCAAGCTGAAGCAGCCGTCTACGGAGGCCTAGTTCCAGCTGACCACTGGCAAGAATACCAAGAGGATCCCTGTGGACCCGGCTGATCCTACCGGCAAGTACGTCGTGGTGGGGGATGGCCTCAACGGCAAATAGGAAAGCAAGCTCGTCAACTTCCTCCATGAGAATTGGGATATCTTCGCATGGTCCCCCAAAGACACGTCGCGTGTCCCGAGTAAGTTGGACGAGCATTTCCTCCACGTCCATCTAGACGCTAAACCGGTCAGGCAACCACTGGGCCGCTTCTTAGAGGCAAAGAGGAAAACCATCGGGAAAGGAGTCGCCCGGCTGCTAGCAGCTGGCTTCATCATGGAAGTCTTCCCCCCGGACTGGTTGTCGAACCCTGTCCTGGTGCTGAAGAAGAACAAGACTTGGCGCATGTGTATCAATTACACCAGCCGGAACAAGGCTTGCCCCAAGGATCCATTTCCTCTAACCTGTATCGATCAAGTGATCGACTCGACGGCCGGCTGTGAGCCGCTGTCCTTCCTGGATGCCTACTCAGGGTACCAACAGATCAAGCTAAACCCGGCCGACCGGTTGAAAACAGCTTTCATTACACCCTTCAGGGCATTCTGCTACATCACCATGACGTTCGGGCTGAAAAATGCCGGTGCAACGTTCGAGCGCTGCATGCATCGATGCCTCTACAGGCAACTCGGCCGCAACGTACACGTCTACGTGGATGACGTTCTGGTCAAGACGGAAGAAACCCGCACCCTCTTGGACGATCTCAAGGAGACGTTTGCGAGCCTGCGAGAGTTTTAGATACGGCTGAACCCGGAGAAGTGCGTGTTCGGCGTGCCAGCTGGCCAGCTCCTCGACTTCCTCGTCTCCGAGCGAGGAATCGAGGCCAACCCCGAGAATATCCGAGCCATCGAGCGGATGTCCAAGCCGGCCAACCTGGCCGAAGTCCAGAAGTTCACTGGCTGCCTAGCCTCCCTCAGTCGCTTCATCATCCGGTTGGGAGACAAGGCCCTCCCGCTCTACCGCCTACTCAAGAAGGCAGATGGCTTCATCTGGAGCGACGAAGCCGACGACGCCGTGCGCGACCTCTAGCACGCTCTTAGCACTGCACCGGTGTTGGCCGCGCCGGCTGTTAGAGAGTCGATGCTGCTCTACATCGCGGTGACCAACCACATAGTCAGCATTGTCATGGCCGTCTGATGACGAGATGATGTATATACTTCTCGCACCTCGTTGGTTACCCCAAGTGGAAGGTTGAGATGTAGTCAGCAGCAAGTTTTCCCTTACACGGAGACTGCAAGGTTTATCGAACCAGGAGGACTCCTAGGATCAACAAGTAGGTGTCCCATGCCGTGGCACAAGCAAAAGACGTGAACCTGCACACACACAAATAACTTTGCTCCCAACGAGTACACAGAGGTTGTCAATCTCTCCGTCCTTGTAGTTTGCAAATGATCAAAACACAAGCGGAAAAAGTGATAGTGATTGCAACGGAAAAGTAAATGAAAGCAGTAAATGATGGAGGTGTAAGCAATGGTGGTGATATAGACCGGAGTCACATGATGTTCACTAGTGATGTCTCTCTCCCAAAAGACGATAAACAACTATGCTTGGGTAAACAAATTACAGTTGGGCAATTGAAAGAATTATGAATGCACCCCAATGCTAATTATGCTACTTGAAAGTTAGAGGCTCAATAGTAATGGGCAATACGCCAAGACAAGTAGACCGTTTATTCATCAACATCTACTTACTAATAATCCACCTTGAGATGTCTATCTAGAACATCTCGCTCGTATTAAGTTACGAGCCCCACCCAAAGTGTAAACTCAAAGCAACGAACACCTGCATTAACGAACTATATGTAAGGTAAACAATCCTTGCAACCATGGTCACAAGCACCGTTGTTTTATCCCTGGTGGCAACAGCACATCCCCTAGTCTCATGTTTCTGTCACTCAAGCTAGACATCAGGGGTCATGAACCCACAATGATGCATAACGCTCCCTCTTGGAGTTACAATCTACTACTCGGCCAAAGCAATAAAGAGCAACGGAGAACATGCATGAATCACTAAAATCCATCGGATTCCAACAAATCGAGCATAGCAATAATAGGAAAATTACATAGATGCCTTGATCATGTAGGAAAGCTCACAAGGGCTAATCATTGAAGCACAAGATTGGAGAGAAGACATCACATAGCTACTGGTCATGGACTCATGGTCCAAGGAGGACTACTCACGGCACGTCCGGGAAGCGTCCATGGCGGTGGAGAAGCTCCCGGAGGTCAGTCCTCCCTCCAGCAGGGTGCCGGGAAGAGGTCTCCTGACGCTCCCAATCTCGGAAGCGTTGCGGCGGCGGAACTATGGAGAAATTCGCGATTCTGGATCCCATATAGGGTTTTCCTTGTCAAGGGGTAAATATAGGCGAAAGGAGGGCACCGAAGGGCGTGGGACCTAACCAGGCAGCCTCCCTGTGGGGCTTGGGGGTGGGCCTGGCCCACAGGTCGCATGGGCGTCCACTGGCCCCCCTCTGTCCCCCTTTCGTGCTTCGTGAAGCTTGCGGTGCGCTGATTTTTATATATTTTTCTCGGGTTTTTTGGGGCTCCGGAAAATTGGGTAAAAGCCCCTGCAAAAAAGACATCATCAGACAGAAACTGGCACTGGGTGCACTGATTTAGTAGGTTAGTCCAAATATGTGTAAAAAGATATAAAAGTGTAGCAAAAACATATAACAGTGTCACCCAAAAGATCATGGAACAAGCAGAAATTATAGATACGTTTGGGACGTATCAACATCCCCAAGCTTAATTCCTACTCGTGCTCGAGTAGGTAAATGAAAACAAAAAAAATTGTGGTGACATGCTAACACACATATAAGAACTTCAAAGTAAATCAAGTGAGATATGCAATTCAAGTCAAGACAATAACAAGCAAGAGTCTATATCTAGTATTGAAATTAGCAAAGTATGAACATAAGGGTGCAAGAGCTCTCATCGTCCGTGACTCGAATATCTCCAAATGGTGTTTCCGTGTAAGAAGTGGGAGATGGGTTTAGAGAATAAAATATTTTTAATGGAGAACTCAATCTAATAAACCTCATACTTGGTCTCCTTCGGAATCTTATTTTGACTCATCCCCAGACCACTAGTCAGGCACAAGTCAAAATGATTCTCTCCCTTTCAACTTTGAGCACTCATGCCATGGATGAGCGTAAGCAAGATATGTTGGCACTTAGGATGGCAAATAGAATGATGATGCGGAAGGAATACAAAAAGGTGTGAAAGGCTCACATCAATAAGGACAACCATAGGCGAGAGAAAGCCAAATGATAGATATGATGTGAGGAGTAGGGATTGCCATGCAACGGATGCACATATGAGCTAAGGTAAGCTCTCCAATGGAACTAGTGGGGGTGCATCCAACTTGCTTGATCATGAAGACCTAGAGCTCATTTGAGGAGGCTCATCATTGGAATATGCAAGCCAAGTTCAATAGTGTAAGGGTCCCCACATAGTTATGCATGAATGATGATCTCTATGTAGTACAAATATAGCAATGGAGTACATGTGGGGATCTTTCAAAAGGAATAGTAGTGTTTCCCCCTTCTCTCTATTTATTTCATTTTTTCCTTTTTATTTTATTTTTTGTGGCCTCTTTGGCTCTTTCTTTTTGTCTCTCATTTGTACTCTTTGGGATCTTTCATTTGTCCTCTTTGGGATCTTTTACTCACTTAAGGGCAACACTCTATGTTGTACAAGAATAAAAGAAGATCATCACACTTTATAAGAAGTACTCAACATAAAGAAAAGTGAAAACTATCATGATGCATGCAAATGTACGCTTCTTCCAGTGGAGCAGGATATGCAATGAAACTAGCGCGTCATGTAGTAATAATAAGGGCAAGTCCCAACTATCATGCGGCTCCTTGCTCAAGCAAAAGCATGTATGACATGAAGATCAAGTCATGAGATGGTGGAAGTTGCATGTCAATGTATCTCGGAAAGGCTATGGAAATGCCTTAATAGGTAGGTATGGTGGCTGTTTTTAGGAAAGATATAATGAGGCTTATGATGACATAGTGTATCATGCCAAGGGTTTGGATGCACTGGCGAAGTTTGCACCAACTCTCAAGATGAGAAAGGGCAATGCACGGTACCGAAGAGGCTAGCAAAATATGGATGGTGGAAGTGCCAACAACCGAATACTCGCACCAGTCCGAAGAACTGATACACTTATTATCGGTAACTCTCTATCTAGTTAGGAAATTCACAAAGAGACAAGTACCCCGAGGAGGAGTGTTTGGGGATTTGGTTATCCTTGTGCATCCTCGACCCATGGTAACGTGAGGGTACTCTATATATTCCAACCCCTCCATAGGTTAGCATTTGATTTAGTAGCTAGAGTTCTCAACTAATTTTTAGTTTTTGAAAAACACACGGATTTCCCAAAATATGACACCTATCACTAATAGGCTGAAGCTCTTGGCACCAATAGTCCAAACATTACTCAAATCAATACCTCAAAACTATTGCAAGTTACTACTATACTTAAATAGCAACCTCAGTTACCTACTCATGCAAGACACACAACTCAGTGCAACAAGCCAACTCTCTGAACAAGATAAGCATGATAACTCAAGAGAGTTCCAAAATCAACCTAAATAAAAGCTCTTAAAAATATATAGCATGAAAAATAAGAGCTAAGCATGACAGTAGCTATGTAAAGATAAAGAACACACACAAAAGATAAGCATGAAAACCTATGTTGTGTTCTAGAGTGGAATGGAGCCTCTTCCAAACAAGGAAGGATAGGTTCCGACTTTTTATGAACAACAAACAAAATGAAAACAAACTAGAAATTAAAGGGTGGGATGCTCCAAGTATGGCACATAACATATGAAGTGATAAAAATATAGCATCGAGATGGACGAACCCATGATTGTTGATAGAGAAGGGGATGCACGGGGGAACCCCCAAGCTTAGACGCTTGAGTCTCCTTGAACATTTCTTGGGGTGCATGGGGGCATCCCCAAGCTTGAGTGCTTGGCACTCCTGGATCTTCTTTCAACATCTTCCATCGCATAATTGAAAACTCCCTTCATACGAAACTCATCATAAGCTGATTAGAGTAGTTAGTACCCATGATAAAATAATTCATTACCTACTGGAAATAATGATTTTCATGAAAATCTACTGTTTCCCATGATTGCCAAAAGGTTTTTGCAAAGGAAAAGCAAGCTTAAGATTTGCAAAATGATGAAAACGCAAAACGTGGCAGAATCTGTGAAAAACAGAACAACATGTAGTAAATTATTTTTTCGGAGCACTTCTGCAACTCAAATCAAAAAACTCAGAACACATGCAAGAAAGAAAATTAAATAGATCATGCTGTCAAAACAATTGAGATCAAAAAGATGATCTTGTGATTTTTTGCAAATTTTTCCATCAAGCAGACATAATCTATTTCTGGACATCAGGTCACAACTTTTGAACTTTCTTTCAATCGGAGGCTAAAACTTGGCAAAAAGCTTGAAAATAAAGATACAATGATGTTGATACAGTAGTAACACACATCAAGACCACGAAAAACTGAAAGGAAAAACTCAAACTAAAGATAACAAGGGTTGTCTCCCTAGAGTTCTTTCTTTATAGCCATAAAGATAGGCTTAAGATTTTTATGATGCTCTCGTAGGAATAACAGTTGTAGAACAAAAGAGAGCATCAATAAGCAAATACAAAACATACTTAAGTATAGCATGCTTTCTATGCATAGGAATATTGCGATAGAACGATTCATTGAAGCACAAAGCAATAAGCATAGGAAGGCGAAACAAGTGCAGCTTCAAAACCTTCAACATAAAGAGAGGGAACTTGATATTATTGAAATATCTATAAGCATATTTTCCCTTCTCATAATAATTTTCAGTGGGATCATGAATAAACTCAACAATATAAGTATCACATAAAGCATTGTTACCATGATCCATATGCAAAAAGGTACTCTTACTCTCCACATAAGCATAATCTTTGGGGAGCCCATGGTTAGGACATTTTAGCATTACAATTTTCAGTCTCCCCCAAGCTTGAGCTATGCTTTCTCTGTCACGATACCAAAAGACATAAATATAGTTCCTGTCTCGATGTATTTCCTTAAGAGGATAAAACTTTGCATAAAAGAGAGGCATAAGATCTTGACAATTTAGCAAATGAGAGTTATCAAGAAGCCTATACCAATCCAAAGCCTTATCTTTTAATGATAGAGAGAATAGCTTTCTCATAACAAAATCCATTGATATACCTGCAAACTTAAATAAGGAGCATAGTTGTGAAAGATATAACAAGTGTTCACCTGGATGTCTATCTCCTGCATATCGGTTAGCCAAGACACAATCAATAATACCAGTTGGTATTTTAAAGGGCACAATTTCCGTAGTTGGGGGAGGCTTCTCCACAACAATAAGGATGGAGCGGTTCCCCACAAGCAACAAACCAAGAACAGAGTTTTCCATAAGCCTAACTAGTCATGCCAATCATGAAAAGCAAAATAACAACACTAAAAAGCAATGGTAAAAGATAATGTGCAACTCCCTTATCTTGAAGACTGGAGACCCCGACAACGGCGCCAGAAAACTTGCTTGATGACGAGATGATGTATATACTTCTCGCTCCTCATTGGTTACCCCAAGTGGAAGGTTGAGATGTAGTCAGCAGCAAGTTTTCCCTTACACAAAGACTGGAAGGTTTATCGAACCAGGGGGACTCCTAGGATCAACAAGTAGGTGTCCCCTGCCCTGGCGCAAGCAGAAGACGTGGACCTGCACACACACACAAATAACTTTGCTCCCAACGAGTACAGAGAGGTTGTCAATCTCTTCGGCCTTGTATTTTTCAAAGGATCAAAACACAAGCGGGAAAAGTGATAGTGATTGCAACGGAAAAGTAAATGAAAGCAGTAAATGATGGAGGTGTAAGCAATGGTGGTGATATGGACCAAAATCACATGATTTTCACTAGTGATGTCTCTCTCCCAAAAGATGATAAACAACTATGCTTGGGTAAACAAATTATAGCTGGGCAATTGAAAGAATTATGAACACACCGCAATGCTAATTATGCTACTTGAAAGTTAGAGGCTCAATAGTAATGGGCAGTATGCCAAGACAAGTAGACCGCTTATTCATCAGCATCTACTTACTAATCATCCACCTTGAGATATCTATCCAGAACATATCGCTCGTATTAAGTTACGAGCCCCACCCAAAGTGTAAACTCAAAGCAACGGACAACTGCATTAACGAACTATGTGTAAGGTAAACAATCCTTGCAACCGTGGTCATAAGCACCGTTTTTATCCCTCGTGGCAACAGCACATCCCCTAGTATCATGTTTCTGTCACTCAAGCTAGACATCAGGGGGCATGAACCCACAATCATGCATAATGCTCCCTCTTGGAGTTACAATCTACTACTCGGCCAAAGCAATAAAGAGCAACGGAGAACATGCATGAATCACTAAAGAACATACTATAAAAGGATAATCAAACATATAACTCATAACAATATGAACATAATCTCATAATCCATCGGATCCCAAAAAACCAAGCATAGCAATAGGATGAAAATTACATAGATTCCTTGATCATGTAGGGCAGCTCACAAGGGCTAATCATTGAAGTACAAGATTGGAGAGAAGACATCACATAGCTAGTGGTCATGGACTCATGGTCCAAGGAGGACTACTCACGACACGTCCAGGAAGTGTCCATGGCGGTGGAGAAGCTCTCGGAGGTCAATCCTCCCTCCGGCAGGGTGCCGGGAAGAGGTCTCCTGATGCCCCCGATCTCGGAAGTGCTGCGGCGGCGGAACGATGGAAAAATTCGTGATTCTGGATCCCCTATAGGGTTTTCCTTGTCAAGGGGTAAATATAGGCGAAAGGAGGGCAACGGAGGGTATGGGACCCACACAGGCGGCCTCCCTATGCGGCCCAGGGGTGGGCCACGCCCACAGGTCGCCTGGGCGGCTCCTGGCCCCCCTCTAGCCCCCTTTCATGCTTCATGAAGCTTCTACTGTATTGATTTTTATATATTTTTCTCGGGATTTTTGGGTCTCCGGAAAATTGGGTAAAAGCCCCATGCAAAAAAGACATCAACAGATAGAAATTGACACTGGGTGCACTGAGTTAGTAGGTTAGTCCAAATATGTGTAAAATATATATAAAAGTGTAGCAAAACATATAACAATGTCACCCAAAAGAACATGGAACAAGCAGAAATTATAGATACATTTGGGACATATCACCATCGAGTGATCGGAGCCGAACCGAGCGCAGCCACGAGCGACCGGTCTACTACCTGAGTGAAGTGTTGTCAGCCTCCAAGCAAAACTACCCGCATTATTAGAAGATGTGCTACCGTGTGTTCCTGGAGGACCGGAAGCTCAAGCTCTACTTCCAGGAGAACACTGTGACAATGGTCAGCACCCTCCCCTCGGGGAGATCATGGGCAACAGGGACGCAGCCGGCCGCATAGCCAAGTGGACGCTAGAGATGGCCGACCACGACATCATGTATGAATCCCGCATCGTCGTCAAGTCGAAGGCCTTGGCGGACTTCCTCGTCGATGGGGCGGAGACCCAGTACCTGTCGCCGCCTCCTGACTCCACCCATTGGCGCATGCACTTCGACGGCTCGAAGATGCGCACCGGCCTGGGGGCCGGCATCGTCCTCTCCTCTCCAAAGGGAGACCGGCTGTAGTACGTCCTGCAGATACACTTTGGTGCATCCAACAATGTGGCGGAGTAAGAAGCACTCCTACACAGCCTCCGTCTTGCCAAGGAGATCGGCATCCAACGCATCCGCTGCTTCGACGACTCCGATCTGGTGGTGCAGGAGGTCACTGGCGAGTGGGACGCTAGAGACGCCAACATGGACAGCTACCGCTTTCTGGTCAAGCAACTGACCGGAGGCTTCGAGGGTTGTGTGTTCCATCACATCCTCTGAGCCGGCAACAAGGCGGCGGACATACTGGCAAAAATCGGCTCCACTCGTAGTCTATTCCAGCCGGCGTTTCCCTAGAGCATCTACGCAAGCCCTCCATCACACGTTCTCCAGAGTGGAGTCCATCTTCATCCCGGCAGACCCAGGGGCTGCGCCATTGGTTCCGGGGACTGCCAAGGCCGGCTCGGGGGTTGCCAAGGCCGGCCCCAAGGCTTCCGGCTCCCAGCCGCCTGCCCGAGTCGATGCACCGGCTGCGGTTCCCCAGCCGACGCCTCTTGATGGCCCGGGGACTGCCGCCCCTTCCAGGGTTCCCTCCCGCCCGACTCAGGGGCTGCAGCAGCCGGTGAGCCGTCTTCTACCCCCAACCCAGAAAATCCAATAATGGTGGATGTGCTCACCGTAGCCACAACACCATCCTCGACTTCCTGAAAGGAGGCATTTTGCCAACCAACGAGGTCGAGGCCCGAGGAATCCAAAGACGTGCCGGAGCTTCCACTATCATCAACAACGAGCTCGTCAAGCGCAGCGTGTGTGGAGTCTTCCAACGCTGCATCGAGGTAGAGAAGGGCTACGAAATCCTCCTCGACATCCATCAGGGCGAGTGCAGCCACCACGCTGCCTCCCGCTACCTGGTGGCCAAGGCGTTCCGCCATGGATTCTACTGGCCTACTGCCCTCAAGGAGGCCAAGCTGTTGGTCGACAAGTGCAACGGCTGCCAGTGCTTCAAGGCACGCAGTCACCAGCCGGCTGCAGCCCTGTAGACGATCGCTCTCATATGGCCGTTCACTGTTTGGGGTCTGGACATGGTGGGTCCATTCTAAACCGCCAGGGGCGGCATGACCCGCCTCTTGGTGGCCTTTGACAAGTTCACAAAGTGGATTGAGGCGAGGACGATCAAAAAGCTGGACGGCCTAACGACCGTCGCATTCATCAAGGACATAGCCATCCGCTACGGTCTGCCGAACAACATCATCACCGACAACGGCACGAACTTCGCCAAGGGCTCCCTCGCCCGCTACTGCAGTGCACAAGGCATCCGGCTGGACCTTGCGTTCGTTGCCCACCCGTAGTCGAATGGCCAGGAGGAGCAGGAAAACGGTCTCATCCTGGCCGGCCTGAAGCCCACGCTGGTTGAGCCGCTCAAGCTCGGCCGGCGCCTGGATCGAGGAGCTGTCGGCTATGCTATGGAGTCTGCGCATGACACCAAACCGATCGACAGGCTACACGCCATTCTTCTTAGTGTATGCGGCCGAGGCGATCATCCCCACCATCATCGAGTTTGTTTCGCCTCGGGTTACCCTATACACTGAGGCAGACGCCAAGGAGGTAAGAGAAGACGGCGTTGACCTCCTCGAGGAGGCACACGAGCTAGCGCTGTCCAGAACAGCTATCTACCAGCAGGCTCTACGCCTCTACCACAACCGGGTCAAGCCACTCTCATTTAGAAAGGGCGACCTAGTGCTCCGGCTGATCCAACAGACAGCCGGCCAGCACAAGCTATCCGCCCCATTGGAGGGCCCCTTCATCATTAGCAAGGCCTTGAGAAACAACGCCTACTATCGTGTCGATGCCCGAAAGGCTAGCAAGAACAAGAAGGACGCCTCCGGCTCCGAGTCGGAGAGGCCATGGAATGCACATCTTCTACGTCCATTTTACAGTTGAAGTATGCACGTATGTATCTGTACTACTTTCAATAAATAAAGAAACCGACACCCCACAGCAGGACTCGGGGACTGCCATTTTATCACAAGACATGGAGTATTCTTTTTTTCGTGCCGTCCGCCCCAAAATCGACGAAGTACTATACCTCCTTCTTCTGGACGTCCTAACCCTAGCCGGCTACAGACCCAACACGTGGCTGTAAGGCCGGCAGGCACACAAGAAAGGGAGGTGGGGCATATAGGAAAAATCGACTAAGGGCGAGATCGTTCGACCGTTTGCCCAAACGGACTCAGAATCTAACTTGTAAAAATTTCAAAGTACTAGCACCCCGCCTCCGGCAGCCCACTCCTTGTTCAGCTCCAGTCCACCAGCCGGCTGGTCGACGGGAAAAAAGGCCAAGGAACCAAAGGGCAGACGGCAGATAGATAAATTAAAAACATGCAATAAGTAAGATAAGGGCCCACAACCAAGAGTACGGATACAATACACCTCCAATGGGTGGACTTGTTCTTAACAGTTTAAAAGTGTAAAAGAAAGAAAGCAGGCAAAGTAAGGCCGGCTACGGTAGCGCCGCCTCCTTGTCCAGCCGGCACGGATGGCCGCCCGTCTAAGCGTTGGGAGCCGGCGGTGCCTCTTGGCGGGCCTCCGTCTCGCCAGCTGGCGGCAACTCCACGTCGGCACCTTCAGGTGGCCGCACCTCCGGGGCAAATGATGTGGACGCTCCGCCACCAGCCTTGGCGGCAGCACGGGCATTGGCTGCTGCGGGCTCGTCCGAGCTAGACCCAACCTCCTCCTCATCCTCGCCAATGGGGACGCCATAGTCGTCCTCAGGGAGGGGCACGCCGTTGTCGTTGAGCTCGGGGAAGTAGGTCTCCAGCGCCGCGTAGCTGGCGCGTTCGTGGGCGCGGAACCCAATCTCGTGCTCACGTTGTGCTAGATCCGGCTGCGCGGCTGCCCGCAGGGTGGCCAGCCAGGCCAAGTTGATGTCGGGATAACACAAGAGAGTGAAGGACAGGGCAAGCCGGGCGCCGGCCCGGGTAACCGAAGCCCTCCACGCGTCGAACCAGTCGACGGCGTGCTCCAGCCACGTCGCGACTTGGTCCTCCGGCACCTCTTCGCCACGATCAGCCCAAAGGGCCCGAACGAGATCCTAGCCGGCTGACAGCAGCCGGCGCCAGAGAGTGCGGAGATGGATGATCCGAGCCTCACGCGCATGTGCCATCTCTGCGGTCGACCAGTCGACCCTCTCACCAACCTTAGCGCTTGCCCGGTCCTGCTCCACTCGGAGGGCCGTCACCGCGTATTCGGCTCGCGCCTGCGTTTCTCGAAAGTGGCATGCCCACAAAAGGAAGTTAGACAAGATTCAAATACAAAGATGCAGCCGGCTGAGGAGTAAAAAGGCTTACCGGCAAAGATGGTGTGCACTCCCTTAATGAGGCCGACCGTGTTGTCGGCCCGCCGGTCAGCCGTCTGCTTCAGCTCGCCGAGCTAAGTCACCTCATCCCGGAGCGCCCTGGCCGCCTCTTGGCTCTTCGCCGCCGCCTGCAGCGTCGTATCCTTCTCCGCCTTGCTCGCCGGTAAGGCACTGCCGAGCCGCACCACCTCGGCCACCTGCGTCGCCACCTCTTGGGCCAGCGGTCGCGCTAGCGGGCGATCTCGTCACGCTTGCCCCGGCCCGCCTCGAGGGACTTGCGCAGTGACTCCAGCTCGGTGGCGAAAGCGGCTGCTGCTGGACAACAAATGCACAATAGATTCAGCAAATGAAAAAAGAATAAATATTTGGATCGGCTGCCACAAAGCTGCGCAACCATCTTGAATCTCGGGGACTACACCAAGTGGGTGCGCTCGCGCGCACCCACACCCAGTACAGGAGAAGTTACCTTTTGCCGCCTCCAGCTCGGATTTGGCGGCCGCCACCTCGGCCGTCCGAGCCGTGAGGTCCTCCCAAGCCTGGAGGTAGCTGGCCTTGGCGAAGCGGCCGACGTCGATCGCATCCCGAAAGATGGCGTTGCGCTGCGTCCGCTCGAGCTGAAAGAAGACACGAAAAGAATAAGATTTGGCCCGGCTACCACGAAGCCACGCAGCTGGCCCGAAACTCGGGGACTACACCCAGTGGGTACGCTCGCGCGCACCCACCAACAAACGAGAAAAATGCTCAGATGAGAGAAACATACCTCAAGCGTCTGGTCCAGGCCCTTGAGGCTGGCACTCGTTGACTTGCCACTAGAGGAGCGCGCCTGCCGCTTGCACGGGCGCCGGCGGGCCTGCTACGACCACGGAAGGGGTGCGAAGCAGCTATGCCCACACGGCCGTCACCGTCGACAGCGATCGTTGCCGTCTACCGCCGGTCGGCGTGCTCGACGTTGGCGCCGCCCCCGTCACGACAAAGGTTCGGTCGCTGTTACCGGTGCCTCAGGAGTCGCTCCAGCTCGCGGCCCTTGGTCGGATGCGACGCGGGCTGCCTCATCGGCGGCCGAGACGGTAGTCTCCATGATGACCGACTCGACAGCCGGCGGAGTCGATGCTGGCTCGATAGCTGGCGGAGGCGTCACCGTCGGCGACGGCTCAGCCTGTGCGCCAGGCGGCACTGGCGGGGGCTTCGTCGAAGGGGCCGTAGGCGTCATCGATGTTGCGACATATTCCACCGCCTCACCCAAGGGGCCACTAGCGTCGGCTCTCCCACCCGACGCGACCATCCTCACGTGGCGCGCTCGCTCGAGCCGCACCGTCAGCGCATGTTCGGCGACCAAGGGGACCCGCATGGCAGCTTCGAGAACCGACTCCTCCGCGTTAGGAAGCTCAAGAGTAGTTGTGCGGAGAGAAAGGAAAGGGGCACGAGCTCAGAGGCCATCAGGAAGAAAATACGAAGGCACGGGAATCAATGGAGTACTTACCCGTCTACAAGGGGAAGCGAGCGGCCCCCGCGCCTCAACCGCGTGCGCGCTGGCGGGTTGGCACCCGGCGGCAGGACAAACGACCGCGCCTTCTTCGCCACCGGGCTGTCGGCCGAGCAACCAGCCGGTCGCTTGTCTCGGTGGCACTCCTTTGCCGTCTGGGGACGGGCCGGCTAGGTAATCTTCAACCGGATCCCAGTTGGTGCATCCCCGCCCCTCGCTCGGCGATGGCCCGGGGGAGCCACCATGGAGGGCGGAGCCTCGTCCAACACCACCAATTCCTCCTCGTCGTCATCGTCCATCCAGTCCTTGGGTCCCTTAGGGCAGCGGTGGGCCGACTGCGCCTTGTCGGTAGGGTCGCTAGCCGGCTCCTCCTCGTCTCCCTCACCTCCATGGCCCCCGTGGCCATTGGTGCTCCTGAGTGCTTGGGGACGACGGGTCCTCCGCTGTCCGACTAATAGTTGGCGAAGTGAGACTCCAAGCGGTCCGGGTAGAACACCTGCGAAAGTGGGCCGTTTGGGGTGTTCTGCCGGGTGAGGAGGTGAGGACAAAAGCGGCATCACGTTAGAAATTTTGTATCAGAGAAGAAAAATAGCAACACACGACCAACAATCTCACCTTCGGCGCCAGGTTGTTGCGCTCGTACGACGCCACGCCAAACTGCGAGCTATCTTCATTCAGCTGGAAGTTGGTGATGTTGTTCACGCGCGCGGCCACCTTGCGCAACGACAGCACTAGCGTCGACAGCCGGCACGGGTCTCTGTGGCCTTCCATGTCACCGATCCGGTGCGCCCGCGCCTACAGAGACACCACCCGGATCAAAATGAAGGCGGAAATCACGTCTGCGCCCGTCAGGCCAGCCGCGATGAAGCTGTCCAGCCGGCTGACCATCGCTTGCATCTCTGCGAAGTCCGGCTCGATCTTCCAGTTCCGCTCGTCAGGCGGCTGGTCGGTGAAGGGCTCGAGGCCGACCTAGTCGCGATTCTCGTCAAGGTTGCAGACGTAGAAGAACATCTGCTGCCATTTCTTGCAGGAGTCCTTGAAGGTTATCCTCAGGAACGGTGAACCCTGTCGTCGGTAAACTACCACTCCGCCGGAGGAGTAGGGCGAGCCATCGTTCTTGTGCTTCTGGGCACAGAAATAAAAGAAGTACCAGAAGAAGGAGGATAAGGGGCGAAGGCCCAGGTATCCCTTGCACATGGCGACGTAGCAGGAGATGTACAAGATGGCGTTAATCCCCAGATGATGCATCTGGAGGCCGTAGGACGCCAGGAAGCGCCGGAAGAAGCCACTCATTGGCAGCCCAAAGCCAAGATGAAGTGCACCCCGAAGACCACGCGCTCTCTATCGCGTGGCTGCAGTGGGACCTCGCCTTCTGTTGTGCGGGCCTCGACCAAGTCTTCCGCAGGCAGCCTCCGCGTCCGACGGAGGTTGTCGATGTGGTCCAGGATGATGAGCGACCCCTCCCATGAGCCGGAGGGCACGTCTGGCATCTCCGACGACACCGGCGACGAGCCTGAGGAGCGGAGGAGGACGAGCGCTACGGGCGTGCGGAAGGAGGTTGGAGACGGAGAAGCCCTTCGGGCGCGAGGAGGAAGAAGAAGAAGAGCTCGAGGGAGATGGGGGAGCAGGCGAGGCAATGGCCGCAACTGCCTCCTCTCACCCCCTTTTAAAGAGTTAGGAAGACCAGGGGGCGAGTGGATCGACTACGCCACGATCTCCTCCACTCCCCCACGATCTACGATCAATCATCACGCACACGACCCCCGCGGCCGGAAACAACCGCAATAAATCTGCGCACAGGCCGAGGCACGTCTGGCTGGGCCTGGGAAGCTGTCCCGTCGCGCGGGTAGTGGCGGACCCGCCCCTCACCTTCGGCTGCCACGTGGCCCGACTAGCCCACGCATAAGCCGAGGCGTCTGGGCCGGCTATGTCCCGGCCGACTGCCTCGCGGTAGGCGTGGCCCGGGCCAAGGCCGCATGCGCGGCACGACCATCTACTTGAAGAGTTCCTTCAGGTTAGGGGGATGAAACCGCTGCCCCCCTCGTGTGAAAACTCCGGACCTCAACGGTTTCGGGGGCTACTGTCGGGGATACTACCACGGGGTGTACCAAAGGCGGAGACTATCCTTCTCGAAGACAATTAGGGGGCCGCCTACCCCCCAGGCCGGCTGGAGATGGCCGGCCCTCCCACATGACCGTCTGGAGGTAGCCGGTCCCATCGAGCCATGTGCACGGCCGACTGGCGGTAGCCGGCGCTCCCCTCCAACACCTCTCCAACGGCCTGATGCAGTACGGCCGGCCGGCTGGCCGGTCGCTAGCCGGACGGACTGCCCCGTCCCATCAAGTCCTACAATGTCACGCAGACAAGACAACTCCGCATGGAAACAGTGCCCCTGGCCCAGGCTAGGACCGTAGCGGGATGATGGCGCCGTCAGCATGGCTACAGGGGGCCTAGAGGACACCGACGCTGGCTAGACGGTGTGGCCCTGTAGCCCTCGCACCCCCCGCGCACGCGTCCTGGTGGCCCGGCGCATAAACCGCTGGCTGCACAGGCCAGCGGGCCCCATGAAAAGACCCGGCAGCCGGCGGGTTCCCCCAGGCCGGCCATAGGCTGACGGCCGGGTCCCATCGGTGATCTTATCCTCAACACTATATAGCTTGGGCTGCACTATAAAGCCTGCCCCAGCCCCCAGAGAGAGGGGTTGGCTTCCCTCGCATTAGCACACACATACACCACACCGATACAGTTCCAAGAGCACCATTGTACTGTGATTCTATATAGTCACATGGGCAGGACATAGGGGTATTACCTCACCGGAGGGCCTTGAACCTGGATATACTGGCGTCATGTGTCTTGCGCCTAAACCCGTTCCCAAACGCCGCCGGCACCCATCGACCCCAATCCATGAGTTAAGACAACCTATGGCATCTGTCCCGGAAATACCACGACAATAGGGGTTGATTTCACGTTCTCATACTATGTTCTCTGATAGAAATCTTGGGGTGCTCCTTGTAGTTCTTTGTGTTGGATTGAATATGACAGATCTGAAATTGTTTGATGCATATCGCATATTTTACCAACGGATACTTGAGGTGACATTTGAGTATCAAGGTGACACTAGGGTTGATTGATATGTATCATGGGTGTTATTCTAGTATGAACTCTAGGGATGTTTGCGACACTTATAGGAATAACTCAAAAGATTGATCAGAAAGAATAATTTTGAGGCGGTTCTACTACCTACACCAATTTCATCTTCTTATTCTCCACTAGATAGGAACTTTGAAGTGATTCTACTCTCTTAGCATTGTTGAGAGATTGTACTAGTGAAAGTATGAACCCTAGGCCTTAGTACCAAGCATTTATACAATGTTTTGCTCCCTGTCTTTCACTTGCTACCTTGCTATTTTTACATTTTTAGATTACAAAAACCTATACCTACTATCCATACTACACTTGTATCACCATCTCTTCGCCGAACTAGTGCACCTATAAAATTTGCCATTGTATTGGGTGTGTTGGGGACACAAGAGATTTTTTGTATTTGATTGCGGGGTTGTTTGAGAGAGATCATCTTCATCCTACACCTCCCACGGGTTGATAAACCTTAGGTCATCCACTTGATGGAAAATTGCTATTATCCTACAAAACTCTACACTTGAAAGCCCAACATAGTCTACAAGAATAAAGTTGTGTAGTAGACATCACGTGCCCCTAACGCCTCCTCCAAACCGCGTTTTGACGACCTCGTCACTGATACGTCTCCAACATATCATTAAGTTATGAACTATTCATTTCATATTTGTCTATGTTTACAATACATTTATATGGTTTTCATCCACTTTATATGATTTATTTAGAACTAACACGGACTAACAATGTTTTTAGCAGAATTACCGTGGTGTTGTTTTTGTGCAGAAAATAAAAGTTTTCAGAATCGCACGAAACCTTTTTTATGATTTTTTGTAGAGAAAATAAGAAATACCGGAGCAAAGAACATTCGGACGGGAGCCACCTCTGGTCCACAAGGCAACAGGACGCACCTACCCCCACCCCCCGGACGCGCCATGTTATGTGGTGGGGCCCATGTGGTTCCGGTTGATGTGATTCCACATTGAAAATCCTATATATACAGAAACCTCTAAAAGTTAACCTAGAACTTCTGCTCCGCCGCCGCAACTCTCTGTATCGAAGAAAAACCCATCTGGAGCCTTACCACTACCATGAGGGAGAGGAGAAATCATCACCGGTGGCCATCTTCATCATTGCTTGGGAGGCCATCACGAGGAAAGAGTAGTTCACCCTTGAAGTAGAGGGTATGTACTGATAGGTCCCCAACATATCTATAATTTTACTGTTCCATGCTAATATATTATCATTTTAGAATACTTCCGAGGTATTTATTTACCAATTTATATTATTTTTGAGCACTAACCTATTGACCGAGTGCCTAGTGTCAGTTGTTGTTTTCTGTGTGTTTTAAATTGTTCAGGTATTGCATAACAAATGAAGCCCAATTAACCTGAAACTTTTTGGTGATTTTTTCTGGACAAAAAAAAGATCGAGGAGTATTGAAAGAAGGCTGGAGGCCGCACGAGGGGCCCACAATGTAACAGCCCAAATGCTTTCTTTCCTCTTTTGTAAGCTTTTCCAATTGTGGCAACCTTGTTGAACCTATGTTATGGAGGTGGTGATGTGGTTATCATTTCATGTGGATCTCATGCATCATGCATAATAGCTTGTTCCCTTGAGCTAGTCTTGTTCTTGTTCTGGTGCCTACCTTGGTGATGTGTTTGCATGTGGCTTGTGTTGTTATTGTGAAGTGTGGTGTGGGTGCAACGAGGGTCTTCAAAATCTTAGTTGCACCATAGACCAAATAAATCCCCCTCTCCTTTATATTTTGAGGCAGAATTAAGTTTCTGTTTTAGGCCATTAAAAATGTTCATCTTCTTTAAAAACCCTTTTAAGTATTTGTGGGTGACAACCCTCACTTATTTCAAGTATTTTCCTTTTTGTTTTAATTTTCAAACAGGGACAAATTTAATTAAACAAGTAATTTTACTTTGCTCTAAAATGCCTCACCTATTTTTATAAATAGGAGGAGCATTTTAGAAGCTTATTTGTATTTTCAGTTTTAGTCCTTTTTATTTTTCTACTCCCTCGCTTTATTCCAAACTCGTTGTTTTATTTTTAAAAGAAACCAGCTTATGTTTATTTTTGAGTGGGAGTGAGGGAGCAGAATGGGCCCTGGCCCATTTCCTTCCTCTGGCGAGGGGAGCCCATCCCCCTTTCCTTCTTTCCCCTCACGCCGTTCCCCTCTCCTTCTGCTTTCCGTCAGAGGTAGTGAAGCATGTGCGAGAGAGAATCATCGTGGCCGTGGCACGGACGCTAACGCCGTCAAGCCTCGGCCCTATTTAGAGCCCCCCTCGGCGTGCGTGCTCTAGTGTTCCCTATCCTCCGCCACCACCTCTCCTTTTCTCTCCTTTCCTCTCCCCCTCAGGTAAGATTCAGAGAGAGAGAGAGAGGTTCAGATCAGGGTGTCCCGCCGCGCTGCGCCGTTCCCCCCCCCCCCCTCGTCGCCGGTGCTCCTCCATCGAGTCCAAGAGCGTGGGGAGGATGCTGGATCCTCCCTTGACCCATTCCCACTGCTAGAGGGGTCGATCCTCTCCTCTGCTGGCCTCTCCACTTCGGCCTGGTCAAGAGAAGGAGCGGAGGAGAGAACGTCGCCATCGCCCAGCCTCTTCTTCCTTCTTCTCGGCGTCGAGCGCGCCTCCAAGTCCCTCAGGGTGAGCACTTCATCCTACTCTTGCTGTCCCCGCGCTAGGATCCGCATTTGTGCCAGTTTGTCGCCGCCGTCGAGCTCCGCTCGGGCCGGAGCAGCATCCACGTCGAGCCGGCGTCGTGGCCTTGCTCCCGATGTGTTTACCCCGGGAATGGAACCCCCAGGAGTCCCGCATCCCGCGCCGTAGATAGCCTTGCCAGTTTATCACCGGAGAGCACGCCGGAGTGCCTCCCCTGTTTCAGTCGCCGAAACAGTAGGCAACACAGAGGGGCCTGCTCAAAATAGAAAGACCCCCTCTACATTCCCCCGCCTAGTCCGACTGGTTCGAGCGCGCGTGTTAGGCGCAGTGGTCGTGGGTTCGAATCCCCTGAGGCCCTTTTGTTTTTCAGTGTATTTTGATTCCCTGTGTGATTCGGTACCAGTGTAGCTTAGTTGAATTGTTTCCCCAGTTAGAATAGCAATCAAGTGCTAGCCCAGTGGTAGCTGGTGGGGTGTGCTAGCAGGAGGGTGTTGGTTCGATTCCCCCTGGAACATTTTTCCCCTTGTGCACATATGTGTAGTAGTGTGTGTATGACAGTGGGCCACTGCCAGGAGCCACATGTCATCCTGTGAGGGCCACTGCCAGGTGGACCCCCTCATTATTTTCTTTTCCTATGTTTATTTGTGTGGTGGATGTTTTTCCTTCCTTAGCATATTTCCCTAAGTGTTGCAACTTAGTATTTCTTGCCCTTTTTAGAGCTTTGTATTAGGTAGAGCATTGTTCTTTTCATATTGCTTCCATAGTAGAAATGGTAGTGGGTGAACCCCTCTACAACTTGGGAAAAGTATTTTGCTCTTAGGATTTTGCATGTTGGATTTCCACCTTGTCAAAGTGGGCACTGACTGAAAATGGCAGTTTTGTGAAAAGCTGTGAATTTCACTAAGTCTGGGAAACTGGAGTTATTTCCTTGCCCTGTTGTGTTGTTTATATTTGCTCCTCTGTTGGGAATTAGCCCAAGCAAAAAACTAATGTTTGTTTTATGGTATGTTTTTCTAGCTCTATGCCAAATTGCATGCCCACATACCTCCTGTAGATATCATTTTGGAAGCTGCCAAAATGCTTCAGAGCATAAGCAGCTGGTGAAAATCTGTAATTTTCACTAAGTACCAAACTGTGATATTTTGTCCAAGTTAGGGCATGTATATCTGCTGATGTGTGATCACTTTGTCCAAGTTAGAGGTTGTAATTAAGTTGGATGGCTTTAGTTTCATGCCTTGCTTGAATTATTTAGAGGGTTGTAGCTGTTATAGATCTTGTGGTCAAAGTGCTATGTTGGTGTTAAAAACAGATTGTGTGTCAACTGGTTTTTGAGCTTGTGTGAGCTATGGGTGAAGGTTTTGTGTGTTCTCAAACACCATCCCACTTGGATTTTGGTGATTGCTCATTTGGCAACCTGGATACACCAATGAGTGCCCATATAATTGTGTTTGTGACTCTTTTGAATCTGGAGACCCTCGTAACTTGTTTTGTAGTTTCTGGTTGATCCGAGACTCCGTTCATGACGTTCTTTATAGGTTTTTGCATCGTTTTCTCGTGATGCATATGATTATGGCATGTTCATGAATGTCAAGATAAGTTAACATCAGGTTCTGTCCAGAATATAAACAATTCAACTAATGCATTTGAAAATGACTAGAATAGTGATGCATGCCCTCTTCATCACACATGCATCATATTGGTTGTTGCATTATGTTTTTTTGGTGTTTATTTGCTGTTATCTTATCTTTGGGTAGAATCGGGAACGGAGAGCGAGTACGTGGATTCTGGAGGGTTCATGCAGGAAGAACAAGAGCAATTCCAGTCTGAAGAAATCACAAGCAAGATGACCGTGACCTTGACACCGTTTCTAGCTTTGTTATGCTTAGAGTTACGTTTCTTTCGTTACATGTCCGCTGCCTACCACATGATACATATGCCCTCATACTTTGCCATGAACCCCAAACACTTCCCTTCCTAGAAAATATTGGTTGGCTAAGTAGGCTTGCTCAACCACTAATTGATAGCGTTGCTAGTTGCAGGTGCTAGCTAGTCCATGTGATAACATGGGCAATTGGATATCATTATATTTATCTGCTATTTAATTAATGCACCTATATACTTGGTAAATAATGGAAGGCCTAGCCTTTTGCCGGGTGATTTGTTCCGTTGTTGCCGCCTTAGTTTCGGCTACCATTGTTTTATTCCATAACTGAGCGCTCCTAACACGTTCGGGGTTGTTACGGGGACCCCCTTGATTAATTGTATAGTGTTAAGACTTGTCTGGCAGGACCCAACTTTGGTATTAATTTGCTAACAACTTAATGATAAAATGCATAGGGAATAGCTACCCCGACGAATTAATCAACAACCCGGGCTAGTGCTCCTCATGAGTGTTGGTCCAAACTGGGCAGACTATGGGGCAACCGCGGGGCAACTCGAGGTTTGGCTTGACTCGTAGTGTGACTCATCCGCCGTGTCCTGAGACTGAGATACGCGACTCTTATCAGGGTCGTCGACACGTCGGGCGGTCTTGCTGGATTAGTCTTACCTTAGCGATATATCTTGCGCATTGGGATTCCGGTGAGAATTTGGGTCGTCTCAGAGTTGAGGTTTTCCTCTAAGGAATCCGACGAGATCACGAGTTTCATGGTACAGGATTACTATGCGGCCTGTGGTAATTTGTGATGGACTATTTGGAGCACTCCTGCACGGTTTAATCTTTTGGAAAGTCGTGCCCGCGGCTATGCGGCAAACATGAATATTTTGTTAACATCCGGTTCTAGACAACTTAAAGTAATTCTAATAAAACTGCCAACTGACCGCGTAACCGTGATTGTCTCCTTCAGAGCTCCTTCTCTGATCGAGAACATGGTGGGTTATGATTGACGTAAGTAGGTGTTCAGGATCACTTAGTGATCAAACTATTCTTCGACCGTCTTACGTAGACCACCTGATGTTAACTGTGAACATCGTAAGATAGCCACCATATATGCTTACGTTGCTGCAAACTCACACACTTAATCTTCCTCACCCATTAACTCGGCTAGATTCAATACCAAGGTCATTCGATTGCTGAGTCCTCGTGGCTCACGGTTTAGTACAAACACCCACAGGTACAGGTGCGCCTGATGGAGGAGATCCCGATGACAACCAGTTGAAGTGGGAGTTCGATGAGGGCAGCGGCAGGTTGTACGTGACTTATCCGGAGGACTAGAGGCCGTGGTCGTGATTGTGGGGCCAGCATGCGGGATATCATAGCTTTATCTGTTTTCATCTTGTCTATAGCTGGACCATACCATGTTCTGAATAAGTGTGTTTGTATGACTATGTGACTATGTTCTTATCGGATGGCAAGTGTATGCCCTACTTGTCACTCTTTCAACTATGTAATGTTATGATTATCTCACTTGCGAAACGTGTAGATGTGCCCCTTTCCCTTTTGAGGCATCGCCCCCAAATAAGGAAAGGGCAGCATCTTAGTTGGTAATCAGAGCCTTACGACCATAGGAGCCTTTGTGTGATCGAACTTGGCCGAGTCGAGTCTGGCAAAAACTATTTGAGTCTTAGTTATATCGGAGAGTAGCTTTCTTTTTTCTCCTCTACTATGCTCTGGTGAGGTTCACGACTTAGGAAATTTTAATTCTACCCCTCTTCTCGCTCAAATTTTTTTAGGACCACGCGGATATTTTTGGAATCTATATGATATCGATGTGACGGAGTTCTGTCTTGGTGTCTCCTGTCTGACTTGGTTTCTTCCGGGGAGTTAAGCTCCAGGGGATTCTTGAGCACATCGCTATCATTCAGATTTCATAGTATCTCAAGACGGAGGATGTTCGTAATTGCTTCAATACTAGTAGTGACGAGAGGAGTCCGGCTTCCGAGTACTGGTGCAGAGAGTTCCGGATGTATCGCCTCACTTAGTATCGTTCTAATTACGAGGGTCTGTGATAGATGAAGTTCCGAGATTCTGCTTATGTGTTGACGGATGTAATACACTGTACGAGGTAGTATAGGAGTTGAGTGATATATTACTCCTTGTATCCATGGACCAGATTGCATGACCAGAAATTTCGGGAGTTCATAGGTGGGATATCAGGTAGTGACTTATAGGACAATCTTCCTACAGATGCATGATGTGAGGTTGGGATTCAACATTCAGTGGGTCTATTTGTTCACGGTCGTCTTACAATGGTTCTCGTTGTGTCTTATGAGTCCTTGTAGCTTGCTACGACTCGGGGACGCTTCGTATGTCGTGTGCACTGCCTTGCACATGATGGCTACTGTAAGCTCGAGCCCGTGCGATCATATCCACGAAGATATCGGATGGAATCTCTGTCATACGTTTGTTCCGAGCAATCCTAGCTCATACTTGGTTTGTGAGTGGCCTATAATCAGATGTTGTCGGCAGACACTTTGCGGAAGCATTCTTACTAATTATTGTTCGAATGCAATTGCTAAGTATTCTTGTTCAGATATTTCTGCCTATTGATTCAGCTTTACCTTGAATGTTAATCTCTGGTCTAACGTGTTGTCCGTCTTCAAGATGGCTCCACCAACTCGCCAGAATCCGGGTCGAGAGGGTGTTGATGCTCCGCCACCGCCTCCTCCGCCTCCTCCTCCTCTGTAGCCTCCTCTAGAGGTATGGCAAGCGGTGATGGCTGCAACAAATGCTAACACCCAGATGTTACTTCAGCTCTTGCAAGAGAGGAACAATCAGAAGTAGGGCAATTTCAACCATGGTGGTCATCAGTTTGCATCTCTGAATCAATTTCTGGCGAACCAGCCGAGGTCCTTCACGTCTTGTGACCAGCCATTCGATGCTGAGGACTGGATTCGTGACATGAACAAACACTTTGAGTGCAGCAATGTCCGACCAGAGGACTTCGTCAAGTTTGCAACATTTTAGCTCAAGGGGCAGGCAGCAGTTTGGTGGCAGTAGTTGAAGGACTCCATGGGAGGCAGAATGATCAACTGGGACGATTTCTGCAAAGATTTCAGGTCTCACTATATCTCGTCTCGCTTTGTGGAAGAGATGCGTGAGAAGTTAAGACGCTTGAAGCAAGGAGGATCTTCTATGTACAAGTACAACGTCGAGTTCCACGATCTAGCTCCATATGCTTTGCAGGACATTCCAGATCAGAAGAGCAAGATTTATCAGTTCAGAGGTAGTTTGAAGGAAGAGTTGCAGTTGGCCCTTCCCTTGCACGATCGCGATGAGTTTGCTAAGTTCTATAACTTGGCTCTCAAGGCTGAAGCAGCTTTGCTCAAAGTGGAGAATTCGAGGAAGCGTTTCAGAGACTCCAGTTCCTCGCCCTGAACTCAGGTGGTCTAGAAGCAGCAGAAATATTAGGTGTCTCCTCCTCCTCGGCAGATTCAGCAGTTCAAGCAGTCAGAAGGTCGTGGTTCTTCCCACCCACCCAACCCAACTTTACAGTAGAGGTTTCAGCAGCACAAGCAAGGGAATCCTCAAGTGCAATTCCGTTCGCTGTCAGATGTCACTTGTCACAAGTGTGGGCAGAAGGGTCACTACTCCAAGAAGTGCACCTCTCAGCAGCGTATTCTGCCCCCTCCTCCAGTGAAGCCTCCAGGCAATGCCATGGTGAAGTTCAATCCCAGGTCTACGAGAGTCAATATGGTGAATGTAGAAGAAGCAAAAAACTCCTCAGACGTGATAATGGGTAATCTCTTGGTTAATGATTTTCCTGCAAAGGTCTTGTTTGATTCTGGTGCATCGCATTCTTTCTTTTCTTATCCATTTGCGGCAAAGCATGATTTGCATCTTGAAGAGTTGCCTAAGGCTTTAGATGTTGTTTCTCCGGGGATGCTCATGAGTTCTCGTTGGTTTGTTCCTGATGTCTCTGTCAAGATGGGCAATTATGCCTTTTTGGCTTCTCCAATTGTCGTGGGCAACTCTGATATTGATCTGATCCTTTGGTTGGATTGGTTGGCTATGAACAAGGCATCTATTGATTGTGAAGCTAAAGAAGTGAAGCTAACTCATCCTTCGGAGGACGTGATTATCTTCGCGGCGCGTGATGACATGGTCCGTCTGTTTTCCTTGAATGAGAAGGGTGAGATCTCTTCAATTTCTCAAGTCCCAGTGGTCTGCGAGTATGAAGATGTCTTTCCAGAAGAACTGCCAGGAATGCCTCCGCACCGGGAAGTTGAGTTCGTAATTGAGCTCGAACCGGGTACTGAACCAGTATGCAAGCGGCCATATAAACTGGGTCCAGAAGAGCTGAAGGAGCTGAAGAAGCAACTTGATGACCAAGAGCGTCTGGGTCTGATCAGACCAAGCTCATCTCCTTGGGGTTGTGGAGTTCTTTTCGTCAAGAAGAAGGATGGCATGGACCAACTCTGTGTCGATTACCGTCCATTGAATAAGAAGACGATCAAAAACAAGTATCCACTTCCAAACATCAATGAGTTGTTCGAGCAATTGAAAGGGGCTAAGATCTTCTCGAAGCTTGATCTCAGGATGGGCTATCATCATATTCGCATTCATGAAGAGGACATTCCCAAGACTGTCTTCAGGACAAGCTTTGGCTCGTATGAGTACACAGTGATGTCTTTCGGTCTCGCTAATGCTCCACCGACCTTCTGTAGGATGATGAATTATATCTTCTCCCCATTCAAGAATGAATTTGTCTTGTTGTATCTTGATGACATTCTGGTCTTTTCGGAAACTGAGGAAGAGCATGAAGAACATCTCCGGCTTGTGCTCGATAAGCTAAGAGAGCATAAGTTCTATGCTAAATTTTCCAAATGTGAGTTCTGGTTGAAGGAAGTTGTGTACCTTGGCCACATCATATCTGCCGAGGGCATCAAAGTTGATCCATCAAAGGTGCATGCCATTGTTGAGTGGGAACCTCCTCAGAATGTGAAGCAGCTTCGAAGTTTTCTCGGGCTTGCAAGCTATTGCAGAAGATTCGTTGAGAATTTCTCCAAGATTGCTAAGCCTCTCTCAAGCCTTCTTCAGAAGAGTGTGAAGTTTGTCTCGTCTCCAGAGTGTCAGTTGGTCTTCGACACACTCAAAGATAAGCTCACTTCTACTACAGTCTTGACTCCTCCTGATGATTCCAAGTGTTATCAAGTGTTCTGTGATGCCTCTCTTCAAGGTCTTGGTGCGGTTGTGATGCAAGAGAAGAAAATGGTTCCTTAGACCTCGAGGCAGTTGTAGCCAAGTGAGAAGAATTACCGCACTCATGATCTTGAGTTGGCGGCAGTAGTACATGCTCTAATGACTTGGAGACACCTCTTGTTGGGCAGACAGGTTGAGGTCTACACCGATCACAAGAGTCTCAAATACATCTTCACCCAGCCTAACCTCAATCTTCGACAAACTCGTTGGGTGGAAATGATCCAAGATTACAATCCGAGTGTTGACTACACTCCAGGCAAAGCTAATGTCATTGCAGATGCTTTGAGCAGAAAGGCTTACTGCAACAGTCTCATTCCGAAGCCTCTCCAACCTGATCTTTGTGAATCTTTTAGGAAGCTCAACCTTCAGTTACTACCTCAGAGATTTCTTGCTAATCTCCAGATTGCTCCTACCTTGGAAGACAAAGTCCGACAAGCTCAACTCCTTGATGCTATGGTGAATAAAGTTAAGATTGGCTTGGCAAAGGGCATTCCCAAATATAAGTGCTTCCGTGTTGATGACAGAGATACCTTGTTCTTCGAAGATTGCCTTGTCGTTCCGAAAGGGGAGCTCAGAAAAGTTATCATGGAAGAAGCCCATAATTCCCTTCTCTCGGTACATCCAGGTAGTTCCATAATGTATCAGGATCTGAAGCAGACCTTCAGGTGGACTCGCATGAAGCGTGAAATTGCTCAGTTCGTGAATGAATGTGATGTTTGTCGCGGCATGAAAGCAGAGCATCAACGTCCAGCAGGTCTTTTGCATCCCTTGCCCATTCCCGAGGGGAAATTCGATCATGTTGAGATGGATTTCATCATTGGGTTTTCGAAGTCCAAGAAAGGCAACGATGCCATCTTCGTCGTCATCCACAAGTTGAGCAAAGTCGCTCATTTCTTTCCAGTCAAGGAGTCTATCTTGGCAGCTCAGCTTGTGGAGTTGTATACGTCAAGGATAGTCTCATTGCATGGTGTTCCAATGCTGATATCTTCGGATCGCGGAAACATCTTTACTTCCAAGTTCTGGGATTCATTTCAGTCTGCGATGGGTACTAAGATTCGATTTAGTACAACCTTCCATCCTCAGACTAGTGGGCAAGTTGAGAGAGTTAATCAGGTCCTCGAGGATATACTAAGAGCCTGTGTGATTTATTTTGGCATGAAGTGGGAAGACTGCCTATCTTTTGCCGAGTTCTCATACAACAACAGCTATCGGGCAAGCTCAGACAAGGTCCATTCAAGATTCTTTACGGCAGCAAGTGTCGTACCCCGCTCAATTTGCCAGAGACTGGTGAGCGTCAGATTCTTGGGAATGACATGATTGCTGAAGCAGAAGAAATGTGTCATGTCATTCAGGATAATCTCAAAGCAGCGCAGTCCCGTCAAAAGAGTTACTATGATAGCAAGCATCATGACATGACTTTTCAGCTCGATGATTTTGTGTATCTCAAAGTGTCTCCCATGAAGGACACTCAACGCTTCGGCATCAAAGGGAAGCTTGCTCCTTGTTTTGCTGGTCCTTTCAGAATTTTTGGCAAGAGAGGCGATCTTGCATATCAGTTAGAGCTCCCTTCCAACTTCTCAAATGTGCATGACGTGTTTCATGTCTCTCAGTTGATCTCGAGCGCACAGTTGATCTCTAGGATATCGACCTCTAGCCCGACCTATCCTACCATGAGCATCCGATTGTAGTTCTTGAAGTGACTGAGCGCAAGACCCGCAATAAGTCAATCAAGTTTCTCAAAGTGCAATGGTCACATCATTCTGACAAAGAGGCCACTTGGGAGCGCGAGGATCACCTCCGTTCCAAATTTCCAGAGTTCTTCCAGTCCTAGATCTCGGGTCGAGACCCTCTTGTAGTGTGGGAGAGTTGTAACAGCCCAAATGCTTTCTTTCCTCTTTCGTAAGCTTTTCCAATTGTGGTAACCTTGTTGAACCTATGTTATGGAGGTGGTGATGTGGTTATCATTTCATGTGCATCTCATGCATCATGCATAATAGCTTGTTCCCTTGTGCTAGTCTTGTTCTTGTTGTGGTGCCTACCTTGGTGATGTTTTTGCATGTGGCTTGTGTTGTTATTGTGAAGTGTAGTGTGGGTGCAACAAGGGTCTTCAAAATCTTAGTTGCACCATAGACCAAATAAGCCCCCTCTCCTTTATATTTTGAGGCAGAATTAAGTTTCTGTTTTGGGCCATTAAAAATGTTCATCTTCTTTAAAAACCCTTTTAAATATTTGTTGGTGACAACCCTCATTATTTGAAATATTTTCCTTTTAGTTTTAATTTAAAAACAGGGGCACAATTAATTAAACAATTAATTTTACTTTGCTCTAAAATGCCTCACCTATTTTTATAAATAGGAGGAGCATTTTAGAAGCTTATTTATATTTCCAGTTTTAGTCCTTTTTATTTTTTCCTCCCTCGCTTTATTCCAAACTGTTGTTTTATTTTTAAAAGACACCAGCTTATGTTTATTTTTGAGAGGGAGTGAGGGAGCAGAATGGGCCCTAGGCCATTTCCTTCCTTTGGCGAAGCTAGCCCATCCCCCTTTCCTTCTTCCCCCTCACACCGTTCCCCTCTCCTTCTACTTTCCGTTAGAGGTAGCGAACAATGTGCGAGAGAGAGCCGGCAGAGAGAGAGAGAGGTTCAGATCAGGGTGTCCCGCCGCGCCGTGCCGTTCCCTCTCTCGTCGCGGGTGCTCCTCCGTCGAGTCCAAGAGTGTGGGGAGGATGCTGGATCCTCCTGATAACCCACAGGTGTAGGGGATCGCAACAGTTTTCGAGGGTAGATTATTCAACCCAAATTTATTGATTCGACTCAAGGGGAAGCGAAAGAATATTCTCAAGTATTAGCAGCTGAGTTGTCAATTCAACCACACCTGAAAGATTAGTATCTGCAAGCAAAGTATCAGTAGCAAAGTGGTATGATAGCAACGGTGCAGAAAAAGGTCTGTTGATGGTAGACTATTCCTAACTTGTTGTATCAATGGCGCCTAGAAAAGTCTTGCAACAAGTAGCAGCAAAGTAACAAGTAACAGCAGTAGTGACAGCGGTAGTAAGGAACAGCAGTAGTGACAGCAGCATCAAGTAACAGCAGGGTAACAGCAGTAGCAACAGTAGTAGCGACAAAGTAACGTAGGAAGGACCAGCAGTAAAAGACTCGTAGGCATTAGATCGGTGATGCATGAGTATGCCGGATGTGATTCATCATGTAACACCTATAACACAGAGAGATAAGTAACTAGCTCCCGTTCGCCAATCTAATGTAGGCATGTATTCCGTATGTAGTCCTACGTGCTTAGGGAAAAGAACTTGCATGCCATCTATTGTCCATCCCTCCCGTGGCAGCGGGGTCCTAATGGAAACTACGGGATATTAAGGTTCTCCTTTTAATAAAGAACCGGACCAACGCATTAACACTTGGTGAATACAGGAACTCCTCATACTATGGTCATCTCCTGGAGTGGTTCCGTCTATTGTCACTCCGGGGTTGCCGGGTCATAACACATAGTAGGTAACTACAACTTGCAAGATAGGATCTAAAACACACATATATTGGCGACAACATAATAGGTTCAGATCTGAAATCATGGCACTCGGGGCCTAGTGACAAGCATTAAGCATGGCAAAGTAGTAGCAACATCAATCTCAGAACATAGTGGATACTAGGGATCAATCCCCGTCAAAACTAACTCGATTACATGATAGATCTCATCCAAATCATCACCGTCCAGCAAGCCTACGATGAGATTACTCACGAACGGTGAAGAGCATCATGGAATTGTCGATGGAGGAAGGTTGATGATGACGATGTCGACGATTTCCCCTCTCCGGAGCCGAGAACGGACTCCAGATTTGTCCTCCAGATGAAGAAACAGGAGGTGGCGGCGCCTCTATATCGTAAAACGCGATGAATCCTTCTCCTTGATTTTTTTACGGGCGAAACGGAATATATAGAGCTGAGTTTGGAGGTGGTGGAGCCTCGTGGGTCCCACAAGCCTGGTTGGTGCGGCCTGGGGGGGTGGCCGCACCGTTTGGGCTTGTGGCCCACTGGCTCACCCCCTCCGGTGGATCTTTGCGCAGGTATTTTTCATTAATTCCAAAAAATTCTCCGTAAATTTTCAGGTCATTCCGAGAACTTTTATTTCTCCACAAAAACAACACCATGGCAATTCTGCTGAAAACAACGTTAGTCCGGGTTAGTTCCAGTCAAATCATGCAAATTAGAGTCTAAAACAAGGGCAAAAGAGTTCGGAAAAGTAGATACGACGGAGACGTATCAACTCCCCCAAGCTTAAAGGCTTGCTTGTCCTCAAGCAATTCAGTTGACAATCTGAAAGAGACAAAAGAAAAACTTTGACGAACTCTGTTTGATCTTGTTGTTGCAACTATGTCTAACTCATAAGAAGAATTTCAGCAAGATCACAAGCAAACCACATAAGCAAATGACATATAGGTCTCACGGTAAACTCATATCAATGGCATAATCAACTAGCGAGCAAATAATAATAAGTCTCAAATGTCAACACTTCAATCAAAACAACATGAAGCAGTGCGAACAGATGGTATCTCGCTAGCTCTTTGTGAGACGGCAAAACATAAATGCAGAGCACCTTCAAAGACCAAGGGCTGACTAAACATTGTAATTCAAGGCAGTGAAGATCCAGTCACAGTCATACTCAACACAGTTAAAAGAAAAGCATAAAAATGACGGAGGTGCTCTCTAATTGGTGCTTTTATAAGAGGAGGATGACTCAACAGGAACATAAATTGACAGGCCCTTCGCAGAGGGAAGCATTGATTTGCAGAGGTGCCAGAGCTCAAGCTTTGAAAACAGAGATAATAATGTTGGGTGGCATGCTTTCATTGTCAACGCAATGACTAAGAGTTCTCAACATCTTCCAAGCTACACATGCTATAGGCGGTCCCAAACAGAAAAGTAAAGTTTTGACTCCCCCACCACCAATCAATCACACTCCACGGCTAGCCGAATCCTCGGGTACCGTCCATACCAACATCAATCCTGGGGGAGTTTTGTTTGCAATTATCTTTTCGATTTGAGCATGGAACTGGGCATTCCAATTACCGGCCCCTTTCTCGTGAATGATAGTGAATAAACACATATCGAGGATAACAGGCCATGCATGGAAGATACTAATAGCCCCCTGTCACCACATGAGCGGTTCGGGCATGCAAAACAGATTATTTCTTGAAGGTTTAGAGAGTGGCACATGCAAATTTACTTGGAATGGTAGGTAGATACCGCACATAGGTAGATATGGTGGAATCATATGGCACAACTTTGGGTTTATGGAAGTGGATGCACAAGCAGTATTCCCGCTTAGTACAAGTGAAGGCTAGCAAAAGACTGGGAAGCGACCAACTAGAGAGCAACAACAGTCATCAAAATGCATTGAGATTAACCAACAATGAGTGCAAGCATGAGTTGGACATAAATCACCATGAACATGAATAACATAGAGGCTATGTTGATTTTGTTTCAACTACATGTGTGAACATGCGCCAAGTCAAGCCACTTGAAACATTCAAAGGGGGATACCATCCTATCATACTACATCATAGTCATCTCAACATTCATGTGGGCAAACAAGACAAACCATCATAAGCCCCTAGTTAAGTAAGCATGGCATAAGCAACTATGATCTCTAAGTTGTCATTGCAAACATGTTTCTCTCACAAGAAAGCTGAACTAGGAACAGTGAGCTAGTCATATTTACAAAAACAAAATAAATCGACTTCATACCAGCTTTTCCAGGCTCAGTCACTTCATCATATATCGTCATTATTGCCTTTCACTTGCATGACCGAACGATGTGAACAATAATGAGCGTGCTCGTGCATTGGACTACGCTGGAATCTGCAGGCAAACACAAAGGAGAAGACAAAGTAATATGGCTCTTTGAAAGCTAAATAGATATGCATGCAAGAGCCACTAAACATTGTAACCATGGTCTTCTACCTTGACCCAAAGAAAAAGAAAACTATTTACATGGGAAAGCTCCCAACAAGCAAAAGAAGAAAAGAAAATCTTTTTGGGTTTTCTTCAAACTAGACAGACACACTAAAAGAAAACAAGAAAATGAAAATAAACTAGCATGCTTGATACAGTGGCAAAGTGTGAACACCGACGAACAAAGTGAAAGCATAAGCAAGAATGTAAAGTCGGTGAGAAACATGTACTCCGCCAAGTTTAGGCTTTTGGCCTAAGATGGTCTACTCCCAAGGAGGGAAATAACCAGCTCCGGGGTACTCCGGAGTGGACTGAGGATGCCACTGCTGTGTGAGCTCCTCTGGCCCCCACTGATAAACTAGCGTCTGGTACTCGGCTGGTGGCTCGGGCACGGGCACCTGTGGTTGGGCTAAGCCCCAATATGTGTAGATGTCCGAGGGCATAATAATGTACCTGCATGCATGAAGATTGAACAAAGAAGGAGCAGGCAAAGTAATAGTCTGACGAGTACCCTGACTAAATACCAGGTTATAAATCATCCTTCTATTTATATCTCTATCAAGAAAGTCATGGCGAACCATGCTATCATAATCTAGATATCTCTCGGGAAGAAGAATCTCTTCTTCCTCGTCCAGTCTAATAGGTATCTCAAAATGTCTAGCAAGATGAGTAGCATAGATACCTCCATAGATCATGCCCTTAGAATGGTTCGTATTCAACCGTTGAGCTACTATAGCGACCAAGCTATAAGTTTTATCGTTATAAAGGGCTTCGCGCAAGACCGCAAGATCTGGGGAACTAAGTGACCCAGCTTTCCCATGGCCAATCAAACATTTTCCCAGAAATAATGAGAAGTACCGAAGCACGGGAAAATGAATGCTAGCAGCTCTAGCGCAAGACACTCCTCTCTCCTCTCCTACAGCAATTGTATCGATGAAAGCCTCCATGTCCCGTGGACGAGGTTCATGAATATCCCCAACGTAAGGTAATTTGCAAACATTGCAAAACTCCTGGAGTGACATGCGCTGGGGGATATCATAAAGTTTAAACTCAACCATAGGAGTATTCTTCCTCGGATAGAAGTTAAAACTTTGTACGAAGATATTAGTGAGGAGGAGGTATTGCGGACACTTATCTTCAATGAAGGCGGTAAGGCCTGCGTTCTCCACCAAGTGATAAAAGTCCTCATAAATTCCAGCGGCGCATAAGAACACGTCACTTGGCCACTCGCACGCTCGAACTTTTGCGACTCGAGGGACCAGATACTTGGGCTTATTCTCACTCCCATCATCCTTGGGGTCACGGCTTGAAGAGCCTCTTAAGAACCTCCTCATCTTCTCCCTTTTCTATCTCTGAAAATTTCTGAAATTTTTAGTGATTCTAAGGAAAAGTGAATAAGGCTCAACAAAACTCGTAGCAACTACTCCCACAAGTGCCTAGAGGCCATATTACGCATCAAAACTACTTGGGACCAGCTAAAATTAGCATGCAAAGCTCAAGAACATGGTCACCAAGGCAGCAAAAATACGCGATGTATAAGGCACTAGAGCAAAAACTAATTGGACCAATGGAGGAGTCACTTACCAAGGAGTAATTTTCCCAAAACAGTTCGGAGAATGGTGATTTGAGCAAAGAGATCGAAAATCCCAGCAAGAGGAGCAAGAACACGGGTTTGAGGTACGAAATGATTTTTTCTAGAGGTAGGAGAACCAGATGAGAGCAAGAATGAGTGGAGGGGGTGCCTGTGGGCCCCACAAGCCTGGGTGGCGCGGCCAGGGGGGTGCCCACGCCATCAGAGCTTGTGGCCCACTAGTACAGCCCCCAGACAAGCTCTTTGTCTCAGAATTTATCAAAAATTCCAGAAAAAATCATACTTGATTTTCAGGACGTTCGGAGAACTTTTATTTTTGGGGTACTTTTCTACCGGACGCTAAGACAAAAAACAGGGAAAACTAAACTAAATCTATCATTTTTCTTCTAAGCAACCGAAGGTGAAAGCTTGGAACAGAGGTTTGTGACTCCTTGATTCATCCATCTCATGGTCCTCGAAAGAAATCCGTCAATGGGGTTGATCAAGTCTCCTTGACAAACTTTCTCGAATCGCAAAAGAGAACGGAGAATTTTCGAATAGTCACTAGGTCACCTCAATGGGGATGTGTATCTCCCCAACAAGCAAATCATACTTCATCTTGACAAGAGGAATAGGGCATTCAAAGCTCCCAATAAAAATCGATGAAGTCTTTTCGATAGCATTGATGCAATGTACTCGATATTGTTTCTTCGGAAAGTGCACCGTATGCTCATTACCGTTAACATGGAAAGTGACACTGCCTTTGTTGCAATCTATAACAGCCCCTGCAGTGTTTAAAAAGGGTCTTCCGAGGATGACCGCCATGGCATCATCCTCGGGAATATCCAAGATAACAATGTCTGTTAAGATAGTGACGTTAGCAACCACAAGAGGCACATCCTCGCAAATGCCGATAGGGAAAGCAGTTGATTTGTCGGCCATTTGCAGAGAGATTTTAGTGGGTGTCAACTTATCCAGTTCAAGTCTACGATAAAGAGAGAGAGGCATAACACTAACACCGGCTCCAAGGTCGCATAAAGCAGTTCTCACGTAGTTACCTTTAATGGAGCAAGGTATAGTGGGCACACCGGGATCACCTAGTTTCTTGGGAGTTCCACCCTTGAAGGTATAATTAGCGAGCATGGTGGAAATCTCAACCTCAGGTATCCTCCTCTTATTAGTCACAATATCTTTCATGTACTTAGCATACGGAGACATCTTGAGCATATCCGTCAAAGGCATTTGCAGGAAGACAAGTCTGATCATTTCAATGAAGCGCTCAAAATCCTCATCATCCTTTTTCTTGGATGGTTTGGGAGGAAAGGGCATAGGTTTCTGAACCCATGGTTCCCTTTCTTTACCATGCTTCCTAGCAGCGAAGTCATTCTTATCATATCTCTTAGTCTTAGGCTGTGGGTTATCAAGATCAACAAGTTCAATCTCCACATCCTTATCATTGCTAGGTTGAGCATCTTCATGAACATCACTATTGATAATATTATTAGGCTCATGTTCATCACCAGATTGTGTTTCAGCATCAGAAACAGAAGCATCGTTTGGACTCTCAAGTGTAGCAGCAACAGGGTTGCTAGCGTGCAGGTTCCTATCATCTTTCTTCTTCTTTCTAGGATGACTAGGTGCATCAGTGCTAACTCCTTGAGAATATTGTTCGATTCTCTTCGGATGACCCTCAGGATACAAAGGTTCCTGGGTCATCCTACCGCCTCTAGTAACGACTCTAACGGAATTGTCATTCAACTCATTGAGCAAGTCATTCTGAGCTTTAAGTACTTGTTCTACCTGAGTAGTAACCATAGAGGCATATTTACTCAAGAGCTTAAGATCATTGACATTTCTATCCACACAAGCACTTAAATGACTAAGCATACGAGCATTCTGTTCCAATTGTCTGCTAACATAATCATTGAAACTCTGTTGTTTGGCAACAAAGTTATCAAATTCATCCAAACATAAGCTAGCAGGTTTATCAAAAGCAATATCACTCACATCAAACCTACGCAGAGAATTTACTTCTACTACCTGTATCGGGTTATCGAGACCATGGATCTCTTAGGTAGGTGGTAGATTTTTGACATCTTCAGATTTAATGCCTTTCTCTCACATAGATTTCTTGGCTTCTTGCATATCTTCAGGACTGAGGAATACAATACCTCTTTTCTAGGAGTTGGGGTTAGGAGGTGGTTCGGGAATAGTCCAAGCATTCTCATTGCACAAGATGTTATTCAATAGGATCTCAGCTTGTTCTACAGTTCGTTACCTAAAAACACTACCGGCACAACTATCTAGGTGGTCTTTAGAAGCATCGGTAAGTCCATTATAGAAGATATCAAGTATTTCATTCTTCTCAAGAGGGTGATCATGCAAAGCATTTAGCAGCTGGATAAGCCTCCCCCGAGCTTGTGGGAGACTCTCTTCTTCAGCTTGAGAAAACTTGTATATTTCCTGCAAGGCAGCTTACTTCTTATGGGCAGGGAAATATTTTTTAGAGAAGTAGTAGAACATATCCTGGGGGCTACGTACACAACCAGGAGCAAGAGAAGTGAACCAGGTCTTAGCATCATCCTTTAGCGAGAAAGGAAACAGCTTGAGGATATAGTAGTGGCAGATCTTTTCCTCACTAGTGAATAGGGTGGCTATATCGTGTAGTTTGGTAAGATGGGCTACAACCGTTTCAGACTCATAACCGTGAAAAGGATCAGATTCGACCAGAGTGATTAACTCAGGGTCGACAGAGAATTCATAATCCTTATCGGTCACAAAGATAGGCGAAGTAGCAAACTTTGGGTCGTATTTCATCCTAGCGTTCAAAGATTTTTCTTTCCACTTGCGCAGTAAATTCTCAACATCATAGCTATCCTTACACGCAAGAGAATCCTCAGCTATCTCGCCCTCCATAACATAACGCTCATGCATAACAGGCAATTCAGGCATAATAGCAGGTTCTACTTCAATAGTATCAGCAGTTTCAGAAGGATCATCACATCTAGCAGCAACTCTAGCAATTTGTGCATCAAGGAATGCACCTAGTGGCAAAGCAGTATCAGGCATAGTATCAAGCATAGCATCATCAGGCATAGTATCAAGCATAGCATCATCAGGCATAGTATCAAGCATAGCATCATCAGGCATAGTATCAAGCATAGCATCATCATAAGCATCATGGGCAGCAGAAGTAGCATAATCAAGCACACGCGACATATCAAGATTACTAGCAGGAGGTGATGTCGCAAACTTACTCATAACTGAAGCTGAATCAAGTGCAGAGCTAGATGGCAGTTCCTTACCTGTCCTCGTAGTTGAGGGCAAGATTTCAGTTCTTGGATCTTTCAGATTCTTCATAGTGATCAACATACGTAAATCCCAAGTGACTCAGAGAATATAGTTGTGCCTCCCCGGCAACGGTGCCAGAAAATAGTCTTGATAACCCACAAGTGTAGGGGATCGCAACAGTTTTCGAGGGTAGAGTATTCAACCCAAATTTATTGATTCGACTCAAGGGGAAGCGAAAGAATATTCTCAAGTATTAGCAGTTGAGTTGTCAATTCAACCACACGTGAAAGATTAGTATCTACAAGCAAAGTATCAGTAGCAAAGTGGTATGATAGCAACGGTGCCAGAAAAAGGTCTATTGACGGCAGACTATTCCTAACTTGTTGTATCAATGGCGCCTAGAAAAGTCTTGCAACAAGTAGCAGCAAAGTAACAAGTAACAGTAGTAGCAACAGCAGTAGCAAGGAACAGCAGTAGTGAGAGCAGCAGCAAGTAACAGCAGTAACTAGTAGCAGCAGAGTAACAGCAGTAGCAACGGTAGTAGCGACAAAGTAACGTAGCAAGGACTAGTAGTAAAACACTCGTAGGCATTGGATCGGTGATGGATGAGTATGCCGGATGTGATTCATCATGTAACAGCTATAACACGGAGATATAAGTAACTAGCTCCCGTTCGTCAATCTAATGTAGGCATGTATTCCGTATGTAATCATATGTGCTTAGGGAAAAGAACTTGCATGCCATCTATTGTCCATCCCTCCCGTGGCAGCGGGGTCCTAATGGAAACTACGGGATATTAAGGTTCTCCTTTTAATAAAGAATCGGACCAACGCATTAATACTTGGTGAATACATGAACTCCTCATACTATGGTCATCTCCGGGAGTGGTTCCGGCTATTGTCACAACGGGGTTGCCGGGTCATAACACATAGTAGGTGACTACAACTTGCAAGATAGGATCTAAAACACACATATGTTGGCGACAACATAATAGGTTCAGATCTGAAATCATGGCACTCGGGCCCTAGTGACAAGCATTAAGCATGGCAAAGTAGTAGCAACATCAATCTCAGAACATAGTGGATACTAGGGATCAATCCCCGTCAAAACTAACTCGATTACATGATAGATCTCATCCAAATCATCACCTTCCAGCAAGACTACGATGAGATTACTCACGAACGGTGAATAACATCATGGAATTGTCGATGGAGGAAGGTTGATGATGACGATGGCGACGATTTCCCCTCTCCGGAGCCCAGAACGGACTCCAGATCTGTCCTCGAGATAAAGAATAGGAGGTGGCGGCGCCTCCGTATCGTAAAACGCGATGAATCCTTCTCCTTGATTTTTTTCCAGGCGAAACGGAATATATAGAGGTGAGTTCTGAGGCGGTGGAGCCCCGTGGGCCCCACAAGCCTGGTTCGTGCGGCGTCGGGGGGGGGGGGGGGGGTGGCCGCTCCGTGTGGGCTTGTGGCCCACTGTCTCACCCCCTCCGGTGGATCTTTGCACAAGTATTTTTCATTAATTCCAGAAAAATTCTCCGTAAATTTTCAGGTCATTCCGAGAACTTTTATTTCTCCACAAAAACAACATCATGGCAATTCTGCTGAAAACAGCGTCAGTCCGGGTTAGTTTCATTCAAATCATGCAAATTAGAGTCCAAAACAAGGGCAAAAGAGTTCGGGAATGTGGATACGACGGAGATGTATCACCTCCCTCGACCCATTCCTGCTGCTAGAGGGGTGGATCCTCTCCTCTGCCGGCCTCTCCACGTCGACCTTGTCAGGAGATGGAGCGGAGGAGAGAACGTCACCATCGCCTCGCCTCTTCTTCCTTCTTCTCGGTATCGAGCGCGCCTGCGAGTCCCTCGGGGTGAGCGCTTCATCCTCCTCTTCCTTTCCCCGCGCTAGGATCTGCATCTGTGCCAGTTTGTCGCCGCTATCGAGCTCCGCTCGAGCCTGAGCAGCAGTCACGTCGAGCCACCGTCGTGGCCTTCCTCCTGGTGTGTTTACCCCGGGAATGGAACCCGGAGGAGTCCCGCGTCCCGCGCTGTAGCTAGTCTTGCCGGTTAATCACCAGAGACCATGTCGGAGTGCCTCCACTGTTTCGGTTGCCGGAACAGCAGGCAACGCAGAGGGGCGTGCTCAAAAGAGCAAGACCCCCTCTCTGTTCAGATTCCCCCGCCTAGTCCGACTGGTTCGAGCGCGATTGTTAGATGCAATGGTCGTGGGTTCGGAACCCCTCGCGCCCTTTGTTTTTTTAGTGTATTTTGATTCCATGTGTGATTCGAAGGCAGTGTAGCTTAGCTGAATTGTTTCCCCTGTTAGAACAGCAATCAAGTGCTAGCCAAGTGGTAGCTGGTGGGGTGTGCTAGCAGGAGTGTGTGGGTTCGATTCCCCCCTGGCACCTTTATTTTTTTCCTTGTGCATATATGTGTGGTAGTGTGTGTATGACAGTGGGCCACTGCCAGGACCCACATGTCATCCTGTGAGGGCCACTGCCAGGTGGACCCCCTCATTATTTTCTTTTCCTATGTTTATTTGTGTGGTGGATGTTTTTCCTGCCTTAGCATGTTTCCCTAAGTGTTGCCACTTAGTATTTCTTGCCCTTTTTATAGCTTTGTATTAGTTAGAGCATTGTTCTTTTGATATTTCTTCCATGGTAGAAATGGTAGTGGGTGAACCCCTCTACAGAGAAAAGTGTTGTTTATATTTCCTCCTCCGTTGGGCATTAGCCCAAGCAACAAACTAATGTTTGTTTGATGGTATGTTTTTAGAACTATCTATCAAATTGCATGCCCAGATACCTCCTGTAGATATCATTTTGGAGGCTGCCAAAATGCTTCAGAGCATAAGCAACTCGTGAAAATCTGTAATTTTCAATAAGTCCCAAACTGTGATATTTTGTCCAAGTTAGGGGTTGTATACATGCTGGTGTGTGATCCCTTTTCCTTAGACATTTGTTAGAGGTTGTAATGAAGTTGGATGGCTTCAGTTTCATGCCTTGCTTGAATTATTTAGAGGGTTGTAGCTGTTATAGATCTTGTGGTCAAAGTGCTATGTTGCTGTTAAAAACATACTGTGTGTCAACTGGTTTGAGCTTGTGTGAGCTATGGGTGATGGTTTTGTGTGTTCTCAAACACCATCCCACTTGGATTTTGGTGCTTGATAATTTGGCAACCTCGTTACACCACTAAGTGCCCATATAATTGTGTTTGTGACTGTTTTGAATCCGGAGACCCTCGTAACCTGTTTTGTAGTGTCCGGTTGATCCGAGACTCCGTTCACGGCGCTCTTTGTAGGGTTTTGCATCGTTTTCTTGTGATTCATATGATTATGCCATGTTCATGCATGTCAAGAAAACTTAACATGAGGTCCTGTCGAGAATATAAACAATTCAACTGATGAATTTGAAAGTGACTCGAATAGTGATGCATGCTCTCTTCATCACACATGCATCATATTGGTTGTGGCATTACGTTTTGCTGGTGTTTATTTGCTGTTATCTTATCTTTGGGTAGCATCGGGAACGGAGAGTGAGTACGTGGATTCTGGAGAGTTTGTGCAGGAAGAACAAGAGCAGTTCCAGTGTGAAGAAATCACACGCAAGATAGACACCGTTTATAGCTTTGTTATGCTTAGAATTACGTTTACTTCGTTACATGTCCGCTGCCTACCACATGATACATATGCCATCAAACTTTGCCATGAACCCCAAACACTTCCCTTTCTAGCAAATATTGTTTGGCTAAGTAGGCTTGCTCAACCACTAATTGATAGTGTTGCTAGTTGCAGGTGCCAGCTGGTCCATGTGATAACATGGGAAATTGGATATCATTATATTTAACTGCTATTTAATTAATGCACCTATATATTTGGGTCGTCTCACAGTTGAGGTTTTCCTCTATGGAATCCGACGAGATCACGAGTTTCGTGGTAGAGGATTACTATGCGGCCTATGGTAATTTGTGATGGACTATTTAAAGCACCCCTGTAGGGTTTAATCTTTTGGAAAGTCGTGCCCGCGGTTATCTGGCAATATTTTGTTAACATCTGGCTCTAGACAACTTAAAGTAATTCTAATAAAACTACCAACTGAGTGCGTAACCGTGATTGTCTCCTTCAGAGCTCCTTCTTTGATCGAGAACACGGTGGGGTTATGATTGACGTAAGTAGGTGTTCAGGATCACTAAGTGATCAAACTAGTCTTCGACCGTCTTACGTAGTCCACCTTATGTGAACTCTGAGCATCGTAAGATAGCCACCATATATGCTTAGGTTGCTGCAAACCCATACACTTAATCTTCCTCACCCATTAACTCGGCTAGATTCAATACCAAGGTCATTCGATTGCTGAGTCCTCGTGGCTCACGGTTTACTATAAACACCCACAGGTACAGGTACGCCTGATGTAGGTGATCCCGATGATAGCCAGTTGAAGTGGGAGTTCGATGAGGATAGCGACAGGCTGTACGTGACTTATCCGGAGGACTAGAGGCCATGGTCGTGATCGTGGGGCCAGCATGCGGGATATCATAGCTTTATCTGTTTTCATCTTGTCCGTAGCTCGACCATACCATGTTTTGAACTAGTGTGTGTGTATGACTACATGACTATGTTCTTATCAGATGGCAAGTGTATGCCCTACTTGTCACTCTTTCAGTTATGTAATGTTATGATTATCTCGCTCACGAAACGTGTAGATGCGCCCCTTTCCCTTTTGAGGTCTCGCCCCTAAAGAAGGAAAGGGTTGCATCTTAGTCGTTACACACAAGCCAACAAGGCGCGGCCTTGGGGGGAGCCCTGATGGCTTGTGGCTCCCTCGTGGCCCTCCCGACTCTGTTGTGTGTCTTATAAATTCCCTTATACCCTAAAAACATTCGAAGGAGTCCCGAAACACATTTTACGTCACTGCAAGTCTCTGTTCCGACACGGGCCATCTGGAGCTCTTCCGGCACCCTGTCGAAGGGGGGATCGATCACAGAGGGCATCTTCATCAACCTTGCTGCCCTCATGATGATATCTGAGTAGTTCACCATAGACATATGGGTCCATGGCCAATACCTAGATGGCAATCTTTCTCCCTTTGATCTTCAATACAATGATCATCGCAACTTCTCTTTGATCCACATGATGTAATTCCTTTTGTACGGTGTGTTTGTTGGGACCCGATGAATTGTGGGTTTATGTTCAGATTATTCATGATAAATATTTGAGTCTCCTCTGAATACTTATATGATTCTTATGTGCATGATTATGATAGTTTGGTAATTCTCTTCGATCTATTAAAATAGTTTGACGAACAAGATCGATATTTCTTCGGTGAGAGAGAGGTGTGTTATGGTAGGTTCATCTAGCAGATTTCTATATCACACTGATAGAAGGGGGACAAAATGCGTCTTTGTGTTGATGCTATTTAGGATAAAACGATAAGGTTTATTCATATTGCTTGAGTTTACTTTGTCTACATCATGTCATTATTCTCCATACATTATTCTGTTTTACTTAATACTAGAAATGCATGCTGGATATAGGAGTCGATGAGTGGAGTAATAGTAATAGATGTAGATAGGAGTCGGTCTATTTTTTTATGGATGTAATGCATATATACACATAATCGTTGCCGTGAATATCATATAAGTATCTGTTTTTCTGTCAATTGTCTAACGATCATTTAATTACCCATCGTATGCTATTTTTCATGTGAGATGTCATTCACAACATATTTTTAAAACCTTTAATACCTTCCTTCCATTTACTTGATTTTATTTTATCGTGTTATATACAATTATGTGCACACCTCACTTGCTTGTAAATAACAAGACTGGAGGAATGACAACCCTCTTATCCACATTGGATGTAAATTTTTTTATTTGCCTACTTGAATCACTCAACGCCCAAGGCGTGCACGAGTACATAACCTTCTACCACCGACGGATCACGCATCCAGTGGATCATGACGACGGCGGCACGAACCGAGTTTCCCTTACTCTGTTCTTATTAACTAGGAAAAAGTCCAATTTCAACCTTGAATTTGGATTGGTCGGACGGAATAAATCCTCGACTCGAAATCCCGATCGATTGCACCCTGAATATGCAATCCCGGTCTAAATCAAACCCTCGCACCATGTCAACCGGGATTCATTTTTTGGGCCGGTCCGTTTTAAAATCACGAACATATTTAATATTTTTAGAACATATTTCAAAACGGACAACACATCTCCAAACAAATATTTTTTTCCCTGAAACACGAACATTTTTTATAATATGTGAACCATTTTATAAAATCTCTCAAAAATAGAAAACGTGATTTTTTTTTCAAAATCGGAACATTTTTCAAATTCAAAAATAATTTTTGGATGCGCGAACATTTTTTCTTGTAGTTGTGGAGTGATGCATGCATTTGTTCTTGTAGTTGTGAGTATATTAAGACTGTAGCTTAAGCTCTACCTGGTCAGCATTTTTTAAAATTTGTTAATATTTTTCAAAAATGACGAACCTTTTTTCAAATATTTCTTACAGTGTGTTGGAACAAATTCGGTCTGACGATGAACGTCGAATAGCCTACAGGTACGCATAATACACACCATGACAACCCACATATACACATACATGCACACGTAATATACAATAAATATTTTAACAACACACAATAAACTCTACATAATATAAGAGAAAATAAACAGTAACAAAAAAGAAAAAATAAATCAAAAAGTATAAAATACAAATTGAAACAGAAAATAAAAATAAAAATAAAAACGAAAGGAAAAAAAGAACCAGAAAACAAAAATATAAAAAACAAATAACAAATGAAAACCTGAAGCAAAACAATGCGTAGCACGCATTGCCGTGAAAAGGAAGCTTCATTGTTCGAAACTAATGTGTCGGAAATGTACACGTTCATTAATTGATGACTCTAAAATAATGTTCGAGCCAACGACAGATTCAAAATATATTTAAAAATTATAAAAGTATACATGTGTGTAATTTTAAAATTGTTGCATTTGAAAAATGTTCATTCATTTAAAAAAGTGTTGGGGACAATTAAAAAAATGTATATGATGTATTATTATTTTTAACATGTATTTAAAAAAATGTTAATCATATGTTAAAAACCATTTTAAGGTGCTTCCTACGTACTATGAAATAACCTGTGAACTTCACAATGTTTTTGAAAATCCCTGAATTTTAATTTTGAAAATCCCTGAATTTTAATTTTGAAAATCCATTTACTTGTTTTCAAATCATGGAACTTTTTTTATATCCGTAGTTATTTCTTCAAAATTCGTAAACTTTTTTCTCACTTTTTTTGAATTCCGTAAATATTGTGATGTTCGAAAGCGATATGGGTCTGACTGGTCTGGCCCAGTCTTTTTCGCGCGTGCGCAGTCCAATCCCGGTCAAGTCAGGAATCCCAGTTTGCCAAATGAATCCAGGGTTCTTTTTAGACCAGGATTACATAGTTCAAGGTGCAATCGATAGGGATTTCAAGTTGAAGGTTTATTTCGTCAAACCTTTACAAATTCAGGATTTAAAGTGGACTTTTTTCTATTAACTAATTCGTGTAATCCTGATGTAAGCAAGACTAAGAGATCGACGCGAGTGGAGATAGTTCGATCCCCCGCTCTCTCCCTAACATGGCCACACGAAACGACCGCCGTTCAGATGTTTCTCCGTCCGGGTCCTGCCGAGTGTCCACGTTCTCATCGTCCACGGCTCCAACGGATCGGCTCAAGCGCTCGGAGTCCCAGGTATCGCGTCGCTTTCCTTGGACCTCCGCGTCCATTCCATGCCCTCCTCGCTCATTAGCGATTGCATACATTATAGCCCTTCAGGCCAACGACTTCTTATAATATGTTGCCCCGGTTTGCCCTGAAAACGCCAATTAACTCCTTCACAAGACGATATCACGCTGCATTCCTGACGGGCTAATCGATTTTAGTAGAGTATATGAGCATTTCTTGGCCGGCCAAGTAACCTATGTAGTACATATTATGCAGCGCTGACAACTCAATACAGTATGCATGCCCATCCAATAAAGGGGCAGAGAAGTCAAAGACCTTAGCAGCCTCACTTATTTTTCGCGGACAAGCCGCCACAGCGACGTTTAGATATGACGGATACCATCGATGGATGGGTGACATGATGGTCAATGCCTTGCAACCGAATTTTGGATGCCATGGCAAATTTCGTGTGAATCATACTACGTGCTTGTCGATGGTGAGGTGTACATGGCGGCTTTGTGAGTTTGCGTGCTGCACGCGTTCAGTCTTGAAAATACCCAATCACTTACGTGGTTGCGTCTGGGTTTATCCTTACGTTCGGAAGAAATAAACACATGTTAGTTGGCACTTTAAATCATTCCCAGCAACGTACTCTTGTATAGACCTAGTTTTTTCTTTAATTATTATCTCCAATACCCCCGCAAATTTTTTTATTATCTCCAACAACATAAGCTATGGGGGGAAATAACTTGTAGGAGGACTGGTTATGCATGACCTGTAGTATGACAACGAAATTGTGCAATATATATCTCTTCCTAATAATAAAACGTCTAAGGCTTCTGTCGTCCGTCGTGGCTATTTTGCAGAAAAGCCTCTGATGTTTGCTGAAATCAACCCGCAGTCCTGTTTTAAGTCAGAAAAACGAATTGTTTTTTTTTTGAATGTTTCAGAAAACCCCCTGATGTTTGAGGTAATCAACCCGCAGTCCGGATTTAAGTCAGAAAACGAATCGTTTTTTGCTTTTCTCAGAAAACCCCCTAATGTTTCAGGTAATTAACCCGCCCTCCGTTTTTAGTCAGTCAAAACGTTTTTCTTGTTTTAACAAAAAAAACCTGACTTTTCAGTTAATCAATCCACATTTTATCTAAAACAAAAATATTCATATCTTTTAAACCGTAACTCTGATTTTAACATGTTATATATCAAATTTGATTAAAAAACATCTAGAATCTAAATAGGATATTATTTTTAGCTGTTGAATACTTCTTAAATATTATTTTTGGTGCAAACTTAATCTGTAGTGCACAATCCTTCTTTCTTCTCTCTTTCCGGCGACGATACGAATTGCAATAAACATCCATTAAATTAAAACCAAATTGAGAGGAAAGAAAACCATCGTTAACCACACATGCACACCTTTGAAAAACCTCATGGGGAGAAACAACCTATTTCTCATCTTATTCCGAGTGATTGTACATTCAAACGCGTTTTCGTTGTATGAGCACTAAGGTCATCGTCGGCAACACAAATGTGATGTCATGTGAAAATATATTACGTTCAGAGCGTGTGTTATTTTCTTTTCCGTTGCAACGCAGAGGCTCTTTTGCTAGTAATAAATAAATACGGGAGTTGGGAGAAAAATAAGTGCTACCCATGGTCTGGCTAAAATATTAGCCCACATATTTGTGAGTATAGCTGCACTAATTGGCGTTTTGGAGCGCATGCATTGGAGCCGACCGATCACCCGGATCGCGCCTCATCGCGATGGTTGCGTGGGTCATTCCGACACAGGTGGCGACAAGAGGGAGGCTGAGTTGCAGAGTGTAGTGATGGGCCCGCGTCCTTAATTTTTAGGTGAAACCATGCGCAACGCCCGCATGGCTTGTTCGAAACTACCATTTCCCCCTCCGCCATTCATTCCTCCCTCTCCCATTCCCTCTCGCAACGACGCTTGCGCGGGGCTGCGGTTGTGGGTATAGTGAGCATGCCCTAGTGCGGGAGGCCGTCCGCGGGCATGACTTCTCGTGGCTACAGGCGGAGGTAAATCCTGGCATCTCCTCGCGTGGTCCTGCTTCAGATTTGGGTTTGGCACAACGAGGTTAGAATTTGTGTGACGGGGGCGGACGATAGGAGTGTCTCCATCACACGCAAGGTGGGCTATCATGGAGGTTGTCCATGGCGTCCGTGGGCACGGTGTTGCCATGGCCTTGGGTGTTGATGGGGGTGTTGGGGTTTGGGGGTGGGGTGGGGGGGTAGTTCAAATGAAGGGGTGAAGGGGAGGGTAAGGGGGTGAGGTTTGTTGTGATGCATATCAAAGGATTCCGGGCAGCTGGGGTGTTTTCGTTTTTGGTGGAGTTGCTTGAATCGCGTGAGATAATTGTATAGCAATATGACAGGAGTTGCTTAATTCCGGCACTGAAACTTATTCGTCCAATTTGCGAGATGCCACCATGGAATGTATTCAAATTTGCTCGGTGGGAGGGCCAATGGAACTCATTCGTCTCCGCAGTTGCAACAAAACATGTACTAGTTGTCTTTTTTCAACATCCAACACCACTGTATTTTGAAAAATGATACCGTGGTTGGTCGATTTTCGCAAATGCATTTCACATTTACTGTCCATGAGCAACACCTTTTTGTCCTTCTATTTTTTATGTTTTTTATAGCAAGTTATATGATGAATATGAATATGTGGTTGGTTGTGATGAAGAGGAATATGTGGTGTTGATTGTATTTGTGTGCCGGTTCCACCATGTACGAGTACAAGTGCAACATGATTTTTTTTTATGATTTTCGGATGTCATTTTGTGCTGTTTTATTAGTTTTTTTTATGAAGAGGAATTTGTGTGTTGGTATTTTTAGTGAAGATATTTATTATTTTATTCTTATAACTTGCCTACAAAACAGTTTGTTGTTGTCTAGATTCACCATCAAGTTGCTCTTACCAATACTAGAAATAGCAATGAGATATCATCAGGAATAATAGACAACTTTTAATAGTAATGGCAGTGAAGTTAGGAGACGTTAAATCGGGACACAATTTTTATCCACCAATGATAGTGAAATCACACATCTTTTTATCTAGAAGAAGAATTGTGTTTTTCGGTCCTGTATTTTTTGAACAACATGACATTTTTGTTGGTATTGTGTATTTTGTTTCATAGAATGGCACGAAAAAGCAAAAGGATTGCGGAAAGTACTGATGGCGATGGTGGGAATGTGGGAGAAGAGGAGGTGGCTCGAACGACAAGCAATATTGGATACAAGCGTGGGTGGAAAAATCAGAATCCTGTCAGGGGTGGACTGGCGGGGAAATGGGCTATCAATTCTACCCCTCGTGATTAAGAAATGAAGCATCCAAAACGTGCGAAGAAAGGCGGACACGAGGTATTTAAAAAAACTTGAGATCGATAGGGGGCTAGGGCAGATGATTTGTTTTAGTTTATCTAAATATATGTGGGGTTGTTCAAGGCAAGGACATTATGTGCTTTTTGAATATATAATTCTAATTGTTCCTAGTTTTTTTATACTCGTTGTTGTTTGTTTTTGCTTTTATTTATGCTTCTTCAAAAATCATCATGTTAGTTTGTGTTCACCTTATTTGGGACAAGAAGCGGAATAACTGTATAGTAGTTGCCTAGCATAGTAGTACCAGTTGCATTATAATGTAGTTGTAGTTGCCCAGTTTATCAGGCACAGTAGCCTGTCCTTATTATTAGTTTGAATTCTTCTGTATTTTCCACAGGTTGTTATTAGTGCGCCGCCACCAAGGAACATAGCTTCACCTTCAAGACTATTCATTCTAAATGGTTCCCTTCAGAAGCAACAAAAGGTAGCCATTGGTGATATAAGTTTTGTTGATGTGCTTGATATTGGTACAAGAACAATGAAAGGAGATTTTGTCAAGTTTTTCATGAAGTTTTATGACCCAGAGTTATCACAGCTTGTTATCCCAGAGAGGTGGAATATCCCAGTCGACGTAGCCAGTGTTGAAAGGACATGGGGATTACCAAGGGGGGGGAGAAGGTTGCGTACAAAATAGAGTCAGGCATAGTTAGGTTGTTCTATGAGATGTACAACATTTCCTCAGGGGCTGCACCAACAGTGGCCAAGTGATGTGATATGATAAATAAGATGGGAGTTATTGTCGATGAGTAGTTTTTAAGCGCATGGCTTGTCATTGTTTTCAAGTGTTTCATTGCGCCGACAACCAACTTGAAAATGTTCATGTGTGCCTACTCGGTTGCATTGAACCTACGCGACATCGTGATTCAGATGTTTGCCAGTATGTTGTTGACCAACTTAGGATTGCTTTCATGGGGTTGGGACACAAGAAGAATGCTATATGTTGTTGCCTCTTCCTCCTAGTGGTAAAATGATCTAGATCCCCGTGTTTTACTGTTCAGTATTTTTGATTTCATCCCTTTTTTTCATTGTCTTTGGAAACTCACATGTCTTCCTCTCTCCTTTCTTGTCGATGTTTTTTTGGTATGTAAAAGAACTCCTTTACCTCCACTCTCTCGATGTGGACTATAGGTCAATCCACAAGGATTTTGAGCACGTGAGCACGCCAAATGTTCTTCTGAGGGCGAAAGCATGGAATGAGGGTCTCATCAAGGCGGTCATTAAGAAGGACAAGATTAGGAAGGGGGTATATGGACAACTGCGAGTAAGTTTTCTGGCTTTTCTTGCACATTTTTTCATGGTTTTGCAGTATATAGAGACCCCATGTTTATGAAGTACGCATGTAGTGTTTGTTAAAAAATAAGCATGGTTATCATCCCAACAAGCAAAAAAAAATGAAGCATACAATTGCTCATAATAAGAATTGGACTTGACCATTATTAGGTTTTGTAGTTGTCCCAATTTGACTAGTAGGATATTTTATTTATTTATTATTTTTTGCATGATCAAACTTTTAGTTGCCCATCTATAGAGTTGTTGTTGCCCATCTATAGGGAGCCAGTTGCTTAGCTACTAAGTGCAAGTTTTAGTGAAAATTAGCATGGTAATTATCCACACTTTTCCAACATTTTCCATTTACCAAGCTTAAAGTTGCGAGTAATCATAATTTCAAGTTGCCCATCATGGGGGTAGTAATTGCTGTAATTTGACGAGCATGTTTTTCTTTGTGGTTTGCATCTTTTTTTGAGTTTTCTACGCAGTAGGAAAGGCTCCTACTAACCCAAAGTAGTAGAGTTACAACTTTTACATGGCGAGTTTGCATCTTCTTCAATTGAAAGAGCTTTTCTAGTAGTCATGCATGAAATGCAGTGTGTTTTTGTTGTTGATCATATTTGCAGTTACCCATCAATAGGGCTTATGTTTCCCTAAGTTAGGGAGCGAGTTGCTCAGCCACTAAATATAGTATCATTTTTTTGTGTTTTCCTAGCCAACCTTTTTTCAGTTATTCATTTGCTGACTATTTTCATGTGTATCTATACCTAATAATAAAAGGCTATTTCTTTCGTCGGAAAACCCACCGCGGTATTTTTATAAAAAATCCCATGTAATTTTTGTTATTCAACCCACGCTCCATCATTTATCCGCAACGCAAAAGGAAAAAACGATTCGCTGCAAAAATTATACACGTACGCATCGCCTCCTCCCATCGACCCTGGGCCACCCTGGCCTGTGCCCAGGCCGCCGCCACACCACTCGCCGCCGCCGCCGACCTCAACCGCCACCGCTGTCGATCTCAACCCACCCGCCTCCGTGGCCGTACATCTCCCCGCTCACTGCCCCCCTTGCGGCGCTCGAGCGCATCGCATCGACCCTGGTCCACCCTGGCCTGTGCCCAGGCCGCTGCCACGCCACTCGCCGCCGCGGCCGACCTCAACCACCACTATTCTCGATCTCAACCCACCCGCCTCCATGGCCGTACATCTGCCCGCTTGCTGCTCCCGTTTCGACGCTCGAGCACAACTTCTGGATCAAATCGACGTGACGGCTACAGTGATTGGGGATGATGCGTCTGCTCGATGCAGAACGGCGGCGGCGCGCGAATAAGGCGCGGCGGAGCGAAGTACTTGCAGGTGGAGGCGGGCCTCCATGGCTCACACGGGGAACTCCGAGGTTATGGTGCGGCAACGGCGACTCCTTATGGCCAGATAGAGGCGCCTAACCCTTGCTCCCCTCATCGTATCGCCTCCTCCGGAAGGAACTCATCATCTGGTGAGATCCCCTCCCCATGCCTCCAACCGTGTGCCAAGCACCGGCAAGAAATTTTGTTTTGTGGGGATTTGTTTGCTGATGAATGAATGTATTGAATGTAAGATTGTATTCTTGTAGAGACAGAGAATGGAACACCACCTTCAGTTTGTCATCTGATCCCACATTCTCTACCCCATGAGTGAAATAAGATAACAGTCCATTGATCAATTCACGTAGCCTCTTTGTTTTGCTTTGTTTGTCCCGCTCAATTTCTCATCATGGTGGAATTCACAATGGACAGGTTGATTTCTCAGCAAAATAGGATAGGACTGACTACATTAGTTAGTTAGCTTATTATTTTAATAAATCAAAATGATTATAAAAAAGATTAAAAGCGTGTGGTATTTTTTTCTCCCGTTGCAACGCATGGGCCTTTTTGCTATTTATCTAACAAAAACAACTCAAAGGTGAGTTCTCGAGGTGCGCAGAAGATAGTCTTTTTGGGAGCACGGATCACATCCAAAAAAATTCACCACGAGGCTCCCTCAAAACTACAACATCAAAGTATTTTACTCCCACTTTTTCCATTCTATGAAACCACACTTCCTGTTTTTTGATCCTTGTTAGTTTCCTCACTCATTTGTTTTCTGCCTTTGCATTAGTTTGTTGTTTATATTTTGTTTTGCGAAAAACGAATGGAACTTCCATTGCTGGTGCACGACATGTGCTCTGAAATATCAACCCAAATGGGGAAGTTTGTTCAAGGCGTGGGCAAGCTAGATGAGGAGGGGGGTGAAGTGGCAGCCACAAGTGCTCAAGGGGTGCAAGCGCACCTCAATCAGTGTGCAAGGAAAGGCAGAAAAGAGTAGTGACAAGTCCTAAACAACACAAGGTTACAAGACAAAAGAAATGAAGGGGCTATAGCACCTATTATGAGGAGAGACTTTTATCGTCCGATGAGGAGGATGATGAAGCAGTTGATGAAGAATTTGAATCTTCAGAAGAAGAAGAAGAAGACGATTAAGGGAAAGATGGGGTCAAATCTAAGGAGGACACTTCAGATGAGTAGGGGAAGACAATGACGATGATAATGATGACGACAATGATAATGATGATGATGATCATGTATACAATAGCCCACCAATAGCAAAGGAAGTTGGCGACGATGATTCAGAGTGCATGGATGTTGACAACTCCACGCAGTCTATTTCTGGTGAAGACAGGGGCTAGGAGGAAGAGGACGAAGAGGATTATGATGCAGAGGATGAGGTGGTGGGACAGCAGGTAGAGGACGATGATGAAGAGGAAGATGAGGAGGAAGAGAACAAAGAAAGGATAAAAATGAGGAAGTTTGCAATGAAAAAATAGAATGAAGGGTAAAACAAGAGGGGGAGTGAAGGAGGAAGAGGAGGATGAAAGGAATCAAGAGGATGAAAAGGAGGAAGAGGATAAGCAACAACAGGAGGAATAAAGAGAGGATGAAGGTGAAGATGGAGAAGAGGAGGATGGGAAGGAAGATGGTGGGGGAGGGAAAAAGGAGGATGAGGATAATGGTGATGGCGGTGTTGGGAATATTACCCTGGCATAAGCCGACTCGTCCTGGCAAGTTCACATTGTGTCGGCCTGGACATAAGTCATCCCATAAATAGCAAGACCCGGCATATCTGACCCGAAGACCAGGCGCAAGACAATCAACACCTTGTAACAACTTGCATGTGGGCCGACTCAGGAGATCACGACCCATGCCAGGTTAGGATATGCCTACATAGGTTTCCACTCCGATAAGGACGGGAGGATGAGTGCAACCCAGATGCATTGTAGTCCCGGAGGCTTGACTCGTTATATAAGGCAATCCTCGAGTCGTCCAAAGGGACAGATCCAAGTTAGAGATCTCGAGAGATAGGTAGCGAAAGCAACCCTTGCAATCGAGATCTTAACATCAATAAGAAAACGCGGAGCAGGAGTAGGTATTTACCTCACCATAGGGGCCGAACCTGGGTAAATCGTCTCTCTCATTCCGATCAACCCCATCCAAGGCTTCACCTAGCCATGTCCATGCAACTAAGTTCTCTCCTGAGGACACTTGTCATGACAACCCCACGATAGGCAGCATGGCTGCCAATGCTAGCACCAAGAAAACCAACGGTTGCCATGATGAGGGAGGTGCACAAAATCCAGACTAGCGCGTGGGAAGTAGTGACGACGAGGTGTCACTGAGAATGATCATGGATAAACTCAACCGTAGTGGCAAGGACCAACAACAATGACAACAAATGATGTCTAGTGAGAGCACACAAGGAAGCATCCAAAGCACCGACAATTTTTTCAAAGCAGTTTTGTTAAGATGGACTTGCGGAAGGATCCTTCTGAGGAAGACAGTGAGCCTTCTGTTACAGCCATAGATGTGATGACGATTGGAGAGTCGCGGTGCCATCCCTAAGGTCCGAGATATCCCTCTTTTCCTGGTGCCCATGCTCCCACGTGAGAAAAAAATTATGTGGCATGGATTTGCGCCTTGATATGCTAGGAGTTGGGTTGAAACCACTAAGTGTTGCCCCAAAAGAGAAGGAAAAACAGTATCAAGGAGGAGCTGAAGGGGGTGCCACGAAGAAGGTTAAGAAAATAAGCCATAAAGTAGCTAAGGCTACCTCTCCGGAAGCAAGCCAGGTTGCGGTGGGTTAAAGTGTTGCAACTACGAAAGCCAATCAGCAAGCTCCGATAGTTCATAGGTCAAGAGATGAAGTGGCAAGTCAGAAAGTCACAACACCTTTAGAAAAAGGTTTATCACAAACAAGCAGCAAATAAGCAAACGAGAGAAATTGCTGATATTTTGGAAGTAACTAAGCAAAAAAGTCAAGCAACTCCTCCCAAGAAACATATGGAGTCACTCACAGAGAGTGCAATTGTCACTGGACATGAGAAGGAATAAGGCAAAGGTTCAGCAGGAACACAATCGAATGATAAAGTGCTTGTCGGACAAATAGGAGAAGCAAGCATTTGTCAACAATCGAGAGAGGCAGGAGGAACTGTTGTGATGGAGGAAGAAACTCCTAAGCTGATCCATTCAACAACATAGGCAGATGCACCGCAATCAACAAACAAGCCTCCGGTCGTTCCCACCAAGCAAGTGTGCTCTGCAAAATGCAAGGAACCTCATTTTACGATATTAGTTACATCGGTGAGTTACTCGAAAAGTGCATGAGCCCAGTGTTGCTACTTGTAAACTATGTTGTGTTGCTACTTTTAAACTATGTTGTGTTTTCCCCAAGAGGAGGGGAGATGCAACACAATACAAATAATTATTCTATCAATGATAAAGGTTATCAAACCAATAGGAGAATCATGCAAACCCCCTTCGACATCACCTACACACACAGAACCAAACACTTACACCCAACACACGCAACAGGGTTGTCAAGCCCATTGAACTCGTTACTTGCAAGGATTAAATACTCATATATAGATAATATAAATATAATATTAAATAAAAAGTATATCAATTGCAGCAAGAGAAATGAAGTTTTTAACAATAGGATTAAGTAGACTCGGGCGACACAATTTCGCTAGAGGCTTGTGTATTGAACATAGCATAGAGTGGGTAAACAAATAACTGTTGGGAAATTGACAGAATGGTGCATAGATATGACATGTTATTCACGGCAATGATCATGTATATAGGCATAGCATCCATAAAAAAGTAGACCGAATCCTGCCTGCATCTACTACTATTACTCCACTTCCTCAACCGCTATCTAGCATGCATCTAGAGTATTAAGAATGAAACATGGTAATGCTCGAAGAAAGATACATGATGTAGACAAAGTAACACAAGGAATATGTTCAGACCCCATCGTTTTATCCTTAATGGAAACAGTACAAATATGTGTCATGTCCCTTTTTGTCACTGGGACTGAGCACCGCAATATTGAACCCAGCACAACGCATGACTCCCACTAAAGATAAATCAATCTAGTTGGCCAAACCAAACCGTTAGAGCGGAGAGAAATGCGAAGCTATAACGATCATGCATAAAATAATTCAGAGAAGGCTCAGTATATATTCATGAATAATCTATTCATAAACCCACAATACGTCGGATCCCAACAAACACACCGCAAAAGAGGATTACACCGGATAGATCACCACGGGAATCATGGTGAACTTTGTATTGAAGATCAAAGAGTGAGAAGAAGCCATCTAGGTACTAGCTACGGACCCATAGGTCTATGGTGGACTAGTCACACATCATCATGTAGGCAACAAGGTTGATGAAGATGGCCTCCGTGATCGATTCCCCCTCCAGCAGGGCACCGGAAAAGGTCCTCGGATGGGATAACGATGGAACAGAAATTTGCGGCGGTGAAAAGAGTGTTTAGGGTGGCTCTTTGTTGGTTTCCCGATTTTAGAAAATTCATGGAGGTGGAATTAGGTCAGACGGAGCCACGAGGGGACCACAAGGCATCAGGGCGCTCCTACCCCCCTGGGCGCGCCCTGTTCCCTTGATGTCTCCTTGTCTGTCGTCTGGTCTCATTCCATAGCTTATAGGGTCTCTTATGTCTAGAAAAATTAGTCAAAAAGTTTCATATCATTTGGACTTCGTTTGGTACTCATTTCGTGGAAAACCAAAAAAAAGCGGAAAATAACAACTTGCACTAGGCACTTGGTTAATAGGTTAGTTCAAAAAAGATATAAAATAATATATAATTGTATATAATAGAATGGAACAATAAAAAATTATCGACGCGTTGAAGATGCATCCCGAGGCATAATTCGTGCTCGTCCTCAAGTAGGTAAATGATTAAAAACAGAATTTTTGATTTGACATGCTACCCAACATGTAATTTCTTTTAGGTATGATCTCGAGAAACGATGAACTAATTGATATGAACATAATAATTCCATAAATATAAGCAGCATAATCATTCATATTAAAAATATGCAATCCTTAAAGAATGTTAATCCATACTCGTTATCTCATATTAGCATGGCATGACTCCATCTTCACTTCATAAGTACAAATCATGAGCACCTCAGTGTCAAGTCAGCCAATTGGTTCGTACTTCTAACGCACTTCAACATTTTCAACCTCACTCAGTACATGAGCATGAACCATGGATATAACATATGGGTGGAATAAAGTATCATGGTAGAGATCAACTAGGCGGACAAACGGCTAAGGAGATGCCCATCAATCGATATGAATGCGAGGAGTAGGGATTGCCATGCAATGAATGTAGTAGAGCAATAGTGTATGGAATCTCAACAGAATCAAAGTGGGTGTGTATCAACCTTGATTGCTCGAGAACACCTTGGGCATTTGAGGAAGCCCGTCCTCGGAATATACAAGACAAGTTCTATAACGTATAATTCCCACTAGCATATGAAAATGACAACTCACGAGACGCTTTATATGAAGAACATGGTGATGCCTCTAAGCACAAGTGTGAAAAAAAGATAGTAACACTGTCCCATCCTGACTTTGGGGGAATCATAGTCTTCATCATCCTTGCCTCACTCGGACAGTGCTCTAATAATAACGATCATCATACTTTTATTTACTTACAACTCGGTATGAAAAACTATAGAAGATGACTCTATATGAAAATCTCTAGCAGTGTACCAGGATGTTCAATGATCTACCGTAACATGTAGGTAATGATGAAAGGTGGCTCTACCACAAATACTATGTCAACTACTTGATCATGCAAAGCAATATGATGATGAACACACAAGACATGTGAGGAACGGTGGAAGTTGCATGACAATATATCTTGAAATGTATATGGAAATGACATGATAGGTAGGTATGTGGCTGTTTTTAGGAAGATACATGGTGGCTTATGTCACTACTAGGGAAAAGCCTACCAGTAGCGCTTGATAATCCTATAGTAGTAGCGCCGGGCCGAGTGCTACTGCTATCGCGCTACAACTAATAACTAGTAGCAGCGCTGGTATGGGCAACGCTACTGGTAACTATAGTTAGCAGTAGCGCCGGTATAGGCAGCGCTACTGCTAACTATAGGAGTAGCGCGTGCTTGCAGACAACGCTGCTACTAAGTCGCGCTACTCGTAAGTATAAACCAGTGCTACTGCTAACTTTTACTGTTTTCGCAGATTTGCACCCTCTACGTATTTGTGATTTATTTATACATATTCTATACAATAGTTTCATCACATCATATTAAACATATACCCTTCTCACATATCATAGACATACAATAGTCTTGTCATAATACCATGCATCATCATCATCATTATCATTCAACAGAAAATATCATCACATAGTCTCGAAAATAGCGATATATAAGTGCGATCATGTCATGTCTCGAGTAAGCGCAACTGCATGGTCATGGCACACCCACAAGTTTCATCATCTCTATCTACAACATGATGTAGAACAGAAGAGCGATCAGTATGAAGACGAGCGCGACTATGTAGTACCGACAGTGCCGCCCCTGCTCATGCTGGAGTGTCGACCACCTCAAGTAACTAATTTCCGCTTTGGCTCTGGTGTCGAACCCGCTGTGGCTAGCAACCGGGTACCTGTGCACCTGGGCCTGAGCGGCTGGCCAGTGGTCGTAGACTCCTGGAAACCTCCCAACGTACACGACGTAGTAGCCCTTCGCCATCTGTGATCTAGCTAGTACCTGCAACGTGAGTTGTTGATTTGAACGATAATATGCAACATAATGTAATTAAGAAAACAAAAAGAGACATGATTACCAAAATAAAAGCAACCAATAGTAAACATAAATGACGAAGTTCCTCATACCCAAACTAATTAACTAGAATGATCTACGCTAGTTCAGGACCACCGTTTAGTTACATCACATAGTTTCGTCGTGCATAATTTCAAAGTTTTGCCATAGAAAGACAGTACTGATAAGGCGCACTAGTTCAGGACCACGGTTTAGTTACAATGCATTGTCATTGACAATCAGTCATCCAGGTCGGCGTCCCAATCTTTATAGTCAGGGAGGACACAACCGAGCTTCGTGAAAGGCTTCATGTCCACACGCTGAGCGCGTAGCAGTGCTCGGACATCAACCCGCATGATTGGCCCATGGTACAACATCCCCGTTGGTTCGAGGACTTGCTTCATGATCACTTGGGCTAGTTCACACTGTACGTTATAAAACTTAGCTCGGATTCGATGATCCGGTGTCTTTCCAATGTGTAACACCCAAGATACGATCCTATCCTAATTTAGGCATGAGGGCCTCGACAGGGGTAGAAGCGCATCTCGTCGTTTCGCAAGAATGGATATCGTTACAAGTACATGTACTGAAGAGAAGAGTATATGGAATTGGCTTACACTCGCCACAAGCTACATCAGAGTCACATCAGTACAATACATAAATATCATGAAGAAGAGCAGGGTCCAGCTACAAACGAAAACAAACGAGAAAATAAAACGACGTCCATCCTTGCTATCCCAGGCTGCCGGCTTGGAACCCATCCTAGATTGATGAAGAAGAAGAAGAAGCAACTCCAAATGAACAATCAATGCGCTCGTGTCTACTAACCTTTACATGTACCTGCAACTGGTGTTGTAGTAATCTGTGAGCCACAGGGGACTCAGCAATCTCATTTGCAAAGGTATCAAGACTAGCAAAGCTTAGTAGGTGAGGTATGGTTAAGTGGTGAGGTTGTAGCAAGCGACTAAGCATATATTTAGTGGCTAACTTATGAGTACAACAATAAAGAGGTGGGAAGATCTACGCATAGCGGACGTGAATTAGTGATGATCAAATTAATGATCATCAACACCTACTTACGTCAAACATACCCCCGTCGTGTCCTCGATTGGAGAAGGAACTCGCGAAAGAGACAGTCACGGTTACACACTGAGTTGGCAAGTTTTAATTAAGTTAACTTCAAGTTATCTAGAACCAGTGGTAAACAAAGTTTCCACGTTGCAACATAACCGCGGGCAAGGATTTCTGAAAGATTTAACCCTGCAGGGGTGCTCCAACTAGCCCATAACAAATTACCACAAGCCGCATAGAAATCCTCGATCACGAAGTTCACGATCTCATCGGACTCCTTAGTGGGAAACCTCAACTCTGAGATTACCCAAAGCATCACCGGAATCCCGATGCACAAGATATTTCGTCAAAGGTAAAACTAATCTAGTAAGGCCGCTCGACGTGTCGACGAACCCGATAGGAGCCACGTATCTCGTTCTCAGGACACGATGGATGGGTCACACTAGGAGAAACCAAACCTCGGGTTGCCCCGCGGTGGCCGCATAGTCTGCCAGTTTGGACCAACACTCATGCGGAGCACTGGCCCGGGGGGTTGATTAATTATCCGCGGGTGCCGGCGGGTCCCTATGGATTAATTAGTTATTAGGCAAATGTAGTACCAAAGTTGGGCCTTGCCAGACCAGTCTTAATCTAAAAAAAATTATCAAGGGGGTCCCCATAACAACCCCGATCGTGTTAGGAGCGCTCAATTATGGAACATCACACCGGTAGCCGAAACTAAGGGGGCAAAGGTGGAACAAAACACCAGGATAGAAAGGCCGAGCCTTCCACCTTTTGCCAAGTATATAGGTGAATTAAATTAAATAGCATTTATTAGGGTGATAAAACAAAGAACCCATGTTATCACATGGAAGCAACTGCACGTGCACCTAGAAAAGCTAACACATGGTTAAGCAAGCGGTAACATAGCCAATCAGTGGTTTGCTAGGTTGTGAACAGGTTGAAGGTTTTCATGGCAATGTTGAGAGGCTGATATTTAACAGGTGGTAGGCAACGAGACATAGCGACAGAAACAATAATACTAGCATGGCAATGATAGTAATGGTATCTGGGGGAAATGGTCATCTTGCCTGAGATCCCGCTTGGAATAAGAACGACTCTATGAAGCAGACGAACCGATGTGCTCGAACGGGTCCTCACTTTCCGACACGCTTGCCGAACTCTATCGAGATGGAGGAAACCAGAAACAAGAATCAACACACGATATTCACCACACGATGCACAACACATATGATGCATGAACAGTTGAATATATGCAAGACATGGCATGACAATTCACAACAAACAAACACTACACATTAAGTGAAGTTCAATATGCAACGAGTTGCATATTGACGAAACTCCACATACGAATTAGTTAGTTCTATCCTGATTAGGTACACGGCAATATTAAATGTGGTTAAACATGGCAAGAGGTGAAGCATAATTAAACTACCTATCTACGCATTTTAAATGGGATTTTTTCATTGTTTTGATCCTTAAGGCGTAAGTTCATCACAAAACGAACTCAGTTCGAAAGTATTTCACGTTTTGACCCTTTTGGAAACGCCAGAGACCGTGGCGTTGCAGTCCTTAGCAGAAACGCCAGTCTACTGGACGTTGCAGGCCTCATGTGCAACGCCAGTCTACTGGACGTTGCAGACCAAAGCAGAAACGCCAAGGGGGCTGGCGTTGCAGACCAAAGCAGAAACGCCAAGCTCCCTGGCGTTTCCTTAGTCCAGTACCGCAGTGCAGGGGTCCTGGCCAGCGTTGCACCCAGCGCAGAAACGCCAGACATGCTGGCGTTGCAGACCCAACTAGAAACGCCAAGCTTCCTGGCATTTCCTTAGTCCAGTACCCCAAAACAAGATTTTTTTCACTGTTTTGATCAACAAACATATTTCCTAGAATATAGTTTAAATCGTAAGACCATAATTCACAGCACAACACCATTCATCAAAACATAACACCATAATTCACAACATAACACCATTCATCAAAACATAACACCATAATTCAAAGCATAACACCATAATTTAAATCATAAGACTCAGCATAACATCATAGTTCATAGTTTAACAGACGTAGTTCAACAAACAACATAGTTCAACAGACAACATCATAACACTCAAAATACGACATAGGTAACATACTTCACTTCCTCCCTCTCTTTGCAGCCATCTTGCCCTTAGTAACATAGCCCTCTGGAGTGTTCTGCCAGCCAGGACGTCTCATGTTCCTTGAGCTAGCTCGACGTGTTTCTTTCGTCGGCTGAGTGGGTTGACTTGACTGCGGAGCATCTTCCATCTGCGAAGTCCCAAACTCAATGAAGTCCGGATCCGCGGCCTCATTGTCGGACTCATCTTCTTCTTCAATCTCCTCTTCATGTGCTCGGCTAGAAGAAACATGTGCTCGACTCGAAGACGGACGAGCGGAAGAGGCCCGTGGCCGGCTGGTAGACGGACGAGCGGAAGACTGCACATCCATCGTGTACTGCGCACGTGCCCTCACGAGGCTGTGTCCCCAGTGCCATCCGGAAACACCACTTGGGTCAAAAGATTCCAGAGATAAGCTCTCGCGAACCTCTCCACAACAAGCGGACTAGCATCCCTTGGGCATCTGTGAAAATGTCTGTGTATCCAAGAGAACAACACACCGGATGGCCTAGGATCCTTCCTAGTTTCATCAGTCCATGGCTCGGGTTCAACACCAACCAATGCTGCAACCCATTGTCGCCACCCGGCGGCCCTAACCTTCCCTGTAAGAGCCCTGCCCTCGATAGGAAGCCCGGAGATCATAGCAATATCCTCCAAGGTTATGCTCATCTCACCAAGAGGAAGGTGAAAAGAGCGCGTCTCCGGCCTCCATCAATCCGTAAGTGCTGTTAGGACAGTGGCGTTCAACCATGGTGGTGTGCCTTTAAAGTTGAGCACAAATTGAAGAAGATCCATTCTTCTAAAATATGGCTCGTAATGAGGGTCATATACAAGAGTTTCATTGGGGTTGTGCCCCCTCAAACGAAGTAGTGGAGGAACCTAAACAAACAAAGGCATAATTTGTTAATGGGCTCAACTTGTGAAAATATACAAATCATGGAGTATATAAAAATAATCATCAATAAAATCATAATTACCCCTCCTCTTTCAACTAGCACCGCACGATGCTTCTGCTCATAGTAGTCATCAAGACCCGGATATTGATCGGGACGAAACATCCTACATAATATGAAGAAAATTATTACCGGCCTCTTCGAATAATATGAACTAAACCTAGGCATAAACCTAATGCGGATAATATGAACAAAACCTAGGTTATACATATAGCCACCAAAAATTACACATAGAGACACCATAAACTACACCTATTAGCAGTCACAAAATAAATTTTACTTCAAAACATACGTACACCTAGTGCAAAAGAAATCTACACAAATACAAAATCATTGCAAAAACTAATTGGAGGGATTGGAGGAGCTTACCGGCCTCTTCGATTTGCCCCAAAGAACCAAAAAACGGTTGGGGGAGGAGGGAGATCGAAGGGGGGGATCTGGAGGAGGAGGGAGAGCTTTTTCGTGGAAGAGGAGGAAGAAAGAAGTGGAGGTGGAGGAAGGGGCCGCGGGCCAGTTACTTATGAGCCCTGCAACGCCAGGGAGCTTGGCGTTTCTGCTTTGGTCTGCAACGCCAGCCCCCTTGGCGTTTCTGCTTTGGTCTGCAATGTCCAGTAGACTGGCGTTGCACATGAGGCCTGCAACGTCCAGTAGACTGGCGTTTCTGCTAAGGCATGCAACGCCACGGTCTCTGGCGTTTCCAAAAGGGTCAAAATGTGAAATACTTTCGAACCGAGTTTGTTTTGTGATGAACTTACACCTTAAGGATCAAAACAGTGAAAAAATCCTTTTAAATGAGGTCGGGAATGACATATAGCACCTCCGAGATGACCTCATACGTTAATTTATAATTCTATCCAGATCTGAACTAAAACATTTAAATAATTATTAAACAGCAAACAAATAGGTTCACATAATTCTACGCGTCGTTACAACCAATTTACACATGGAGAACATCTCCAACGGAGCTACGGTTCAAAAGATACAAACACCGCAAGATATGATGGTATGAATGCAATATGTGTGCAACGACTGTCACAAGCATTTCAAAGCACACAACCAGCAAGATAATATGAAACTACACGAGATTCTAAGAAAGTTTCACATAGGACACGATCAATACGGAGCAACGGTTCAACAACTACAAGCTAAACAAGAATTCACTACAATCTGCCAAAATCGGCCACATAGCATTTTCTACACCCCACAACTACGAGCTACACAAATCCAAATAGCTCAAACAAGGCATGAGACGATAGAAGGCAAGATGCACTACAACATACAAGTAATAACACCTAGCATGGAAGCATGTATGACTAGGGAAAGGACTCGCAAAATAGCATCTCACACACAATTTCAGACTTAGTGAAAATAACAGTTTATGACAGTGCAGTTTTCGATCTGAAGGCATATTGACAGCAGCAAAACCATAAGCTACAGGACTCCAAATGGCATGAAAATTGACAGCATGCTAGAGAAACTTAAAGTCTACAATTAACTCCATTGCACCAACCTCAAAAGAGCTATAGATCACTAGATAAACTCATGGAAAGACAACAACAAAATATAACAGATTTCAGACTTAGAATGTTGAGAGCAAGCAAACCACACCTAAACATGGATTTCTATTGCAACCAAAATTACCAGGGGCTAGACTACATATCCAAGGGCATATTTCCAGTTGACAACTCCTTCATATCATGCACGGATTAAATCCCACAAAATGGACAAAAGGGCAACATGGCAAAATATCACGCGCACTAACTTGCTCAAAAGCTAAAACTAAATGCAGAGTTAAATTCTATGGATTTTTCTACCCCGAAAACATATATAACATGTGGGGTTGCAAAAAAAATAACGCCACACGAATATGTGAGATTATGTCCTAAACGCGATAAAATAAACTAGCAACAGAACCTACATGCAAAAATACCAATAACTACTCTAAAATACATGGCAAAAGGTCCCTAAAAATATGAGCATTTCATCTATGGCATTTGCACAAACCGAACACGCATAAAAAATAAATACGGGATATTAACATAATAGGACAGCACACGTTTCTAGGCATATGGCACGTCAAACTACTCCAAACATGCATGCAAGTTGCAAACTGTTAATCTACACGGAAAACTACACAAGTTTCATATATAATTCGTTTCGATCCGATACACGGTTTAAAATCTATGGTTGTTTTCAAATACGGCATATTTCTGGAATATTACTAAATTCGCCGGAATAATCCTAAATCTAAATGGGTCAAAACAGGGCACGCACTACTTAGTAACCCTACGCACGGGCGACGAATAGGGGGGAATCGGTGGGGGGTGTGCTCACCCTGGGCTTGGGCCGGCTGAAGGATCTAAGCCGACTTTGGCCAACGACTGGGCCGAGGGAGGGAGGCTGGCCTGGGCGGCGAAGGAGGTGGGTCTCACTGGGGCTGGCCCACTCGAGCGACAGGAGGTGTTGGCACATGCCTTGTCGTCTCGTCCCTCGAGCATGGGAGGCGGCGGCAGGAGTCAACGCCGGCGGTGGCGGAGCGCGCTCCAGCGGGGCCCGGGCGCCCGAGGTCGGGGATGGGGTGCCCCGGGGCGGATGTTGCCGGTGGCGACCCTTGGGCGGCGGCGGATCGAGGCAAGGCGGCGCCATGGCTGCGCGCGGCACCACGGGCAGCAGCTCGGGGAGATCGGCGGTGCTGCGCTACGGGAGGAGCCGGGGCGGCGCTGTGCGGCCGGGGCTGAGGCGCCGGCGGCTGGCGGCGGCGCACTCCGGCGAGCTCGGATGGCTGTCCGGCGAGGGCGTGGGCGCGCGCAGGACAAGGGAAGCGCGATGAGCTGCGGGGCTCGGGAGCTCCGCTCCTTCCGAGGGCGGGGACGACGGTTCGGGCCCGGCGGGCCTCAGATGGGCTGTGTCGGCCGGCACCGCTGGGTAGGAGAAAGGAGGGAGGCTGAGCGGCAAGGTTTGAGGGGCGCGAATCCCGAGGGATTAGGTTTTGGTGTCTAAAATGCATGGGAGGTCTATTTATAACAATTGGGGGGCTAGGTTTAGCAGTTTTTCGTCCCGGATCCAACCGTGCGATCGGAATCGAACGATCTCGAACGCGGGACGGGCTAAGTGGCCATGTAGAGTGGCTAGCCGGAGATGAGAGGGAGAACGACACCCGGCAACGTGATTTTCAAAACACCGAAAAACGTCCGACGATAGACCGAATACGGTGCCGCTACGGTCGACCGTTTCGAGTACGAGACGGACTCCGATTGCAACGAAATTTGGCAGGCGGCCTACCTATACTAAAATAAGACCACACGTCAAGTTTCAACCCAATCATAGTAAGTTTTATACACACTTTTAAAAACAAATATTTTACGATGTCGTGGGCACGTGCGTGTGTGGTCGGGCTGAGAATGATGCGATAATGATGCGACAAATAAAATAAGCCACACGATGAAAACGTAATAAAGGGGAATCTTATGGAACGTCGGTCTCGGGCTGTCACACAATGCTTGTGGCCCAGCTGACAATCTCGGCATTTTCGGCAGTAGCTGACATGCGAAGGCGTTGATGACCCCTTCTGTACTCCAGCAGGTGATGCATGAGGTAGAATCCATCAGCCTGACTCTCGTTCGGTTTCTAGATGCAGCAGAAGTCGGTCTTATGATCGAAAGCGGTGCATTATTCCAAGACCTTTTCACCTTGATATATCCACCAGTCATGTTGAAGGTCCACATGGCAGAGTCGAGAACATTCTTGACGTGCGTGTAATCCTTTTTCTTCAGGTTCTTCGAGAGTCCAAGTACACAGTATGGGAGTATTCTGGGTACAGAACGATGAGGACGGCGCCGTCCTCACTGCACAAATTAAGTACACCTCAGTTGTGCCACCATGCTTGCAACAGAATGATTAACATGTCGAAAGGATATGCGCGGATGACTTACGAGGGATGATAAGGCAGGAGAATCGCTTCCTTGTCCTTATTAGCGATCATGAATTCGTTGAGGTACTTTCTCGCACACTCACGGTGCTCTTTGCAAACTCCCAAGAAGTCCTCGTGCATATAGTATGGGTCCGTGACGCAGATATAGTCGATGCTCTCCCTCCTGATGACGTTGTCGAGATACATGCAATACATGCGGATGAACTCGAAATCCAGCTTGGTCATGTGGAACATGTTGTAGATGTAGTCAAATCGCAGGATGAATGTATTCACAGGCCAGGTATCGACGTACATCTTCCCACCCGGCACATGAGCCGCGTAAAGCGGGTATCCTAGATGTTTTAGGGCGAGAAGGTTTTTCTCTCTGGCCAGCACATCTTCATGGAGTATCTTTAGATCATTGTTCAGTATGTGATCTAGCGCTTTGGCCGGTAGGATCGGCTCGCCAGCGATGTGGACACACGGCTTACCTTCGACGGGTATTCTGTCTACCACCAGGGGTTTCAGAGGCGGATGGCTGCTTGAAGCACCTATGGCGCCTTTAGGTCTCTTGGTCGGTCTCTTCCTTTGCTTCTCGGGGGGTGGCGGTAGTGAGCCCACCATACCTTCCCTAACCACCACCCCAAGTGTCCTCGGGCTAAACATGGACGGGCCTTAGGGGGTTGCTGGGTAGAGGCGGCATCTAGAGGCATCTCCTGCGAGGATGGCTTGAAGAGAGACTTTTTGCATTCCGCCTTAGGGCGTTCCATCTCCGGCAAATCAGGAAGCATCAAATCATCATCTGCACGGGCATAGCCTGAGTCTTCGGCGTCCTGAGCCATCAATAATCCATCATAGGCGGTATTGAAATACTGGTTCGGGTCATCATCAACATTTCCTCTTCGACAGCGGGACGGCATGATCTGGCACTAATGGAGGCTCTCCCCCGCATCGTACGCTACCATCAGCCGCCACGACAGGTACAGGTAATGTGGTAGGTGGGGTGGTGTTCATACCTTCTTGAGAAGTTGGCGTTGGAGTGATGATACTGGGCTCCTCGAGACGAAGAAGAGACTTCAGCCAAGTCAGGAACCAGTTCTTGCATGCGCCAATCGTCTTAGGGGTCTCATCATCATCGACTGGTATCGGAGGAGGCAAATCCTCGTAGCCCGCTAAGACACTGGTCATGATAACCTTGAAGACGCCATCGGGCATCTGTCGGTTGTGGAACATGCGGTCCTTGGGCTTCACGATGGTTGCCTTTCCCACAACCACCTCCTGGCCCTTGATATCGTAGAGTAGGGTGCACGGTGTGTCGTCGGCCTACGAAGGAGACATGTCTGCGACATCAAACATCTGAAAGGCAACTGAAACGGAAGACTATAGACATGCTGGTGAGAAGGGTATGACGCTTAATTACAGTGAGGGCGTCGAGCTTAGCCAGCGAGGAAGGCCCGCCGAGCATGCCAGAGACTGGGGTCGGGCTGCTATGAACTGGAACGAGACCTTTTGCGGTTGCTTGGGCAGGTGCTGCTGCTGTGGTGTTCGCCGAGTTGCTCCCGACAAAGCTGGGAATTGGAAAGTCCTCCGGCCGTGCATTTGGATTGTTCTTCGTGTAATTGAAAATTGCCGGAATCAAGCTGGCCAACGCGTCAGTGACCAACCCACTGACTTCGTCGACCAACTCTTCTTTGGTCTCAACTTTGGTCTTATTGACCGCAATCACGACCTTCTCATCGATGCTATCCTGAGTGACGACCAACCGTCTCTTCCTTCTCTCCTCTGGCTCCTCGGGGTAGCACGTCTTCCACGAGGCCCCATCTCCGACACCGTGCACACGTCCATAGGACGTCGGCTTGTCCACCGGGACCTTTTTCAGTATGTTCAGGGGCCGGTTTAATGGGGTGTCCCACTTGGGCCTCGCCGACGACTGTGACGACTCGTCGCTTTCGGTTGCCTTCTGGTGCTGCTCTTTCTGCAAAAGGAACGTGGATGGTTTACTAATGTGACAAAACTTGCAGTCAAATTGATTGGAAGCTAATTAATATGAATGTGGTAATATAACAATTACCAGAAGCCTCATGAACTCCCTCGTGTTCGAGTCCGTGTAAAATATATTTCTCTCGTTGTCCCACTTGTACCGGGCCCTAATCCAGTCATGCTCCAGCGGGTCGCTGAACTCCGCCAAGGGGTTTGGGATCCCGAGACTTTCACATTCGGCATCCTACTTGGCCCATATGTGCCTCTTCCCCTCGTAACAATGGCTTCCAAGGCGGTGGGGACGCGTGTTCCTGGCCTGGAGTGCCTTCATTTTCTTCGACTTTGCCTTGACTTCTTCTTTTTCGCAATTCTCCAGGAATTTTGCAAAGTCCTCTTCCATTGTTGTGGGATTATCAGCATGAATCTTGGACCACGGTTCATTCTTCCCAACCGCTTTTTTCACCCGAACTTTCCAGGAGGACAAGTCGTTGGTGAACGTCACCATCGCCTTCTCGTTTATTTTTGTCATGACGGGATCATCCCACGGCTCTTTATATTTCTCTTCATTCCGCCCGGGGAACATGAACCTATTGTGCAACTTCTTTAGGAGCATGTGCTCCATATGTGGTATCAGCTTCAACCTCTCGTCGTTGATGTTGGCGGTTTCCCTAAGGATGCATCCAAGTTGATTACCCCAGCACTTGCGCGCTTCCTCTGGTGACGTTGGTTATAACTTCTTGGGGTGAATCTCCGTGACCACAATTTGTCCGACGCCAAGCACGTTTGGTTTTCTTGTCCTCTTCTTCTTCAGTGCTTTACCGACTAAGACATCATCGTTGCCGGTCTCGGGGGCGGTGTCGGTGCTGGTGCCAGTGCTGGTGCCGGTGCTGGCGCCGGTGTCGCGGTTGGGACCACTGCCGCCATCATGCAACCCCAAGGCGTGTTCGTCCAGGTAATCGAAATAGTGATTTTCTGCCACCATGGGGTCTGCGGAGGGAGCAGAACCACCAACGACTTCGGCGTTGGTAGACATGTTTCCTATGCAACAATTGTAAAAAAAATATAATGAAGATAAAAAAGGGGCCTATATTTGGTCAGAATGTTGATTCATTCCCCTTCCGGCAAATCCCGGGTACTCCATATATCCTAGTTTCTAGCAGAAGTCATGCCGAAAATTTTGGCATGACCTTTGCTAAAAATTGGACATATGGAGCGCCTAAAATTTGTCGGAACGGAAATGAATCAACATTCCCTCAAAACATAGGCCACTCGGACATTCAGAAGGACAAAACAAATTCCTATAAAAGGAATTGGCATATAATAAAATGCTTTACCCCCTGCACCAGATTTACATTACTTCCTAATAAAGAAATGACGTCCTTCTTTCTTTTCCTACTACTACCTATTATTTCAGCATAACATCATTTACATTACCCCCTGCCCTTGATACAATTCATCAACACATAATAGCAATGATACAATTCATCAACACATAATACCACTACCCTTGATACAATTCACCAACACATAATAGCAAAGAAAAAATACATGAAAACACAAGTGGAGAATGATACCTTTGTTGTTCGATCACCGAGCAGGGGAGGTGGGATGGAGGGGCGGTGGGCGCCGAGCAGGGAGGGTGCGATCACCGAGCAGGGGAGGTGGGAGGGAGGGGCGGTGGACGCCGAGCAGGGGAGGTGGGAGGGAGGGGCGGTGGGCGTTGAGTAGAGAGTGTGGGTGCCGAGAAGGGGAGGCGGCGACGCCGGGAGCAGGCAGCGGTGGGTGCGGCGGCGCACGACAAGATGGCTGCACGCAGGAGGGTTTCGTGCGACGGTGCTGGAGGGGTGCGTCGGCGGTTGGAGATGGGTGGATCGATAGGAGGGAGTGGAGGGAGAAGGCGGGGGAGTTAGGAAATTTTGAGCCTGGGTAACTATAGTAGTAGCGCTGGCTTTGTACCAGCGCTACCGCTAACCATAGTAGTAGCGCTGGCTTTGAACCAGCGCTACCGCTAAGTGCCATAGTAGTAGCGCTGTCTTTGAACCAGCGCTACCGCTAAGTGCCATAGTAGTAGCGATGGCTGTGTACGAGCGCTACTACTAAGCCATTTACTTTATTTTATTTATTATTTTATTTTTATTATTTTCTTTTATTATTTTTCTTTTCGTTTTATTATTTTCCTTTTCTGTTTACTTTTCTTTTCTTTTTATTATTTGTTTTTCTCCCGACGACGACGGCGTCTCCCTCTCCCCCCTATGCGCGAATATCACCGGAATTTACCTTCATGTGGTAACATATCAGTTGACCGATAACGGTTACTTAAGTGTGTACACAAAATATATACAAATATATAAATGTAAGTTTCTCATCAGCTGCGTCGACGAAGTTTCACATTGAGCTTCTTCTTCCCTTTCTTGTTCGTTTCTGAGTAATTGAGCCCCTCCTTGTGACTTTTCCGGAGCCATGGAGTACGATCTTTCTGCCGCCATGTAGTCTTGAATCTTATTTTCACGTATGCTACATCGTCATCATCATATTCCCTCATCCGGTTGCCGTATTTGTCGTAGTCTTCCTCGTTGGCGACTCCATCCATTCCGACGATGCTCCTTTTGGATCTCCTCACAACAACACGGCTGGGATTGGCTGGGTCGGTTATGAAGAAGCATTGTGTGAAGTGCTTAGTGTATACCCATGGCTCATTTTTGGCGATGATGTTAACGTTCACGGGAGTGCTCTTCTCGTATGGTATAGACATGGTGGTGAAATACTTGTTTTCTCTTACGACGTCCTTGGCCCATCTGACACAGAACATCGTCGCATCGTGCATTCTAGCATAGTCAAACTCCCACATCTCTTCGACCCTTCCATAGAATCTTTCAGTTGTGCCGTTGGCATCGGTCACGCATTGAATTGTCACCACGGAGTTCTGGTAATCAATGTCCATGTCTTTGGCCTCCGTGTAGAACGTGTACCCATTGATATCGTCGGACTGATAGGTCGCGAGCTTGGGCGCAGGGCCATGTGCTAAGGCGTGTATGAGCAATCCGTCCAAACTGCCCTCTTCCGTGGGATTTTCAAGAACTTGCTCTTTGAACCAACGCAAGAAAGTAGCATTGTGATGTACAGTAATTTCGTCGTCCATCTTGAGCATCCCCTTATCACGGTAATTCTTTGCAATGCTTTCTTTGTGTCGTGCCACATAATCATCTACCACATCTAGGTGTTCTAGCACTACTAAGTTAGCCCTGTCAAAGTTGTTCCATCGATCCGAGTAGTCCACGTGCAATTCCCTCCGGCCGTCGTTGTGACCATCTCCTTCGAGCTTCCCATCGTGCTTCTTGATGGGCAAACCAACAACAGGGTCTCCGACGCTTATATAATTCTCGCAAAAAGAGACGCACTCATGCTTCAGATACCCCTGGACGATGCTCCCTTCGGGACGGGTATTGTTACGAACGAATCCTTTGATGACCCCATTCATCCTCTCGAACGGCATCAAGATGTGAAGGAATGTTGGCCCGAGGTCGATGATGTCGTCCATGATGTGGACACACGGATGCACCATGACGTCAAAGAACGCGGGCGGGAAGTACATCTCAAGCTCACATAGTATGACAACGATCTCTTCGTGTAGCCTTCGGAGCTACTTCACACTTATGGACTTTCGAGAGATAACGTCGAACAAGTTGTAGAGACCAGTAAGTGTCTCACAGACGTGCTTTTCCATTATCCCTCTAACGGCAACCGGGAGTATCTGCGTCATCATCACGTGACAGCAATGAGACTTCATCCCGCTGAACCTTTTCTTCTTGAGGTCTAGAAATCTGCTTATCTTCCCACAGTAACCGGAACTGACTTTGATTCCCATAAGGCACTTGATGAATTGATCGATCTCCTTTGGACATAAGGTGAAGCAAGAAGGGGGGCAATAATTCTCCTCCTTCTTGTTGACTTTTCTGCCCCTTTCCCCCTCCTCGGTCTCCGTCTCCGTCTCCTCCTTCAACTTTTTACGGTGGAGGTCTTTCCTGATCTTCAAATCTTCCAAGTCTTTCCTTGCCTTCGGCCCATCCTTGGTCTTCTCCGGCATGTTCATCAGTCTGCCAAGCAAGCCCTCGAGGACATTCTTAGTAATATGCATTTGATCAAGGCAATGAGGCGTGTCGTGATTGGGCCGGTACTCCAAGTCCCAGAAAACAGACCTCATTTTCCATACCTTCAGCAGCGGCTCTGGCGCCTTTTTGATCTTTCCCGGCTTGGGGCATTGTTCCCAGTTTCTCAACAGCGCGTCGATTTCGGCATCGCTCCTCTTACGTGAAGGTCCTCGAAGCTCAGCTAACCCATTGAATAGATCTCCACGCTTTCTCCATGGGTCATCCTTCTCGAGCCATCTACGATGCCCCATGTACACGATTTTCCCAGACCCGCCATCTTTCGTTGACGTAAGCTGCTGAGACGTTGTATCATCCATGCACCTCATGCATCCGCTGTATCCATGGCACACCTGGCCTGCGGTGTACCCGTAACTGAGATAGTCGTGCACCGTCGTCATCAGCGCGGCTCTCATATGGAAATACTCTCCTTTGCTGGCGTCCCATGTCCATGCCGGTGATTTCCATAACGTGTCTAGCTCGTCTTGCAGAAGCCCAATATACAGGTTAATACTATTTCCCGGTTGTTTCTGCCCTTGAATCAGCAGGCACATGTGTATGTACTTTGTCTTCATGCACTTCCATGGGGGGAGGTTGTACATCCATACAAACACGGGCCATGTGCTGTGGTTGGTGTTCTGGTTTCCAAACGGAATCATGCCATTGGTACTCGCACCAAGCACAATGTTCCTTGGATCTTCTTTAGCAAATCCATACACGGCGTTGAATGCTCTCCACTAGCTACCATCTACGAGGTGTCTCAGTCTCGGATCATCTCCATCGTCGGGCTTCTTCCTCTCCACGTGCCAGCGCATGTGCTTTGCTTCCTTAGGATCTACGAAATACCGCTGCAGATAGGGAGTGCTCGGAACGTACCATACAACTTTCTGAGGAGCTTTCTTTCCTTCCTTCTTGTATCGAGAAGCATTGCACACTCGACAGTTGGTTTTTTCCTCGTGCCCCCCCCCCCCGATAAATGATGCAATCGTTGATGCATGCATGGTACCTAATGTGTGGCAAATCAAAAGGGCAAACGGTTTTCTTCGCCTCCTCGACACTACTAGGACACAGGTTCCCCGTTGGAAGAACTTTATTATGTAGATACTTCAAATGCTCATTGAGGTTTTTGTCTGTCCATTTGTTTTTGCCTTCGTCTTTAGAAGTCTGAGCGTGAAACTCAAGCGGGTCACCTCGGGATCGCAACCGTCATACAATGGAGTCTTCGAGTCCACTTCAAGTTGAGCCAGCTTGGCCTCCTCTCTAGAAGCAGCTCTCTCGCTAGTCGTACTCTTGCGAAGGAGGTCTTGAACATGAGGATCTTGCACGACTGCACTTAGTAGCGTCAAAGACTGCATCGTGACCACCGCCTCTTCTTTGCCATGTCCGGACTCTTCTTCGCCGTGTCCAGAATCTTCTCTGCCGCCGTTATTTCTGGAATCTTCCCCGCCGTCATGTCCGGCACCATCGCCTTCATGTCGATCGGTCATCTCTTCGTATAGCCCATGTCGTTATTCCCTGCCATTTGGACGTCCTCATAATCATCGTCTTCTTCACTTATCCACCTGGTATAGCCATCCATGAAACCATTCATCAGCAGGTACGCCTTCAAAGTGCCACGATCAAAAGGGTCCAAAAGGACTCCTTCCTTGCATCTTGCACACGGACATCTAATCCTAGTCCGATTATTTGCATGCATGTCCATCACCGCGGATTGCATGTACCGCTCCACCTTCCATCCACTCACCTTCATGACCGACTACGCGGTATATAACAAGCAAAAGGGTTATAAAATAAATAATGCATGCATGCATGCTTCAAATTCATATAAAATTTTGGCATGACCTTGCCTAAAAATAGGACATATTGAGTTTGCTCAAAATTCACCGAAACAGAAATAAATCAACATTTCGGGAAAACATAAGCAACTTGAGGGCATGTCACACTCGCACAAATCTCACTATATATATATATCCCAAACACACATATTCTCGTTCACACAAATATTCCCATTCTACAAATGAACAACTTTTTTTACTCACCTATATATCTCCCGGCCCGAGAGAGATGATGAGAGAGTGACCGATCGAAAGAGCACGTGTGGATGGCTAAATAGCTAGCTAGATCTAGTTGTTGGGGAGGAGAGGTGAATCTAGTTATCTAACTAATGGAGATGGAGTTATGGTGAAGGGGGCATTAATGGGGAGAGGAAGAGAGGTAGCTAGCTAGGACCAAGAGAGATGTGAGAGAGGCCATTTATGACGGAGAGTTATGGTGGAGGGGGACATTAATGAGGAGAGAATAGAGGTAGGATGAAGAGAGAAGAAGAGCAACAATGGTGTGGAGAGTGGAGAGTGGAGGGGGGAAAAGAGGGGGAGGTAGGTCAAAGTGGGGGAGAGGAGGGGAGATGGGTAGAAAGGTGGCACCTGCCGCAACTAGCAGTAGCGCACAATACATGAACGCGTTGATGCTATTATTGTAGTAGTAATGTTGGTTAAAGAAGCGCGCTACTACTAACAGGGGCCAAATAGCAGCAGCGGTGGTTCAAAACAAAGTGCTACCGCTAAAAACTTAGTAGTAGCGCTGGCTTATGGACAACGCTGCTACTACAGCTACCGTCGGTGGCATCGTGTGGTCCCACATAGTAGTAGCGCTTTCCTGACAAGCAGCGCTACTGCTAAGCTCTTAGTAGTAGTGGTCACGTGGATCAGCGCTACTTCTAATTAGCAGCAGCGTGCTACTTTTTCCAGTGCTACTAATAAGGTCCTCTGTATAGGCTTTTCCCTAGTAGTGTGTGTGATAGATTCTATCATATCACGAGGTTTGGATGCACTGGCGAAAGTTGCACCAATATTCGAGGTGAGAATGGGCAATGCACGGTACCGAAGAGGCTAACGATTATGGAAAGGTGAGACTGCGTATATCCATGGATTCACATTAGTCATTAAGAACTCATATTCTTATTGCAAAACCTATTATGTATCTCGAATAAAACTACTACCACATACTCCTAGGGAGGAGTTGGTAGGAGATAACCATCGCGTGCCTCCGACTCGAACAACACGATATGATTTCAATCTTGTATAAGAACGCTCACACATCATCATCATGCTATAACCAATAATTATATGAATAACAAATGAGAAGCTTCAATACTTATATTTATACTAACAAACGATCATGTACTATGTCATTGGATATTACTACATAAATATAATTAACCCATAGTTCTCTTTTATGGTGAGCTACATGAAAGTTTTTATTATATCCCACCTGAATACCTATCCTTTTTCGACTAGTCGTATAACACTTGCATATTGCCATTACTATTTATTAGAATAAAAAATAAGCATGAGAGTACAAATATTTCTCTAAATTGGAACACCACCATGTTCTAAAAGATACTCCCTCCGTTCCTAAATATAAGTCTTTTTAGAGATTTCATTAGTGGACTACATACAGATGTATATAGACATATTTATAGTGTAGATTCCCTTATTTTGCTTCGTATGTAGACCTCTAGTGAAATCTCTTAAAAGACTTATATTTAGGAACGGGGGAGTATAATTGAAGCACTAGAGCAACTACCTAGCTCAAAACATATAAGTGAAGAACATAGAGTATTCTAACAAATTAAGATGAACATGTATCTCTCTAAATTATGTATGTATAGTTAACGATGATTGTGGCAACTTAAATAAAAGCAAATTACAATTCACGGTACTACAAGCAAAAACATATCATGTGATGAATAAAAATATAGCTCCAAGTGACACACCGGTAGAATGGCGACGAAAGAGGGGATGCCTTCCGAGGCATCCCAAAGCTTAGACGCTTGGGTCTTACTTGAATATTACCTTGGGGTGCCTTGGGCATCCCCAATCTTAAGGTCTTACCATTCCTTATTCCTTCATGCATCGTTGTCTCACCCAAAACATGAAAACTTCAGCCCACAAAACTAAATAGAAACTTCGTGAGATCCGTTAGTACAATATGCAAATAATAAACTTAGGCTGTTATAAATTGATTCACATTTAATTATTTCATAAGGTATTGTATTCTAACTTCTACATGACTTATACCCTCCGATATAATCCATAACATCATCAAAACAAGCAAACTATGCACGCAAAATAGAATCTATCTAGAACAGAACAATTTGTAGTGATCAACTCTAAAACCATACTTCTATAACGCCGAAAATTCTAAAAATTAGGAATACCTAGGAAATTTGTATAAGAATAATGTGTGAAAACTTCATATCAGACAGACGTTCTAGTAAAATCATTGAAGTTTTGCACTAGATGTAATAGTTTATGTTTTTGCACAAGATCAATTCTACGAACTTCCAAATCATCCCAAATGATTTAATTGGCACAAACACTAATTAAAATGAAAAAACACAATCATTACAGTATCAATAATCAGGTCAATACACAAAAATAGAAATTAAAACAAAAAATTAAGATAACTATTGGGTTGCCTCCCAACGAGCGTTATTGTTTTATGCCCCTAGCTAGGCGTACTACATAGTATGAAGTGTTGTTATCCTTCATGTTCAATGCATAGGTGTACCTCATGATATATTCATAAGGTGGTTTAATTCCATTTGTAGGGAAGTTTTTCATCCATTTTTTAATGGGAACTAGAATCTTATGTTTCCTTCCTTCATACTAATAATGGCATCTATAGTTCGTAAGAAAGGTCTACCAAGTATTATTGGACAAGACGGATTGCATTCAATATCAAGCATAATGAAATCAACACGCACATGATTTATATTATCAAGAATAAGCACATCATATATTCTACCCAAAGTTTTCTTAATAGTGGAATATGCAAGATGCAAGTTAAGGGAACATTCATGCATATCAAAGAGACCTAGCACATCACATAGAGATTTAGGTATAGTAGAGACATTAGCACCAATGACAAACAAAGCATTACATTCATAATCTTTAAGCTTAATTTTAATAGTAGGTTACTATTCATCATGCAATTTTTTTAGGTTCTAAAACTTCCAGTTCAAGTTTTTCCTCATGAACTTTTACCATAGCTTCTACGACATGTTTACTAAAAGCCTTCTTTTGTTCATAAGCATTATGTGAGATAGTTCTGGATTGAAACAAGAAAATACATTCAACTAAAGAAAAACTTGCATAATTAAAGTCCTTGTAATCCAAAATAGTGGGCACATCACTAGCTAAAGTTTTGACCTCTCAAAACTCACTTTTTCATTTTTATCATAAGGATCATCACCCTCCGAACAAGCGGGATTCCTTCTAGCTAAAGTTGACTCAACTCTAGTAACTTTACATAAATTTTCAGATTAGTAAATGAGGAATCAATATGATAAACACCAATCATTTTAAAATAATCATCATGATTATGGTAAAAAAAACTGGTGGAAGAGCTTTTTCTGGGAATTCTCGCTTAGCTCGACACCTAGCGATCATGTCCTTACTTTCATTAATAGATATTTGAGTAGATTTGATTGACTCATAAAATAATATCATATTTATGTGGATTTCTTCACTTTTAAGGGCATCCATATCAAGAGCATTACTATCCAAGTTTCTAGCAATATCGTCAACTTTATGTAGTTTTCCTCTATCATAGTGTTGAAAATCTTTTGAGAACTAATAAATTATTTAGTGGTGTTCTCAAGATGAGAGGGTATCATATTATTATTATCAGAATTATTTACATAGTAATTACTATAATTATCATTTCATTTACCGGGATACAGTCTAGGATTGAAATTTCCTCTATAAACACTGTTGTTGAAATTATTTGGAGAGACAAAATTCACATCAGTACCATAAATATTTGTTCAAGCAAAGTAGATATTGGCACATCATTGAGATCGACATGATCATTCATAAGAGCATCCAATTTATCACACAAAGTAGTGATTTTTTCGATAGAGTTTAACTTCTTACCAGTTGGAGCTTGCTTGGTATTCCATTGTGTGGGATCCGTAAGTTACGTCTAGAGAGGGGGTGAATAGACACATAACAAGATATATGAGCATTTTTCGGTTCTCTTCAAATATTAGGAAGATTTTTCACAAGTTAAGTAGCATCCAAAGTTCCTACACATGCATATCTAGAGGTTGGCAAGTAGAAAGTAGATAACATGCATTTGTAAGAAACATAAAAATATGGTAGAGTAGGAAGATCAAACACAATGAAGGTACAAAGATTTTTGGCATGGTTCCGATAGGTGGTGCTATCGTCCATCCATGTTGATGGAGACTTCAAACCATGGAGCATAACGGCCATGCGATTCCATTGATGGCTCCACCCACAAGGGTCCACGAAGCATAAACCTTGTCTATTCCACCATGGCTTATGTCCATGAAGGACTAACCTCACTTGTGTACATCTTCACGAAGTAGGCAATCACCTTCCCTCTACAAACTTCTTGGTTCAACTCCACACGGTTTGTAGGCTCCCAATCGGCACCTAACCAATCTAGCAGATGCTAACCCACAAGTATAGGGGATAAGTCATAGTCCTTGTGATAAGTAACAATGTTGAACCCGATCACGAGCAGAAGCAAATGCTAAGCAGTTTTTAGCAAGGTATTCTCTACAAGTGTTGTGAGTAATAGTGATAGATAGTTTGGTAGCAAGATAATTCATAACAATTGACAAGTAACAATAGTAGAAAATGTGAAACAAGATATCCCAATCCTTATTCTAGGAAAGAACATGTCTGAAAGTACTCTTATATAAAGCAAATGCTCTCGAGGACACATGTGAATTTATGTCTAGTCATGTTCATCATGTTGAGTTGATTTGCGTTTGTTACTTTGATAATGTTATATGTGTGTGGACCGGTGCTAAGGTGTTGTTCTTAGCTGAACAAGAAACCTACATACGATTACCCCTCTCTCAAGCATCCGCAACTATGAAACAAGAATTAAGATAAATCTAACCATAGCATGAAACGGGTGGATCCAAATTAGCCACTTATGAAGCAACACATAAACTGGTGTTTAAGTTTCTGTCACTCTGGCAACCCATCATCTACTTGTTAGTCCACAATGCCTTGCCTTAGGCCAAAAACATGGTGAAGTTTCGTCTAGTCGACGTTCACACGACACCACTAAGAGAAGCAACAACATACACATCATCAAAATATCGAACGAATACCAACTTCACATGATTACTTATAACAAGACTCCTCCCATGTCCTCAGGAACAAAAGTAACTACTTATACATCATCAACATGTTCAATATCATAGATATAATAATGGTGATTAAGGATCTAGACATAATATCTTCCACCAAGTAAACCGACAAGCATCAAATACGAGATGTAATCAAGACTACTAGTAACTCACATGTACCAATCTAAGGTTTGGAGACAGAAATTGAATACAAGATATGAACTAGGGTTTCAGATGAGATGGTGTTGGTGAATACGTTGTTGAAGATTGCTCCTCCCACGAAGGAGGAAGCATTGGTGATGATGATGTCTCCGACCTACCCCTCCGAGAGGGAAGTTTCCATGGCAGAACCTCCCTGCTGGAGAGCATAAGGGCCTCTGCCCAGGTTTCCACCTCGAGACGGCAGTGCTTCGTCTTGAAACTATCTCCTTGATTTTTCGAGGTCAAAACACAACTTATAGGAGAAGAGGGGGAGGGTCGAGAGACCTGCTAAGACCCCACAAGCTAACATGGCGCGCCGAGGGGGGTGGGCGCGCATTATTGTCTTGTCTCTAGCAGGTGGCCCCCCTCTGGTATATATTTTTCCCAATAATTTGTATATACTCCATAAAAATTCTCCCTGAAGTTTCAGGTCATTTGAAGTCGAGTGAATTTTCACTCTTTTTCTTGGTTTTCAGGTCAAGAATTCGAGTTTATGGTAATTTCCCTCTATGATGTACATAGTAAATTCAGAGAGAAAAGGCTTAAAAAGTGTACCATAATAACGAATAATGGACAAGAATATCATAAAAATCAATAGGAAATCATGATGTAAAATGGATGTATCATCTCCCCAAAGCATAGACCTCACTTGTCCTCAAGCGAAAGCCAAACTCGATAATAATGACCACATGATTCTAGAGGGAGGTGTCAATAGAAATAAAATACGGGCATGAAAGCATGATGAACATTAACACAGCAGAAATTTTTTCATGATATAGTTTCTCATATACAAGTAAGAATACATCCACAATTATTGAAGTACGAATCATAAACTTTGTTGGCAATCAACAAACTTTGTTCTTGGTCATTGAGACAATCGTAATTCATCATATTTCAGAGGAGAGTCTATGTAAGAGCTTTCATATTAGCATGTTCACATACTCAACTATCATTTAGTCTTCTATGATTGCTAACACTCATTGCATATTCTTGGAGCTAATGTTTCTATCGGACACATAGGAAGATAGGGGATTTATTGTTTTACCACGCAACTTATTTACCTCAAGGATAATGTCAATAATAAAGCATCATGATCATATATAGCCAATTGGGTATATATATATAGGACAAATGTTTCCTACCACCCGGTGGTAGTTTCCACCACTTATGTTTTGTATGTTGTATGTACTACCTGTTAAATCTGAGAGTGTGTAGTATGTAGTATATAAGAATATTCAAGTAGTATATATTCTACTTTTTTGGTAGTATGTATCGTATTTTGAGTGTGCTTCTTTTTACATATAAATATATACGTATTTGAGAAATGTTATAAAAACCATGGGCCAACTTTTAATTTTTTCATGTAACTCACTTGGAAGTATCTTAGATGTAGTATATCAACATACTTACAATGATAAATTAGTATATATACTATCACATAATAGTATATGAAACATGTGGGGGAACTACCCACCCGGTGGTAGTTACCACCACTTAAGTTTTGTATGTTGTATGTACTATCTATTAAATCGGAGAGTGTGTATGTGTAGTATGTAGTATATAAGAATATTTAGGTAGTATATATACTACTTTTTTGGTAGTATGTCTCGTATTTTGAGTGTGCTTCTTTTTACGTATAAATATATATTTATTTCAAAAATGTAATAAAAACCATGGGCCAACTTGCAAGTTTTTCATGTATATATATATATATATATATATATATATATATATATATATATATATACACACGATCTTTTCCCCAACACATTATGCTTTCCAACTATAGAATTAATAGATAGGTATAGCGATAAACTTTATAGACTCTTACATAGAAGTAAATACATGAAAGTAAAACAGAGGCCTTTTGTAGAGGGAAGCATAGGTCGTCATGCACTTTTCATTTTTGGATGTGCAAACTCTTAATGAAAAGGAACGTCACCTTATATTGCTCCTTATGATAGAAAACTTATTATGCAATCTGTCGCTTTTATTTCTTTGCCATCACAAGATCTTACAAATCATATTTCCCTTACAATTTTTGGAATAGGGGCTCCGCAAACCCAGAAAAAGGTTCGAACCCTAGGGTGCGCTCACTCTCCTACCTTGTTCTTCCTATCAACTTCACGACGACTCTTCGACGGCTCGATCTAAGGGAAAGTAACTGGAACACATGGAAGTTTACCTAGCTTCGGGCCATCTTGCGGTGTAAAGCCCTACTCCTGCTTGTTTTGGAGTGCTTGAGGTGGAAGACGAGTACAACGCTGGGTTTTTGCCCTAGTAGAGATAATGGGGATCGGATACCCTACTACAGAGGCCGGGACTCTGTTTTATACCGGCCTTGGTCCTCTCCCCCCCCCTCGAAAAACCTTAGCAGGAAGGGTTGCCACAAGGCCACTTTGAAAGGGTACAGTATTGCGGTCTAGCCTGACGAAGGTGGTCTTTGCCTGCAAAATCCCTTCTCCATGACTTGCTGGGGGGCTCGGGGGTGATCTCCGTCTGGCCGAGCCTCCAGCCTTAGTCGTGTTGCGTCGATCAGGAAACCTTTGGTGGGTCGCTTTGGGAACCAATGGCTGGCTCGGCTCCCTTAACACCAAAGGGGGAAGCTTCTCCGTACATGCCTGCTGGCACTAACCTGGCGCCATGCAATGTGGCTCATATCTCCCATGTGAGGGGGCAGGACCGCACGGCCCCACCTAGTTGCCCTTGACTTGCCTGCCTTGTGAGGTCCTCACGTGGCCTCGGGATGCATATCAGCGGCGAGTTGCTCCTTGAGGCTCTTGGCGGCGCCTTCCCGACGCCCGCCTTGCGAGGGTCTTGCTTGCTGGGCCCTCTGTCGGGCCGAATTGCCCAGCACAGCGCATTGCGCCCATCGCTAGAGGCCGACGGGCCTGCTACCCCGGGTTCCAGGGTCCCAACAGTAGTCATCGGGCTCGCGTTGTGCACTACTCGGCCCGATGGGAGGGGCAAAGTGACGCGGGCCCCAACCGCTTGTGGGCCAGGCTCGACGCATGGCGCCCAGCAAGTCGCGGGAGTCTCCCACTTCCTGCGATGCCTCGGGGATCACCTCGAGCGAGTTTATGTGAAGCCTTCTTGCAGCGCCTGCCATCATTGCTCTCCTTGACTTGGGCCGTCTTTCTACACCTTCCTTCTCGTATATGATTGCCCCCACGTGGCCAGGTTGTTGCTCCGCACCATGCCTTGCTTACCGAGACTTACCGCGAGTCACCCTGCTCCAGACTTTGCATGCTTGTCAACTCGCGCTTGGGCCCTGCACAAGGGGCCTGCCACCTGAAGACCTGGTGAAGCGGCCGAAGGCCCTAGTAAGTTGTCACGCGTAAGGACAGGCTCATGGGACAGGACCCGCTCCTCTGAGCCAGCCAACCACGAGCGTCGTACAGCCTCATGTTCCCTTGGCCTTCCTCCCCCGCGTAGTCCCCGGGGGTAGCCTCTCGACGTGTCCGTGCGGGGCCGTCGTGAAGCCACCAGCAATGGTTGCTTGTTCGAGCCCTACGAGGCTGATGCCCTCGCGAGGGCCCCGTCCCAGCCGACGGGCGATGGTTCCTTGGGAGCCTGATCTTCCTTCATTTGCGTCGCCTTCTTTTTCTTATAATGCAACATTCTGGCCTCGTGGGTGCGTGTAAAAGGGGTTATGTCCTTCATGCCTCAAATTGATTTGAACGCTATTTTGGGTCGAAAATAAACTTCTCCTTGGTACTCCCTGACAAGCTTGCTCCTCCTCCCCGGCCGTTCTGACACTTCGTGGCGTTAAGGCCTAGACCCCGAACGGGGGTATGAGGGGTCCTGAGTCGCGGCGCTCAGGGGCTCGCCTTCTTTGCACGAGCGGCTCACACAAGTGGTTGTTTCTTGCGGGGCCAGCCTTGTAAGGTCCCTTGAGGGAAGTCCTGCACGGAAAACACCTTATTTCAAGTTGTAGATGCTCTCCCGCTTGCATGTGGGCATTGTGCGAGAAGTATAGGACCCAAGGGCCTCGATGAGGTGATGTGCATGCGGAGCATGCCCGCGAGCGAGAACCCAGTTATCTATGTTCCCACCATCGTCGGGGCAGACCTAGGTGAAGGCACCATGCCCAGCCCTCGTGAGCGTGAGGCCCAGAGTAAGCCAGCGGGTGCGTGCCACGTGAGCACTCTTTGTTGTCTTTGTCTTCTCCCAGCACGATGCATGGGGCCTCCATTGGGTGTGGGTATGGTCGCGGTTCGACAGTCAGGAGGGAGGCGGCGAGCATGCACGGTAAAAGAGAGAAGACCAACAAAAACTCTATGAAAATCAGAAGACCAAGAAAAACGCTAAAACTAAAGGCGAACTTGTTTGGAAGGCAAGAAAGACGGTTGCCGTGTCCAGCACGGGTCAATCTAAAATTAATGCGAACCCCAGGGTCTTCCCTTCATCTTCTTCCCCAGCACGGAGCATGGGGACTGCCACTAGGCGTGGGAGGGGACCATCCTCCACGTAACATGACGTGGCTCATCGTGGGCTTCCACTTCGTGGGCCTCGGGCGTATACAACCCCCTCATTATTATGTGAGAATTTCACGATATTCTTCCCTAGCGTGGAGCATGAAGACTGCCACTAGGTGTGGTAGGGGACCCTCCTCCACGGCCACGACGTGGCACGTCATGGGCTTACACTTCAGGGACCCCGGGCGTATACAACCCACTCATTATTACGTGAGAGTGTCACGGTCTTCTTTCCTAGTGCGGAGCATGAGGACTGCCACTAGGCATGGGAGGGGACCCTCCACCGCGGCCACAATGCGGCTCGTTGTGGGCTTCCACTTCAGGGGCCCCGGGTGTATACAACCAACTCATTATTACGTAAGAGTGACATGGTCTTCTATAGTTGGACAAATACCCTAGGCAGAACGCTTAGGAGGTCCTAACCCGGTCTTTAGGTGCACTCTTGAGACCCAAACATGAGTGTCGTTCACACCCCGCGTACCCCCAGGAGCGTCGTTGCATGCCCCTACAACCCAAGCATGAGTGTCGTTCACACCGCGCATAGCCGTAAGAGCACGTCATGAGGAGAGTCGCCGCGAGATGCGGCATGGCGCCTGTCGAGCAGTAGCGCAAGCCGAGTCGTGTCCCCTTCATCTGTTTGCAACGTTTGTCAAGAGGGCGCGACACTAAGGACCTTAGTGAGATGGCTAGCACTGGTGGCCAGCCCACGAGCCAAAGCCCGGTCACTTAGACTTCTCGGCGTTGCGAGGACAAGTCCTGCACAGACGCCGTGGTTAACCCCTCATCGTCGATCCTTTCCCGGGCGGTTGCAGGGATGTATTAGCCGCCGGTGGCATCGGAGCACCATAGCTTAATGTTCAAAAAAATTACACCATCCTAAGTGAAGGTTAATCAAGTTCATTACATATTCAGGAAACATCCGCTTGGGGCGATACAAAATACTTGGAATTTCTTGATTCGAACTTCTCAAAAAGTCACCTGGCGGCCATGCTGCCGCAAGAGCATCTGGCCGCTTGACGATGCGTGCCATAGAGATTTACCCCACGGGTGGGGTGACGACCAGAACCGAAGGCCTCAAGGGCCCACGGGGTCCCTACACCTCGTGAGGCATGCATCACCTGCATCTCTTGTAGTTTGCCCGCCTCTTGAGCGGCAACCTCATGCGTCCCTGGCGCTTGGCGTCACACTTCCGGCTCATTGGGGCGTGCGCTAGGGCATGCCATCACATGGTCCTGATTGCCGACTTGTCATCCAGACCAAGCCAGGCGGCTTCCAGGTGGGAGCCCCCAAGTCCAGCCCAACGTGGGCGTTGGGGTGGCCTCCTATGCTGGAGGGAGGCGAGCGCCAGCGGGGGGTGCGAGGCCCGTGGTACCGGCACCAGCCGCGACACCCTCCATTCTTTCGGCGCGTACGCGGGCCCAACGCCAGATGGCGCGCTCGCTGGGGGACGACCCGACCGCCCGACATTCCTTCGTGTTTTGAGTGCATGAGTTGTGGTAAGTGCAAAACATGACGCCGACTCTCTCGGGTGCGCCTCCGTAGGGGCCGGTGGGGCCCAAATCTGGTTACCACGACCCGGAGAGGCAGGAGTACGGCACCAGGTGGACCCATCTCGCCCCCACCCCCGAGATGGGGACCGACTGGGTCAACGCGTGGCGGTGGAGGTGGCTCAATGGCCGAGCTCCCTGCCTCGGACGCTGGGGGACGAAGCGGGGCGTAGGGCGCAAGAATCGTCCTCGCGATGGAGACAAGCTCGACGATGTGGTCCGCCCAGACGTCGCACCCTCCATTTGTAGGACGGTGGCGAAGCAGTTTGCCCCGCCATGAGCAGCGCATCTTCCCGTTGAGATCTCCCACACGGATACAAGCCGGTGAAGATGTCGGGAGGGAGTGGTGAAGCGGCCGCCTTGCCGCACGGGGGGCGGTGCGAAGCCCTGCTGCTCGCGAGCGGCACGGGCGACAACGATGGTGGCTGCGATGCTGGTGGGGCGGTAACGGCCGCCTGGCACCGAGCACTCGGGGCGCATGCGGCAAGCGTTGGCCATGGGGTTGATGAAGCAGGAGCCAAAACTGAACCGAAAGAGCGGGTGTGAACCCCTACCTGGCGTGTCAAATGACAGAATCGGGGATAATCAAACCCAGAAAAAGGTAAGAACTCTGGGGTGCGGTCGCTCTCCTATCGTGTTCTTCCTCTCAACTTCACGGCCTATCTCCGGTGGCTTGATATAAGGGAAACTAACTGGAACACATGGCAGTTTATCCAGGTTCGGGCCGCCTTGTGGTGTAAAACCCTAGTCTTGCTTGTTTTGGGATTGCTTGAGGTGGAAGCCGAGTATAAAGGTGGGTTCTTTCCCCAGCGAAGGTAATGGGGATTGGATCCCCGACTACAAAGGACGGACCTCTCTTTTATACCGGGCATGGTCATCTTCCCCCCGAAAAACCTTGGCGGGAAGGGTTGCCACAACGGCCACTTTGAAAGGGGACACGATAGCGCGGCCTGCCCTCACAAAGGTGGTCTTCGCTTGCAAAAGCCCTTCTCCCTTTCGTGTTGGTGGGCTCCCTTAACACCAGATGGGGAAGCTTCTCTGTCAATGCCTCCTCGCACCGACCCTGGCACCGTGCAACGTGGCTCACGTCACCCACATGAGAGGGTAGGATCGTACGACCCCACCTGGTTGCCCTTCACTTGTCTGCCCCGTGAGGTACTCAGGTGGCCTCGAGATGCATCTCAGCGGCAAGTTGCTCCTTGAGGCCCTTGACGGCACCGTCCTTGCGAGGTGAGGGCCCTCTCAATGGTCTTGCTTATTAGGCCTGCCATCGGGCCGAAATGACCTAGCACGGCACATCGAGCTCGGGGCCACAAGCCGATGGTCCTGGGTACCCCCGATCCCAGGGGGCCAACAACAATAAAATATCATACATGTTTAGGAGCAATTTTTATTGCTTTGTGCAATGATGATAACTTACTTGAAGGATCTTATTCAATCCATAGGTACATATGGTGGACTCTCATGGAAAGATACTTGGTTTAAGGGTTATGGACGCACAAGTTGTATTCCTACTTGGTGAGGAATTTTTTTGGCTAGGAAAATATCTAAAGAAAGCATCACATGTTAAAGGATCCATAAGAATATAACTTCTATGTGAATGTAAACAAACATAATCATTACGTTGTCTTCCATGGCCAATATCAACACTTGATCATTATATAATATTTGGTGGGGATCACAATCATAAAATATGTCCAAGATAGTGTATTTTTATGTGAATCTCCTCTCCTCTATCATAATCTTGGATAGATAATATCAATGACTAATGATATGTTTGTTTATTCCCAACAACTTTTATCTAGCATACTTCTCCTATGTGAAGTCATGGCTCCCCATGTGATTAGCATATGATTTTTCTATTTCTTTTATTGCATTGCTATAATTGATACATGAGAGTAAAGCAATCAAGCTCAAACAGATCTTTATTGTATAAATCTCACACTCAATTAAAAGGATTGATAGATCACAAAAAAACTCTAAGCAAAACAATAATAATGTTTAATCTCTCTAGATCACGACGTAATTACAGATCGACCTAAGATAGATGATAATGGTGAAAGTGATGGTGATACAATACCGGGGCACCCCCCCCCCCCCCCCAAGCTAGTTACAATCTAAGGTTGTGTTTGGTTAAACTTTTTTTTACGAAATTCTGATTTGAAAAGTTAAGAGCTAACCAAAGGGGTAAATGTTCAAAGCAGCTTCTCAGAATCTGTAGCATCTTCCTAGTCTAAATTTCAAAGTTGGGGGTACCCCCAACTTTTTAGCTTCCAGCTTTTCCATAGCACCTTTCTACAACAACTTTTCCACAACACATGTTTTAGAATCTACAACTCAACCAAACGCAGCCTAAGGGTGGTGCCCATACACATATACTAAGGCATCCTTCTTGGGTGATGGTGCTGATGATGTAATCTATCGGGGGAATTGACACCTATGCGAAGCTCGAAGAGTCCCTTGATCGTTCGGCGGAGGAAGAGAGAGGTGGCGTCGAGTGCGGAGCTAGCAATCAACACCGGTAAGGTCTTTTACCCAGGTTCGGGCCGCTTGGCACGAAAAAACCTACTACTTCTTAGTTTGTATTGGATGTTTACTGTAGGCTGATTTGCTACAGTAACTAAGCTGGTGATTGGGGGGTCTCAGATCCCAAAAAGTCCAACCTCCCCAAAGAATGAGCCTTGGGCCTCCTTTTATAGGCAAAGGGGTCACAAACAGTGTGCTCACCGGTTGCATGGTGAACAGTGTTCACCGCTCTTCTTCTATGGTAGTGTCAGGGGAAGTAAATGCCTTGTCTGACCCCTGACCTATTGCAAGTTGGTCGCGACACGTACCCAGGTGAATCGACACATGGGCCTTGTGCTGGCACATGAAGGATGCGATGGAGCGGTCGGATTGTGGTATAAACGGGGGAGGACACCTGGCGAGCGGAAGGGGCTTGCTGGCCTGGCGTCCCTGTCAAAGACTTGGTTATCTTCCCGGCAAGGAGGGCTTGCCGGGGGCTTGGACACTTTCCCGGCAAGGAGGGCTTGCCGGGGGTCTCGCCAGTCTTTGTGAGTCTTCCCGGCAAGGGAGGCTTGTCGGGGTCTTGGTAGTCTTCGGGAGTCTTCCTGGCAAAGAGTGCTTGCCGGAGCCTCGTGAATCTTCCCGGCAAGGAGGGCTTGCCGGGGCCTTGCATCTGGAGCCCTCATACTCCAGCCCTCGAAGAGAGGGGAGGGCGTGGCCTCGGTGGGTCTTGGTTTGTCTTCCCGCTAGCCTTCCTCGTGTGCTGTTGTCGGCGGCGTTGCCGGTGCCCGTGCACAAGTCTCGGGCACAAGGGACCCCAGTCTCTAGTGCACCGACAGGAGCCCCCAGGCCTGGGACACGCACGTGCGCGGGGCGTTGCAGGGCCAGGCCCAAAGTAGTGCATGGGCTTCCATGGCAGGGGACTCTGTAGTTTTGGAGCCGTTGCAAACGGCCTTTCCCCATGTCGTGCATCGAGTGTGCGAGGTGGAGAAGTGTGTGCACAGTGTCTGTTCCGCTTTTTGTCTTCTTGAACTTTTGTCCAGCAAGCATGTCCCTCGCCAAAAGATAATATCATAGGTTAGAGTAGTAAAAATCATTCATGTAATATGTCTGAGTTTGTTTCAAACAAATGAATGAAATGTTGTTTCCTTTGCGTCTGATTCTTCTCCTTGCATGATACACCTTTTGCATTTTCCGAAAGCTTGCCAGCGTGAATGGTCCTGTCGCTAGTGCCTTGAGGAACGGATCCTTAGCAGTTCTCTTGAGGGGTCATTACCGGTAAGGCTCCTTGCCGCACTCAGTGCAACCGTTAGATCGTTGAGTGCAGCTCGAGGCGAAATAAGGTGTTGCGTAGCCGCTTGGTCTGTTGAACGGGTTCGAAACAGTGTGATGGCACTCTGTGTACGTCCAGGTCGTTGAACTAGTTCGAAACAGGACCAAGGTGCATTGATCCTGACAAGGTTCCATCTACGTGCAAGTTCCTCAAACAAGGTTTGGGATCTTTCGGAAAGAAAACAACCTATCTACTCTGAAATTACATTCTGGAATATCTATCACTTATTTGTCGTGCCGCGACACTTCTCCATGTAGTGTTGGGTTCTTTATCGGGGTCTCAGATCCCTGGCAAGCATGAGGCCACACTTTCTCGAGAACTTCCCCTCCGACAAGGTCCTTGCTGATAGTTCTTGACTATCATATAGACAGGGGGTTGCCGGAGCACAGCTCCTTTTCCTTTTTTGTCAGGCCATGCTGGCGGAGCCCTTCGGCGCATCTTTGGCGGCGATGCGATGCTTCTAGGGGGAAAATGTTTTTTCTGGAGTGCGTTCCTGGGCTTCAGGGCCTGTTGGCGCACCCTCGACGGCTATGCATCACTTCAGAGAGGTGTGTCGGCCGGAGGCCTCGCCGAATCCCCCACGCACACCATGGACAGCAGCACACTGTCCTGGAGCGGTGCGTCAGCCTGATGCCTTCAAGCTCGGGGTCTCCGTCTCCCTAGCCCGCGCTTGCGCAGCGGGGCGCTCGCGCAAGCGTTAGGAGGCCGTAGCGAAGTAGAGCGACCACCGCCGCGTCCTGCTTCGAGGGACCGCGGTGGTGCATTTAACTTCCCAAGATGTGGTGCGGGACTTGCTTGAGTCCGTGAAAAAGCTCTCCATCGCCCCCCCCCTACTTGGCGCACCAAAGATGTCAGGGGAATGGCGCGTCTATGGGAGGCTCGAAGGGTCTCTTGATCGTTCGGCCGGGGAAGAGAGAGGTGGCGTCGAGAGCGGATCTAACGATCAACACCGACAAGGTCTTTTACCCAGGTTCGGGCCGCTTGGCGCGTAAAACCCTACTCCTGCTTAGTTTATATTGGATGTTTACTTTAGGGTGATTTGCTATAGTAACTTAGCTGGTGATTAGGGGGGTCTCAGATCCCAAAAAGTCAAACCTCCCCCGAGAATGAGCCTTGGGCCTCCTTTTATAGGCAAAGGGGTCACCAACAGTGTGCTCACGGGTTGCATAGTGAACAATGTTCACTGCTCTTCTTCTACGGTGGTGTCAGGGGAAGTTAATGCCTTGTCTGACCCCTGACCTGCCGCGAGGTGGTCGCGACACCTACCCAGGTGAATCGACACCTGGGCCTTGTGCTGGCGCATGAAGGATGCGCTGGAGCGGTTGGATTGTGGTAGAAACGGGGGAGGACACCTGGCGAGCGGAAGGGGCTTGCTGGCCTGGTGTCCCTGTCAAAGACTTGGTTATCTTATCGGCAAGGAGGGCTTTCCGGGGGCTTGGATACTTTCCCGGCAAGGAGGGCTTGCGGGGGGTCTTGCCAGTCTTTGTGAGTCTTACCGGCAAGGGAGGCTTGTCGGGGTCATGCTAGTCTTCGGGAGTCTTCCCGGCAAAGAGGGCTTGCCGGGGTCTCGCGAATCTTCCCGGCAAGGAGGGCTTGACGGGGCCTTGCATGTGGAGCCCTCATACTCAACGCCCTCGGAGGGAGGGGAGGGCGTGGCCTCGGTGGGTCTTGGTTTGTCTTCCCGCCACCCTTACTCGTGTTCTGCTGCTGGGGGCGTTGCCGGTGCCCGTGCACAAATCTGGGGCACAAGGGACCCTAGTCTCTAGTGCACCGACATAATCCTTTTAACGATGATGCTCCTTAGGATACGAATTTTCTCATTAAGCTTACCAACCTCCCACTTAAGGTCTAGGTTTCCCTTGCGAAGTTTTGTTTTGTGATGATCATTGCTCCTTCCATCAAAGGATGGGTTTTGCTAGAGGAGGCAGCGATAGTGTCTACCTACATACGACAATAAGGGGTAAAACGAGTATTGGAAGATAAAACCTTGTTTGGTAAGCTTGACTTTTTGAGTTCCACATGCATATCTCCAGGTTGAGGCAGAGGTACTTCTTCTTCATCATCACTTGAAGGCTCAATTCTTTTCAAGTCAGCATCCATCTCTTCTTTCGTTGACCACCCATAAGGATCCGCAACCCCATAGACTTGGGGATTGGCAATGATATCTTAGACATAGCTTTCTCCTTTTGAGTCTTGCGATGACATCTTTTTCTCTAAATCTATTAGGAAAACAACTCGAAATAAGAATGAAGGAGAAACTTGCGATACAGTGGTCAAAATAGATGGGAGTATATATAATGATTTTTCTAGGCTGGAATACGTGTCGAGGAAGAAAATGGGGTTCGGGAGGCACACGAGGGCCCCACGAGATATCACGGCGCGCCCAGGGCGATGGTCGCGTCCTGTTGGCTTGTGGCTCTCTCGTGAGTCCCCGTGACTCATTTTTATTTTCGGAATTTTTCAAAAATACCAAAACCAACAAAACATATGTTTTTGGAATTTTTGGAGTCGGTTTACTTATTGTATCACATACCTACCAGTTTTTCAGTTTTCTGGAGTGTTCCGGAAGGTCTCCCTTATGTGTTCTTATTGTGTCATTACTTTAATAATATTAGTTTTAGCATTAATGGGTGTACCTTAAATATAGTGTTTAATTCTTTGCCCATTTACCACTCTCAATTTTTTTCCTTTGAAGTTGTTGATCTTGATAGCACTGGAGCAATAGACCTCCACGACGACATAAGTACCGCCCATTTGGAGAGAAGCTTACGTGCAAAAATATGAAACGAGAATTGTACAAAAGAACTAGGTCTCCTACATTGAATTCCCATTTTGTATTATCTTCTCATGCCATCTTTTAACTTTTTCTTTAAACAACTTGACATTTTTGTAAGCTCGTGTCCTCCATTCATCTAAGGAGCTAATATAAAATAACCTCTTTTCATCGGCAAGTTTAAAATCATAGTTAAGTTCTTTAATTGCCCAATAAGCTTTATGTTCTAACTTGTGACGCACCCTTCTTAACGTGCACTAATCATACATGCAAATGTGCATGATCAAGATCACAGACTCATGGGAAGATATCACAACACAAGTCTAGACACAAATTCAAACATAAAGCTTTATATTACAAGCACGGTCACGAAGGATCAAATACATAAGTCAGCGAAAACAACAATATCTAAGTACAAACATAATTAAACAAGTTAGCCTTTAGAAGGCTGAGCAAAACAGCGACATCAAGATTGGAAAGGTGCATGCCTCCTGCGTGGGAGCCTCCCATCTACTCCTAGTCATCGGCGGGCTCCACGTAGTAATAGGATTCGTCGGGGTACTAGTTGCAGTCGGTAGTTCAGCTGGCTCCTGGGCTCCGTCATCTGATCGCATCAATCCTATCAAGCAGAAGGGGGAGAAAAGCACCCGTGAGTACTCATCCCAACAACTCGCAAGAATACATCAGATCTATGCTAAATATGCATGAGTGTTAAAGGGGAATGGGTTGTATCTGTGGACTATACTGCAGAAATTCCAGAAGAAGGGAAGGCCTAGCCTATCGAAGACTTGCATCTTGCAACATCTTGCAACATTACAAGAGTACATATTAGTTTAACGTATGTAGTAAGTATGTAGTAGCAATGCCAGAGATCCTTCCACGACTCCATGTGAGAAAGCGACGCCGGAGCCATCATTTTAGTTTAGTGTCACAAGTACCTTGTCCTAGTTGTAGTAGATCGGGATACAACTCCGAGCATCCATTATCGTGGACACGGCTATTCAAATAGATGTACTTCCTTGCAAGGGTGCACAAACTTACCCAACATGCTCGATTAACTCCAGTCGGACATACTTTCCACGTCATGTAGGTGCTTACGCAGACCACCCGGGCGTGTGCCCCTTAACTTCTAACGTCTGAGAGATTTTGGAAGAAACGTGCAATGCAGGGTGCCCATACTTTTCTCGTGTGGTGGTCAGTGCAAAAAGAACAAGGTCTACTCAGATCACATATCCATACTGTTAGTGTCTTGGAAGCATGCAAATACGATCACTAATCCATGATCTATGGTCACGTCGCCCCAGCTCGCAGACTTACGGAAGGGCAAAGAAGGCTCGGCTGTGCCACGTAATTATCACGCTGGTACCCTCCAGGTCAACCAGACTTCAACATGGTTTTGTGGTGAAGTCAAAGTAACCGTGTGTACATAAGCATCAAGGAGGAATCTAAGGAATCACCCTCGATGGATTCCACTTGATGTAACCGTCAAGGCGACCTTGGAGGAATCACTCTCAAAGGGTTCACACTTGAGGTGTTGCACAATAGATTCGTTATCGGGAGTGGTGAAGGAGAAATCACCCTCCGTAATCCACAAACGATTAGCTACACTACCGAGTTATCATCATGAGTGCATTACGAGGTATCACCCTCTGTACTCGATAGTAACTCTGCAGAGTCATACAATTAAGGGGATGTGCGGCGATGTGTCAGCCTTGGCACATCAATCCCGTGGATCGAATCTTCCGATAATAGAGCGGGCCAACAAGGACAAGGTGGAGGGTCACTGATGGCACTAACCCACATATACTAAGTTTATAGGATAACACATAAAGTACAACATTAGGTTATAAAATCAGGCTATGCATCAGAATAGGAGCTATCGACAATAGTAGCGAAATTTAATGCAAGCATGAGACAAAAGGAATGAGCAATATAGGAGTGACCAAGGTGTTTTTTTGCCTGGAAGTTGTGCTGCAAGTTGCTGGACATCAGAGGCATAGTGGTACACGGCAGCCACGTTAGGCTTGTTGTCCACCGGAGATAAGACGGGGATGAAACAATAAATACAAAGCAAACAGATGCATCACAATGCATGACATTGGAATATGCAGTGCTAGGGGTGACCTAACGCAGTTCTACGCATTACACACGAAGAGAGAAAACATGTGGAAATGTTTCCCCAACTTTCGGTGGATTTCGAACAAATGAATCGAAGGGGAAGGATCCATGTTCATCATGTTAGAGACATGTGAAACATGAATGGATAGCATATTGGGTTTCTTTATATTTTCTAGGCAATTTTCTTATATAAATTATTTTTATCCGAGTTATAGATTATTTTATATGATTTTTCAATGTTTTAAATAATTTTGCCCGCCGTCATTAGGGCTTTGCATGTGTTGCAACTAGCCACCTCCAGCCGCCGGCGACTGTGTGATCGGACCTAGAAGTCCGCCTCACGGTATTCCTCCTGCACGCGCGGACATCATTAGAGGCGGTGCACTAGACCCGCTCCGACGAACCTATATGTGGGATACGGCAACCGGTTGTTCGAGGGAGAGGATCCGGCGACCGGTTGTTTGAGGGAGATCATACGAGGAGGAGATGAACCACACAGACGTGGTGCCCCAACTCTACTTTCGCTGCACGACACTACGCGTCTAGTAGTAACAATCTATGATCCATCTCCGTAGCATGTTCTTGGATGTTCTACGCGTAGGGAAATTTTAATTTGCATGTGATGCACCTTTGGTAGAACCCAATAGTGGTATCAGATCCTCTGCTATAGGTTTAGGTTTTAAGTCGGATGCATATTCGATATATGGAGGCGGCAGATGAGATTTTTCGCTGTTCTTGAGATCAGCTATGTGCACGGTTGATGTGATCAATGATGACACACAAGTATAGGGGATCAATCGTAGTCCTTTCGATAAGTAAGAGTGTCGAACCCAACGAGGAGCAGAAGGATCTGACAAGTGGTTTTCAGCAAGGAAATAGCTGCAAGCACTGAAATTATCTATAACAAGTGATTGTGAGGTGAGATGATTCGTAGCAAGCAACAAGTAACAAAAGTAGCAACAGTGCAGCAAAGTGGCCCAATACCTTTTGTAGCAAGGGACAAGCCTCGACAAAGTCTTATAAGAGGAAAAACGCTCCCATGGACACACGGGAATTTCTGTCATGCTAGTTTCATCATGTTCATATGATTCGCGTTCGTTACTTTGATAGTTTGATATGTGGGTGGACCGGCGCTTGGATACTTCCCTTACTTGGACAAGCATCCCACTTATGATTAACCCCTCTCGCAAGCATCCGCAACTACGAAAGAAGAATTAAGACAAAGTCTAACCATAGCATTAAACTAGTGGATCCAAATCAGCCCCTTACGAAGTAATGCATAAACTGGGGTTTAAGCTTTTGTCACTCTAGCAACCCATCGTCTACTTACTACTTCCCAATGCCTTCCTCTAGGCCCAAATAATGGTGAAGTGTTATGTAGTCGACGTTCACATAACACCACTAGAGGAAAAAACAACATACAACATATCAAAATACCAAAAGAATACCAAATTCACATGACTACTATTAGCATGACTTATCCCATGTCCTCAGGAACAAAAGTAACTACTCACAAAGCATAATCATAATCATGATCAGAGGTGTAATGAGTAGAATCAAGGATCTGAACATAAACTCTTCCACCAAGTAATCCAACTAGCATCAACTACAAAGAGTAATCAACACTACTAGCAACCTTACAAGTACCAATCGGAGTAGCGAGACGGAGATTGGTTACAAGTGATGAACTAGGGTTTGGAGATGAGACGGTGCTGATGAAGATGTTGACGGTGATGAGTCCCCTCCGATGAGAGGAGTGTTGGTGATGACGATGGCGACGATTTCCCCCTCCGGGAGGGAAGTTTCCCCAGCAGGATCGTCCTGCCGGAACTCTAGATTGGTTCTGCTCAAGTTCCGCCTCGTGGCGCCGGCGAAACCACGAAAAATCTCCCCTCTGATTTTTTTTTCTGGACAAAACACTCCATATAGCAAAAGAGGGGGGCAAGTGGGCCAACAGGGTGCCCACATGCCCCCATGGCGCGACTTGGGGGTGGCCGTGCCGTGCAGGCTTGTGGCCACCCCCTGGCCCTCCTCCGGTACTTCTTCGGCCCGGTATTTTTTATATATTGGGAAAAAATCTCCGTTGATTTTTACGGTGTTTGGAGTTCCGCAGAATAGGTATCTCAACTTTGCTCCACTTTCAGGCCAGAATTCCAATTGCCGGTATTCTCCCTCTTCATGTAAACCTTGCAAAATAAGAGAGAAAAGGCATAAGAATAGTACCGTGAAGTGAAATAACAGCCAAAGAAGTGATAAATATCAACGTGAAAACATGATGCAAAATGGACGTATCAACTCCCCCAAGCTTAGACCTCGCTTGTCCTCAAGCGAAAGCCTGGCTCACTAAATATGTCCACATGTTTAGGGAGAGAGGTGTCGACAAAACAAGATACGAACCTGCATGCATCATGATCATGATTAGAACAGCAATACCAACATATAATCTCTCATGCTAAAGTGATAATTCCTTCACAAAGTAAAGCATGGATCAAGAACCTTACCGAGAAGTAACAACCGATAGCCTTTAGTCATTGAAGCAATTGCAATTTATCACAACATCAGAAAGATTCAAGTAAGAGCTTGTAAAGCAAATCCACATATTCAATCATTCTTTCGTTCTCTACAATTGCTACAACTCACGTGGTACTCATGAGATCAAAGTTTTAGCTAGACACAGAGAAAGATAGGGGCTTATAGTTTTGCCTCCCAACTGCTTACCTCAAGGGTAATGAATAATAATAATTCATGAATGCCTACCTCCAAGTTGACATATGAATATAGATCTTTCCCAAGCATATGACGTTAGCCAAGATAAAGGCGAAAAAGGGAATTGGTGAAGATCACCATGACTCTTTAAAGGGCAAAAAGTAAAGGTACAAGATAGGCCCTTCGCAGAGGGAAGCAGAGGTTGTCATGCGCTTTTGAGGTTTGGATGCGTGTCCTCTTAGTGCGGAGGAACGTCACTTTATATTGCCCCCTGTGATAAAGAACTTTATTATGCAGTCTGTCGCTTTTATTCTTCTTCATCACAGGTTTGTATAAAGCTTATTTTCCACACGCTAATAGACCATACATATTAGAGAGCAATTTTTATTGCTTGCACCGATGACAACTTACTTGAGGGATCTTATTCAATCCATAGGTAGGTATGGTGGACACTCATGGCAAAACTGGTTTGAAGGTTTATGGATGCACAAGTAGTATCTCTACTTGGTGCGGGAGTTTTGACTAATATGAGGTGGAAGCAATCGTCACATGCTAAGGGATCTCTAATATTATAGCATTGTTCAGAGCCAATCCATTACGTTGTCTTCCTTGTCCAGCATCTACTTCTAGGCATGTAATAGTTTAGTGAGTGTTCACAATCATAGGTGGTGTCAGAGATGATATATTTATATGTGAACCTCTCCTTCTTTATCACTTCATATTAATTGCAACAATGACCAAGGTCTACGTTTGCCTGCCCTCAACAAGTTTCAATCCTCATCCTTCTTATATGTGAAGCCATCACTTCTCTTAAGATCACTACATGATCTTTCATGCTTTTGTTATATTCTCACTCTTTTGATCATGGCAAGAGGCAAAGCCCTTCAACTAAGACACTCTTTATTATATGGCTCACGAGCAAGAATAGATCGGGGGTGACACAAAGCAAAACTCAAGACTAAAACACTAGGACTTTACTCTACTAGAGAAAAAGAAAACTGAAAATAAAAACTAAAATAAAGGTAAAGGCAAAAGATGTGATGGTGATACGATACCGGGGCAACTCCCCCAAGCTTGGCAAAAGCCAAGGGGATTGCCCATACAAATGCTCAGTTGTCTTCCTTTGGTGGTGGTGGTGGAGGACTTGTTGAAGCGGTCTTGAGCTTGTCTAATTTCCACTTGAGCATAAAGTTCTGCTCCCTCAGATCATCATTTTCCTCCTCAAGCTTCAACACTCTATGGAAAAGTTCCTGCTTACTCTCCTGCAAGAAACGAGAAGGGATAAACAAGGTCTTAGGCTTCTTCCTTGAGTCAGGGAGGCTGGACTTCTTGAACTCCACATGAGTGCATCCAGGTTGAGGTAGAGGAGCCTCCTCTTCATCGGAACTCATTTGTTCCTTCCCCTTGGGATCATAATCTTCTTCCTCGTCAGAGGTCCAGCCATATGGATCAAAGTCCCCATAGACCTTGGGATTAGCAAGGTAATCTGCCACATAGCTCTCCCCCTCTGAATCCTGAGAAGACATCTTGAGCTAGATCTGCGGCAGAAAACAGGCTCGAAACGAAAAACAGAGGAAATCTACATGATACGGGGTCAGACCAAACGAAAGTATATATAATGATTTTTTCCAGACCAGAAGGAGTGCCCTGCATGAAAACGGAGTCCGGCAGGCTTACGAGGTGGCCACAAGCCCTCACGGCGTGGCCAGGGGGTGGGCCCGCGCCGTGCAGGCTAGTCGCCTCCTCACGCACTCTCTGAACTACTTCCAATTTTTGTATTTTTTCAAATATTCCAAAATGGAGAAAATTTCCTATTCGAAAAGTTTTGGACTCTGATTTCTTACCGAAACACATACCTCTTCGTTTTCGGAGTCTGAAACAGGCTGATAAATATCCCTTAGGTATTCTTCCGGAGTTATGGTATTGATGATATTGCTTTCAACATTTATGGGAGTACCTGAGATATAATACTTGATTCTCTGCCCATTTACCACTCTCGGACAATTACCTTCCGTGTTGTTGATCTTTATAGCACCGGAACGATATACTTCCTCAACAACATAGGGACCTTCCCATTTAGAGAGAAGCTTGCCTGCAAAGAATCTTAAACGAGAGTTATATAGCAAGACATAATCACCTACATTGAACTCACGCTTTTGTATCCTCTTATCAAGCCACCTCTTAACCTTCTCTTTGAAGAGCTTGGCATTCTCATATGCTTGAGTTCTCCACTCATCAATCGAGCTAATGTAAAATAACCTCTTCTCACCGGCAAGTTTGAAATCAAAGTTGAGCTCTTTGATTGCCCAATAAGCTTTATGCTCTAGCTCAAGAGGTAAGTGACATGCTTTCCCATACACCATTTTGTATGGAGACATGCCCATGGGATTCTTATAGGCAGTTCTATAAGCCCACAGTGCATCATCGAGCTTCTTAGACCAATTCTTTCTAGACCTGTTGATAGTCTTTTGCAGAATCAGTTTAATCTCTCTATTACTTAGCTCTACTTGACCACTGGACTGAGGGTGGTAGGAAGACGCAATTCTATGGTTGACATCGTACTTAGCAAGCGTTTTACGGAAAGCACCATGAATGAAGTGTGAACCACCGTCGGTCATCAGATATCTAGGGACTCTAAATCTAGGGAAGATAACTTCTTTCAGCATCTTGATAGAAGTGTTATGATCAGCACTACCCATAGCATAGCATTAAACTAGTGGATCCATAGCATTAAACTAGTCTAACCATAGCATTAAACTAGTGGATCCAAATCAGCCCCTTACGAAGTAACGCATAAACTAGGGTTTAAGCTTCTGTCACTCTAGCAACCCATCATCTACTTACTACTTCCCACTGCCTTCCTCTAGGCCCAAATAATGGTGAAGTGTTATGTAGTCGACGTTCACATAACACCACTAGAGGAAAAACAACATACAACATATCAAAATACCGAACGAATACCAAATTCACATGACTATTATTAGCATGACTTATCCCATGTCCTCAGGAACAAAATTAACTACTCACGAAGCATAATCATAATCATGATCAGAGGTGTAATGAGTAGCATCAAGGATCTGAACATAAACTCTTCCACCAAATAATCCAACTAGCATCAACTAAAAAGAGTAATCAACACTACTAGCAACCTTACACGTACCAATCGGAGTCGCGAGACGGAGATTGGTTACAAGTGATGAACTAGGGTTTGGAGATGAGACGGTGCTGATGAAGATGTTGATGGTGACGAGTCCCCTCCGATGAGAGGAGTGTTGGTGATGACCATGGAGACGATTTCCCCCTCCGGGAGGGAAGTTTCCCCGGCAGGATCGTCCTGCCGGAGCTCTAGATTGGTTCTCGTCAAGTTCCGCCTCGTGGCGGCGGCGAAACCATGAAAAAGCTCCATTCTGATTTTTTTTCTGGACGAAACCCTCCATATAGCAAAAGAGGGGGGCAAGTGGGCCAACAGGGTGCACACAAGCCCCCATGGCGCGGCCTGGGGGTGGCCACGCCGTGCAGGCTTGTGGCCACCCCCTGGCCCTCCTCTGGTACTTCTTCGGCCCAGTATTTTTTATATATAGGGAAAAAATCTCCGTTGATTTTCACAGCATTTGGAGTTGCGCAGAATAGATATCTCAACTTTGCTCCACTTTCAGGCCAGAATTCAAGTTGTCGGTATTCTCCCTCTTCATGTAAACCTTGCAAAATAAGACAGAAAAGGCATAAGAATGGTACCGTGAAGTGAAATAACAACCAAAGAAGCGATAAATATCAACGTGAATACATGATGCAAAATGGACGTATCAATCAACTGCACATCGGGATCGTCGAGGCTATGTTTTCTATCAGTCGGATCGATGAGGTCGTGACACAACCTACCCCTACTGGTCGGTTTCTGCCATCAGGGTTAACAGTGAAAGCTAAATCCGAATCGGGTGTGCGATGATCGATGAGATCGGTTAGATTAGAAAATTCAGCGTGATCAAAGTATAGATTCGATATGTGATTTCCGAAAATGTGTATTTCATACATGATCCACTAAGGTGGAGTGTCGTGTGCGTAGCGCCGTGTATTTTGTACACGATCATACAAAACTGGTAGAATGTGATTCTATGCATAACTATGTTTTGCAGGGTTGATGTGAATAGTATGGCTCATATGTATTTGATGCATGTGTGTAATTTAACATGACCCGCATGTCATCATTGTCAGCAGGCAGGAGCCAAAGTGCTGTCATTATATTTTATAATGACCTGCGTGTCGACTTTTGATTCTTTGCAAATTCATTGCTAGTTGTAGTAGTTGGAGGACAGAGATCAAGTTTGACGCTTTCTTGTCCCGGCATGATGAACAAGATGGAGTTCCGCCATGGTCATCAGAGTTGGAGTCGGCCTGTAAGGACAGCCATGAAGGAGCCATACTATTTCAATATTTATGTTTATATGTGACTGATATTGCTTCTTGTTTCTATGTGTGTTATAATGGTAGAAAGATCTCTCATTTATATCAAGCACATTGCCATTACGGATGTTGCACCTTCGCACGTCCAGTACGCCTAGTTGTGGGCTCATAAAATTGAAGTGCTACTAGGTGTCCTTGAACTGGAGGGTTCATCTCGAACACGGACATGCACTGCATGAGATTAACTTGACAAGGCTATCAAAACGGCTTTGGGCCTTGGGGCAAAGAAGGTTGGGAGACCGGGTATAAGATACCTACCCGATCAACAAGAGTCGTATAGAGATACGATTATCAAGGAGTTGCTTACCGGATAGGCAAGTTGGCTGGGAATGATGCTAAACCTCACTAGTCGCTTGTGCTAATCGTATCTTGAATCACTCACAGGTCATGGAAGGATGCCGACTTCAGTGGGAGTAGTTGTGTTTTAGGATTGATTTACTCTACATAAACACATTGCTTAGTGATTTCATATTTTTCTATTGTAGATCAATGGCACCACCTCCTCAATACTTAGCTTTGAAATCAATTCTGGAAAAGGATAAATTGAATGGATAAAAATTTACGACCTAGTATAGAAATTTGAGAATTGTTCTCAAGCATGATAAAAAGGAACATGTTCGAGAGGATCCACTTCCAGACGTACCTTCCAATAATGCTAATTCCACAACCAAGAATGCCTACCAGAAACTCATTGATGAATCAAACGAGATCGTGTGCCTCATGCTGTCTTGTATGGAGCCCGATTTGCAACAGCATATCAAAGATACTGCGGCTTTCGATATGATCGAGAGTCTCAAGAGCATGTTTCACGTGCAGGCTAGGACCGAAAGGTTCAACTTCCAGCGATCCTTCATGGATTGTAAGCTGAAGGAAGGTGATCCACTAAGCCCGCATGTGACCAAGATGATCGGATACGTGCAACCTTTAGATCGGTTGGGCTTCCCTCTATTGGATGAGTTAGCGAGTGTTGGAGTTCTGTGTTCTCTTCGAGCTAGATATGGGACGTTCATCTTGAACTATCATATGTTTGTTTACTATCAACAACTTCTATCACATATAACTTTTTTGTGTGAAATTAATACTTCTAATGATATGAGCGTATGATCTTTATATTTCTTTTTATCGCCATGCTATGATGATGGGCGCACACAAGTAAATCACAAAAACTCAACTAATCATTATTATATAACTCGCATACTCGATTACAAGGATAGATGGAACTCAAAGCAAAAAATTCTAAGCAAAACAAATCTTAAATTTATTTCTCTAAATCACAAAACAAGTAAGGATCGAACTAAGATAGATAGTAATGATAGAAGTGGTGGTGATATGGTACTGGGGCACCTCCCCAAGGTTGGAACAAGTCAAGGTGGTGCCCATACCAATGTACTCAAGAGTCCTTCTCTGGTGATGGTGGTGGTGATGTATCAGCATTCTTCTTCTCGAGCTTACGTCGGAGGATAAAATCCTCCTCCCTCAAGTTATCATTTTCTTGCTCAAGCTTCAATATCTTTTTGCATGATGCCATCTTGCTTTCATGCGAAAAGCGTGACAGGATAAATTGATTCTTAGATTTATTTATGTAGTTTGGGAGACTTGACTTCTTTAATTCCGCATGCATATCTTCAGTCCGAGGTAGTGGAAGTTCCTCTTCATCTGAGTTGTCTTCCTTTGTTTCCTCCAAATCATTGTCCTCCTCCTCATCCGTTGACCAAAGGTAGGGACATATATCCCCAAAGATCTTTGGATCTGCAATATAGTGGGATACATAACTCTCTCCATCTGAATCTTGAAATGACATATTCTCGGGCGAGCCAAAAAAACAGCTCGAAACAAGAACACATGAAAACCACAGGATGCGGTCACCAAAACACACGGGAGTATATATAATGATTTTTTTCTAGGTCAGAATGCATGCTCGGGAAGAATCTGCAGTCCGGGAGGCACACGAGGGCCCCACAAGCCATCAGTGTGCGACCTAGGGGGTGCCCTGTTGGCTTCTGCCTCCCTCGTGGGTCCCATCAACTCCTACTTACCGAACCATGTACCTACCCCTTTTTCAAGTTTCTAGAGTGTTTCGGAAGACTTCCTTTATGTGCTCCTCCGGTGTTATGACTTGGATGATATTAGTTTCCTCATTAATGGGTGTACCTGAAATATAATGCCTTATTCTTTGCCTATTCACCACTCTCGGGTTTTAACCTTCGAAATTATTAATTTTATAGAACTAGAGCGATAAACCTCCTCAACAACATATGGTCCTTCCCATTTGGAGAGGGGTTTCCCTGCAAAATATCTACGAGAATTGTACAAAAGCATTATGTCTCCTACATCAAATTCTCGTTTTTTAATTCTCTTACCATGCCATCTTTTATCCATTTCTTTAAGTAACATACAATTTTCATAAGCTTGTGTCCTCCATTCATCGAGTGAGCTAATATCAAATAACATATTTGCACCTTCCAGTTTAATTAAAATCATAATTAACTTCTTTAATTGCCCAATAAGTTTTATGTTCAAACTCAAGAGGTAAATGACAAGCTTTTCCATAGACCATTTTATATGGTGACATCCCCATGTGTGTGTGCACTAATAATGGGGTACCTAGTGCCCCTGACTTTTGCACGGGCATCGGAAACATCACCTATCAAGACCAACACCAATAGCCCAAGACGCGCCAAGGACCCGTGGCACCTGCGGGGGCGAAGGCGCAATCATCCTCACCAAGACCCGTCAAGGTGCCTGCCCAGCAGGCATGAGCCATCCTGCCACAGCTCCACCTCATCGCTACACAAGTGACTTGTCGATGAGGTGTCGAGCCCCCAGATGGCTAGGTGGCTATCGCTAGCTACGTGGTGCCGCACCGGAATCAGGTTGCAACCTGTTGACACCTGTCCGGAAGCGTGTCAAGACCGCAAGCCACGGACATTTCATGGGTGGCACGTGCCTGCCGGGAACACCTCCCCGCTCGTGACCTAGGGCCGCATTTACGGCGCTCTGTATTAAGTGCTAGAGTTAGATATGATAGCACTGTTAGCTATCTAATCATGTCAGTTGCCACTGTGGACACCCCTTGAGCTATAAAACGAGGCTCGAGGCAACCTAGCAAAGGATTCACATCTTTGGGCATTTTGAGTGCTTTGAGATTCAACACTTGGTAGATTAGGTCCCCGTGGGATTAGAGCCAAGTGTAAGCATATACCTATGCTAGATCTACCCAGAAACCCTTGTCGGGGATAGCTCTGTGCAAACTTCTTCTTACCCAATCAATCCACCAAAGCAGGAGTAGGGTTTTACGCTTCACAGCAGCCCGAACCTGGGTAAAAACCCGTGAGTCTCATCACCATGTTGTTTTTGTAGTCTCTGCCCTTTCTGTGATACGAGCTCCCTGCTGAACCACAAGGGGCCCAAAGGTCCCATAGGTGACCGTGTGCACACCTGCACCGACACCATCGGATTCTTATAAGCAGTTGTATAAGCCCCCAATGCATCAAGTTTCTTAGAAGTATTCTTTTTGGATTTATTGATAGTCTTCTCCAAGATTAATTTTATTTCGTGATTGCTCAATTCAACTTGACTACTAGATAGAGGATGATAAGGTGATAAAATTCTATGGTTATATCATATTTAGTTAAAAATTTATGGAAAGGACCATAAATGAACTGTGAACCAACATGAGTCATTAAATATTTAGGGAGTCCAAACCTAGGAAAGATAATGTCCTTAAGCATTTTAATAGAAGTGTTATGATCAGCACTACTAGTTGGAGTAGCTTCTATCCACTTAGTAATGTAATGAACAACACCTAAAATATGAGTATACCCATTACAAGAAGGATAAGGTCCCATAAACTCAAAATACCACACATCAAATGGTTCAATAGCAAGTGAATAGTACATAGGCATTTCCTAACGTTTACCAACATTACCAACTCTTTGGCATTCATCACAAGAAAGGACATACTTAGAAGCATCTTCAAAAAGAATAGTCCAGTAGAAATCGGATTGTGATACCTTGTGTGCAGATCTATCAACGACATGGTGTCCTCCATAGGCGTCAAAATGACACTTCCTTAGGATTTATTCCTGCTCATGCTAAGGTATACAACGTCTAATATAGGAGTACTACGTGAAGTGCTTATAGAGACAAGTTGTTCATCAGGAAAAATATCATCAATAGGCAGTGGGTCATCAAGAAAATTTTCCATCCTAGACAAGTTATCTGCTACACGGTTATTAGCTCCCTTCCTATCAACAGTATGCAGATCAAATTCTTGGAGCAATAACACCCATCTAATGGGTCTAGGTTTAGCATCTTTATTTTCCATAAGGTATGTAATATCACCATGATCAATGTGAATAGTTACTTTACAATCAACAATGTAAGGTATAAACTTATCACATGCGAAAACAACTCCTAAAATTTCCTTTTCAATAGTAGCATAATTTCTTTGAGGAGTGTCTAGGGTCTTACTAGCATAGTGATTAGCATTCAATTTCTTTTACACTAATTTCCCTAGAACAACACCAAGAGTATAATCACTAGCATCACACGTAGTTTCAAATCATAGGGCCAATCAAGTGGTTGGACAATAGGTGCAGAATTTAAGGCGTTCTTAAGTATTTCAAAGGCTTCTACAAAAATATCATCAAAAACAAAAGGAATATCTTTTTGGAGTATATTAGTTAATGGCCTAGAAATCTTTCATGAAACGCCTATAGAAACCAGCATGACCAAGAACTTCTGATAACCTTGATACCTTTTGGCCAAGGCATTTTCTCTATTGCATCAGCTTTAGCTTTATCCAGCTCAATACCTCGTTCAGCAATTTTATGCGCAAGCACTATACCTTCATTCACCATAAAGTGGAACTTCTCCCAATTGAAGACGACATTATAGTTTCCTCACATCTCTGCAAAACTCGATCAAGGTTGCTAAAGCAATCATGAAAGGAAGTCCCATGAACGGAAAAATCATCCATGAAAGCCTCAACAATCTTTTCACAAAAGTCAGAAAATATAACAGTCATACATCTTTCAAAGGTAGAAGGTGCATTGCATAGACCAAAAGGCATACGCCTATAAGCATGTGTTCTAAAAGGGCACTTTTCTGTTGGTCCTCTTTTGACACACAATATCCATCAAGAAATTAAAAGTGTGTGTGCTTAGATAATCTTTCTAACATTTGATCGATAAAACGCAATGGGAATGATCTTTTCTAGTAGCCTTATTCAATTTCCCGAAATCAATTACCGCACTATAACCAATTACTATCCTTTGTGGAATAAGTTCATTTTTATCATTAGGAAAATAGTTATACCATCTTTATTAGGAACACAATGAACATGACTTACACATCTACTATCCGCAATAGGATAAATTATACCGACTTCCACAAGTTTTAGTATTTCGGTTTTGACAACCTCTTTCATCTTAGGGTTGGGACGACGTTGATGATCAAAGATTTGTTTAGCATCTATTTCCATATTAATCTTGTGTTTATACAGAGTGGGGCTTATGCCCTTAAGATCATCAAGAGTATATCCAATAGTAGCCTTGTGCTTCTTTAAAGTTTTGAATAATATTTGTTCTTCATGTTGTTAAAGGTTAGCACTAATAATAATAGGATATATCATCTTGTTATCAAGATAAGAATATTTCAAAGTATTTGGTGAATCCTTAAGCTCAAATACGAGATCTCCCTTGGGTGGAGGAGGATCACCTAAAATTTTAACTCGTAAGTTGTGCTTAAGGATATGTTGTTGATCAAGGGGCATCCTACCTATTTCAACCCTTTCATTGAACTGCATATCATTCTCATGGTCTAGCAAATATTGTTCTATTGGATTAGTAGGAGGTACAACAATAGAAGAAAGACCAATTATTTCATCCTTAGTAGGCAATTATTTTTCATGTGGCTATTTTCTAAACTTGGAGAAGCTAAACTCATGATAAATATCACCAAAGCTCACTTTAACCTTCTGTGTAGCACACTTAATTTCAGCATTAACCATTTTCAAGAAAGGTCTACCAAATATGATAGGACAAAAGTTATCTTGTTCTGAACCAAGTAATAGGAAATCAGTGGGGTACTTGACTTTTCCGCACAAGACTTCAACATCTCTAACAATCCCAAGTGGTGAAATAGTGTGGCATCCCGGCTCAGAGGAAACCGGAACGCCCCATATTCCAGCCCACGGACAAGTCCTCTAGAATACGGCACCATTGGCATAGAACAAATCAGCTCTTTATTACCATGGAAAAGATTACAAGGGTACTTGGATCACATCGCTACGGCGATACTACACCTGCCTACGGTAAATCCTACACTAGCAGCGGAACAGCGATGGATGTGATGAACTCCACTCTGCAGGGACTCTAGCTAGAACGCATATCCTAGCTCGCAACTCGGAATCCTCGACAAGCAAGCAATCATGGCATGACCTGCAAACTGGCATGACACGCCAGGTGAGTACTTTGAATGTACTCGCAAGCTCACAACAAACATTAGCATTAAGGCAAGACAACATCATAGCAATCAAGATTAGGTAAAGATTTATCATCACTAACAGATAGTTGAAAATAACTATACCAGGCTACTCTCACCATAATCTGGTGATACCAACTCTTGTGATGTTACCAAGAACCTTTAATGAATATTCTCAAGCCAGACACCAAGACTTGTCACCGGCCTGATGCCCAACTGCTACCATACTCAGACGAGTTCTTCCATCATTAATATTACTGATACTGTTGACCACCTACTGAGGTCTGGACGGTCTGTCCAATACCGTGGACACGACTATTCAAATAGATTTGACACTCTGCAGAGGTTGCACATTTTACCCACATCATGGAGCACTCACCTCATGATCCCATTCGGGTGGACAAGTGTTGCTCCAAAGAAACTTGTCCGATCCGTGACTCTTCCATCGTACCACAGACATTCATCCTCCCCCGGAGTCCTGCCCTGGGTGGCCCTGTGTCCTCATGACACCTGCCACCATCGTGGCCAAACTAAATTGTCCCAAAGGGGGACATGCGCACAAAACAACACAACTGGCTCACAGGGTCATCACCGCATACCGGGCCAAGGTAGCGTGCGTGCATAACCCTCCCTCTTTGGAGGTACCGGTGAAAGAGCATGCAATCATCCGAAGTCAAGGTCGTCCCGCACCGACAAATGTGGTTGCACGGATAAGCCCGGACAGGTGACTCCCGATCAACCAACTAAGTAGCTTATCCCCGAGTAGTACTTCCGCCATAGCTGACACTCCGATATCACAGTAATCCAATGACCGATTAGTTCAACCACTGCTATTGGTTCTTTTCTACAAACTGTCGGATGGAACCCCGAGTAATCATAGACAGTAATCTCAACATCGTGGCATCGCAAGTAGATAAGATACTAGTCACTAACAATCTCGTACTTAACATAGTAGTCATCTATTCAAACAGTTCCTACTCAGATCCCACACTATAAACAGATATACTTGTGATTAAAATGGTTAATTAAACTATGATATTGCAATGCAATTAAGCAAATGAGAGTTGTGGCTTTCCTGCGAGTGAAGGGACCACCGGGAAGAAGTGCGAAAAGCTCGCGGAAGGAATCGCTGAAAACAGTTCTCTCTCGGAGGAGCTGTTTACGGGCAAGGGAAACATGCTCATTTCCACTATGTTATCACATAGTGAAAATGGTACCATTTTGATGGGCTCGACGAGTCAAAGACGTGGGCTTTGGAATCACCGGAATGGAGTCACGGATGCAAAGATATGGCTAGACGAAGTTTAGGGACCAATCTGCAATTAAAATATCTGCTACCGGGTCCCTGAGAGCACACCCGCTAGCGCCTTTGAAAGAATACGTTTCCCAGAGGGGAAAATGTATTTAGCGTCGTGCGCCTCCACTTATCCTCGCTAGCAGGCCCTCTCTCACCGACGAGCGGGTCCCGCCTTATCCACTCTCTCTCTCTCTCTCTCTATGACGTGCGGGCCGTGCCCCATTTCTCTCTCTCCTCCTCCTGCCTTCTTCTTCCTCGCCACGCTGGAACACAGGAGATCAGGCGCTGGTCCTCGCCATCGCATCGCTGCTCCGGAGGGCCGGCCGACGAGCGCAGGAGATCGGGCGCTCCTCGCCGCGCCCGTGGGTGGCCGCGGGGCTGGTTGAGGCTACCCACAGCGCCGAAGCCATGGGGAGGCCGTGTTGGCCGAAGGCCTCAACGAGGAGGGCACGCCGGTGAGGTCTCCCAGAGGAATGGAGGGCGACGGAGGCTTCGAGAAGGGCCAGGGGACGCTGCCCACAAAGCAAAATGGAGAGGGAGAGCTTCGGGAAGGGGCTTGGCTATGGGGATCGACGACGGCCGGCTCGGGCATTTGGCCATGGGTATCACTAGAAGGCTTAGGGAGGGGCTTGGGAGGTTGCTGCGGTGCAGGAGAGGAGGATGGAGGGGTTGAGGCACCCCGGGGCTGCTTATATAGCCGCGGGGACGGGAGCAGATGAGGACGGCCGCCGTGGCGTCCTTAGCCACGCACTGGTGCTCTAGGGCGACGTGGCTGGACGCTTGCGGCCTCGAGGAGCTTCGCGGAGGGGAGGGGACGGCTCAGGCGGGCTCGGGAAGACTTGCGAGAGTTTGGGGGAAGAAGACGGCATGGCTATCGCTGGTGCAATAAAGCGAAGCTTGTCGCGGTGCGGCAAGGCAGAAATCAGAGGGGAGAGGGGTCCAGGAGGAAGGGGACGACGAGGCGGAACTGCTGAACATGACTAGAGGTCGAGGGAGAGAAGAAATCGACGAGGCTGAGGGCTCCACTTCACAGAGCACGCGTTTGGCTGCCAAAGGCATGGTCACTGCGTGCACTGGCTCTAAGGGGACAAGAGAGGCTGGCACACCTTGTCTGGGGTGAAGTCCTTGCTCCCGAAGGCAGCCTGGAAAATATAAGCAAATGGGTGACTGGTGAGATGGCAATTGGCACTTCAAGTTAGATGTAGCCAACTTGGGCCCATTACTGTGATCAACAGAGAGGGAATAAGGGCAAGACATCATGTCTGGGAGGTTTAGGGTAGGAAGGACTACAATCCTGTGAAGTTTGAGAAGCACAGGACCAAGATTTAATAGGGTTGCTTTGAAACTGACTAATCTGGTCCAGAACAAAGGTTTTCATGTGGCACTCACATACTGGCTTGAATGGGGCTGAAACTTGGAGTAGATGAATTATTTAGGATTATGAAGATGTTGTATAAATTTCATATCATCTGGATGAACCAAAGTGGTACTTCCTTCACACAGCATCCCACTGGACAGAATCTTAGGAAAACTACTAGGGGATAATGGCTAGATAAAATGAGCTCAAATTTGGTCGAGAGATGTTCTATTGATAGGAAAATATCTTAGTAAAATTTCAGAAATTATGGATCAACATAAAGCATGATTGCTTCACAATCCAAAATAATGACCAGAGACAAAGATTTGATGCTCTGGTCACATGGTTGAAGGAGTGATGCTCAAATTTGTTGGAGAGGCATGATATGAGAATATTGAGATGATGGCAAAGTTTCAACTCATTTGCATACTCTTAGCTACCACTTTCTTCACAAAGCTTCCTTTGGATCAGAAACTTTGGAAATTTGCCAAGAAATAATTAATAGTCAAATGAAGTTGAATTTTTTCATGAGGCAACGATATGGATAGGAAAGAGTGCCCACAAATTTTGACAGCAAGCAAGCAAATAAAAAGGGTACTTGCTTCACAACCTAGCAGTTAGGGCAAAATCAGAAAAGGAATATTTGAGGAATATTTTTGAACATGACAAGGAAGGATTTTGTCATATCTGAGGAAGATATGACGCAAGAGATTTATGAGAATTATTTGGGAAATTTTGGAATGATGGAGATGTGGGTTGCTTCACAACCCAAAGCAACAGGGTTATTCCTTTAATAGGAAAAAGGAATATTCCCAGGGAAAAGAATCTTGGGGTTGGATCAAGATGGAAATGGAAAGGTATTGGGATGGTTTTGGAGGTTCGCAAGCCACTAGGGAAGAGGAATCAAGGGTGATCCCTTTGGGTTCCAAGATTATCAACCACAGAAAAGCAAAACCAGACCAAAATCAAAAGAAAAAGAAATGGGAAAAATCGAGGGTGTTACAAATCTACCCCCCTTAAAGAAATCTCGTCCTCGAGATTTGGTTGCTCAAGGTTCAAGCATGAATGTCCCCACTTGAGGAAACTGTTTCCAATTCGGGTTTCCTTTTTGCCTTGGTATGATGCTTCCGGTAAATCTTAACTGACTAAGTGTCTGGCTCCGAGGGGGTTTGTTTCACTGGATTCTCATATGTTGATGTGACTTCCGTCCGTTTATGCATACTTGCTTGACTGACGGAGGTTCTGGCAGAAAGAGCTTCTTCACAGCAAATTGTCCTTTGACTGATTCCCATATGTGAGGACACATGCTCCGAGGTTGTCGTCCAACATTCTGGTCGTTTCGTCTGTCGACACCTTTAAATGAATAGTGGGCCGTGTAATCCTTTGACACTATTGCTGCACTCGAACTCCTGAGTTGTCCTCACATATTTGAATATCCTCTTCTGACGATTCTGAGCTTATCTGGTTGGGCTGAGCGGGTTGACTCGATCTAGGGTCCTTGCAACTGGGATATACCTCATGAGTGTGTTCCCATGGTGATTGGTAGCGATCAAGACTGTCTTGAGTATATGCACCATGTTGATCTTGCAACCATTATCATACCTGTATGGCCAATCTTGCTCCTTCATTATGGTTCTCTTTGCTTGGATGCTTAGTTGAAAGAGCTTAGTCTGATGTGTTCTTGATTCCTTGGATGACCATGGGTGCTGCCAGGTACCATATTCTGGCACGCATATTACTTAACAAGTTGTAGTTGTAGGGTAACGACAGTGTGAAACCTTGCATAAAAATAGGCAAGTAAACCAGTACCCACCAGAACGGTCTTTACAACTTAGATCTGGGACATTACTGTAGTAACTAAACCCCGACTCAAGATGGCTGAAAAGCATCTCAGAGCATGAGACGGTGTCGATAAGAACAAAGTAGTAGTTCCCTAAGACGGCCGAGGAACAGCTCAGAGCATAAGGTCACTACTACGGAAATAAATTCAACAGCAGTCCGAGACGGCCGAAAAATAGCTCAGAACACGTCCAGTTGTTGATAAGAGAAACAAAAGTCGGTATCCACCCCGGACGGCCAAAAACAACTCAGAACACAGGCATGGTGCCGTTGAATAAAGACGGGCAAGGGTTCATCTGTGTCCCATACAGCTTATCCAAAGGTTGTTGGTCATCCTACCGAAGTGTATAACTAGCGTTCTTCTTCTTCTTATATACCTCATGCAATAGTCGGATTCTCACCAGGCTGGCATCATTGTATGATTAACTCATATAACCTTGGTAGCATGTCCACCATATATATTGGGTCTATGTGGCTGAGTGCTTGATTCCTAAAGCAGGCTTGGGTCTTGACTGACTATTTTGCTTTCTCACCAACTTTTGTGGATTTGATCCTTGAGATGCATGGTCATATGTTGCCAACTGTTAGTGGAATGACTTGTACCAGTGGTAATGTGATGCCTTCCTAACAAAGGATACTTAGCTTGTCCTTGAAGTTTCTGTGTGGCTAGCTTCCTGAAGAAGATTGGGTATCATACCTCAAATGCTTCCTTCCTTAAAGACTTGTTGGGTAAGACTCGGTACCTTATGCCAGAAACTTACTGTGATAACTTACTGGAGAAGCATGGGCGTCTTGTATGGACAAAGATCCATGTGTCATATTGAGGAAGTCACATGAACCTTGTGCCGTAAGCTTTTCTGGTAGCTTGCGGGGAAAGACTGAGTTGCTTATACCTGAAGCTTCCTTTTTGCCATACGCAAGCCAAGTGCATGTATATCTCCTTAATGTTTCGGCTGTCGGTTACTTGTTGTGTGCAACAGGATATTCGACTATCCTTCTTGCTGAACACTGAGTTCATAGCACCTTCTGACTTCCTTTCGTAGTATAGTAGGTTTCAAATTGTGCTCATAACAGACTCAACCGCGTATATAAATCATACCTTTGACTCGAAATGTACACATCCTTGCTTCCTTGCCGATTCAATAATTGTTGCCGCGAGGGTTGCACTGATGTATACTTGATGCCGATAACCCATCCAGCCAAGATATCATTTATATTCAGGCTCGATATTCGCGATATAATGTCGTGTGCTGAAAATTCTATATTGTTGAACTGAGCCTCCAAATGACTGTCCCTTCACTGATTCTTTGAGTCTAGTGTCGGTGAGCAACTTCCATAAGGGGAAGATAAGGTAACACCAAGGGCCCAAAGAAAGAAGCAAATGACAAACACATACAAAGCAGCAAAATCACACACATGAAATATCATATTCTACAGCTATTCACAACAATGATATGCATTCCCACTTAAGCACACAAATCTTGCAAGAGCTCTGGTACTACGGTCTAACATGTTGTGGTGGTGTGCACGAAGGTGAATCAATGTGTGGAGGTAAGTTGGTGTAAACAAAGCTACACCAAACAGGGTCTTACACCGGTTCCGTCTGGACGGACATGGTGGCAAGGACGAACTTGGTGATCGTGGGTCGGAACACAGGGGTCTCGACCACGTCATCATCAAGCGTACGGAAGAGAACCGTACTCATCCAGAGGATGGATGACAGGGAAGGATAACAATGAAAATAAGGCTTGCGGGCATTGCCCTTTTCTGATGAGCAAGATCAGTAAGGGTTGTCAACGCGGCTAGAGGGATGGCCAAGATCCGGGATAGCAGCATATCTATCACCGAGACCATAGGGCAGCTGAAGAGAATGAGTTGGTGTGGTGCCGGTGCATGAATCTGACAAGGAATCGACACAACCAGGCACCTTGGCATCACTCCACTGGGGCGAAGATGACACCACACCAAGGAACAAATATGCAAGCTGGAGAGTGCATGTGGTGAATCGAAACCGATGCCACCTACACTCATCAGATCCATCGTTAGTAATACAATATCTACTCTATATGCATTCTATGCACAATTAAATGCAACAAACAAGTGCAGCAAACCAACTAGACCCTGTAATACCGGTTACTAACGCTCACACGGTCTAGGGCGTCCTATAGTAAGACCTGCTCTGATACCAACTCTTGTGGCACCCCGTCTCAGAATAAACTGGAACGCCCCATATTCCAGCCCAGGCACAAGTCTTATGGAATACGACACCGTTGGGATAGAACAAATCAGCTCTTTATTACTATGGAAAAGATTACAAGGGTACTTGGATTACATCGCTACAGCGATACTACACCTTCCTACGGTAAATCCTACACTAGCAGCGGAACAATGACGGATGTGATGAACTCCACTCCACAGGGACTTTGGCTGGAACGCGTATCCTAGCTTGCAACTCGGAATCCTCGACAAGCAAGCAATCATGGCATGACCTGCAAACTGGCATGACACGCGAGGTGAGTACTTTGAATGTACTCGCAAGCTCACAACAAACATTAGCATTAAGGCAAGACAACATCATAGCAATCCAGATTAGGTAAATATTTATCATCACTAACGGATAATTGAAAATAACTATACCAGGCTACTCTCACCGTAATCTGGTGATACCAACTCTTGTGATCTTACCAACAACCTTTAATGAATATCCTCAAGCCAGACACCAAGACTTGTCACCGACCGCCCAACTGCTATCATACTCAGACGAGTTCTTCCATCATTAATATTGCTAATACGGTTAACCACCTACTGAGGTCTAGAAGGGTTGTCCAATACCGTGGACACGGCTATTCGAATAGATTTGTCACTCTCCAGAGGTTGCACACTTTACCCACGTCATGGAGCACTAACCTCGTGATCCCATTCGGGTGGACCAATGTTGCTCCAACGAAACTTTTTTGATCTGTGACTCTTCCATCGTACCACCAGCATACATCCTCCCCCGAAGTCATGCCCTGGGTGGCCCTGTGTCCTCATGACACCTGCCACCATCGTGGCCAAACTAAACTGTCCCAAACAGGGACGTGTGCACAAAACAACTCAACTGGCTCACAAGGTCATCCCCGCATACCGGGCCAAGGTAGCGTGCGTGCATAACCCGCCCTCTTTGGAGGTATCGATGAAAGAGCATGCAATCAGACCAAGTCAAGGCCGTCCCACACCGGCAAATGTGGTTGCACGGATAAGCTCGGACAGGTGACTCTCGATCAACCAACTAAGTAGCTTATCCCCGAGTAGTACTTCTGCCATAGCTGACACTCCGGTATCACAGTAATCCAATGACCGATAAGCTCAACCACTGCTATTGGTTCTTATCTACAAACTGTAAAATGGAACCCCGAATAATCATAGACAGTAATGTCAACATCGTGGCATCGCAAGTAGATAAGATACTAGTCAATAACAATCCCGTACTTAACATAGTAGTCATCTATTCAATCAGTGCATACTCAGATCCCAGACTATAAACAGATATACTTGCGCTTAAAATGGTTAATCAAACTATGATATTGCAATGTAATTAAGAAAATGAGAATTGTGGCTTGCCTGGGGGTGAAGGGACCACCGGGAAGAAGTGGGAAAGGCTCGCGGAAGGAATCACCGGAAACAGTTCTCTCTTAGAGGAGCTGTTTACGGGCAAGGGCAACATGGTAATTTCCACTGTCTGATCACATATTGAAAATGTTACCATCTTGACGGGCTCGACGTGACAAATACATGGGCTTTGGAATCACCGGAATCGGAGTCATGGATGCAAAGATATGGCTAGACGAAGTTTAGGGACCAATCTGCAATTAAAATATCTGCAACCGGGTCCCTGAGAGCACAGCCGCTCGCGCCTTTGAAGGAATACATTTCCCAGAGGGGGAAATGTATTTAGCGCCGTGCGCCTCCACTTATCCTCGCTTGCCGGCCCTCTCTCACCGACGAGCGGGTCCCACCTTATCCACTCTCTCTCTCTCTCTGTGACGTGCGGGCCCTGCCCAATTTCTCTCTCTCTCTCTCTCTCTCTGACGTGCTGACCACATCGCCAGCGCCATGGGGAGGCTGCGGCGGCCGGAGGCTGCAACGGGGAGGGCACGCCGGTGAGGTCTCCTGAAGGAATGAAGGGCGGCGGAGGCTTTGAGAAGGGCCAGGGGACGCTGCCCACTAAGCACAATGGAGAGGGAGAGCTTCGGGAAGGGGCTTGGCTATGGAGATCGACGACGGCCGGCTCGGGAATTTGGCCATGGGGATCACCAGAGGGCTTAGGGAGGGGCTTGGGAGGTTGCTGGGGTGGAGGAGAGAAGGATGGAGAGGTCGGGGCACCCGGGGGCTGCTTAAATAGCCGCGACGACGGGAGCAGATGAGGACGGCCGTCGTGGCGTCCTTAGCCACACACTGGTGCTCTAGGGTGACGTGGTTGGACGCTTGCGGCCTCAAGGATTTTTGCGGAGGGGAGGGGACAGCTCAGGCTGGCTTGGGAAGACTCGGGAGAGCTCGTGGGAAGAAGACGACATGGCTGTCAATGGTGGAATAAAGTGAAGCTTGTCACGGTGCGGCAAGGCAGAAATCGGAGGGGGAGAGGGGTCCAGGAGGAAGGGGACGACGAGGGGGAACTGCTAGACATGACTAGAGGTCGAGGGAGAGAAGAAATCAACAAGGCTGAGGGCTCCACTACACAGAGCACGCGTTTGGCATGCCAAAGGCATGGTCACCGCGTGCACTGGCTCTGAGGGGACAAGAGGGGTTGGCACACCTTGTCTGGGTGAAGTCCTTGCTCCCCAAGGCAGCACGAAAGAGAAATATCAGCAAATGGGTGACTTCTGAGATGGAAATGGTCACTTCAAGTTTGATGTAGCCAACTTGGCCCCATTACTGTGATCAACAGAGAGGGGATAAGGGCAAAACATCATGTCTGGGAGGTTTAGGGTAGGAAGGACTACAATTCTATGAAATTTGAGAAGCACAGGACCAAGATTTAATAGGGTTGCTTTGAAACTAACTAATCTAGTCGAGAACAAAGATTTTGATGTGGCACTCACATACTGGTTTGGATGGGTCTGAAACTTGGAGGAGATGAGTTATTTAGGATTATGAAGATGGTGTAAAAATTTCATATCATCCGGATGAACCAAAGTGGTACTTCCTTCACACAGCATCCCACTGGACAGAATCTTATGAAAATTGCTGGGGAAAATGGTTAATAAAATGAGCTCAAATTTGGTTGAGAGACGTTTTATAGATAGGAAAATGTCGTGGTAAAATTTCAGAAATTATGGATCAACATAAAGCATGATTGCTTCACAATCCAAAATAATGACCAGAGACAAAAATTTGATGTTGTGGTCACATGGTTCAAGGAGTGATGCTCAAATTTGGTGGAGAGGCATGATTTCCGATTATTGAGATCATGGCAAAGTTTCAACTCATTTGCATACTCTTAGCTACCACTTGCATCACAAAGCTTCCTACGGATCAGAAACTTTGGAAATTTGCCAAGAAATAATAAATAGTCAAATGAAGTTGAATTTTGTCATGAGGCAATGATATGGATAGGAAAGAGTGCCCACAATTTTTGAGAGCAAGCAAGCAAATAAAAAGGGTGCTTGCTTCACAACCTGGCCAATAGGGCAGAATTAGAAAAGGAATATTTCACGAAATTTTTTGAACATGACAAGGAAGGATTTTGTCATATATGAGGAAGATATGACCCAAGATATTTATGAAAATTATTTGGGAATTTTTGGAATGATGGAGATGTGGGATGCTTCACAACCCAGAGCGACAGGGTTATTCCTTTAATTGGAAAAAGGAATATTCCGAGGGAAAAGAATCTTGGGTTGGCTCAAGATGGAAATGGAAAGGTCTTTGGATGGTTTTGGAGGTTGGCAAGCCACTAGGGAAGAGGAATCAAGCGTGATCCCTTTGGGTTCCAAGATTATCAAGCCACAGAAAAGCAAAACCAGACCAATATCAAAAGAAAAAGAAATGGGCAAAATCCAGGGTGTTACAAATAGTATCGCGGTTTGCTAGTTTAATAGTGACACCAATATCTTTGATTTCCAATGGTGCTATATCATGCACAATTTCTTGATATAATGTAAAAGGTATAGCATTAATAGTAGGACCAATATCACACAGGACATGATAGAAATGATCTCCAATTTTAACTGAGATAACCGGCGTGCCTACCACTGGTTTATTTTTATCTAGTTCATCTCATTTATTTCTAACACGTTCTGCAATTCTAGCAGTTTCATCACAGAGGTAAATAACATGTCCATCAATATTATCAACTAGTAGATCTTTAACTATAGCAACATTAGGCTCAACATTTATTTGTTGAGAAGATGTAGGTGTTCTAACATAACTCTTAGTAACCACTATTGTAGCCTTAGCATGTTCTCTAATTCTAAGAGGAAAAGGTTGTTTCTCAATGTAAGTAGTGGGAACAATTGGATCAACATGGTTAATAATTATTTCTTCCTTCTCAATTCTAACAGGTTACTCGGGTAATTTTTCAATGGGAGGATGACATTTAAACCACTTCTCCTTGGGAAGATCAACATAGGTAGGAAAAGATTTGCCAAAAGTAGCTTTTATCTGAGAGTCAAGACCATATTTATTGCTAAGCTAATGAAATGTATAAGTTTCCATGAAATATTTAACGCAATCAAAATCAAGCTTTATACCTAACTCTTTACATTCATCGAGTTCCCAATCTTCAGAGTTGCGTTTAAACCTTTCCAAAAGATCCCATCTGAATTCAATAGTCTCCTTCATATAAGTATCATCAACACGGGAATCAAGTAACATTCGATCATCATGAGAAAGCCGAGCATTAAATTTTTGTATAATCAATTCGCATGGAAGCTCATGGTTGGGACAGGTGTAAATCATGTATTTAATCCTCCCCGAAGCTTGAGCGATACTTTCACCTTCACGAGGCCACCATTTATAGATAAAATTCCGATCCTGATGAATTAGATGCATAGGATAAAACTTCTAATGAAATTTCATCTTCAAGGGATTCCAGTCCCATGATCCAATATCATCCAATAGCTTGTACTACATTAATGATTTTCCCTCCAAATATAAAGGGAAGACATTTTTATTAACTTTGTCTCCGGGTAGACCTGAAAGCTTAAATATTCCACAAATCTCATTGCCAAATATCAAATGGTAGTGAGGATGAGTCGTACCATCATATGGATTAGATAATAGTTCTTCAAGCATACCCGAAGGAATTTCATAATAAATATTTTTAGTAGGTTCAGTAGGTTGAGGAACAATTTCCTCATATTTAGTCCGAGGCAAAGATGCCCCGAACAAACCACTCAAAGGTTGGTCGTTCATAGTGACAAGCATCAATAAATTTCAGCATGTGTAGAAAATGTTTCCTTACCAATTACCACTTACCAAAGGCGCTTCACTCCCCGGCAACGGCGTGAGAAAAGAGTCTTGATGACCCACAAGTATAGGGGATCAATCGTAGTCCTTTCAATAAGTAAGAGTGTCAAACACAATGTGGGCCAGAAGGAAATGATAAGCAGTTTTTAGTAAGGTATTCTCAGCAAGTGCTATAAGTAATAGGGATAGATTGTTTTGTAGCAAGATAATTCATAACAAGTGACAAGTAACAATAGTAAGGAAGGTGCAGCAAAGTAGCCCAATCCTTTTTATAGCAAAGAACATGCCTGAAAGTTCTCTTATATAAAGAAAGCGCTCTTGAGTACACATGGGAATTTCTATCAAGTCATGTTCATCATATTGAGTTAATTCACGTTCACTACATTGATGATTTTATATGTGGGTGGAGCGGTGCTAAGGTGTTGTTCTTACTAAAACTAACAACCCACTTATGATTACCCCCTCTTGCAAGCATCCACAACTATGAAAGAGGAATTAAGATAAATTTAACCATAGCATGAAACATGTGGATCCAAATCAACCCCTTATGAAGCAACACATAAAATGGGGTTGAAGCTTCTGTCACTCTCGCAACCCATCATCTACTTGTTACTCCACAATGACTTCCCTTAGGCCCATAAGATGGTGAAGTCTCATGTAATCAATGTTCACATGACACCACTAAGAGAAGTAAAAACATCCATATAATCAAAATATCAAACGAATATCAACTTTATATGATTAATTATAACAAGACTTCTCCCATGTCCTCAGGAACAATAGTTACTACTCACACATCATCAACATGTTCAAGATCAGAGGTGTAATAATAATAATTAAGGATCTGAACATAATATCTTCCGCCATGTAATCCAACAAGCATCAACTACAAGACCCAATCACCACAACTAGTAACCCATAGGTACCAATCTGAGGTTTTGGGACAGAGATTAAATGCAAAATATGAACTAGGGTTGGAAACGAGATGGTGTTGGTGAAGATGTTGATGAAGATTGGTCCTCGCACGAAGGAGGAAGCGTTGGTGATGACAATGGCTTCGATTTCCCCCTCGCGGAGAGAAGTTAACTCGATGGAATCTCTATGTCGGAGAGCAAAAGGGACTCTACCTAGGTTTCCGCCTGGAGAAGGCGGCGCTTTGTCTCGAAAGATGAATTATGATTTATTTTTTCTAGGCTAAAACACACCATATAGGAGAAGATGGTCGCTAGAGGGCCAGTAGTGGGTCCACAAGACATCATGGCGCTTTCGGGGGGCTTGTTGGCTTGTGGCCAGTAGGTGGCCCTTCTCCGGTATATTTTTCGCCCAGAAATTCTGAAATATTCCTAAAAACTTCTCTGTAATGTTTTAGTTCATTTCGAGCAAGTTGATTTTTCTGCCTTTTTCTCGGTTTTTCGGTCGAGAATTCCAGTTTCCAAATACTTCCCTCTCAGTGATGTACCTTCCATATTTAGAGAGAAAGAGCATAACATTTTATGATAATAAGGGATAATGGACAGGATTAACACAAATATAAATAGTAATTTATTATGCAAAATGGGTGTATCAAGGGCGAGAGCAAACAACAGGGCGCACCCAGGGGGTGGTCCCGCCCTGATGTGTGCTTCCCCCTCGTGTGGCCCTCAAAATCTCTCTCTCGTCTATAAATTCTAAAATATCCCAAAACCCTATGAAAGCCACTAGGTACAATTTTTCGTTGCCGCAAGTCTTTGTTAAGTCATGTGCCCATCTGGAGCCATGTTTCGATGCCCCACCGAAGCAGGATCGATCATGAAGGTCCTCTAAATCATGCTTGCTATTCCCATGGTAAAGTGTGAGTAGTTTACCACAGACCTACGGGCCGGTAGTTAGTACCTAGATGGCTATGTCTCTCTCTTCATCTTCAATACAATGATTGTCACATCTTCTCTTTGATCTATCCAATGTAATTCTTTTGTGCATTGCATTTTTGGGATCCAATGAATTGTGATTTATGTTCAGATTATTCATGATAAATATTTGAGTCTTCTATGAATACTATTATGATTCTTATTTGCATGATTATTATACCTTTGTAAATATCTCCGATCTATTGATTTGCTTTGACCAAGTTGATTGATCTTTCTTCAGTGAGAGGGGTGTCTTGTAGTAGGTTCAATCTGGTGGAGTACTATATCCCCGTGACATAAAGGGACAAGAACATGTCTTTGTGTTGCTGCTAGCAAGGATAAAATGACGGGTTTAATTCATATTGATTGAGTTCACTTTGTGTACATCATGTCATTCTTCTCCAAGAAGTATTCTGTTTTACTTAATATTCTAGATGCATGCTGGATAGCGGTCGATAGGTGGAGCAATAGTAATAGGTACAGGTAGGAGTCAACCTATTTTCTTATGGATGTCATGCCTACATACGCATGATCATTGCCGTGAATATCACATAACTATTCGCTTTTCTATCAATAATTACCCAACAATAATTTGTTTACCCACCGCATGCCTACCACATGAGAGATGCCATTAGGGAAAACTAGGCCCCCCGGGTCTATCTACTTATAAGTTTACAAATGCTACAATTTTCCTTACTGTCATTTATTTGTTTTATATTTGTTTTTCTTTTACAATCATCAACTATCATATTCACACTTTACTTTCTTGCAAATAACAAGTCCAAGGGGATTGACAACCCTCTTGCCTGCATTGGGTGCAAGCGTTTCCTTCTTTGTGTGGAGCCACTGAAGACGGGGGTTGGCCGTTACTCCTATTGGTTCGATTAATCTTGGTGCTCTACTGAGGGAAATACTTACCTATATTGTGTTGCATCACCCGTTCCTATTCACAGAAAACCCAAACGCAGATCACAAGTATCAATCGTTGTTCTAAATTTTCTCCTAAATCTCATGAAGGTTTCCTACTTGGTTATAAATCAAACTCTCACACTTACCGTGTCTACAACAACTTCACTCAAAAAGTTGAAGAGATGGTAGATGTGAAGTTTGATGAGTCTAATGGTTCACAAGCCGAATAATTGCCAAATGATGTAGGAGATAAGGAACCTTCGGAAGTCATTCAGGACTTATCCATTGGCAAGATTCTTCCCATGGAGGTGAAGGAAAGTACTTCATCAACATAAGTGGAAGTTCCTACTTCGCATCAAGTCGAACCACAAAATAACACAGAGTCATCCACAGGTGGTACACGTCAAAATGAAGAGGAAGAAGAAGTCCATCATGATGATCCACCTCAAGCTCCTTCACCACCCCCACAAGGAAATGATACCTTTGACAACAACACAGAAGAACTTGATGATGAGGAAGGTCCACCATCCAACAAGCAAAAGCTACCTGTCTTAGAGCAAGAGTGAACAAGATTCACCCCATAGAATAAATTCTCTGTGACATACAAACCGAGAGAATCACTCGCTCTAAAACTCGTTTAGCTAACTTTTGTGAGCATTACTCATTTATCTCTAGCATTGATCCTATGAAGGTAGAATAAGTGCTTGAAGACCCGGATTGGGTAAATGACATGCACGAAGAGCTACACAACTTTGAGAGGAATGAAGTGTGGACACTAGTGGAGAAGCCCAAGGATGAGCACAACATCATTGGAACAAAATGGGTGTTTCAAAACAATCAAGATGAAGATGGTCAAGTTTTACACAACAAGGTATGTATCGTAGCTCAAGGATACACTCAAGTTGAAGGTATGGACTACGGGGAGAATTATGTCCCTCTTGCTAGACTTGAAGCTATTCGTGTACTTCTTGCTTATACCAATCACCATGATATTACTATTTATCAAATGGATATAAAAAGTGATTTTCTAAATGCTGAAAATGAGGAGGAAGTTTATGTCAAGCAACCCCCTAGCTTTGTAAACCCTAAGAAACCTAATCATGTTTACAGCATTTGTAAAGCTCTATATGGCCTTAAACAAGCCCCTCGAGCTTGGTACAAATGCCTAACGAAATTTCTTATTGAAAAGGGTTTCAAGATTGGTAAAATGATGCAACTTCATTCACAAAAGAGTTAACGTTAAATTACTTGTGTGCCAAATTTATGTGGATGATATTATCTTTGGATCTACCAACCCACATTTTCATGAGAAATTTGGACGCTTGATGTCCGAGAAATATGAGATGTCCATGATGTGTGAGCTGAAATTTTTCCTTGGATTACAAATAAAGCAAACAAGAGAAGGTACGTTCATCTCTCAAACCAATTATACCAAGGACTTGATAAAAAAAATTCAGCATGCAAGAGTCTAAAGGTATGAAAACTCCTATGCATACTAGTGGACATGTTGACCTCAATAAGGAGGACAAACAGGTTGGTCAAAAATTATCAATCAATGATCAGTTCATTGCTATATCTATGTGCCTCCCATCCCGATATCATGCTAAGTGTGTGCATGTCTTCCTGATATCAAGTGGCACACAAAGAGTGCCATCTTAAAGACGTGAAAAGGAGTTTGAGATACTTGATACATACATCATACTTTAGCATTTGGTATCCCAAGGGATCTTCTTTTAATCTTGTTGGATATTCTGACTCGAACTTTGCCCAAGACAAGGTTGATAGAAAATCCACGTCCGACACTTGTCAATTTCTTCGGATTCCTCTTGTGTCTTTGATACGTCTCAAACGTATCTATAATTTTTGATGGTTTCACGCTGTTATCTTGTCTTCTTTGTATGTTTTATGTATATTTTTACATCTTTTTTGGGACTAACTTATTGATTCTGTGCCAAGTGCCAGTTCCTGTTTTTCCGTGTTTTTGACTCTTTTCAGATCTGATTTTTGAACAGAGTCCAAATGAAAGAAAAACCCGAAATGATTTTTTCCCGAACGGAAGAAGTCCAGGGGGCTTTTAGGCCAAGCCAGGTGGGCTCCAGGGAGCCCACAAGCCCCCACTTCGCCACCAGGGGAGGCGGCGGTGGGCAGGCTTGTGGCCTCCCTGGCCGCCCCCTGACCTAGGTCTTGCGCCTATATATTCCCAAATATTCCACACAAAATCGGGGGAGCCTCGAAAATACTTTTCCGCCGCCGCAAGCTTCCGTTTCCGCGAGATCTCATCTGAAGACCCTTCCCGGCGCCCTGCCGGAGGGGACTTTGGAGGTGGAGGGCTTCTTCATCATCATCATCGCCCCTCCAATGACTCGTGAGTAGTTCACTTCAGACCTACGGGTCCGTAGTTAGTAGCTAGATGGCTTCTTCTCTCTCTTGGATCTTCAATACAAAGTTCTCCATGATCTTCATGGAGATCTATCTGATGTAATCTTCTTTGGCGATGTGTTTGTCGAGATCCGATGAATTGTGGACTTGTGATCAGATTATCTATGATATATATTTGAGTCTTTGATGATTTCTTATATGCATGATTTGATATCCTTGTAAGTCTCTCCGAGTCTTGGGTTTTGTTTGGCCAACTAGATCTATGATTCTTGCAATGGGAGAAGTGCTTGGTTTTGGGTTCTACCATGTCGTGACCTTTCCCAGTGATAGTAGGGGCAGCAAGGCACACATCAAGCAGTTGCCATCAAGGGTAAAAAGATGGGGTTTTTATCATTGGTTTGAGATTATCCCTATACATCATGTCATCTTTCTTAAGGCGTTACTCTGTTCTTATGGACTTAATACACTAGATGCATGTTGGATAGCGGTCGACGTGTGGAGTAATAGTAGTAGATGCACAAAGTATCGGTCTACTTGTTTCGGACGTATTGCCTATACAAATAATCATTGCATAGATATCGTCACGACTCTGCACAGTTCTATCAATTGCTCGACAGTAATTTGTTCACCCACCGTCTACTTGCTTTCATGAGAGAAGCCACTAGTAAACACTACGGCCCTCGGGTCTATTCACATCCATCGTTTACAACTCCGCTTTTACTTTGCTTTGTTACTTTGTTGCTTTCAGTTCTCACTTGGCAAACAATCTATAAGGGATTGACAACCCCTTCATAGCGTTGGGTGCAAGCTTTTTGTGTTTGTGCAGGATCTTGAGATACTCTTCCGCCGGATTGACACCTTGGTTCTCAAACTGAGGGAAATACTTAGCTTCGTTGTGCTACATCACCCTTTCCGCTTCAAGGGAACACCAATGCAAGGCTCCAAGGCCATGGGGGAAATCCTTTGGATACTTGCCTAGGAAGTCCCTTAAGGCGTAGCCGCAGCTGAAGCATTCCTGGTGCCGTCAACACAACTATTTCTGGCGCCGTTGCAAGGGATACACAGCAGCCATCAGAAGTATTTCTGGTGCCATTGCCGGGTAGGAGAAATCAAGATCTATCCAAGTAGGTCTCACAAACTCTTCTCTTGCATTTACTTTTGTTGTCAGTTGCCTCTCGTTTTCCTCTCCCCCACTTCACATTTGTCGTTTTTATTCGCCTTTCGCCTTCGACGTTTTCTTTTGCCTTTTTGCTGTCTTCTTTTGCCCGTTTCACTCTCTCTTCCTTCTCGTTTGTGTGTGAGATAGTCCATCAATGGCTAGTCCCACCACTCCAAACGACACCCCTGAAAATGAAGTTCTCAATTTCAGGCAGAATGAGGAAGAAAATTTGAAGGACGCTTGGTACAGGATTTGCAATGCTCAAAGTAGATCTACTCGTAAGCAATCCACTACCGTCCTCCTTCGCAGTTTCTATGTTGGAATTTCTCCTTGGAATAGGTATATCCTTGATACCATTGTAGGCGAGAACTTTTTGGGGAGCCATACTGTTGACTCCTCTAGAGCTATCATTAATTTGGTAGGCTCACCCCCGCTCATGGTTAATGGAACTATCTTGACCTTGGAACACGTGATGCAAAGGCTTGATGCTATTGAAAAAAAAATTGCCACAGTTGAACTTATTGAGGGTTTGGATAGAAAGATCCACAATCAAATTACTCAGTACAGATCCAAAGTGGGAAATTTTTTGAAAAATTTAAAGGAGAAGGAACTTATAGTTAATGATTCTTCTAGAATTGGCAAATTAGAAGATGGCATAACCAACTTGGGTTCCGCTTTTGCCGCTGTGCAAAATACTCCAAACCTTACTCTCAAAAAGACTGTCAAGCCTGTTTTTGTCCCTAGAGTTAGTGTTGAGTCATCTAATAAAGATGAAAATCTTAAGATGATAAATGATCATGCTACCTATGGTTTGAGCACCAAAGATGACTATACGTGATTCCATCACTTTCGCCTAGCTAAGGGTGTTAAACAAAAGCGCTTGTTGGGAGGCAACCTAACGAATCTATCCTTTTTCTTTCTGTTTTGTGTTTTCCACACTTTCATAATTCTGTTATGATTGTGTTTTTTTGTGTTTCTTTTTGCGTTTGTGCCAAGCAAAACCGTTATGATTAGTCTTGAGGATGATCGTTTGGTCATGCTGGGAAAGACAGAAACTTTCTGCTCACGAAAAGAATTTTCATTTTTGTTCTGTAAGAGCTTTTGAGTTGATTCTTTTTTCTTCTGATTTCTATGCAAATTCTTCAGACTATCATAATTGTTCAGAATTTTTGAAGTACAAGAGGTATACGAAACATACAGATTGCTACAGACTGGTCTGCTGTTAACATATTCTGTTTTTTTTAAGGAAAATTGTAAGGGAAACCCCCCACGGCGAGTTTCTTTTTGAAATAATATGAACCCAAATTCGCGCCCGTGGGGACTTGAACTTGGGTGGCTGGGTTGTACATCCACTCCACTAGCCAAGTGAGCTAGGCTCACTTGTTGTGTTGGTTGTTTATTTTGATGAAACTATGGATAGTATCGGGGGGTATTACCATGGAAGATTGAAAGTACAGTAACCCAACATCAACAAGTAGAATTTAAGTTTGCTACAGTACCTAAGGAAGTGGTGGTTTGCTTTCTTGTACTAATGATATCACGAGTTTCTGTTTAAGTTTCGTGTTGTGAAGTTTTCAAGTTTTGGGTGAAGTTCTTATGGACAAAAAGATAAAGAGTGGCAAGAGCTCAAGCTTGGGGATGACCAAGGCACCCCAAGAGATTCAAGGATGCCATAAAAGCCTAAGCTTGGGGATGCCCCGGGAAGGCATCCCCTCTCTCGTCTTCAATCCATCGGTAACGTTACTTGGGGCTATATTTTTATTCACCACATGTTATGTGTTTTTTCTTGGAGCGTCTTGTATCGTAGGAGTCTTTTATTTTTGTTGTGTCACAATCATCCTTGCTGCACATCTAGAGAGAGAGACATGCACACACCGTGATTTTGTCGAGCTTCACTTATATCTTTTGGTAGACAATTCAGCTCACATGTGCTTCACTTATATCTTTTGAGCTAGATACTTTTGCTCTATGTGCTTCACGTATATCTTTTAGAGCACAGCGGAGTGTGGCTTGGTAGTTGATCTATGCTTTGAATGTAGTCTCAAAAGGGGTAGTTATCCAAAGGGGTATGAAAACTTCCACCTTCATGTCCATTGAATAGTTAGAGAAGTTTGATGCATCTCAATTAGTTTTGAGTTGTGGTTATGGTAATATTGAAGTCATGCTAGTAAGGTGTTGTGGATCTAGAAATACTTGTGTTGAAGTTAGTGATTCCCGTAGCATGCACGTATGGTGAACCGCTATGTGATGAAATCTGAGCATGATTAGTATATTGATTGTCATCCTTTGCGTGGCGGTCGGGATCGCGCGATGGTTTATACCTACCAACCCTTCCCCTAGGAGTATGCGTTGAATGCTTTGTTTCGATTACTAATAAAAACTTTGCAACAAGTATATGAGTTCTTCATGACTAATGTTGATTCCATGGTTTAGATGCACTTTCACCTTCCACCATCACTATATTCTTAGTGCCACGCAACTTTCGCCGGTGCACAAAACCCACCATTAGCCTCCCTCAAAACAGCCACCATACCTACCTATTATGGATTTTGCAAAGTCATTCTGAGATATATTGCCATGCAACTACCACCATGATGTGCCACCATGTCTACATTGTCATTGCATGATCGTAAGATAGCTAGCATGATGTTTCCATTGATGTCTATGTCATGCTAGATCGTTGCCACGGTACACTACCGAAGGCATTCTATATAGAGTCATAATTGCTCTAAGTTTTGAGTTGAAAGTGTGATGATAATCATTATTGGAGCATTGTCCCATGTGAGGAAATAAAAGAGGCCAAAGAAGCCCATAAAAAGAGGCCAAAGAGCCCACCAAAATTAAAAAAATGAGAGAAAAAGAGAGAAGGGACAATGCTACCACTTTTTCCACACTTGTGCATATTAAGCACCATGATCTTCATGATTGAGAGTCTCTCGTTTTGTCACCACCATATAGCTAGTGGGAAATTCTCATTATATAACTTGGCTTGTATATTCCAATGATAGGCTTCCTCAAAATTGCCTTAGGTCTTCGTGAGCAAGCTAGTTGGATGCACACCCACTAGTTTTCTTTAAGAGCTATCACATACTTGTAGCTCTAGTGCATCATTTGTATGGCAATCCCTACTCAATCACATTGATATCTATGCATGAGCATCTCCATAGCTCATTGATATGCCTAGTTAATGTGACTATCTTCTCCTTTTTGTCCTGCAACCCCCACCACATTCCACACCATCTATAGTGATATAACCATGGCTCACGCTCATGTATTGCGTGAGGGTTGAAAATGTTTGAGAAAGTAAAGGTGTGAAACAATTACATGGCCAATACCGGAGTTGTGCATGATTTAAATTCGTTGTGCAATGATGATAGAGCATAGCCAAACTATATGCTTTTGTAGGGATAACTTTCTTTTGGCCTTGTTATTTTGAAAGTTCATGATTACTTTGCTAGTTTGCTTGAATTATTATTGTCTCCACGTCAATAGCAAACTATTGTTTTGAATCTAATGGATCTGAACATTCACGTCACATAAGAGGAATTACAAAGGACACCTATGCTAGGTAGCATGAAAGCATAAAAAATTCATTCTTATCACTTCCCTACTCGAGGACGAGCGGGAGTTAAGCTTGGGGATGCTTGATACGTCTCAAACATATCTATAATTTTTGATGGTTTCACGTTGTTATCTTGTCTTCTTTGTATGTTTTATGTATCTTTTTATATCTTTTTTGGGACTAACTTATTGATTCAGTGCGAAGTGCCAGTTCGTGTTTTTCCGTGTTTTTGACTCTTTTCAGATCTGATTTTGGAACGGAGTCCAAACGGAAGAAAAACCCCGAAATGATTTTTTCCCGAACGGAAGAAGTCCAGGGGGCTTTTAGGCCAAGCCAGGTGGGCTCCAGGGACCCCACAAGCCCCCACTCCACCACCACGGGGAGGCGGCGGTGGGCAGGCTTGTGGCCTCCCTGGCCGCCCCTGGCCTAGGTCTTGCGCCAATATATTCCCAAATATTCCGCAAAAAATCGGGGGAGCCTCGAAAATACTTTTCCGCCGCCGCAAGCTTCTGTTTCCGCGAGATCTCACTAGAGACCCTTCTCGGCGCCATGGTGGAGGGGACTTTTAAGGTGGAGGGCTTCTTCATCATCATCATCATCTCCCCTCCAATGACTCGTGAGTAGTTCACTTCAGACCTACGGGTCCGTAGTTAGTAGCTAGATGGCTTCTTCTCTCTCTTGGATCTTCAATACAAAGTTCTCCATGATCTTCATGGAGATCTATCCGTTGTAATCTTCTTTGGCGGTGTTTTTGTCGAGATCCGATGAATTGTGAACTTGTGATCAGATTATCTATGATATATATTTGAGTCTTTGCTGATTTCTTATATGCATGATTTGATATCGTTGTAAGTCTCTCTGAGTCTTGGGTTTTGTTTGGCCAACTAGATCTATGATTCTTGCAATGGGAGAAGTGCTTGGTTTTGGGTTCTACCATGTGGTGACCTTTCCTAGTGACAGTAGGGGTAGCAAGGCAGACATCAAGTAGTTGCCATCAAGGGTAAAAAGATGGGGTTTTTATCATTGGTTTGAGATCCCTATACATCATGTCATCTTGCTTAAGGCGTTACTCTGTTCTTATGGACTTAATACACTAGATGCATGCTGGATAGCGGTCGACGTGTGGAGTAATAGTAGTAGATGCAGAAAGTATCGGTCTACTTGTTTCGGACGTGATGCCTATACAAATAATCATTGCATAGATATCGTCACGACTCTGCACAGTTCTATCAATTACTCGACAGTAATTTGTTCACCCACCGTCTACTTGCTTTCATGAGAGAAGCCACTAGTAAACACTAGGGACCCCGGGTCTATTCACATCCATCGTTTACAACTCCGCTTTTACTTTGCTTTGTTACTTTGTTGCTTTCAGTTCTCACTTGGCAAACAATCTATAAGGGATTGACAACCCCTTCATAGCGTTGGGTGCAAGCTTTTTGTGTTTGTGCAGGATCTTGAGATACTCTTCCGCCGGATTGATACCTTGGCTCTCAAACTAAGGGAAATACTTACCGTCGCTGTGCTACATCACCCTTTCCGCTTCGAGGGAACACCAACGCAAGGCTCCAAGGCCACGGGGGAAATCCTTTGCATACTTGCCTAGGAAGTCCCTTAAGGCGTAGCCGCAGCTGAAGGATTTCTGGTGCCGTCAACACAACTATTTCTGGCGCCGTTGCAAGGGATACACAGCAGCCATCAGTCTTCGTTATCCAAGAAACAAAACTTAGCATCACTATCCACCACTGAAGCGGAATACATTACCGCCAGATCATGTTGTGCGCAGTTATTATGGATGACTCAAACTCTTAATGATTAAGGTATACATCTTAAACACGTTCCTTTATTGTACGACAATGAGAGTGCCATTAAGATTTCTCATAATCCCGTGCAACGATATCAAACTAAACACGTTCAAGTTCGTCATAATTTCATTTGTGATCATGTTGCCAAAGGAGATATTAATCTCAAGCATGCTCATACTAACAAACAATTGGTTGATATCTTTACTGAGCCCCTTGATGAGAATGTGTTTTGTCACTTGAGGAGTGAGTTTAACATCACTTATGTTTCAAACTTGAGCTAGACTCACTTATATACATGCAAGGGCATGAGCTTACTTGACTATTCCATGATACCTTGATATGACTCTATATTATGTCTTGGAAATCTATGCTCCCTTGTATTGCATCTAACCTTTTGTAGGTACTTGGAAGAACTACACTCCACAAGATTTCCATCAACTCATACTTAATGCATTATTGTCATGTCCAAATATTAATAATCCTTCTTTGATGATGGAGGAAGAAGACAACAGAAACCATATCCTTGACAATCATATGTCGAACATTTTCACTCTTATCATTTGGATATATATTGCTCTCCCTTGCATGACTAACCTATGTAGGTGATAAAATAACTTAACAATCATGGATAGCTCCAAATTCAAGATGATCTTCGTCAACCTTGAGAATCCACAACAAGTTCACCTACATATCATGTCATCAACATCATTCAACTGTATGTACTCATATCCTTGAAAAGCTTTACTCCAAGTTACGAGTCAAAGTAATTCAAATAGATATGAAGACATTAAAATGCTAATGAAAAATGGTAGCCCCATTTTCAGCTTAACAATGAGTATGACGTATGATCAAGTATTCTTGCTTTGCTCCTTACGTCAATATACTCGAATATAGGTGACCCAGTCACTGCCCAACATCTAGATCTAAGAATTGAATGAAGGATTTCTATTTGGTTGCCTACTTTGATACATCCATTCAGCTCTAACCTAGATGAAAATTCTTTGAAAATATTTTTGAAAATTCCTTCCAAATCTTTTGATAATTCCTTGCAAATCTTTTTTTAAATTCCTTGCAAACCTTTTTTAGAATTCCTTGCATATCTTTGTAAAATACCTTGCAAATCTTTTTGAAGATTCCTTGCAGATCTTTTTGAAAAATCCTTTAAAATGTTTTTGAAAAATCCTTCCAATCTATTCAATTTTTATGAGGCTGTTGGTGAAATATTTCTAAATGTTTTCTTTGACAATATGTCCGAGAATGTTTTTGCCAAAATTCAGATTGCGTGTCGAACGCTTCGAAGTGGGGAAGTCGGTTTCACCGATGTAGCACATAGACTGCTCTGATCCTTTTCGGTACTACCAACATCGAGCACCCGACTATATCGATTTCATCTAGAACCCTAAATATCATTATTGGCTCCACTCATGAAATTTGCCTCAAAGTCTCCAATTTTAGTTACTTGAGTTCTTTGTCATATCTTGACTCTTTCACACCTTTCTCTTGATGGCCCTTTGTAACATCCCAAATTTTGGAATGTTAATATAATCATTAGATTGATTGTTTGTTTGTTTTGAGTGATTGAAATTTGAAAACTTTTTAAAACTTGCGAATGAGAGGGAATAAAATGACTTTCCCCTTTCGCGGTGAATTCAAAATTCATCCATGAGAGAAGATGACATGACTTCTTCAACTATAAAGAATTTGAATGGAGCTGGCATTTGAATTTCTTTCGGTTTTGATTTGCAATTCTATTTTTTCTTTTCTCCACTCAAGAAATGCCGGGAAATACATTCTGTCAAACAGAAAAGAGAGGAGGAACATGACCCTCCAACACACGGGCATTTTGAAAGTCATTTGAACCCTAAAACTTAGAGGGTCATTTGAAAATTATTTGCAAAAGAAAATAAATCTTTTAGGCAATTTTGTGAAAATAATTTTTTCTGAAGCTTTTATTCTCGCAGTGGAAAAATGTTAATCAAATTCTATATTTTCTTCTGATAATTTTGGTATATTATATGCCCATTTTTGGAATTTTTTCGACCCCTAAAACCTTCCTTTTCTTCCTGTTTTTAATTAAAAGGAAAATTTTCCTTTATTAGGAAATCGCCAGGGGGCCCGTTAGGATGGTCTGGCCCAAGTCCCTTCCCTCGCCAGATCCGAAACCGATCGGATCGGCCGCCCGATCCCGCTGTTTCCCCTCCTCTCTCTCTGCCACTCGGGTCCCACCGCCCGACCGAATCCCCCGCTCGGTCTCCTTCCTCCCCCCCCCCCCCGCGAGCTCCTTCCTTCCATGGCACGAGCTGCTGCCTCGTCGGGATCCGCTCGGATCCGCGAACCCCTTCCTTCCCCGAGCCCCCTCTCTCCCTATTTAAGGCCAGCCCCTCCACCGCACCTCCCCCCCCCCCCCCCCGTAGCTATACCCCTCGCCGCCCCTGCACCCGAGCCCCCTGCTCGCCGGAGCCGAAGCTCCAGAGGGGCCCCTCCTCGCCCTGCCTCGCCACCCTCGCCTCCCCGCCCCGTCCGACACCACCACCAAGCTCGCGGTCGCCGCCGCGCCCCATTTCTCCCCCTACACCCGAGCCCCTCCACTGCATCGCCACCCCGCGCGTCGCCGGAGTCTCGAGCCTCGGCCGAAGCTCCCCCGAGCTCCTCTGCTCACCCGGCGCCTCCCTCGCCTCGCCGACACCGCCATCCAACGCCGGAGCTCGCCGGAACCCCTTCCCCCGGCCACCACCACCTTCGGGCGAAGCACTTCTTGCCGGAGAAGAAGCAAAGCACCGGCAACCCCCACTGTGAGCTCCCTGTCCATCCTTAGCCGTCAGATCTAAATCAACGGTAGAGATTAGAACACCCGTACCCCTTGGGTCTTTTAAACAAAACCGAGCCGGTTTTCAATTAGTTAATATTAGCCGAGGGATATTTTATTAGATTTCGGCCATGTGCTAGTACTTCTCGCAGCACACACCTCCTCCTCCAATCAGTGGGCGCCACATGTACAGGTGTTTGATAGAATTCAGATTTTCCTTTTTCTGTATTAATTCAAAAACAGAGAAAGTTCCAAATTTGTTTGGCTCATAACTTTTGATCCTTAGGTCCAATGGAGTTAATTCTTTTTCTAGTAGATCACAATTTTTCTGTAGTTTTGAAAAACATATAATTTGTCTATGTTTGAATCTTTAAAATTTGAATTATATAAGATTTAGTTTAAACCTTGTTTTGCCTATTCCAGGAGTTTAAAATAGCTTTTAATTTGATTCCTTCTGCTACTAATCACTAGTGATCTTATTTATCATTGGTAAAAATGTCAGATTTGTTTGAGTATTTTAGCTCATTGTTTCTTGTGAAACAATTTCTGTTTCACCTCTTTTAGGATTACGGCTATTTCCTTTTCTATAATTGTTTTTAAACTATTTTCTTTTATATTTCAGAAATATTATGTTTTATTTCTGTTAGTTAACAGTAGGTTTGCAACAAGTTTTGATTTTACTTTTATATGTTATCATGAAGTCAATTCTAGTTCTCTAATAACTTGCAATTGGTTTCTCCACTGTTTCAAATCCCGTTTGGAAATACTTTCAAATAGTTTTGTGAAAAAAAATACTTAATTTATTCTTAGTTAAATTTATATCTTAGTTCCATGTTATTTAAGTATTTTATTTTCAGTTGGACAAAAACTATTTAGTGTTTGATGTAGTAGAAGACTCCCTAGTCTTATTTGAAGTTTCCTTCGGATTCTTATTCGCTCTCTCTTTTGTTTTGATTGCTAGAATGATTGCTAGTATGAGTGCTTATGTGAATGATATGTTTGTTATATAGATTTCATCGGAGAGTGACGAGTAGTCTATCAAGTTATTTCTCGAGAAATTCTTCTTCGTCAACATCACCAGGCAAGTCATTTGATCATGTATCACCTATGTTTTATGCATCGTAGTTCTACCATCCTATGCCCAATTTGCATGCTGACTAGGTACTTGGAAATTATGGTTACATATTGTAGTATCATGTGGTAGGCACCCAACAACCCCGTTACTTGGCCCGGGACGACAAATTTCATATTGTTATGCTTGAGTAGACGGGATTCTGGTTGAGAGTTTATCACGAGTGATGCGAGAATAATTTAATAACCAAGACCGGTTAAGTCAAGACTTTTCAAGACCTCAGGACGCAATGCAACTCTGGGTGAAGGACGGTTGATCGGCTCCTTGGAGAAACCAGTGGATGACCCGGGATGCTGGAGACGGCCATGACATCCTGCGGAAAGCTTCACCCAGGCTCAAAGAGACGGACGGATATTTTCAAGACCCAAAGCTTACCTGCACAGCCACAAGTCATTATGGGCTCTGGCTTGGTTGGACAATGCGGCGACTCTGGACAGGCGGTGCTGGCAGATGTAGAAGAACGGTAGGAATGGATGGGCACCGACAGGGATTCAGAGGGACCCGTTGAAAGACCATGTTTTGATCATCCGGTCTTCAAACACCCTGAAGTGCGAGGACATACTCGGAGGCGATCAAATCTTGTGGGGAACGTGTGCAAAACTCTGCAGAGTACTCAAACCTAATCGATTAGCCGTGTCCACGGTCATAGACAACTTGAGCCAAAGGAACTGAAGTTATCTGAAATTCTCAACACAAATAATAATATTGATGTGGGAGTTATTGACAACTCGGGTACGAGAACTGGTTGGCGGAACCATCTCGTAACAACCAACAATGTAGTAACATTTTGCTTTTAGCCCTCTCTTGATGTAGGAGAAAACTTGCTTTTCGCTAAAAAAAACTTATAGCCCCACCTGCCATATATGCATATAGTATAGATGATTACTTTTCACCCCTCTCTTATGTGACTTGCCGGCATATTCAATATGCTGACCTACACGGCTGCAACGTCTTATGTTGCAGATATTTTTCTTCGACGAGTAAGAGTACGATTCAGGGTTACGGTCTACACTCAACTTGTCGTTGGTGTTTATTGGGGCTCCACTCCCTTGACTGCTTCCGCTGAGATATTTAAGGTATATATTAGTTCTACGCTATTTACATGTGGTTGCACTTTGATATATACATTGATGTACTGTGTGTGCCAGCATACTGATCCAGGGATGGCACAGAAACACAGAGGCTTGACTCGTCTTGAGTCGGGTCGCTACACCCTTATTCTCAAGAATCCCTTACCCTTTAACCCTTCTTGGAAATTGATGCCAAAGGGGTAGAAAGATCAAAGATTAAATTCAAAGCTTCAGGGGGAGAATCAATAAGAGGTCAAAGCTAATTATTAAGGGGGAGATATCAACTCGGTTCATTATTCCAAAAGGAGAGAGAAATGAAAGATTAAGTTATTTGGATTCATGCTTTTTCATTACTACACTTACGATATCTTTTATATGCTAGACTTTTCTCACCTTACCTACTCCCAACATCTACATTCTAAGATTCATGGGGAGAGGAGAAACAAATATTCATATTTCGGGGAGAAAGTTCTAAATGCTTTTGGAGACATATCAATCTTAATAAATCTCATTTCCTATATGCCTTCAAAATCTTGGTTGATTTGAAGTTCTTTGCATCTTTATGAAATAAATATTCTTGTGTTATCTAACCTTGTTTTCTCAAATATGTTTACCTAGAAGAAATGATCCACAACTTCAAGGTAAGTGTATGCATCATATTCTTGGTCAAGATGATCTCTTGTTTCTTGCACATATTGTTTGCAGCAGTGAGTCTTGAATATGGAGACACCTCATTCTCACATGTTTGACGCTGATACGTCTCCAACGTATCTATAATTTTTGTTGGTTCCATGCTATTATCTTGTCAACTTTGGATGTTTTGTATGCCTTTTATATCTTTTTTGGGACTAACTTATTAACTCAGTGTCAAGTGCCAGTTCCTGTTTTTCCGTGTTTTTGACACTTTTCAGAGGAGAATATTAAACGGAGTCCAAACGGAATAAAACCTCCGGAAAGATTTTTTTCCGGAACAGAAGATACGCGGGGAACTTGAGAACCAAGGCAAAGGACCCCGGGGGAGCTCACAAGCCCCCTAGGCACGGCCTAGGGGGCGTGCCTAGCAGGCTTGCCGGCCCCCTGTGGCTCCTCTGCCCTACTTCTTCCGCCTATAAATCTCCGAAAAATCCAAAACCACGGGAGAGAGCCACGAAAATACTTTTCCGCCGCCGCAAGCTTCTGTCTCCGCAAGATCCCATCTGGGGCACGTTCTGGTGCCCTGTCGGAGGGGGGATTCGGACACGGAGGGCTTCTTCATCAACACCATTGCCTCTCCGATGATGCGTGAGTAGTTCACCATAGACCTTCGGGTCCATAGCTAGTATCTAGATGGCTTCTTCTCTCTCTTGGATCTTCAATACAAAGTTCTCCATGATCTTCATGGAGATCTATCCGATGTAATCTTCTTTTGCGGTGTGTTTGTCGAGGTCTGACGAATTGTGGATTTATGATCAGATTATCTATGAATCTTATTTGAGTTTCTTCTGATCTCTTATATGCATGATTTCATATCCTTGTAATTCTCTTCGAGTTGTGGGTTTTGTTTGGCCAACTTGATCTATGATTCTTGCAATGGGAGAAGTGCTTGGTTTTGGGTTCATACCGTGCGGTGACCTCACCCAGTGGCAGAAGGGGTAGCGAGGCACGCATCGTGTTGTTGCCATCAAGGGTAAAAAGATGGGGTTTATATCTATTGCATGAATTTATCCCTCTACATCATGTCATCTTCCTTAAGGTGTTCTCTGTTTGTCATGAACTCAATACACTAGATGCATGCTGGATAGTGGTCGATGTATGGAGTAATAGTAGTAGATGTAGAAAGTACCGGTCTACTTATCTCAGATGTGATACCTATATGTATGATCATTGCCTTAGATATCGTCACACTTTGCGTGGTTCTATCAATTGCTCGATAGTAATTCGTTCACCCACCGTAATATTTGCTATCATGAGAGAAGGCTCTAGTGAACACTATGGCCCCCGGGTCTATTTCACATTTTATTTTTAGCTCCACACTTTTACTTTGTTGCACTTTCCGCGTTCAGATCTCACCTTGCAATCAATCGTGAAGGGATTGACAACCCCTTTGTAGCGTTGGGTGCAAGTTTGCTGTTTTTGCGCAGGTACTTTAGGAACTTGGCTTGATACTCCTATTGGATTGATACCTTGGTTCTCAGACTAATGGAAATACTTACTGCTATTGTGCTACATCACCCTTTCCTCTTCAAGGGAAAAACCAACGCAAGCTCAAGAGGTAGCAAGAAGAATTTCTGGCGTCATTGCCGGGGAGGATCAAGTCAAGAATAGTCTCGTGTCAACGTGCCAATTTCTGGCGTCGTTGCCGGGGAGCATCAAGTGAAGCTTATCCAAGTAACCGTCGCAAACTCATCTCTTGCATTTACTTTTTTTTGCCTCTCGTTTTCCTCTCCCCCACTTCTGAAAAACAAAAAATTACAAAAATATTTGCCTTTTTTTGGTTTGCCCTTTTCTTTTGCTTGCTCTCTGTTCGCTTGTGTGCTTGTCTGTTTGCTGAAGTCACCATGACTGAAAACACCAAACTTTGTGACTTCTCGAATACTGATAATAATGATTTTATTAGTACTCCGATTGCTCCCGCCACTAGTGTGGAATCATATGAAATCAATGCTGCTTTGCTGAATCTTGTTATGAAAGAGCAATTCTCCGGCCTTCCTAGTGAAGATGTCGCATCCCATCTTAATACCTTCATTGAGTTATGCGATATGCAAAAGAAGAAAGATGTGGATAATGATGTGATTAAATTGAATCTATTTCTGTTCTCATTGCGAGATCGAGCAAAAACTTGGTTTTCATCTTTGCCCAAAAATAGTATTGATTCTTGGAACAAGTGCAAAGATGCTTATATATCCAAGTATTTTCCACCGGCTAAGATTATCTCTCTTCGTAATGATAACATGAATTTAAAGCAACTAGATCATGAACATGTTGCACAATCTTTGGAGAGAATGAAATTGATGATTAGAAATTGTCCCGCTCATGGCTTGAGTCTTTGGATGATTATACAAATCTTCTATGCTGGTTTGAATTTTGCTTCTAGAAATATATTGGACTCCGCCTCCGGTGGAACTTTCATGTAAATCACATTAGGAAAAGACACAAAACTCCTTGACAATATCATGACAAACTATTCTCAGTGGCACACTGAAAGGTCACCTACTAGTAAAAAAGTACATGCTATAGAAGAAATTAACTCGTTGAGTGCTAAGATGGATGAGTTAATGAAATTGTTTGCTAGTAAAGGTGCTCCTTTAGATCCAAATGATATGCCCTTGTCTTCCTTGATTGAGAGTAGCAATGAAAGCTTGGATGTTAATTTTGTTGGTAGGAATAATTTTGGCAACAACAATGCTTTTAGAGGAAACTATATTCCTAGGCCTTTTCCTAGTAATCCCTCTAATAACTTTGACAACTCCTACAACAATGCTCATGGAAATTACAACAAATTGCCCTCTGATCTAGAGAGTAATATTAAAGAGTTTATCAACTCGCAAAAGGTTTTCAATGCGTCCATAGAAGAAAAACTACTCAAAATTGATGATTTGGCTAGGAGCGTTGATAGAATGTCTCTTGACATTGATGCTTTGAAAGTTAGATGTGCTCCTCCCAAGATCAATATGGATGAAACTTTAAAAGCTATGCGTGTTTCCATGAATGAGAGTAAAGAAAGAACCGCCTAAATTCGTGCTAGACATGAATGGCTCAAAAAGGCGTGTTCTCGTGATGAGAATCACGAAGATCTTAAAGTGCTTGGTGTGACTCCCATTGAATCCTTGTTTTCTAGTGTCAAACCTAATGATGATGGGGCTGTATGTGAATCCACTTTGGTTGAAAAACTCCCCAATGATTCGGAGTCCATCTATCTTGATGCTAAAAGCATTGAAAGTGGAGTAGAGGATATCAAAACTTTGAGTATTAATGAAACTACTACTTTGGATTTCAAGGAATTCAATTATGATAGTTGCTATTTGATTGAATGTACTTCCTTGATGCAATCCATGCTAAACTCTCCACAAGCTTATAGCCAAAACAAGGCCTTTACTGATCATATCGTCGAAATCTCTTGAAGAGAAACTTGAATTGGAAGTTTCTACTCCTAGAAAACTTCATGATCAGTGGGAACCTAATATCAAAATAAAAATAAAAAACTATGAATGACATGCTTTGTGTGATTAGGGTGCTAGCGTTTTCGCGATTCCAAAGTCTTTATGTGATGTTCTAGGCTTCAATGAGATTGATGAGTGCTCTCTTAATTTGCATCTTGCGGATTCTACTGTTAAGAAACCCATGGGAAGGATCAATGATGTTCTTATTATTGCAAATAGGAACTATGTACCCGTGGATTTCATTGTGCTTGATATTGATTGCAATCCGACATGTCCCATCATTCTTGGTAGACCTTTCCTAAGGACTATTGGTGATGTCATCGATATGAAGGAAGGGAATATTAGATTTCAATTTCCATTAAAGAAGGGCATGGAACATTTTACTAGAAAGAAAATAAGATTGCCTTATGAATCCATGATGAGGGCTACTTATGGTTTGAGCACCAAAAACGACGATACGTGATTCTAACGCCTTATGCCTAGCTAAGGGTGTTAAACAATAGCACTTGTTGGGAGGAAACCAATGAATTTATCTTTGATTTTTTTCTTTCTATTTTGTTGCGTCCACACCATCATAATTCTGTTATGATTGTGTTTTTTGTGTTTCTTTTTGTGTTTGATCCAAGTAAAACCTTTATGACTAGTTTTGGTGATGGTTGTTTGATCATGCTGGAAAAAGACAGAAACTTTACGCTCACGAAATTATTTTTTATTTTTATTCAGAAAGTGTTTTTGAGTTGATTATTTTTTCTGCTGGTTTATATGCCAATTCCCCAAATTGTCGTAATTGTTCAGAATTTTTGAGATACCAGAAGTATATGAACTATACAGATTGCTACAGACTGGTCTCTTTTTGACAGATTCGGTTTTTGTTGTGTTGATTTCTTATTTTGATGAAACCATGGATAGTATCGGGGGGTACTTGTAATGACCTAGAGTGTTACTTGCCATATTTGGAACATTCATGTATTGTGGGTCCAACTTGTCATTGCCATATGAGATATATGAATGGGTTATTTCATGTGATGTTACTTTGTCTCCCCTTTGCATTCATGCATTCATTCCATTCATGCATTCTTGTGTTTGTTGTTGTTGTAGTTCCATGGATGTGATATGTGATGATGATATGTGATGTGATGAAGTGGTGCATCTGAAAGTGGGGTGCGGCCATGTTAGTTTGCAACTAGGTTTAAAAAAACCCTTCTCTATTAGTCTCAAGCTCAAGTTTGACTTACTCCAACCTTGGTTCAAATGTGTAGATCTTTTAGAGTGTTTTGTGGTGGATGTGGTGCTAGGTTTATTGTGATTTTAGACTTTGTTTAAGTGGGGTAAATATTCACAAAACAGGTTATTCAAATTCTGTTTTGTAAATATTTAAATGCTCAAAAAATTCCCTTTTCTTTTTTTCAAATAGCTCATAATTCCCTTATGTCAGGGGTATTTTTGTTTTGAATTTTGGATCAACAGTTTTGCTTGTGTGTATTGTGTGTCTCTGCTTTATTTTGAATAGGAATTCCAGGTTTTCCCTATTCTGCTATGTGGCGCCAATGACTGGGCTTTCTCTTTGTCGCCGGCCCATCTGGCTTTTCCTTCGCAGCCAGCCCAGAGAGCGATCGTCTCCTTCCTCCTTTCCAACGAGGTGTCCGGGCCCGCACGTCAGCCTCCCAGTTCCCGTTCCCCTTTCCATCATAGCAGCTCGCTCGACGCACATGGGCTCCGGCCGCGCGCCCTTTCGCCTCCTCCTCCTTCTATAAAGTCCCCTCGGCGTCTGGGCCTCTAGGGTTCCTGCCTAGCCGCCGCCACTTCTTTCCCCATCGTCCTCCCCCTTGCCAATCGATCCAGGGGCGGTACAAGCTCCTCCTCCGCCATGGCAGACCCCTGTTGAAGGTCCTCGCCGTTGATGTTGCTCGTCTTCTTCCTCTTCGATTGGTCCAGAAGCGTGTGCAGTACCAGGAGGCTCCGTTCCCGCAGCTAGGAGGTGCAGATCGAGTCTGCTTCCACGACGTCAACGACGTCCCCTTCTTTCTCCTCTGCTCCGACGCTTCTTCTGCAGGATCTTCCTCCTCGACGTCCTCTTCTTCTTCTCCATCGAGCGCCACCTCTTCGAGTAGTGGGTGAGAATATGATCCCCCCTTCATTTTCCCTGTTAGTAGGTTCGAGCGTAGCGCGTAGCATCGCTGCCATGTGTCTCTCTGTCGCCGGCGCCGCCGCATGCTCGTGGAGCAGCAGGTGTAGAGCATCTTGCGCTGTGTTTAGTAGTGAAATGGAGCCGTGGGAGGTCCTTCTCCCTTCCAGCAATGGGATGTTGGCCAATTCGTAGTATAGCACCGACGGTGAGCCTCCCCTGTTCCGGCCACCGTCGGGCAGTAGTAGATCCAGAGGGGGTTGCTCAAAAGAGCACAGCCCCCCTCTGTGTTAACATCCGAACACGTAGCAGAGTGGTAGGTGGTGTTTGGCGCAGCTGGTGGTCGTGGGTTCGAACCCCGCAGCGCCCCCTTTTTGTTGATTTTGTTGCGGGCACAGTAGCAGCAGAGAGAGGTTTAACCTATTATTTGCCTCTGTTTTGTCGAGCCAGAGTAGCTAGCCTAGTGGTTGTATGTGTGTGTGTGTTGAGCAGCAGGTCAGGGCTTCGACTCCAGGAACCCCTTTTTTCTTTTCATTTTCTTTTCTGTTTTTCTCTTTTGTTGCCATAGGCATCACTTGAGCATGGTAGTTGATATTTTCCCTTGTGTTATATTCATCTCTTTCCTGCATAAGCATGTGTGCATGTATATATGTGGTAGTGTGTGTATGTGGTTGTGTGAGTGCATGTGTAGGGGATGCCTTGAGCTTATGTAGTGTGTGTGGTGTGTGCTTATGTAGGTGTAGGTATGCATGGTGTGTGTGTGAGTATGTGTGTGTATGCATGTGTATGTGTGTGTGTTCCCCCACACACTTGTGCAAGTGAACACGCCCATGTGTGTGTGAATGTGTTTTGTGGTTAAAGCTTGTGAGTGTGATCTCATAAGCATGTGTGAGTGTGTATGATGATGTGCTATGGCACACATACATGAGTTTTAAACCCTCATGTCACCATTGGAGTTGTGGTTGTGCAAGTGCATGTGTAGGTGATGAACTTGTGAGAAACACATGTGATATGGCACTAGTTGTGGCTATGTGATTCCATGTAGTTTTTCCTTTCAACTTTGTGCCTAGTTGTTCTATGCAAGTACCTAGGTATTATATACTCCCTCCATTCCAAAATATAAGACCTTTTAGGTATTTTACTAGAAGACTACATACGGAGCAAAATGAGTGAATCTATACTCTAAAATATGTCTATGTACATCCGTATGTAGTTTATAGTACAATCTCTAAAAGGTCTTATATTTAGAAACGGAGGCAGTATGTTTTTGGGGTAGAATCATCCCAGGAATCCAATGGTGGAATCAGATTTCCCTTTGGAACACTTTCTGGGAATGTCATTTTTCTGTTTTGATCTATGTTTAGAGCTTAGTTCCATGTGATGTGATGAGCCTAAGAGGATGATTCCTTGATGTGGCAGTAGAGGTTGAGCCCCTCTACTGCATGGTGGTTTTGTTTTATGCTTAGGAGTTTGTATGTGCAAGTTGTGCTTTGTCAAAGTAGGCATGTGGCTGAAATTGTCAGTTAGTGAAAATCTGAGATTTTCACTAAGTCTGAGAAACTGCTGATATTTTCTTTCCTTGTAGTTGTGATTGCAAAAGTTCATGTGTTGGGAATCGGCCCTTGCAATCAACTAGAGAGTTGTAGATTTTGTGTTTGTCTAGCTCTCTGTCAATTTGCATTCCATTTCACTTCATGTAGATATTGTTTTGGGTGCTGTCAAAATGCTTCAGAGCATAAACAGCTGGTGAGAATCTGAGATTTTCACTAAGTCCCTGAGAACTGATATTTTTGGCCAAGTTAGCAGATGTAGATATTTCTATGTGTAACTCCTTTGTATTATCTTTTCGCTCATCCTTGTAGAGGTTTTGAATAGCTTTTGCCACATATCCTGTTTGGCACATTTGAGTGGCTGTAGGTGCCTTGTATGTTGCTCTCAAACCGCTAGCATAGACCACCACATCAATATCTCTGCTCTACGTAAGTTAGCCACCATAAAAGCTTAGGGTGTTGCAACCTAAACACTGAACCTTCCTCACCTAATAACTTGACTAGTTTCGGTACCGAGGTCATAGATTGCTGAGTCCCTGTGGCTCACAAATTACTTCAACACCCCAACAGCTACAGGTACGCCCGACACAGGTGATCCAGATGGCACGCAGCTGGCGTGGCAGTACGATGAGGACAAGGATCACATGTACGTGAACTATCGAGAAGACTGAGGCGTGGTCATGATCGTGGGCAAGCATGCAGGGTAGCATAGCCTTTTCTTATGTTATGTAGTCCATAGCAGAACTACCTTGTCTGAATAAATGTGTGGATGTAAACTCTGATATTATCTATGGAGATGGCAAACGATTCCCTATTTGTCATTCTTATATTATGTATGTGCTATGTTTATCTTGCTTGCGAAACGCTTAGATGCGCTTCTTTCCATTTTGGGCCTCGTTCCCTAAATCGGAAAGAATCGCATCTTAGTCGTTACAAGTTGGTAATCAGAGCCTTACGACCATAGGAGCCTTTGTGTGATCGTACTCGGCCGAGTCGAGTCTAGTAAAATGTTTTGAGTCTTAGTTATATCGGAGAGTAGGTTTCTTTTTCTCCTCTTCCATGCTCTGGTGAGGTTCTCGACTTAGGAAATCTTAATTCTACTCCTCTTCTCGCTCAAAAAAAATTAGGATCACGCGGGTATTTTGAAATCTATATGATATCGATGTGACGGAGTTCTGTCTTGGTGCCTCATGTCTACCTTGATTTCTTCCGGGGAGTTGAGCTCCAGGGGATTCTTGTGCACATCGCCATCATTCAGATTTCTGAGTATCTCAGAACGAAGGATGTTCGTAATTGCTTCAATACTAGTAGTGGCGAGATAACCCCGATGTCCCTAGTACTGGTGCAGATTGTTCGGGAGTACTGCCATACTTTGTATCGTTGTGATCACGAGGATCTGTGTTAGATGAAGGTCCGAGATTCTGGTTATGTGTTGACGGATGTGATACATTGGACGGGTTAGTATAGGAGTTGTGTGAATGTTACTCCTTGTATCCGTGTACCAGATTGCATGACCAGATATTTCGGGAAATCATAGGTGGGATATCAAGTAGTGACTTATATGACAATCTTCCTACAGATGCATGATGTGAGGTTGGGATTCGACATTCAGTGGGTACGTTTTTTCACGGTCGTCTTACAGCGGTTCTCGTTGTGTCTTAAAGAGTCCTTCTAGCTTGCTACGACTCGGGGATACTTCGTAAGTCGTGTGCACTACCTTGCACAGGATGGCTACTGTAAATTCGAGCCCGTGCGATCTTATCCACGAAGATATCGGATGAAATCTCGATCATACGTTTGTTCCGAGCAGTTCTAGATCATACTTGTTTCCAAGTGGTTTTAATCAGAATTTTGTCGACAGTCACTTTGAGGAAGCATTCTTACTATTTTGTTCAAGTGCAATTGCTAATATTCCTGTTCAGGTATTCCTGCCTTTTTGATTCAGCTATACCTTCAATTTATTATGTGGGCTAATGTGTTGTCCATCTTCAGGATGGCTCCACCAACTCGTCAGAATCCAAGTTGTGAGGGTGCTGACATGCCGCCACCACCTCCTCTTCCAAAGAATCCTCCGCCGCCGCCGCCTCCTCCTGTAGAGGCTTGGAAAGCGGTGATGGCTGCTACAAATGCAAACAGCAGACGCTGATACAGTTGTTGCAAGAGAGGACTAATCAGTAGCAAGGCAACTTCAGTCATGGTGGCAAGCAGTTTGCTAATCTGAGTCAGTTCCTGTCAAATCAGCCGAAGACCTTCACGTCGTGTGACCAGCCGTTTGATGCTGAGGATTGGATCCGCGACATGAACAAGCACTTTGAGTGTAGCAATGTTCGTCCAGAGGATTTCGTCAAGTTTGCAACATTCCAGCTGAAGGGGCAAGCATCTATCTGGTGGCAGCAGTTGAAGGATTCCAGGGGTGCCAGAGTGATCTCTTGGGATGAGTTCTGCAGAGACTTCAGGTCCATTACATCCCGTCTAGCTTTGTGGAGGAGATGCGTGAGAAGTTCAGGCGCTTGAAGCAAGGTGGTAACTCCATGTACAAGTACAACGTCGAGTTCCATGAGCTAGCCTAATATGCCTTGCAGGATATTCCGGATCAAAAGAGCAAGATTTATCAGTTCAGAGGTGGTTTGAAAGAAGATTTGCAGCTAGCTCTCGCTTTGCACGATCCTGAGGAGTTCGATAAGTTCTACAACTTGGCTCTCAGGGCTGAGGCAGCTTTGCTCAGGGTGGAGAATTCTAAGAAGCGCTTCAGAGATTCCAGCTCGTCTTTCTCAACTCAGGTTGTTCAGAAGCAACAAAAGTATTGGGTGTCTCCTCTTCCTCGGCACACGCAGCAGTTCAAGCATTCAAGTGGCCGTGGTTCTTCCCACCTACCCAAACCAGCTTTCCAGCAGAGATTCCAGCAGCAGAAGCAAGGGCCTCCTCAGACACAGTACCGTCAGCCGGCAGATGTTACTTGTCACAAGTGTGGGCAGAAGGGTCACTATGCCAACAAGTGCACTTCTCAGCTCCGCCTTCCGCCTCCTCCTCCAGGCAAACCTAACCGCAATGTTATCATCAAGTTCAACCCCAGGTCTGCTCGAGTCAACATGGTGAATGCGGCTGAAGCAGAAAACTTGTCAGATGTGATTATGGGTAACCTCCTCGTTAATGATATTCCTGCTAAAGTGTTATTTGATTCTGGTGCATCTCATTGCTTCATGTCCCGTCCATTCTTTGCAAATCATGAGTTTATTTGTCAAGATTTTCTTAAGCCAATCTCAGTAGTTTCTCCTGGGAGATTGATGAATTCCAATTGTTTGGTTCCGGATGTCACTGTCAAGATGGGTAGTTATTCTTTTCTAGCGTCTCCTATTGTCTTGGGCAATTCCGACATTGATTTGATCCTTGGTATGGACTGGTTGGCCATGAACAAGGCATCGATTGATTGTGAAGCTAAAGAAGTGAAGCTAACTCATTCTTTGGAGGACGTGATTATCTTCGCGGAGCGCGATGACACAATCCGTCTATTTTCCTTAAATGAGAAGGGTGAGATTAATCCAATTTTGCAAGTCCGAGTGGTCTGCGAATATGAAGATGTGTTTCTAGAGGAACTGCCAGGAATGCCTCTGCACTGAGAAGTTGAATTTGTTATTGAGCTTGAACCATGTACTAAGCCTGTGTGCAAACGGCCGTACAAATTGGGTCCAGAAGAGCTGAAGGAACTTAAGAGGCAACTCGATGAGCAGGGGCGTTTGGGTCTGATCACACCAAGCTCGTCTCCTTGGGGATGTGGAGTGTTGTTTGTCAAGAAGAAGGATGGCACGGACCGATTGTGTGTCGATTACCGTCCATTGAACAAGAAGACAATCAGAAACAAGTATCCACTTCCTAACATAAATGAGTTGTTCGAGCAGTTGAAAGGGGCTAAGGTCTTCTCCAAGCTCGATCTCAGGATGGGCTATCATCAAATTCGCATTCGCGAAGAGGATATTCCAAAGACTGCTTTCAGGACAAGTTTTCGCTCGTATGAGTATACGGTCATGTCTTTTGGTCTGGCAAATGCTCCACCGACATTTTGCCGAATGATGAACTACATATTCTCTCCGTTCAAGAATGAATTCGTCTTGCTATATCTCGATGATATTCTGGTCTTTTCGGAGACTGAGGAAGAGCATGAAGAACATCTCAGACTGGTGCTTGATAAGCTGAGAGAGCATAAATTCTATGCCAAGTTTTCCAAATGTGAGTTCTGATTGAAAGAAGTTGTCTATCTTGGGCACGTCATCTGTGCCGAGGGCATCAAAGTTGATCCGTCGAAGGTGCAGGCCATTCTAGAGTGGGAGCCTCCGCAAAATTTGAAGCAGCTTCGAAGCTTTCTCGGGCTTGCAAGCTATTGTAGAAGGTTCGTTGAGAACTTCTCCAAGATTGCTAAGCCTCTCTCAAGTCTTCTTCAGAAAGGTATGAAGTATGCCTGGTCTCGAGAGTGTCAGTTGGCCTTCGACACACTCAAAGAGAATCTCACCTCTACTCCAGTCTTGGTTCCTCCTGATGACTCCAAACCTTACCAAGTGTTCTGCGACGCCTCTCTTCAAGGTCTTGGTACAGTTCTGATGCAAGAGAAGAAAGTGGTTGCTTATACCTCGAGGCAGTTGAAGCCAAGTGAGAAGAATTATCTTGTGCATGATATTGAGATGGCAGCAGTGGTACATGCTCTGATGACTTGGAGACACCTCTTGTTGGAATGAAAGGTTGAGTGTTCATCGATCACAAGAGTCTCAAGTACATCTTCACCCAGCCTAACCTAAATCTTCGGCAAACTCGTTGGGTGGAAATGCTCCAAGATTTTAATCTGAGCGTTGAGTACACTCCAGGCAAAGCTAATGTCGTGGCAGATGCTTTGAGCAGGAAGGCTTACTACAACAGTCTCATTCTGAAGCCTCTCCAGCCTGACCTTTGTGAATCTTTCAGAAAGCTCAACCTTCAGTTAGTACCTCAGGGATTTCTTGCAAATCTTCAGATCTCTCCTACCTTGGAAGATCAGGTCTGAGCAGCACAACTTCTTGATGCAATGGTGAAGAAAGTTAAGATTGGCTTGGCAAAGGGAGTTCCCAAATATAAGTGCTTCAGTGTTGATGCCAGAGACACATTATTCTTTGAGGATCATCTTGTCGTTCCAAAAGGTGATCTCAGAAAGGTAATCATGGAAGAAGCTCATAACTCTTTGCTCTCAATACATCCGGGAAGCTCCAAGATGTATCAGGACTTGAAATAGACCTTCTGGTGGACTCGCATGAAGCGTGAGATTGCCTGGTTCGTAAATGAATGTGATGTATGTCGAAGGGTGAAAGCAGAGCATCAACGTCCAGCAGGTCTTCTGCATCCATTGCCCATTCCCGAGTGGAAGTTCGACCATATTGAGATGGATTTCGTCACCGGGTTTCCGAAGTCCAAGAAGGGTAAGGATGCCATCTTCGTCGTCATCGACAAGTTGAGTAAAGTGTCTCATTTTCTTCCAATCAAGGAATCCATCTCAGCAGCCCAGCTTGCAGAACTGTACACTTCCAGGATAGTGTCTTTGCACGGCGTGCCTATGTTGATTTCTTCGGATTGCGGAAGTATCTTCACTTCCAAGTTCTGGGATTCTTTTCAGTCTGCGATGGGTACAAAGATACGATTCAGCACAACTTTTCATCCTCAAACTAGTGGTCAAGTGGAGAGAGTCAATCAGGTCCTTGAGGATATGTTGAGAGCCTGTGTTATCTCTTTTGGCATGAATTGGGAAGACTACCTGCCTTTCGCTGAGTTCTCGTATAACAACAGTTATCAAGATAGTTCAGGCAAAGCTCCGTTTGAGATTCTCTATGGCACGAAGTGTCGTACCCCGCTCAACTGGTCCGAGACCGGCGAGCGTCAGATTCTTGGGAATGACTTGATCGAAGAAGCTGAAGAGATGTGTCGGGTCATTCGGGGTAATCTCGAAGCAGCGCAGTCCCGTCAGAAGAGCTATTATGATAGCAAGCATCGTGACATGTCTTATGAGCTCGATGACTTCGTCTATCTCAAAGTGTCTCCTATGAAGGGCACACAATGTTTTGGCATCAAAGGCAAGCTTGCGCCTCGTTTCATTGGTCCTTTCAGAGTTGTTGGCAAGAGAGGCGACCTTGCGTATCAACTTGAGCTCCCTTCCAATTTTGCAAATGTGCATGACGTGTTCCATGTCTCTCAGCTCCGGAGATGCTTCAAGACTCCCGAGCGCACAGTTGACCTTCAAGACATCGACCATCAACCCGACCTATCCTATCGTGAGCATCTAGTTGCGGTTCTCGAGGCGAATGAGCGCAAGACCCGCAAAAAATCAATCAAATTTCTCAAGGTGCAGTGGTCACACCATTCTGATAAAGAGGCCACTTGGGAACGCGAGGATCACCTCCGTTCCGAATTCCCAGAGTTCTTTCAATCCTAGATCTTGGGATGAGATCTTTTTGTAGTGTAGGAGAGTTTGTAATGCCCCAGAGTGTTACTTGCCATATTTGGAACCTTCATGTATTGTGGGTCCATCTTGTCATTGCCATATGAGATATATGCATGACGTGTTTCATGTGATGTTACTTTGTCTCCCCTTTGCATTCATGCATTCATTCCATTCATGCATTCTTGTGTTTGTTGTTGTTGTAGTTCCATGGATGTGATATGTGATGATGATATGTGATGTGATGAAGTGGTGCATCTGAAAGTGGGGTGCGGCCATGTTAGTTTGCAACTAGGTTTAAAAAAACCCTTCTCTATTAGTCTCAAGCTCAAGTTTGACTTACTCCAACCTTGGTTCAAATGTGTAGATCTTTTAGAGTGTTTTGTGGTGGATGTGGTGCTAGGTTTATTGTGATTTTAAACTTTGTTTAAGTGGGGTAAATATTCACAAAACAGGTTATTCAAATTCTGTTTTGTAAATATTTAAATGCTCAAAAAATTCCCTTTTCTTTTTTTCAAATAGCTCATAATTCCCTTATGTCAGGGGTATTTTTGTTTTGAATTTTGGATCAACAGTTTTGCTTGTGTGTATTGTGTGTCTCTGCTTTATTTTGAATAGGAATTCCAGGTTTTCCCTATTCTGCTATGTGGCGCCAATGACTGGGCTTTCTCTCTGTCGCTGGCCCATCTGGCTTTTCCTTCGCAGCCAGCCCAGAGAGCGATCGTCTCCTTCCTCCTTTCCAGCGAGGCGTCCGGGCCCGCGCGTCAGCCTCCCAGTTCTCGTTCCCCTTTCCACCGTAGCACCTCGCTCGACGCACATGGGCGCCGGCCGCGCGTCCCTCGCCTCCTCCTCCTCCTATAAAGCCCCCTCGGCGTCCGGGCCTCTAGGGTTCCTCCCAAGCCGCCGCCACTTCTTTCCCCCATTGTCCTCCCCCCCTCGCCAATCAATCCAGGGGCGGCCTGAGCTCCTCCTCCGCCATGGCCGACCCCTGTTGAAGGTACTCGCCATCGATGTTGCTCGTCTTCTTCCTCTTTGATCAGTCCGGAAGTGTGCGCACTACCAAGAGGCTCCGTTCCCGCAGCTAGGAGGTTCATATCGAGTCTGCTTCCACGACGTCGACGTCGTCCCCTTCTTCCTCCTCTGCTCTGACGCTTCTTCCGCAGGATCTTCCTCCTCGATGTCCTCTTCTTCTTCTCCATCGAGCGCCACCTCTTCGAGTAGTGGGTGAGCATCTGATCCCCCCTTCGTTTTCCCTGTGAGTAGGTTTGAGCGTAGCGCGTAGCATCGTCGCCGTGCGTTACTCTGTCGCCGGCGTCGCCGCGTGCTCGTGGAGCAGCAGGTGTAGAGCATCTCGCGCTGTGTTTAGTAGTGAAATGGAGCCGTGGGAGGTCCTTCTCCCTTCCAGCAATGGGCCGTTGGACAATTCGTAGCATAGCGCCGGCGGTGAGCCTCCCCTGTTTCGGCCACTGTCGGGCAGTAGTAGATCCAGAGGGGGTTGCTCAAAAGAGCACAGCCCCCCTCTCTGTTAACATCCGAACGCGTAGCAGAGTGGTAGGTGGTGTTTGGCGCAGCTGGTGGTCGTGGGTTCGAACCCCGCAGCGCCCCCTTTTCATTGATTTTGTTGCGGGCACAGTAGCAGCAGAGAGAGGCTTAACCTGTTATTTGCCTTTGTTTTGTAGAGCCAGAGTAGCTAGCCTAGTGGTTGTATGTGTGTGTGTTGAGCAGCAGGTCAGGGCTTCCCTCGAGGAACCCCTTTTTCTTTTTCTTTTCATTTTATTTTCTGTTTTTCTCTTTTGTTGCCCTAGGCATCACTTGAGCATGGTAGTTGATATTTTCCCTTGTGTTATATTCACCTCTTTCCTGCGTAAGCATGTGTGCATGTATATATGTGGTAGTGTGTGTATGTGGTTGTGTGAGTGCATGTGTAGGGGATGCCTTGTGCTTATGTAGTGTGTGTGGTGTGTGCTTATGTAGGTGTAGGTATGCATGGTGTGTGTGTGAGTATGTGTGTGTGTGCATGTGTATGTGTGTGTTCCCCCACACACTTGTGCAAGTGAACACACTCATGTGTGTGTGAATGTGTTTTGTGGGTAAAGCTTGTGAGTGTGATCTCATAAGCATGTGTGAGTGTGTATGGTGATGTGCTATGGCACACATACATGAGGTCTAAACCCTCGTGTCACCATTGGAGTTGTGGTTGTGCAAGTGCATGTGTAAGTGATGAACTTGTGAGAAACACATGTGATATGGCACTAGTTGTGGCTATGTGATTCCATGTAGTTTTTCCTTTCAACTTTGTGCCTAGTTGTTCTATGCAAGTACCTAGGTATTATATATGTTTTTGGGGTAGAATCATCCCAGGAATCCAATGGTGGAATCAGATTTCCCTTTGGAACACTTTCTGGGAATGTCATTTTTCTGTTTTGATCTATGTTTAGAGCTTGGTTTCATGTGATGTGATGAGGCTAAGAGGATGATTCCTTGATATGGCAGTAGAGGGTGAGCCCCTCTACAGCATGGTGGTTTTGTTTTCTGCTTAGGAGTTTGTATGTGCAAGTTGTGCTTTGTCAAAGTAGGCATGTGGCTGAAATTGTCAGTTAGTGAAAATCTGAGATTTTCAGTAAGTCTGAGAAACTGCTGATATTTTCTTCCCTTGTAGTTGTTATTTTAAAAGTTCATGTGTTGGGAATCAGCCCTTGCAATCAACTAGAGAATTGTAGCTTTTGTGTTTGTCTAGCTCTCTGTCAATTTGCATTCCATTTCACTTCATGTAGATATTGTTTTGGGTGCTGTCAAAATGCTTCAGAGCATAAACAGCTGGTGAGAATCTGAGATTTTCACTAAGTCCCTGAGAACTGATATTTTTGGCAAAGTTAGAGTTGTAGATCTTTCTGTGTGTAACTCCTTTGTATTATCTTTTTGCTTATGCTTGTAGAGCTTTTGAATAGCTTTTGCCACATATCATGTTTGGCACATTTGAGTGGCTGTAGGTGCCTTGTATGTTGCTCTCAAACTGCTATGTTGTTGTATATGACAGAATACATAGTTTTGTTGTTTTGAAGCTTGTGAGTGCATAGTTGGTGGTGTGGTGAGTTTATTTGCACCACCCCATCTATACTTGTTTGTTTGGTCATGTGGCAACCTGGGAATACCAGAAGTATGCCATTGGAGTGTGCTTGTGGTAGATTTGATGCGTAGAACTCCGTATCTTGTTTCGTAGTTTCCGGTTGATCCGTAGCTCCGTTCTCAATGTTCTTTGTATGTTTTTGCATCATTTTCGCGTGATGCACCTGTTCATGTCATCTTCCTGCATGTCAAGATAGCTTAGAGTGAAGTTCTGTCCAGAAGTTGTCTTTTCTTCTCATGCATATGTAAGTGACTGGAATACAGATGCATGCTTCATTTTCATCTCATACATCATGTGTTTGTTGCATCATGTCGTGTTGTTGTTCATTAGATGTTGTTTTATATTGGGTAGCACCGGGATCGGAGAGCGAGTATGTGGATTCGGGAGAGTACGTGCAGGACAAACAAGAGCAGTTCCAAGATGAAGACATCACAGGCAAGATGACCATGACCTTGATACCGTCTCTAGCTTTGTTATGCCTAGATTCACGTTTCCTTCGTCATATGCTCGCTGCCTACCACTGAAATAATTGCCTCCTGATATTGCCATGAAACCCAAACACTTTCCCCTCCTAACTAATATTGAATGGCTAAGTAGGCTTGCTCAGCTTCTAATGTTAGCATTGCTAGTTGCAGGTGCAATTGTATCATGTGATAACATGAGTTTTGATATCATTATGTTTAAATCTGTTATTTAATTAATGCACCTATATACTTGGTACTAACGGGAGGCCTAGCCTTTTGCGGGGTGTTTTGTTCTGTTATTGCCGCCATAGTTTCCGGCTACCGGTGTTTGATTCCATAACTGATTGCTCCTAACACGTTTGGGGTTGTTATGGGGACCCCCTTGATAAATCGTGTAGTGTTAAGACTTGTCCGGCACGACCCAACATTGGTTTTAATCTGCTAATCACTTAATAATAATCTGCATAGGGAATAGCTACCCCGAGGAAATAATCAACAACCCGGGCCAGTGCTCCTCATGAGTGTTGGTCCAAACTAGAGTCGTGTGCGGGGCCAACCCGGGGCAACTCGGGAGATGTCTATCAGGCCATTGTACGCTGTGCTCATCCGTCATGTCCGAAGACTGAAATACGCGGCTCTTATCGGGGTCGTCGACACGACGGGAGGTCCTGCTAGTCTTGTCTTACCTTAGCGATATATCTTGCGTATAGGAATCCCGGTGAAGCTTTGGTTCTCCCTAGAGTTGAGGTTTTCCTCTAAGGAATCCGACGAGATCACGAGATTCGTGATAGAGGATTACTTCGCGGCCCGTGACCGTTTGTGATGGACTAGTTGGAGCATCCCTGCAGGGTTTAATCTTTCAGAAAGCCGTGCCCGCGGTTATGTGGCAACATGGATTATTTGTTAACATCCGGTTATAGATAACTTGAACTTAATCTAATAAAATTGCCAACCGTGTGCGTAACCATGATTGTCCCCTTCGAAGACCTCTCTTCGATCGGGAACACGGTGGGGTTATGTTTGACGTAAGTAGGTGTTCAGGATCACTTAGTGATAATCTAGTCTTCGACCGCCAGCGTAGACCACCACATCAATATCTCTGCTCTACGTAAGTTACCCACCATAAAAGATTAGGGTGTTGCAACCTAAACACTGAACCTTCCTCACCTAATAACTTGACTAGTTTCGGTACCGAGGTCATAGATTGCTGAGTCCCTGTGGCTCACAGATTACTTCAACACCCCAACAGGTACAGGTACGCCCAACACAGGTGATCCAGATGGCACGCAGCTGGCGTGGTAGTACGATGAGGAGAACGATCGCCTGTACGTGAACTATCCAAAAGACTGAGGCGTGGTCGTGATCGTGGGCAAGCATGCAGGGTAGCATAGCCTTTTCTTATCTTATGTAGTCCGTAGCGGAACTACCTTGTCTGAATAAATGTGTGGATGTAAACTCTGATATTATCTATGGAGATGGCAAACGATTCCCTATTTGTCATTCTTATATTATGTATGTGATATGTTTATCTTGCTTGCTAAACGCTTAGATGCGCTTCTTTCCATTTTGGGGCCTCGTTCCCTAAATCGGAAAGAACCGCATCTTAGTTGTTACAATACTAGCAATGGAAAAGTGAGAATATAGTAATCTAACACCAATAAAAATAGAAATCAAGTTTGCTACAGTACCTAAAGAGGTGGTAGTTAGTTTTCCTGTGCTAATGATATCACGAGTTTCTGTTTAAGTTTTGTGTTGTGAAGTTTTCAAGTTTTGGATGATGTTCTCATGGACAAAGGGATAAAGAGTGGAAAGAGCTCAAGCTTGGGGATTCCCAAGGCATCCCAAGACAAATTCAAGGACACCAAGAAGCCTAAGCTTGGGGATGCCCCGGGAAGGCATCCCCTCTTTCGTCTTCAATCCATCGGTAACATTACTTGGAGCTATATTTTTATTAACCACATGATATGTGTTTTTCTGGGGGCATCGTGTATTATAGGAGTCTTTTATTTTTGTTGTGTCACAATCATCCTTGCTGCACACCTTTTGAGAGAGACATGCACTCATCGTGAATTTGCTAGAATACTCATTGAGCTTCGCTTATATCTTTTGAGTTAGGCAATTTAGCTCATTGTGCTTCACTTATATCTTTTGAGCTAGATAACTTTGCTCTATGTGCTTCACTTAGATCTTTTAGAGCACGGCAGTGTCATATTTTGGAGAAATAAGAACTTTCGATCTTCACTTATATATTTTTGAGAGTGCTCTCTCTGAGTAACTTGGTAGTTGGCTTGTGCTATGAAAGTAGTCCTAAAGATGATAGCGTCCAAAGAGGATACAATAAAACTTCCATATTCTTTTGCATTGATTAGAAAGAGAAGTCTCATTCCTCTCAATTAGTTTTGAGACATGGATTTGGTAATATTAAGAGACATGTTAGTAGGGTGTTGTGAATCTAGAAATACTAGTGTTGAAGTTAGTGATTCCCGTAACATGCACGTATGGTGAACCATTATGTTAGGAAGTCGGAGCATAATTGATTTATTGATTGTCATCCTTTGTGTTGCGGTCGGGATCGCGCGATGGTTAACACCTACCAACCCTTCCCCTAGGAGTATGTGTTTAGCACTTTGTTTCGATTACTAATAAAAACTTTCGCAATAAGTATGTGAGTTCTTCATGACTAATGTGAGTCCATGGTATAGATGCACTTTCAATTTCCACCATTGCTAGCCTCTCTAGTGTCGCGCAACTTTCGCTGGTACACAAAACCACCATAGATCTTCCTCAAAATAGCCACCATACCTACCTACTATGGCATTTCCATAGCCATTCCGAGATATATTGCCATGCAACTCCCACCGTTCCATCTCATGACTTGTGTCGTCACTTACATATTGCCATTGCATGATCGTAAGATAGCTAGCGAGATGTTTCAACGTCATACTCTAAGCTAGATCGTTGCACATCCCGGTACACTGTCGTAGGCATTTCCTATAGATTCATCATCGTTCTAAGCTTTGAGCTTTGTGTAAATGAAAGTGTGATGATCATCATTATTAGAGCATTGTCCCATGTGAGGAAAAAAAAATAGAGGCCAAAGATGCCCACAAAAAAGAGAGAGAGAGAGATATGGAAAGAGGCCAAAGAGCCCAAACAAAAAAGAAAAGAAAACGAGAGAAAAAGAGAGAAGGGACAATGCTACTATCTTTTTTCACACTTGTGCTTCATAATAGCACCATGATCTTCATGATTGAGAGTCTCTTGTTTTGTCACCACCATATACTAGTGGGAAACTTCATTACGTAACTTGGCTTGTATATTCCAATGATGGGCTTCCTCAAAATTTCCCTAGGTCTTCTTGAGCAAGCAAGTAGGATGCACACCCACTAGTTCTCCTTTTGAGCTTTCACACACTTATAGCTCTAAGTGCATCCATTGCATGGTAATCCTTACTCTTTCACATTGATATCTATTAATGGGCATCTCCATAGCCCTTTGATACGCCGAGTCAATGTGACCATCTCCTCCTTTTTGCCTCACAACCTCCACCACACTCTTTTTCACCTATAGTGCTATATCCATGGCTCACACTCATGTATTGCGTGAGAGTTGAAAAAGGTTTGAGAAAGTAAGAGTGCGAAAACAATTACTTGGCCAATACCGGGGTTGTGCATGATTTAAATTCGTTGTGTGGGGATGATGGAGCATAGCCAGACTATATGATTTTGTAGGGATAACTTTCTTTGGCTTTGTTATTTCGAAAATTCATGATTACCTTGCTAGTTTGCTTGAATTATTATTGTTTTCATGTCAATAGCAAACTATTGTTTTGAATCTTATGGATCTGAACATTCATGTCACATGAAAGAAGTTACAAAGGACAAATATGCTAGGTAGCATTCCACATCAAAAATTCATTCTTTATCACTTCCCTACTCGAGGACGAGTAGGAGTTAAGCTTGGGGATGCTTGATACGTCTCCAACGTATCTATAATTTTTGTTGGTTCCATGCTATTATCTTGTCAAACTTTTGATGTTTTGTATGCCTTTTATATCTTTTTTGGGACTAACTTATTAACTCAGTGCCAAGTGCCAGTTCCTGTTTTTTCCGTGTTTTTGACCCTTTTCAGAGGAGAATATTAAACGGAGTCCAAACGGAATAAAACCTCCGAAAAGATTTTTTCTGGAACAGAAGATACGCGGGGAACTTGAGAACCAAGGCAAAGGACCCCGCGGGAGGTCCCAAGCCCCCTAGGCGCGGCCTGGGGGCCGCGCCTAGCAGGCTTGTGGGCCCCCTATGGCTCCTCTACCCTACTTCTTCCGCCTGTAAATCTCCGAAAAATCCAAAACCACGGGAGAGATCCACGAAAATACTTTTCCGCCGCCGCAAGCTTCTGTCTCCGCAAGATCCCATCTCGGCCACGTTCTGGTGCCCTGTCGGTGGGGGGATTCGGACACGGAGGGCTTCTTCATCAACACCATTGCCTCTCCGATGATGCGTGAGTAGTTCACCATAGACCTTCGGGTCCATAGCTAGTAGCTAGATGGCTTGTTCTCTCTCTTGGATCTTCAATACAAAGTTCTCCATGATCTTCATGGAGATCTATCCGATGTAATCTTCTTTTGCGGTGTGTTTGTCGAGATCCGATGAATTGTGGATTTATGATCAGATTATCTATGAATCTTATTTGAGTTTCTTCTGATCTCCTATATGCATGATTTCATATCCTTGTAATTCTCTTCGAGTTGTGGGTTTTGTTTGGCCAACTTGATCTATGATTCTTGCAATGGGAGAAGTGCTTGGTTTTGGGTTCATACCGTGCGGTGACCTCACCCAGTGACAGAAGGGGTAGCGAGGCACGCATCATGTTGTTGCCATCAAGGGTAAAAAGATGGGGTTTATATCTATTGCATGAATTTGTCCCTCTACATCATGTCATCTTGCTTAAGGCATTACTCTGTTTGTCATGAACTCAATACACTAGATGCATGTTGGATATCGGTCGATGTGTGGAGTAATAGTAGTAGATGCAGAAAGTATCGGTCTACTTGTCTCGGACATGATGCCTATATGTATGATCATTTCCTTAGATATCGTCATGACTTTGCGCGGTTCTATCAATTGCTCGACAGTAATTCGTTCACCCACCGTAATATTTGCTATCATGAGAGAAGCCTCTAGTGAACACTATGGCCCCGGGTCTACTTCACATTATATTTTCAGCTCCACACTTTTACTTTGTTGCACTTTACGCCTTGAGATCTCACCTTGCAATCAATCGTGAAGGGATTGACAACCCCTTTGTAGCGTTGGGTGCAAGTTTGCTGTTTCTGCGCACGTACTTTAGGAACTTGGCTTGATACTCCTACTGGATTGATACCTTGGTTCTCAAACTGAGGGAAATACTTACTGCTACTGTGTTGCATCACCCTTTCCTCTTCAATGGAAAAACCAGCGCAAGCTCAAGAGGTAGCACACGCATATAGACAAGATACACATGACTCATCATGCCCTCTCTACTATGTGTGTGTTCATGCATTCCAAAGCAACTATCCTCTAAAAAGGATTGTACACATTTAGGAGGAGCTTGTCTTAGTCATGTGTCTCTCAAAGCTATCATATATTACTGCCTATCTTAATTCGAAGCTTTGATTGTATATTGTCATCAATTACAAAAAAGGGGAGATTGAAAGCACATATGCTCCCTAGGTCGTTTTGATAATTCATGAAAACATACATTATCTCTTGGACTAATAGCTTGACCTAGTTTATTTCACACAAAGTCCATAGAGATAAATGGCTCGAAAGATGAGGATAAGCCCCAAGGAAGGAGAAGAATAGGATTGGCCAAGTGTGACGCCCTCGGTTTAATCATACGCTAATCATACACGCAAATGCGTACGATCAAACCCAAGGACTCACGGGAAGATGTCACAACACAACTCTAGACACAAATGAAACAACATCAGCTTCATATTACAAGCCAGGGGCCTCGAGGGCTAGAATACGGAAGCTCGATAAACACACAAGTCAGCGGAAGCAACAATATCTGAGTACAGACATAAAACATGGGGTGCCTTAGAGAAGGCTAGCACAAAAGATACAACGATCGAACTAGGCGAGGTCTCCTGCCTGGGAACCTCCTAACTACTCCTGATCATCAGTGGCCTCCACGAAGAAGACACCATCGGGGCGGCAGGCGTTGGCAGGAAACTCCACTCCTGGGCTCCATCATCTGGTCGCAGCAACGGATCAAGGGGACAAAGGGGGAGCAAAGCAGCGGTGAGTACTCATCCAAAGCACTCGCAAGTCTTACATCAGAACTATTCTAAATATGCATCAGTATCAAAGAAGGGGGGTTTTATAAGTGGACTGACAACAGCAATGCGAGAATAGAGAGACAAGACCTAGTCCTATCGAAGACTAGCAGCTTCAGGGCCTTGCAGCAATAGACGAGAGAAGAGCAAGGGTAAAACATTAATAGTCATATTGTTGCAGCAATATTAAAGTGAGGTCACGCCTAGAGATCCTCCCACGACTCCCTGCGAGGAAGCAATCCCGAGGCAACTAATTCCAGTTAAGTAACAATTGCAGTTGTATAAGATCAGGGCACAACTCCAAGTCGTCCTGTAACCGTGGACACGGCTATTCGAATAGTTAATTTTCATCCGTGCAGGGGTGCACCACATGTCCCGTCACGCTCGATAACACTCTGGCCGGACATACATTTCTGGGTCCTGCCCGGCCTTGGAATATCGACATGTCGTAGCCCCACCTAAGACTAATCAGAGAGGCCAGCCCGCCGGTCTAAATCCTAAGCGCAAAGGGTTCATGGGCCCAGTTCCCCTCTGCGCTCCTACACGATGCGAGGGCAGCCGACGTCAGTCCTAGCATCCCTTAATCACAAGAGCAATGCATCTCGGGACCACTCGGGCGCACGCCACTACGTTGCTGACATCTAAAAAGCTTCGGCTGATACCGCGACACCGAGTTCCCATAATTCTTCCCATGTAGCCGGTTAGTGCGAAAAGGTCTCCGACCAACCCAGATCAAACACCCAAATCCATTAACATTTTAGTTAGGCCATTAACACAGTCTTGCGGGAATCCACCCGTCTTACAACTAATCACCAATGATCCCAGTAACATGGTCGAGTAACTGTGTGGTTGTAACATCGGGGGGAATCCGAGGTATCACCCTCATTGGATTCCGAACGATGTATCCGTCAAGGTGGGCTTAGAGGAATCACCCTCGGGGGTCCCACATTTGAGGGGTTGCACGACAGGGGCGTCATCGGTAATGGTGAAAGAGGAATCACCCTCGATAACCACGACCAACTAGTTATACTACAGAGATATCATGAGGAGTACTTAGTGAGGTGTCACCCTCGGTACCCGATAGTATCTCTGTAGCGTCGTACAACTAAGGGGGTGTATGTGTTGTGTCGGGTCTGGATCATCGATCAGGGATCGAGAATTGAAAACAAGCGGGGCAACTGGACTACAGGGTCAGAGGGGATGACTGCTCCACCTATACTAAGCATATTAAAGGTACAGGACTGAAAGTAGTAGTTCATCAAAAATAAGCTATGCATCAGATATAGGAGCTAACTACAACAGTAGCAAAATACTAATGCAAGCGGTAGGAAGAAAGACATAGGCGATATAGGAATGATCAAGGGGGGATTGCTTGCCTTACTGCTGTGCAGCAAAGGACTGATCGGCAGGGTCGTAGATGTACCCGACAGCAGCGTCAGTCTCGGGGGCTACCGGTAAGAAGAGGGGGAAGAAACAATAAATAATAACAACGGTGCAACACAATGCATGACATGGCAAGATGCAGGCTAGACATGAGCTAACGCAACAACATCCGTCATAGACGGGTCGGAAGAATATCTAACGATATTTTCCGGGTCTCGGGCTACTACCGGACAGATGGAAAACGATGGAAATGTTCCATGTTTGCTATGCTAGGGACGCGTGACAGATGATTCGACCGTGTATCCGGGTTCGTCTCGTTCTGCTGATCAACTTTCATGTTGAAATTTTTTGATTTGACTTATGGATTATTTTATATTAATTCTTATAGTTTTATTAATTATTTAGGAATTAAAAATAGATTTAATTAATTTAAATAAAAGCAATTATGACATCAGCATGATGTCATGCTGACATCAACAGTTGATTGGTCAAGTGACTAGTGGGTCTCGAGCGTCATAGACACAAGTTTTAATTAAGATTAAATATTAATTAATGAGATTAATTTAGTGGGGGACCCACGTGTCATACTCTAATTATTCTAATTACCCAATTAATTAATTAATTAATATATCTATTTATTTATTTAATAAAATATTATTTTTATATTTATATTTATATTTTTACTTTTCTTTAAAAGAGGTTGTGGGGCCTCCCTGTCATAGACAGCGGGGTGCGTTGGCCCACCGGTAAGTGGCTTAGGCCACATACACCTATTTACCCAGAGATACATATCCATACAAATAACGTATTCCGCCATATACCGACATACACAAATACATACATACGTGCATTTCATACATACAAAATATGTACGACGTTTATACATACATTCATACGCAATACAACATTTATTTTTATTTCTTTCAAAAACTCTCTCTCTCCAACCTCTGTGCTTAACAGAGAACTCAACATCACAAAGAGAGGGACACACCTCCAAGATCACCTACGCGAACCTAACGGCGTCGGATCAGAACGTCGTTTGTCGAAACGGGACCGGGACGACGCGAGGAAGGAGATGGTGGGAGGAGCCCGAGGAGGGGCTCACCGACATTGACAAGAGGGCCCGATGAAGCCGTAGTTCTCGGGAGGCAGAGGTGACGGCGAGGAGGAGGACGAGGCGGGTGACGGTGATGGCGCGGTTCCGACGAGGACGTGTTAGTGAGGGGAGCCGAGAGGGGCCCCGGTGAGGAGGGCCCCTCGGGAATGGAGCCGCCAGAGTGGGCTCCAGCCGGTGAGATGGAGTTCCTGGGGAGGATGGCCGAGGGGTAGGGAAGGGGCTCGGTCCCAAGGGGAAGGGAGATTGGCCGGCGGAAGATGGGGCTCCCGGGGGTGAGGTGGGTCGCCGGCGAGATGGGAGGGAGAGGGAGGCCGACCTAGGGTTGGGGCTTGGTGTCCAGGGGGTGGTGCCGCCAGGGAGAGGGGCTCGGTCCTCGGGCGAGCAGGGGGATCGGGCGAGCAGGGAGGGAGAGAGGAACCGAGGGGAGGGTGGGGGCCGAAGGGGATCTGGAAGGCTCTCGGGGCGAGGTGGAGCGCTGGCTGTCGGTGGGGAAAGAACGAGAGGTGGGTGGGGAGACCGAGGGGAGGAAGGGTTCTCGTGGGGGGAGGAGAGCGGGGTAGGTGCGAGCGCTCGGTGGTAGGTGGGGAGAGGCCCCCTCGAGGGGTTGGTGGGAGGCGAGGCTACGGGGCCTCTGGCGGCGGCGGGGAGCTGGGATGGGGTGGGTTTCGGCTAGGGTTTGCCCCTCATGGGGCTTTATACCCAGGGAGGGGTGGGCCGAATTAGGGGGGCCTGGTAGGCCCAATTCGGCCAGGGGGAGGGGGTTATTTTCCTTTTTTTAATACTTTCTTTTTATTATTAATTCTAATTATATTTATTATCTAATTTTATTTACTTTCTTTTATAATTTATTATATATACCTTTAATTCTTTCTTTCTTTTATTCTTTTTATTTACTATATTTCTTTACTTATTTTATTTAAAGCTCCTCTTTTAAATATATAGGGGTTACCCATAATTCCTAAAGTGCGTGATTTGATATTATAATCCTCTAGCACATTTCTTATACTCCCCGACGTTTTATTTCAAGAATACAAAACCTTTCACGTTCGACTGTAATTTTAGGTTTCGAATTTTGATTCGGTTACAACCAACATGAGAACATTGATATAATCCACGGTGACGTGGCATCATTAGCGCGAGGTCACTGTCGCTTAATTACAATCATTACTATAGCAAAAGTCGAGGATGTCACACCAAGCCTCAAGCTTCAAGAATCTACATTTTATATTTTGTGAGAAATGACATTTGAGTCCATAGGAATGCTAGTACCATTAAAAGGGGATGAGGTATCTGTGATGATGTGGTTGCCCAAGTGCTTAGAGTTAGCCACCAGAAATACTCATGAGTTCTCCCACAAAAATATTTTGTCCGAACCCCAATACTTGAATTCGGTGCCACCAATATTTTGTAATCGGCCCTACCAAGTTTTACCCTAGATAGAATCCTGAGCCAACCCTAGCCTCCCCAAGTTGCTTTCCACCGAATCAATCTCTTCTACCAAGCCAAATCCATGAAAGAGTGAATGAGTGTTGAGGAGACTATATTTTGAAGCACAAGAGAAAGGAGCTCATCATCATGCCACATCTATTACCTTTTGGAGACTGGTGTCTCCTATATTGATTAGTGTCTCTTGGGAGCCTTCGACTTCGTGTGGAGTTTAACCAAGAAGTTTGTAAGGGCAAGGAGATCTCCTACTTTCATGAAGATCTACCCCGAGTGAGGTTAGTCCTTCGTGGATGTAAGCCATGATGGTATAGACAAGGTTGCTTCTTTGTGGACACCTTGTCGGTGGAGCCCTCCGTGGACTCGCGCAACCGTTACTCTCCATGGGTTGAAGTCTCCATCAACGTGGGCGTATGATAGCACCACCTATCGGAATCACGTCAAAAATCTGTGTGTGATCTTTGCGTTTGATCTTCCTATCTCTACTTCTAATTATCAGGTGCATGTCTTTATTTCCACTACCATACTTGTTGACCTGCATGTGTAGGGTGTGCTAGACGTGCTAAAACTTGCCAATCAATAAAATTGGGAAAAGGTTAGGTTTTTATTTTGCTAAGTACTCTATTCACCCCCTCTAGACGTCACTTCTCGATCCCACAAAAGATCACCGTGATTCTCACGGTGATCAATCCTATGTAATCATCTTTGTAGTGTGTTTGTTGGGATCCAATGAATTGTGGATTTATGTTCAGATTATTCATGAAAGTTTATGAATCTTTGTTGGTCATTTTTATGCGTGATTATGATAGCTTCATACTTCTCTCTGATCTATTGATTTGGTTTGGCCAATTAGACTGATTTCTCTTCAGTGGGAGTGGTGCATTTAATGGGTTCAATCACTATAGGAATCCGCATCTTTGCCATCAGCCGTGGCACACGGCAAAGGCCAACTCTACGGACGGCAAAGGCCTTTGCCATTCGCCAGCAGTCGACAAAACTTTTTCAGCTGCTTGCGCCGGTAAAGGAGCTTCTTTGCCGTCTACCGACAGACTGCGAACGACAAAGGTCTTTGCCATGAGCCGGGAAACGGTAAAGAGGGTAGACGGCAGCCCACACGCACAGACTCCATTAGGTGGCTAACGGAGTGTTTACTATCAGCCGGCGTCGCCATCTTTGCCTTATGTCGCCATTGCTATCTGCCATCTTTCACACCTTTGTCGTCTGCCGTTTTTGGAAACCGTTTCCGTTCGCCCCCTTTGTCGTCTGCCATCCTCTCAGTTGCAAAGCACCAACGGTTTTGCACAGGCCCACCCAATCTTGCCTCAGTCAGGAGATGTAAAATCAATGTTGCATTGGATTAAAGAACCTCAATGGAAAGATCTTCTCTAACTTGCAAAGCAACTCCGGCGCCAACTCCTTGATGTCATCTACCACGCCAGGCGACAGTTCCTTTGCACAAAGAACACGGAAGAAATAGCTCAGCTCTGCCAGTACTAGCCATTCATCCTCAGGAATAAAGCCACATAACATCACCGACATTACCCGATCAAGCCATATGTGCCAGTCATGATCCCTGAGACCAAATATTTTCAATTTTTCAAGAATCGATCCCCTCTTTAGAGTCGCTGCATACCCATCGGGGAACATCAAGTGCATTTTGACTCACAAGATAATTTCCCTCATAGTTGGCCTTCCAAGATTGAACTAGACCTTTGGCTTCGACCACTTCTGCTTTCCAAGCGATTGTCGCATGTTTTCTAATGATCTATGATATAGTGTCTCTTGATCGATTCTAGCCTTAGTATTATCCTTTGACTTCCCATCTATGTCGAACAATGTACCAAAAATGGCCTCTCCAATATATTTTTTAGTATGCATGATGTCAATGTTGTGTGGAAGAAGGAGGTCTTTGAAGTAAGGCAGATCCCACAAGCATGGCTTGTGAGTCCACGCGTGTTCTAAAGTATACCCCTTGAAATACCCTGGACGCTCTAGATCGGGCTCGAGGGCGCTTAACTGATTGAGGATCTGTTGGTCGGTTGTGAACTATGTTCTTTTGGTTGTTGAAGAATGTCAAATGCTGCTTGTGAACTATGTCTAGTTGCAGCAAGATTGGTTGTGAACTATGTTCTTTTGGTTGTTGAAGAATATCAAATGCTACTTATGTTCCAGCAAGATTCATGTTACATATTTCTTTTCACAATACATGCATTTGCAAATTGTTGGGTCATACAACTTCATATGTTCATTACAACTTCATAACATAGCAAGTGCATTTGAGCTACATAGATCATAAACTAATGTGCATTCTGTGCACAGACAGCCATTGAGATTGCTAGAAAACAAATAAAAATGCTAGCAAACAACATTGTCCCTATGCACATCATTTCTTTCATTTTCTTCAACTCCTTGTTCAATGCACGATTCTTCTTCGCAAGATCAATTGCTCTCTTCCCCAGATGGTGACTTTTGATCCAACTATGTTCGATCATTCCGTGCAGTTCTTCAAAGGCAAGACCAACACGTTCTGGAGGTGGTGGGTCAACCCAAACTACCCATTCACATTCATCTGGCAACTGAATCAATAAATTTGATTAAAATTATACTTGAAAGTTAAATCAGAAAATGGAAACGAAAATGCAATGCAAATGAAATCATACATCCAGAGGGCAACCCAAAAAACGACGTCCAGTGCTTGCGCCTCCCCAGGCGACACGACGAGCCGGGATTAGCCGGTGCCCCGGACAACGATGCTTCGAGCGCAGCTCCAAGCCACAGTACGTCGAGTCTGCCAAGTAGAACTCAGAGCCGTGCTGAACAATGCCTACCCCATCCACCTAAATCAGGCCAAGATCCAGAAATTAACCCCCAAATCTACCAAACCCTAGAAAAGCAGGGGACCAGATGAGCTATAAAACCTGTTCGGCTGCCGACGACGAGTTCTCCGACGAGATGGCCGACGTCGCCATGGTCCTTCCGGCCTCTCCCCACACCACGATGTCACACCTCTTCTCCCAGCCGCTTCTCTGTTTTCTTGTGCAGCGGGAGCTAGAAGACGACTAAATGAGAGGGGGTATTAAACCCAGGGGCAAATGTGTTCAAAACGTCGAGCCGTCACGGTCAAACGACGCTGACCAAGCGGAGCTGTGACAGAAGGGCATTCGAGCTAACGAAGGGAAAAAACTAAGGACAAAACTGAGCATGTCCAAAAAGTAAGGGCAAAACCCGGGGATGGAAACAGGGACAAAAATGAAATTGGCCTATTTTTTAGTTTTTTGCAGCACTAGCGGGGCATGTACACCAAACACCCCAGCCGTTTTCAGTTTTGATTAAACAAAGGCATTCCGGCGACATGAAAAAAAGAGTGAGATTGCTTCTTGGAAAATAGTACTAAATTATTAGTAAATCTGAACCTGACACATGATTATCCCTCATCCCAATATTTATACCACCTCGAACCAATCACCTGTTCCAGACATCCCGACTTCGCCATTCAACACAAACCCATCCCCATCACACCACCCTGCCCTGCCGCGCCGCTGTCGTCCAAAACCCAGCGGCCACGGCGATTTCTCCTCTCCCTTCCCTCCGCCCGCCGGCGGTGCCGATGCACCGCATAGCTCGCCTCCCGCTGCTGCCGGCTCTAGTGCTGGCACTCGCCTCCGCGCTGGCCCCGTCGTCCGTCGTCGCTGACCCGCAGGCCACGCTGCTCAACCTGGGGTGCAGCCAGTACAACGCCACGCCCACGGCCGCCTTCCTCGTCGCCCTCAACTCCACCTTCGCCAAACTCCGCGCCAACCTCTCCGCCGGCGGCTTCGCCACGGCCTCGGAGCCGCGCGCCGCCGCGCCGGCGTTCGCGCTGGCGCAGTGCCGCCCGTACGTCACCGGGAGGGACTGCCTCGCCTGCTTCGACGCCGCCGCGGCGCGCATCCGCGCCTCCTGCGGCGCCGCCAACGGCGGGCGCGCCATCCTCGACGGCTGCGTCATACGGTACGAGAGCGCGGCCTTCTTCGACCAGTCCACGCTCCCCGGCAACACGCAGCTCTGCAATGGCTCCGCCGTGGCAGGCGGCGGCTTCGACGGCGCGGTGCGGGCGCTGATCGGCGACCTCGTGGTCGCGGTGCCTCGCGTACCGAGGCTGGCTGCGGCCGCCGCGGGTGCCGGGGTGTACGCGATGGCGCAGTGTGTGGAGACGGTCGGGGCGGAGGGGTGCGCGCAGTGCTTGCAGGTGGCTTCTAGGAACATTGGCGGCTGCTCGCCCAATTCTGACGGCCGCGCCGTGGACGCAGGATGCTTCATGAGGTACTCTGATAAGCGGTTCTTCCCAGCTAATGCCACCGTAGACCTGGCGACATACTTGCGCTCTGGTGAGTTCACCTCATTTACACATCAGATTCATCCTTGTGTTTTGCGTTAGTCGTTAACATACTCCAGGTTGTGAAAATGTGAAAAATGTTGTGATCTGGTACTAGCTTCGAGAAGTTTTTTTATATAGTTTGATTGCAGGTTTTTGTTGGTAGCTTACCAAGCTAGCTGCTTGGTAAGTTTTTTTATATAGTTGTGTGTTCTGTGTTGTGCCTAGGCCATCTTTGGCTCTTTGCCCATTTTTGTTGCTGGCACGACCGGTATAGATTTATTGACGAGTTCCAAAGTCTCACTGCTGCAGTATATCCTTGTTTACAATTGCCCTAATCTTTTCCGAGGTTATTAGTCCTACGTTAGCAAATTAGAAATAGAGTTAGGGCCTCTTTGATTTGTAGGATTTTGAAAACGCAGGAATAGAAAAAGTAGAGGGTTGGAGTGACATGTCCATTTGAATCCTACAGGATTAGCAAAGAGTGTTTGATGCCACATGAAAAATAAAGAAATTATAAAAAAGGTTGGAGTGGATGTTAGATTTCCTATGAAATATAGTACAAAAGATTACATAGGAAAAATTCCTATGGGATCCAATCCTATGAATCAAACGACCAATGTAGGAAAAATTCCTAAGGATTTCAATCCTCCAAAAATCCTATAGGATTTCTTTGTATCAAAGGAGCTCTTAATTCCACTTTTTACCCTAAGTTTCATGTTTGTGGAATCTCTCCTGCTGTCACAATTATAAAAAGAAACAATTACCCAATTTAACAGTTTTTTCACATTGTTACCCCATTTAAGACCTCCTTTGGTTTGGAGGAATTTCGTAGGATTTTCATAGGATGGGATTTCTATAGGAATTTTTTTAGAGCCCTTTGGTTTGTAGGAATGAATCCTATCCTCCACATTTCATAGGAAAAGAAACATTAGCCTAGACTCAATGGAAAAAATCCTATGGTGTGAATCAAAGGGCATCTCCTTTTCTATTCCTATTCATAGGATTTGAGATGCATGCATCTCATTTACTATGACTTTCCTATTCCTATGATGAACCAAAGGAGTCCTAAGCAAACGTGTGCCTCACTTTACCCCTTTTTATTTTATTTTTATATTTTGCCAGGTTGCTTAAATGGGGTAGAAATGTGAAAAATCTGCTAAATGAGTTAATTGTTGTCACAAACGTGAAACTTACGGTAAAAAATGGAATTACTCTTAAAAATAATTGTGATGACCAGATCAATTATCATAACAATGAAAATGCTTCTAGGTTTGAATCCAGGGGGGGGGGGTTAGAAACATTTGCTGCATCGATTGGCTGGATTATGTGCAAAACTTTTGTGATAGGGTGTGTGTAGAAGCAGCAAACTGGGGACTTCATGAGAATTAGTTATGTGATACATGAAAAAAGAAGTTAAATCCTCAGCTTTAGATCCCATAGGTCCTATTTTGGTACATTGGGAATCCAATGTTTGGGGTGAGTGTGAACTTTGATGTTCTCTATCTTTGTTAGTAAGGTAAAGACATGTTTATTAGCTCCAGAGGGGTGGTTTATCTTGGACTTTAATGACAATTGGATTGCTATATAATTTTACAAAAAAAAAGGTTTCCAATTCAAGCTGTCCTCAGTTCAGATCTCATAATTCATGATTTGGTTCAGGAAAATCAAGTGGGAAGGGAGCCATCATAGGAGGCATTTTGGGAGGTGTAGCCTTCCTGTTGCTTCTAGGGTTACTCGCTTTGTTGTGGATCCGTCGGTGTAGGAAGCTGCAGAAGCCCCGGAGAGGTAAATGCTGTTTTCCTGAAGTTAAAGCTCTTTGGTTCTTGTCAAGTTTTCAATTTATCTTAGTAACATGGTCAAAGTTGCTGTCATTTATCATGGAATCGTCACTTGGGTAGTCCAGTGATTTTGTAACTTCCGAGTTGCCTTTCATGAGAACATCTGCAATGCCATGCCACTATTGTCCTGTGATGATGATGGCATGCAGTGTGTAGCTTGTTTTACATCAATGGTCATCAATCATCTATTGATGCCGGCATGATACACAAGATTTTCAGTGTTACCTGGCCACTATCATTTCCATTATAGTTAGGCTGCCTTTAATTATTAAGGCAGGTATATTAGATAACTATACTGCCTTTGATTAGTAATGCAGGTATGTAACTAATTGCAGTTGACAACTTACATCCTACAGAATTCTCTGAATATAAAGTGAATGTAAGAAGTTGGTTACAAATATAAAAACATTTCCTCTCTGTTTTTTTCAAAGGAAGAAGTAGACATGTTTTCATAGTCATGCCCCAGATACTTTGATGTCCTCTCTGTTGTAGCATAATTGCTCCTGCAGTGAACGATAAATTTGAAAATAGTATTCCATGATACAGCAACAACAACAATGCCTTTATACTCTGAAAAAAGTATTTCATAATATAAAAGAATTTTGGAAAACGATAAATTCAAATGTTAGGTTCCTTTATATGCCTGTAAATTTTCATGGAAGCGATCATTTTCGCCATGGGACAAAGACTGATTTAGTGATATGAAAAATAGAGTGGATTTTGTACATGCCAGGGTGTGTGCTTGAGCTTAGGGTTTGCCTACTTGTGCATCTTCAAGTGACCTCAAAATGTTTACAGATGTGCATCACATTATAAAATGATCATCTGCAAAATTCATGCAAAAATATGATGAAATCTACCCTCACAAAAGGATAGTGTTCAACTTATTGTTTGAACAGTGTGACTACAACCATTTGTTTCCTTTTGTACAAGATAACTTTGATTTTATATTTACAATATACAAGCATAAACTGACCAGAGAACATACATATTTCAGAATGTCAAAAATCAACTTTGTATCAATCCAATAATTTCTAGTTATGTTGCAGATATTTAATTTTGTATGTGTTTTGTTCTTTTTTTCTTGATATTGTCTTATTTTTTCTGTTATTGTGTAGCACTATTCAAGTAAATATGAAGTGTTGATTGGTAGGGGCAGGTTCTGTTTGTCCAAGCATTGTTCACAGCAACCAGGTTACCTGGAAACTCCAGTAATTTCCTAATTTTACAAGGACTTATTTATTAAATGTATTGGAGTTTAGCAATGAACATTTTTTTTTGCATTTACATTTCCTAATTTTGTATTTTTTTAAGAGTTTCCGTATTTTGTGCGTTAATTTGTTTCTGGAAAGTTAATTGGAAAAGAATAATCGAATAATCTCTGTTTGCTTCTATGTTTCCTCTTATGTCGGTACGTTCTTTTAGGTGATATACTTGGAGCAACGGAACTACAAGGTCCAACCAGTTTTTACTATCATGATCTTAAGGCTGCAACCAATAATTTCAGTGAGAAAAGTAAACTTGGAGAAGGTGGTTTTGGAGATGTATTTAAGGTATAGTGATCTTCAAATGTTTAATCCACTTGTGAAGATTTGCAGACAAAAGGCAATGCTACAGAATGGAAAAACAGAATAAGAGCATTCCGATCACTGATTACCAAGTTGCTTTTTGCAGTGCTTTATTAGTTTATTGCAAAAATGATTATTGAAAACTGTCTTTCTAACAGGGTTTGCTGAAAAATGGGAAAACTGTTGCAGTAAAAAGATTGACAGTGATGCAAACCAGCAGGGCCAAAGCAGATTTTGAAATTGAGGTGAAGTTGATTAGCAATGTTCATCACCGAAATCTTGTTAGGCTTCTTGGTTGTTCTCGCAAGGGTTCCGAATGCCTGCTTGTTTATGAATATATGGTGAACAGTAGCCTTGACAAGTTCCTCTTCGGTATGCTCCTTTGATCCTTGCTTCTTCATCTACTTGACATGTGGGAAAATATCCTATATGGTGTTTCTGATATAAGTTGTTTTAAGTTTTTAGGAAGGCAATTACTTTGTCTATCTTGCAAACCGAGTTGATTAGCTTGTGACAGTGCTGACTTGCACCTCTCAAGTAATGACCTCACATTTACACATTCTGGTATAACAGGTGAGAGACGTGGAACACTTAACTGGAAGCAACGATTTAACATCATTGTTGGCATGGCTCGTGGCCTTGCGTATCTTCATGAAGAGTTCCATGTGTGTATCATACACCGTGATATTAAATCTAGCAATGTTCTTCTTGATGATGACTTCCAGCCTAAGATTGCTGATTTTGGTTTGGCAAGGCTCCTCCCTGATGATCATAGCCATCTCAGCACTAAATTTGCAGGAACACTGTAAGTTTGAACTTTCAGATATTACATTGGACACCTAGCCTATTTTTCTGATGATTATACTTTACTATTTGAACAGGGGTTACACTGCTCCCGAGTACGCAATCCATGGGCAACTATCAGAGAAGGTTGACACATACAGCTTTGGCGTAGTCATTCTGGAAATAATAAGTGGTCGGAAGAGCAATGATACAAGGCTGGAGCCTGAAACACAGTACCTACTTGAATCGGTATCCATCTTTCTTCTGAAAACTTGGCTTTTCTCGGTGCTGTAAATTACTCCATATGACTTGCATATCTCACATAGCCACTTACACAAGTCTTTGATATGTCCTTATGTGTGTATATTTCTTTTTTACTTCCACTTCCTAATTTGGTGATGTGAATGCCTTGGCTGGTTTTTTCACTCTATGCATTGCTGATTTAACAAGTAAAAATTGATAAAATTCTTTCTAAGTAAGCATTTCCTAGTGTTTATGCTTCTCCAGAAAATCTTCACAAGGATCAAGATTATACCATGTATATCTTAGAAAAAGGCTTTAATGGTTCATATGACCATTTTGTACTTATTATATTGAGGTTTCATTATGTACACACTTTATGCTATCTTGAGATAGTCAATTAGATATTTTCTTATACCTGTCAATTGTGCAGGCATGGAAGCTATATGAAAATGGGAACTTGATTAGCTTGGTGGACGAATCGTTAAATCCTGAAGAATACAAGCCAGATGAGGTAAAGAAAATAATAGAGATAGCACTTCTGTGCACCCAATCAGCGGTTGCTTCAAGGCCAACAATGTCAGAGGTAGTTGTGTTGTTGTTATCAAGAAATTCTTCAGATTTACAGCCCACAAGGCCCACATTTATTGATTCAACAAGTAGATTGCGAGGGGAAACATCCTCCTCCAGTTCATCCTCTGCATCCAGGGCCACTGTCTCAGTTTCACAGTTTTCAGCCAGGTAAAAGGCGTTGTACTGCGTATGACCGCATTTTTCTTGTGTGATAGTGATTGATTTGTAACTACAGTTATGTATCTATATTTTATATATAAATGAGTGGGTGCTTTCTTGTAAGTATATATGAGAGCAATGTAATTGTTTAAAATTCCTCTTTTGTACATGTAAGTATATGACCGTCATTTATGTTACAAGTATCTGCTTGCGTGACATTGACGATCTGAGACCACTCTTCTTGTCCCTTGTTCTATGCTTTGGTCTGCATTTTCACAATCAAGAATTTACCTTGAGGTCAAGTTATTCTAGCTTGTATGCCGTGAATTTGAATTCTGATTTCTGAGTTGCAGTCGCTATAGTAAAACAACCCTATAGTATGCTGATTTACCTACTCATCTTAATCGAAATAGGGAGCCTATACAACTGAAAATTAGCTACCAGACTGGGGACAGACACTTCTTTTCTGTGTGTGAGAGGACAAGCACCCTTTCCTGTGGTTCAAGAAACTTTAGCTGTCCCTAATTAGGTGATACTAACATGTGACCGGTTCTTTCTGCATAATGATTTTCAATGAATTTATGATAGAGACGTTGTGTCGTACAAGCCTCAGCAAACACCTTCAGGAATCCCTTGAATTTGATTACAAACTTAGGATTTTTTTTGCTGTACTTTCCTGTTTTCATGAATGTCTACAGAAAGTAAGCACGGCACTTGGAACTCTGCAGGCATCCTTTCTGATAAGCTAAGTATTGAGTAAACCTAATAAAACTTTTATTTATTCATATACGTAGAATACAAAAAGTACATCAAACCTCCAGCTAACTGCATCCCCTCTTTATTGGATTGGTAGGGGTGACACCACCCTCCACTTTGTTGGAAACAATACTAGTATATCTGATAAGTTATGGTGGATGCGACAACATTTGCTGATACAAACTGCAAATGAGAGGGAAAATCGGAAAACTATATATTGAGGCTTATGTTGGTTCTGCATGGGCTAATTACCTTCCTGTGACAAAAATATAATTGCATATTTGGGACTGCTCATTATTTATCCTACAGACTGACTACTGAAATTCTTCGATACTGTCACATAGGTAACAATTAATTAATTAGTTTACTCAGAATTAAGGTTACTTCTGGATATCATTTTTTTGGTAAATAATTATCCTATGCCTTTTTAATCTATGTTTTAATAGCTTTATTGGTTGGGTCAAGAAATTCTGACACTCACATTATTCATATTTTAACCTGTTATGTGTGTCAGTGGTCTAGCATTATCGATTGGTCTACTTATCTTTTTTGCTTCCCCTGCCTTAGTGTGTGCCACATAAGCTGACTTCACTACACAACGTCCAGATAGTAATCACATATTCGCATGGGAGCATCCAAGTTGTTGCACACCAATATATTGTTTTCACATTATGTGATGGAGACAATTCATCCTGTAATTGATGTTGACAGATTTTCAATTATCATACTACCCGTCTATAGTATCAACAAATTATTGTATCATTGAACTCTTATATGAGTATATCATTAAACTATTGTATATGAACTCCCATGTTGATGGTGTTCGTTTATTCTTCTAAAGAAAAACCCCATGGGTGCTACTGCCTGTTGGTCGAGTTTTTGTTTTATTTTTATATTATGAGCTCTCATGTTGATAATTCTAGTAAAAAGGATAGTGATAAACTGACAACCACAATAGTTGATCCTTGTTCTAGGTTATTGAGGTAAGTTGTTCTTAGCTATGGTTAAGGTCAGACGTTCTAACCGTTTGTGTTTCAGCCACGGGTGCTAGTGCCTGTTCGTCGACTTTTTTGTTTTATTTTTATGTTATGAGCTCTCGTGTAGATGACTCTAGGAAAAAAAGATAGTGATAAACAAAAAGCCAAAAAGTTGACCTTTATTCGAGGTTTTTGAGGTTGTCCTTAGCTAGGTTAAGCTTAGGTGTTCTGGCCGTTTGTGTCAGAGGTTCTTAGTGCTGTTTTGCCTACTACTCCCTCTGTACCATAGTACTTGTTGTTGGAGAGAACAGTCTAGTTCTCCCCAACAACAAGTATTTAGGAAGAGAGGGAGTATAAACTTGTTGAAATTGGTCTTTGCTTCATGGGATTTGAATATGGAAAAGGGCCCATGCCGCTCGCCCTTGCCCTTGCTGGTGAGGGCACGGGTGGCGCGCTCGGACTCATCCAGCCCGAACTTGTAGAGTTGTTCGCTGATCCGGCTTCAACGCGAGGTCTGCATTGCTTTGCGCCGCTCCTCCTTGCCAAGTGCCATCCAGGTGCTCAAGGAGGAGGTGCCGTCACCACGTCTGAGGTAGTACAAGAGGTGGACGCGCATGTTCGCGATCGGTGGGGCGGGTGCCTCCTCCTTGAGGTTTTTTTTTCAAGGGAGGTTTTCCTCCCCAAGGAGGTCGAGGATTGCAGGGGGATTCGGTGATTCCCTCACGTTCACCCAGTCCCCACTAACCCCCCCTCCCCCCTTCCTAATTTTCGGCGTTTGATTAAACTTGCGCTATCTCAGCCTCTCGCCCGATCTCTTTGTCGTCCAATCTCACGAGCAGGCCAGGGTTCAATTCCACATGGAACGAAGGGGTTGCTGGGGAATGAAGGGTTTTGGCCAGTCAAAACCCCGTGCGTCAAACGGTCTTGTGAGGATTTCTGAGGATTACCAGGCCCGCGGGGTTAATCCCCTGCAAACCCTCCCAACCCCCTTCTAACAAACGAGTCCTCGTGGTGGCCGTGCGTCATCGGGGCGGGGATGACCACGCCATCTCCTTGTTGCGCCTGGACTGGATGCGCGGTGGGAGGGCGCCTCAGTGTTGATGCCGCATAGAGGCGGGGACGCCGGCTCCTCCTTGATGCAGTGGCACGACAGGGAGGGCGGCACCTTTTTGAAGCGGTGGTGCGGTGGTGAGGGCGGTGCCTGTTAGCTGTCGAGGAGCGACCGCTGGAGCAACAACTCGACCTGCAGCGCATACTCTTCACCCGTTTGCCCGGTCTAGGCGAGGAGGTGCAGCTGATGGTGCCCATCTCGGCGGTGTGTGAACGAGACGGGAGGAGAGGCCACGGTGCATTGAGCAGAGATGGGGTTTGTCGGCGAGTCCGCCTGCTTAAATAGTCGGGCTAGACGGACCGACTCCGCTTCAACGTGGACGCAACAGCTGGATTAGGTTTCTCGGTTGCCGTGTTTGCATTGAAGCCGCACCGGTCAGCCATCCGGTCGCTTAGGCGATCATCCGGCCGCACCGCTCTCAGCGGTAGTGAGTTCACGACGAGGGTTTTGGGTAGGACTGCACCGTCGGAGGCCTACATGGTGGACGTCCGGAGACCTCCAACCGGTTTACCTCCGGTTTAAGGGAATTAGGACATGCGGACCGGTCCGCCGACGTTTGATACACGACGTTGGATGGCACAAAGTGTTTGGAATGTGTTGTCCAGATGTTTAACTATATTTTAATGCATGGTGTTGGAGATGCCCTGATAATCTATTTGAACAACTTGGCCCCAAGCTTCACCAGCTCCTTGTATTGTTCCTTTTGTAACAACTCTCATGTGTGTAACCAACAGTTCTTGAATATATATTGTACCTTTGTTTCCCATTGGATATATATCTATGCATGTATCATATCTTGATTTAGGGACCATGGAAATACACAAGGTTGCTTCACTAATGAGATAAAAATATGCACTTAGATGGAGTTATTTGTTCATTAATAAGCTAGTGCGGTTACTATGTTCTAACATAAAACTACAAGAGCGGTAAGGGCATCTCCAACGCGAGCCCTCAAACCGTCCGGACGCAATTTTCCAGTCAAGCAATACCCCATCGGTCCATGGACTGGTCCGGATGTCCCCAAATCCTACATAGATGCAAACCAAGCGGTTTTGCGAGCGTTTGGACCGCTGCCACGTACGCGTCCACCAGCCGGGTGCCACCAAAAAATCATTTTTGCTCGAAAAACTCTCTCTACGCATTAATGCTGGTGAGTACCACTCTGGAGTGGACGTGACTCAACGACATTGATGTCGATCAGAGCGACGCGACTGAATGAGCGGGCAACACCGCTTCAACGCTGATGTGGTGACCGAGAAGCCTACTCCGGCCGCTGCATGGAAGCCAGCTCCTTGTGGCTTCCCCTCATCCCTCGCCTAGCCCGATTGTGCCTATTTAAGCTGCCTAGCCTGCTTGTGCCTATTTAAGCAGGCCTTCAGCGCCGTCCACACCGCACCGCACCAATCGTCTTCCTCTACGCTCCCGCCCTCTCTGATCCTCTTCGCTCAGGCACCTTTGTTGGAGCATATTTCTCCATATGTGGTTTTGGTAATTGATGACAATCCCTATGGACTAATGGTTGCCTTGAGTTATATTCGAAGGATTTGTCCATATGCACTTCTTGAAGTCCATCTGTTGATTTCAAGGAGTTTATATGATGACCAAGGTGATATTCAAGTTGTATTCAAAGTTTGGTCATAAAGAGACAAGGTTGATCAAGACTGTCAAGTGTGAATCAAGTTGATCAACACATAAAGTGTACAAGATGTACTGAGAGGGATCAAGTGATCCCATGGTATGATAAGCATTGTCCATTACGCTTTTGTGTACTAACCCATGGTCTTCGTGAGAGTTCTATGTGTGGTTAGGTGTGTTTCCATGGGCTTGCATCAAGAAGAAGATCTCATTCAACCCATCGAAGATTGCAGTGTGCAAGTTGAAATGGAGCATCACGAAGAGATCATCCTTGATTCTTGTCGTCCATTTGGTGACAATGGACTTGTGAAGATGTGTTGAAGAGTGGCTCACCCATAGTGAGTATGGGGGATCAATCAACTAGTCTTCATCGAGCCAACGCAATCAAGAAAGGTGGTCCATCTTGAGAAAGTGAAGATCGTCATCATCTAGCTCAAGTGGACTATGTGCAAGGTATAGGTTTGTCCTTGATAGGTTTCTATTTTACCGGTCTCACGGTGGTAGTTGGGAGACTGGGTTCTAGGATAGATTTCCGTACTATCAAGGGGGCTCTCAAGTGATTAGATTGATCGTATCGTTCGTTGAGAGCTCAAACCATTTGCATCCTTGCATCATCTTTCTTGGTTCTTGTTTGGTGTTTTTCTTCGTGAGTTTTAGAGCTTATGATCATCTTGATGACAAGCTCGAGTTCATCGAAAACGGAGTCCATACGCATCTTCTATGATGTTTTCGATGTTGGAGTTTTTGCCGGTTCTTCATTCATGGAGCTTTCACATCTCTATATCATTGGCATTTTCATAACTGCATGTTCTTAAGATAACCACTCGCTGTTTGGATAGTACTTGTCGTGCGCTATTGAACAAGCTTGAGTTTGCTCAATTCGAAGCTCATATGCGAAAGTTATAGCAGTTCTGGTCTTACCTATTTTCTTGCCAACGGTTGTACCGCCTGGCCGTACTTCCGGTGCAACTACCGCCAAGGGGTGATTCCCTGGGGTTGTTGTTCTCAGGTTGGTGCCAGCGGTTGTATCGCTGGCTTCGGGCGGTTGTGCTGCTGCCAATCTTGGAGAGTAGCTTCGGGCGGTTGTACCGGCCCAGTACCGCCCTACAAACGGACAAGTCTCTGTTTTGATGCGGTACTTGGGCGGTGGTGGCCCAGTTGTTCTAGTGTCATTTTGAGCGGTTGTACCGGTGTTCGGAGCGGTCGTACTGCTCGGGACTTAGCTACCACCTGTGCTCGATCATGGTGGTTGTTCCGGTACTTATAGCTGTTGTACCGCTCCTATGTTTTTCTGCACATAACGGGCAGATTCACGGGGACCTATAAAAGGGGGTCTTCTTCCCCATTGGTTCCCAACTCTTGAGCTCGTGTTCTTCATCCATTGTTGACTTTCTTCGAGCTTCCTAACTCTCAATCTCTTCAATGATTCTTGCTAGTTCTTGAGGGAAAAGAGAGAGGAGATCTAGATCCACATTTCCACCAATCACTTTCTCCTCTATGTGAGGGGAACCCCTTGGATCTTGATCTTGGAGTTCTTTGTGAACTCCTCGTTCTTCCTTTCACATTCCTCCATAGCTTGTTGTTTTGGAGGGATTTGAGTGTGAGGGACTTGATCACTCTGTGTGTTCTTGCCACTGCATTAGTTGCATCGGTTTAAGTTCTCCACGGTGATACGTAGAAGTGAAATTTGAGAAGCTTATTACTCTTGGGTGCTTGGTACCTTAGAGCTTGTTCTTCTTGGGTGCTTTGGCACTCTAGAAGCATGGTGGTGCCTCGGAGCTCAATCATTGTGGTGTAAAGCTCTGGGCAAGCGTCGGACTCTCCAATTAGGTTGTGGAGATTACCCCGTGCATTTGAGGTCATCTCGGAGCCACAATCCGTTGTGGTGAAGCTTCATGGTGTTGTTTGGAGCCTCCAATTAAGTTGTGGAGATTTCCCCAACCTTGTTTGTACGGGTTTCGGTGACCACCCTTAAGGGTCCCTTAGTGGAATCACGGCATCCTGCATTGTGTGAGGACGTGAGGAGATTATGGTGGCCCTAGTGGCTTCCTAGGGAGCATTATGCCTCCACATCGCTCCAAACGGAGATTAGCATCCGCAAGGGTGTGAACTTCGGAATACATCGTTGTCTCCACGTGCCTCGATTATCTCTTATCCGAACCCTTTACTTATGCACTTTACTTTGTGATAGCCATATTGTTTCTTGTTATATATGTTGCTATCACTTAGTTGTTTATCTTGCTTAGCATAAGTTGTTGGTGCATATAGGTGAGCCTAGTTGTTTTAGGTTTTGTGCTTGACTAGTTAAACGCTAGTTTTATTCCGCATTAGTTCAAGCCTAAACCATAATTATTTTAAAGCGTCTATTCACCTCCCTAGGCGATATCCACGTCCTTTCAACCGTGTCCACATCGGTAGGCGGCGACGGATCCGGATCGTGGCGCCGCCGTTGTCACTCTATAGGTCCGTCATAATTCATGGCCGTCAACTCCTCTGACAAGGAGGATGCACGCGGAGGCGACAGTCACACACATTGAGTATGTGCGACAAATGGGGCTTATGATGGAGGAGTTGCCAAGATCGACGAGGAGTGAGTCTCTTAGCGAAATTGTTGCCGCTAGCAAGGGAAAGGAAGGGCGGGCTAGGCTCCCTAGCGAGGGTCAGCATTGGCAGTGGCGGCCCTCCACATGTGCACGAGGAAGCAAAGCGGCTCCTTCGCGAGCGCTAAGCAGCAGCCGGGCAGGGCTGTCACGCCCATGCGCCCTTCTGGCGCTAGAAGTACTACCTTGACGACGGCGACACAAGTGGTAACAACGATGCCGTAGCCAGCTTGGACATACGTTCAAGGTCACCATCCGCTACAAGCTAGCTTATTTTTTTAGGTTTTAGTTGAACATACAAAATATTATCCATTTTATGTAAATATATCCGAACTAAAGTAAATTCCGTCGTGTTTGCATCAAAATTGCCGGGTTGGTTCAAATCCCTTTGAAATGTATGGGGTCACGGTTGGATGGTCGGTCACGGTTGAATGGTCGGCCCCCGTATCATTGTCCACAGATGCGTCTTTAACGGTCCGCGATGGAGTTGCCCTAAAAGGGCATAAAATGACACCCCCTTGATTTTTATTTACTCCCCATATTAGATTTGTCTAAAATCAAACTTTATATATTTTCAACAACTAAAATATATTAACATATACACCACCAAATATAAATCATTAGATTCATCATCGCATATATTTTCATATCATATAAATTTGTTATTGTAAATGTCCATATTGTTTTCTATAAGCTTTATAAAGATTGACTTCAATCAAAACTAACATGGGAAGTAAATAAAAACGGAGGGAGTACTTCGTCCGATCCATATTAATTGTCGTTGCTTTGGTACAACTTTAGCATTACTAAATCAGCGACTATTAATATGGATCGGAGGTAGTAAATAACTTGCCTGGCATCAAATTTTTCATCAATCTAGAAATCTAGTATCTCCCCAAGTGATTACTGTTGCGGTCCCCCAACCTGCGAGATGTGCTGAAATTATTGAAGTATAGAATCCAAAATCATAGTTGTAGGTCATGTCTCATGTGGTACCAAGACAAAGAGGGACCCAAGCTGTGCAATAATAATTTTGTTACCTGATTTCAGAATTCTAGCATACAAAGGCTACCAAATTAATGATTAGATTTGGAGTTACCTGTACGAAATCGAAATTCCCTTTATTAACAATTATGCTTTTGACGTTATACAGACAGAAATCCCCAGATGTCGAGTTACTTCATCTTTGACAGCCAGATATTCAAAAGAATCTACAACTTTGCAATATTGTTTCTTTTCTTCAAGAGCAAAATAGTGTGGTTACCAGAATTACTACTCTTTCTGTCCCAAAATAACTCTCTTAACTCTAGTACAACTTTATACTAGATTTAATACAAAGTTAAGACAGTTTTTTTTTTGGGACAAAGGGAGTATATATGTATTTCCATGGTACAGATTCTGTACATATCTTCGTCCTCAAACTTGTTTGGGATTTTGTCCTCAAATCGCCGAAGGGCCTCTTAGATTCGCAGGTTTCCAAAAGCACAGGAATATGAAAAACATAGGATTATCATGTCATGTCCAATTGAATCCTACAGGAATCTGGTTTGTTTGATTGCATCACAGGAAAAACATAGGATTCTTTTCAAGAGGTTTGAGTGGATGCTAAAATTCCCATGGAATGTAGTACAAATGATTACTTAGGAAAAAAAAACTATAGGATCCAATCCTACAAATCAAACAACTAACATAGGAAGAAAAATCCTATGAGAATCCTTTGAATCAAAGAATCCCTAAAACAGTGTAGTAATTCTCTCGCACAGTTTCCTTTCTTATAGTTTACATACATATCTGACAGTTTCTGACAGTGCAGATTCTCAACATGTGTTCCTGACGTTGTCATCCTCATGTGGCACATGGAGGTTTGTGCATTTTAGTGTTCAATAATTTGAGGTGACTAAGCTGGGCCTGGGCCAGCACAGTCATGCTGATGGACTTTGCTGAGATGCTCACAGGATCATCAATAACGTGAACATAGAACTTTCGCAATAAATAAATAAATAACGTGAAATATATTTAAAGCACGTTATTATATGATACTCTTTTTGGCGGAATGATATGGTGAGCTGTTTAAGTTTAAGAAAATGGCTCTCCTAATTAAAGCTACACCCCTTGGTTGCTCTTCTAGATCACTACTTTAGTGATCTTAACGCTCTTATATTTCTTTACAGAGGGAGTTGTTTGTTTTGAACTAAAACCACGATAACAACTTGAAACGGAGGGAGTACTTCATACATGCTGTTTATTTGGGTTTATTCCTTCATGTTGGAATTTTGAGTTTTTTTACATTTCTGTTGTTTGCTTTATCCTGGAAAGGGACATTCCCTTGTGAGCACTTAAAAAAAGAGTGTTTTTGCATCTTAAGTTTGTTTTTTAGGGGCCACATATTTTTTTGCAATAATTTTATCTAGAAAGATGATACGGAAACATCTTGGTATGTCCCTGTAAGCATGCAAAGGGCAATCTGCCATCATAATTCAGGCAAGTACAGCCACAAATATACTGTTTAGAATGAATGCAGAAACTTATGCAACTAAAGCATAATACAGGTTGCCTCTTCAGGCGCATTGTTTAGTAGTAATATACTTTCACGGACAGATAAGAAAACAACTGATTTCTGTTCCGTACTTGTGGGGGCAAAGATTGTCTTTCTTTGCCCTGGCAGTTCCAGGATTGTGGTTAAAACCAGCTGTTTTATTGTGCCCACCAGGAGACAGAATTTTGTCAGTCTTCTTTCTTGTACTTGGTGCGCTTTAGAAGAGGGAAGGACATACGTATATCTAATAATTAGTTTCTCGTATGCATCTGCGAGCGTAAGCAGTATGCATCCTGTCATCAATTTGATTATCATCGCCATTAGGAATTAGCAACAGAATATTCAAGTGTGCATTATTAAGGGGGGCTTGATGCTGACATTGAAAGACTGGCCTTTCAGTTCAGGGGGAGGTGAGCAGATGTGAATAATCTATTGAGAGAACAGCACGCAAGAAACAAGGGTGGCTCTAGCTTGATTGGTAAAGACTGCCTCATTTCCTGTCAGATGAGAGCTGTTGTTAACCCTGGCCCTGGCCAAATTGGTTTGCTGAGAAATTTCCAAAGTGAAAAGGTGTTCAAGGGACAAGAAAGCCTGATATAAGACACCAACTAATCTAAACAAATAAAGCAAAAGATAATAGGAGGATAGGACCAGCTGCTGATGAAGTATATGAGTGAACATGACAGCTTTTGTTGTCTAATCATGCAACTGGTGGACATGTCACCAAAAGAAGCATGACCATTTGGGAAATACACACCATAATCTCTAGTTGTTGTCCCCCTTAACATGCACTCACCCTACTCCACTTGTACGTTTTCTTGCATGGGAATGGATTTGGCCTATCTACTGTTTCAGAATACTTATAATGGATTCCCTGATTTTTTTTCTTATAATGGGTACACAAGGTATTATATAAATGTCAATTATTAATTTATTACGTATTATATAATGTATGTGTTGTATGAGCTGCAACTTTTAACAAAAACAATCAGCGTTAGAGCTGAACTTTGCCAACTGAGCTGTCTGTAAGATTTGTATGCTGGTCAAGTGCATTATCACAAGAAAAGGAACCTCATCTCAACTTTATCTTCTCCTTTCTGTTATTCTGACTAGTTGTATGATGGTCCCATTACCTTATATATGACTAAAATTGAGAAATTGTATACCAACGTTTATCTGACATCATTGGCATATCTTTGTCAGGGGTATTTTTTTCAGCTAGCATGAGCTATGCAATAAGCATCCCTGTGGAGTTTTCCGCTGCTGACAGGGAGATGATGCTGCACTTGGAAGCTTCTAAGAACGAACGCAGGTACAGGAGATAGTTTAGTTCACTTTGCAGACTCATTTGCTTCGGTACAATATGACATGTTTTCTTATCTTGAAGAATAATATTGTACTTGCATTCTGCCGTTATGCTCGGAAAGCGCTTTTTTATCCTATATAATAATAAATAAAGTGGTAGAACTATAATTTGGAATTATATTATTCCTTGGATAAGAAACACATATTACCAGAACAATGTGGTAGGCCAAATACCATTGTCTGTTACAGCATCTACAGCCGCGGTTGCCAAATCCGACACCTATACATCCACGGACGCATCCGGACGCGTGCATATCTCAAATCGATACCCTATATCCATACTAAAGCATGCAATGTGAATTACAACTACGTAGATCACAAAACAAACATAAAAATGCACATAATCAACATTCCATTAACCAAAAGATTATCAGTTCACATAATCCACACAACCAACAAAAAAGTTCTAAACTACTCCCTCTGTATGGAATTAGTTGTCGCACAAATTGATAAAAATAGATGTATCTAGAACTGAAATACATCTAGATACATCCATTCTTATGACAAGTATTTTCGGACGAAAGGAGTAGATTACTAATAATTAAAATAAAGACAGAGAGATGGCGGAGCTTCACCACTTCCTCGGCCCTTTGCCCTTCCGGTCACCGATGTTGTTGTAGGCGTCGACGGTAGGGCGGTGGGTCGACGGAGCCATCGAAGGAGGACGTGTCGATGTAGTCCTTCGTCCTTCGAACGACACGGTATTGCTTCCTTTTTAGCTTAGCCACTCTCGCTGCCTCCGTTGCTGCCTTCACCGCTTCGCACGTGGACTGTTCCAGCCCAAGCTGGAGCACCTATGCATTTTCCCGACGGAGCTGGCAGACGCCCGTCTTTGTTGTCATAAGCGACCTGCGGTAGACCCATGCGAGCAAGTGCTCCTCATCATCAGCCACTGCTGGCAGCCTACGACGACGGTGGGAGGACTGTGCGACCGCATCCGAGGCTGCCGCCCTCTCTAGCCTGTTGCCTCTCGCGATGGACGATGCGTGCCTTGGATTTGGGCATGCGCGTCCATGGTGCTGGATATGAAGGGTGTCGGACAGCCAACACGTTTGAGGCATCCACACGGATCGGGGTTTTCTTTTGACTGATAAGTGACCGGTTCGCCGCCGGGCCTTTGAGACGGTTTGAGGCGCCCGGCTTTTAGCACCACCGAATTCCATTGGTGTACTCGGTGATAGTACTTGACACCAGGGAAGGGGAGAAAAGGAAGGTGTGGGTTGTTCTTTGTTGGCATGGAAAAACTTGAGCCGCAGGAGTAGGAGTAGGTCAGGACCACCATTGGCCCTGTTTGGATACTCTAGCTTAGCTAGTGGTTAGAGTTAAGTTTCTAGCTCATGACTAACCCTAAACTAACTCTAGACAAATAGGTGTTTGGATGGAAGGGTTAGATTGACAATAGATGCACTTTATGGAAAGAGAAAAGTGATTTTTTAATGAGCCCCATGAGAACTAGCTCCAATTAGCATCTCTTGGCTGGTGGAAGAGAGAGAGAAAAATATTTTTTAATGAACCCCATGAGAACTAGCTCCAATTAGCACCTCTTGGGTGGGATATTTTTTTTGGATGAGTTAGATGCAACTAGCTCCAATCTAACACTTATGTTTGGATATTTTAGGGCTAGTTGAACCCAAACTAGCTCAAACTAACTCTAGCCCATGGATCCAAACAGGGTCATTGTACTCCTCTACCAGCCATATGCAAGACGATGCGCTTGGTTAGGCTATAAAGCCAGAATCTCCTTGGGCCCCGGCAACACCACACCGTGGCTTTCCATTCCCCCAATACCAAGCAGAGTAGTTCCCAAAACAAAAGGGAGGGAGGGGCCTGAGTGGAAAGGGTATGCCTGCTCTTTTCCATACATATTTGTGTTCATCAATGGCCGAGGGGGATCTCATTTCACCAGGTCGCAAGTGGGGTGAAAAAGGAGATCTAGGGAGTACCTTCGTGACCCTCCTTTTTTTCCCCTTCTCCACGAGGATCGACGAGCTAGCAGCTAGCTCGTGGATTGGAGAGCCCAAAGTTATCTGAATTGGTCTCAGATCTTGGGGAAGATCATGCATTGTGTACTCTCCACTCACGCGGCAATGCGGCATTTTGTTACTGCATGATAGCATCCTGACTCCCCTCCTCCTTTAGGAGATCGAGTTGGTCCATAGTGACTAAATTGCAGAAAACCACCGCTTTGAAGACTAGGTTTGCGAAAAGCATTATAATACTTTTTTTCTGTAAAAAATACCATGTCTTCGGTAATCTTTTTGCAGAAAACACTGATCGACGGATTTGCCTCAGTTGAGCACGTTTATAACAGATAGGACCCGCTAGTCATATCGATGTGGCACCGTTTAACATCTTACATGTAACGACAACAATTGGTAACGTTATCACCATGTGTGAACATGTGGGGTCCACCTGTCATTGAAAGAAATGAAGGAAAAAAATTGGTTCCTCTTAACACTGTAGACTGTACCCCCAAATCTCGCCCGCCCTCCGCATCCCCCTCCTCCCACAGCGGCCGCCGCCATTGCGCTTACCTCCTCGACCTCGTCTTAGGCGACGGCGGCGAAGGAATGCCTCAAGGTGTACCTCCGCAGCCGCCCCCTCCCGGCGTCGGAGATGGAGCGCGGCGACAGGCCTGCCGACGGCCGCGCCAAGGCCAAGGAGCAGCCGCCGTCGCCGGAGATGGAGCGCGGCGGCAGGCCTGCCGGCGGCCGCGCCAAGGCCAAGGAGCAGCCTCCGTCACGCAAGAAGCAGCCGCCGACCGGGATCTGCCTCGTCGCCACCGACCCCAGCTCCGTCGCGCTCACCGTCTCGCAGCCCAAGCTCGGCGACCACAGGCGCGGCCGCACCACCACTGTACCTGGAGCCGCTCGATTCTTGTCGGATCCATGAGAGGGCTGGTTAATGGCGACGATGTTCTTGAAGCTCAGGGGCCATGGCAGTGGGCGGCGCCGGCGGCTCCTGCATGCTTTTGGTCAGGGAGAGAGAGATTAGGAAGGAGAAAAGAACGTGATGAAATGCTGACAAGTGGCCCCCTGTCCAGCAAAACGGTTCAACGTAACGGTGTTAGAAATTTGTGCCACATCAGCATGACTGACGGGCCCATCTGTCATAAACGTGTTCAGCTGAGGCAAATCCGACTCAGTGCTTTCTGCAAAAAGATTACTGAAGATATGGTGTTTTTTATCAAAAAATGTATTATAGTGCTTTTCGTAAACCTAGTCTTTAAAGTGATGGTTTTGTGTAATTTACTAAGTGGTCACCAGAAACACATTTCCTCTCTCCAAAAAATTATGCGTCATTTTGTACTAGAAGCATGCGTCCAAATGGCAACAAGTCTTACAACCACAACGGCCAGCAAAACCAGAAAACTGGAAACCAAGAGCTAGCTATATAAGCCACAAAAGAAAGAGGAAACTGATCCAAAGCCAAAACTGTACAACTTTTCTTTACGAAAAGAAGGATAACCCTTGACCCCGTGTCGAGCCATGTACACAAATATATAATATTAATAATATAAAATCCAGCAACCGAACAATATCAACTAAAAAATAAAGCTAAAAGAAAACCTGAGGCCGCATGCATCACGACAGTAACTTCATCACGAAGCCACTAACCCTATAACACATGACAAAATCAAAACGAAGAATACACAACTCTTAGGCTACAACATCAAAAAGGAATCGACGCATGTGCGCTGATGGTGACGAGATTCTCATCCCACAAAAAGAAAAAAATTGTACAACTAACTCAATCGAGTGTTTTTTATTTTCACTATTGCTTCAAGCTTATTCTTGCCTCTCTTTAGAAAAATAGTGTTAGTGGCCTGACAGTACTTCGTTGTTTGTTTGTATGGTTTTAAGGTAGCTTGCAGCATGTTCGTTGATGGAGTTTTTATTGCTTTTATGGCCCTGTTTGGATCCTAGGATTAGAGTTAGATTGGGTTAGAGTTGAGCTATCTAACCCTCAAAAATCCAAACAGGTAGGGTTAGATTGGGTTAGATGCATCTAACCCACCCAAAAACTCTAACCCTCCCAAGAGGTGCCTTTTTGGGTTGGAGTTAGGTGAGGACAAAAAAAAAAGAAAAAAAAATCACTTCTACTGCATCCAGCCCGCACCAGATCCCACCAACCCCGTCCCTCCCGTCGCCCTCCCTCCCGCAGCCCCAGCCGCCGGCCGCTGCGCCCTGCCGCGGCCAGCCCCGCCCCGCCGCCGGGCCGCCCCGCCCCGCCCCGCCGCGCACCGCCGCCGGGCCGCCCCGCTCCGCCCCGCCGCGCCCTGCCGCGGCCAGCCCCGCCCCGCCGCCGGGCCGCCCCGCCCCGCCCCGCCGCGCACCGCCGCCGGGCCGCCCCGCTCCGCCCCGCCGCGCCCTGCCCCGGGCCGCCCCGCCCCGCCGCCGGGCCGTCGCGCCCCGCCGCGCCCTGCCGCCGGGCCGCCCCGCCCCGCCGCGCCCTGCCGCCGGGCCGCCAGCGCCCCGCCGCCCAGCCCCGCCGCCGGCCACACAACGATCGGCCACACCAAATCCGGCAGTGAATATGGACAAAAGTTACCAAATGATTGAGAAAGGCCAATCTAACCCTCTCATCCAAACACCTCTTGGGTTAGAGTTAGTTTAGGGTTAGTTGAGGGTTAGAATCTAACTCTAACCTCTAACCCGGTTAGAGTATCCAAACAGGGCCTATATATGCAAGTAAAGGAACTTATTTCGCGCCACTTGGTAGACAACTAGACTAAGTTTCAACGTTAGAAGTCATGCCATATCTTCTTCTTATGCCGAAACTTTATTGGAGGTGCTGTTATCAAGTATGATTTCGGTCACTGCTGTTATCAAGTATGATTTCAGTCACTGCTGATCGAGCACTTCTATCTAGGGATTTATGAAGGGGAACTTTAATGCTGTAGAGGAGCAGCTGCGCTAGATATTGACTACACGTTCATATGTGATATCATGATTGGAAGGCTGTGGTGGTGAGCTAGGGAGCATATTGGAAGAAATCTCTGCCGATTCTACATTTATTCTTTTTTTTCTGAAAGACCTTGCATCCATCTGTGGACAGACAATTTCAGCTATTTGACACTATTCCAGGATTCTATTCTTGACATTGCAAATGACCTGACTAGATTTTCAGAAATCTAACTAGATTATATTCTCTTCACATTTAGGCAGTAGTTTGTGTGAGATGAACACAAGGCTAACACACGATTCACAGTTGTGTAAATCACACAGGAAGAGCAATTTCTAAGGATAGCAAACTATGTAAAAGAGTATAGTTTGTTTTGTTATTGAGAAATATAACTAGATTATATTCTCTTCACATTTAGGCAGTAGTTTGCGTGAGATGAACACAAGGCTAACACACGATACACAGTTGTGTAAATCTGAGGAAGAACAATTTCTAAGGATAGCAAACTATCTAAAAGAGTATCAGAAGAAAAGATCTAGTTATTGTAAAAGAAAACACATGTCGCTAGCCGGGCGATCCAAAACTTACCTTCTGCCGGCCGATCTCGCGCCCACGTCCGCCGGCTCCGTGCACGCCGGATCGTCTTTTGATCCAGCAGGCTATAGCACCCGCACCCACGTGCACGGGTCTGCAACTCAGCTGTTGTTTCAGAAACGCTTTCTGCAACAGAGCGCTTGTTGCAGGGCTCTGTGCTGGTTAGATCTAGCAGCGGGAAGGCGAGCACCGTGTGGTTGGGACGGAGGCGACGGCTGGCTGGTCTACGGCGGCTAGGCAACCGCGTCAAACCAGCCGCGCTGGTGACAACGACGCGATCTGAGTCGCTGACGGCTACACAAGCAGCATGTGTGCATCCTTTCCTCATGGGAGGGAGATGTTGGCGAGGAGTCTCACCAGATCCGACGAGGTTGACGGCGAGCTTCGCAGTTCTGGTCCTCGCCGGTGGCAACGTGAAAACACTCCGGTGGGCTCCTCTTGGTGGGGAGTAGTCGATATAGGTTAGGGGATGGGCGGCGCTGCTACTCCCTCACTGGCGTGTGTTTTTTCTTGCAACATCCTTCCTGTTGCAAGAAAGATTCTGCAACATCACTAAAGTTGCAAATTTTAATCCGTTAGTACCTTTGTTTTGAAAAACAAAATCTACAACAATACCTTTGTTGCAAAAAAAACCGCAACACGACCTCTGTTGCAAAAATGTTTCCACAACAAAACCGTTGTTGCAGGAATTAATAAATGAGGATGGGGACAAACGAGACATGGTAGGAGATTGATCAGACGGACGCGCGTAGGTCCAACGACCATCGAGGTGACGAACCCATAGCACACGTCCGCCGGTCGACGCCTAGCAGTCAACACCGCTGCCACCAGCCCCCCCCTCACCTCCAAGCCAGCGGCGGCTCGTGCTGCTGGGCAAAGCCCGGATGGCGTAGGCGGCAGCGGGGCCACTTTCTCCCTTCCTCCTGGAGCTGTTGACGGTGTCTGCACGTGGAGGAGGGGCACTGTCCAGGGCGTCGTGGCGCGGCTTCGGCTAGAACTCCGACAACGGTGGCGGCTCGTGCGAACGCGCGGATGGCTGTGGGCGGGCCTTTGGAGGTGGAGGCGGCGCCCATCTAGCGTCGATGCCTAAGGCCGGCCTGGCTCGTCGGGCAACATGGGATGGTGGCGGCCACCTCACCCTCAGGTGGTGGTCCCTGTTGGGTAACGTAGCATAAATTCAAAAAAAATTATGCATATTCAGATCTTCTTATGGAGAGACCAGCAACGAGAGAGGGGTAAGAGCATCTTCATACCTTTGAAGATCGCTAAGCGGAAGCATTACTAGAACGCGGTAGATGGAGTCGTACTCGCGGCGATTCAGATCGCGGTGTGATTCCGATCTAGTGCCGAACTACGGCACCTCCGCGTTCAACACACGTGCAGCCCGGTGACATCTCCCGCACCTTGATCCAGCAAGGAGGAGGGAGAGGTTGGGGAAGAACTCCAACAGCATGACGGTGTGGTGTCGATGGAGAGACGAGGTCTCCCGGCAGGGCTTCGCCAAGCACCGACAGAGAGGAGGAGAACGAAGGGCACGGCTGCGCCGAGGGAGAGGCAAAAGTCTGTTTTCCCAATGGCCAAAAGTGCCCATATATATAGGGGGAGGGAGGGGCTGCGCCCCCTTGAGGGTTTCCCTCTCCTGGGGGGGGGGGGGGGGGCAGCCCTAGATGGGGGCTGGTGCGGCGGCCAAGGGGGGAGGAGGGGTGGCGCACCCCTCTGGTGGGCCTTAGGCCCACCTGCGCTAGGGTTTCCCCCCTCTCCCCTCTTCCTGCGCCATGGGCTGAGTGGGGGGGGGGGGCGCACCAGCCCACCTAGGGGCTGGTTCCCTTCCCCACTTGGCCCATCTAGCCTCCCGGGGTCGTTTCCCCCCTTCGGTGGACCCCCGGGGCCACCTCCGGTGGTCCCCGTACGTTACCGCTGATGCCCGAAACACTTCCGGTGTCCGAAACCATCCGTCCTATATATCAATCTTTACCTTCGGACCATTCCGGAGCTCCTCGTGACGTCCGGGATCTCACCCGGGACTCCGTACAACTTTTGATAACCTCGTATAACAATTCCCTATAACCCTAGCGTCATCGAACCTTAAGTGTGTAGACCCTACGGGTTCGGAAGACAGGCAGACATGATCGAGACACCTCTCCGGTCAATAACCATCAACGGGGTCTGGATACCCATGGTGGCTCCCACTTGCTCCACGATGATCTCATCGGATGAACCACGATGTCAAGGATTCAATCAATCCCGTATACAATTCCCTTTGTTTGTCGGTATAGAACTTGCCCGAGATTCGATCGTCGGTATACCTATACCTTGTTCAATCTCGTTACCGGTAAGTCTCTTTACTCGTTCCGTAGCACGTCATCGTGTGACTAACCCCTTAGTCACATTGAGCTCATGATGTTGTTCTATCGAGTGGGCCCAGAGATACCTCTCCGTCACACGGAGTGACAAATCCTGATCTCGATTCGTACCAACCCAACACACACTTTCAGAGATACCCGCAGTGCACATTTATAGTCACCCAGTTACGTTGTGACGTTTGATACACCCAAAGCACTCCTACGGTATCCGGGAGTTGCACAATCTCACGGTCGAAAAGGAAAAGACACTTGACATTAGAAAAGCTTTAGCATACGAACAATACGATCTAGTGCTACGCTTAGGTTTGGGTCTTGTCCATCACATCATTCTCCCAATGATTTGATCCCGTTATCAATGACATCCCAGGAAACCATGATCATCTATTGACTTACGAGCTAGACAACTAGAGGCTTGCTAGGGACACATTGTGATCTATTTATTCACACATGTATTACTGTTTCCTGTTAATACAATTATAGCATGAACAATAGATGATTATCATAAACAAGGAAATATGATAATAACCATTTTATTATTGCCTCTAGGGCATATTTCCAACAGTCCCCTGGTTCTTCCCCTGTGTGGAGATTGCGGAGCAGTGCAACCCGTCTCATCGTCAGATTTGGAGGGTTGACGAATCGGTTTCCGAATCTGGAGCAGATGGAGGTTGGCGGTGTAGGATTGGGAATTGAGGAAACTTTGGTCATCTAGTTTGGCCCGGCAACAGTGTCGTTATTTTCCTTGGAGACGAAGCCGGGGTCTCTCCTATCCACCCCCGACCCCCTTCGAGATGAAAGTCCAAAATCCTCCTTGGATTGGGAGGTGGCGGCGCCATGCGCGTCGTTCCCTTCATGGAGGCACCGTCTTGGGAGGATTGGGATCGAGCGACAGCGGTGGTGTGGAGGTTGGCAGGTGGAGCGGCATGGCAACTAGTGCGTCCATGATGGTGGGTCTTGGTGGCATGGTGCAACTGAGTTTCGGTGACGGATGCATCTGAATGGATGAGCGGAGGGCGGAGGTGCTGTTTGGTGCTGTGGCGCGTCGACGCGTGGCTGCCTGACAAGGATGATGCTGATCTCTTTTAAGAAGAAGGGTCAATGGTTTGATGTTGGTGGCTGCTTCTGAAGCGTAGGCATGTGATCTTTAGTTTGCTGCACCAGGTGTATACTCCTGGTATGTGATGTGGGTGGGTGAGAGGTGATCCCGGTTCTAGATGGTTAAGAGTAATGGCATTTTCATTATCGAGTTTATAGTCAAAGTGGGGGCTTCGGATATTTGATGTATATTTTTGTCAGAACTTTGTTAATAATTTAATAAAGATGGTTATATGTATATATTAATCCAGAGGCTAGGGGTTTCAAGGTTTTTTGGAAAGATAATAATACTTGCATAGGTGGCTCTGTTACCTCTGTAGCCGTACTCAGTATATTTAATATTTAGGAAACCCATTCGTATATACTTAGTATAATAGTAGCAAGTGGCCTCTGCTCAGTACAGATTGACGAGAGATGAAAATAGGAGATAAATATTACACTTTGGGCACATCATCCCATTGCCGAAAGGTTAGCAACCCATTGTTTGTTGAATACCAGAAGTCAACCATTTCTTGGTCACTGAGCTACGTGTGTTTCCTAAAGGTGTCCTGCGAGCTCTCTCTTTTTCTTTATATTAGAAGCCCTTCTCACATTGTTAAGGTTTTTTTTTTAAAAGGAGGTTATCTTCCGGCCTCTGCATTAGAACGATGCATGTGGCCACTTTATTGATAAGCAAGAGGTCCAACAAAATTTCCAATTTACAAGGAGGGCTCACAAAAAGCAATAAAAGGAAACGGGGTAGTCGCAACCGATGGTAAACACAGATAGATAACTAAGCAACTATCCTATTATATGACCGCCATGCAAACCGGTTGAATATAGCTCGTGCTACCATTTTTCTTCGGATATACGTAGTAATCATACGCTCTCTGGCATCCATCGGAGTGACTAGCGACCACGTACGGATTAACGTAGTGGCTCGGAAGATAACCCGCAAAAAATGAAAATTTGTTGTTCTGTTAAAAATCAAATCGTTCCTGCAGTTCCATATAGCCCAAAATAACGCACATACGCCTACACGGATGTGTCTCGCAGTTTCTATATCAACTCCATTTAGTCACGTCCCAAATAACGTGTGGATGCTAGAAGGAGGATCAATATTAAAAGCTATATGGACGGACCGTCATAAACTTTTGACCAATGGACAGTCAAGAAAGAGGTGTTTGATAGATTCATCATAATCACAGAAGCTACATCTTCTAGATCCTTATCAGTTCCGTTTTACCAAGTTATCCTTAGTTAGAATGACGTGGACAAACCACATGAACACTTTAATTCTTAAGGGCTAGACAATTGTTAACTAGCAATGCAACCAAAAGTCCAAACAGATGAAAATGGGCTAGATAATTCACATATACACTTCAATACTTTCTCTCACGTGTGAGGAAGGCTCTGATATAATGTTAATATCATGCACTAACCACCGCAATCAAAAGCCATATAAATGAGATCCATGGATACTAGCACTACCCTTACCACTAGTCTACTGTCTAGTTCTCTAATCAAAAGTCATATACACTTCACAAACTCCACGTGCGATTTGGTATCAGAGGTAAGAGCATCTCTAGTAGAACCCTCAAACCCTCAAACCCTTAAAAATAACCGCTTTTTTTTACAGTTTTCATCGGAAAAACGGCGTAGACTAGAACCCTTAAACCCGTAAAAAATTTAGAGGTCGAACCCTCAAACCCCTTCCCAGCCTGTAGAAGTGAGGGTTGGGGGTTCCCCCCCCCCCAACCCGCACTCATTTTCCCACATCGCGCGGGAGGAATCCGCAGCGGCCGCCGCCAGCCCGCCGCCCCGCCGCCCCCCACGCTCCGGCCGCCGCCCCGGCCCCGCGCTCCAGCCGCCGCCGTCGCGCCTGCCGCCGCCCCGCGCTCCAGCCGCCGCCGTCGCGCCTGCCGCCGCCCCCGCGCTCCAGCCGCCGCGCCTGCCGCCGCGCCCCCGCCCGCCGCCGCCGCCCCCGCGCTCCAGCCGCGGCCGCCGTCACCGCGCCTGCCGCGGCCGCCCGCCGAGAAGGGCCGCGGCGCCCGGCGGAGCTCCACCGCGCGGTACGCCAGGGAGACGGCCTCGTCCAGGCAGCGCGAGCGCGAGCTCCTCCGCGGCTGAAGTCATTTTTGTATCCTATGTTCCTCCGCGTGCATGTTCATAGTGTTCAAAACTAGGCTATAAGGGTTGGGTTTGAGGGTTCTAGTCTTTGCCTCTGTTTTTCAACCCTTAAAAATGTTAAAAATGGTCAATTCTCAACCCTTAAAACTGATTTTGGATTTAAGGGTTTAAGGTTCTACTAGAGATGCTCTAAGGGTAACAGTAGGGGCCACAGTGATTGGCTCACGTTAAAAGACTACAGGTGGATGGCAGAACAACCGGTGAGTGAAAAATACATGGTTCTCTGACAGCTCTCCTGTTAACACTAAACAAAGGGGATGGTTGACCCCTCTTTCTTTTGGACTCCATTGTCTACTTGGCCTTCATTGTCTTCAACATCGATCTTATTTAACGAATGCATGATAATCTACAAAAAAATTGCATGATAGCATTTGAGGGAAATTGAGGGGGAGAAAGGTGGGAGCTGATGAAATAGGATCACATGGAGCCGACTTAAGTATGGTTCCAAAACAGAAAAGATGGTGCAGTCAGTGTGATCTATATTGTCTTTGCCCTTCCTTTTGACAGGAGTGCACTCTTCCCTCATTTATGTTGTGCTGGTTTGTTTCGGCTGCTTCCGTATGTGTGTGTGTGTGTGTGTGAGAGAGAGAGAGAGAGAGAGAGAGAGGCTGCTGAAGGAGGTGTGGGGAGAGAAGGAAGATCACATGGTGGCCTTTTTTGGGTATGTGACAGCTTCGCCCTTTAGTCTTTTAGTGCTTCCTTTTATCTCCTCATCAAGGGAAACCCCTTTCAAAACCTCATCAGCTGATGAGTGAGTGAGTTCCTTCTCATACTCCTTTAAGACCCCGCCCTCTTCGCTGCTCACCCCTTTCTTCTTCATTCATCCTCTCTCTCTCTCTCTCTCTCGCCCTTTGCTGCCGATCCCTTCTTCCAGTTCCAGGCAGCCTCCACAATAGCAATACACCTCGTGGTGATACACACACGCGCGCGCGCCTTTCTTCTTTTACCGGCCTCCAAGAATCACTCACTCACTCACTCGCTGCGCGCCATGGAGATTGCCATGGTATGCACGAGAGTTAACCTCCTCATCCTCATCCTCTCCCTCTGCTCGCCATACAAGTTCATCCAGAGCCCCATGGACTTCGGCCCCTTGAACCTGCTCCCCACCACCATCGCTGCGTCCAGTGATTTTGGTAGGATCCTCTTCCACTCCCCGTCCGCGGTGCTTAAGCCCCAGTCCCCAAGGGACATCTCTCTGCTTCTTAGCTTCCTCTCCGCCTCGTCTCTAAGCAAGGTGACAGTGGCGGCCAGGGGTGCAGGCCACTCCATTCATGGGCAGGCCCAGGCCCTCGATGGCATTGTGGTGGAGATGCGCTCCTTGCCTTCTGAGATAGAGCTGCACAGAGGAGGAGAAGGGGGTGTTTCCTACGCCGATGTGAGCGGTGGAGCCATGTGGATAGAGCTCCTGGAGCAGAGCTTGAAGGCTGGGCTGGCTCCAAGGTCCTGGACTGATTACCTCTACATCACCATTGGTGGGACTCTGTCCAATGCCGGCATCAGCGGGCAGACATTCAAGCATGGGCCTCAGATTAGCAATGTTCTACAGCTGGAGGTAGTCACAGGTACGATAAATGCATGCTTGCTGAGGGGGCAAAAAAAAAAAAAAAGGACAAGATCTTCTTATTTGGCTTTTGGCTCTGTCTCCCTTGGCCAACAATATCTTGGTTGCTCATGGGTAATAGATTTTGTGCTCTTCTTTGTTTAACAGGCAGGGGAGAGGCAGTGACATGCTCACCCACCAAGGATGCAGAGCTGTTCAGTGCTGTTCTGGGAGGCCTTGGCCAGTTTGGCATCATAACTAGGGCAAGGATCCTGCTGCAGGAAGCTCCTCAGAAAGTATGTATGCAGCGTTAGACCTGTCTTGTGCTCATTAGCGTAGGTGCATAATATCCAATCACATGTTTGCCATTGTGTCTGCGTGTAACCGTGTGCCATGCATAAATAACTAATCGGATATTCGACTCCGTTCAGGTGAAGTGGGTGAGGGCCTTCTACGACGATTTCGGCACCTTCACCAAAGACCAGGAGCTGCTGGTGTCGATGCCGGATATGGTGGACTACGTTGAAGGTTTCATCGTCTTGAACGAGCAGTCCCTTCACAGCTCCTCCATCGCCTTCCCTGCAAATATGGACTTCAACCCAGATTTTGGCACCAAGGCCAGTCCTAAGATCTACTACTGCGTAGAATTTGCGGTTCATGATTACCAGCGCAAGAATACCAATGTGGAACAGGTAAGCCCCGGATGTGTTGTTTTCATGTGAACTTGTCAAGGCTTGGGAATGAATGATTGATTGTGTGTGCATGTATCATGTATGCATTTCAGGTGGTGGAAGCTATCTCGGTGCAGATGAGCCACATAGCGTCCCACCTGTACAGTGTGGAGGTGTCCTACTTTGATTTCCTCAACAGGGTGAGGATGGAGGAGATGAGCCTGAGGAGCAGCGGGCTCTGGGAGGTGCACCACCCATGGCTCAACATGTTTGTGCCAAAGGCCGGGATCAGGGACCTGAGGGACCTTCTTATGGACAACATCTCACCGGATAACTTCGAGGGGCTCATCCTCATCTATCCACTCCTCAGAGACAAGTAAGCTGTGCAGCTAATTAACACAATGTAGACATTACATTAAGATATCGCAACTTGGGGTTATTGGGGGGCACATCGAAGCATTGTTTATGAAAGAAAATGTTATCTAACGATTATTTAACTAACCTTGTTTGTGATCGCTGCATTAGCTTCCAAGCAGTCCAAGTTGGACAAGCCTTTCTCGGCATCATCACTTCATGTTCGTTTAGTAACGAGTTATTTTTACCTAAAAATGCTTTCGTCCCGCCTTATAAATAAAACAGACCGTCAGATCAAAACATTCGACATAGGTTTAGCACACACACGCACAAAAAGAAATAGCACATGACACCACCAAAGGGTTCTGCTGAGGCCACAGCTCAACAAGCCCTACGAAACACCCACACCCAAACCCAACAGCGGGAGGAAGTGCTGAGATTAATCAGCTCTGCTCAAGATAGTCCCTTTTGGCATTGGCATGTAGGCCCGTTTTCTACCATATATACTGCTACAGCAGGCAGTACAGGCCTGAGAACATACTATCATTTATGCCATATGTCGACGTGGGGCACCGTTCTGCTCTTCTTTGGAAGCACCTGCTGTGCTTTTCAAACATAGCATTCATGATATGGGTGTGTTCTCTTGTATACTGTAAAGGTCTGGAAGAGAACATATTATCTTTGATAAATGATGTGTCTTCTGCACGCCTAGCCACCTACTTAGGGTCTTCATTAGTATACATGCATATTGGCTTGTTGGTCCCAACACTCTTCTTTTCAGAAGAAATAAAAACTGCTCACTCGCCTTTACTATGGAGTGGGTACAGAGGGCAGAAAAGTTGCAGCCCTACTTTCTACTGACATTGGACACAACACACACAATTTCTTTTTTCAGAATATTAGATTGGTCGGTTGTTTAATGCTGCGAACTCTTTCTTATTGGAAAGTTCTATGTATGTCTACAATATTTTTGGTGGAAAGTCCACACCTACAGTCGCTTTGTTGGTCGATTGTTGCATGCTTGTGCATGATTGTTTCATGTTTTGTGTGTCCTTCAAATAGAATGACATCTGTCACCAGCATTGTATGATTTAACTCAAATTATAGCTTTGGCTCAATGAGTGGCATCTTCTTTATTTGATGAAACCTTTGTTAAGTAGAGGGAGATGTAAGCAAAGATACTTGTTCTCTCCTTAAAAAAATAGAAACTGAGATTTGTCCTGCAGTTAAAAAAATGCAATTTGGTTTATTTACGCTTAGATAAGGTAAGCTTATTGTAATGCTTATAAACAATTACTGCCATCCAGGTCAAACATCAGCATGTAAGCTCTTTTAACTGGGATAAAACTAAATATTTGACTAACTACGGATTTATTTGCTTTGATGCATACCGTTGTTCACAAGTCACACATTCTGTATGTTCAAAAGATTCATTGACCTCGCATTCAAATATTTGCAAGGTGTCACTTCTACCAATAGGTTTATACTAGTTTACTTGCAAGATGGCTTTCAAACACAAGTCAACTCTTGGCTTTAAAAAAAAAAGGAGGATGACCTCCGGCCGAAGATGCATGCGGTCATTTTATTGATTATTCTCAAAGACCTTACGAAGCAGTACAACAATATGTCTGAATCCGCCATCTTGGCAACATCTGCCCCTACTCCTATCCATATGATGAAGGGGTGCAAGCTGGACCAAATACCCAGACCTCTCACCTAAACCTAACATCTAAAGCCGAAGACCCTGACCGAGCCACATCAGAGTCTGGGGCACAAACCGGTCCGACGCACTCACATGTGTCATCGCCGCCATCTTCCACTGGTCTATCTTCAGATCAGATTGAGGTACTAGCCTTGGCAGGTGCCTCCGCCATCGATGCCACCATGACGTCAAACGACAACCTCCACCTACGCGAGTCCATCTCCAAGCAACGGACGGAGATCCATGTTAGGATAGGGCCGCACCACCGCCGTCGCCCACCACCCACAAACGCCACCCAGTCCCAAGGTTCCCAAAGCGGCGCTGACGCCTCCAAGATCTAACTTGGCTGATTGAGCCTTAGCAAAAGATCTAACTTGTGACTCACGATTCATGTCAACTCTTGGCTGATTGAGCCTTAGCAAAAGATCTAACTTGTGACTCACGATTCATGTTTTTTTTTTGCGGGGTGACTCACGATTCATGTTCAATGTACTGAACTAGTTTAATAAGCCCAGTGTAGAGTTGTCTCTATAAACATTTAAACAGACGGTTCTGAGTCATGATACACCGAACTGCAGGATGTCAACTATATAATTTTCTTCTCCGTCTTGTGTTCTTATCCAAGTCATGATCTGGTAGTAGTTGCTGAGATATAGGTATCATTTAACTGTTGCTGTGTTAATCTGGCAGGTGGGGCACTAACACATCCGTCGTGCTACCGGATTCCGGGTCCACAGAGCAGGTGATGTACGTGGTTGGCATTCTCCGTTCTGCAAGCCCTGATGAAGGATGCTCCCACCACTGCCTCCAAGAGCTTCTCCACCGTCATCGCCACATAGCTGACACCGCCGGAGTGCGCATCGGGGCAAAACAGTACTTGGCTCACCATCCTTCTCCGGCTGGCTGGCAGCAGCACTTTGGCCCGCGTTGGGAGCGGTTCGCGGAACGCAAAAACCGGTTTGACCCCATGTCCATCCTCGGGCCAGGCCAAGGTATATTCCCCAAGGGCAACACTGGGGTTTATGCAAGCTGACAGCATGAATTGCGGCGGCTGGTAAAATAAGTGATATAGTTAGGTGACTAAGGTGGGATCCTCTTCTTTCTCTTTGGTAGCTCTTTTCGGGCTGTTTCCTCGGCATTTTGAGGCATCGGTTGGATTATTATGGTGGTGGTGGATCCTGGGAGGACTCAGTGGTTGTGAATACCGCTGGGAATTTTGGAACTCTGTACAGGCTGAGGAAGCACAGCTCTAGGGATAGAGGTAGTGATTCTGTTCCATCTGTATTCCATGTTTGATGTTGCCATTAGTATTGTCGCTATTCTTCTCACTTTCATTCCCACAAGTATGAAACTCTCCGCACCTCGACTCCTTTGGGCATCGCTGGTTCAGTTGCGCCGTCGGCTGACTTTTCATAAGCTTTAAGAGTAAAATCACAACTCAAGATGATATGGTTACGAATTTACAGAGTGAGCTTCTGAGATTATTCTAAAATCACAGCTGTGAATTATACACCATGCCCATCTGATTTCTTATCACTACTTTTTTCTGATGATTGTTTTGTGCTTTGGCCTGTTTTAAGTTCATTGTGACTCACACTTTCTTTTCTGAACGAAGGCAAATATGTATTATTTTTTGTCATCCATTAAATAAATATTTTTTGTGATTTTTTTACCTCAACCATTAATTAAATATATATTTTAGGATAAGAATATTATAAAAGTCAACTGGAAGCACAAAACATCTCAAGCATAATAAAAATTATATCAAGATTCCAGGACCACTGAACGACCGCTGCTGCCGCTGATGCGCCGTTTTCCGCTCCACTACTGAAGCATGCTTGACCTTGTTGATGACAGAAGGAAAATCTTCATGCACGCCCCCCTAAGGACAAGTGCCCTGTAGCCACAATCGTCGATGTTAAGCCCTTGCATAGATCTGGGCACCTCACACCAATCTCGTCACATGACGAGAAATCATAATCTCACCATTGCTAGGGGATGGCAGGAATCTATGTTGAAGCTCCATCAACCATGTCCAGACGGACGGACTCGAGGAGGATCGAAACCCGAAAGACAAACTCGAAGAAGAAGTGACGTACTTGCAAGGACTAAAAGACCCGACCACCGAGGGATAGGGGAGGAAACGAGAGGAAGTCATCTAGGCGTGTCATATCCATTAATGAAGTAAGAAGAAAAAGAGTTTGAGGAGAAGGAAGGATATTGGGAAGCACTAGGCATCAGACTACTCATGCTTTGCTTCGTATCAGACCAGTCCATGGCCATCCGATTAGATGCATGCTGGTCGTTAGATTGGCTAGTAAACACTCCAGCGTGATTTGTGGATTAGAAGCATTAATTGATTAGTGCATCGTAACTGGCTAACTGCCATGCATGCATCATGCATGTGTTCGGTGGTTGTTTCTTTTTTTTTCGTAGGTGGGCCTGGTCGTAGGTAGTCTCCACTAATTACATTATATGATTCGTTTCGTGCTTATGAGAATTGTTTCTGAAAATCATTTACATATTTCCATGTTTTCCCGAGATGCATTATTATGTGACGATGAGATAGCTTTGGTGCCATGAAACATTCCAAAATTGATGGAAGCATATGTTTTGTGGAGGGACAAAAAATATCTTTCAACAGAATGATTTAATATATGATATAATTTAGGGAGAAGGAAATAAATATTTTGTGTAAAGGAAGCATTTTTCTTGTATATTGACACATCCGCTTCACAAAGTAAGCATCAACAAGCAAAACAAGAAAGATCAAGCATTGAAACAAATTCATAAGACATTACAACTCATTTTTGCAACTAAATAAAAGATTGTTGCAAAAACATTTTTTAAAAACTGGTCATGCGCAAGATCTACGCGTGCCACGAGCTCTCTTCAACTTTGTTGTTCCGGTATAACCAACAACTTAGAGTCGTGACTGGTTTGTCTCCGTTATAGCACGATCATCTTCATTACAAGACATCTTGCTGGCAACAAAGAAGCCCATTTGAAGCCGGGTGCATGTGCATGTACATCAGAAGTATTCAGTGAGAAAGAATAAAGCACACACTGATAGTTGTTGATACAATAGAAGGTGCAAAAATGTTTGTACGACAAAGTGTCACCAATAGAAGCAATACTGACACTTGCTGAAGCACATAATATTAATTGTTGAAGCACAAATGTCTGCTAATACTTTTATCAAAATGATTATACAATAAAATAAGCATACAATTACAATGATTGAAGGAAAATTCACTATACTATAGAAACATATGCAAGAAATGAAAGTAGGAAGCATGGCTACTTGGAAGCGACAACTTAACTATATCAATATAAAAACTCATTGGAAGCATGTATATGAAGCATATATATATCATTTAATATTAAAAAAATTATTGTCAATATATCGTATATGAATTAATTATTTCTAAGAAAAATTTGTTAACCTAATTATGGACTATTGAGTATTGACACAATCTATCTGGACTAAAGTGCAATACTTCGGAAGCATGGATATTTGCAAGCATCAATTTCATGCCATATAACATAAAACAAGAGTACAATTCTTCTCTATGCAGTGAACAATAGAAGTACGATACATGTGTAGCATGGAAATTTCAGGAGCATGAGACTCATGCAATTCAACACAACACAAAAGGAAGTGGTTACAGTAGAAAGTTCTTGAACGTGAGAAGCATGGTCGTATTGTCAATTCATCCGCATGTATGAGCATGTATTGGATATATATGAAGCATTGGATCTCTGCAGCAAAAGAACAATTGAAAGTGTGTTACATCTGCTGATCGAAATCTATACCATTTTCGTCAGTGCAGAGGTGGCCGTTGGTAGGCATAGGAATATTGACGCATTTCCATTCATGCATGCCGAATTTCCTGAGGATATCCTTAAGGTATTTCTCTTGAGATACGAAGATGTCATTGCGTTGTTGACGAATTTGCAGACCTAAGATGAATTTAAGTTCCCCCATCATGGACATTTGATATTCTTCACCCATCATGTAGGCAAATTCATCACCGTAACGTTTGTCAGTACAACAAAACATAATGTCGTCGACATATATTTGGCACACAAATAGTTCATTGTCATAGGATTTTGTGAAAATAGTAGTATCAAGTGAACCGGGTTTGAAGCCTTTCTTCATGAGGAATTCCTTCAATGTATCATACCATGCCCGAGGGGCTTGCTTGAGGCAATAGAGTGCCTTTTTGAGTGTGACGACTTTGTCTGGATGCTTCGGGTCTTCAAAACCCGGGGGATGAGCAACATATACTTCTTCCTCAAGCTTACCATTGAGGAATGCACTTTTCACATCCATTTGATATAGAGTAATATTGTGATGGTTAGCATAAGCAAGCAATATTCGAATAGCTTCAAGTCTAGCAAGAGGTGCAAAAGTTTCATGAAAGTCAATTCCTTCAACATGTGTGTAGCCTTGAGCTACAAGCCATGCCTTGTTTCTCACAACCTGACCATCCTCATCTTACTTTTTTCGGTAGATCCACTTGGTTCGATGATATTGTTCTTGCGAGGATCTGGTCTTTTGATGAGTTTCCATACGTCATTTAGCTTGAACTGAAGAATTTCATCTTGCATGGCTTGAATCCACTCAGATTCCATGAAGGCTTCAACAACTTTTGAGGGTTCTGTGATAGACACAAAAGAAGAATGCCCACAAAAGTTAACTAAAGGTGAAGCTTTTGAGCGAGTGAGAGTATCTGGTGCATTGATGTCATCAATGATTTTGTCAATTTCCACTTCATTTGCAATCCTTGGATGAGCTGGTTGAAGACTTTGGTTGGGCTGAGGAATTTGGTCTGTAGCATTTTCCTCAGGTGCACCTGCTTTAATTTCATCATTGTTGGGGACAATTTCTTCAGCAAAGGGTTGTTCTTCAGTAGGAATGATATCTTAACTAGCCTTGTGCTTAATAGCTTCCTCAAGAGTCAATTTATTTGGCATAGGAGGCAGTTGCTCTCTTTGCTAGCCATTAGTTTCATCGAACCGCACATCTACAGTTTCAACAACCTTGTTGTGATACGTGTTTAAGACTCTGTAGGTGTGCGAGTCCTTTCCGTAACCAAGTATAAAACCCTCATGTGCTTTAGGTCAAACTTTGAGCTATGGTGAGGATCTCTAGTTCAACATCTTGCACCGAAGACTTTGAAATAACTTACGTTGGGTTTCTTGTCAGTGAGGACTTCGTATGAGGTTTTCTTGAGGAATTTGTGAAGATATACCCTGTTGATGATGTGGCAGGCAGTGTTGATTGCTTCAGGCCAAAAGCGACGAGGAGTCTGATATTCTTCAAGCATAGTCCGTGCAATTTCAACCAAAGTCTTGTTCTTGCGTTCAACGACGCCATTCTGTTGAGGAGTGTAAGGAGCACACAATTCGTGAGCAATACCAAGTTCATCAAGATAATCATCAAGACTAGTATTTTTGAATTATGTCCCATTATCACTCCTGATGTGTTTGATCTTGACGTTGAAGTTTGTTGAGGCCCTTGAGGAAAATCGTTTGAAGACTTCCTGCACTTCATTTTTGTAAGCAATGATGTGTACCCAAGTATAACGAGAATAGTCATCAACGATGACAAAGCCATATAAAGATGTTGCATTTGTTAGAGTAGCATAATGAGTAGTTCCAAAGAGATCCATGTGAAGCAATTCAAATGGACGAGTAGTAGTCATGATAGTCTTTGAGGGGTGTTTGAAACTTGTCATTTTTCCAGACTCACAAGCACCGCAGAGATGGTCCTTGAGGAATTTAACAGTTTCGATGCCAATGGCATGCTTCTTCTTTGCTGGTGTGTGCAAGTTTCTCATGCCTGCATGACCAAGTCGTCGATGCCATAGGCAACCTTCCGAGGTTTTTGCTAGTAAACACGTGGTTGGTTGAGGACCTGTGGAAAAAATCAACAATATACAAGTCTCCTCTCCTAAAGCCTTCGAAGACTTTGGATTTGCTTCCATGATGACTACACATCTATATTTTCCAAAGATGACAATCATATCAAGATCACAAAGCATTGAGACTGACATGAGGTTAAACTCAAGGGATTCGACAAGCATGATTTTGTCCATGTGCCGATCCTTAGAGATAGCCACTTTTCCAAGTCCCAATACCTTGCTTTTACCTTTATTGCTATATGATTGCCTCTTTATTGTAACTCCGTGCATCTAGGCCAGACATTATGCTTAGTGTTTGCATGTGTACACATTTCCAAGCAAAACCGAAGGAATCACACCATAAGGTTGTGAAACATATTCTTCAATATCTAGCTCACACACCAACACTAGGATTATGGTACCCCAAGGGCTCAAATCTTCACCTAGTTGGGTATTCTGATTCTGATTATGCTGGTGACCATGTGGATCGCAAGTCAACGTCATGCACATGTCATTTCCTCGGACGATCCTTAGTCTGCTGGTCCTCAAAGAAGCAGAACTGCGTATCACTGTCCACTTCTGAAGCTGAATACAGTGCTCCTGGATCTTGCTGTGCTCAACTGCTATGGATGAAGCAAACCCTGAGATATTACGACATCAACATGAAGAATGTGCCCCTCTACTGTGACAATGAGAGTGCAATCAAGATCGCCTACAACCCAGTACAACACTCGAAGACCAAGCACATCTAGATTCGTCATCATTTTCTTCGTGATCATGTACTCAAGGGCAATATCATCATCAACCATGTGAAGACTGATGGCCAGCTAGCAGATATCTTCACAAAGCCCTTGGATGAGAAAAGGTTTTGCAAGTTGCGATGTGAGCTAAATATCCTAGAATCTTCGAATGTGCTGTAAAAATGCACACATCCTAACACTTATGCAAAATTGATGACTTAGATGTGCAACACACGAAGTAATGTTTTTCTTCAATCAATGAAGAATAACACTCTAAGTGTGAAGAAATTAATGAAGAATTTGATTCTCAGGGCCCTAAGACAATTGTACGTGGCGCCTGAAATCATTGTACTTATATGGTGGGTAACGCCACCACCAAACTTTGAAATGCTTCAAATTGGAAATTATTCAAAGTTGAAATTCTTCAAATCTGAGACTTTTCGTAAATTCCTCAAAATTTTCAAAGTCTTCAAACTTTTTCAAATTCTTGAAAATTTTCTGTGATGATCTTCATTTACTATATATATTATATAATGAGCTTTCAATGTACTCAACAACATTCGCTTATTGCTAAGTCTTCAAGTTGACATTTCTTCAAAGTGAATGTGATCAGACCCGTCTCCCCTCTATATTAAGCTCAACCCAGTCTATTCTCAATTCTTCATATGCGTTCTATTTGACACTTGTTCAAAGTCCTCACTGAGTCCTTGTCAGCTGATGCCTTTGCAACAAAATCCTCAAAATTCAAAAAATAAATCCATTACCACTGTAAGTGCACCCACTACTCACGATAGGATAACCACGATGTCCACTATCTACGTGAGTAGCATGTGTCTTGCAAAGACGAAAGGGCAGGGGCAGTTTCGTCCGAAGAATTCGCTTTGGACCGTTTTCACTTGAGCTATAAATAGCCCCTTACCCCCCCCTCCAGTGAAAAACTCTTTTCTCACTCTCGCCTTCTCTGCTCGAGCTCAAAACATAGCGCCGCCGCTAGCAATCTTCATCGCCGGTGAGGAACAACTTCGCTGCCTCGACCTCGCCGTCGCCGGACTCACGCTAACCGCGGATCATCTTCCTCTGCCACCGTCGTAGCTGTCTTCAGTCACCAAGTTAGGGAACTGAAGATCTGAACCGAAGAACTTCTGCTTTTACTTCCTCAGTTCATCGTGCTCTTCATACAAGGTAATTAAAATCCTATTTTACTGCCCCTGTTGATCCATTTATTTTCTTTAGATTCGTGAAATCATTTATTCCTCAGAAAATCCTTCAGCTGTACACACCCATGTCATAGAACACTTGATGAGTTTCACTAAGACACAAAATTCTTCATGAGATTCCTCAATTGCGTAAATTTTCGAATCTCCACAGCTCTCGAACCCAAGATTAGAATGCTTAGTCGAATTCCTCAACAGACTGGTAAAATTCCTCAACTTGACTCATTTATAATTTTCCTCAAATCTGAGAATGCATATGACCTATCCAAACTCTTCACACCTATACTCTGTTCACATGTAGATAATTTCAGCTGATGAATCACTATTGTAAGTGCATCTAGTGCCCCTTAGTGATTTGTGTGGTTTGAAGACTTATAGGTTAAGAGATTGATATGATTGTAAGTGTACACATGCTCTATAAGTCGCTAAGGAGTTTGAGTTAATGATGAATATCGACCCCTAAAAATGTATGTCTTCGGGTGAAGACTTTGGTCATTCCTTGAAGACTTTGATCGCAAAGAAATTGCGAAGAAATTGATATTCCTCATGAAGAGGAATTCGATGTGTCCCAAAGAAAATACTCTGAAGACTTTGAAGCTTGAAGATTTATTCTGTATGTTTCATTCTCTTTATTCTTGAGTCATAGGAATACTGTACTGTTAAAGGGGGTCGAGGTAAAACTATGGAACGAATTTCGTCATGATGCTCAACCCAAACCTACACCTACCAAATACTCAAAGTGAGGAACATGAGAGACATGAGGACTTTCATAGTTGAAAGATCCGACCGTTGCCGCGCCACGTGCCACCTATCCCAAATCTTATGCACCCAACGGTCATATCATTAAGGGCATTTATGTCAAATCTTGTTGTAATGCTCCCAGGCTATAAATAGCTTCCCCCCCACAACCACTAGCTGGTTGGCTGCTCCAAGAGAAACTCACACTAGTCATTTAGAGCAACCCAAATTCCTAAAAGCCTTTGAGTGAAAATCATCAAGTGAGGAAATACCCCAAACACCCAAACTCAAACCAGAAACCAAGTGATTGAGCATCACTAAAGAAGTTATTCTTGTGTGGAACGGACGCTTGTTACCTTTGAGGACTGTTCATCCTCGAGACGGCTAGGTGTCATGGTCTAGAGCATCCAACAGTCAATTGTGGATCGCGAGGTGACCGAGTTTGTGAGGGTTTGGAAGTCTGCCCTGAAGACTTACCACGAGTGTTGGGCGAAGACTGCGTGTCCTTAGCTCAAGGAGAATACGGTAGGGATTGTGTGTCCTTTGGTTTCAATACCAAGCCGCTCCAAACCAGACGTACAACTGTCTTCATCGATCTACTGGTTCTATTTCCTCAAACTCCTCTCATTTCCTCAGTTGCATGTTGAAGACTTTCATCTGTACTGTTTGAAGAATTTTATTGAAGACTTTCTCTCAATTCCTCACCTCAAATTCTTCACCTGATTTATTGTTCACGTGCTTATCCTGTAGTCGTGACCTGTGTAAACCGATTCTCTTAATTCATGCTGAGTACTTTGCTGTAGACATTTTTGCACTTCCGACTAAGTATTATTTCCGCTGCACTCAGTTCATGACTCAAGATTTTCCTCACTAGGATTTTCCTTAGTGACGAAATTGTAAAAATCGCCTATTCACCCCCTCTAGTCGATATAACACACTCTCAATTGGTATGAGTGCAAGGTACTCCCTTGTTTTGTGTGATTTTGGTTTAACCGCCCGGAGTTTTAGTTATGTCGACCGTAGGTATGATCAAGGTTACTACAGGATGTCCTACCTTCGATGGAAAGGACTTCTCCTACTGGAAGACCAAGATGCAAATGCATCTTCAAGAAATTGACAACGATCTCTGGTATATTATGGAAAATGGAATTCCCTCCATCACTGCTACTATCTCTGCCGCTGATGTGAAGAAGTTCAAGCAACTCGACTTGCAAGCGAAGAATATCATCTGTGGCCACCTGAGCAAAGGTTAGTATGGCAGAGTCAGTGCTTTGGGCACAACTAATCTTATCTGGGATAGGCTGTCCAAAGTCAATGAGGGAGTCTCAACACAGCATGACTCTTGCGTTGATGTTCGTCGCAATCTCTTCAACCGTTTCAAGAGGCTTGATAATGAAAACTGCCAGGACACCTTTGATTGCCTCACTGACATCTCAAATGAACTACAAGTTTTGGGAGCCAGAGACATCACTGATCATGAAGTTGTGAAGAAACTGCTACGATCTCTTGACCTATGATTTGACACACTGGTTGTGATGATTGACTATAAGATGCTTGATCCTGCTAATATACTTGATAGACTCAATACTCATGAATTCCAACAATAAGAAAAGAGAGATCTTTATGGACCAAGCTATTCAAGACCTCGTGCACTGAAGACTACGTCTATTTCATCATCTGAAGAAGAAGATTTTGACTGCAGTCTTGGTGATCGTGAAGAACTTGGGCAAGAACTTGCTATGCTCGTGAGGAAATTCCAGAAGTTCACAAAGCATGGAAAGTTTGAAAAATCTTCAAGAAAAGATATGAGGAAATCAAAATCTTCATCTGAGGACTACAAGAAAAGAACCTATCAAAAATGCAAGAAATCTGGTCACTACATTGCTGACTGTCCTTGCCGGGTGAAAGAATCAAGGAAGAAGAAATACAAGGATGAAAGTTATGATGACTCGAAGAAAAAAAGAAATCTTCAAAGTCCTCATCGCATAAGAAGACCAGTTTCAGAAAGGCTCGGGCACTCATTGGCAAGGAGATGGATTCTGAAGAAGAAGTCGAGGAATGTGATGAAGAGGAAGGTTCTGAAGTGGAGTCAGAGTCTGGTGTGGCAAGTCTTGCACTTGCTACAACATTTGTCAGCAAGTCGATCTTTAACCTTGAATAAAATGACAACGTCAACAACATTGATGAATATGTTGATGACTTCTTTCCCACCTATTGCTTCATGGTAAAACGTTCAAAGGTACCAAGCCACACTTCCTCTCTGATTCTAGTGACTGTGAACCTGATGATTATCAAAAACCCAATTACTATAAACTTGCCAACATTGCCACTAAGCAATAAAGTGCTATTGAAAAGCTTCAAAAACTGCTAGACAAAAGCGATGATCTGTTGAATGATAAAATGAATCGTACTCAAATCCCCACTAAAGATATTCAAAGTCTTCAGTCTAGATTTTACAGTCTTCAAGATCGCTATGGTACACTCTTGGCTGATCATGAGAAGATTTCCTATGAATTTCTTCAAAGGAAGCTTGATCTTGAGAAGTTAAGAATGTCCCATGATGATCTTCAAATGGAAAATGATTCATTGCTTGCTCAATAGATCAGTACCGCTCAGGAAGAATTCATTCCACCATGTCTGAAATGCATTGAGCGTGAAACTGCTAATTCTTCACCTGAAACCTCAAATGCTTCTATCGCTACAAATTCTTCAACTGTTCATGTGTCATCAAATTCTTCACTTGAGGAAACCACAAATGCTACTGACGAAAATGCAGGATTGAAGGAATTGTATGTGATAGGCATATACAAAAGTCTTAAAGGGCATCAAACCCTTTGCGATGTGCTCAAAAAGAAGATTCTGAAAAGGAACCCGAGGAAAGAGGGCATTGCCTTCGAGATGAAACTGAACGTTGATGGATCATACTGGAAACCTGAGTAGTACCCCAAAACCTCATGGATTGGTGCTAAAGGACCTCCCATTGATCCATCCACTCTAACATGCTTTGCATGTGAAATATCCTATTCCTCTGATGAGTCATTTGACTCCAACTATAAACTGTTTAAAAATCAATCTGGTGAAGTATTTGCTAGATATGTTGGAACTAACTTTAGGGATGGACCATCCTTGAGGAAAATCCGGGTTACCAAAAGTTGCTTGGAAAATCTTCAGGTGAATGTCCTCGTGACACCACTAGTGAAGCACTAGAACCCCAGATCAAATTCCTCAGGTGGACCAAAGTCATCACGAGGATCAAATTCCTCAAATGGTCAAAATTATGCTCATACTCGCACTAATGCTTCTGATATGCAGGGAAACTACAATGGACATGAATATGAGCACTATTCCTCAAATAATTATGTTCATAAGTCCTCAAAGAATTTCTCTGCCTATTCATTTGAGTACTCTAACCCCCTACTATGAAAAGAAGTGCATTAGCTTCAACGCCTCCATTTTCATATGGTGCTCGGGGGATGATGAACTCTTTTCCACCCCTTCGGATGTGGGTTGTGAAGAAATCGAACTAATCACTTCTGCACGTCAGTTCTCCAGATGAAAGTCATCATCTGAAGAATTTGCTGCAGACCTTAGGAAATTGCTTGATTGAACACAAGCTAAAACATGAAGAAATGATTTAAAATTTCAATCGTCCTCAAATTTACTGTTTGTGATGAAATTCAAGTCTGATGAAATTGATATCATATTCTTGAAATGTGAAGCATATGAGATGGTAAGCTATACTAATTCATCTGCAGGATGATAAACCCAAGAACATAGAGTGGGTTCTTGATAGTGGATGTACAAATCACATGAATGGTGATAAAAGCTTATTGATGAATATCCCACTGACTCCATCACCACTGAAGCAAATCACTTATGTTGATAATGGTAAAAGCAAGGTATTGGGACTTGGAAAAGTGGCTATCTCTAAGGATCGGCACATGGTAGTTCTGGACCAAAACACAAATAAATTACTATGCTTCTGTGCTTGTGGAGAAGAGAAAGATATTTCATGACACACACATTCCTCATTGTGATATGGAGGAAATTCCTTGCTTTACCCCGGTTCTGAGTATTCTTCACGACGCAGGGCTACTGCCATTCTGCATAGATATCAGTGACTGGAATATAGATATCATTCTTCAGTTCAATGCCACACTGCATATCTTAGGTGACCCCCAAAAAAACCAACTCTTGGGTCTTGACTGGATGACTCAGCACACTCACTTAACAACTCCAGCCACAGAACTGTTTCGAGCTCTACCAATCTCAATTCCTTCAGATGAAGCAATAAACTTATATGATGAAAGAGAGTTGCCAAATCATCTAATGGAGGCCCTTATGAAGCCTTTAGCTCCAGGCCAACCTCCAAGGACTAGATTCCTACTGAAGGAATTGAAGTATGTACCCAGAACAGTCTACATAATATTGGCCTATTCCTTCGAACCTATCAAAGGGCATGATAATTAAGAAGATGTTGTTGGAATCATGACGAATATGATGTTCAACGTCATTTCCGGAATCAAAATGAACCTTCATGACTTCTTCTTGAGGACTTTGGACAACAATGCCTTGTCTCCATTCGAGCTGAAGATTTATGCGCCTTGGATCAGGTTCATCAGAACCAGATCCACAATCAACTATGAAGCAGACTATCAGAATCACCTTGGCTACCTGCCTCCTCTCAGAGTCATAAGGAAATCTTTTGAAACACTTGAGGGCAAAGGCAAGTCTGTAATTGATGAAGGACATCGTCCACTGGATGGTCAATTTCGCAAGGCTGCATCCTACTCCTCATATGATGACACTGCCACACAAGAAACTGATGGCAGAGCAAAACCTCCAAGTCCAACTGCCCCACGGGTGATGACTAACAGAGAGCTTATCCTCAGTCTTCATCAGAAAGTTGATCAAAACCATAAGTGAGTTAAACACTAGTTTCACTCTATTGTTAAAACTCTCAATGATACTGAAAATGCAGTTAAGAAAAATCATTATTATATTCACGAGGTATTTGATCGCACTTGGGCCATACTGTTGCTACTTCTCAAACAAGAGCGCTAGAAATTGACGCGTTGGCGGAGACTGGGCTTGCGTTGGTTTTTCCCTTCAAGAGGAAGGGTGATGCAGCACAAGAGCAGCAAGTATTCCCCTCAGTTTGAGAACCAAGGTATCGATCCAGAAGGAGGGTGTCGTCAAGTCCAGAGTACCTGCGCAAACACAAACAAGCTTGCACCCAACGCTTCAAAGGGGTTGTCAATCCCTTCAAGATTGTTTGCAAAGTGAGATCTGAAGGCGGAAAGTGCAACGAAGTAAAAAGTATGAGGCTGAAAATATGGTGTGGAGTAGACCCGGGGGCCATAGTGTTCACTAGAGGCTTCTCTCAAAATAGCAAATATCACGGTGGGTGAACAAATTACTGTCGAGCAATTGATAGAACCGCGCAAAGTCATGACGATATCTAAGGCAATGATCATACATATAGACATCACGTCCGAGGCAAGGAGACCGATACTTTCTGCATCTATTACTATTACTCCACACATAACCGCTATCCAGCATGCATCTAGTGTATTCAGTTCATGACGAACAAAGTAACGCCTTAAGCAAGATGACATGACGTAGAGGGATAATCTCAAACCAATGATGAAAACCCCATCTTTTTACCCTTGATGGAAACAACATGATGCGTGCCTCGCTACCCCTTCTGTCACTGGGTGAGGTCACCACACGGTATGGACCCAAAACCAAGCACTTCTCCCATTGCAAGAATCATAGATCTAGTTGGCCAGACAAAACCCACAACTCGAAGAGAATTACAAGGATGTGAAATCATGCATAAGAGAGATCAGAAGAAACTCAAATAAGATTCATAGATAATCTGATCATAAATCCACAATTCATCGGATCACGACAAACACACCGCAAAAGAAGATTACATCGGATAGATCTCCATGAAGATCATGGAGAGCTTTGTATTGAAGATCCAAGAGAGAGAATAAGCCATCTAGATACTAACTATGGACCCGTAGGTCTATGGTGAACTACTGAAGCATGATCGGAGAGGTCATGGTGTTGATGAACAAGCCCTCCGTATCCGAATCCCCCCTCCGACAGGGCACCAGAACGTGCCCCAGATGTGATCTTGCGGAGACAGAAGCTTGCGGTGGCGGAAAAGTGATTTCGATGATCTCCTGATTTTTTTTGGGATTTTTAGGGAATATATAGGCGCAACCCCTAGGGCAGAGGGTGCCCAGGGGGCCCACAAGCCTGTGGGCCGCGGCCTCCCCCCTGGCCGTGGGGTGAGGGCTGGTGGGGCCCCTGAGGCTCCCCTGCCTTTGCTCTCAAGCTTCCCGATCTTCTTCCGTTACGGAAAAAAATTTCTTAGGGATTTTCTTCCGTTTGGACTCCGTATCAAAATCTCCTGTGAAAGGGGTCAAAACATGGAAAAAACAGGAACTGACACTTGGCACTGAGTCAATAAGTTAGTCCCAAAAAATATATAAAAGGCATGCAAAACATCCAAAGTTTGACAAGATAATAGCATGAAACCATAAAAAATTATAGATACATTGGAGACGTATCAAGCATCCCCAAGCTTAACTCCTGCTCGTCCTCGAGTAGGGAAGTGATAAAGAATGAATTTTTTGATGTGGAATGCTACCTAGCATACTTGTCCTTTGCAACTTCTTTCACGTGACATGAATGTTCAGATCCGTAAGATTCAAAACAATAGCTTGCTATTGACATGGAAACAATAATATTTCAAGCAAACTAGCAAAGTAATCATGAACTTTCAAAATAACAAGGCCAAAGAAAGTTATCCCTACAAAATCATATAGTCTGGCTATGCTCGATCATCCTCACACAACTAATGTAAATCATGCACAACCCCGATACTGGCCAAGTAATTGTTTTCGCACTCTTACTTTCTCAAACTTTTTATAACTATCACGCAATACATGAGCGCAAGCCATGGATATAGCACTATAGGTGGAATAGAGTGTGGTGGTGGTTGTGAGACAAAAAGGAGGAGATGGTCACATTGACTCGGCGTATCAAAAGGCTATGGAGATGCCCATTAATAGATATCAATGTGAATGAGTAGGGATTGCCATACAAAGGATGCACCAGAGCTATAAGTATGTGAAAGTTCAAAAGGAAAACTAGTGGGTGTGCATCCAACTTGCTTGCTCACGAAGACCTCACATGGGACAATGCTCTAATAATGATGATCATCACAGTTTTATTTACTCACAGCTCAAAGCTCACAATGATGATGACTCCATAGGAAATGCCTCCGGCAGTGTACCGGGATACGATCATGCAATGGAAATATGAGAGTGACGGCACAAGTCATGAGACGGAACGGTGGGAGTTGCATGGCAATATATCTCGGAATGTCTATGAAAATGCCATAGTAGGTAGGTATGGTGGCTGTTTTGAGGAAGGAATATGGTGGGTTTGTGCACCGGCGAGAATTGCACGGCACTAGAGAGGCTAGCAATGGTGGAAGGTGAAAGTGCATCTATACCATGGACTCACATTAGTCATGAAGAACTCACATACTTGTTGCGAAAGTTTTTATTAGCAATCAAAACAAAGTGCTAAACGCATACTCCAAGGGGAAGGGTTGGTAGGTGTTAACCATCACGCGATCCCGACCTCAACACAAAGGATGACAATTAATAGATCAGTTATGCTTCGACTTCCTAACATAGCGGTTCACCATACGTGCATGCTACGGGAATCACTAACCTCAACACAAGTATTTCTAGATTCACAACACCCTACTAACATAGTTCTTAATATTACCAAATCCACGTCTCAAAACTATTTGAGAGGAATCAAAACTTCTCTTTTTATTTAGTGCACATGAAGATGGAGGTTTTTGCATCCTCTTTGGGTACCTATCACATTTGGGACTACTTTCATAGCATAAGCCAACTATCAAGTCACGCACCGCCGTGCTCTAAAATATATAAGTGAAGCACATAGACCAAAAGTATTTAGCTCAAAAGGTATAAGTGAAGCACTATGAGCATTTTAGCAGAATCACGATGAGTGCATGTCTATCTCTCTCAAAAAGGTGTGCAACAAGGATTATTGTGACCCAACAAAAAGAAAAGACTCCTAAGATACAAGGCGCTTCAAGCAAAACACATATCATTTGGTGAATAAAAATATAGCTCCAAGTAATGTTACCGATGGATTGAAGACGAAAGAGGGGATGCCCTGGGAAGCTTAGGTTTTTTGGTGTCCTTGAATTTGGCTTGGGATGCCTTGGGCATCCCCAAGCTTGAGTTCTTTCCACTCTTTATCCCTTTGTCCATGAGAACATTATCCAAAACTTGAAAACTTCACAACACAAAACTTAAACAGGAACTCGTGATAACATTAGCACAAGAAAACAAACTACCACTTCTTTTGGTACTGTAGCAAACTTGAATTCTATCTATATTGGTGTTGGGCTACTGTATTCTCACTTTTACATGGCTAGTACCCGCCGATACTAACCATAGTTTCATCAAAACAAGCAACCAACTCAACAAAAACAGAATCTGTCAATAACAGATCAGTCTGTAGCAATCTGTATACTTCGTATACTTCTGTACCTCAAAAAATCTGAAAAATTACGACAGCCTGGGAAAAAAGCATATCAGCCAGCAGAAAAAAGAATCAACTCAAAATCTCTTTCGGAATAAAAATGAAAAATCATCTCGTGAGCGCAAAGTTTCTATCTTTTTTCAGCAGGATCAAACAACCATTACCAAGACTTGTCATAAAGGTTTTGCTTGGATCAAACACAAAAGGAAACACAAAAAACACAATCACAACAGAATTGTGATGGTGTGGACGCAACAAAACAGAAATAAAAAATATAAATTCATTGGTTTGCCTCCCAACAAGCGCTACTGTTTGACACCCTTAGCTAGGCATAAAAGCGATAGAATCACGTATCGTCGTCTTTGGTGCTCAAACCATAATTGGCCCTCATCATGGATTCATAAGGCAATCTTATTTTTTTCTAGGAAAGTGTTCCATGCCCTTCCTTAAAGGAAACTGAAATCTAATATTCCCTTCCTTCATATCGATGATAGCACCGATAGTCCTTAGGAAAGGTCCACCAAGAATAATAGGGCATGTAGGACTGTAATCAATGTCAAGCACAATGAAATCCACGGGTACATAGTTCCTATTTGCAGTAATAAGAACATCATTGATCCTTCCCATGGGTTTCTTGATAGTAGAATCAGCAAGATGCAAATTAGGAGAACACTCTTCAATCTCATTAAACCCCAGAACATCACATAAAGACTTTGGAATCGCAGAAACACTAGCACCCAAATCACACAAAGCATTGCATTCATAGTTTTTGATTTTGATTTTGATGGTAGGTTCCCACTCATCATGAAGCTTTCTAGGGATAGAGACTTCCAATTCAAGTTTCTCTTCAAGAGATTTTATCATAGCTTCGACGATATGATCGGTAAATGCCTTGTTTTGGCTATAAGCGTGTGGAGAGTTTAACATGGATTGCATCAAAGAAATGCATTCAATCAAGGAGCAACTATCGTAATTGAATTCGTTGAAATCCACGGTAGTAATTTCATTACTACTCAAAGTTTTAACATCCTCTACTCCACTTTCAATTCTTTTAGCATCAAGATAGATGGACTCTGAATCATTGGGGCACTTTTCAACCAAAGTGGATTCACATCCAACCCCATAATCATTAGGTTTGACACAAGAAAACAAAGATTCAATGGGAGTCACACCAAGCACTTTAAGATCTTCATGATTCTCATCACGAGAACACGCCTTTTTAAGCCATTCATGTCTAGAACGAATCTTGGCGGTTCTTTCTTGGCTCTCAATCATGGAAACACGCATAGCTTTCAAACTTTCATCCATGTTGATTTTGGGAAGAGCACATCTAACTTTCAAAGCATCAACAACACTAGACATTCTATCAACGCTCTTAGCCAAATCGTCAATTTTGAGTAGTTTTTCCTCTATGGACGCATTGAAAATCTTTTGAGAGTTGATGAACTCTTTGATATTACTCTCTAGATCAGAGGGTAATATATTGTAATTTCCATGAGTATTTTTGTAGGAGTTGCCAAAATTATTAGAGGAGTTACTAGGAAAAGGCCTAGGAACATAGTTTCCTCTAAAAGCATTGTTGTTGCCAAAGTTATTCCTACCAACAAAATTAACGTCCAAGCTAGCATTGCTACTCTCAATCAAAGAAGACAAAGGCATATCATTAGGATCCAAAGGAGCACTTCTACTAGCAACCAAATTCATTAACTCGTCCATCTTAGCACTCAACGAGTTAATTTCCTCTATAGCGTGTACCTTCTTACTAGTAGGTGACCTTTCAGTGTGCCACTGAGAGTAGTTCGTCATGATGTTGTCTAAGAGCTTTGTGGCTTCTCCTAACGTGATTTCCATGAACGTTCCACCTGAGGCAGAGTCCAAGATATTTATAGAAGCGAAATTCAAGCCAGCGTAAAAGATTTGTATAATCATCCAAAGACTCAAGCCATGAGCGAGACAATTTCTAATCATTAATTTCATTCTCTCCCAAGATTGTGCAACATATTCATGATCAAGTTGCTTGAAATTCATGATATCATTTCGGAGAGAGATGATCTTAGCCGGCGGAAAATACTTGGATATATAAGCATCTTTGCATTTATCCCAAGAATCGATACTATTTTTGGGCAAAGAAGAAAACCAAGTTTTTGCGCGATCTCGCAACGAGAAAGGAAAAAGCTTCAATTTAATCACGTCATTATCCACATCTTTCTTCTTTTGCATATCGCAAAGCTCAATGAAGGTATTGAGATGGGATGCGACATCTTCACTAGGAAGGCCAGAGAATTGCTCTTTCATAACAAGATTCAGCAAAGCGTCATTGATTTCATATGACTCCGCACTAGTGGCGGGAGCAATCGGAGTACTAATAAAATCATTATTATTAGTATTCGAGAAGTCACAAAGTTTGGTGTTTTCTTTAATGGTGACTTTAGCAAGCAAGCAGGCACACAAGAAAACAAAGAGCAGGCGAGAAAAAGGGGCGAACGAAAAGGCGAACGAAAAAGGCAAACGAAACAGGCAAATTGGTGAAGTGGGGGAGAGGAAAACGAGAGGCAAGTGGCAAACAAAGTAAATGCAAGAGATGAGTTTGCGACACCTACTTGGATGCGTTCTTGACTTGATCTTCCTCCCCGGCAACGGCGCCAGAAATCCTTCTGCTACTTCTCAAACAACAGCGCTAGAAATTGACACGTTGACGGAGACTGGGCTTGCGTTGTTTTTCCCTTGAAGAGGAAAGGGTGATGCAGCACAGGAGCAGCAAGTATTTCCCTCAGTTTGAGAACCAAGGTATCGATCCAGAAGGAGGGTCTCGTCAAGTCTAGAGTCCCTGTGCAACACAAACAAGCTTGCACCCAACACTTCAAAGGGGTTGTCAATCCCTTCAAGATTTTTTGCAAAGTGAGATCTGAAGGCGGAAAGTGCAACGAAGTAAAAAGTATGAGGCTGAAAATATGGTGTGGAGTAGACCCGGGGGCCATAGTGTTCACTAGAGGCTTCTCTCAAAATAGCAAATATCACGGTGGGTGAACAAATTACTGTCGAGCAATTGATAGAACCGCGCAAAGTCATGATGATATCTAAGGCAATGATCTTACATATAGACATCACGTCTGAGACAAGTAGACCGATAGTTTCTGCATGTACTACTATTACTCCACACATCGACAGCTATCCAACATGCATCTAGTGTATTGAGTTCATGACGAACAGAGTAACGCCTTAAGCAAGATGACATGATGTAGAGGGATAATCTCAAACCAATGATGAAAACCCCATCTTTTTACCCTTCATGGCAACAACACGATGCGTGCCTCGCTATCCCTTCTGTCACTGGGTGAGGTCAACGCACGGTATGAACCCAAAACCAAGAACTTCTCCCATTGGAAGAATCATAGATCTAGTTGGCCAGATAAAACCCATAACTCGAAGAGAATTGCAAGGATATGAAATCATGCATAAGAGAGACCAGAAGAAATTCAAATAAGATTCATAGATAATCTGACCATAAATCCACAATTCATTAGATCGCGACAAACACACCGCAAAAGAAGATTAGATAGGATAGATCTCCATGAAGATCATGGAGAACTTTGTATTGAAGATCCTAGAGAGAGAATAAGCCATCTAGATACTAACTATGGACCCGTAGGTCTATGGTGAACTACTCACGCATCATCAGAGAGGTCATAGTGTTGATGAAGAAGCCCTCCGTATCCGAATCCCCCCTCCGTCAGGGCACCAGAACGTGTCCCAGATGGGATCTCGCGGAGATAGAAGCTTGCGGCGGCGGAAAAGTGATTTCGATGATCTCCTGATTTTTTTGGGATTTTTAGGGAATATATAGGTGCAACCCCTAGGGCAAAGGGCGCCCTGGGGGCCCACAAGCCTGTGGGCCGCGGCCTCCCCCTGGCCGCGGGGTGAGGGCTTGTGGGGGCCCGTGAGGCTCCCCTGCCTTGGCTCTCAAGCTTCCCGATCTTCTTCCGTTACGGAAAAAATCTTTTCGGGGATTTTCTTCCGTTTGGACTCCGTTTCAAAATCTCCTATGAAAGGGGTCAAAAACATTGAAAAAAACAGGAACTGGCACTTGGCACTGAGTCAATAAGTTAGTCCCAGAAATATATATAAAAGGCATGCAAAACATCCAAAGTTTGACAAGATAATAGCATGAAACCATAAAAAATTATAGATACGTTGGAGACGTATCAACTGTCACATCTCAAGATTCCTGAGGAACTCAAAGAACTAAAATTCACTCAAGAATTTGATTGGTCATGTCCACCGAAGAAGAAATTCAAGAAGATCCCAGTTCATGACCTGGTGGACAACTCTTATTCCTTATTCCGCTCTGCTGATTCTGATGAACAACCTGCTGATACGGCAACATGCCCAACCAGGAAGACTGACATGAAGAATTTCGGTGCCCCTCCTCCACCACAGAAGTGAAATTCTTTATGGGTGTTAGCCCTTAGTTTCGTCCCTTTTCGTCACGTGATGACAAAGGGGGAGAAATGAGATAGTTAGTCTTCAAGCAGGTCAAACTTATGGGCTTATAAACTCTATTAAGTTACAAACTGTCGTTCCTTCTGAAGTGTTTGGTATAATGAGTTGTAACTTAAGCCCGATGGTGTTCTAACACTTTTGAACGTTTTCCCTCGCATGCTTATTCCTCAAGTTAATTAATGCATGCATGCTGAAATTCGTCACACACCATTTTCCATCATGCATTTCAAATTCCTCATACTATATGTCAAATGCATGCATGAATTACAAGATACAAGGGGAGATCTCCATGATATATATCATGAATGTGCATTTGCAGTCCAAGGCAAATTCCTCAAAATATGCACATCTTCAGGGGGAGTTTCTCTGTATCTTGCCTTCAAATTCCTCAAACTCAGTACTTACATTTCATATTATTATCCCCGTTGAAAGTTTAACCTATTTGTCATCAACCACCAAAAAGGGGGAGATTGTAAGTGCATCTAGTTCCCCTTAGTGATTTTGGTGGTTTGAAGACTTATAGGTTAAGAGACTGATATGTTTGTAAGTGTCATGCTCTCTAAGTCGCTGAGGAGTTTGAGTTATTCGATGAATATCGACCCCTAAAAATGTATGTCTCCGTTGAAGACTTTGGTCATTCTTGAAGACTTTGACCGCGAAGAAATTGTGAAGACATTGATATTCCTCATGAAGATATTGAAGATGAGGAATTCAGTGTGTCCCGAAGAAAATACTCTGAAGACTTTGAAGCTTGAAAATTTACTCTCTATGTTTCATTTTCTTTATTCTTGAGTCATAGGAACACCATACTGTTAAAGGGGGTCGAGGTAAAACTATGGAACGAATTTCCTCAAGATGCTCAACCCAAACCTACACCTACCAAATCCTCAAAGCGAGGAACATGAGAGACATGAGGACTTTCATAGTTGAAAGTTCCCGCCGTTGCTGCCCCACCTGTCCCAAATATTATCCACCCAACGGTCATATCATTAAGGGCATTTATGTCAAATCATGTTGGGATGCTCCTAGGCTATAGATAGCCGCCCCCACAACCACTAGTTGGTCGGCTGCTCCGAGAGAAACTGACACTAGTCATTTAGTGGAAACCAAATTCCTCAAAGCCTTTCAGTGAAAATCATCAAGTGAGGAAATACCCCAAACACCCAAACCCAAACCAAAAACGAAGTGATTGAGCATCACTGAGGAAGTTATTCCTGTGTGGTACCGACGCTTGTTACCTTTGCGGATTGTGCATCCTCTAGACGGCCAGGCGTCATGGTCTAGAGAATCTAGCAGTCAGTTGTGGATCGCCGGGTGACCAAGTTTGTGAGTGTTTGGAATTCCGCCCTGAAGACTTACCACGAGTGTTGGGCAAGGACTGTGTGTCCTTAGTTCAAGGAGAATACAGTAGGGACTGTGTGTCCTTTGGTTTCAATACCAAGCCAATACAAACCAGATGTACAATTGTCACAGTAGTTGGAACCCGGTCATCAACAACCGTCTTCATTGAGCTACTCGTTCTATTTCCTCAAAGTCCTCTCATTTACTCAGTTGCATGTTGAAGACTTTCATTTGTACTTTTTGAAGAATTTGACTGAAGACTTCCTCTGAATTCCTCACCTCAAATTCTTCACTTGAGTTATTCTTCACCTGTGTATCCTGTACTCATGACTTGTGTAAAACGATTCTCTTAATTCACCATGAGTACTTTGTTGTAGACGTTTTTGGACTTCTGACTAATTACTATTTTCGCTGCACTCAGTTCATGACTGAGGATTTTCCTCACTATGATTTTCCTCAGTGATGAAATTGTAAAAAAATTGCCTATTCACCCCCTCTAGTCGATATAACGCACTTTCAACAATCTTGTAGGCACAACACATGAGTGGCTTGGTGGAAGCATACAAATCTTAAAACGAATATTAGCATCCTGGATGCAAAAATGTAGGTGATTAGTATCATTGAACATAAGTAAAAAAATGTGAGCCTAAATAAACTTCTACTAAGACAAATCATGATCCAGGAAGGCATTGATTTGAGTAAGGAAATACACTCTTGTACTGTCATATTGGGAAGAAACTGAACATAAGGGCATGCAGATTGAGGAGCCAAAGCCAATGTTTGTTCAACCGTTCCTCGCGTGCTACTGTATACATTGGTGACGGTGGCCGTGGCCGCGACAGATGGAGGGGGATGATGAGGAGGGTTCGGGGTTGGACCGGGGGCCGCAGTGTATTGGGATCCAAACCTCGACAGCTTTCGCAGTGAGATTAGAGAGAGCCGAGGAGGATTGGAAGCTCCATGGTGCAGTCTGTCGGAAGCAGTGCAGATGACGGTAAGCTTGACAGTGGTGTTTGGTGGATGCACTAGGGGTAGAGGAGGAGGCTGGCGATGCATGGGGACAGATCCCTCGTTAATGAGGTGATCAGGGAACGAGAACGAGAGGTGCGATATTCTGGGAATAAAGACGGAGACGGGAGTTATGGTGACAATTAGATTAGCGTGCGTCCTTGCGTATTTATCGGGTGATTTGGATGGAGTTTTTTTAGCGTGTTGTAGGCCGTCGGATGTTGCAAGGATCAATGGCAAGTGATTAGTCTGATGTTTTCTTCGTACCAGATGTATGATAGGGAGTGTTTCCCAAAGGTATTACAACAACGTCATTACTCTCCTAGCATGATTCTTTCCAAATGTATTGCACAAACACTGACCTAGAGGCTAGCTTCCTTCTTGATGGCTTGTGGTAATAACGGGTGCGGAGCGGATTTGTTACCAAAAATTTGAGTGTTTCATTCCATCCGGTCTGGTTGGTGAGCATGGTGATAGATGCCATCATCATTCTATTTGGCTTCATCTCGCTAGACATGCTGATCCACCAATTATTTATTGTTCTCAATGTCTCCCATTTGTAGAAATCACGACTATCAAGATGTAACCACTCCTTGACTATCCTCCATATCCTGAGCGTGCCTTGACACTTATATAAAATATTGTATAGTGGGTTCTTGATTTTGCTTGTATGATGGACACATACCACAACTATCCCATCCAATCTTAGTCAGACGACCGACAACCCATATTCTATTTTGGACAGCCAACCAACCAACTTCCTTGGGGCGGGGAGGGGAGGTGGGCATGCCCTCCGCACGGTCTTGTCAATGGACATGCGAGTTACACCAAAGAATTGCACCTTACATACAGAAGTATCAAAGTATTTGACATTGTTTTTGTGCTTCCAAAGAAATGTCATCCTATAATGTAACATCCAAATTAACATCCTGAAGATTTGCCAAAATGTGACAAAGTGCTGAATGTGGGCCATGTTGAAGCCATGTGGCACCTTGAGTTTTGATATTGAAGCTTCGTCGTGCATTACCTGTTTCACCTTCCACTCCTTCTTTGTTGAGGCCGCGAAAATTAAGGGGGAGTGGGGGGGGGGGTGATATCTATAGGTTTCTTACCATGCAACCATGAGGACATCTAGAATGGTGCACACGCTCTATTCCGAGTAAAATGCACAGAACCACCACTCTAGTATCCTACCTCTCAGAAAACCATTATTTTACAAAACGTGACACTTTGCATCGCAGGGAAGAATTGTGAGTGGAAAAAACATTGACTAATTTTCTAAGTACATTTTGACATGGCCGATAACTTGTCAGCCGACAACGGTGATGGTTAGGCACTAATGGCCATTAACAACCGTGTCCAAAGTGATTGGGATGACCCTCACCCCCATCTCTCACTCTCATATCTCACTCCCACCATCCCTATCCGTCAATATCTCTCATCTCTCTCACCAGTGAGACGGTGCTGGCGGCGGCTCCAGATCCATCAGGGTGGGAGTGGTGGGGATCAAGATGAGGTGAAATTATCGAGTCACCTTGGTTGCCCACTGCGACTGGGGGCAAACACATGGAGGAGGAAGATTGTTCAATTATATTTGGAGGAAAATTCATTGATCTACTACCAAATGGTGCTGGCCTGCCCTCGATGAGCTAGCTCCCTCTCTCTAGTACCAATTTTTGTTTGTGTAATTCTAGGGTTCCAGATATGTAAACAAGTGTTTGCTTTAATTCTAGCAAATTTTCTTGTTCACTCAATCTTGTTGTGAACTTATGTTATTAACTGATTATTTTTATTTGTGACCGCACAAAGTTAACTGAATATAGCTCTCTCTCTCTCTCTAAACCTAGATGTTAAATTCAAAATAGATAACCGAATCTAGCTCTCTCTCAATGAACCTAGGTGTTAAATTGAAAGTAGTTAATTGAATCTAGCAGTTAACATAACCTAGGTGTTCAATTGAAACACCTAGATTCAATTAACTGAATCAAATCACATCAAGATTTAGTTAACTCATTATGATTAAACTTAGGTGTTAAACTGAAACACCTAGATTCGATTAACTGAATCTAATCACAACAAGATTCATCTAACTCACTGTGATTGAAGCTATGTGTTGAATTGGAACACCAAGGTTTAGTTAACTGAATCAAATCATATCAAGATTCAGTTAACACACTCTGACTGAACCTAGGTTACACCTAGATTCTGTTAACTACATCAAATCAGTGCAAGATTCGACAAATCACTATGCCTGGACCTAGGTGTTAAACTGAAACACCTAGATTCAGTTAACTAAATCAAATCACAAAGAGATCCAGTTAACTCACAGTGAGTGAAGGTAGGTTAATTAAAACAAAAACATTCGATTAACTGAGTCAAATCACACCAAGATTCAATTAACTCACTGTGACTGAACCTAGAGCAATTCAAAGACCTAGATTCAGTTAACTGAATCAAATCACAGCAAGATTCAATCAACTCACTATAACTGAACCTAGGTGTTAAATTGAAACATCTAGATTAAGTTAACTGAATCAAATCACATCAAGATTCAATTAATTCTAGGGTTTGCGAATGATTAATTATTCTATGGTTAGTTATTTCACTGATTGATGTAGTTGAACTATTATTTTGGATCGAATTAAACTAACACTAAATTTCGCTAGTGCATTTTGCAGGGTGTTGTTCAGTGTACACGAGTTAATTTTGGGTTGAGTGATGCAATGGACAAGTTGACCACAGAAGTAGTGACTCAGTGCAACATGGTTTAAGTGATTTGACTGATGTGAAGTGTGAGTAGGTGTGGTCAATTAATGTTCAAACTGTCCCTAGCTACGAGAGGAGTTGTAATATTCAGAACTGCAATGTTCATACTTTATTTCAATCAAACTATGCGGATGGGAAGGAACTACAGTAAGCTGACTAAAAAATGTCAGTTAACTTAGGTTTTGTGACATTTTAATCTTTGCCACTATGAGCACAAAGATTCAGCAACTATGGGCACAAAGATTCAACAACTATGAGAAAAAACATCGATCAACCATGACCACAAGCACTCAGATAGATAGATATCATAGATAGATGAGTACTCGAGATAGATAGAGATCATACATACATACATGAGATCAGAAACCACACATAGTGACCTGTTGTTGCATAAACTTAGGTGAGAAACTAGGTACTTGAGACATTAAGTTTAGAAACAACACATAGTAAGAAGGACAGATGCTGCATTAGACTGAATCTTCCTGCAGCTCTTGATATAGGTTGAGATGACGGGAGATCGGCGAACTGGCCTCATGAATCGGAACTGCTTTTTCTTCCTCCTCCTGCTTGTGCGTGTCTCCATCTGCATCTGATGCTATTGCTCCACCTGTTGCTGCTCCATCTTTTGTTGTTCCATCTCAAACAAAGGAGCAAGGGGCAACACTGGAACGAACCTATTGAGCGCGTAGTCCACACATAGTTGGTCACGGTTCTGTTACATGTACCAGCGTGCCCTATGGTATGGATCCGGTGAATCCCTCACCTCCCCCACACTACTAGGAGAAATCCTACCAGTAGTGTTGGTTTTTCCCTTACTAGTAGCGCCGGGGGCAGCGCTACTGCTAACGCACTACAACTAACCTATTAGCAGTAGTGCTGGGTTTAAAGCGCTACTGGTATCTACGTTAGCAGTAGCGCTGGAATAAATAAAGCGCTACTGCTAAGCCAGTACTACTGCTGATATTCCAGCGCTATTGCAAATACTCATACTTTCAATATTTATTTCCTGTCGTATTTATGCCCCCTCTACGTATTTGTGCATGCTCCAAATAGTAGTTTCATCATATCATAATAAACATGCATTATTCTCATCATATCATACACATAAAGTAGTCTCGTCATTTATAACATCATCATCATTATCCAACACATATATCATTATCCAACACAAATATCATCAAATCTTGAAAATAGCAATACACACAAGTCATGGCAGACCCACAAGTTTCATCATCACTATCTAAACCATCATGTAGAAGAGAAGAGCAATCAACATGAGCAAGAGCGCGACTATGCAGTACTTCTTGAGGCACTGGTTTTGCTCCGTCTCTTGCCGTAGCATCCACCTCAAGTAACTCATTCACGCTTTGGCTCTGCTGTTTGAACCCTCTGTGGCTAGCGCCCGGGTACGTGTCCACCTGGGCCTGAGCGTCTGTGAAGTGGCCGTACACTCCTGGAACCCTCCCAATGAATACGGTGTAGCAGCCCTTCGCCATCTCCGATCTATGTACCTACATCGTAAGTTGATTAACAACGATATATAATATGCAACATAATGTACTTGAGAAACACAAAGAGGCATAGTTAACATAATACAAGCAGTAAACATAAATAACGAAGTTCGTCATACACAAACTAATTAACTAGACCAATGTATACGCTAGTTCATAGAAAGCCGGTAGTACTAATTAAAACACACATTGTCATCGCCAATCACCCCTCCATGTCGGCGCCCCAATCTTCATAGTCAGTGATGAATGACCCGAGCTGGTTGAAATACTTTAAGTCCAGACGCTGAGCACGTAGTAGTTCTGGGACATTCTCCCGCCTCATTGTCCCATGGAAGAACATCCCTCCTTGTTCGACGACCTACTTCATGATCACTTGGGCAAGTTCACACTGTATGTGATAAAACTCAGCTCAGATTCGATGATCCGGTGTCGTTCCTATGCTTGTGGCCTAGTTGACAATCTCGGCATCGCCGGAATTAGCTGACATGCGAAGGCGTTGATTATCCCTTCTGTACTCGATCATGTGATGCATGAGGTAGAATCCATCAGCCTTACTAGTGTTTGGTTGCTGGATGCACCAAAAGTCGGTCTTATATCCAATAGCTGGCGCTTGATTCCTCTACTTTTTCACCTTTATATATCCACTAGTAAGGTTGAAGGTTATCAAGGCACTATCGAGAACACTCTTTATGTGCGTGTAATCCTTTTCTCGATGTTCTTCGACGAGTCCAAGTACAGAGCATGGGACTATTGTGGGTACATACATATGAGGACACCCCCCTGCACAAAATAGGTACTCCTCAAATTAGCCTCAATGCTTGCAAAGGAATGATCAAAACTTACAAAAGGATATCTGCGGATGACTTACGTGGGATGATAAGGCAGGAGAATCGTTTCCTTGTCCTTATTAGCGATCATGAAATCGCTGATGTACTTGCTCGCGTAGTCACGATGCTCTTTGCAGACTACCAAGAAGCTCTCATGCATATAGTACGGGTCCGCGACGCAGATATATTCTATGTTCTCTTGCCTGATGATATAGTTGAGATACAACGCATACAGGCGAATGAACTGAAAATCCAGCTTGGTCATGTGGACCATGTCGTAGATGTAGTCAAATCGCAAGATGAACTTATCCGCGGGCCATCTGTCGATGTATGACATCGCACCCGGAACCCGAGCCGGGTAAAGCGGGTAGTATCCTGGTTTTTCCGTGGTGGAAGTCTTCTCTCTATGGCCAGCACAGCATCATGAAGTCTCCTTAGATCATTGTTTTGTATGTTCTCTAGCGCTTTCTGAGGTAGGATTGTGTTGCTGGCGACATGGAAACGATTCACACCTACAACAGGTATTGTCTACCTCCCGGGGCTTTAGAGGCTGCTGGCTGCTTGAAGCAACTCTGGCGCCTTTAGATCCTTTCTTCTCTCATCTCCTCCTTTGCTTCTTGGCGGGTGGCGGTAGTGATCCTGCCATACCTTCCCTAACCACCACCCCTAGTGTCGTTGTGCTAATTACCAGTGGACGACCCCCGTGTTGTTCTTGCTGGGTAGAGGCGGCATCTGGAGGTGTCTCCTGCGAGGATCACATGAAGAGAGACTTTTTGCAATCACCCGTAGGACGTCGCGGCTCCGATAATTTAGGCATCATCAAGTTATCTCCATGCTCATAGCCTGAGTCATACTCCCGAGCATCGTCATAGCCGGTATTGATATACTGGTTAGGGTCATCAGCATCCTCCTCCATGACATCATTAGCATTTTCTTCTTCGACGGGGTGACGTCAGCTGGCACTAATGGAGGCTCTCCCTCGCCCCATCGACAGCTATCACCCGCCGCGACAGGTGCAGGTAATTGGGTAGGTGGGGTGGTGTTCATACTTTGTTCAGGAGTTGTCGTTGGTGTGCTACCGGGTGCCTCGACACGATGGTGATTCTTCGGCCAAGGCAAGATCCAGCTCTTGCATGCGCCAATCTGTTTAGGGGTCTCGTTGTCATCGACTGGTGTCGGAAGAGGCAAATCCTTGAAGCCCGCTTTCACACTGGCCACACAAACTTTGAAGACAGCATGGAGCATCTGTCGGTTCTGGAGCATGCGGTCCTTCGGCTTCATGATCATTGCCTTTCTGACGTCCATCTTCTGGCCGTTACCATCATACAGTAGGGTGCACGGGGTTTCGTCGGCCTGCGAAGACATGACTATGACGTCAGACATCCGAAAGTCAACTGAAATGGAAGACTATATAGACATGTTGGTGAAGAGTGTATGATGTGTAATTACCGTGATGGCGTCGAGCTCAGCCAAAGACGAAGCCCCGCCGAGCACGCTAGAGATGGAGGGCCGGCTACTATGAACCAGAGCGAGACCAGGTACGGGAGCATCGGCGGTTGCATGAGCAGGTGCTAGTGGTGCGATGTTCGCCGAGTTGCTCTTGACAAAGTTGAGAAGGGGAAATTCATGTGGCCCTTTTTCTAGAATCCTCCTCAAAAACTCAAAAACTACCGGACCCAATTGGCCCAAGGAAGCTGCCATAGCTGCATTGCCCTTATCGTCGATTACCTTGGCTAGCTCTTCTTTAGTCTCAACTTTGCTCTTATCGACCGACCTTCTCGTCGATGGTGTGTTGAGAAAGCTGTCGTGTGTGCTTTTTTATCCTCCGGCTTCTCGTGGCAGCACTTCATCCACGTGGCACCATCTCCGACGCCGTGCATACGTCTATAAGATGGAGGTTTGTCGATCGAGACATTTTTAAGTATGTTTAGAGCCCAGTTGAACGGGTTGTCCCACTCGGGCCTCGACCACGACTGAGACGACTCGTCGCTTTCGAGTGCCTTTTGGTGCTGCTCTTTCTGCAAAAGGAACGTGGATGGTTTATAAATGTAACAAAACTTGTTGTCGAATTGATTGGAAGCTAATTAATATAAGGTGGTAATAGAACAATTACCAGTAGTCTCATGAACTCCCTCGTGTCCGGGTCCGTTGAAAAGACCTTATTGACGGGGTCCCACTTCTGCCGGGCCCTGATCCAGTCACGCTCCCGTGGGTCGGTGAAATCCACCAAGGGGTGGGATTCCGTGACTTTCATGTTCGGCGTCCTCCTTGGCCCATACATGCCGCTTCCCCTCGTAACCATGGCTTCCGAGGCGGTGGACAGGTGTGTTCCTCGCGTGTAGCTCCTTCATTTTCTCAGACTTTTTCTGTTCTTCTTCTGTAGCGCAAGTCTCCTTGAATTTTCCGAAGTCCTCTTCCGTTAGTGATGGATTGTCACCATGAATCTTGGACCACTATTCATTGTTCAGAAATGATTTTTTTCACCCTTACTTTCCAGAGGGCAAGGCGTTAGTGAACGCCACCATTGCCTTGTTGTTTATCTTTGTCATGGGTTCGTCATCCAACAAAAGTTTTTTTGAGTCCGCCCGGGGAAGAACCTATTGTGCAACTTTGTTAGGAGCGTGTGCTCCATATGTGGAACCTTCTTTTACTTTTCGTCGTTGATGTTGGCGGTTTCCCTGAGGATGCATCCTAGTTGATTGCCATAGCACTTGCACGCTGACTCGGTGCTGTTGGCTCTAATTTTGTGGGCTGCATCGCCGTGACCACAATTTGTCCGGTGCCGAGCGCGTTTGGTTTTCTTGCCCTCTTCGGCTTTGGTCCTTCACCGGGTACGTCAACATCATTGTCGGTCTTGGTGCCGGTACCACTACCGCTACTGGTGGTAGTGTTGGTGTCGGGGTTGGTCTCATTGCCACCATGCATCCGCATGTCCTTGGTCCAGGTAATTGAAAAAATGATTTGCTTCCTCAAAATGGTCTTGTTTGTGGCGACCAGAACCCCCGGCTTCGTCGTGGCTAGAAATATTAATTTCCTTCAAGAATTTAAGTATAATAGTTTAATTCTAGGCCAAATAACATGAATAATAAAAGGTGGACTATATTTGGTCGAAATGTTGATTCGTTCCCCTTTTCGGCAATTCCCGGGCAATCCATATGTCCTAGTTTCTAGCACAAGTCATGCCGAAGTTCACGGAAATTTTCGGCATGACCTTTGCTAAAAAGTGGACATATGGAGCGCCTGAAATTTGCCGGAATGGAAATGAATCAACATTCTGGTAAAACATAGGCCACTCGGACATTCAGGCAAAACTTATAAGCTGCTAAGAGTGTTGGATCTAAAATATTGGAAAACAATATTGCTAAACGGACAACCTTAGTGACCTGAAACTGTACTATTGTAGCCTGCAGCTAAATATCGATCTTAGTAAGCTAACATGGTGCAACATGCTAATTAACAATCTAATATATGAGAACCTGCACAAGTATACTAGCAAGATCAATACCAAACTGTAGTTAGTTCAACACTCCCTTAGGCCTATTTGATTCAAATGCAAACGACATTTGTTGTTGCATATCCATCCCTTGATTCGTCACTACTGTTGCCGGACAATTTATTTCAATGTTGTTAACACCCCTCCCTCCCATGAAACTTGGGTGCTACAGAATGTTAAATATATCAAAGTGCTCATGATGTACTTACCCCCTTATTTTGCCTAAATTTACCAGAATTGCTTTGGCACATAATAAGCTCCAGATTAAATAAGCACCAGAACAATTGAAAAATAGATGATCTACACATTCATCCTTGCCACACAATAAACATATTTTTTCACCCCACCCCAACCCCTCTTGGCAAGAGAATCTCTAGTAAGGATTGATTTTCTATTAGCGAGCTACATAAACACTTTGATTTTACCAGACACTTTAGCCTTCCACAAGAAGTTTTTAGGGAATTTGCAATTCTGAGTAATCAACTCCGTGTAGAGAGATTTTGTTGTGAATTACATATGAGTATTTAAAATCCATTCTATCTTATCTCTACCATTACCCATTTCACTACTCATGCACCTAGTTTTAAGATTTTTACACACGTACATGGTTTTTCCATATAAAGTTCTTCTAAATTTAAACCCTCTCCAGTCTCCACCCTATTTGAATTGTTTCATCAACTGTAATGTCATGTTAAATACACAAATTATATAGTCTATGATATTCATCCTTCATGGATTTTTATCCACCTAAATATCTTCCCAAAATCTAGTATTTTTTCCATCCTCTATTTTTTTCTTAGTGTATTTATAGAACAGGTCGTTGACCTTTAACAAACCAGACCACCACCACAACCATGCTGCTGCTGGTGAAGCTAATATAACCGGAGTGGGGGAGGAAAGACGAGGGGGAGGGGCTTACCGGAGCGGGAGGGCAGGGGGCGGCGGCGCCTGAGGGGGGCGGCGGTGCTTGGAGGGGGGCGGCGACGCCTGGAGGGGGTGGCATGAGGTCGATGAGGGGGAAGGGAGGGGGTGCGTGGGGACGGGCGATAAGTTTTCCAGCGGGCGGCGGTGACACAGAGCGCGTGAGGGAGAGGGGGGAGAGAGGGGATCGAACAGAGAGGTGGGAGTGGGGGAGTTAGGGAAATATTGGAGCCGGTTAACTCCAAATAGAAGTAGCGCTGGGTTGGTTCCAGCGCTACTGCTAAGCTAGCAGTAGCGATGGTACTAATCCAATGCTACTGCTATTTGCCCTAGGACAAATAGCAGTAGCGCTGGTTTGGTACGAGCGCTACTGCTAAGTTAGCAGTAGCGCGTTTACCAATCCAGCGCTAGTGCTAACATTATTTTCTTTATTACTTTTCCTTTTTATTATTTTCTTTATTATTTTTCCTTTTTACTATTTTACTTTACTTTTTATTATTTTTCTTTCCTTTTCTATTTACTTTTCTTTTGTATTGGTTTCTCCCTTTTGTTTTTGTTTTAGTTTTTATTTTTTGTCCCGACGGCCTCTCGCACGGAGTCGACGACGAGAACGTACGTCTCCCTCCACATTGCGCGAATAGTACCGGAACCATGGGTTTTTTCGTACACAAAATACATGGCTTAGTTTTGGCAATGACGTTAGCATTCACGGTAGCGCTCTTTGCGTCGGGTATAGACATGGTAGTGAAATACTTGTTTTCTCTTACGACTGCCTTAGCCCACCTCACACGGAACATCGTCGCATCGTGCCTTCCAGCATAGTTAAGCTCTCAGATATCTTCGACCCTTTCGTAGAATCTTTAAGTTGTGCCGTTGGAGTCGGTCATGCATTCAATCGTCACCCCTGAGTTCTGGTAATCACTGTCCATGTCTTTGGCCTTCGTGTAGAAGATGTACCAATTGATATCGTATGCTTCATAGGACACAGTTTGGGCGCGTGGCCATGTGCTACAACGTGTATGAGAAACACGTCCGCACTGCCCTCTTCCGGGGGATTAGCACGAACCTGCTCTTTGAACCAACGCAAGAAAGTGGCGTTGTGCACTACAGTAACTTCGTCGTCCTTCTTGCGCATCCCCTGATCATTGTACTTATTTGCAATGATTTCTTTGTGTAGTGTCACACAATCATCTACCACATCTAGGTGTTGTAGCACTACGAAGTTAGCCCTGTCAAAGTCGTCCCGTTGATCCGAGTAGTTCACATGCAATCCCTCCAGCTATTGTTTTGACCTTCTCCTCCGAGCCTCCCATGGTGCTTGTTGATGGGCAAACCAACAACAGGGTTTTCTTTGCCTATATAATTCTTGCAAAAGGAGATGCACTCTTGGGTCAGATACCCCTGGACGATGCTCCCCTCAAGACGGGACATGGTACGAACAAATCCTTTGATGATCCCATTCATCTTGTTGAACGACATCATGTTGTGAAGGAATGTCAGCCCGAGGTCGATGATGTCGTCCATGATGTGGACACACAGATGCACCATGACCTCAAAGAACGCGGGCGGGAAGTACATCTCAAGCTCACATAGTATGACAACGATCTCTTCCTGTAGCCTTGAGAGCTGCTTCACACTGATGGACTTTCGAGAGATAACGTCGAACAAGTTGCACAGACCAGTAAGCGTCCGACGGACGTGCTTGTCCATTATCCCTATAATGGCAACCGGGAGTATCTGCGTCATCATCATGTGACAGTCATGAGACTTCATCCCACTGAACCTTTTCTTCTTGGTGTCTAGAAATCTGCTTATGTTCCCACAGTAACCGGAACCGACTTTGATTCCCGTAAGGCACTTGATGAATTTATCGATATCCTTCGGACTTAAGGTGAAGCACGAAGGGGGCAACAATTCTCCTCCTTCTTGTTGACTTTTCTTCCCCTTGGCCCCGCTGCCGTCTCCGTCTCCGTCTCCTCCGTCGACTTTTTATGGGGCATGTGGAGATCCCCCCGATCTCCAAATCTTCCAAGTCTTTTCTTACGTTCAGCCCATCCTTGGTCTTCTCCGACATGTTTGTCCAAGTCAAATGCTCATTGAGGCTTTTGTTTGTCCATTTGTTTTTGTACTTCGTCTTTAGAAGTTCTCGCGTGAAACTCAAGCGGGTAAGGGATCACAACCATCATATAATGGAGTGTTCGAGTCTATTTCAAGTTGTGCCAGCTTGGCCTCCTCTCTAGAAGCTGATGACACACAATTATATGGGGTCAATTGTAGCCTTTTCGATATGTAAGAGTGTCGAACCCAACAAGGAGCATAAGGAAATGAGAAGTGGTTTTCAGCAATGTAATGTCTGCAAGTGCTAAAATTGTAAGTAGCAGAGTAGTTTGATAGCAAGATAATTTGTAACGAGCAAGTAACGAAAGTAGTAACAAAAGTGCAGCAAGGTAGCCCAATCCTTTTGAGGCAAAGGACATGCCAAAACGGTCTCTTATGATAAGCAAAGTGTTCTTGAGGGTACACGGGAATTTCATCTAGTCACTCTCATGATGTTGGCTTAATTCATGTTCGCTACTTTGATAATTTGATGTGGGTGGACCGGTGCTTAGGTGCTGTTCTTACTTGAACACACCTCCTACTTATGATTAACCCTCTCGCAAGCATCCGCAACTACGAGAAAAGTATTAAGAATAAATTCTAACCATAACATTAAACTTTTGGATCAAATCGTCCCTTACGGAATAGCACATAAACTAGGGTTTATGCTTCTGTCACTCTCGCAACCCATCATCTAGTAACTACTCCACAATGCATTCCCTTAGGCCCAAATATGGTGAAGTGTCATGTAGTCGATGTTCACATGACACCACTAAGGGAATCACAACATACATATCATCAAAATATCGAACACATATCAAGTTCACATGATTACTTGCAACATGATTTCTCCCGTGACCTCAAGAACAAAAGTAACTACTCACAAATGACAATCATGCTCAAGATCAGAGGGGTATTAAAAAGCATAATGGATCTGAACATATAATCTTCCACAAAATAAACCATATAGTAATCAACTACAATATGTAATCAACACTACTAGTCACCCATAAGCACCAATCTATAGTTTCGGTACAAAGATTGAACACAAGAGATGAACTAGGATTTGAGAGGAGTTGGTGATGTTGAAGAAGTTGATGAAGATAGCCCTCCCCAAGATGGGAGAGTTGTTGGTGATGATGATGACAATGATTTCCGCCTCCGGGAGGGAAGTTCCCCCGACGGAATCGCTCCACCGGAGGGCAAATGTGCTCCTGCCCAAGTTCCGCCTCGAGACGGTAGCGCTTCGTCTGAAAAGTACTCTCCTCCTTTTTTCTAGGTCAAAATGACTTATATACCAGAAGAGGGGCACCAGAGGTGGGCCTCGGTGAGCACGACCCACCGGGGCGTGCCTGGGCTCCCTGGCTCGCCCAGGTGGGTTGTGCTCACCTAGTGGGCCCCCTCTAGTACTTATTTGCTCCAATATTCCTCAAATATTCCTTAAAAATTCCTCATAAAGTTTCAGCTCATTTGGAGTTGTGCAGAATAGGTAGCCTGACGTAGCTTTTTTAGGTCCCTATTTCCAACTACCAGAATTCTTCCCCTTTGTGTATACCTTGCATATTATGAGAGAAAAAGCATTAGAATTACTCCAAAAAGCATTATTAATCAATAGAACAACATAAATAACCGTAGGAAAACATGATGCAAAATGGACGTATGAAATCCCCCAAGCTTAGACCTCGCCTGTCCTCAAGCGAAAACCAAAATCGAGAAACATGTCCACATGCTTAGAGAAAGAGAGGTGTCGATAAAAACAAAAATACGAACATAGCAACATCATGTAACTTATTATAACAGCAACAAACTTTAACATAAAACTTTTATCATAGGCTTCTCATGAACAAGTGACAATTCATCACAACATCGAAGTATAAAGCATAAACTCTATTGGAAACCAACAAACTATGTTCTCACTCAACTTTGCAACTACAATTCATCATCTTTTCAGGAAGGGTCACATATCGGAGCCTTTAGGCAAGTCCACATACTCAACCATCATTTAGTATTCTGTGATTGCTAACACGCACCATGTACACATGAGCAAAACATTTCAACCAGACACATAGAAAAATAGGGGCTTATAGTTTTGCGTCCCAACGAATTCACCTCAAGGGTGATGTCAACAATAATAACTCATGCTACCCATATTCAACTAGATATATGTGCCTAGATCTTTCCTCACCACATGATGCTTGCCAAAGGAGAAAATAAAAAGGAATAGAGAGAAAAACTTTGACTCTTGCATGAAAGTAAATACATAAAAGTAAAATATAGGCCCTTTGCAGAGGGAAACAGAGGCTGCCATGCACTTTTTGTTTGTATGCTCAACCCCTTAGTGAAAGAGAACGTCACGTTATATTGCCCCTTGTGATGACAACCTTTATTATGCAGTCTGTCGCTTTTATTCTTCACCATCACAAGTTCGTACAACGCTCAATTTTCCCTTACACTAAATGATTTTACACTTTTAGAAGCAATTTTATTGCCCTTTTTGCACCGATGACAACTTACTTGAAGGGTCTTACTCAATCCATAGGCAGGTATGGTGGAATCTCAAACAAGATTTGGGTTTAAGGGTTTTGGATGCATTAGTAGTATCTCTACTTAGTGCGGAGTTTTTGGCTAGCAAAGATAGGGGCAAGCACCACATGTTGAAGGATCCATGACAATATAACTTCTATGTGAATATGAACTAACATAATTCATTATGTTGTCTTCCTTGTCCAACGTCAACAATTTTGGCATATAATATTTTGATGGGTGCTCACAATCACAAAAGATTTCCAGGATAGTGTATTTGCATGTGAATCTTCTCTTCCCTTATTAATTCTTTCATGAGTTGCATCATTGACCAATGCTATGTTTGTCAATCTACAATAAAAATTCCTACTTATACTTTTCCTTGTGTAATGTCATCACTTACCATAAGATTATCATATGATCTTTTTCATTTATTCCCGTTCTTTTTATTGGAACAAGAAAGTAAAGAAGGCAAAACTCAAGCAAAACTTCATTATATATCTCGCACCCGATTGCATAGATTGATCACTAAGAAAACACTTGGAAAGAAAGGATTGAACTAAACTTCTATTCATCAAAAGCAAAAGATAACCATGGATCGAACTAAGAAAAGTAAAGGCAAAACATAGTGGAGACTATACGATACCGGGGCACCTCCCCCAGGCTTGGCGAAAGCCAAGGGGAGTGCCCATACCCGATACTCAATTTTCTTTTGGTGATGAAGAAGGAGGTGGTGGTGATGAAGTAGAAGCAATCTTGTCCTTTGGTTTCCATGGCAGAGGCTCATCATCATAAGAGGAAGAGTGAGTCTCTCAGATCCTATAACTCGCAGCCAAACTCATAAATTTAGACCTTGCCTCATATTGAAAGACTTGGCTTTGAAGGTCATGGATCTGGCTATGGAGGAAGTTGATTTGCTCGTTGAGGGAGAAGATGATGTCCTTCATGGACTTGCCAGCCACCTTGAGATCACGGGTGTAGTCTGCGATCATGAGGTGATTGGCATTGAGCCCACGTTCCACCACCCCCCTGCACCGGAAGACATCCTGCTCCATAGCTTCAAGCCTGGCCTCCACGGATCCAGTCCCCTTGGGTCCTTGCACATCGCAGATGTGCAGCACCCCATCGCGCATCTGGATAGCTTGAGGGTCCTGCATCACTTCCCGCAAATATGGGTTGATGAAGTTGTCGAAGAACTTGTCCTTGGAGGAGCTTAAAGCGTCCATGGTGGATTGGATCCGTCAGAAAACAGCAAGAAAAGAAAACAAGAGATTTCTGAGTGATACGGAGGTCAATAGGTTCGGGAGTATATAAATATTTCTTATCTTGGTGAACAAGCAGAATGGAAGAAAAACGGAGTCCGTAAAGTACCCGAGGTGGGCACAACCCATCGGGGCGCGTGTGGCAAGCTAGGCGTGCCCTGGTGTATCGTCCCCACTAGGGTCACTTTCCTGGAAGTTTCTTATTTTCCTATTTTTTAAATATTCCAAAAGTGACAAAAATTATTTTTGCTGATTTTTCGGAGTCTGTTTACTTACCGTATCACGTACCTCCCTTTTTTCACGATTCTGGAGTGTTCCAGAAGGTTTCTTTTATGTGTTCTTCCGGTGGCACACTTTGGATAATATTGCTTTCAACATTAATGGGCGTACGTGAGATATAATGTTTTATTCATTACCCATTGACAACCTTTGGGTTAGTACCTTCGGCATTATTTATTTTGATAGCTCCGGATCGATAGACCTCCTCAATAACATAGGGTCCTTCCCATTTGGAGAGGAGTTTTCCTGCAAAGAATCTAAAACGAGAGTTGTACAAAAGAACATATTCTCCAACTTTGAACTCATGCTTTTGGATTCTTTTGTCATGCCATATTTTAACTTTTTCTTTAAATAACTTTGCGTTTTCATAAGCTTGGGTTCTCCATTCAGCTAATGAGCTAATATCAAATAACCCCTTTTCACCAACAAGTTTGAAATCATAGTTGAGTTCTTTGATTGCCCAATATGCTTTATGTTCTAACTCAAGAGGCAAATGATAAGCTTTTCCATAAATCATTTTATAAGGATACATACCCATAGGATTTTTATATGTTGTTCTATAAGCCCAAAGTGCATCATGTAATTTCTTACACCAATTCTTTCGGGACCTATTGACAGTCTTTTGTAAGATTTGTTTTATTTCTCTATTGCTAAGTTCAATTTGACCACTAGACCGAGGATGATAAGGTGATGCAGTTCTATGGTTAACATCATACTTAGCAAGCATTTTGCGGAAAGCACCATGAATAAAGTGTGAACCACCATCAGTCATTAAATATCTAGGGACTCCAAACTTTGGGAAAATAACTTCCTTAAGCATTTTAATAGAGGTGTTGTGATCAACACTACTAGTTGGAATAGCTTCTACCCACTTAGTAACATAATCAATAGCAACCAAAATATGTGTATACCCATTAGAGGAAGGAAAAGGTCCCATGAAATAAAATCCCCAAATATCAAATGGTTCAAGAACAAGTGAATAATTCATAGGCATTTCTCGATGCTTACCGATATTACCTATTCTTTGACATTCATCACAAGATGAGACAAACTTACGTGCATCCTTGAAGAGAGTAGGCCAATAAAAACCAGATTGCAATACCTTATGAGCGGTTCTGTGTCCCGCGTGATGCCCTCCATAAGCTTCAGAGTGACATTTCTATAGGATTTGTTCCTATTCACGCTCAGATACACAACGTCTAATAATACCATCTACTCCTTCTTTATAAAGATGTGGGTCATCCCAAAAGTAATGTCTTAAATCATGGAAGAATTTTTCTTTTGTTGGTATGTGAAGCTAGGTGGTATGTATTTAGCAACAATATAATTAGCATAATCAACATACCTAGGTGCACTATTAGAAACATTTATTGCAGCTAATTGTTCATCAGGAAAGCTATCATTAATAGGTTGTGGGTCATCAAGAATATTTTCAAGCCTAGACAAGTTATTAGCTACGGGGTTCTCTGCTCCTTTTCTATCAGTGATATTTAAATCAAATTCTTGTAACAGAAGAACCCACCTAATGAGTCTAGGTTTAGCATCTTTCTTTTCCATAAGATATTTAATAGCAGCATGATCAGTGTGAACAATAACTTTAGAATCAACAATGTAAGATCTGAATTTATCACAAGCAAACACTATTGCTAAGAATTCTTTTTCAGTAGCAGCATAATTTCGTTGAGCATTGTCCAGAGTTTTACTAGCATAATGGATAACATTCAATTTCTTATCAACTCTTTGTCCTAGAACAGCACCACCAGCATAATCACTAGCATCACACATAATCTCAAAAGGCAAGTTCCAATCAGGTGGTTGAACAACAGGTGCAGTAATTAATGCTTTCATTAGTGTTTCGAAGGCTTACAAACAATCATCATCAAACACAAAAGGAATATCCTTTTGCAAAAGATTTGTAAGAGGCCTAGAAATTTTAGAAAAGTCTTTGATAAACCTCCTATAGAAACCAACATGACCAAGGAAACAACGAATACCTTTGATATATTTAGGACATGACATTTTCTCAATTGCATGAACCTTGGCTTTGTCCATCTCAATGCCTCTTTTAGAAATTTTATGGCCCAAAACAATACCTTTGTTAACCATAAAGTAGCACTTCTCCCAATTCAAGACAAGATTTGTTTGTTCACATCTGTGCAAAAATCGATCAAGATTGCTTAAACAATCATCAAAAGACTTTCCATAAACAGAAAAGTCATCCATGAAAACCTCAACAATCATTTCACAGAAATCAGAGAATATAGTAGTCATACATCTTTGAAAGGTAGCAGGTGCATTACATAAACCAAAAGGCATACGTCTATAAGCATAAGTTCCGAAAGGACAAGTAAATGTGGTGTTTTATTGATCAGGTTGTGAAACAAGTATTTGTGAAAAACCATAATATCCATCAAGAAAACAAAAATGTGTGTGCTTAGAAAGTCTTTCTTACATTTGATCAATAAAAGGCAGAGGGTAATGATCTTTTCTAGTTGCTTTGTTTAATTTTCTAAAATCAATTACCATTCTATAGCCTGTGACAATTCTTTGTGGAATAAGTTCATTCTTATCATTAGGAACAACAGTAATACCTCTCTTCTTAGGGACACAATGAACATGACTTACCCATCTACTATCAGCTATAGGATAGATTATACCTTCTTCCAAAAGTTTCAATATTTCTGTGCTTACCACTTCTTCTTAGCTTCATCTCCGGGTAGACGTGCATGCTTAAACAATCCACAAATTTCATCCACATATATCAAGTGCATATCACGATGTTCGGTTCCATCTCCTGCATAAGGATTAGCTAGCAGTTGTTCTACCATACCCGAAGGAATTTCATATTCAATATTTTTAGTAGGTGCAATAGGTTGAGGGGCAACTAATTGTGGTTCCAGTCGAGGTGAAGATACCCCAAACAAACCCCTCAAAGGATTGTTTTCCATAGTAGCAAGTGACAATAAATTTCAGCACGTAGTAATAATGTTTCCTTACCAATTTCCACTTACCAAGAGCGCTTCACTCCACGGCAATGGCGCCAGAAAATAGCCTTGATGACCCACAAGTATATGTGGTCAATTATAGCCTTTTCGATAAGTAAGACTGTCGAACCCAACCAGGAGCAGAAGGAAATGACAAGTGGTTTTCAGCAAGGTAATGTCTGCAAGTGTTAAAATTGGAAGTAGCGGAGTAGTTTGATAGCAAGATAATTTGTCACGAGCAAGTAACGAAAGTAGTAACAAAAGTGCAGCATGGTAGCCTAATCCTTTTGAGGCAAAGGATAACCCAAAAGGGTCTCTTATGATAAGCAAAGTGTTCTTGAGGGTACACGGGAATTTCATCTAGTCACTTTCATCATGTTGGCTTAATTCGTGTTCACTACTTTGATAATTTGGTATGTGGGTGGACCGGTGCTTAGGTGATGTTCTTACTTGAACAAACCTCCTACTTATGATTAACCCTCTTGCAAGCATCCGCAACTATGAGAAAAGTATTGTGAATAAATTCTAACCATAACATTAAACTTTTGGATCCAATCGGTCCCTTACGGAATAGCGCATAAACTAGGGTTTAAGCTTTTTTCACTCTCGCAACCCATCATCTAATAACTACCCCACAATGCATTCCCTTAGGCCCAAATATGGTGAAGTGTCATGTAGTCGACGTTAACATGACACCACTAAGGGAATCACAACATACATATCATCAAAATATCGAACACATATCAAGTTCACATGATTACTTGCAACATGATTTCTCCCGTGACCTCAAGAACAAAATTAACTACTCGCAGATGATAATCATGCTCAAGATCAGAGGGGTATTTGATAGCATAATGGATTCGAACATATAATCTTCCACCAAATCAACCATATAGTAATCAACTACAAGTTCTAATCAACACTACTAGTCACCCACAAGCACCAATCTAGAGATCCGGTACAAAGATTGAACACGAGATGAACTAGTATTTGAGATGAGTTCGTGCTGTTGAAGATGTTTATGAATATAGCCCTCCCCAAGATGGGAGAGTTGTTGATCATGATGATGACGATGATTTCCCTGTCCGGGAGGGAAGTTTCCCCGGCGGAATCGCTCCGTCGGAGGGCAAAAGTGCTCCTTCCCAAGTTGCGCCTCGAGACGGCGGTGCTTCGTCCTCAAAGTCCTCTCCTCCTTTTTTCTAGGTCAAAATGACTTATATACCATAAGAGGGGCACCGGAGGTGGGCCTGGGTGAGCACGACCCGCCGGGGCGTGCCTGGGCTCCCTGGCTCACCCGGGTGGGTTGTGCCCACCTGGTGGGGCCCCTCTGGTACCTATTTGCTCCAATATTCCTCAAATATTCCATACTAATTCTTCATAAAGTTTCAACTCATTTGGAGTTGTGCAGAATAGGTAGCCTGATGTAGCTTTTTCAGGTGCATATTTCCAGCTGCCAGAATTCCCCCCTTTGTGTATACCTTGCATATTATGAGAGAAAAGGCATTAGAATTACTCGAAAAAGCATTATTAATCAATAAAACAACATAAATAACAGTAGGAAAACATGATGCAAAATGGACGTATCAGAAGCAACTTTGTCACCAGTCATACTCTTGCGAAGGAGGTCTCGAACATGAGGGTCGTGCACGACTTACTTAGTAGCGCTGAAGTGTGGGGCGTGTCCGTTGCCTCTTCTCTGCCATGTCCAGACTCTTCTTCTTTGCCGTGTCTAGAATCTTCTCCGCCGCCGTGTACGTATGATATGTCTCCAACGTATCTATAATTTTTGATGGTTCCATGCTATTATCTTGTCAAACTTTGGATGTTTTGTATGCCTTTTATATCTTTTTTGGGACTAAATTATTAACTCTGTGCCAAGTGACAGTTCCTGTTTTTTCCGTGTTTTTGACCCTTTTCAGAGGAGAATATTAAACGGAATAAAACTTCCGAAAAGATTTTTTCCGGAACAGAAGATACGCACGGGACATGAGAACCAAGGCAGAGGCCACCAGGGGAGGCCACAAGCCCCCTAGGCGCGGCTAGGGGGCCCGCACCTAGCAGGCTTGTGGGCCCCCCGTGGCTCGTCTGCCCTACCTCTTCCGCCTATAAATTCCTGAAAAATCCAAAACTACGGGAGAGATCCACGAAAATACTTTTCCGCCGCCGCAAGCTTCTGTCACCGCAAGATCCCATCTGGGGCATGTTCTGGTGCCCTGCCGGAGGGGGGATTCGGACACGGAGGGCTTCTTCATCAACACCATTGCCTCTCTGATGATGTGTGAGTAGTTCACCATAGACCTTCGGGTCCATAGCTAGTAGCTAGATGGCTTCTTCTCTCTCTTGGATCTTCAATACAAAGTTCTCCATGATCTTCATGGAGATCTATCCGATGTAATCTTGTTTGCGGTGTGTTTGTCGAAATCCGATGAATTGTCGATTTATGATCATATTATCTATGAATCTTATTTGAGTTTCTTCTGATCTCTTATATGCATGATTTCATATCCTTGTAATTCTCTTCGAGTTGTGGGTTTTGTTTGGCCAACTTGATCTATGATTCTTGCAATGGGAGAAGTGCTTGGTTTTGGGTTCATACAGTGCGGTGACCTCACCCAGTGACAGAAGGGGTAGCGAGGCACACATCATGTTGTTGCCATCAAGGGTAAAAAGATGGGGTTTACATCATTGGTTTGAGTTTATCCCTCTACATCATGTCATCTTGCTTAAAGCGTTACTCTGTTCGTCATGAACTCAATACACTAGATGCATGCTGGATAGCGATCGATGTGTGGAGTAATAGTAGTAGATGCAGAAATTATCGGTCTACTTGTCTCGGACGTGATGCCTATATGTATGATCATTGCCTTAGATATCGTCATGACTTTGCGCGGTTCTATCAATTGCTTGACAGTAATTTGTTCACCCACCGTAATATTTGATATTTTGAGAGAAGCCTCTAGTGAACACTATGGCCCCCGGGTCTACTTCACATCATATATTCAGCCTTAAATTTTTTACTTCCTTGCACTTTCCGCCTTCAGATCTCACTTTGCAGTCAATCTTGAAGGGATTAACAACCCCTTTATAGCGTTGGGTGCAAGCTCGTTTGTGTTTGCGCTGGTACTCTGGACACTTGGCTTGATTCTCCTACTGGATTGATACCTTGGTTCTCAAAACTGAGGGAAATACTTACTTCTACTGTGCTGCATCACCCTTTCCTCTTCAAGGGAAAAACTAACGCAAGCTCAAGAGGTAGCAAGAAGGATTTCTGGCACCGTTGCCGGGGAGAATCAAGTTAAGAATAGTCTCCCGTCAACGTGTCAATCTCTGGCACCGGGGATTATTCTAGGTGAAGCTCATCCAAGTAAGTGTCGCAAACTCATCTCTTGCATTTACTTTTTTTGCCTCTCGTTTTCCTCTCCCCCACTTCTGAAAAACAAAAAATTACAGAAGTATTTGCCTTTTTTGTTTGCCCTTTTCTTTCGCTTGTTTTCTGCCTGTTTGAGTGGGATAGTCTACCTATCCTCATGGCTAGACCTCTCGCTTCGAACGATACTCCCGAGAGCGAAGCTCTCAATTTCAAGCAAAATGAGGAAGAAAACTTAAAGGACGCTTGGTATTGGATTTGCAATGCTCAGAGTAGATCAACTCGTAAGCAATCTACTACCGTCCTACTTCGCAGCTTTTATGTGGGTATTTCCCCTTGGAATAGGTATGTTCTTGACACCATTGTAGGCGGAAATTTCTTGTGTAGCCATACCATTGATTCTTACGGTGCTTTAATAAATTTGGTAGGTTCACCCCCACTCATGGTCAATGGAACTACCTTAACTCTGCAACATGTGATGCGTAGGCTGGATATCATTGAAAATAAAGTTGCTACGATCGAACTCATTGAGAATTTGGATAAAAATATCCACAAACAAATCACTCAGTACGGATCCAAGGTGGGAATGACATTGAAAAATTTAAAGGAGAGGGAACCCACAGTTAACGAAAAACTAGGTCATGATTCCGCTAGGATTGGCAAACTAGAGGATGTTATAACCAACTTGGGTTCCGCTTCCGCTTTTGCTGCTCTGCAGAACACTCCAAATTTTGCCCACAATAAGGTCACCAAGGCTGTTTTTATTCCTAAAAACAGTGGTGAACCATCTAGTTAGAGAGATGAAGACCTTAAGATGATGAGGGCTACTTATGGTTTGAGTACCAAAGACGACGATACGTGATTCCATCACCTTATGCCTAGCTAAGGGCGTTAAACAATAGCGCTTGTTGGGAGGAAACCAAATGAATTTATCTTTTGCTTTTTGTTTTGTTGCGTCTACACCATCATAATTCTGTTATGATTGTGTCTTTTGTGTTTCTTTTTGTGTTTGAGCCAAGCAAAACCTTTATGACTAGTTTTGGTGATGATTGTTTGATCCTGCTGGAAAAAGACAGAAACTTTTTGCTCACTCAATTATTTTTCATTTTTATACAGAAATAAATTTTGTGTTGATTCATTTTTCTGCTGGTTGATATGCCGTTTTCCCAGGCTGTCGTAATCTTTCAGAATTTTTGAGATACCAGAATTATACAGATTGCTACAGACTGGTCTGTTTTTGACAGATTCTGTTTTTGTTGTGTTGGTTGCTTGTTTTGATGAAACTATGGATAGTATCGGGGGGTACTAGCCATGGAAAAGTGAGACAGTAATCTAAACCAATATAAATATAAATCAAGTTTGCTATAGTTCCTCAAGAGGTGGTAGTTTGTTTTCTTGTGCTAATGATATCATGAGTTTCTTTTTAAGTTTTGTGTTGTGAAGTTTTCAAGTTTTGGGTGATGTTCTCATGGACAAAGGGATAAAGAGTGGAAAGTGCTCAAGCTTGGGGATGCCCAAGGCATCCCAAGCCAAATTCAAGGATAACAAAAATCCTAAGCTTGGGGATGCCCCGGGAAGGCATCCCCTCTTTCGTCTTCAATCCATCGATAACATTACTTGGAGCTATATTTTTATTCACCACATGATATGTGTTTTGCTTGGAGAGTCTTGTATCGTAGGAGTCGTTTCTTTTTGTTGTGTCACAATCATCCTTGCTGCACACCTTTTGAGAGATACATGCACTCATCGTGAATTCGCTAGAATACTTGTTGAGCTTCGCTTATATCTTTTGAGTTAGGCAATTTAGCTCACATGTGCTTCACTTATATCCTTTGAGCTAGATAATTTTGATCTATGTGCTTCACTTAGATCTTTTAGAGCACGGCGGTGCGTAACTTGGTAGTTGGCTTGTGCTATGAAAGTAGTCCCAAAGGTGATAGGTACCCAAAGAGGATACAATAAAACTTCCATCTTCATGTGCATTGATTACAAAGAGAAGTTTGATTCCTCTCATTTAGTTTTGAGACGGGGATTTGGTATATTAAGAGTTATGTTAGTAGGGTGTTGTGAATCTAGAAATACTTGTGTTGAAGTTAGTGATTCCCGTAACATGCACGTATGGTGAACTGCTATGTTAGGAAGTCGGAGCATAATTGATCTATAGATTGTCATCCTTTGTGTTGCGGCCGGGATCGCGCGATGGTTAATACCTACCAACCCTTCCCCTAGGAGTATGCATTTAACACTTTGTTTCGATTACTAATAAAAACTTTCGCAATAAGTATGTGAGTTCTTTATGACTAATGTGAGTCCATGGTATAGATGCACTTTCACGTTCCACCATTGCTAGCCTCTCTAGTGCCGTGCAATTTTCGCCGGTGCACAAACCCACCATATGCCTTCCTCAAAACAGCCACCATACCTATCTATTATGGCATTTTCATAGCCATTCCGAGATATATTGCCATGCAACTCCCACCGTTCCGTCTCATGACTTGTGTCGTCACACTCATATTGCCATTGCATGATCGTAAGATAGCTAGCGAGATGTTTCAACGTCATACGCCAAGCTAGATCGTTGCACATCTCGGTACACTGCCAGAGGCATTTCCTATAGAGTCATCATCGTTCTAAGCTTTGAGCTGTCAGTAAATAAAAGTGTGATGATCATCATTATTAGAGCATTGTCCCATGTGAGGAAATAAAAGAAAGAGGCCAAAGTTGCCCACAAAAAAAAGGAGAGATATGGAAAGAGGCCAAAGAGCCCAAACAAAAAAAAGAGAGAAACACACAGAAGGGACAATGCTACTATTTCTTTCCACACTTGTGCTTCATAATAGCACCATGTTCTTCATGATTGAGAGCCTCTCGTTTTGTCACCACCATATGCTAGTGGGAATCTTCATTATATAACTTGGCTTGTATATTCCGATGATGGGCTTCCTCAAAATTGCCCTAGGTCTTCGTGAGCAAGTGTAACGACTAAGATGCAGTCCTTTCTGATTTAGGGAACGAGGCCCCCAAAATGGAAAGAAGCGCATCTAAGCGTTTCACAAGCACGATAACATAGCACATACATAATAATACAATGACAAATAGGGATTCATTGCCATCTCATAGATAATAACAGAGTTACATCACACATTTATTCAGGCAAGGTAGTTCCGCTACGGACTACAAAACTTGAGAAATAACTATGGTACCCTGCATGCTTGCCCACGATCACGACCATGCCTTAGTCTTCTGGATAGTTCACGTACATGCGGTCGCTCTCCTCATTGTACTGCCACGCCAGCTGCGTGCCATCGAGATCACCTGTGTCGGGCGTACCTGTACCTGTTGGGGTGTTGAAGTAATTTGTGAGCCACGGGGACTCATCAATCTATGACCTCGGTGCCAGAACTAGTCAAGTTATTAGGTAAGGAAGGTTCGGTGTTTAGGTTGCAACATCCTTAGCATATATGGTGGCTAACTTACGTAGAACAGATATAGATGGTGGTCTATGCTAGCGGGCGAATACTAGCTGATCATTAAGTGATCCTGAACACCTACTTACGTCAATCATAACCCCGCCGTGTTCCCGATCGAAGAGAGGTCTTCGGAGGGGACAGTCACGGTTACGCACACAATTGGCAATTTTATTAGTTTAGGTTCAAGTTATCTATAACCGGATGTTAACAAATATTCCAAGTTTCCACATAACTGCGGGCACGACTTTCCTAAAGATTAAAACATGCAGGCGTGCTCCAACTAGTCCATCACAAACGGTCACGGGCCGCAAAGTAATCCTCTATCACGAATCTCGTGATCTCGTCGGATTCCTTAGAGGAAAACCTCAACTCTGGGGAGAACCAAAGCTTCACCGAGATTCCTATGCGCAAGATATATCGCTAAGGTAAGACAAGACTAGTAGGACCTCCCGTCGTGTCGACGACCCCGATAAGAGCCGCGTATCTCAGTCTCAGGACACGACAGATGAGCGACGCATATAGTGGCCTGATAGAAATCTCTCGAGTTGCCCTGAGTTGGCCCCGCATAGTGCTCTAGTTTGGACCAACACTCACGAGGAGCACTCGCCCGGGTTGTTGATTGATTCCTCGGGGTAGCTATTCCCTATGCAGATTATTATTAAGTGATTAGCAAATTAACACCAAGGTTGGGTCATGCCAGACAAGCCTTAACACTACACGATTTATCAAGGGGTCCCTATAACAACCCCGAACGTGTTAGGAGCGAACAATTATGGAATCAAACACCGGTAGCTGGAAACTATGGTGGCAATAATGGAACAAAACACCCGACAAAAGGCTAGGCCTTCCGTTATTTACCAAGTATATAGGTGCATTAATTAAATAACAGATTTAACATAATGATATCAAACTCATGTTATCACATGAGACAATTGCACCTCCAACTAGCAACACTAACATTAGAAGCTGAGAAAAGCCTAGTTAGCCATTCAATATTTGCTAGGAGGGGATAAGTGTTTGGGTTTCATGGCAATATCAGGAGGCAATCATTTCAGTGGTAGGCAGCAAGCATATGACGAAGGAAACGCGAATCTAGCATAACAAGTCTAGAGATGGAATCAAGGTCATATCATCTTGCATGTGATGTCCTCAGCTTGGAACTGCTCTTGTTCGTCCTGCACGTACTCTCCCGGATCCACGTACTCGCTCTCTGATCCCGGTGCTACCCAACATAAAAATAGCATCCAATGAACAACAGCACCACAAGATGCAACAAGCACATGACGCATGAGATGAAAATGTAGCATGCATCTCTATTCTAGTCACTTGCACATGCATGAGAAGAAAATACAACTTCTGGACAGAACTGCACTCTAAGCTATTTTGACATGCATGAGGATGACATGAACATATGCTTCACGCGAAAACGATGCATAAACATATAAAGAACGTTACGAACGGATCTACGGATCAACCGGAAACAACGAAACAAGAACTGGAGTCCTACGGATCAAATCCATCACAACACACTCCAACGGCATACTTCTGGTATTCCCAGGTTGCCAAATCACAAAACAAACAAGTATGGATGGGGTGGTGCAAGGAATATCACCACACCATCAACTATGCACTCACAAGCATCAAAACATCAAAACTATACAATCTGCCATAAACAGCATCATAGCAGTTTGAGAGCTGCATGCAAAGCATATACAACCACCCAAATGTGCCAAATAGGATATGTGGCAGAAGCTATTCAAAAGATCTACAAGCATGAGCAAAAATATCATGCAAAGGAGTTTCACACAGAAAGTTCTACAACTGCTATGTTGGCCAAAAATATCAGTTTTTAGGGACTTAGTGAAAATTCCAGATTCTCTCTAGCTGTTTATGCTCTGGAGCATTTTGACAGCACCCAAAACAATATCTACAGGAATCCAAATGGAATGAATATTGACAGAGAGCTATCCAAACACAAAAGCTACAACTTTCCAATTGATAGCAAGGGCTGATTCCCAACACATGAATTTCTGCAAACACAACTAGAGGGGAAGAGAATATAAGCAGTTTCTCATATGATTTTCACTAAACTGGAATTTTCAGCCACATGCCTACTTTGACTAAGCACCACTTGCACATATGAACTCCTAAGCATGAAACAAAACCAACATGCTATAGAGAGGTTCACCCTCTACTGCCACAACAAGGAATCAACCTCTTGGGCTCATCACATCACATGGAACCAAGCTCCAAACATTGAACAAAATAGAAATATGACATTCCCAGAAAGTGTTCCAAAGTGGAATCTGAACCCACCATTGGATTCCCGGGATGATTATACCCCAAAAACATATATAATACACAGGCACTTGCATAGAACAAAGGGGCACAAAGCTAAGCAGAAAATAAGCATGGAATCACATAGAGGTGAATACTGCATCATCACATGTGCTTCTCACTAGATCATCACCTACACATCCACTTGCACACTATAAACACTCCAATGGTGCACATGATGGGTTGACCTCATGTTCATGTGCCTTAGCACACCAGCACTCACACACATACATCAAGCACAACATAAAACAAGAAACTACACATGCTAGTTGGAACACACACACTACTTACACTCACATGCATATATGACATACACCTACACACTCCTTGGGTGCTTGCACCACACAAGCACACATACATAGGAGTTGCACCACATATAGTCATATGTATGAGCACATCACAAACACAAAGTATGTGGGGGGGGGAACCCACACACTCTTGCACTACTAGTGCATGAGCTCAACACCAAGCACATAAGCAACACCCCACATATACATGGGGATATACATCTACACATACATCCTAGTGCATACACACACATATACATGATCTAGCTCACACATACACTTGCACTCAAATTCCTACACATACACAAACACCACCTACTCATGCCTCAAAGCCTACACCATCATCACTACACATACTAGCAATAACATGACTAGGCAACAAGCTGGGATAATATCTGGCAAGCAAACCTTGCTTCTCAAGCAGCTGAAGCAACAATATAGCAAGCAATAGAACACAACAAAATAAATGCAAGGAAAAAATAAAAGGAATGGGGGAGGGATCGAACCCAAGACCCCCTGCTACAACACACAGAAGCACACCACTCTACTACCGCTCCTCTGCTCGACAGAACAGGGAAGTCAAGTAGGGTAAGCCATCCCCCTACGCTACTGTGCCGAAATAAACACCAAAAAGGGGGTGGAACCACGGGGCCTCGAACCCACGATCACCTGATCCACACAACACACTGCAAACCACTACGCTATGCTACGAACCTTGGCCTAACAAAGGTGTCTAACTAGGTAACACACACAGACTACATGGATCGCCCTGCTCTGCTCTGCACAGAGAGGCGACGGCAGCAACGCCACCAGAGCGCCTCCTACTCCTACTGCTGCGCCAGAGGGGAACATCCACGCTACCTTTTCCACCGCGTGGGAAGCCGTTCCCCTGAGCCACGACGAGCCCGAGCACCTACACACACATCCACACATGATCTGCCAAACACATCCTCGAACAGAGAAGCACGACCACGAGCTCCTACACATGCATCTAACGAGGGGGAAGGGAGGAAGGAGCTAGGCTCACCGAGAGGAGGAAGAAGACTAGGTTCTGATCGGAGGGAGTCGCCTGAAGATGAACCGGAGACGACCTGAAGTTGACTGAAGACGTTCTGTTGCAGAACCGAAGCAGGGAACGGGGCCGCGGGGAACACGCCGGAGAGGAGGTACTTCCCATTGGTGTGGTCGCTCCCTGGCCTCACCGACGATGGGAATGGAACGCGGGGGCTTCCCCCGAGCTCCCGGACATGCTGGCCGACGCCGGAGGCGATGGACGCGCGGTGGACGACGGCGACGCTCTACCTCTCTCTCTCTCTCTCTGTGTTACCTGATCTACAAATCTTACCTTGGGAAGGAAGAGAGAGATGGAGGGTAAAGTAGCGGTGCTAGGAGGGGGACGCGGAACCCTAGGCCAAGGGGCACGCACGTCGAGGAATATATGGCCACGGATGGGACGGCGCTGTCAATCTCCTCGCTCTCTCTCTCTCTCTCTGATGCTCTGACGGAAAGCAAGCATGGCAACGATGCCGTCAGGAGAAAGAAGAAGGAGCGCACTAGGGCTCTCGCTGGGGAAACAGAGATGAGTGACGGGCCTCGGGAGGGAGAAGTAAGCCCATGTTGGAGATAGGCAAGAGAAAAGAAACCCACTGGGGTTTCTTATTTAGACCAACACCAGACAAAGAAATAATACACAGGCTAAACTGTTGATGCTAAAAATAAAGCAAAAATACCCCTGGTCATGAGGAATTATGACCTATTTGAATAAAAAGAAAAATGAATTTTTGGAGCATGTAAATATTTACAAAACACAATTAATGGATCTGTTTTGTGATTATTTGCACCACTAAAACACAACCTCAAAACACTAAATGCATATCATCACATCCACCACAAAACATACTAAAACATGGGCACTTTTGAATCAAGGATGGGACAAGTGAATATTGACTTTGAGATAAATAAAGAGGAAGAGTTTTTAAACCTAGAAGCAACCAACATAGTGCCCCCTACTTTCAAATGCACTACTCCACAACATATCACTTAGCAACACCTATCATCACATCACATACACATGATCACAAGGCAACAACACAAATAGGCGTAGATGAAAGGATGCATGGATGCAAGGGAAAACAAAACAAGGTGACATCACATGAAATAACATATGCATTGAGCTCTCATGGCACTGACAAGATGGACCCACATACATAAGGTTCCAAATATGGCAAGTTACACTCTTGGGGCATTACAACAAGCAAGTTGGATGCACACCCACTAGTCCTCCTTTTGAGCTTTCACATAATTATAGCTATTGTGCATCCGTTGTATGGCAATCCCTACTCATTCAGATTGATATTTATTAATGGGCATCTCCATAGCCCTTTGATACGCCGAGTCGATGTGACCATCTCCTCCTTTTTGTCTCACAACCTCCACCACACTCTATTCCACCTATAGTGCTATATCCATGGCTCACGCTCATGTTTTGCGTGAGACTTGAAAAAGGTTTGAGAAAGTAAGAGTGCGAAAACAATTACTTGGTCAATACCGGGGTTGTGCATGATTTAAATTAGTTGTGTGGGGATGATGGAGCATAGAGAGACTATATGATTTTGTAGGGATAACTTTCTTCGACCTTGTTATTTCAAAAGTTCATGATTACCATGCTAGTTTGCTTGAAGTATTATTGTTTTCATGTCAATAGCAAACTATTGATTTGAATCTTACGGATCTGAACATTCATGTCACATGAAAGAAGATACAAAGGACAACTATGCTCGGTAGCATTCCACATCAAAAATCCAGTCTTTATCACCTCCCTACTCGAGGACGAGCAGGAGTTAAGCTTGGGGATGCTTGATACGTCTCCAACGTATCTATAATTTTTGATGGTTCCATGCTATTATCCTGTCAAACTTTGGATGTTTTGTATGCCTTTTATATCTTTTTTGGGACAAACTTATTAACTCAGTGCCAAGTGCTAGTTCTTGTTTTTTCCGTGTTTTTGACCCTTTTTAGAGGAGAATATTAAACGGAGTGCAAACGGAATAAAACTTCTGAAAAATAATTTTTTCGGTACAGAAGATACGCAGGGGACGTGAGAACCAAGGCAGAGGCCACCAGGGGAGGCCACAAGCCCCCTAGGCACGGCCAGGGGGGCCCGCGCCTAGCAGGCTTGTGGGCCCCCTATGGCTCGTCTTCCCTACCTCTTCCGCCTATAAATTCCCGAAAAATCCAAAACTACGGGAGAGATCCATGAAAATACTTTTCCGCCGCCGCAAGCTTCTGTCTCCGCAAGATCCCATCTGGGGCACGTTCTGGAGCCCTACCGGAGGGGGATTCGGATACAGAGGGCTTCTTCATCAACACCATTTCCTCTCCGATGATGCGTGAGTAGTTCACCATAGACTTTCGGGTCCATAGCTAGTAGCTAGATGGCTTCTTCTCTCTCTTGGATCTTCAATACAAAGTTCTCCATGATCTTCATGGAGATCTATTTGATGTAATCTTCTTTGCGGTGTGTTTGTCGAGATCCGATTAATTGTGGATTTATGATCATATTATCTATGAATCTTATTTGAGTTTCTTCTGATCTCTTATATGCATGATTTCATATCCTTGTAATTCTCTTCGAGTTGTGGGTTTTGTTTGGCCAACTTGATCTATGATTCTTACAATGGGAGAAGTGCTTGGTTTTGGGTTCATACCATGCGGTGACCTCACCCAGTGACAGAATGGGTAGCGAGGCACGCATTGTGTTGTTGCCATCAAGGGTAAAACGATGGGGTTTACATCATTGGTTTGAGTTTATCCCTCTACATCATGTCATCTTGCTTAAAGCGTTACTCTGTTCGTCATGAACTCAATACACTAGATGCATGCTGGATAGCGGTCGATGTGTGGAGTAATAGTAGTAGATGCAGAAAGTATCGGTCTACTTGTCTCAGACGTGATGCCTATATGTATGATCATTGCCTTAGATATCGTCATGATTTTGCGCGGTTCTATTAATTGCTCGACAGTAATTTGTTCACCCACCGTAATATTTGCTATTTTGAGAGAAGCCTCTAGTGAACACTATGGTTCCCGGGTCTACTTCACATCATATTTTCAGCCTTATAATTTTTCTTCGTTGCACTTTCCGCCTTCAGATCTCACTTTGCAATCAATCTTGAAGGGATTGACAACCCCTTTATAGTGTTGGGTGCAAGCTCGTTTGTGTTTGCGAGGTACTCTGGACACTTGGCTTGATTCTCCTACTGGATTGATACCCTGGTTCTCAAAACTAAGGGAAATACTTACTGCTACTGTGCTGCATCACCCTTTCCTCTTCAAGGGAAAAACCAACACAAGCTCAAGAGGTAGCAACGTACTCTTCCCCGCCGTCGTGTTCGGACTCTTCACCGCCGCCGTGTCTGACGCCATCGTCTTCGTGTTGATCGGTCATCTCTTAGTTTATACCCATGTCGTTGTTACCTGCCATGTGGACGTCCTCCTCATCATGTTCAGTTATCCTCCGAGTATATCCATCCATGAAACCATTGATCAGCAAGTGGGCCTTCTAACGGCCACCATCAAAAGGGTTCAAAACTACTCCTTCTTTGCATTTTGTACACGGACATCTAATCCCAGTCCGTTTATTTGCATACATATCCATCATCGCGGATTGCAAGTATCGCTCGACCTTCCTTCCACTCACCTTCATGATTGCACGGTATAACAAGCAAAAGGGTTATAAACAAAATGCATGCATGCATCAAAGTCATATAAAAATTTGGCATGACCTTGCCTAAAAATAGGACATATCGAGTTTGCTCGAAATTTTCCGAAATGGAAATAAATCGACATTTCGGCAAAACATAAGCAATTCACGGGGCATGCCACTCACACAAATCCCTTCATATAGCAAACACACATATTACCATTATTGAAATGCACAACTTTTTACTCACCTATATATATCCCGAGAGAGATTGTGCACGGCTAAATAAATAGCTAGATCTAGTTGTTGCGAGGAGAGATGACTCTAGCTAACTAGTGGAGAGGGAGAGAGATGACCTAGCTAGCTAGATCTATATGTATGGAAGGAGGGAGAGCCAAATAAATGTGGACGTAAGAGTTAGAAGAGGCCATTTATGGAGGATAATTAGGGTGGAGGGGGTCTTAATGGGGGAGAAGAGAGGTAGAAAGAAGAGAGAATAAGGGCAAAAATGGTGGAGAAGCAACTTAGAGAGAGGAGAGGAGAAAAGAGGGGAGTGAGCAAATGGGGGAGGAAGGGGAGAGGGGTGTGTGGGTGTGGGTGAAAGCTTCCCACAGCCACGCGTAGCAGTAGCGCTTTTTCTAAAGCAGCGCTACTGCTAAGTGGGGCCCAATAGTAGTAGCACTGCTTCCAGACGAGCGCTACTACTATTAAACTCAGCATTATCACTTATTACGTGCACGCGCTGCTACTACTGCTACCGTCGGTGGCCTCGTCGGGCCGCGTTTAGCAGTAGCGCTTTTTGCATATCAAGCAGTATTGTTACTGCCATTATCTGTAGCGCGTGGCAGAGCCAGAGCTACTGCTAAGTAGCAGTAGCGGGTATTAATTTCTAGCGCTACTACTAGGCTCCTTCCTATAAGGTTTTTCCTACTTGTGCCATCGCCCGTACCATGTTCTCGATTAGTGGGCGGTGGAGGTCTAGCATTCAGGCGTGCTCCTTATGGGTGGCAGCCAAGCACATGGTTCTTCAGGATTTCAATGCTGGCGTACCAGAAGCTCACCTCAAGCGCCTAGGAGAGATTGGCGATGTCACCGTCGACGATATTCTACAACATCTTGTCCCATCCGAAACCGAATGCCATGGCGCGATGGAGGTTTTTTGGGTGGGATGTAGGAAGTTGGATGGAGAAGTGATGGATAGTGGTGGTCATTTGTGCAGAGATGGTGAATGTGAATGAATGCATTGTGTGTGTGGAGACAGGGGTTTATGGAGAAACTAAACAGTCACAATGAATTTGATCAAACTACCCTTGCGTGATTTTTTTGAGGAAAAACGAGGAGAAGAGCCCGACCCAGCAACCCAATAAACTGAAAGGACTGAACGCCCCTAGCCCAGCCCCGCCACCCCAGCCATGATCGAACGTGACCACCCCAGCTTATCAGCTTCGCCCCATGTAGAACAAAATAAGGCCGTTAAAGGCCTTTAGTGCCTGACCGTCACCGCTGTCGGCCCGCGAGGGATGGGCCACATCAAAAGACACTTAGAAAATGAGTCATTTTTTGCCACTATCAATTCTTCGCTGTGGTGCAAAGTGTCAAGTTTTGTAAAGTGTCGGTTTTCCGAGAGCTAGGACACTAATGTGATGGTTTTGTACATTTTACTCCTCTATTCCCAATGATGATAATTATCGATGCATAGAACAAGTCCATGTAAATATTTTCATAGGGGTTCTCCCATGCCCACCCACATGTTGGACGTCTCTTTATACTCGTATCGAAGTCATCTGAATCTAAGCGTTCGGGCAAACTTTTCTAGGTGGTGGATGCCAACGTCGAGAAAGATCCTTGGGACGGCACACAATATTTCAGTTTATCTTGCACTTTGCGATTGTTGTCTTGTTCTCCCCTAAACAAATCACTAGTACAAGAGCCCCTTATTATCCGCGTATGATACAACCTTCCACACATGTTTGGGTTTGCATGCCGCTAGTAAGACACTACTAGTAAGGTAGTTTTGGCACCGTGTTCCGTGCATGCGGCTAGTGTGTTACAACTAGCGGCGTAAGAGCTGCACGAGGCTAGTGTGTTACTAACTAGCAGCGAGTGAAAGATGTACATGCTACCATGATGTCTAACACTAATGTTGTGTCTCTACAGTGAATGCGTTTGGTATTGGACCTAACCTGCAACACTCGTCTTTCTTTAATGTTGATACTATTTTATATCATTGAGTAAAACCACCCAGTGTCCTAGCTCTCGGAAAACCACCACTTTATAAAACATGGCACTTTGCACCGCAGTGAAGAATTGATAGTGGCAAAAAACTCTGACTCATTTTCTAAGTGCGTTTTGACGTGGCTGATCACTCGTAGGCCGATATCGGTGATGGCAAGACATAAGAGTCATTAATGGCCTTATTATTTTTTTGCACGAGGCGAAGCTGATGGGCTAGGTAGTTCACGTTTGGTCGATGGCTAGGGTGGGCTGGGTTGGGCTGGGGGTGTTCTTTACTTTCAATTTAGTGGGCTGCTGGGTCGAGGTCTGCTCCTTGTTTTCCCTCAACAAAAAATCATGCAGCGATAGTTTGATCGATTCAATGTGGATGTTCGATTTCTCCAGAAAACCCTAGTCTCCACACATAGTGCATTCATTCACATTCACTATCCCAGTATAGATATCCACCACTCTCCATCGCCTCTCGATCTCGCTTCCTCCTTCCCACCCAGAAAACCTCCATCGCCCCATGTCATTCAGGCTCGGATGGGAGAAGGCACTGTAGGAGATATTTGATGGCGACAGTACCAATCTCTCCTATGCGCGCGAGGTGAGCACCCTGTACTTCAGTGTTGAAATTTTGAAGAACCATGCACGCACGGTGAGGGAGACTGCCACCCATGAGGAGCACAACCCAATGCCAGACCTCCACTACCCACTGGTCAAGAAATTGTCTGGGCAATGGGGGAGGCGAGGGATTCCCCGGATCCATACTAGAGGGCACACATGTACATGTACCAGAACCGCTACCAACTACACGTGGACTACGCACTTGACAGTTTGGTTCTAGTGCGGCCCCTCTCTCCTCTGTGCGAGATGGAGCACCAAAAATGTAGGTGGAGATAGGCAGAAGCAACAAGAGGAAGAAAAATAAGTTCTTAGTCATGGGGCCACTCCGCCGATCTCTGTGTCATGTGAAGCTACAACAAGGGCTATAGGAAGAGTGAGTATGATGCATCATCTGGCCTTGTTACTATGTATGGTTTCTGAACTTGGTGTCTCAAGTACCTAGTTTCTAAACTAAATTTATGAATCAATAGGTCACTATGTGTGGTTTGTGAACTTATGTGTGTATGTATGATATCTATCTATCTAAAGTACTCATCTATCGATTATAACTATCTATCTAAGTGCTCATGGTCATGGTTGGTAGATGTTTATTCCCATAGTTGTTGAATCTTTGTGCTCATAGTTGTTGAATCTTCGTCCTCATAGTTGTTGACTCTTTCTGCTCATATTGGCAAAGATAAAAATGTCACAAAACCTAAGTTAACTAACATTTTTTAGTTAGCTTAGTGTAGTTCTTTCCTATGAGGATAGTTTGATTGAAATGAAGTCTGGACATTGCAATTCTGTATATTGCAATTTCTCTCATAGCTAGGGACAATTTGAACATTAAATTGAGCAAAGCTACTAACACTTCACATCAATCAAATCACTTAAACACTACTGCATTGAACCGCTACTTCTATGGTCAACTTGACCACTCCATCACTCAACCCAAAATTAACTCATGTACACTGCACAACACCCTGCAAAATGCACTAGTGACATTTAGTGTTAGTTTCATTGAGGCCACATGAATAGTTCAACTATATCAATTGGTGAAATAACTAACCCTAGAATAATTAACCATTTGCAAACCCTAAAATTAACTAGATCTTGGGGTGATTTGATTCAATTAACTTAATCTATGTGTTTCAATTTAACACATGGGTTCAGTCACAGCGAGTTAACTAAATCTTGCACTAATTTGATTCCGTTAAATGAATCTAGGTGTTTGAATTAACATAGATTCAGTGACAACGAGTTAACTAAATATTGTTGTGATTTGATTGAGTTAACTCAATCTTAGTGTTTGAATTAACCTAGCTTCAGTCATAGTGCGTGAAGTGAATCTTGTTATGATTTGATTAAGTTAACTGAATCTAGGTCTTTAGTTTAACACCTACATTCAGTTAAAATGAGTTAACTTTATCTTGTTGTGATTTGATTCAGTTATATGAGTCTAGGCGTTTGAATTAACCTTGGTTCAGTGAGAGTGAGTGAACTGAATCTTGCTATGATTTGATTCAGTAAAATGAATCTTGGTGTTTGAATTTAATACCTAGCTTGAGTCATAGTGAGTTAGCCAAATCTTGGTGTGATTCGATTCAGTTAACCGAATCTTGGTGTTTCAGTTTAACACGTAGGTTCAGTCATAGCGAGTTAACTGAATCTTACTGTGATATGATTCAGCTAACTCAATCTAGGTGTTTTAATTTAATACTTAGGTTGAGTTAACTGCTAGATTCAGCTAACTACTTTCAATTTAACACCTAGGTTCCGTGAGAGAGAGCTATATACAATTATCTACTTTCAGTTTAACAACTAGGTTTAGTGAGAGAGAGAGAGAGCTAGATTCAGTTTACTCTGTGCGGTCACAAACAAGAATACTTAGTTAGCTGCATAAGTTCACAACAAGAATGAGTGAACACAAAATTTGCTAGAAGTAAAGCAAACACTTGTTTCCACATGTGAGACAGCTCACCGAGGGCTGGACCATCACCATATGACAATAGAACGACGAATTCTCCTTCAAATATAATTGAAAAATCTTCCTACTCCATGCGTTTGCCTCGAGCCACGCCGACCAACTAAGGTGACTAGATAATTTCACCACAGCTTGCTCCCCCCACATCCTCGCCGATGGATCCGGAGCCGCCGTCAGCGCCACCCTGCGATTGAGAGAGAGGAGAGAGATAGATAGATAGGGATGGATGGAAGGAGAGATGGAATTCCGGGACGACCCAATCACTTCAGACACAATCGTTAATGACCATTAGTGCCTCCCAGTGTGTGATCGACCACGTCAAAACACGCTCAGAAACGAGTCGGTGTTTTTTGGTGTTATCAAGTCTTCGCTGCCGTGCAAAGTGTAACATTTTGAAAAGTGGTGGTTTTCTGAGCGCTAGGACAATAATGTGGTGGTTCCGTGCCTTTTATTCTATATCATTGGCAGCATACGTCACAAAGCACTCACTCCTAGTTCATTTTGCATGAAAAAAACTAGCATGACGACGCTACGACATTTGCACGTTTCTTACAAATAGAAATATAAGAAGTATTATGCAATTAAATAATAAATGTTGTTATGTAAGAAATTTTACATGAATTCAAGTTGCAACATAAGCATATACAAGTTCAATTCACATAACAAATAGATATTCTTGAATTACAAGCATATGCATTTCGAGTGCCACATTTGTAAAATAATTGTGCATTTCATAGTGGTGGCTCGGTTTAGGGGCAGTTGCCTCGAAGTGTTGAAGTAGAGGTTGATGAATCTGAAGAGAAAAATGTGAGGATGGATAGATACCAAATTAAATTAGCGCACACATGACAACCTATAGGACGATTACATAGCAAATGATGGTAGTATTTGTAAATGAAAGGGCTATTTTTTTACCATGACAACATATATGAGTCCAAGGGCTCGCCTTGCCGTCATGCTAGAGTCATCATGTCTCGATACATGCAATAAGTACCATTGTTATAAACTTATGCGCTTAAGTTTTGGCTGATCCAAAAGGTATGTAAGGCTACCCAGTCTGATGTAGAGCAATGTTTTCAATGTGACCATTGTTGTTCTACAAAAGACGATGAGTCAACTATCAGTTTCCTTCATTTCATGGACGACGTGGAGCCATGGAAGATTCTATGTTGCCGCTTCTACCGATCCCATCGCTCCTCAAGGGTGTTCGTCTGAGTTGTCATAGACTGGTAGTTCATCTGCTCCTTGCTGACGACATTGTTGGTGATGAAGGTTGCAAGAGTTCTCTGGATCTATCCGAACTCAGCTTGAATATCGTGTGATGTAAGAATGGCAAGCCCCTCCCCAGTTGGGGATGACATTTTTTCTTGTGAAGGTTGTATACTTGCGTGTAATCAATCATGCGGTTTATGATGTAGTAGGTGGACACATAACTTCTATCAATTTTATATTGCACGCAACAAAAGGTTATATCATGGGTGAAGAATACCAAGCCCACGTTGTTTTTGTTTCTGAATTCTAGGTTTATCCCTCTTTACCCTATTCTCAAACTCTGAGAGAGCTTCATCAAGAATTTACTCAAGTTTTCCATAGTATTTCTTGATTTTATGATGTGAATCCAAGACATACGAATTGGAAGTCTTTGGGAATAGAGCGAAGAGGATCCAATGCCTATCGTCGCACAAATAGTGAAACAGAGCAGTAACTATCGTTAACCTTTGTATAATGCAAGGATATATATTACACATCTAACATAGCATATGTGCATTGGTGCTAGCTAGCGAACACTTACCACTTACAGTAGGGAATAAGATGGTAGTTGTGTATCTATGTTGAACCATAAATTTTCCAAGTTGCGTCTTTACCACTTTCATAGACTTTGAAGGATTACGTGGTGCGTGTGATAAGGGCCCGCCCTGGTGACTGACCTCACATTGTCAAACTTGAGATTGCTGGCTAGATGAAGTTCCCTCAGGTTGTCTAAGGAGCACCCCACAAGCTCGAGGAGGTGGATATTATTGAACATATGGTCAAAATGTAAATAGAACTTGTCTGTGGAGAAATCGTCAATGAAGCCGAGACCCTTAGTCACCTTCAACATGTATAGCAATGGATTTTCATGTGAACTGCAAATATTGACCTTGATCGCAAGCTCTCTCTTCAGGATGTCATCATGCAGAAGCTTCATGTCACACAGCATGGTCTCGTACATCCGTACCATGGGTTCACTAGGGAAATGGACCCCTCATAATGATGGACGATGAGGCACGATCTGGTTATTAGCATGTTTTTGGTTGTAACCGGCTATGGCTAGTGGTGATCCTTCTTTGTAGTACGTGGCTTCCTCTTATTTGGTACAATATTGGCTGGGACACTTGCCAAACTATCTCGGACTACCCCATCAAGGGTCTTTGGAGTCACCTTGGCTTTCAACGGGTTTTGAGATTGCTCATTTCGAATGTCGTCGGTCGGCGGCGTGTTAAAATGACTCTTAGCAACGCTACTAGGATTAGCTACATGAGGAGGAATGCCACCACCAGAGTCCAAATCGTCCAAATACATATTGATGGCATCATCATCATGCTCAGCATACTCGGTGGCCTTATCTCTCTTGACTGCCTCTTTCTCGACACCTACTGATCTATAGGAGAAGGTACGTTGTGGCCTTCGAGTGTTCCTTGAGACAAATGAGATGGTTCTAGTCCAGGGCTATTCTTACGAGACACTAACACTGAGGGTGTTACCATTATTGGGGACTATATTTTCAACAAGACGTGCATCTTAGGCCACCTAAGATTTGAACTTGGGCATTGTATGAGTGTATAGTGTATACCCTCATTTGCACCGAGGTGTTCAGGAGTCTCAAAAGAATCAACACATTCAACCCCACTACACAATTGGCCAAGTTGGTCAACATCGCTACATTGTGCATCTTTTTTGCTTTTGGGGGCAAACACGGTAATTGATACTACTTCCTTTATTTCACCGTTCACCGAGTCTTGGAGAGGGCATGAATGTATGCCTATGAAACATGTATTTCTGGTCAATGTTGGATATTGGAATGACAAGCCATACCAATGGAAGAAGGAATATGCCTGTCTTGAGGCATAAATAATTTCTATAAGGGCGTTGATATCAGCTAGTGACATCCTCCACACCGTAAAAGAGACAAATGGACTTCTATATGAAATGCTGGATTGGACAACAACTTTTTATCCAAGTTCATGTCAGCCAACGCCGAGAAGATCTAGGATGGTGGTTCGACATGCATCCGTGATGCCAATTGTTGTCTCATAAGCTCAATTAGACCGATCACATTTTCTTCATTTCAGCTTTCCGAGGCTGCTACTCTAGCATCAAAACTCTTTTCCATATCTTCTCTCACCCTTGCCACTTTTCCATCTATAGACACCCGGTTTGCCATATATCTCTGCCTTTTAAGTTTAAAATCTACCGGCTAATATGTTCCCCATATTTCATGATAGCCCACACCAATCACCCCACCAGATTCTGGCTTCAGCAATGGGTCCTTGCATAATACCATGTAGAAAGCCTTGTTTAGAGGGTCGTTATACCTTACAGATGACTCCACCCACGCATCAACTTGTTCTGCATAATATTGTGCCTACAACATGCAGGTAAGTAGCCGTTTCGAAATGTGATTGTCCATAACTAAATGACTTCATCCAGTAACAAAAAAATATGACTTAATGAATTACCATGAGTTACTTCACTTGTACTACTTTCTTGTTATTCAAGATATAATCCCTTATCACGGGATCTCAAGTGTATCAGGATCGGGAAAAAATGTTATGGCATCAATTCGTGAATTGCCTGTATGGATTTGGTTTGCCAGCTGCAGCTAACTTGGTTATATCGTTCAAGTGCACAAGGCTATGTAGAAATTTCATGATAAGTACTATTTTTCCATTTCACATGGGGCGAATAACATGGCACCACAATCCCCATCGCTGCGTTCTCACTAACATAAACCATGCTCACACCGAACACTAGTAGAAAACAGGGCTTCGGTCCTTTCCTGAAATCCCATTAGTCCCGGTTCACTCACAAACTGGGACCTATGGGAGTATCTGTCCCAGCTCGTGAGGCCAGGGCGCCGGCCGGGACTCGTGGGCCATTGGTCCCGGTTCCTCTCACCCCTTTGGTCCCGGTTCCGGACATGAACCGGGACCAATAGGCCAGCAACCGTTCGTATCCCCCTTTAGTCCCGATTGGTGGCTCTACCCAGGACTAAGGGGTGGTGGCAACTGTTCGTCTCACCCCTTTAGTCCCGGTTGGTGGATCAACCCGGGAATAAAGGTCCAAACGGTTCCTCTCCTGCGTCGTTTCGAGCAATGAAAAGCACGAACCGAAGCAGAGTTTCACCATTCTGTGTTTCATCTCCCTCTCGGTCTCCTATCATCTTCCCCTCTCTTCTTCCCCTCTCTTCTTCCCTTGTCTTGTTCCACCATGCCAACCACTCGCTACAGAGTTGTGCTCGCACATGGCATGACCGAACTCAATGTCGTGTACACGAACGACAGCGCCATGGTGATGGGTTTTCTTTCCTATTTCGAGGAACGACTTCAAGAGGCGGAGGAGAATGAGAATTGCTTGCGGCTTGATCTGGAGTACGCGACCAATCAACAAGGTGTTGCCGTCATCCAACTATGTTTCAAGAGAAATGTCATGGTCTTCCAATGGGCGAGATAAGTTTTGAGGCTTTCTTTGATCCAAGGTTATGAAAATTGCATACAGTGATCTAGGTTCCATTGGATAGCAATATGCAGTTTATATGTTCCATTGGATAACAATTTCAAATAGTTATCTAGGTTCCATTTGATAACAATATGCAGCCTAGAAACTATATAGGATAGCAATATGTTCCATTAGGAACCTAAAGATCAATTTCTCTTAAGTTGTAGTGAAACAATTTTCCTTGTTGCATATTGGCAAAACCATGGGAGAACACACACACACACACACACACACACACACACACACACACACACACACACACACACACACACACACACACACATATATATATATATATATATGTCATAGTTAATTGAGGGTTTCTTGATGAATTTATAGGATATGAAAATTGCATAGGATAGTAATATGTTCCATTGGAATCCTAAAGATCAATTTCTCTTTAGTTGTAGTGAAACAATTTTCCTTGTTGCATATTGGCAAAACTATGGGAGAACATATATATTTCATAGTTAATTTAGGATTTCTTGATCAATTCTTAGGATATGAAAATTGCATAGGATAGCAATATGTTCCATTTGAATCCTAAAGATCAATTTCTCTTAAGTTGTAGTGAAACAATTTTCCTTGTTGCATATTGGGAAAACCGTGGGAGAACATATATATATGTCATAGTTGATTTAAGGTTTCTTGATCAATTCATACGATATGAAAATTTCATAGGATAGCAATATGTTCCATTTGAATCCTAAAGATCAATTTCCCTTTAGTTCTAGTGAAACAATTTTCCTTGTTGCAGCAGTATGTAACATTTGTTCCATTTTAATTTGTTGATGTTGCAGTAGTGACAAGCATTGTCTAGAACTCATGGACTTCCTTCACAACGGCATACATTTTGCTAGTGTTGATATAAGGAATGACAAGCTCAATATGAGGCACAGCTTCGGTATTGAGATACCAGCTCACTGCCACATTGATATCGAAGACAAATTCAGGCTTGAACATGAGAGGACTTCGATGGCTCATATGGCAGTCACCTTGATTGACAAGGAGTACACTGATATGAAGACCAAATTCCCAAGGTATCAACACAAAAAGTGGGAGAGGACCCCACTTAACGGTATCAACATTGAGTATGCAGCAAAAGATGCATACGTTACATACGAGTTGTACCGCAAGATTCAAATCATGAACTATGGCGAGCGTCACCTCACACCAGCACCAGCACCAGCACCACCAGTTTGGGGACTTTCTGATTCAGACGAGTAGTGTTCACAACAACGAACACTTGTATATATATCTGTGATAGCTATTATTATGTATTTCTTGGACGAGTATTATTATGTACTACTTGGACCAATTTATGTCTAGTTTATGTTTGTGCCATTAGTTTCCAAATTTTAATGGTTTAATCCTTTATATATTCATTTGTTACTTTTCATGGTATCATGCATTTCGACGACATATATATCACGCTTCATTTGCTGGTACAAACTAATGACCATGAAATTGAAAAGCGTTAAAATGAACTCTCAAAAGGCTGAAACTTGGCATGGTATGATAATTTTACTCACATAGCATGTGCTAAAATGATGATACCATGCCAATTTTCAACCTTTTCAGAGTTCATTTGTAGTGCTTTTCAATTTCTGGGTCATTTAGGTAAAAAAATAGTAAATGCATGAAAAAAATACCAAACGAAGTCAGAAATTGTTGAAAATTAATGATGTGGCTTTGAATGGTGCATTTTGAACACACAAGAAGTATGGTGTTCAAATAAGTTCAAAAAAATGAAATCCCTTTTGTAACAGATGAGTTTTCGTATGAAACCCTAATACTTCGAAAGAGATTGTCTGTTTTGTAGATGAAGTGCATCCAATTTTTGCTCTAACCCTCTCAACTTTTTAGCACATGCTATGTGGGTGAAATGGTGATTCCATGCCAACTTTCAACCTTTTCAGAGTTCATTTGTAGTGCTTTTCAATTTCAGGGTCATTTAGCTCAAGGAATCAATAAATGCATGAAAAATACCAAAGAAGTCAGAAAGGGTTGAAAATTGATGATGTGGCTTGGAATGGTGCATTTTGAACACACAAAAAATGTGGAGTTCAAATAAGTTGAAGAAATGAAATACCTTTGTAACATATGAGTTTTCGTATGAAACCGTGATACTTCGAAAGAGATTGTCCGATTTGTACACGAAGGACATCTAGTTTTTGTTGTAACCCTCTCAACTTGTTAGCACATGGTATGTGGGTAAAATGATGATACCATGCCAACTTTCAACCTTTTTAGAGTTCATTTTTAGTGTTTTTCAATTTCAGGTCATTTAGCTCAAAGAATCAGTAAATGCATGAAAAATACCAAATGAAGTCAGAAAGGGTTGAAAATTGATGATTTGGCTTTGAATGGTGCATTTTGTACACACAAAAAGTATTGAGTTCAAATAAGTTCAAAAAATGAAATCCCTTTTGTAATAGATGAGTTTTCGTATGAATCCCTAATACTTCGAAATAGATTGTCCGTTTGTAGACGAAGTGCATCCAATTTTATGACATTTCTCTGTTAGCTCATAGAATTAAGGCTAGTTTCAGGGATGATCTCCTTAAATGGATTTCCTTTTTGCCTCCTTGAGGTTTGTAATCCTTTTCTCCTCCCCCCTTGTACATTCTAAAACTCCTCTTGTACATAAAGCTTTCATAGATGAGAATAAAGGAAAATGGTTGTGGGGGGTTTTCCCTACAGTAGCCGGTCAAATTTTTTTTGCTGTAACCCTCTCAACTTTTAGCACATGCTATGTGGGTGAAATGGTGATACCATGCCAACTTTCAACCTTTTAAGAGTTCATTTGTAGTGCTTTTCAACTTCAGGGTCATTTAGCTCAAAGAATTAGTAAATGCATGAAGAATACCAAAGGAAGTTAGAAAACATTGAAAATTGATGATGTGTCTTTGAAATGTGCATTTTGAACACACAAAAAGTCCGGAGTTCGAATAAGTTGAAGAAATGAAATACCTTTGTATCAGATGAGTTTTCGTATGCAACCGTGATACTTCGAAAGAGATTGTCCGATTTGTACACGAAGTGCATCTAGTTTTTTTCGTAACCCTCTCAACTTTTTAGCACCTGGTATGTGGGTGAAATGATGATACCATACCAACTTCAACCTTTTCAGAGTTCATTTGTAGTGCTTTTCATTTTCAGGGTCATTTGGCTCGAAGAATGACTAAATGCATGAAAAATACGAAATGAAGTCACAAAGGGTTGAAAATTGATTATGTGGCTTTGAATGATGCATTTTGAACACACAAAAAGTCTGGAGTTCAAATAAGTTGAAGAAATCAAATCCCTTTGTAATAGACGAGTTTGCGTATGAAACCCTGATACTTCGAAAGAGATTGTCCGATTTGTAAATGAAGTGCATCCAGTTTTTCCATAACCCTCTCAACTTTTTAGCAAATGCTATGTGGGTGAAATGATGATACCATGCCTACTTTCAACCTTTTCAGAGTTCATTTGTAGTGCTTTTCAATTGTAGGGCCGTTTAGCTCAAAGAATCAGTAAATGCATGAAAAATACCAAATGAAGTCAGAAAGGGTTGAAAATTGATGATGTGGCTTTGAATGGTGCATTTTGAACACATAAAAAGTGTGGAGTTCAAATAAGTTGAAGAAATGAAATCCCTTTGTAACACATGATTTTTCGTATGAAACCCTAATACTTCGAAAGAGATTGTCCGATTTTTACATGAAGTGCATCCAGTTTTTGCCGTAACCCTCTCAAATTTTTAGCACATGCTATGTGGGTGAAATTATGAGTCATTTAGCTCAAAGAATGAACTAATAGGAAAAAGAATGAACTAGATTATTTTTATGAAACTCTAATAGCAAAAAGAATGAACTAAAAATAATCAATTGAAATATTCTGTTATGATCAACTAAAACAAAACTACAATATTTTTCAATAGCAGAAAGAATCAATTAAAAAGATTTTATAAAACTCTAATAGCAAAAAGAATCAACTAAAAAGCTTTTGTAAACCTCTAGTATTTTTGACACTAAAATTATATAAAATTTATGCAACTAAAATTGTCAAAGTATTTTTTGTTAAAAACATTAATAGAAAAACAATTTTCATAAAGTATTTTTTGTTAGAAACTTTAATAGCAAACTAAAATAACAAAATATGTTTTTGATTAAAACACCCATTTAAAATAACCTAAGAATTACTAAATTGAATATAATGATAAAAACAGTAATATTATATAGGAGGAAAAAGACTCACTAAAAAAATCTATTTTTAAAGTAAAGTTATTCACAAACTAGTGATTCACACAAATTTCAAAGAATTCAAATTATCAACCTATTTATTTGTTAAAAAATGGACTAAAAAGAATCAAATAGAACATTAATAAAAATAATGAACTAAAAAGAATCAAAAAAATATCAACTAAAAAAGTTTTCGTAAAATCAAAAAATTGTCCACCCACTAGGCAACCACGGCCTCCATACGACTAGAAACCCATTTGTAAATGGGCTAGGATGAAGGCCCGCGGGCCCAGCAGGCCCAACAGGGCGTGAGATAGGAAAGTACTGCGTGCAATAGGGAGGAGCTCGAAGTGGCATTGGCATCGAAGCTTATAAACAACTCTGAGCCCCGCTCGACTAGCGAGGTGAGACTAAAAATTTGCCCGCGGGAGCACCACCCATTAGTCCCGGTTGAAGGCATCAACCGAGACGAATACCGACCTTTAGTCCCGGTTACTCGAACCAACCGGGACCAATACCACCCTTTAGTCCCAGTTAGCCTCATCAACCGGGACTAAAGGTCTTGGCTTCCCGCCCTTTCGCCTGGCAAAATTCTCCTTTAGTTCCGGTTGGTGCCTCCAACTCGGACTAAAGGGGGCTTTTAGTCCCGGTTGATGCCACCAACCGGGACAAATGCTCTATCTATATAAACTTGTCTTTTCAGATTTCAGTTTCAATTTCCCCCCGACGACGCGCACATCGACGCCGCCAGGCTGCCCGAGCTCGTCGTCGACGCCCTAGCCGTCGCCTCGCCTCGGCCTCGACGTCGCCTCTCCTGGCCATCGCCCCGTCGCCTTGCCTCGCCCTCACCATTGGTCGTCGCCCCGTCGCCTCGCCCTCGCCGTCGCCCCGTCACCTTGCCGTCGCCGTTTCCCCGTCGCCTCGCCCTCGTTGTCGCCCCGTTGCCCCATCGCCTCGCCCTCGCCGTCGCCCCATCACCCCGTCGCCTCTCCGTCGCCCTGTCGCCTCGCCCTCGCCGTCGCCCCGTCGCTCCATTGCCTCGCCTCGCCTTTGCCCCGTCGCGCCGTCGACGCCCGCGGTGAGAAAAGTGTGAGTATAAACAAAATGTACACAAAAAATACAATGTATATGGAACAAATTAGACATCAAAATAAATATAAAAAATGTATTGAGATGTATATTCGAGAATTGGTGTTGTCATTGTTGTTGTTGATGACACAAAAAACAACCAGCGGCTTTTCTCCGTGCAGTCCTGTTGTATCGGAAGCCAATGTGTTTTGATTGATCAAAACCAAATCAAAGAGAACCAAGAAGGCAACCTCCTCTTCCTTTATTGTATTTATAAAGAAAAAGCAAACTCAGATATGATATGTATGGATAAGTAAGGTAACTTGTTGTGTATGGCCTTTTGCCGTATCTCACGATGCAAACTACTACAATCTGATGGAGTAACGACTTCATGGAGTCTTACTCATGAGTGTGTCTAGAATAATATTCTGTTACAACTTGCAAACTGCCCAACTCGATCATCAACGATCCCTCATTTTTTATTAATACAAAAACAGAATTTTAGAAACTTTTGAGATTTTTTAGGAATTTGAGGAATTTTAGTTTGAGATGTATATACGAGATTATATTTGCAGAAACTATGGATCAAAGAGACTTGGAACAAGAACAGTTGTTGGGGGAGATAATCTTCATCGGAGGTGATGTCTTGTCGTATCTTAACGACACCGATGGTGTGGAAGGAGAGGATGACGGCTCGGGTGATCGAACAATGGAGGAGGAAGGACATGATCATGACGGGTCCGGTGACCGAATGCCGGAGGAATCATGAGACCATGATGATGGCTCCGGAGACCGAACGGAGGAGGGAGTTGTTGCAAAGTCTGGCGAGGTATATATATTACTTAATCCTGTGCTGACTAGCTAATTGATGCATTGATTATTTGGGTATGTACATATATTAACCCTTCTTTTTTACAGCCCCCCAGATCGAGCCAAACTTCGCTAACGAGACGAGGCCCGAAGAGAAGGTTGCGCAAGGATGAAAGGTTCACGATCACATCACTCGCGGACGATGGCCTACCGATTCTACACAAGCGGACAAAGGACGCATTTTATTCTCAGTACGGAACTATTGTTAGGGACAACATCCCGATCAGCATCAAGCAATGGAATAAGCCTAAGGGCGATGACGTCCTTGAAGGTTATTATGTCACTGATAGACAGAAAGATGATCTTTGCACCGCACTGAAGGCAAATTTCACCATACCGCTAGAGGAGGATCCGAATAATCCAGTTATAGAGCCACTAGTCAAGGCGTGTGCTCTTAAGAAGATGGAAGATCTATTCAGGAGGTGGAAGAAGGAGTTGAAATCAAATTTTGTCGACAAAGGGAAGACTCCAGAATTCATCGGCCGATTTGAGAAGATAAGAGATCACTGGCCCGCATTTTTGGCCTACAAGACATTGGACAAGAGTAAGAAAATTTCAGAGAGAAACAAGAACAATGGTGCAAAGAAGCAATATCACCATCACACGGGGTCAGGTGGCTACCTCAAAGCCCGACCGTTCTGGGACAAAGCTGAGAATGACCTGATTGCTAAAGGGGTCGAACCACAGACATTGAACTGGCCAGTCCATTCAAGGAATTGGTTCTTTGGGGTTGGGGGAACTTTGTATCCTGAAACAGGGAAGTGCCGTTGGACACACGAGCAACTTGCAAGACCCATCTACAAGCTTTAGAAGTATATCACTTTTGCGTAGGAAGGGACGTTCATTCCCGACAGAGAGAAGGATGAGCTGACTGAGGCCCTAGGGAATGTTGAGCACCCTGGACGAACACGAGGCACACCAGGCTCCGTTCCGTGGAAGGTTGGGTTTCCCGGCGCAGGCGGTTACAGAAGCCAGGAGAGAAAGAGGAAAGCGGAGCAGAGCGACATGCAGAAGATCAATGCAAGACTACAAAAGCTAGAGGAACTTGAGAGCCAACGAGCTGCCGGCCAACCATCTAAGTGGCACGAAGCTACCGCAGAAGGTACCCCGCCATCTCAGTAGAGAAGCAGCATGGCTTCCACGGAGCCCGTTCAGCCTGACTTCACGGCTCCTAGCTACCCCGTGGATACTATCACAGAGGCTCAACATTGTGAGCTTATGACGAAATGCCGGAACCTCACTTTCAAGGCGGCTGTCGTCTCTGTTGCATCTCCTCAACCCAACGGAACTTTTCACTGCCTTTCGATTCCACATGGCTATGCTGTTGTGATGGTGGATGAAGTAATGGAGGGATTTGAGGAGCTCGAGCTTTACCACCCTACAGGTGAAGGGGAGAATCAGCTGGTTCGTGCTGTGAGGAGTACATGTCTATGGCAGAAGGAGTACATCAAGCTTCCAAACTGGATGCCTCCTGGCCCTCCTCCTCCTCCTCCTCCGCGAGTGATCAGGGCACTCCAACTCCTTCTCCGGCTCCTCCAACGCGTGAGGTCACTCCGCCTCCTCCTTCGCCTCCTCCGGCACGTCAGAGCAGTCCGCCCCCTCCATCGCCTCGTCGGCAACGGCGGATGACAGCCGCAGCCGCTCCGGCTCCTCCGACCCGTCAGAGCAGTCCGCCTCCTCCTCTGCCTCATCAGCAACGATGAAAGAGAGATGATGCCTTTCCCATGGCTAGAAGTACAAGCACAGGCGAGAAATATGGTCCATCTCTCAAGCCTCTGGAAAAGTTACCATATGAGAGGACCGCGCAGGAAAACGAGGACATATGTTGTGCCCAATTGACGGACCATTTTGAAAATAAAACTCCATCTCCGTAGGAGAAGCTAGATCCGATGAAAGTGGAGCGCACTATCAATGCCGTGAAGAGACCACCACCCCGTCCGCTAGATTCCAACTATGATCGCATTATTAAAAAGTCATATGCAGCATTGCAGCTGTCGGGAAGTACTTCCACTGATGCAAGGTTAGCAGAACGAAGAAGTAGGAGAAAAATTTCCCAGCTCGGCGAACAGGAGAAGCTACCGTGCCCCCCGCTCAAGGTGTCTAGCGATATCGTCGCTAATCCTCCGGGGATGGTGCCCGGTACCAATCCTGGTGATTACTTGGGGGATGATGTAATTTTTTAAAAGGCTGAGGTAACAAAAGAACAATATAAATAACTGCGTGGGAAGCCTCTCGTCAAACTTGATCAACCTCCTGTAACAACGATGATGCACAAATTGCATGAGTGGTACATGAAAACCTGCAGGGAGTGTGGGAGAGACACTATGTATGTGTTAGTGAAACGAGAGCACGAATTCATTGGATCTCCCATTCAGCCTATTGAAATTTTGGAGTTATTTAGTTATACAATCAACTTCCCTCGACAAACAACTCATGACTTCCTACTATGTGTAAGTATTACTTCTATAGTTAAGTCTCTAGCTCATCTCATTCATTGCATGTATATATAATTATCCTCACTGTATTATGCATATTGAAGATCATCGAATTCAAAAAAGCAGGAATCTTCGACGTTGGGTTCATTAGCCCACATGCCGTAAATGAATGAATGGTACGACACTCAACCAAAGAGACCGAGGATAACTTGCTAAAGTCGTTACTTATACATCTAAACAAAAAGGAAATATTGTTTCCTTACAACTTCAAGTGAGTGTTTTTATCTTCTCTGTATACTCGGTTTCTCTTACTCGAGGTTAGTAATGTAATCCATGAGTTATATATGCGTGCGCAATTTCCACTTTATTCTGCTTTACATTAAGGTTGATGCGGCATTAGTAACTGTCTTAGACTCGAGACGTAAAAATCCCAAGATGTATGCGGACATGACTTCAATTCTCAAGAAGTAAGTTTAGTCAATACCGGGACCATGTCAGCATGCAACTTTCGTGAATTTCCTGATATCAAATAATCATTTTCTTTGCCTCACAGGGTTTGGAAGAAGTTCACCAAAAAGGCTCACGGTCTAAACAAAGAGTTGCGATTTACGCACCCCAACGTAAGTAGTACTAGCTAGTTCCGCGCATCTCTAATTTATTCAAATTTTCATCAATATATCATTACCATGCTTGCTTATCAATTTGATTGAACTCTATTCTCGTAAAGTGCATGTACAAGAAAGAAGGAATTGTTTTATGTGCATACTACGTATGCGTGTTCATTCGCTTCTCGACCTCTGAGCGGGGCTTCTCCAAGAAACAATTTAAAGTACATAAATAATATTCACAATTTTATTTTATATATTACCATCAATTGGGTTGAGTTTTATTCATATGTATGCATGTATTGACCCCCTTCTTTAAATTAGATCTGGCAGATGCGGGAGGAAGTCCTACCACATGATCGCATACGAGCAATTGAAGAGGAATTGGCGGGATTCTTTGTTGAACATGTCATACCTAAAGACGGAGAATACCATGCGGATTTGTGGATCTTAGGTAGATGATGTTAGGGATTGTAAAAGATGTTATATTGTATATATGTAGTAGCGTCGAACAGATATACGAAAACTTGGTGTTCGACCAAGCACGGAGAAAGATATGTCACTTCTCTCTATATGTATAGTAGCCAGCGTCGACCAAGCTCTGAGAAAGAGAGGACACTTCTCTCTATTAGCTAGCTAACACAATATGAAACCCCTAAATTAACCCTCCAAAACCCCCCAACCCCCCTTGAAAAAAAACCAAAAACCCCAGCTCCTGCAAGATGCTGACGCGTGGATGCATTGGTCCCGGTTGGCGTTACTAACCGGGACTAAAGGCCCTCCTGCCTGGGCTCCCCGCAGAGGCCACGTGGAGACCCTGCTGTCCCGGTTGGTAAGCGGATCGGGACTATATGTTTTGGGATTTAGTCCCGACCCTTTAGTTCCTTTCCGGGAACCGGGGCTAATGGGCCTCTCGAACCGGGAAAATGGGCAATTTTCTACTAGTGAAACCAGGGTTTGGAAATAGTTCACTTAAGTAGGTTGCTAAGGAATGGTAAAATGAGAATTAAACTAGAGAGATGGAAAATAAATACTAAACTAAAGAATTAAAATAAACTATGAGAGGTATGTGATGTTTTTGATGAGGTTGTTGGCATATAGGTACGGTCTCGTTCCGTACATACCCAAAATGGAGTTAAGTTTTATGACTATGCCACGTGATGGCTAAGTTCGTACTTGCATTACAGGATATGATAATCTACGTATGGTGGGAGGTCCCTGACACAATGGTATCCCTAAAGACGGTTAGTATTGAGATGAGTCACTCATCCTACTTCTTGTCCCATACGTGTGGTGACTAACACAAATATATTAAGGCCCTATTGGTCGAGAGGACCGGCCGGAGGCATTAGGTTCTATGGACAACCGTACTCCTAGAATAATTGTGTCCCCCTTAAGATCTAGGAGTACGGTTCTCCATAGATATAGGTTATCACAACATTCAATCAACTTCATGTGTGGCGTAAGATATATATACCTTGCTGTTTCATATTTTCAGAATAATTGTATGTACGTGTCACGTTACAGGTTTGTCGATTATCACAACATTCTATCAACTTCATGTGTGGCGTAAGATTTGAATGTCTCCAACTACACCACTGGATTGAACGTACGAGATCATTAAATTACCGCATGGGTAAATAAGCAGCATGAACCAACACACATAAATAGACTAAACATATCAAACAACCACTTGGTACATAATACGTCTGTGTCGTATCTGTAAAATTTGATTTTTCCATTCCAATATTATACAACTTTCGCATATTTTTGGCAACATTTGTTATGATTTATTGGACTAACATATTGACCCAGTGCCAAGTGCTAGTTTCTATTTGTTGCATTTTTTGTTTGCAGAATATCCATATCAACCAAAGTCCAAACATGATAAAAATTTACGAATAATTATTTGGGAATATATGTGAATTTTGGGAGGTGGAATCAATGTAAATGGAGGCCCATAGCCTCCACTACCACCAAGGCACGACCCATACTCCCTCATGCTCCCTGCCCTCTAGTGGACACACCGTGAGTCGCTTGGGGCTCTTCTTCGGATGCAACAAAGATAATTTATGGAAACAAATCTTGTAAAAATGTCATCCCAATCAGAGTTACGGATCTTACGGAATTTGAGAAACGTTGAAGGGACAGAAAACACGAACACGAAACAGAAGAGAACAAAGAGGGAGACCCAATCTCGGAGGGGCTCTTGCCCCTCCACCGCCATGGAGGCCATGGACCAGAGGTGGAATTCTCCTCCCATCTAGGGGGAGGCTAAGCTAGAATAAGAAGGAGGGGACTCTCTACCCCTCTGTCCCGGTGGCACCAGAGTGCCGTCGGGGCAAGGAGCATGACGATGATGTACATCAACAATCTTGCTGCTGTCAACACCAAATATCTCCCCTCTATGCACTGGTGTAACACCTCTTTTCCCGTTTTAACTCTCCACTTAAACTTGGTGCTCAACACTACATACTATTTCCCAATGATATGTGGCCATCCTATGATGTTTGAGTAGATCCATTTCGTCCTGCGGGTTAATTGTGATATGATGTTATTGATATGAGTTGTATGTTGATATGGTACTTTCCTAAGGTGCCTTCCCTGAGGCACACATGTGAAGGATACATGCTGGAGCGTTTGCAGTATGTTCATGATTCGCTTAAAGTGGATGGCGAGAGTGACAGAAACTTACACCCGAGTAAGGGAGTTGTGTGTGTATGGGAGTAAAGAGCACTTGATGTTTAATGTTATGGTTGGGTTTACCTTAATGATTTCTAGTAGTTCCGGATGCTTGCTAGAGGTCCAATCATAAGTGCATATGATCCAAGTACGGAAAGTGTGTTAGTGTATGCCTCTCCCTCATTTCACATGATAAGTATCTATCATGTTATATTCAATTGCCTATGAACAATCTTTTTCTTGCATTACACAAAAAGCTTTCTCCTAAACAACCCCTAAATTTCATTTCCATGCTCTTTATTTTCGTGCAAAACAACACCTAACTTTTATTTACTTGTTCTTTATTATCTTGCAAACATATCTATTATACCTTCTAAGTACTTCTAGTTTTATTCTTGTTTTAGGTAAAGCAACTGTTAAGTGTGCATAGAGTTGTATCGGTGGTCGATAGAACTTGAGGGAATATTCGTTCTACCTTTTACTCCTCGTTGGGTTCGACACTCTTATTTATCGAAAAGGGCTACAAACCATCCCCTATAATTGTGGTTTATCAAGACCTTTTTCTAGCGCCGTTGCCGGGAGAAATAGCGTGGGGTGAATATTCTCTTGTGTGCGTGTTTGCTTTATAATTAAGTATTTTTTATTTTCTATTATTAGTTGTTTTATATCTTTAGTTATGGATGTGGAACACGAAACACCAAAAAAATTAGCTGTACTTGCTACTCATGGAGATGGGGAACCTCCTGAAACCAACGATGATGGTTATGTGGAAAACATTAAATACTACTTTGGCAATCCTAAGAATTCCCCATTGAACTTGATGATGGGATACACGTTGGATCAACGTGAGTATTTTAGGGATTATCGCTTGACTAAAAAAGGGAAACACAAATGGGGTAAAATTAAAATGTTGCGTTGGTATGCTCGGAATTTATGCTTTAGGTGTGATTATGCTTGTTTCTCTAAGATGGAGACATCACACCTTCCTTTTCAATGTGAATTTACTGACAATGAAACCTTGGCTTATTATGCAAATGGTTTATATGATTATTATTGAAAGGACAATTGCTCCCTAAGGTGGTAATTAATCACAACATAGGCATCATTGGACTAATGAGTTTTTTCAAGTACATTTCAGAAAAGTTCAAAGATGCTTTGGCCTATAGGATTGTGGGGAGATGCCCCTTTGACGCAAGGAAGGAATAGGATTGGCTAAAGCTTCAAGCAAGAAGACTCTTCATTTTACACTTTGTGAGAAATCACTTTGAGTCCATAGGAAAGCCAATACTATTAAAAGAGGATGAGGTATTACGATGAATTGTTTTCTCAAGTGCTTAGGGATAGCCACCAAAAAATACTCAGCCATTCTCCCAAAAAATATATCAGTCCCAAGCCAAATATGAAAAATCGGTGTCACCAACATTTCCTACTCGGCCATACCGATTTAACACTTAGACAGATCCTATGCCAAACCAATTATCTCGGTACATCCAACATTTTGATCGACGCCACGTGTAAGTGCATCTAGTGCCCCTTAGTGGTTTTAATGGATTGAATACTTATAGGTTAATAGACTTATATGTTTGTGAGTGTACACATGCTCTATAAGTCACTGAGAAGTTTGAGTTATTCGAAGAATATTGACCCCTAAAAATGTATGTCTTCGGGTGAAGACTTTGGTAATTCCTTGAAGACTTTGATAGCAAAGAAATTTCTATTCCTCCTGAATACTTTTAGCATGAGGAATTATGTGTATCCCGAAGAAAATACTCTGAAGACATTGAAGCTTGAAGATTTACTCTTTCTGTTTCATTTTTGTCTTTCTTGAGTCATTGGAACACCATACTGTTAAAGGGGGTCGAGGTAATACTAAGGAAAGATTTACTCATGACGCTCAACTCAAAACCTACACATACAAAATCCTTCAAGTAAAGCCTTTGATAATCTCTCACTACTTAGTCAAAGTCTTAAGGGACAAAGACGAAGTTCTTCTGGTTACTGAATAAATTGCACTAACTGAGGAGTTAGGATTTCGCTAGTGCGAAGTGCCTACCAGTGAGGATCATAAGAGACATGAGGACTTTCATAGTTGAAAGATCCGACCATTGCCGCACCGCGCTCCACGTGTCCCCAATCTTATCCGCACAACGGTCATATTATTGGGGGAATTAATGGCATATCATGTCGGGATGCTCCCAGGCTATAAATGGAAGCCCCCACATTTAGAGGAGAAACTAAAACTTGTCATTTAGAGGAACCCATTCCTCGAAGACTTTGGGTGAAAATCATCAAGTGAGGAAAAAACCCAAAAACGCAAACCAAAACCCCAAACCCCCAAAGTTATTGTGCATCACTGAAGAGATTGTTCGTGTGTGGAACCGAGGCTTGTTACCTTTGAGGACTATGCATCCTCCGGACGGTTAGGCATCAATGGTCTAGAGCATCCAACATTCAATTGTGGATTGCCGAGTGACCGAGTTTGTGAGGGTTTGGAATTCTGCACTGAAGACTTACCATGAGTGTTGGGTGAGGACTGTGTGTCCTTATCTCAAAGAGACTACAATAGGGACTGTGCGTCCTAGGAATATGTGTCCTTTGGTTTGAATACCAAGCCGCTCCAAACAAGACGTACGACTGTCACACTAGCTGGAAATGGGTCATCGAACCATTATCTTCATCGAGCTACGAGTTCTATTTCTTCAACTCTTTCATTTCCTCAATTGCATGTCGATGACTTTGATCTACACTGTTTTAAGAATTTGACACAAGACTTTCTCTAAATTCCTTACCTCAAATTCTTCACTTAAGTTATTCAACACCTCCTTATATTGTTCATGCAACCTGTGCAACCTGAACATTTTACCTCACTTTGAGGACTAAGCTATTACCGCGTTTGCACATCTATTTGAGTACTTATTTCGCTGCACTTTGTTCATGAGTGATGACTTTCCTCACTAGGAATTTCCTCAGTGATGAATTTTTAAAAATCATCTATTCACCCCCCTCTAGTCAATATAACGCACTTTCAATTGGTATCAGAGGAAGGTACTCCCTTGTTGTGTGTGATTTTGGTTTAACCACGTGGAGTTTTAGTTATGTCGACCGTAGTTATGATCAAGATTACTGCGGGTTGTCCTACCTTTGAAGGAAACGATTTCCCCTACTGGAAGAACAAGATGCGCATGCACCTTGAAGCAATTGACAACGATCTCTAGTATGTGGTGGAAAATGGTGTTCCCTCTATCACTTCAACTATCACTACCGCTCATGTGAAGAGATTCAAGCAACTCGACTCTCAATTGAAGAATATCATCTGTGGCCATGTGAGCAAAGGTCAGTTTGGCAGAGTGAGTGCTTTGGACTCTGCAAAGCTTATCTGGGAAAGGTTGTCCAAAGTTAATGAAGGAGTCTCCACACAACGTGACTCTCGTGTTGATGTTCTTTGCAATCTCTTCAACCGCTTCAAGAGACTTGATAATGAAAGTTGTCAAGACACCTTTGATTGCCTCACTTACTTCTCCAATGAGCTTCAGGATCTTGGAGCCAGAGACATCACTAATCAAGAAGTTGTGAAGAAGCTGCTACGTTCTCTTGATCTTCATTTGACACACTGATACTGATGATTCAACAATGAACATACTATGAGCTACTTGATCCTGCTGATATACTTGAGAGACTCAATACTCATGAATTACAACAAGAAGAGAAGAGATACCTTAGTGGACCAAACTATACAAGACCTCGTGCGCTGAAGGCAAAGGTTGTTTCCTCATATGGAAAAGAAGACTCTGATTGCAGTCTTGGTGGTACTGAAGAACTTGGTCAGGAACATTCTATGCTCGTGAGGAAATTTCAGATGTTCTGAAGGTGTGGCTAGTTCGGAAAGTCTTCAAGAAGAGATATGAGGAATTCAGAATCTTCATGTGAGAACTACAAGAAAAGAACGTGCCATAAATGCAAGAAATTTGGTCACTACATTTTTGATTGTCCTCGTTGGGTGAAGGAATCAAGGAAGAAGAAGTACAAGGATGACAATTCCGATGAATCAAAGAAAAAGAAGAAGTCTTCAAAGTCCTCATCTTCAAAGTCCTCATCGCACAAGAAGACCAGCTTCAGAAAGGCTCGGACACTTATTGGCAAGGAAATAGATTCTGAAGAAGAATCAAAGGAATGTGATAAAGTGGAAGGTTCTGAAGTGGAGTCAGAGTCTGGTGTGGCAAGCCTAGCCCTTTCTACCACATTCGTCAACAAGTCCATCTTTGACCTCAAAGAAAATGACAACGTCAACAACATTGATGACTATGATGACGACTTTGCTCCCACCTATTGCTTCATGGCAGACGGTTCAAAGGTACCGAGCCACACTTCCTCTTGTGACTCTAGTGACTATGAACCTGATGATTATCAAAAATCGAGTTATTATAAACTTGCTAATATTGCCACTAAGAAACAAACTGCTATTGAAAAACTTCAGAAACTACTAGACCAAAGCGATGACGTGTTGAGTGATGGAATGAATCAGACTCAAATCCTCACTTAAGATGTTCAAAGTCTTCAGCCTAGATTTGATAGTATTCAAGAACGTCATGGGACACTCTTGGCTGATCATGAGAAGCTTTCCTATGAATTTCTTCGAAGACAACAAGATCTTGGGAAGCAAAGCATGTCTCATGATGATCTTCGAATCAAAAATGATTCTTTGCTTGCTCAACAGATCAAGACCGCTCAAGAAGAATTCATTCCACCATGTTTGAAATGCATCGAACGCGAAACTGCTAATTCTTCACCTGAAACTTCAAATGCTTCTATCCCTACAATTCTTCAACTGTTTCTGTGGTAACAAATTCCTCCCGTGAGGAAACCACAAATGTCACTGACGAAAATGCAGGGTTGAAGGAATTGTATGTGACAAGCATATACAAAAGCCTCAAAGGGCATCAAACCCTTTGCGATGTGCTCAAAATGCACATTCTGAATAGGTACCCGAGAAAAGAGGGTATTGCCTTTGAGAGGAAACTGAATGTTGATGGGTCATACTGGAAACCTGAGCAGTATCCCAAAACCTCATGGGTTGCTGCAAAAGGACCTCGTGTTGATCCATCCACTCTAACAGGATTTGCATGTGAAATGTCCTATTCCTCTGATGAGTCATTTGACTCTAACTATAAACTGTTCAAAAATCAGGCTGGTGAAGTATTTGCTAGATATGTTGGAACTAACTACAGGAAAGGACCACCCGTGAGGAAAATCTGGGTTCCCAAAAGCAGCTTGGAAAGTCTTCAAGTGAATGTCCTCATGACACCACCGGTGAAGAACAGGAACCCCAGATTAAATTCCTCAAGTGGACCAAAGTCTTCACAAGGATCCAATTCCTCATAAGGTCAAATCTATGCTCGTCCTCACACTAATGGTTATGATATGCAGGGAAACTACAAGGGACATGAATATGTGCATTATTCCTCAAATCACTATGTTCATAAGTCCTCAAAGAATTTCTTTGCCTATTCATTTGAGTACACTTACCCCCCCTCCTATTAAACGAAGTGCATTAGATTCGATGCCTCAATTTTCATATGTTGGTCGCACGATGATAAACTCTTTACCACCCCTTCCGGTGTGGGTGGTGAAGAAATCGAACTAATCACTTCTGCAGGTCAGGTCTCGAGATGAATGCTATCATGTGAAGAATTTCCTGGAGACCTGAGGAAATTGCTTGAAAGGACGCAAGCTAAAACCTAATGAAATGATTTGTCACTTCACACATCCTCATTATGTCTAAAATATATCTTATGTGATGAAATTCAAGTGTGATGAAATTGAGATCTTATTCTTCAATCCGAAGCATATGAGATGGTAAGCAACACTAATTCATCTGTAGGATGATGAACCCAAGATCACAGAGTGGGTTCTTGACAGTGGGTGTACAAATCACATGACTGGTGACAAAAGCCTATTGATGAATATCCAACTTACTCCATCACCATTGAAGCATATCACCTACGCTGACAAAGGTAAAAGCAAGGTATTGGGACTTGGTAATGTGGCTATCTCTAAGGACCGTCACATGGATGAAGTCATGCTTGCCGAATCCCTTGGGTTTAACCTCATTGCAGTCTCAATGCTTTGTGGTCTTGATATGATTATCATCTTTGGAAAATATAGATGCGTACTCGTCATGGAATCTGACAAATCCAAAGTCATTGCAGGCTTTAGGAGAGGAGAGTTGTGTATTGTTGATTTCTCTGCAGGTCCTCATCCAGCCACGTGTCTACTAGAAAAAGCCTCAGAAGGATGGTTATGGCATCGACGACTTGGTCAAGCGGGCATGAGGAATTTGCACACACTCGCGAAGAAGAAGCATGCCATTGGATCGAAACCTTCAAATTCCTCAAGGACCATCTTTGCAGGGCTTGTGATTCTGGAAAGATGACCAGATCCAAACACCCCTCGAAAACTATCATGACTACTACTCGTCCTTTTGAATATATTCACATGGATCTCTTTGGACCTACTCATTATTCTACTCTAACCAATGTAGCATCTCTATATGGCTTTGTCATCGTTGATTACTATTCTTGTTATACTTGGGTGCATATCATTCTTTAAAAATTAAAGTGCAGGAAGTCTTCAAACGATTTTCCTCAAGGGCCACGACGAACTTCGACGTCAAGATCAAACACATTAGGAGTGACAATGGGACATAATTCAAGAATACAGGCCTTGATGACTATCTTGATGAACTTGGCATTACTCACGAATTGTCTTCTCCTTATACTCCTCAACAGAATGGCGTCATCGAGTGAAAGAACATGACTCTGGTTGAAATGGTGTGGGGACCCCAACTGGTAAGTCGAGATCGCCGTGCCCAGTGATCCCAAGGATCAATGCTCACTGAACACAGATACTGAATAATAGAGTCTTACATCCATACATACCGTTTGATACAATAAATGACCACTTCGGTCGAGTCTTACATACATAGGGCCTTATAGGACAAAGCACCAAACTAGACCAATAGCGGAATTATTGGTTGAAAGCGTGAACCCATGCAATCAGCCTTAATCTACAGGCATTCTGACTGGGAAGCATCCTAGCTCGCGAGAACGTCACCGAGTTAATCTTCACCGTATCCTGCCTTTCACACCCGGTCAATGAAATAACCAGTGGAAAGCCAATGAGTACTTTGAATGTACTAGCAAACAGTCCATGATATGAGCATTGATAGTGAAGAATAATAGTAACATGTATCTTTAGTGTAACTCATCTGGGTGGAATAATCATGTATATGCATCAGGTTTAAAGAATTACTTTTGAAGAACAGGTTACAGATATTGTCATATCTGACAAGGGTTGAACACACCGGGTTCACCCTGTATGCCAAGTCCGCGGACTTGTCATAACCTCAAGGTATTAATGAGGGCTAAACCATCCGGGTTTACCCGATATGTCAAGTCACCGAACTTGATCATATTATTGTGTTTATCATAACAACACCTTTTTAACACCACACACACACACACCCTTGGTTTGTGCGGAAACACAAGATGTAGCTTAAGCAACACCAGCCAACTGTCCTTGACCGTGGACACGGCTATTCGAATAGTTTACACTTTGCAGAGGTAGTACGCTGGACCCACGAGAAACGGGAAACTTCCGTGTCATCCACGACTCGCGGTATATCACATATACGCGAGGTAAGTACCCGATCATCATCTTTCCCCTGACGATACTAGACAAAGAGGTCCACTCGATTGGTACCCAGCCCACATGTTGTACGTCTTACGAGCACCGACTCCGGACTGTATCAACCATGCAGGGACCAACGGTGTGCCTGGAACTCATAATAATGGCATAGTCGTCCTACCTGGCACGACCCCATCACGAGAGTGACACCGATCACTCCCGCCACTAGTAATGTGGCTCTTTGCTAGTACCGACCAGAGTAATCAACAAAACCCCATCCCATAAAGGGGTATCGTGGTCGTACTGGAAAGGTTGGGACGGTGGACACATCATAAATCTAATCCCATTTCCGAAACCATACTGACACAAAAACATCCGTGCATCGCTTCACCAAAAGTGATCACCAACTCATCATTACCCACGGGCATTAGTGGCACCCGACGGGGTTTTCATAAACTCTTTATTTAACTCATCATCATGCTTGTGATAATATTCTCTATCTTTACTTATCAACATGGTAATAGCATGACCCTCACGGGCAGGGTCAAGCTCAATGCAATGATCTTACTCTACTAGTCAACATGACAGTAGCATGATCCTCATAAGTGGTAGGGTCAAGCTCATCATGCTTGTGCTCCGAGGAGCCAGTTGAATAACATTACTATCATGCAAGGGCTTTGAAGAAGCCTTCGGTACCATCACCACAATGATGTACCAGCATCGTGATCACATGCTACGGGAAAGTACCAACTATACTAGCATGCAACAATGTTTGTGCTCAAGTCATGGTCAAAGGGCTGCTTGCCTTGTTCACGTAAGTCCTCGGGGTCTTCGAGGTCTTCCGCTCCGTCCCCGAATACTCCGTGTACCGTCAACTGAATCCTTGCCAAGGGGTTTGAATCATCAGGGGTGTCTAGATGGAAAGAAAGGGGGGATAGGTGACCTTTGAAGAGGTCAACAGAAAACATTCTGTTAAAAATCAGTGGAGGCACCCATTTAACAGAGAATGATTTTAGAAAAATTTAGGAAGTGGTTTCACTGGATTTGGAGTTGAAATGAATTTACTAGGCATTTCTAATGTGGTATAAATAGAAATAGGGACCTATTTATTATAAGCAACATAATGAAGTTTGATAAAAATGTTGACCAAGGCTCTAAAATTAGGAAATGATTTAAGAAGGTTCTGGAAATTTGAATCACTCCATTTGGAGTTGAAATGAACACTATAGGATTTCACAAAGGTGGGCTAAATATATTCAAATCTGCATTTGAATAATAATACCACAGAAAGTTTTCTTGGAAAAATGTGCAAGGCACATATTCGGATAGAGCTTGATTTTAGGATCCTGCAGGAGTTTGAATCAATAGATTTGGAGTTAGAATGAATTTGTAATGGATTTTTGAAGTTGAAGCAAAACTGAGAAAGAGAGAAGCTTAGCTTTGGGGGCTATCCTGCGCACTGGCGCTTGGTAGGCCTCCAGGCCGGCCCAGCCGCGCTAGCTGGCCAGCTAAGCCATGCAGGAGGCGCCCTAGCGAGGAATACGCTTTCAGTCAGGGGAAAGCGCGAAGCACGCGGGGCGCCTTCACTTAAACAGGTGGCCCAGCTCCTGGCTCGCTGACGCAGGGGTCCCGCTGGTCAGCTCCGTCCCTAACCTCCAGCCGGCACGAGAGAGCAGCAGGGGAAGGGGCCGCGTGGGCTCCGCGCCTCGGGCCACCCCCTGCTCAGGCGAGAGCGCCGGCGAGCTCAGGAGGATGCGCCGCCTCCATTCCCATAAGCAGCACCCGCGGAGGGGTTACCATAGGGGAGCCGGTGCGCATTTGCGGCCGATGATGCCACTGCCCCCGGCATCAGCAGCGAGGAGGAGGGCTCGGAGGGTCTCGAGGGAGGAGATGCAATGTCCTGGGGTACCTCTAGGGGTAGCTAAATGGGAAGGGGGGAGCCGAGGGAGCTCGAGCTCAAGCTCGGCCGAAGCGGAGCCGACGGTGGCACTCGTTGGGAGGGCGCCCCGACGACTGAGAGGGGAAAAGGAGGAGTGGGGCGGCTCCGTGGCAGCCTCGGGGTCCTCCTGGACGAGCTAGGGGAGGAGAGAGGGGGCTAGAGAGCCCAAGCGCAGTCATGGCCGAAGCTTGCCATGGCGGCCGTGGGAGAAGAGGAGGAAGCTTGGGAGGAGAAGGGGCTCAAGGGGGGCTCAGGAGGAGCCCAATGAAGAAGGGGAGAGGTGCCAGTGCAGAAGAGGCTCGGGGGAGCTTCAAGTGGAGGAGGAGGAGCCGAGAGAGGTCGAGAGCTCTCTGGAGCTCACGTGGGCATGGGCGCCACACGTCCCAGAGGGGTCTTGGAGGCTTGCTAGCATCGTGGAGGGGGTCAAGGATGCTCTGTGGCGCTCTGGGACACGCTCCCCTCGCTGGACCCGAGCTGCAGCTAGAGTCCAATGGTGTAGAGCACCGTTTCAGCATGCCAGGGTGGTGGTCACCACCCCACCTGGTGTCCTGGGGCACCCCTTGGCCATGCCAAGGTGTCAACCATGCAAGGCATGCTTGCCACGATGCACTGGAGGAGTTTGAAAGCATCTGGGGCTGGTTTGAACTTGCTTTGACTACTGTTAAGTTTGCAACAGCAAACTTAAGGTGGGTAGATAGGGTACTAACTTGAGAGATAATGGAATAAAAACATGTCTAGCACTCTTGTTTATAGAAGGACTACAAGACTGCAAAGGTGCAGCTCAAGAAGACAAGTGTAGCTAGTACTTGCTGTACAAAGCTACATTTCAGCCAGAAACGAACTTGAGGAGGTGCTGCTCATTTTCTCCACATGAGCATGCCATATCTTTGCTCTAAATGAAGCCTTGGCATATATTAGATGCTCTGGAAAGAGTTGGGAGTGATAGATTAAGCAGAAGAATGGAAAGAAGGGTAAAACAGTGCTGCGAAGGGTAAAAATGAGAGAGAGTTACAAAGGGACCTTCCCCAATAATTGACCAGTGGCCATGGGAAAGTGACTGGTGGTAAAATGTAACTATGTGAGGCTGTGGTAGAAAGTTGAGCTCAAGGGTAAAAGTAGAAGGGGCAATAGAAGCCAAATTAGTGAGTGCACACAAGCTGTTTGATCTGTGTTTAGGCTATCGATGAATTCCAATGGATATGAAACTTAACAGGATCAAATAATAGATGAAAATAGGCTTGCACACCAAAGTTGGGATTTGCTGGATAAGTTTTCCTATGTAGACTTGAAAAACCCTAGAAAGGGGCAGAAATGGGTTTCTGCTTAGAACCCTATTCAAATAAATTCCCAGAAATCCAATATTTGGTTTAGGGGCATTATTTGAGCATTAAGGCATGCACAAAAAGTTTGAGGTCAATTGGACAAACTTTATAATGTAAAGTTTGTCAAAGTCAGAAATCAAGAGAGAGGGTTTTGAGGGTTTTAGGAAAGGTTCCTCTATTCTCCTTGGTGTACCACTTGGTGTGGATGCCTCATTGGAGTACTGGAACATGTCCACCAAATTTGAGCACAATTGGAGACAGTTCACAATGTAGAGTTGCTCAAATTTGATTCTAGATAGATAGGGTTTTAGAGGGATTAGGGGAGTCAAATCAACTTGGATTGAAATGAAACTTGGCAAGATGATCAAGAATATTATAGATGACATGCTAGAATTTTACTGGAATTTATTGAGAAAAATATTCCAAAAGCTTGAAATAGGCAGGAATGGTTTTGGAGGGTTTGCCCAATATTTTGAACATGACCATGTGTTGAAACTCATAAATATGGAATAAATATATCCACTGAGTTTCCCTAAATTTTCTTAAATATTTTGAAAGCAATAAAAATAAATTTCCTTCATGGGAGACCATTTCTGGCCTCACAGAAGGGCTTTTAAATAAAATAATAAAATAACTTTTAAATAATAATATGGTGGTTTTTGAAAGTCATTTTGATAATGGTTTAGAATAAAACAATTGGTGCAAAGAAACTCCCTAATTTGAGGACTTGTAGTACAAATCTCATCTCAGGGGTTTGGATGTTTAATTCAAAGAAAAGCTTTTTGGGTGAAAATAATATTTGGTAAAAATAGATATTTGTCCTAAACACATGGTATGATCATTAGGCAGGATATCATGGAGTGAGGAGGTGATTAGGAGAGTGACAGGATCTATTAGGTATCAAACACAATCATGGAAATAAGCAAGGCCAACAATAGTCACTTCAAGCATCACAAGCATTCACAAAATTTTTAATTGGTCCTAAACTTTGAAATAAGTTAATTAGTGAGGAAGGCCAAAAATTGGGCTGTGACAGGCCTTACCCTCTTAAGAGAATCTCGTCCCCGAGATTCCTGGGCTAGGGGTTGGTGAGATACACAATCTTGTGTCGGAGGTCGTCTTCATGTCCCCATGTTGCTGTGGTGGTCTTGAGGTGCTTGATGATACAACTTTGAATGTCCGCAAGTCCTCGACTGATCGTGAGCGGAATCTGGCAATAAGTTAGGCTTGACCGAGGTCAAGGGCTTGGTAAGCTATGTCCGTGCAAGGTTCTGACTTGCGAGTGTATTCCAAGTCAGAATACGTGGCAAGATGGTGTGTCTAGGATCTGGTCCTGGGGTTTCGCATGCCAGTTAGTGACATCAAGATGTCTCGTGTCAGAATGCACTACCAAAGTCTTCGCATGGCTTCCTGCTTACGAGGGAGTCCTTGACTTCCTTTCGGCAGTCAAGCTATGGTCGCAAATAGTCTTCGAAGGCTTCTCTTGGAAGGGTCCGGGTTGGGTCTCACCTACGAGCCTAAGCTCGGAGGCTCAGGTCTCGAACAGGTCTTGCCATCTTGGGAGGGTTGCGAGGGTTTCTGGATAGGCTGGCTACCCAAGAGTATAGACCAGTCATCCAATCCCAATGTTTGCGACTCGGCAAGCGAAAATCACCTTTAGCAGGTTTCCACCACGACTCACTAGTACTCTCGTCCTTGATTCGGACCAAGGAGAGGTCTTCTCATTCTTTCGCTTGTCCAAGGGTTTCGTCATCTTGAATCGTCGAGGCTTCTTGACGTCGTTGACGTAGTCGGTGTGCGGTCGGTGGTTGACTTCTTTTGCTTCTTTGTCATTGTCGTGGCTTCCTTGTCACGGCGGTTCTTCGTCTTGACTTGAGTAGGATAGACTTCCGTCGTCTTGCGACTGCTTCGAAAAGCTCACCTTCTCGAGATATCACCGTACCCTCGAGAGGCATAACAATCGGCGTTCCTGGGCTCGTCCAAACAGGACTAAGGTGTTCTTCCTCTTACTGGGTGAGTAAGTATGTCATCAGTGAGGATGACATCATACCTTCCCAACCACGACATAACCACAGTGCTTATGGGTCAGGCGAGGAGAACGGGACTTGCTATGGGCGGGTACTGGCCACATTTCAACGACTTAGAGTCGTCTTCTATGGTCGTAGTCCGTCCATATTGTGGCTCAGTGAAGCTTTAGGGTCTTAAGGAACTTACGATGTGGGCGGACAGTTGTCATCTTATTTCTAAGCACACTCCTTAGATGCCAGTAGTTCGACCGCTAACTTGAGACAACATCACCTTATCTCATCAAGAATACCATCCTACACGATCAACTCCACACCGCTCAACCTAGTCAACTCCGGGTTGAGGGAAGAACTAAACCCAAACACTTACAACTATGGCGTAGCCCCAACTGTACATGCATTACTATGCAAGGACCTTGGGGAGACATACAGCTACCAAGATTGAATCTGAGGCACAACAAATCCAATTGTCCACCTAAGTCATCCAATGGATAGGGTACTACACTACTATATTAAGGAAACACGTAGTAGACCAATCCAATATTTTGTTTCCTTCCTATGAATCTGATCAAGTGATCCATCAATCCTACCAACCATAACTAGACGCACCACTCCTACAAATCCAACATTGACGAGGTTCCACATAAACTCTTAGAGTCCTCATAACTCACATATTACTACAGGAATTACGTCATAGTATATCCACCAACTTCAATAATCATGGCCATCTAATCTCCAAGGCCAAACCACATAGGTTGTAAATCAATTGACAACTCCAAGTATACACACTCTATATCCACCGAGAAAACATGGTATCATGATCGAGATTAACGAGCTAAATCCAATTTACTCCGAACCATGTGGTCTTTGTCATCCTCAATACTCTATTAAGATTACCTATTAAATCAAGACTCAGATCCAATAAGAAGTCTACTTGATACTCCAAGTTATCTTGGCAAACGCATCAAATCATGGCAACTACTAGCTAAAGTCATGTATATCACCAAGAATAAAGTTCACGATCATAATCATCCTACTAAATACAATCTTACTCCAGATTATGCAGGTTATACTACTGTATCAACTCATTCCACCAAGTTCACCTACCTTTATAAGGGTCTCACGATCCACCAAAATAGTCTAGCTATATCCTCAAGACACATGTCATCATCACCACAATCTTAGTCTAATGCTCTCATATCGGAGATCGGTCCTCTTACGGCATCAAGGTTACAGTGCTAGCTGGAGATGAAAGGATACTTGTTCACGGTGATCACACGTTCCATTAAGAACCTGGTGCTTAGCGGGGTTTATCGGGGACCTACACGAGTTCTGGCAAGTCCGTGTACTAGACACGTGACTAGAAAATTTGAGCCGGAACGGCTTGTGGAGGTTAGTATGGTCTAGTGTGGTTTTATAATCTCGAGGGAAAATCACACTCCTATGGGTTGCGTGTGGTTAAGCGTAGCACTGTTAGTGTCTTCAACGTCAGCCGTCCTTCGAAGCGGATCCTTGGCGCATCTGCCTTGCCGTCTTCAGTTGTCGAGAGGGGTGGGAGAGAGAGCACAGAGGGGAGTGTCTAAGGGTCTTAGTGCAACCAAACAAGCGTTGAAAAATCTACTCAAACAAATGCAAAAATTATTTCGAACATCAAAATAGGTCAAGTGATATAACCGCATGCATATTGCCTAAGCAAAAAGTGCGACTTATATCAAAGCACAAACAAACAAAACAAACAACACACAACATGGTCCATCCGAACCATTCCACGGACTCGACTTCGCATAGGGGATTCACGACTCATCCTATCCTAGGTTCAGGGACTCGACAGTCGTGCTTGCTTCTTGCTCCAGAGAGGAGTCTGCTAAGTCTTCTGGACCTTCTTAGGGTGTTGTCACGCCTCTTGTTGTCGCTTGCTGAAGCAATTCGCTTGAGTTGTAAGGAAATCTGGTTGTCTTCTCGTCTGGGAAGCTGCTGACGAAGGTGGTTCTTCATAGCTGACTGACAGGGTCTTCTGTTGTCTTCATGATTTTGTTAGTGTCTTCTTGTCTTCTAAGGCTTCAAGGGTCTCAAGGGGACACCTTCATGCACTGATATTTGCATGACATGATAGAGTTCTGATCTGTCAATCATACTAATTGCGGTATCGACACCTAGAGCGGGGGATGAAGAGAACCGTTTTCCTTCTCACTAAGGTGAGGCGGACCATATGGCGAGGTTCTCATCCACCGGTGGTGGTCGACACAATTCCTTATAACTGACAGGGTCGCTCTATTAGTGATACAGATCAAGGTTTGCATATATTATGTCCATATTATCGTAGGCGAAGGTGGCATCACTCGGGAACAGTGCCCAGGGTTTCACCATCTTCTAAGCCTCGATGTCCTCGTTCCTCTTAGAGGTACCACTGTTGGTGTCTTCTGGTCGTAGAGTTGTCTTTTCTGTCCTTCAGCACAGGTGTTTGCGTGGAAAGGTTACTTCCTTCCTGGCTGCCCACGAGGATTTCAATTTACCCCGTGGTCAGAAGGGCATAAGGTACTAGCGACCGTTTGCAAGTTTTGAAAAAGTAGACGAGGAGTGTCAAGAAAATAAGAGTGGAAGGCTAGAGCATAACCTTCAATTTCTTTGAAGTTTTAGGGGAGTTGAGAAAATATATAAGTTTTGTAAGTACTTTGAAGGGTCAGGAAAGCAGTTTTATCCTAACTAAGGTCCATGCTAACTAAGGGCTTCCTACAGTCAGGATGGCTCTGATACCAGCTCTGTGGGGACCCCAACTGGTAAGTCGAGATCGCCGTGCCCAGTGATCCCAAGGATCAATGCTCACTGAACACAGATACTAAATAATAGAGTCTTACATCCATACATACCGTTTGATACAATTAATGACCACTTCGGTCGAGTCTTACATACATAGGGCCTTATAGGCCAAAGCACCAAACTAGACCAATAGCGGAATTATTGGTTGAAAGCGTGAACCCATGCCATCAGCCTTAACCTACAGGCATTCTCACTGGGAAGCATCCTAGCTCGCGAGAACGTCACCGAGTTAATCTTCACCGTATCCTGCCTTTCACACCTGGTCAATGAAATAACCAGTGGCAAGCCAATGAGTACTTTGAATGTACTCGCAAACAGTCCATGATATGAGCATTGATAGTGAAGAATAACAGTAACATGTATCTTTAGTGTAACTCATCTGGGTGGAATAATCATGTATATGCATCAGGTTTAAAGAATTACTTTTGAAGAACAGGTTACAGATATTGTCATATCTGACAAGGGTTGAACACACCGGGTTCACCCTGTATGCCAAGTCATCGGACTTGTCATAACCTCAAGGTATTAATGAGGGCTAAACCATCCGGGTTTACCCTATATGTCAAGTCACTGAACTTGATCATATTATTGTGTTTATCATAACAACACCTTTTTAACACCACACACACACACTCTTGGTTTGTGCGGAAACACAGGACGTAGTTTAAGCAGCACCACCCAACTGTCCTTGACCGTGGACACGGCTATTCGAATAGTTTACACTTTGCGGAGGTAGTACGCTGGACCCACGAGAAACGGGAAACTTCCATGTCATCCACGACTCGCGGTATATCACATATACCCGAGGTAAGACCCGATCATCATATTTCCCCTAACGATACTAGACAAAGAGGTCCACTCGATTGGTACCCAGCCCACATGTTGTACGTCTTACGAGCACCGACTCTGGACTGTATCAACCATGCAGGGACCAACGGTGTGCCTGAAACTCATAATAATGGCATAGTCGCCCTACCTGGCATGACCCCATCACGAGAGTGACACCGATCACTCCCGCCACTAGTAATGTGGCTCTTTGCTAGTACCGACCAGAGTAATCAACAAAGCCCCGTCCCATAAAGGGGTATCGTGGTCGTACTGGTAAGGTTGGGACGGTCGACACATCATAAATCTAATCCCATTTCCGAAACCATACTCACACAAAAACATCGGTGCATCACTTCACCAAAAGTGATCACCAACTCATCATCACCCACGGGTATTAGTGGCACCCGACAGGGTTTTCATAAACTCTTTATTTAACTCATCATCATGCTTGTGATAATATGCTCTATCTTTACTTGTTAAGATGGTAATAGCATGACCCTCACGGGCAGGCTCAAGCTCAATGCAATGAGCTTACTCTACTAGTCAACATGACAGTAGCATGATCCTCATAAGTGGTAGGGTCAAGCTCATCATGCTTGTGCTCCGAGGAGCCACATGAATAACATTACTATCATGCAAGGGCTTTGAAGAAGCCTTCGGTACCATCACCACAATGATGTACCGGCATCGTGATCACATGCTACGGGAAAGTACCAACTATACTAGCATGCAACAATGTTTGTGCTCAAGTCATGGTCAAAGGGCTGCTTGCCTTGTTCATGTAAGTCCTCGGGGTCTTCGAGGTCTTCCGCTCCATCCCGGAATACTCCGTGTACCGTCAACTGAATCCTTGCCAAGGGGTTTGAATCATCAGGGGATACTAGATGGAAGGAAAGGGGGGATAGGTGACCTTTGAAGAGGTCAACAGAAAACATTCTGTTAAAAATGAGTGGAGGCACCCACTTAACAGAGAATGATTTTAGAAATATTTAGGAAGTGGTTTCACTGGATTTGGAGTTGAAATGAATTTACTAGGCATTTCTAATATGGGATAAATAGCAATACGGAGCTATTTATTATAAGAAACAGAATGAAGTTTGATAAAAATGTTGACCAAGGCTCTAAAATTAGGAAATGATTTAAGAAGGTTATGGAAATTTGAATCACTCCATTTGGAGTTGAAATGAACCCTATAGGATTTTACAAAGGTGGGCTAAATATATTCAAATCTGCATTTGAATAATAATACCACAGAAAGTTTTCTTGGAAAAATGTGCAAGGCACATATTCGGATAGAGCTTGATTTTAGGATCCTGCAGGAGTTTGAATCAACAGATTTGGAGTTAGAATGAATTTGTAATGGATTTTTGAACTTGAAGCAAATCTGAGAAAGAGAAAAGCTTAGCTTTGGGGGCTATCCTGCGCACTGGCGCTTGGTAGGCCTCCAGGCCGGCCCAGCCGCGCTAGCTGGCCAGCTAAGCCACGCAGGAGGCGCCCTAGCGAGGAATACGCCTTCGGTCAGGGGAAAGCGCGAAGCACGCGGGGCGCCTTCACTTAAACAGGTGGCCCAGCTCCTGGCTCGCTGACGCAGGGGTCCCGCTGGTCAGCTCCGTCCCTAACCTCCAGCCGGCACGAGAGAGCAGCAGGGGAAGGGGCCGTGTGGGCGCCGCGCCTCGGGCCACCCCCTGCTCAGGCGAGAGCGCCGGCGAGCTCAGGAGGATGCACCGCCTCCATTCCCATAAACAGCACCCGCGGAGGGGTTACCATAGGGGAGCCAGCGCGCATCTGCGGCCGATGATTCCACTGCCCCCGGCAGCAGCAGCGAGGAGGAGGGCTCGGAGGGTCTCGAGGGAGGAGATGCGGTGTCCTGGGGTACCTCCGGGGGTAGCTAGATGGGAAGGGGGGAGCCGAGGGAGCTCGAGCTCAAGCTCGGCCGAAGCGGAGCCGACGGTGGCAGTTGTGGGGAGGGCGCCCCGACGACTGAGAGGGGAAAAGGAGGAGTCGGGCGGCTCCGTGGCGGCCTCGGGGTCCTCCTGGACGAGCTAGGGGAGGAGAGAGGGGGCTAGAGAGCTCAAGCGCAGTCATGGCCGAAGCTTGCCATGGCGGCCGTGGGAGAAGAGGAGGAAGCTTGGGAGGAGAAGGGGCTCAAGGGGGAGCTCAGGAGGAGCCCAATGAAGAGGGGGAGAGGTGCCAGTGCAGAAGAGGCTCGGGGGAGCTTCAAGTGGAGGAGGAGGAGCCGAGAGAGCTCGAGAGCTCTCTGGAGCTCACATGGGCATGGGCGCCACACGTCCCAGAGGGGTCTTGGAGGCTTGCTAGCGTCGTGGAGGGGGTCAAGGATGCTCTACGGCGCTCTGGGACACGCTCCCCTCGCTGGACCCGAGCTGCAGCTAGAGTCCAATGGTGCAGAGCACCGTTTCAGCATGCCAGGGTGGTGGTCACCACCCCACCTGGTGTCCTGGGGCACCCCTTGGCCAGGCCAAGGTGTCAACCATGCAAGGCATGCTTGCCACGATGCACTGGAGGAGTTTGAAAGCATCTGGGGCTGGTTTGAACTTGCTTTGACTGCTGTTAAGTTTGCAACAGCAAACTTAAGGTGGATAGATAGGGTACTAACTTGAGAGATAATGGAATAAAAACATGTCTAGCACTCTTGTTTATAGAAGGACTACAAGACTGCAAAGGTGCAGCTCAAGAAGACAAGTGTAGCTAGTACTTGCTGTACAAAGCCACATTTCAGCCAGAAATGAACTTGAGGAGGTGCTGCTCATTTTCTCCACATGAGCATGCCATATCTTTGCTCTAAATGAATCCTTGGCATATATTAGATGCTCTGGAAAGAGTTGGGAGTGACAGATTAAGCAGAAGAATGGAAAGGAGGGTAAAACAGTGCTGCCAAGGGTAAAAATGAGAGAGAGTTACCAAGGGACCTTCCCTAATAATACTGGAGGTAAAATGTAACTATGTGAGGCTGTGGTAGAAAGTTGAGCTCAAGGGTAAAAGTAGAAGGGGCAATAGAAGCCAAATTAGTGAGTGCACACAAGCTGTTTGATCTGTGTTTAGGCTATCAGATGAATTCCAATGGATACGAAACTTAACACGATCAAATAATAGATGAAAATAGGCTTGCACACCAAATTTGGGATTTGCTGGATAAGTTTTCCAATTTAGACTTGAAAAACCCTAGAAAGGGGCAGAAATGGGTTTCTGCTTAGAACCCTATTCAAATAAATTCCCACAAATCCAATATTTGGTGTAGGGGCATTATTTGAGCATTAAGGCATGCACAAAAAGTTTGAGGTCAATTGGACAAACTTTATAATGTAAAGTTTGTCAAAGTCAGAAATCAACAGAGAGGGTTTTAGGAAAAGTTCCTCTATTCTCCTTGGTGTACCACTTGGTGTGGATGCCTCATTGGAGTACTGGAACATGTCCACCAAATTTGAGCACAATTGGAGACAGTTCACAATGTAGAGTTGCTCAAATTTGATTCTGGACAGATAGGGTTTTAGAGGGATTAGGGGAGTCAAATCAACTTGGATTGAAATGAAACTTGGCAAGATCATCAAGAATATCATAGATGACATGCTAGAATTTTACTGTAATTTATTGAGAATATTTCTTATAGAAATATTCCAAAAGCTTGAAATAGGCAGGAATGGTTTTGGAGGGTTTGCCCAATATTTTGAACATGACCATGTGTTGAAACTCATAAATATGGAATAAATATATCCACTGAGTTTCCCTAAATTTTCTTAAATATTTTGAAAGCAATAAAAATAAATTTCCTTCATAGGAGAACATTTCTAGCCTCACAGAAGGGCTTTTAAATAAAATAATAAAATAACTTGTAAAATAATAATATGGTGGTTTTTGAAAGTCATTTTGATAATGGTTTTAAATAAAACAATTGGTGCAAAGAAACTCCCTAATTTGAGGACTTGTAGTACAAATCTCATCTCACGGGTTTGGAAGTTTAATTCAAAGAAAAGCTTTTTGGGTGAAAATAATATTTGGTAAAAATAGATATTTGTCCTAAACACATGGTATGATCATTAGGCAGGAGATCATGGAGTGAGGAGGTGATTAGGAGAGTGACGGGATCTATTAGGTATCAAACACAATCATGCAAACAAGCAAGGCAAACAATAGTCACTTCAAGCATCACAAGCATTCACAAAAATTTTAATTGGTCCTAAATTTTGAAATAAGTTAATTTGTCAGGAAGGCCAAAAATTGGGGTGTGACAGATGGAAGGGACTATGCTTGAGGAATATTGGACTCCTCGTCGCTTCTGGCCTGGGGCAATCAATACCACCTGCCACATCATCATCATGGTATGTTTCACAAATTCCCCAAGAAGACTTCATACAAACTCCTCACTGACAATAAACCTAATGTAAGTTTTTAAAAATCTTTGGTGCAATATGCTTGATTAGAGATCCTCGTCGTAGTTCTAAATTTGCACCGAAAGCACATGAGGGCTTTATGCTCGGTTACGGAAAGGACTCGCACTCCTACAGAGTCGTCAACAGCTATCATAACAAGGTTGTGGAAATTACAAAAGTGCGGTTCGATGAAACTAATGGCTCGCAAAGAGAGCAACCGCCTCATGTGTCAGATAAATTGACTCCCGAGGAAGCTATTAAGAACAAGTCTACTGAAGATATATCTCCTACTAAGGAAAAACCTCCTATTGAAGAAGTCGTCCCCAAGAATGACAAAATTCAAGCGGTTGCACCCGAGGAAATTATCCATATCAAATTCCGCAGCCCAACCAAACTGTTCAACCTGTGATCCGAGGATTGCAAATGAAGTGGAACTCGAGAAAATCCTCAATGACATCAATGCGCCAGCTCCCCTCACTCGCTCAAAAGCTTCGGATTTAATTAACTTTTGTGGGCATTTCTCCTTTGTGTCTATCAGAAAACCCTCAAAGTTGATGAAGCCTTCATGGAACCTGAGTGGATTCAAGCCATGCAAGATGAACTTCATCAATTCAAGCTGAACAACGTGTGCGAACTCGTCAAACAGCCTGATCCTCGAAAGCACAATGTCATCGGTACCAAGTGGATTTACAAAAACAAGCAAGATGAGGATGGTCAGGTAGTGAGGAACAAGGCATGACTTGTAGCCCAAGGCTACACACATGTTAAAGGAATTGACTTTGATGAAAGTTCTGCACGTGTTGCTAGACTTGAAGCTATTCGTATATTGCTTCCTTCTGCTAATCATCACAATATAACTCTATGTCAATGGATGTGAAAAGTGTATTCCTCAATGATAAGCTTGTGGAACAAGTATATGTTGCTCAGACCCAAGGTATTGAAGACCCGAGCATCCTGACAAAGTCTTCACACTCAATAAGGCACTCTATGGACTCAAGCAAGCCCCTCGGGTGTGGTATGATACATTGAAGGAATTCCTAGTGAAAAAAGGTTTCAAACCTAGTTCACTCGATCCCACTCTTTTCACAAAATCCTATGATAATGAACTGTTGGTATGCCAAATATATGTGGACGATATCATATTTAGGTATACTAACAAAATTTATAGTGATGAATTTGCCAACATGATGGGTGAAGAATATCAAATGTCAATGATGGGGAAGCTGAAATTCTTCCTAGGGCTTCAAATTCGTCAACAACGCAACGACATATTCATTTCTCAAGAGAAATACCTCAAGGATGTCCTAAAGAAATTCGGCATGAATGAATGCAAAGGCGTCAAAATTCCCATGCCTACCAATGGTCACCTCTGCACTGACGAAAATGGTAAATATTTCGATCAACAGGTATATCACTCTATGATTGGCACTTTATTGTACGTATGTGCACCTATGCCAGATATTATGCTTAGTGTTTGGATGTGTGCACGTTTCCAAGAAAAACCGAAGGAATCACACCATAAGGTTGTGAAACATATTCTTAGATTTCTAGATCACACACCAACACTTGGATTATGGTACCCCAAGGGCTCAAATCTTCACCTCGTTGGATATTCTGATTGTGATTATGCTGCTGACCGTGTGGATCGCAAGTCAACATCATGCCCATGTCATTTCCTCGGACGTTCCTTAGTCTGTTGGTGCTCAAAGAAGCAGAACTGCGTGTCACTCTCCACTTCTGAAGTTGAATACATTGCTTCTCGTTCTTGTTGTGCTTAACTGCTGTGGATGAAGCAAACTCTCAAGGATTACGACATCAACATGAAGAATGTGCCACTCTACTGCGTTAATGAGAGTGCAATCAAGATTTCTTATAATATAGTACAACACTCGAAGACCAAGCACATCCAGATTCATCATCATGTTCTTCATGATCATGTACTCAAGGGCAACATCATCATCGACCACGTGAAGACTTAATGCCAGCTAGCGGATATCTTCACTAAGCCCTTGGATGAGAAGAGACTTTGCAAGCTGCGGTGTGAGCTAAATATCTTAGAATCTTTCAATGTTCTGTGAAAATACACACATCCTAACACTTATGTAAAATTGATGACTTAGATGTGCAACACATGAAGTAACGTTTTACTCAATCAATGAAGAATAACATTCCAAGTGTGAAGAAATTAATGAAGAATTTGATTCTCACGGCCCTACAACAATTGTACATGGTGCCAGAAATCATCATTGTTATACGGTGGGTCACGCCACCACCACATTTCAAATTCTTCAAAAAATATGTTCTTCATTGACTATATACTAAGTTATGAGCTTTCAAAGTCCTCAACAACATTTGCTTGTTGCTAAGTCTTCAAGTTGGTTTTTCCTCTAAGTGAATGTGATCGGACCCGTCTCCCCTCTGTGCTAAGCTCAACACAAACTATTCTCAATCCTTCATACGCGCTCAATTTGACACTTGTTCAAAGTCCTCATTGAGTCCTTGTTAGTTGAACAGGTTGCAACAAAATCCTCAAAAAAATTAAACTCCAATTTTTCAGTCGTTACCGCTCTAACCGCACCCACTACCCACGATAGGATAAGAACGATCTCCACCAAATGCACCGCTTTGTACGTGGGTAACGAGTGTCAAGCGGAGAGGAAGGGTCAGGGTTATTTCTGTCCAAAACTTTAGATTATGACCGTTTTCACCTGAGCAATAAATAGCCCCCCTACCCCCTTTAGTGAAATCTCTTCCTCTTGCTCTCATCTTCCCCCGCTCGAGCTGTAACCTAGTGTCGCCGCTGGAAATCTTCGTCGACAGTGAGGAACAACTTCACTGCCTCGACCTCGCCGTCGCCAGACTCACGCCGACCGCGGATCATCTTTCTCCTCCGTCGCCGTAGTTGTCTTCAGTCGCCAAGTTAAGGCGCTGGAGATTTGAACCAACGAGCTTCCATTCTACCCTACTCATCATCGTGTTCTTCACACACGGTAATTAAAATCTAATTTTACTGCCCTTGTTGATTCCAGATTTTTATTAGATCTATGAAAACTGTTATTCCTCAAAAAAATCATCAGATGAACACTTCCATGTCTAGAACACTTCATGAATTTATCTAAGTTACTCAATTCTTCACGAGATTCCTCAATTGCATAAATTTTTGGATCTCCAGAACTCACGAACCCAAGACAAGAATGATTAGTCAAATTCCTCAACATAGTATTGGTCAAATTTCTCAACTTGAGTCATTTTTTAAATTCCTCTACTCTGAGAACGCATATGATCTCTCCAAATTCTTCGCGCATATACTCTATTCACAGGTACAAACAAAATGCCAGTTGATGAATCACTATGTTCTCATCAACTAATCTCATTTGCAGCGTTTCTTGAAGAAAATCTGCGTGTGTCATCAGATTAATCCAGAATTCAAATTCCTCAGCAAAGTCCTCAACTAAATAAAATGGATGATGACAAGAAACAGAATGGTGGAAAGAAGGCAGAGCTGAACACTTCCTTTGAGATTCCAGATGACATTTATGCTGATTATTGCACACCTGATGAAAAAGTCTATGTGAAGGAAACCACTCTCAAGCGCCAAATCAGGCTTCAGAAGATTGAACAAAGATGGGCTAAGGAGGGGAAGGAATACAAATATGTCAAACCCAAGTATTTCAAGAAATTTTCCGTGAAGCCTCCTTGCAACAGACTGCTCTGGGAGATCAACAAAGTGCTCACCCCTCAAGCATGGTCACTATTGAACACGATCCTGAGGAAACAACAAAGTATCTGGCAAAAGAGGAAAGTTTCCAAACAAGGTGTGACGAGTTTCAATGAGGAATCTGCTGCTGCAGCTGCTATAGCCTCCTCCTGTGCTGCTAAGGCCTCTACCACTGAACCAACTCCAAAGAAGGCCCTGATGAAGAAATCAGGTGTAGAGCCCAAGTCCTCAACAACACTATCAAAACAACAAAATCCTCAGCCAGCTCCAAGGGTTGCAGCAATGTCCTCAACTGCAACAAAGTACTCATTTCCTCTGCAACCCCAGTCTAGTCAGCATCCAACAGGGACCCCAATTCCATCAAGAACATCTGCCTCTGGCTTTGCACACAATTCTTCAAGTGGCATACTAAAGAAAACGACGACTACTGGGAGAGGAACAAGGCCAAGCCCAAACAGAGTTGTCCTCAATTATCCTTCTGCATCAGAGGATGAAGATGAATATGATGATGAAACACTTGAAGCCATCATCAGAAACAAACAAGAAAGAGTCGCACAGGCAAGAGGTTCCACCATTCCCCTCGCTCTTGAACCGAAGGTGGTACTGTACTTCATCAATATTAGTTACAAAGATCCAAACACACCCACTCATGATTTGAAGCTTCCACCTGGACCTAGTCACATGGTTGCCACATTCATCAATGAAGAAAAATGGAAGGCTCAGCAAGCCAGACAAGCTCAAAAGGGAAAGGTCCAAAAGGAGAAGTACTTCCAACAAAATTTTCTGACCTTGTTGCCAGAGCAACTTATCTCCACTCAAGATGAGATCAAAACCCTCGGAGAGAAATTCATAAGCTATCATGCTGAAAGGAAAGGAGCCAAAGTGAGATCCGTCAAGGATGCTACCGAAGCTGCAGTAGAGTATAACAACAGGGTTGCAGCCCCAACGTAACCATCCATTCCTCAGGCCGGCTACACTGTCCAACTCGCGGATGACTCTCATGATAAACCTGCTACTGATGAACCTACCACGATAGTTAACGAATATGCTATGCGTGAAGAAAATGCTCCTTCACCAAAGTCTTCAACAGTGAAGAAAATCACTCTTCCTTCTGCATCAGAAGTGAATAAAACCAAAGCAACTGAAAAAGAAGCCAAGAAGAGAAAGGCATCAACAGTTTCAGAGTCCTCAGAGGCAAAATGCTCGAGGACTTTGAATAATTCTTGAACTGCTCCAATTGATGCAACCCCTATCAATGTTGGACCTCCCTATATGATGGTGCCCTTTTGTGAGGAGCATGTCATCCAAGAAGGGGATGAAGAAATGGAAGAATATCGCTCTACAGCTTCCACACCTATTGATGAGGAAATTGAAGCTGTTAAAATTCCTCAAGCCTCAACTCCTCCTCCCCAGAACATAGAGATGACTACTGAAGAAAAGGATGAAGATGTGGACACCGGCTGCAACACACCAGTTATACATGATGACTTTTATGAAAAGGTTCATCGAAATTTGCCATTGGCCACTCTAATTCCTCAAATACATGGGTCCCATGCAGCCACTGAAGTTCTAGCTGGATCAGAAGATAAGAGCTCTTCGGTAAAGTCTGTCCTGAAACAAGAATCAACATGATTAGGTGATGAAACTGAAAAATGTTGAAGAAACTGCTGCGGCAGAAAATGATACATCGGCTTAGCATATTCCTCAAAGTGAAGAACATGTGCCTGAAGAAACTGCACCAACACACAATGAAGGATCAGACGCAAGAGAAACAACATTTCGTTCATTTGTTTGAAACAAACTCAGATATATTACATGGATGATTTTAGCTACTCTAACCTATGGCGCTGTCTTTTGGCGAGGGACATGCTCGTCGGACAGAAGTTCAGAAAGACAAAAAGGCGGAGCTTGCAGTTCGGTCAGGGCTTTCTCCCCCAGGACCAACACTGTGCCGACGAGAACGGGACCAGCCCCGAGAAGCACCACCTTGCCCCTTATGGATTGATACTAGAGGGTAGGGCATAGGCAGGGGCGAAGGATCTGGAGCCCGCGAGCGAGCCTCCTCCTGGAGCCAGGGGACCGGCACCCGCTCCGATGAGGTGGCCCAAGAAGGGGGGCTCGAGAAGTTAGAGCTTCCGGAGGGCCTCCCTATCGAACACGAGGCACCGACGCCAACTCCAGCAAGATAACCCCGCTAGGCAGGGAAGAGGCGTGAGCGGGCCTCGACGACAGGGCCGGCAGTCAGTCGGAGCTCGGGGAGTCGTACTCCGACTTGGCCCCCCGAGATCCTGACCTGCCAAGAGCGCCACTACCGCCGCTGTCCTCCTCGTCGCTATCGTTCCAGGAGGGACATTCGGCGCTGCTCGAGCTCTCTTCGCAGTAGCCGAGACGCACACCTGAGCGCCCATAAAACTTGACGGATAGCATATTATCCTCCGCTAGCTTAAAGCGGAGGATATGCCCATCCTCGAGGCTGTGGGCACCGGCGAAGGATTTCCAGCCCCGCCCGAGCAACATGGCGTGGCGTTTTGGGTACTCCACGTGCACCTGCATAGCACTGTGGGAGCAACCATATGTACACAACCACAAGACAGGGGGCTTGACGACCTCCATCGCCTTAGAAAAAGGGCGAGGGAGGTGCAAATGGCCACGAGGGACGCCGTGCAGTTCCACAACAAACTCTAGCGCCGCCCCACGGAGGAGAAGATGGATGTGCTGGAGTAGCACTCCGCCTCCCTGGGCCACGGTCTCCGCGGCAACCGCGCCCCTCGCCCCACCGCCACCACGAACGCTCGTGCCGACCTCCGCAGCCGCGGCCCCTGAAATGGTGGCATGATCCGAGTGGGATCCCCTTGCCACCCTGGCGGCCGATGGTTGCCTCCCTCGTCCAGTAGCCATGGTTAGGGGCGAGCACCACCTGGAACTAGAGAAGATTCTGCAAATGCAAGCTGGGGATGGTGGATGTTTCAGGAGTCGATGGATGAGAAAAACCCCCTCGCAACTTCCTAATTTATAGGGTGAGGCATCGGGGGCTAGCTCCCCTCACTCCAGGAACCGCCGCCCCTCTCACCCAATCACCCACGATCATGGGCGAACAGGGAACCGCCCTGCTGTACCAATGCATGCGGGGGCGGGCCCTGCCACGATTGTGGCCTTTATGGATACGAACGTCACTTGCCTGACCATTTCTGTGCATGCTTCACGCGTGGCAGTAACGCGTTGGGAGGTGGGGAGGCTACTGTGCGCACACTTCTCCACCTCGCGTGCTTGATGCGCGACGTGGGGAAAGGCCGTCTACAACGGCTTCGAAGCTACAGATTCCCCTACCAAGGAAGCCCGTGTTCTACTTTGGGCGTGTCCCAGCAACGCCCCGTGCGCGTGCGTGACCCACGCCCGGAGGCTCCTGTCGGTGCACTAGAGACTGGGGTCCCTTGTGCCCCAGACTTGTGCACGGGCATCGGCGACGCCCCTGACAACAATGCACAGGGACGAACAACAGAAAGGCAATCCAAGACCCACCAAGGCCACGCCCTTTCTCTCTCTCCAGGGGCGTGGAGTACAAGGGCTCCAGATGCAAGGCCCCGACAAGCCCTCCTTGCCGGGAAGATTCCCAGGGCCCCGGCAAGCCCACTTCGCCGGGAGGACTTCGGAAGATTAGCAATACCCCGGCAGGCCTCCCTTGCCGGGAAGGCTCGCACGGACTGGTGAAGCCCCTGGCAAGGCCTCCTTGTCGGGAAAGTGTTCAAGCCCCCGGCAAGAACCCCTTGCCGGTAAGGTGACCAAATCATCCGAGAGAGACTCCGGGCCAGCAAGCCCCTTCCGCTCGCCAGGTGTCCTCCCCCGTTTCTACCACAATCCGACCGCTCCAGCACATCCCTCATGTGCCAGCACAAGACCCAGGTGTCGATTCATCTGGGTACGTGTCGCGACCACCTTGCGGCAGGTCAGGGGTCAGAGAAGGCATTTCCTGCCCCTGACACCACCGAAGAAGAAGAGCGGTGAACACTATTCACTATGCACCGATTGAGCACACTGTTGGTGACCCCTTTGCCTATAAAAGGAGGCCCAAGGCTCATTCTTAGGGGTTGGAATTTTTGGGATCGGAGAGTCCCTAATCACCTATTAAGTTAGTGTAGCAAAACACCCAATAGTAAACACATAATATAAACTAAGCAGGAGTAGGGTTTTACGCACCTAGCGGCCCGAACCTGGGTAAAAGACCTTGTCGGTGTTAATCGCTAGCTCCGCCCTCGACACCGTACCTCTCTCTCCCCACCGAAAGATCAAGGGACTCCTCGAGTTTCCCATAGGTGTTGGTTTCCCCGACAATAACCGAGGCACACGGAGACGACGATGTATCCCGGATTTCACATCCTTGCGAATGCTAATCTCCGTTTGGAGCGGTGTGGAGGCACAATGCTCCCCAAGATGCCAGTAAGACCACCGTCACCTTCTCACGCCCTCCCACAATGGAAGATGATGTGATTCCACCAAGGGACCCTTGAGGGCGGTCACCGAACCCGTACAGACAAGGTTGGCGCAATCTTCACAACTTAATTGGAGGCTCCCAACGACACCACGAAGCTTCATCACAATGGATTGTGGCTCCGTGATGACCTCAAATGCTCGGGGAAATCTCCACAACTTAACTGGATAACTTGACGCTTGCCCGGAGCTTTACACCACAATGATTGAGATATGAGGCACCACCATGCTTCTAGGATGCCAAAGCACCCAAGAAGAACAAGTATTAGGGTACCAAGCACCCAAGAGTAATAAGCTTCTCAAACTTCACTTCGACGTATCACCGTGGAGAACTCAAACCTATGCACAAAATGCAATGGCAAGGGCACACGGAGTGCCCCAGTGCTTCTCTCCCAAATCCCTCCACAACAACTAATGCTATGGAAGAAAATGATAAGAAGAACCAAGAACAACATGAAGAACTCCAAGATCTAGATCCAAGGTGTTCCCCTCACATAGAGGAGAAAGTGATTGGTGGACATGTGGATCTAGATCTCCTCTATCTTTTCCCTCAAGAACTAGCAAGAATCGTTGGAGGGATTGAGAGTTAGCAAGCTCGATGAAGGTCTACAATGGGGGGCTAACACAAGCTCAAAGGATAGATAACCATTGGGAGGAAGACCCCCTTATATAGAGGTAGAAAATTTGACCTTTTTCTGCCCATAATTCTTCTCAAGATGCACAAGCGAACCCAAGCTTGTTGGATTCACGACGACAAGGGAAAACCTTAAGAACATGCAGTTATGAAAATGCCAATGACAGAGATGTGAAACCTCTATGAATGAAGAATCCGCAAAAACTCGAATCATCGAAAACATCATAGAAGATGCATATGGACTCCATTTTTTATGAACTCGAGCTTGTCATGAAGATCACCATAATCTCAAATATGATGCAAGGATGCAAATGGTTTGAGCTGTCAATGAACGATATGATCAAGCTACTTACTTGACCACCCCCTTGACAGTACGACAATCTATCCTAAAATAGAAAACCTATCAAGGGCAAACCCATACCTTGCACATAGTCCAGTTGAGTTAGATGATGACGACCTTGACTTCTACAAGGTGGACCACCTTTATTCATTGTGTTGCCTTGATGAAGTCTAGTTTGTTGCTCCCCCATACTCACTATGAGTGAGCCACTCTTCAGCACATCTTCACAAGTCCATTGCCACCACAATGGACGACATGCTGCAAGCATAATATCTTTGTGATGCTCTACTTGAACTTCCACACCACAAACTTGATGATGATCACCACTTTACGCCATCCTCCATGGGTTGTATGAGATCATCCTCTCGACGCAAGCCCATGGAAACACACCTAACCCAACATAGAATTTTCACAAAGAACATAGGTTAGTACACAAAGCGTAATGGACAATGCTTACCATACTATGGGATCCCTTGATCCCTCTCGGTACATTTTGTATGCTTCGTGTGTTGATCGACTTGATTCACTCTTTGAGTTAGTCCTGATCAACCTAGTGTCTCTATGGACATTCTTTGGATAATACCTTGAATAGCCCCTTGGTCATCATATAAACTCCTTGAAACCGAGAGATGGATTTCAAGAAGTGCCTATGGACAAATCCTTCGAATATAACTTAAAGCAACCATTAGTCCATAGGGATTGTCATCAGTTACAAAAACCACATCTCGAGAAATATTCTCTAAAAATCTTCCCTATTTTGCTAATTGATGACAATCACTTTCAAGATAGTTTATATAAGTAAATAAGCATTACGAAGCACACACATACAAAGCAATAAATGTATGGGTTCGAGATGCAAATGCTTAAGCAATAAAAGCAAAACTCTCTAAACATCTCCAAACTAAACTCTCAAATCTCCCCCCCCCCGATTCGCATCGATTGCCAAAATGGACAAAAAGTTAAGAAAGCCAATATAATAGGTAGTCCAACAGAAAGTGTGTACTTTTCAAAAAATGAGTGCAAAGAAAAACACATATACAATGATAAATAGTTGGAGGAAAACGAACTATGTCGAGGACCCAAACATTGCAAAAAAGGATCCTATGGCACAAAGACACAGAAAAGAGAGAAGCAAGCAATCAAAAGATACCCAAAGGAACAAGCAATCAAATGGTCCTTTGATCCACATTAATAAAAGATATTATGATATGGGCAAAGGAGTGTTGTATCAAAACTAGAGAAGCTCCCCATGATTTGTGCACAATTAAGGATTTTTTGTATTCGATACAAGTGCACAAAATAGTATCATTGATCCTCCAAAATGAATGAAAACACACAACATTTGCAAGCAAGTAGATAACATGATAAGCATATCACTTGCACAAAACATATGGTTGAGCAACATGTAAAAGAGGAAACTTAAGAATGGGATCAACCAAAATGGTGTGTGTGAGTCATTGCAAAGCACTTGAGAAGACTAATATAAGCATGAGCATTACTCATCGACATAGTCTTGATGGAATGATAAAGAAAGTGCAAGACATATTCTTCCCCCCCACACACTACTAGCAAATGGGTTCACAAGCTTACTAATAAACAAATCAAGAAACAACGCTTGTGACAACCCATGGTGAAGATAGGAAATAATAACCTTGTCAAGAGGAGGGATACCAATCGAAATGGCAAGTCCCTCGTCAAGACAAGTATGAGGAAAAATAATATTCACCACCAATGAGTGCATCAAGATGTGAGGATATCAGATCTGCACTCAAAACAAATCCTTTCGTGAAACCTCCAAAAACTGAAAAGGAAAATGCAACGGTGGACGTGAAAGAAAAGAGGATATCAATTAGAGATGTAACTTCTCTCATGTGTAAAAGATTATAGGTAGAAGACAAACACTATGATATATATCCACAAATAAGGATGTACACACGAAATTGTTACAGCAAGGAACGAATAAGATATCCAAAAGGAAGTCATAAACACACGAGTAAGATCTTTACTTCAAAGCATAGCACATGACCTAATATTCTCTTATTGTACATAAATGAACTTCAAACTCACGAACATCAAAGACATCACAACTAGCAATAATACATCATCGTTGGGATGCTTTGAGAAAGAAAACAAGTACCACAAGAACGAATAAAGAAATTCTTGGTGTGATGTAACCTACAAAAGGTTGAATGCAAGAAATGCATGCATGAAGTAGATACTTGTTACCGAGGTAGCATTGGATTGATGTAGTAGATATTTGTTTGTTGATCATCCTAACTTGGCTCCAATAAGCATATCACTTGCACAAAACATATGGTTGAGAAACATGTAAAGGAGGCACCTTAAGAATGGGCTCAACCAAAATGGTGTGTGTGAGTCATGGCAAAGCACTTGAGAAGACTAAGATAAGGATGAACATTACTCATCAACATATTCTTGATGAAATGAGAAACAAATGGCAAGACATATCCTTACCACATACACTACTAGGAAATAGGTTCAAAAGCTTACTAATAAACAAATTCAGAACCAACGCTTGTGACAACCCATGGTGATGATAGGAAATACTAATGACGGCAATGCGAGTTCGACACCTATGGGTATCAACGTGAAACCCTTGTGAGCAGAGGGCGGGGAGAGGTGACGTGAAGAGCAGATCTAACAATCAGCACCCGGCAAGGCTTTTTACCCAGGTTTGGGCCGCTTACGCGTAAAACCCTATGTCCTGCTTGTCTGGTTGTATTAAGCGTTTTGTTGTCGATTGTTACAGTGATCGTTGATGACTGCCTTATGGGTCGATGTCCAAAATGTCTTACCCCTTCGAAATGAGCTAACGGCCTCCTTTTATAGGCAAAGGGGTCGCCTACAATGCTCGGTGGTATGTTCACGAGGAGTTACAATGAACCTAGGGTAGTGCTTATCCATCTACCGTTGGCAGGTGCATTTAATGCACGTCTTGTCCTTGTAAGTAATGTGCTGGTGAAGACACGTATCCAGGTGTTTCGACACCTGGACGCTGCGGTGCCGCATGCGGAATGCGCTAGAACTTGGGGGGCGCTGACACTGTGGTAAGGGCGGTTGCCCACCAGTGGCCAGGTCCGTCATCCTGGCAAGGAGCTTGCCGGGGCCTTGAGTCTTCGTCCCAGCAAGGGAGATTGCCGGGGGCTTCAGTCGTCATCCCGGCAAGGGAGCTTGCCGGGGTGTTGTACTTGGTGAGTTCATCACGCCCACCAAATGGGCGCGGCCTTGGTCATCTTCCCGGCAAGACAGGCTTTCCCAGGCCTTGATACTCTTGGAGGTTGCATCTTGACTGGGTCTTGCGGTGCCCTGCTGGCACAGGCTCTTCACGCTCATGCACAAGTATGGGGCACTAGGGACCCGAGTCTTTGGTGCACCGACAGGAGCCCCCGGGCCTGGGCCACACACGCATGCAAAGCGTTGTTGGGCCAGGCCCAAAGAGGTGCGTGGGTTTTCGTGGATGGATTCGCTAGCAGTTGCTTTTCCCTACGTTGCGCATTGAACGCGTGGAGTGGGGAGGGTATGCCACACGCGTGGCATGCACAATTATGGATGGACAAGTGGCCGACGTGGACTTAAAAGGCGCAATAGTGGCTGGGCCCGCCCGTGCATGCATTGGGCAGCACGGTGGTTCCCTGTTCTCCCGTGAGCACGAGCGATTGGGCGAGAGGGGTGGTGGCTTCTGGAGCAAAGGAGGCTAGCCCCCACGCACCGTCCTATAAATTGGGAGGGTTTGTGAGGGGTTTTGCTCACCCAACGCCTTCTGAACCCACCAACTCCTCAGACTTGGTCTTCCGAGTCTTCTTCTTTCTGTAAGTGGTGCTCGCCCCTAACCATGGTTAGGGGACGGGGTCAGCCACCGTCGATCGCTAGGGTGGCAAGAGGATCCCGTTCAGATCATGCCACAACTTTTGGGGGCGCCTCGGCGGAAGACGGCTCGAGTGCCCGTGGTGGAGGAAGGGGAGGGGCTGCGGTCGTCGTGGAGGTCGAGGTCGGGGGAGGCGGAGCGCTAATCCAGCGTCCCCGCCTTCCCGGAGGCTTGCTCCAGTGGCGGTCCTCCATGCTGCTCTAGCAAGGCTGGAAGGCCTTCGCCCGTGCCCATCTCCTCAAGGACTGGCATGTCCTCCGCTCCAAGCTAGCGGAGGCGGACATCCTGTCCGTCAAGTTTTATGGGCGCCCACGTGTGCTTCTCGGCTGCTCCGAAGATCGCTTGAGCGGCATTGAATGATCCGCTTCGAGCAACGGCGGCGGAGGGCGGTAGTGGTGTTGGTGCTAGGCCTAGTCCCAAGCCCACGGGAATCAAACCGGAAGGCGATTCCCTCGGCTAGGAATGAGTGCTTCCTGCACTGGCGCGGCCCGGTCACGCCCCTCCCTATAATTGGAAGGGGGGACTCAACTGGATCTGTCGCCCCCTTCCTGCGGCTTGACGAGGCCGAACCCGCTTCCGCCGGTACAATGCTGGTCCCGGGGGAGCCAGCATGGATGTACCGTGGGCCTTGTCGCGCCTTGTCTTCATGAACTCCAATTCCTCCGCTTAGGTTGATCCTCGTCAAAAGACAAAGTCTTTAGGTTAGGATAACAAAGCTTTGTAAGTGGAGTCAAATGTATCCATTCAAATGAATGAAAAGACTGTTTTCCCTTTTTCTGATTCTACTCTTTGTATGATTCGTCTTTGCATTCTCTCGGAGCTTGCCGGCAACTACTGGCAATGCTCCTTGCCGCGTTCAGTGCAACAATAGAAATCGCCAAGCGCAGATTGAGACAAAATCAGGTGCTACGTAGCCGCTTGCTATGTGGATCAGGTTCGAAACAATTTGAAGGCGCTCTGTGGCTGTTCAGGTCGTTTAAACGAGTTCGAAACAAAGACAAGCTGCACTGATCTTTGTAAAGGTGCCAGTATGCGTAGACTCCACGCACAAAGATTGGAAACTTTTAAAGGGAAAACAGAGAATCTATCTACTTCAGATCTGAATATTAAACTTAAAACTTATCTGCTCACTCCGTGGTTGCATGGCGCTTGAATCTTTTGCCGGGGCGTCGGGGTCCCCGGCAAGCAGGAAATTACCGCTCCTGGCAGCTTTTTCTCCGGCAAAGACTTCTTGCCGACAGTCCGCGACCGTCGTTTGGAGAAAAAATTTGCCAAGGTGTAACCATTTTACTTTTCTCTTGATAGGCTGTGCTCGCGGAGCCCCCGAGCGCATCTTGGGCGACGATACGACGGTCTCAGGGGCACAACACTTACACTGGAGTGCGCACCGGGGCTTCGGGACCGTTTGGCGCATCCTCAACGACTATGCATCACTCCGGAGAGGTGCTTCCGCCGGAGTATGCACCGAAGCCTCTGTGAAGCTCTCAGGTACGCACCCGATAGCTGCACGTTGGCCCTAAGCGACGCATCAGCCTGACGGCGCCACCTTTCGAGCCTCCGCCTCCCTGCCTCACGCTCGCGCAGGCCTTCGGAAGCCGTAGCAGAACAAAGCGTCCACCGCGGTACCCCGGTTCCGGGGGAACTCTAGCGCAGCGCCCAAACTTCCAAGAATCTGGTGCTGAGTTTGCTCAGATTTGCGAAGAACTCCACACCCCCTACCTGGCGCGCCGAAGATGTCCTCGATGCGAGGTCAACACCTATGGGAATCAATGTGAAACCCTTGTGATCGTAGGGCGAGGAGAAGTGACGTGAAGAGCAGAGCTAACAATCAGCACCCGACAAACCTTTTTACCCAGGTTCGGGCCGCTTACGCGTAAAACCCAACGTCCTGCTTGTCTGGTTGTATTAATCATTTTGTTGTCAATTGTTACAGTGACCGTTGATGATCGTCTTATGGTTCGATGTCCAAAAGGACTAACCCCTTCGAAATGATCTAAGGGCCTCCTTTTATAGGCAAAGGGGTCGCCTACAGTGCTCGGTGGTAGGTTCACGAGGAGTTACAATGAACCTAGCGCGATGCTTATCCATCTACCGCTGTGAGGTGCATTTCATGCACGTCTTGTCCTTGTTAGCGATGTGCTGGTGAAGACACGTATCCAGGTGTTTCGACACCTGGACGCTGCGCTGGCGCATGAGGAATGCGCTAGCACTTGGGGGGCGGTGGCACTATGGCAAGGGCGGTTGCCCACCAGTGGTCACGCCCGTCATCTAGGCAAGGAGCTTGCTGGGGCTTGAGTCTTCGTCCCGGCAAGGGAGCTTGCCGGGGGCTTCAGTCATCATCCCGGCAAGGGAGCTTGCCGGGGTCTAGTACATGGTGAGTTCATCACGCCCACCAAATGGGCGCGGCCTTGGTCATCTTCCTGGTAAGGCAGGCTTGTCGAGGCCTTGATGATCTTGGGGGTTGCATCTTGACTGGGTCCTGCCATGCCCTGCCGGCAGGGGCTTTTTGCGCCCGTGCACAAGTCTAGGGCACTAGGGACCCCCGTCTTTAGTGCACCGACAACTAACCTTGTCAAGAGGAGGGATACCAATCGAAATGGCAAAACACTGGTCAAGACAAGCATGAGGAAAAATAATCTTCACCACCAATGAGTGCATCAATATGCAAGGATATAAAATCTGCACACCAAAAAAAAATCCTTTCACGAAATCAGCAAAAACAGAAAAAGAAAATGCAATGGTGAACGTGAAAGAAAAGAGGATATTAATTAGATATGTAACTTCTCTCATGTATAAAATATTCTAGGTATAAGACCACCATTATGATATATATCCACAATTAAGGATGTACACATGAAATTGTTACAAGAAGAAAAGAAGTCATAAACATACCAATAAGATCTTTGCTTGAAAGCATTACACATGGCCTAATATTTTCTTATTGTACATAAATGAACTTCCAACTCACGAATAACAAAGACATTAGAACTAGCAATAAGACATCATCATTGGGATTCTTTGAGAAAGGAAACAAGTACCACAAGAACTAATCAAGAAATTCATGCTATGATGCAACCTACGAAAGGTTGAATGCAAGAAATGTAAGCATGCAGTAGATACTTGTTACCGAGATAGCGTTGATTAATGTAGTAGATATTTTTTTGTTCATCATCCTAACTAGGTTCCAATAAGCATATCACTTGCACAAAACATATGGTTGAGAAACATGTAAAATAGGCAACTAAAGAATGGGCTCAACCAAAATGGTGTGTGTTAGTTATGACAAAGCACTTGAGAATACTAAGATAAGGATGAGCATTACTCATCAAGATAGTGTTGATGAAATGAGAAACAAACTACAAGACGTATCCTTACCACACACACAATACTAGCCATTGGGTTCACAAGCTTATTAATAAACAAATTAAGAACCAACGCTTGTGACAACCCTTGGTGAAGATAGGAAATAATAACCTTGTCAAGAGGAGGGATACCAATCGAAATTGCAAAACCCTCGTCAAGTAAAGCATGAGGAAAAATAATCTTCACCACCAATGAGTGCATCAAGATGCACGGATATAAGATGTGCACTAAAGTAAATCCTTTCATGAAACCAAAAAAAACTGGAAAAGAAAATGCAACGGTGGACGTGACAGAAAACAGGATATCTATTAGAGATGTAACTTCTCTCATGCATAAAACATTCTAGATAGAAGACAGTCATTATGATATACATCCACAAAGAAGGATGTACACACGAAATTGTTACAAGAAGGAACAAACAAGATATCCAAAAGGAAGTCATAAACATACCAATATGATCTTTTCTTGAAAGCATAGCACTTGGCCTAATATTTTCTTATTGTACATAAATGAACTTCCAACTCACGAACAACAAAGACATCACAACTAGAAATAAGACATCATCGTTGAGATTCTTTGAGAAAGGAAACAAGTACCATAAGAATGAATCAAGAAATTCATGCTATGATGCAACCTACGAAAGGTTGAATGCCAGAAATATCGAGATAGCATTGGATTGATGTAGTAGATAATTGTTCATTGATCATCCTAACTTGGCTCCAATAAGCATATCACTTTCACAAAACATATGGTTGAGCAACATGTAAAAGAGGCAACTTAAGAATGGGCTCAACCAAAATGTTGTGTGTGAGTCATGGCAAAGCACTTGAGAAGACTAAGATAAGGATGATCATTACTTATCAACATAGTCTTGATGAAATGAGAAACAAAGTGCAAGACATATACTTCCCACACAAAAACTAATAGCAAATGGGATCACAAGCTTAATAATAAACAAATTAAGAACCAACCATCTTGGCAACCCATGGTGAAAATAGGAAATAATAATCCTGTTAAGAGGAGAGATACCAATCAAAATGATAAAAACCTCATCAAGACAAGCATGAGGAAAAATAATCTTCACCACCAATGAGTGCGTGAAGATGCACGGAAATAAGATGTGCACTCAAAACAAATCCTTTCGTGATACCACAAAAAACTGAAAAACAAAATGCAACGGTGGACGTGAAAGAAAAGAGGATATCTATTAGAGATGTAACTTCTCTCATGTGTAAAAGATTCTAGTTAGAAGACAATCATTATGATTTATATCCACAAAGAAGGATGTTCACACGAAATTGTTACAAGAAGGAACGAAAAAGATATTCATAAGGAAATCTTAAACATACCAATAAGATCTTTGCTTGAAAGCATAGCACGTGGCCTAATTGTGAGATAGGTGAAGGCGCCTAATAGCTCTTTCACAAAGCACATACCTTGATAAAGTTTTGAAGAAGTTCAAAATGGAACAATCCAAGAAGGGGTTCTTGCCTGTGTTACAAGGGATAAAGTTGAGTAAGACTCAATGTCTAGTAACTGCAGAAGATAGAGAAAAGATGAGTGTCGTTCCCTATGCTTCAACCATAGGGTCTATCATGTATGCAATGTTGTGCACAAGACTGGATGTCGGCCTGGCCATAAGTGTGATAGGAAGGTTTCAAAGTGATCCAAGAGTGGAACACTGGGCGACGGTCAAAAATATTTTGAAGTACCTGAAAAGGACTAAGGAAATTTTTCTCGTTTATGGAGGTGATAAAGAGCTCTTCGTAAAGGGTTACGTCGATGCAAGCTTTGACGCTGATCTGGATGACTCTAAGTCTCAAACTGGATACATATTTATTCTTAACGGGGGTGCAGTAAGCTGGTGCAGTTCCAAGAAAGCATCATAGCTGATTCTAAATGCGAAGCGAGTAGATAGTTGCCTCAGAGGCGGCTAAGGAGGGTGTCTGGATGAAGCAGTTCATGTCATATCTTGGAGTGGTGCCAAGTGCACTGGACCCAATCATTATGTTCTGTGACAACACTGGTGCCATTACTCTATCCAAGGAACCAAGGTTTCACAAGAGGACCACACACATAAAGTGACGCTTCAATGCTATCCGCCATTACATCAAGGAGGAGGACATAAATATTTGCAAAGTGCACACGGATCTGAATGTTGCAGATCCGTTGACTAAACCTCTTTCATGAGCAAAGCATGATCAACACCAGAACTGTATGGGTGTTAGATTCATTACATTGTAAATCACATAGAGATGTGAAGCTAGATTATTGACTCTAGTGCAAGTGGGCGACTGTTGGAAATATACCCTAGACGCAATAATAAAATAGTTATTATTATATTTCCTATTTCAAGATAATCGTTTATTATCCATGTTATAATTGTATTGAATGGAAACATAAATGCATGTGTGGATATATAGAAAAAACAATGTTCCTAGTGAGCCTCTAGTTGACTAGTCTGTTGGTCAAGGATGGTTAAGGTTTCCTAACCGTAGACAAGTGTTGTCGCTTGATGACGGGATCACATCATTTGGAGAATGATGTGATGGAAAAAGACCCAAACTATAAATGTAGCATATGATTGTGTCATTTTGTTGCTATTGTTTTCTGCATGTGAAGTATACATTCCTATGACCATGAGATCATGTAACTCACTGATACCGGAGGAATGCCTTGTGTGTATCAAACGTCACAACGTTACTAGGTGACTATAAAGGTGATCTACAGGCATCTCAGAAGGTGTCCGTTGAGTTAGCATGGATCAAGACTGGGATTTGTCACTCCGTGTGACGGAGAGTTATCTCGGGGCCCACTCGGTAATACAACATCACAAACAAGCCTTGCAAGCAATGTGACTAAATAGTTAGCCATGGGATCTTGTATTATGCAACGAGTAAAGAGACTTGTCGGTAACGAGATTGAAATAGGTAAGGCGATACCAACGATCGAATCTCGGGCAAGTAACATACCGAAGGACAAAGGGAATGATATACGGGATTGTGTGAATCCTTGACATAGAGGTTCAACCGATAAGATCTTCGTAGAATATGTAGGATCCAATATGGACGTCCATGTCCCGCTATTGGATATTGACCGGAGAGTGTCTCGGTCATGTCTACATAGTTCTCGAACCAGCAGGGTGTCCATAGTTAAGGTTCGGTGATGTTTTTGGTATAGTTGAATTATTGATGTTGGTAACCGAATGTTGTTCGGAGTCCCGGATGAGATCCCGGACATCGTGAGTGTCTCCGAAATGGTCCATAAATGAAAATTTATATATAGGATTGTTGCATTTGGCTTCCAGAAAGATTTCGAGCATTATCGATAAAGTACCGGGAGTGACGAATGGGTTCCGGGGTTTTACCGGGAAGGGCCATCCACCCGGGAGAGGACCTAATAGGCCCATGGGTGGCGCACCAACCCTTAGTGGGCTTGTGAGGCCATCCTAGTAAGCCTATTACGACCAATGCACAAAAAAGAAGGAAAAAAGAGAAGGAAGGAGGTGGACAAGATGGGAAGGAGTCCTCCACCAAACTGAATTAGACGCGGACTCCTCCCTCCTTGGCTCGGCCGAAGCCTCCTCCTTGGAGCAGGAGGCAAGCCACCCTCCCCTTGGTTCCTCCTATATATAGTGGAGGTTTGAGAGGTTTTTTGCACCTCAAGCCTTTGTGCAGCCCTCTGTCCCTCCACTACTTCGTGACACCTCGTAGCCAGATCGGTACGGCACGACGAAGCCCTGCCGGAATAGCTTCACCATCATCACCGCCACGTTGTCGTGCTGTCGGAAAATTCAGCTACCTCTCCGTCTCTCTTGCTGGATCAAGAAGGCAGAGATCGTCATCGAGCTGTACGTGTGCTGAACGCGGAGGTGCCATCCGTTCGGCGCTAGATCGGGGCGGATCATGGGACGGCGGTGATTTGGATCGCGAATACGTTCCACTACATCAATCGCGTTTCTTAACGCTTCCCGCTTAGCGATCTACAAGGGTATGTGGATCTGATCTCCCTCTCGTAGATGATCATCACCATGATAGGTCTTCGTGTGCGTAGGAATTTTTTTGTTTCCCATGCAACGTTCCCCAACAGTGGTATGAGAGCTAGGTTCATGCGTAGATGATATCTCGAGTAGAACAGAAAATAGTTTGTGGGCGTTGATGTTCAATTTGCTGTCCTCCTTAGGCTTTTCTGGATTCAACGACATTGTTTGATTGAAGCGGCCTGGACCAACTTTACTCGTACGCTTACGAGAGACCGATTTCATCGACTCACATACAACTTGTTGCATAAAGATAACTGGCGGGTGTCTGTTTCTTCAACTTTAGTTGAATCGGATTTGACCGAGGCGGTCCTTGGAGAAGGTTAAATGGCAATATGCTATAGATTTTTCTTGTTGTACATAAAAGAACTTCCAACTCATGAACATCAAAGACATCACAACTCGCAATAAGACATCATTGTTGGGATGCTTTGAGAAAGGAAACAAGTACCACATGAACGAATCAAGAAATTCATGTGATGACGAGACCTACGAAAGGTTGAATGCAATAAATATATGCATGAAGTAGATATTTGTTACCAAGATAACATTGGATTGATGTAGTAGATAATTGTTCGTTGATCATCCTAACTTGGCTCCAATAAGCATATCACTTGCACAAAACATATGGTTGAGCGACATGTAAAAGAGGCAACTTAAGAATGGACTCAACCAAAATGATGTGGGTGAGTCGTGGTAAAACACTTGAGAAGAATAAGATAAGCATGAGCATTACTCGACAACATTGTCTTGATGAAATAAGAACCAAAGGGAAATACATATCGTTCCCACACATGCACTACTAGAAAATGGGTACACAAGCTTACTAATAAACAAATTAAGAACCAACGCTTGTGACAACCCATGGTGAAGATAGGAAATGGGAAAACCCTCATCAAGAAAAGCATGAGGAAAAACAATCTTCACCACCAATGAGTGCATCAAGATGCAAGAGTATAATATCTGCACTCAAAACAAATCCTTTCACGAAACCACCAAAAACTAAAAAAGAAAATGCAATGGTGGACGTGAAAGAAAAGAGGATATCAATTAGAGATGTAACTTCTCTCATGTGTAAAAGATTCTAAGTAGAAGACAATCATTATGATATATATCCACAAACAAGGACATGCACACAAAATTGTTACAAGAAGAAACAAACAATATATCGAAAATAAACTCATAAACATACCAATAAGACCTTTGCTTGAAAGCCTTGCACATGGCCTAATATTTTCTTATTGTACATAAATTAACTTCCAACACATGAACATCAAAGACATCACAAGTAGCAATAAGACATTATCGTTGGGATGCTTTGAGAAAGGAAACAAGTACCACAAGAACGAATCAAGAAATTCATGCTATGATGCAATCTATGAAAGGTTGAATGCAAGAAATGTATGCATGAAGTAGATACTTGTTACCGAGATAGCATTGGATTGATGTAGTATACAATTGTTTGTTGATCACCCTAACTTGGCTCCAAGAAGAATATCACTTGCACAAAACATATTGTTGAGCAACATGTAAAAGAGGCAACTTAAGAATGAGGTCAACCAAAATGGTGTGTGTTCATGGCAAAGCACTTGAGAAGAATAAGATAAGGATGAGCATTACTCATCAACATAGTCTTGATGAAATGAGAAACAAAGTGGAAGACATATCCTTCCCCCACACACACTACTAGAAAATGGGTTCACAAGCTTCATAATAAACAAATTAGGAACCAACACTTGTGACAACCCATGGTCAATATAGGAAATAATAACCTCCTCAATAGGAGGGATACCAATCTAAATGGTAAAACCCTCGTCAAGACGAGCATGATGGAAAATAATATTCACCAGGAATGAGTGCATCAAGATGCAAGGATATAAAATCCGCACTCAAAACAAATCGTTTCATGAATACACCAAAAATTGAAAAAGAAAATGCAACCATGAACGAGAAAGAAAAGAGGATATCAATTAGAGATGTAACTTTTTTCATCTGTAAAAGATTCTTGATAGAAGACAATCATTATGATATATATCCACAAAGAAGGATGTACACACGAAATTGTTATAAGAAGGAACGGACAAGATATCCCAAAGGAAGTCGCAAACATACCAATAAGATCTTTGCTTGAAAGCATAACACATGGCCTAATATTTTCTTATTGTACATAATGAACTTCCAACTCATGAATATAGAACACATCACAACTAGCAATAAGACATCATCGTTGGGATGCTTTGAGAAAGTAAATAAGTACCATAAGAGCGAATCAAGAAATTCATGCTCTGATGCAACCTAAGAAAGGTTGAGTGCAAGAAATGTAGGCATGAAGTAGATACTTGTTACCAAGATAGCATTGGATTGATGTAGTAGATAATGGTTTGTTGGTTATACTGACTTGGCTCCAATAAGCATATCACTTGCACAAAACATATGGTTGAGCAACATGTTAAAGAGGCTTAAGAATGGGCTCAACCAAAATGGTGTGTGTGAGTCATGGCAAAGCACTTGAGAAGACTAAGATAAGGATGAGCATGACTCATTAACATTGTCTTGATGAAATGAGAAACAAAGTGCAAGACAAATCTTTCCCACACACACACTACTAGAAAATGGGTTGACAAGCTTAATAATAAACAAATAAAGAACCAACCCTTGTGGCAACCCATGGTGAAGATAGGAAATAATAATCTTGTCAAGAGGAGAGATACCAATCAAAATGGTAAAACCCTCATCAAGACAAGCATGAGGAAAAATAAGCTTCACCACCAATGAGCGCATCAAGATGCAAGGATATGAGATCTGCACTCTAAACAAATCCTTTTACGAAACCACCAAAAACTGAAAAAGAAGATGCAACGGTGGACGTGAAAGAAGAGAGGATATCAATTAGAGATGTAACTTCTCTCATGTGTAAAAAATCCTAGGTTGGAGACAATCATTATGATATATATCCACAAAGAAGTACGTACACACGAAATTGTTACAACAAGGAACGAAAACTATATACAAAATGAAGTCATAAAACTACCAATAAGATCTTTGCTGAAAGCATAGCACATGGCCTAATATTTTCTTATTGTACATAAATGAACTTCCAACTCACAAACATCAAAGACATCACAACTAGCAATAAGACATCATCGTTGGGATGCTTTGAGAAAGGAAACAAGTACCACAAGAACGAATCATGAAATTCATGCTATGATGCAACCCATGAAAAGTTGAATGCAAGAAATGTATGCATGAAGTAGGTACTTGTCACCAAGATAGCATTGGATTGATGTAGTTGATAATTGTTCGTTGATCATCCTAACTTGGCTCCAATAAACATATCACTTGCACAAAACATATGGTTGAGAAACATGTAAAAGAGGCAACTTAAGAATGGGCTCAACCAAAATGTTGTGTGTGAGTCATGGCAAAGCAATTGAGAAGACTAAGATAAGGAGGAGCATTACTCATCAACATAGTCTAGATGAAATGAGAAACAAAGTGCAAGACATATCATTTACACACACACACACTACTAGCAAATGGGTTCACAACCTTACTAATAAATAAATTAAGAACCAACGCTTGTGACAACCCATGGTGAAGATAGGAAATGATAACCTTGTTAACAGGAGGGACAATCGAAATGGCAAACCCCTCGTCAAGGCAAGCCTGAGGAAAAATAATGTTCACCACCAATGAGTGCATCTAGATGCAAGGATATAAGATCTGCACTCAAAACAAATCCTTTCACGGAACCACCAAAAACTAAAAAAGAAAATGAAATGGTTGACGTGAAAGAAAAGAGTATATCTATTAAAGATGTAACTTCTCTCATATGTAAAATATTCTTGGTAGAAGACAATAATTATGATATATATCCACAAAGAAGGATGTACACACCAAATTATTACAAGAAGGAACGAACTTGATGTCCAAAAGGAAGTAATAAACATATCAATAAGATCTTTGTTTGAAAGCATAGCACATGGCCTAATATTTTCTTATTGTACATAAATGAACTTCCAACTCACGAACATAAAAGACATCACAACTAGCAATAAGACATCATCATTGGGATGCTTTGAGAAAGGAAACAAGTACCACAACAAGGAATAAAGAAATTCATGCTATGATGCAACCTACGAAAGTTTGAATGCAAGAAAAGTATGCATGCAGTAGATACTTGTTATCGAGATAGCATTGGATTAATCTAGTAGATAATTGTTCGTTGATCATCCTCACTTGGTTCCAATAAGCATATCACTTGCACAAAACATATGGTTGAGCAACATGTAAAAGAGGCAATTAAGAATGGGCTCAACCAAAATAGTGTGTTTGAGTCATGGCGAAGCACTTGAGAAGACTAAGATACGGATGATCATTACTCATCAACATAGTCTTAATGAAATGAGAAACAAAGTGCAAGACATATCCTTCACACACACACACACACTACTAGCAAATCGGTTCACAAGATTACTAATAAACAAATTAAGAACTAACGCTTGTGACAACGCATGGGGAAGATAGGAAATAGTAACCTTGTCAAGAGGAGGGATACCAATCGAAATGGCAAAAACCTCGTCAAGACAAGCATGACAAAGATTAATCTTCACCACTTATGAGTGCATCAAGATGCAAGGATGAAAGATCTTCACTCAAAACAAATCCTTTCATGAAACTAGCAAAAACTGAAAAAGAAAATGCAACTCTGGACGTGAAAGAAAAGAGGATATCAGTTAGAGATGTAACTTCTCTCATGTGTAAAAGTTTCTTGGTAGAAGACAATCATTATGATATATCGCCACAAAGAAGGATGTACACACGAAATTGTTACAAGAAGGAACGAACATGGTATGGAAAAGCAAGTCATAAACATATCAATAAGATCTTTGCTTGAAAGCATAGCACATGGCCTAATATATTGCTATTGTACATAAATGAACTTCCAAGTCACGAAAATCAAAGACATCACAACTCCAAATAAGACATCATCGTTGGGATGCTTTGATAAAGGAAACAAGAACCACAAGAACGAATCAAGAAATTCATGCCATGATGCAACCTACGAAAGGTTGAATGCTAGAAATGTATGCATGAAGTAGATACTTGTTACCGCGGTAGCATTTGATTTATGTAGTAGATAACTGTTTGTTGATCATCCTAACTTGGCTCCAACAATCATATCAGTTGCACAAAACATATGCTTGAGCAACATGTAAAATAGGCAACTTAAGAATGGGTTCAACCAAAATGGTGTGTGTGAGTCATGGCAAAGCACTTGAGAGGACCAAGATAAGGATGATCATTACTCATCAACATAGTCTAGATGAAATGAGAAACAAAGTGCAAGACATATCCTTCCCCCCCCCCCCCACACACACACACTACTAGAAAATGGGTTCACAAGCATAGTAATAAACAAATTAAGAACCAATGCTTGTAACAACCCACGGTGAAGATAGGAAATAATAACCTTGCCGAGAGGAGGGATACCACTCGGAATCGCAAAACCCTAATCAAGACAAGCATGAGGGGAAATAATCTTCACCACAAGTGAGTGCATCAAGATGCAAGGATGTAAGATCTGCACTCAAAACAAATCCTTTCACGAAAATACCAAAAACTGAAAATGAAAATGAAATGGTGGATGTGTAAGAAAAGAGGATATCAATTAGAGATGTAACTTCTCTCATGTGTAAAAGATTCTAGGTAGAAGACAATCATTATAATATATATCCACAAAGAAGGATGTACACACAAAACAGTTACAAGGAGGAACGAACAAGATATCCAAAAGCAAGTCATAAACATTCCAATAAGATCGTTGCTTCAAAGCGTATCACATGGCCTAATATTTTCTTATTGTACATAAATGAACTTCCAACTCACGAACATCAAAGATATCACAACTGGCAATAAGACATCATCATTGGGATCCTTTGAGAAAGGAAACAAATACACAAGATTGAATCAAGAAATTCATGCTATCATGCAAGCTACGAAAGGTTGAATGCTAGTAATGTATGCATCAAGTAGATACTTGTTATCGACATAGCATTGGATTGATGTAGTAGATAATTGTTTGTTGATCATCCTAACTTGGCTCCAATAAGCATTTCACTTGCACAAAACTTATGGTTGAGCAACATGAAAAAGAGGCAACTTAAGAATGGGCTCAACCAAAATAGTGTGTGTGAGTCATGGCAAAGCACTTGAGAAGACTAAGATAAGGATGAGCATTACTCATCAATATATTCTTGATGAAATGAGATACAAAGTGCAAGACATACTCTTCCCACACACACTACTAGCACATTGATTCTCAAGCTTACTAATAAACAAATTTAGAAACAACGCTTGTGACAACCCATGGTGAAGATAGGAAATAATAACTTTATCAAGAGGAGGGATACCAATCGAAATGGAAAAACCCTCGTCAAGAAAAGCATGAAGAAAAATAATCTTCACCTTCAATGAGTATATCAAGATGCAAGGATACAAGATCTGCACTCAAAAGAAATCCTTTCACGAAACCACAAAAACTAAAAAAGAAAATGCAACGATGGGCGTGAAAGAAAAAATGATATCAATTAGAGATTTAACTTCTCTCATGCGTAAAAGATCCTAGGTAGAAGACAATCATTATGATATATATATCGACAAAGAAGGATGTACAAACGAAATTGTTACAAGAAGGAACGAACAAGATATACAGAAGGAAGTCGTAAACATACCAATAAGATCTTTGCTTGAAAGCATAGGACATGGCCTAATAATTTCATATTGTACATAAATGAACTTTCAACTCACGAACATCAAAGACATCACAACTAAAAATAAGACATCATCTTTGGGATGCTTTGATCAAGGAAACAAGTACCACAAGATCGAATCATGAATTTGATACTTGTTACCGAGATAGCATCGGATTGATGTAGTAGATAATTGTTTGCTGATCATCCTAACTTGGCTCCAATAAGCCTACCACTTGCACAAAACATATGGTTGAGCAACATGTAAAAGAGGCAACTTAAGAATGAGCCCAACTAAAAAGGTGTGTGTGAATCATGGCAAAGCACTTCAGAAGACTAAGATAAGGATGAACATCACTCATCAACATAGTCTTTATGAAATGAGAAACAAAGTGCAAGCCATATCCTTCCCACACACACACTACCAACATATGGGTTCAGAAGTTTACTAATAAACAAATTAAGAACCAACGCTTGTGACAACCCAAGGTGAAAATAGGAAATAATAACCTTGTCAAGAGGAGGGATACCAATCGAAATGGCAAAACCCTCATCAAGACAAGCATGAGGGAAAGTAATCTTCACCACCAATGAGTGTGTATAGATGCAAGGATATAAGATCTGCACTCAAAACAAATCCTTTCCCGAAACCACCAAAAATTGACAAAGAAAATGCAACGGTGGACGTGAAAGAAATAAGGATATCACTTGGAGAAAACATATGGTTGAGCAACATGTAAAAGAGGAAACTTAAGAATGGGCTCAACCAAAATGGTGTGTGTGAGTCATGGCAAAGCACTTGAGAAGAATAAGATAAGGATGATCATTACTCGTCAACATAGTTTTGATGAAATTACAAACAAAGGGCAAGACATATCGTTACCAAACACACACGACAAGGAAATGGGTTCACAAGCTTACTGATAACGAATTAATAACCAAAACTCGTGACAACCCATGGTGAATATAGGAAATAATAAACTTGTTAATAGGACGGATACCAATAAAAATGGTAAAACCCTCGTCAAAACACGCATGAGGGAAAATAATCTTCGCCACAAATGAGTGCAGCAAGATGCAAGGATATAAGATCTGCACTGAAAAAAATCTTTTCACGAATACACCAAAAACTGAAAAAGAAAATGCAACGATGCACGTGAAAGAAAAAAGGATATCAATTAGAGATGTAACTTCTCTCATGTGTAAAATATTCTAGGTAGAAGACCCTCATTATGATATATATCCACAAAGAAGGAAGTACACACGAAATTGTTAAAAGAAGGAACGAACAAGATATCCAAAAGGAAGTCATAAACATACCAATAAGATATTTGCTTGAAAGCATAGCATATGGCCTAATATTTTTTTATTGTACATAAATGAACTTCCAACTCACGAACATCAAAGACATCACAACTAGAAATAAGACATCATCATTGGGATGCTTTGAGAAAGGAAACAAGTACCACAAGAGCGAATAAAGAAATTCATGCTATGATTCAACCTACGAAAGGTTGAATGCAAGAAATGTATGCATGAAGTAGATACTTGATAGCGAGATAGCATTGGATTGCTGTAGTAGATAATTGTTCATTGATCGTCCTAACTTGGCTCCAATAAGCATATCATTTGCACAAAACATATAGTAGAGCAAAATGTAAGAGAGCCAACTAAAGAATGGGCTCAACCAAAATGGTGTGTTTGAGTCATGGCAAAACACTTGAGAAGACTAAGATAAGGATGAGTTGTAACAGCCCAGGACCGATGCTATAGAAGATTCCCCTTTTATTCCGTTGCCGCCCTATGATTATTTGTTTCTCGTGTTCATCATTGCATCATGCATATCATCAGCATTGCATCGTCACTCCGTTGCCGTTAGTTTTCAAAACTTGCATCCGTTGTTAGTTACCGGTTCTCTCCGTTTTCGCAGTTGTCCGTTTCGAGACCATCCACACACGCACGCGCCCGCGGAATTGTTTAAATATTGTTTTTAAAATTGTGTATAAAACATTATTTGACTGTGTTGAAAGTTTGGGTGGAGTCTTATTTAGTTATAGGTAGACCGCTGCCAAGTTTCATCACAATCGGAGTTCGTTCGATACCCGAACCGTTAAACATATAGTGGCACTATAGCCAGTCAAACGTCGGCCGTTTTGGTGTTTTAAAAATATGATGCCGGTTGTCCGTTTTCCCTTTCTTCTATGCCTAGCCCCTCCGCACAGTGCACCGACCCTATGCGCAACCTAGCCCGAAACTTCCCCAGACCAAACCGGGCGGTCATGACCGTTGGGTCCCGATCAACCCCGTTTCACCGCAAACAATCATCGATTTGTCCAGTGGACTTCCTATCCTAATTATCTCGACCACCTGATCTAAATTAGAGGGTCCAGATGCCCCTAAAACTAACCCTCGTGCTATATATAGTCTGCCTCTAGTCCATTTTGGATAAACCTTGACCTAACCCTAGCCCTAGCCTACCCTAACCCCGCAGCACTGCCGCTCCCTTGGTCCCTCCTCACGATCCTCCCAGATCCCATCTGCCCAACCAGAACCGCCCCTGCCCGATCCAGCCCAGCCAACCGCAGCCGCGCAAGCGCCCACATTCTCCCGAGCAGCTAGGGCCCGAGAGCCTCGTCGCCCCCGCATTCGCGTGGGCCTCCTCTGTGCCGAGGAGATTCTCCTCGTCCCCAAGCATCTGCAGCAGCCGCCCCCATCGCGCCCAGGCCTCTCCGCCGTGGCCGTTGTGCAGCAGCACGCTCGCCGGTCGACACAGCAACGAATCCTGCTCCGTTGCCGGCCTCGAGGCCACCTCCGTCCTGAGCTCCCCGCCAGCGCCAAGTTCGTCGCCTTGCGCCGCCATGTCCCCTGCTTCGCCGGCTATCATGGTCGGCTCGCAAGCTCCGCCAGCCGCGTCGTAACTTCGTCCATCGTCATGCGTTGCTACTCTGTCCCGGATTTGGTCCGCTGTAGCGCCCCACCTCCAGATCGAGCGAGGATTCATCGTCCCACTGTGTCCTGCTCCCGATCCGACGAGGGGTCGTGCCGCCTTCGTTTTTCTTCGTGGAGAACGAGGGCAGCCCTTCATGGTCGCTCTGGAGCGAGCGTTGACCGCAGCGTCTCCCAGGAGACGGCCCAGCTCGGTCTCACCCATTGTCCAGCTAGCCATTAGGAGCTCGCCTCGAACCCCTCCTTCCCAGCCATGGCGCTCGGCCGCCTCCCTCCTAGAGAAATTATGGGTTAATGATATTGATGTGGTGATATGAAAAAGGTGTGAATGCATAATTATTAATTCAGATAGGTGTGGATATTAAGAGATGTTAAACCTCTTATCCATATAAAAAAATTAAAAAGGCATGGTGATGATGTATGAGCATTTCTATTCCTTGTTGAAATCCTTGTGTTATTTTGAGTCGAAGTCACGCGATCGTTAATTCCTACCAACCCTCTCCCTTGGGTGATGCAAGTAGTACTTTGATATGTGATAAAAATAATAAAAAGTTGCAATACGTATATGATTTCTTCATGATTAATGTGACAACATGTATATACGCACTCTCATCTCCTCATATTTTATAGCCTCTTCGGAACCTTGCATCGCCCATTCTCACCTTGAGGATCGTTGCAACTTTTGTCGGTGCATCCAAACCCCGTGACATGACACGCTCTGTTACACACAAACCTTTTTATATCCTCCTCAAAACAGCCACCATATCTACCTATCATGGTATTTTCATAGCCATTCCGAGATATATTGCCATGCAAATGCCATCGTCACTTCACATGACTAGTTCCTCCATCATCATAATGCTTTGCATGATCATATAGAGCTAATATAGAATTTGTGGCAAAGACACTGTTCATCATATTTTTGATACATGTCACGCTAGATCTTTGCACATCCTGTTACATGGCCAAAGGCGTTCATTCAGTGTCATATCGTCCTATCAGTTTTCATATTGCCTTATGTGCTTATTTTGATGAATCCATGGATTGTATCGAGGGGTATAAGCCACGGTAAAGTTAGAATACATTAGGTATAAAGCAAAAACAAAATTGGAATGGGTTTTCAACAGTATTTGAAGCAAAGATTGGTTTTCTTAATCTAACGGATCTCACGAAGGTTTTGTTGAGTTTTATGTGATTAAAGTTTTCAAGTTTCGGGTGAGATCACGGTGGATGAAGGAATAAGGAGTGACAATAGCCTAAGCTTGGGGATGCCAAATGGCAACCCAAGGTATTATCAAAAGAGTACCAAGCAAATAAGCTTGGGGATTCTTCGGAAGGCATCCCCTCTTTCTTCTAACGACCATCGGTAATTTTACATTAAGCTATATTTATATTCATCGCATATCATGAGTTTTGCTTGGAGCGTCTTGTTTTATATGAGTCTTCCCTTGCTTTGCTTGTCAGTTTGTCACAACAATCCTTGCTAGGCACACCTATTTGAGACAGCCAAATTATTCTATGATTTGTTAGAATAGCTCTCGTACTTTACTTATATCTTTTTGAGCCACCGAATTGCTCTAGTACTTTACTTATATCTATTTGAGCACGGTGATGTCGTTAACTTCAAAGAAATCCTCCCTTGTTTCACTTATATTATTTTGGGAGTTGAAAATTTTAAAGACACTTATGCTCTCGTTCTTCACTTATATTTGTTCGAGAGCTTGTTATTAGCAATGACAATTTCGTTTAAATGAAATTGGTCCCAAAGTGAATGATATCCATGGGAGATATAATAAAAACTTCCACAAAGATTATTGGATGTTAAACTTGATTCTTTTCAATAGTTTTGTGATATGAAGATAGTGATATGTGAGTTGTGTTAATGATTAATTGTGCTTTAGTAAGAATATTGGTGTTAAGGTTTGTGATTCCCTATGCATGCACACGAAGTCAATAATTACACTATGAAATTACATCCTACTTCTGTTGCATTATTTGGTGTTAGTTATGTCTAATGTTCGCTTATGATGGTTTTCATTCCTTGGTTGGACGCTTCTCAATCTATTTGCCAGCCTTCACTTGTACTAAGCGGGAATGTTGCTTGTGCATCCAAATACAAAACCCAAAGTTGTTCCAAATGAGTCCACCATACCTACGTATATGCGGTCTTTCATTGTCGTTCTAAGTAAATTTGTATGTGCCAACTCTAATATTCAAAATAAATTTAAGTTTTGTGTGGCCGTACCGGTCATGATACGGCAAGGGGTAGCTGGTAGCTTCCATGTTAAATAGGTTATTCTTAATATGAGTGTATTATCACTTGTCATTGCATGAGAGTATGGCGGTAATAGGGATGCCCAGTCTCGAAATGCAAAAAAATATTGTATTGTCAAATAGTAAATTCCTTGGAAAGAGTTGGTATGGACGGTACCGATGGATGCAGCTAGCCATGGAGTGTGAAAGAATGGTGGAAAAAGGAATAAACTTTATTTTTAGTTTGGGAACCGCCTATGATTTGTTTAGCATGGAAGATATTGGGAACTCTTAATCATTTTTTAAGAGGAAAACAATGCCACCTAAAATATTTTATCTCTCAATTTATCGCTTTAAGTTCTAGCACCACTATGAATCTCTGCTTCCCTCTCCGAAGGGCCTATCTATTTAGCAATTTTTATGTTTATTTGAGTCTCCATTTTCTCTTATAAAGCACCAACTATGGAACATTGTTATCATACTTCAGCATTTGATGTAGCTAATATTTGGGTGTGTTGCATGAATGTATCAATGATTGAGCATGATGGGCTAGGGATAGCATTCTATAATGTTGATATTTTGAAAGACTTATGTTGGATTTTGGGCTCCGCAAAACCATAAGGATTCGAACACTGGGGTGTGTACGAAGATCTCCCCTGCTCCGCCTCGCCTAACCCACAACTCGATGGAAACGATGAAGGACTCACTCGATGGCGAGGGGAACATAGAAGGCAAAAGTTTACCCAGGTTCGGGCCGCTGCAAAGCGTAAAACCCTACTCCTGCTTTTGGTGGATTGCCTCTCATGCTGGTGGTGGATGAGTTAGTACAGTGTTCTTGGGCCTCCGGAGGCTGAGCGACTAAGCGTGTTGTTCTGTCATCCGAATGAACTCTCTCCCTCGAGTACCCTACCTTCTCTATTTATAGCGGAGGCCTGGGTCCTCTTACCTCATAGATTCGGCGGAAAGGGAACCCACGGCGTCCAATTTTGAAGGGGGATAGGGGAACATGCTCCCCTGCCCAAAGGTGGTCTTCGCCTGCAAAGTACCTGTCCGCACCACACAGACGGGCCCGTAGATGGCGTTTGCCCTACACGTGTGGGGCTGCGGCTTTGTTGTACCAGAAGGGAAACCTTTGGGAGATACCTTTGGAAAGCCTATACACTCCCGCCTCCTTTGCACCAAAGGGGGAATTGTCCCGTCCTGCCATCTGTTGCTCGCCTGTCCTTTCCTAGCGTCACCCTTGACTCGTGAGGCTCGGCCTTGCCTCGAGATATCCGCCGCTCCGGAGGGGTCCTGAGGAGGCCCCCTGCGGGTCTTGATGCTGCTCCTCCCCGTGAGGCTTGGCCCCCCATGAGGGCCTGGTTCAGGGTGGTGCTGCTCCTTGCCGATCTTGCGCTGATGAAAAGGGCCAGCCCTGGGCCACAAGCAGGTAGGTCTGGGTACCCCGGTTCCCAGAACGCCGATAGTAGCCCCCGGGCGCAAGGCGTGCTTGGGTTGGCTTCTCGGTGAAGCCTTGGAGGCGGCCCAAAACACCGCGGGCCCCATTCGCATGCGGGCCGAGCTTTTGAAATGGAGAGCCGATTCCATTTGCATTGTATCTCCTGATCTGAATCTGTCGCCCGTCTCCGTCCCCTATCCATTCCACCACTAGTTCTTCCTCCTGTTCCACGCACGTCGCGTCGTCTTTGCCTTGTTCTCTCTGTCATGCCTGAGGAGGGAGGATCTGGCGGGGGCTCGTGGGACTCACTTGTCCCGGCGACGCCCCGGCCCGCGCTGGAGCGGTCTGCGGTGGTAAACCTCGAGGGGTTGGAGAACGTTCGGCTAGTAGTTGCCACCAACTCCAATGAGTGGGGGCCACCCAGATTCGGCTGGGCTCATGGCCTCGGGGTGAGAAGGTGTGTGCCGTGGTTCCTCTCCATTTACATGCCCTTCTTTCGGGTGTGCTGCTGCCATTCTCGTGCTTCCTTAACGCGGTGCTTTCGCACTACCAGATCCACGCGATTCATCTGGACCCCTGCTCCTTGATCCTCCTCTCTGCCTTCACATTCTTGTGTGAGGCCTTTGTCGGCGTCACTCCTTCCGTGGCATTGCTCCGCCACTTCTTCTCTCTTGGGTTGGCCTCCAAGATTCATTGCTCTTGGTGTGCGTCCTTGAAAATTGATGACGCATCAGCCCTCGGGATCCCAGGTGTCGAGCTCCTCCCCGAGGCGGAAGGGTTCCGGCGGTAGTGGATGTTGGTTGAAGCTCTCGGGCCAGGAGCTCTATTCCAACCTCCTCCGTCCTCGGCGACGCCGAAACGGGGCTGGGAGCGCGAAGAGCTCAGCGACCCCCAGCTCGCACCAGTCTTGACCCGACTGGGACAACTGAGGCGCGCAGGGGTGTCAATGGCGATGGTGTTGGGGAATGTTGCATGGGAAACAAAAAATGTCCTACGCACACGAAGACCTATCATGGTGATGTCCATCTATGAGTGGAGATTTGGATCTACGTACCCTTGTAGATCGCACAGCAGGAATCATTAAGAAAATGCGGTTGATGTACTCGAACATCTTCACATCCCTCGAACCGTCCCGCGATCCATCCCACGATCCGTTCCGATCTAGCGCCGAACGGACGGCACCTCCGCGTTCAGCACACGTACAACTCGACGATGATCTCGACCTTCTTGATCCAGCAAGCAAGACAGAGAAGTACATGAGTTCTCCAGTAGCGTGACACCGCTCCGGTGGTGGTGATGATCTACTCCTGCAGGGCTCCGCCCGAGCTCCGCAGAAATCCGATCTAGAGGTGAAACTGTGTGGTTTAGGCTAGAGTTGCACGTGGCAAAGTTTTATCTCAAAAAGCCCTAAACCACCACTATATATAGGAGGAGGGAGGGGCAAGCCTTGAGGCACAAGGGCCTCAAGGTGCGCCGGCCGCGAGGAGGAGGAGGACTCCTCCTCCAATTCGGTTTGGAAGGAGGAGTCCTCCTCTTCCTTCCCACCTCCCTCTTTCCCTTTTTTTATTTTCTTTTGGTATTTTCTCATATGGCGCCACAACCCTCTTGGGCGGACTCGACCAGCCCAATAAGGACTTGGTGTGCCACCCTAGGGCCTTGGGATCACTACCGGGTGGGTGGGCCCACTTGGTAAACACCCGGAACCCATTCGTCACTCCCGGTACAGTGCCGGAATTGCCCGAAACTTTTCGGTGACCAAATGAAACCATCTTATATATCAATCTTTGTTTCCGGACCATTCTGGAAACCCTCGTGACGTATGTGATCTCATCCGGGACTCTGAACAACATTGGTAACCACACATATAACTCAACTATACTAAAACATCATCGAACCTTAAGTGTGCAGACCCTGCGGGTTCGAGAACTATGTAGACATGACCCGAGACACTCCTCGGTCAATATCCAAAAGCGGGACCAGGATGCCCATATTGGATCCTACATATTTTCCGAAGATCTTATTGGTTGAACCTCAGTGTCAAGGATTCATATAATCCCGTATGTCATTCCCTTTGTCCTTCGATATGTTACTTGCCCGAGATTTGATCGTCGGTGTCCGCATACCTATTTCAATCTCGTTTACCGCAAAGTCTCTTTACTCGTTGATGGTGTTATAGTCCCAGGATAGGGTCATAGGCCTGCCCTATAGGTCCTACCCAAGGACTACCCTTCATAGAGGACGAGGCCCTTGGACAGTTCCGATTGAACTAAGGACTCCCCCATCATCCAGTCGGTGACGAGCACTCGGAGCATATTTAACGTACCGACTCGATTCCACTCTATACATCGTAACCTCCTCGGAGGGCAACGGTCATACGTTTTCATACACCATTACTAACATTTAAGGCTTACGTTATCTGTAACATAGGCATTTATTCGCCACTATTCCACCCCTGTCCACCGGGCCATTATGAAGGGCAGCGCACTCTATATAAGCCGCCCTTCCCCACTGGTGCGGGGATTGGCAATTACTGTAATCCTATATTCCACTCGACACAAAGCTCCCACGAGCACTGAGACATAGGGCTTTTACCTCCACCGTAGAGGGGCCTGAACTCATACATCCTCGCTGTAGCTAATGCTTTGCCCATCCTTTCGTACCCTACACTTCTACTGTCACACTTATACCCACGACAGTTGGCGCCCACCGTGGGGCACGCGTCTAAGCGACTTCTAGCGAGTTTGCGATTTCATCTTTTCATCATGTCGTCCGGCGGAGATCTGTGCATGGGTCACGAGATCCTCTTTGGCGCACTCTCCTTCATCGTCGACGATTCGGCATGGCTTCGGGATGCGCCCCTCGACGTAGAGGCGCTCCCCAGTTGCGGGGCTACGCACTTCCGTGTTGGTTCCCGCGGCATCCTTCTTCTCCAGCCATCGGCCCCGGCGTCGATCCTCGCCCCCGTCACGCGTCACAACAAGCGATCCCGTCGCCCCGGCTCCAGCGTTGGGTGCGACACGCCCAGGCGCGACAGAGCGCGTCCTCTCAAGTGGCAGTGCTCGAATCGGTTGTGGTCGCGCCACCATCCCAGTGCTTGGACTCGGTTCTGACTGAGCTACGTTCCGAGTACCTGGGTCGCAGGCCTGCAGCTGAAGTTCTCATGGCCGATTCCCATGAAAGTCCCCTCGGGACTGGTCGGAATGAGCATGAGGTCGGAGAATCATCCGGCGCTCGTCGTCAACACCGTCATTCTGTCAGTCGACGCACTCGCCAGAGCGACGTCGAGGTGTTCCGCACACCCATCCTCAACCTGGCTGCGGCTGCCAAGATAGCCGATTCTCTCCAGCCGACTGATTCGGAGGCTGGCAGAGGGATCGAGCAGATCCGTGCCCTGTTGCATACGGTGCAGCAGCAAAATCCGGCGGTCTCCCAGTCGCACAACACGATCCACAACAGTTCTGTTCACGCGAACACGCATCGATCCGTTTTCAGTCCCGACTCTCATCAACGACGCAGAGGGGGCAGCCGTTCCAGGAATCCCGAAGATCGTCGCCGTTCACGCACCCCTCCGCAGGGTGGGCCTTACGGACCTCGGCATCACGATGATCGTCGTTCAGTCGGTGACGCGCATGATCCAAGGCCTGACGCAAGAGGGTACATCACCCAGAAGAAGGTCGACAGGAGTCGAGCCCATCGTGATGGTCACGATAGAGACTGTCCGAGTGGAAGCAAGACCATCGTCTCGGGCCCCGAGTGCTTCAGTCGGGCCATCCGTTCAGCTGACATCCCTCCCAACTTCCGATTGGCGACGAGAATCAGCAAGTTCACAGGAGAGTCCAAGCCAGAAACGTGGTTGGACGACTACAGAGTGGCGGTCCAAATCGATGGCGGATATGACCAGGTCGCCATGAAACATCTCCCCCTGATGCTCGACGGCTCGGCGCGAGCTTGGCTGAACCAGTTGGTTCCGTCAAGCATCTACAGCTGGGCAGATCTGTCCCGAGTCTTCATGAGGACCTTCGAGGGCACGTGCATACACCCTGCTGGTCTCGTGGAGCTCCAGCACTGCATCCAGAAGCAGAACGAGCCCTTGCGCGATTTCATCCAGCGCTGGACGACCCTCTACCACATGGTAGAGAACGTCACGGAGCATCAAGAAGTTTGCGCCTTCAAGGCAGGCATGCGGTACAGAGATCTGTACCTGAAGTTCGGCCGGACAGGCGACATCTCCATGAGCAAGGTGATGGAGATAGCCGCACGCTATGAAAATGGCGACGAGGAGGACCGCATACGTAGCAGCAAGCATAAGACAGTCGCCGATGGAGATGAAACAACAATCGGAAGCAGAAGCAGAAGGCTCAATCCACTTCGCAAGCAGAGGCAGCTGTTGTTACAAACGCCAAGTTCAAAGGCAAGGGGAAAGCTCAGTACACCCCCAAGAAGAAACAGTTCGGGAATTCCATCCTGGATCAGCCATGTCCAATCCACACGGAGATGGACGAAGAAGGCAACGCCATATTCCTGAAGCATACCACTCGGCAATGTCGCCTCCTGATCCAAGGATTCGGTGAAGGTCAGCCGAGTGAAAAGGACACCGAGCAGGATGATGAGGACAAGGGGGATCCGTTCCCCCAAGTCCATGCAACGCTGATGATTTTTGCTGATGTAGAAAGCAAAAGTCGACTGAAGCTGGTGAACAGGGAGGTGAACATGGCAACCCCAACCACCCCCATGTTCCTCAAGTGGTCACAGACTGCGATCACCTTTGATCAGTCGGACCATCCAGCACACATACCCACCCCAGGGAGGCAAGCTCTAGTCGTCGACCCGGTGGTGGAAGGAGTCCGACTGCGCAAAGTCCTCATGGACGGCGGCAGCGGTTTGAACATCATGTATGCCGACACTCTCAAGGGAATGGGCATTCCGATGTCCAAACTTAGCGAGAGCACTATGCAGTTCCACGGAGTCGTCCCAGGATGAAAGGCCAAGTCACTCGGCCAGATCGCGTTGGATGTCGTCTTCGGCTCTGACAAGAACTTCCGCAAGGAGAAGCTGACATTCGAGGTGGTGGACTTCCAGAGTGCATACCACGCGATTCTGGGCCGTCCGGCGTATGCGCGTTTCATGGCCCGTCCATGTTACGTGTATTTGAAGCTGAAGATGCCAAGTCCCGAAGGTGTGATCACGGTTACAAGCAATCGACAACGAGCCGAGGAGTGTTTGCAGCAGGGGTCGAGGATTGCTGATCAGCAGATGGCTATTCTCGAGCTGGATGAGTACAAGATGACCGCCGACCCCGCTGACCTGATGCGTTCAAAGAAGCCAGCATCCGAGTCCGCATTCCAGTCGGCGGGCGACACGAAGAAAGTCAGCATCCACCCGACAGACGACACCGCCGCCCCGACGAACATATCCACCACCCTTGATCCAAAATAGGAAGCCGAGCTCATCCAATTCCTCCGTGAGAACTGGGACATTTTTGCATGGAAGCCTGCTGACATGCCAGGTGTACCCAGGGAGTTGGCTGAGCACCGACTGCATGTGGATCCTGCTGCTCGGCCCGTCCGAGAACGCCTGCGTCGGTCCGCCGCGCACAAGAGGAAGGCAATCGGAGAGGAGGTGGCTAAACTTTTGGCAGCCAACTTCATTCGCGAGGTGCACCACTCCGAGTGGCTCGCTAATGTGGTCATGGTGCCCAAGAAGGACAAGTCTCTCCGTATGTGCATCGATTTCAAACATCTCAATAAGGTCTGTCCGAAAGATCACTTCCCACTCCCCCGCATCGATCAAATTGTCGATTCGACTGCGGGTTGCGAGCGTTTATCCTTCCTTGATGCCTATTCGGGCTATCATCAGATGTGTCTGTATGGTCCGGATGAATTAAAAACAGCCTTCATCACCCCATTCGGATGTTTCTGCTACATCACTATGCCATTCGGTTTGAAGAATGCAGGAGAAACTTTTATGCGCATGATCCAAAAATGCCTCCTTGACCAGATCGGTCGAAATGTGGAGGCATATATGGACGATATCGTAGTCAAGTCACGCAAAGGTTCCGACCTGCTGACTGACTTGGCAGAAACATTTGCCAACCTACGTAGGTACGATATCAAGCTCAACCCAGCCAAGTGTTCATTCGATGTTCCCAGTGGGAAGTTACTCGGTTTCTTCGTTTCCGAACGAGGGATCAATGTCAACCTCGAAAAGATCGGGACCATCGTCTGAATGGAACGGCCGGTAAGAATACATGATGTTCAAAGGCTCAGAGGTTGCCTAGCGGCTTTGAGCAGGTTTGTCGCTCGACTCGGCGAGAAGGCGTTACCTCTGTACCGACTCATGAAGAAGTCAGATACCTTCGAGTGGACAGACGAAGCCCAAATTGCATTCGACGACCTCAAAGCCCTGCTTTCCACCTAGCCGGTTCTTACTGCCCCGCTCAGTAAAGAACCCCTTCTTCTGTACATCGCGGCTACAAATCAAGTCGTCAGCACCGTTCTAACAGTCGAACGCGAAGAAGAAGGCAAAGCGTACAAGGTTCAGCGGCCAGTATATTATGTCCCCGAAGTCCTGACTCCTTCCAAGGAGAGGTATCCCCATTATCAGAAGCTTATTGATGGGATCTGCATGACTGCAAAGAAGGTGGCTCATTACTTCCAAGACCACTCGGTGTCTGTTATATCTGATGCTCCGTTGTCGGAAATTCTCCACAATCGGGATGCATCAGGCCGAGTGGAAAAGTGGGCAATGGAGATGCTATACTGCGACATGAAGTTCGAAGCCAAGAAAGCTATAAAGTCTCAAGCTCTGGTTGACTTCATAGTAGAATGGGTAGAACAACAGCAACCGACTCACATCTACTCGGCTCATTGGACTATGTTCTTCGACGGGTCCAAGATGTTGAATGGCTCCGGCGCTGGCGTAGTGATCATATCCCCAAAGGGTGATAAACTCAAGTATGTGTTGCAGATACATTTTGATTCCTCCAACAATGAAGCAGAGTACGAAGCTCTCCTTTACGGGTTGCGCATGGCCATCACACTCGTCGTCCGTCGCCTGATTATCTATGGCAACTCAGATCTGGTGGTTAATCAAGTAATGAAGGAGTGGGATGTAAGGAACCTCACCATGACTGCATACTGCAACGCAGTAAGGAAGCTCGAGAAGAAGTTTGAAGGTCTGGAACTTCACCATGTTCCTCGACTGAAAAACCAAGCAGCAGATGAATTGGCAAAACTTGGATCCACTCGGAGACCAGTCCCGAGTGATGTCTGCCTCGAGCACCTACACCTCCCCTCGGGGAAGGAAGATCCATTTACAAAGGAGCCAGTACAACCAAAGAGCTCAACAGATTCGACTGAAGTCGAGGTCCCCGTTGTGGTTGATTTGATCATGCAGATTCTTGCTGTCATCCCCGAGTGGACTGTGCCGTTCATTGCGTACATCATGAGGAAAGAGTTACCAGAAGACGAAGTGCAAGCTAGGCAGATCGTCCGCAGGTCGAAGTCCTTCACCGTCATTGATGGCCAGTTGTACAGGGAAAGTGTTTCGGGCATCCTTCAGCGGTGTATCTCCCCTGAGGAGGGACAGTTAATCTTGGAAGAAATTCACTCGGGAACCTGCGGTCATCATGCCTCCTCAAGAGCAATCGTCGCCAAAGCATTAAGAACTGGTTTCTTCTGGTTACAGGCGAATGAAATGGCGAAAGATATGGTCGACCGGTGCGAAGGCTGTCAGTTCTATTCGAACAAGTCCCACAAGCCAACGTCTACGCTGAAGACAATTCCTCTTGTTTGGCCATTCGCCGTCTGGGGATTAGACACAGTCGGACCATTCAGAACAGGCCAAGGAGGATTCACTCATCTGCTGGTAGCAGTCGACAAGTTTACCAAGTGGATCAAAGCCAAGCCCATCAAGAAGCTCGACGCCCTTACGGCCATCAAGTTTATCTGAGACATCATCGCCAGATTCGGGGTTCCGCACAGCATAAGCACCGACAATGGCACAAACTTTGACTCAGACATATTCAAAGGTTTTTGCAAAGGCCAAGGTATCCGAGTGGATTTTGCATCCGTGGCGCACCCCCAAACAAACGGGCAAGCAGAGCGGGCGAATGGACTTATTATTCAAGGGTTGAAGCCTCGACTCCTACGAGAAGTTGGACATGCCGCCGGCGCATGGGTCACCGAGCTTCCTTCGGTGCTGTGGGGCCCCGCACAACTCCGAATAGATCTACAGGGCGATCCCCGTTCTTCCTCGTTTATGGAGCAGAGGCAGTCCTTCCGAGTGACTTGCTTCACAACTCTCCACGAGTCGAACTCTTCTCCGAAGCTGAAGCAGAGCAAGCCAGGCAAGACGGAGTGGATCTTCTAGAAGAAGAGCGCGAGATGGGACTGACTCGCTCAACAATTTATCAACAAGATTTGCGGCGATTTCACGTGCGGCACGTCAGGAGTCGCACATTCCAAGCAGGCGACCTGGTGCTCCGAGTGGATCTGCAGAGACCACACAAGTTGGCCCCCGCCTGGGAAGGACCCTTCATCGTCTCTAAGGTGCTGAACAACGGAACATATCGACTCTACAACCTCGACAGGGAAACGGACGAGCCGTGAGCATGGAATGGAGATCTCCTGAAGCGCTTCTACACATAAGTGCCGACGGGGGTAATGTGAAGAGCAAGTATCATTGAAGTAATAAAAGCAGATTGATTTCTTGCCGATTCAAAATTCTTTCGCGTTTGCATACTCCGCTCTAAAAAATTCGCTCCGAGTGCGCACTAAAAGTCGCACTCGGGGACTTAGCTGCGACCCAGAGTTGCCTAAGTACAAACTCGCTCCAAAGTGCGCACTAAAAGTCGCACTCGGGGGCTTAGCTGCGACCCAGAGTCGCCTAAGTACAAACTCGCTCCGAGTGTGCAGTAAAAGTCGCACTCGGGGACTTAGCTGCGACCCAGAATCGCCTAAGTACAAACTCGATCCGAGTGTGCACTAAAAGTCGCACTCGGGGACTTAGCTGCGACCCAGAATCACCTAAGTACAAACTCGCTCCGAGTGCGGACTGAAAGTCGCACTCGGGGGCTTAGCTGCGACCCAGAGTCGCCTAAGTACAAACTCGCTCTGAGTGTGCACTAAAAGTCGCACTCGGGGACTTAGCTGCGACCCAGAATCGCCTAAGTACAAACTCGCTCCGAGTGCGCACTAAAAGTCGCACTCGGGGACTTAGCTGCGACCCAGAATCGCCTAAGTACAAACTCGCTCCGAGTGTGCACTAAAAGTCGCACTCGGGGACTTAGTTGCGACCCAGAATCGCCTAAGTACAAACTTGCTCCGAGTGTGCACTAAAAGTCGCACTCGGGGACTTAGCTGCGACCCAGAGTCGCCTAAGTACAAACTCGCTCCGAGTGCGCGCTAAAAGACATGCTCGGAGAATTAGCGGCGATCCAGATTCACCTAAGTAAAAAAGCTTCCTCCAAGTGTATACTCGAGATCCACTTGGAGGCTTAGCAGACCCTCATTGAGGCTCATGTGGATGTGAAGACAACTGACAACTACATGATTAACAACTCACTTCGAGTGCGCACGAAAAGTCACACTCGGGGACTTAGCTGCGACTCAGAGTCGCCTAAGGAAAAAGCTTCCTCCGAGTGTGTACTCGAGATACACTCGAAGGCTTAGCAGACCCTCGTTGAGGCTCATGTGGATGTGAAGACAACTGAAAACTACATGAGTAACAACTCACTCCGAGTGCGCACGAAAAGTCACACTCGGGGACTTAGCTGCGACTCAGAGTCGCCTAAGTAAAAAAGCTTCCTCCGAGTGTGTACTCGAGATACTCATGTACAATAGCAGTGTCAAAAAAACTTGGCGAAAGAAGAGCAAAATATTCGATTCGAATTCAAAGTTGGATCTACGCTCAGTCGGCTCGGTGTGAATCAAGCTTATCCACACCGAACCACGAATGTGACGGCCAACAGCAGTGGCCAAAGTTTAATACAGATAGCACTCGGCATACCGAGGTAAATGTGCGTTCACCATAAAGTTTTTCAAGCGTCACCGGGACTGGCAAGCTCTACAAAGGTGTCAAGGTCGATTCCGTCTGCAATGCGAGTGGTTGTGTCGAGGAAGGTCTCCATGAAATCTTCGAATCGATGCTTCTTGGTGTTGGCGACCTGCAACGTCTTCAGTTTTTCTTCGCGAGCTTCCTTGCAGTGAACTCGGACCAGAGATAGCGCCACGTCCGCACCACAATGAGCGGCAGACTTCTTCCATGCCTGCACTCTGCTCGGGACATCCTCGAGCCGAGTCATCAACCCATCTATTTCTTGCCGGGAATCATCTTCAGGCCATAGCTCCTTGTCGATCCGGCCGATGACTTCTCTCAGTCGGCCAATGAAAGGTCCCACCCTGCTAAGGCGAATATGCGCTCGGAGCAAGTCCCGGTTGGCTTCGTCGCCGAGTGGAACGTTCGGATGAACCGACCGTTCAATGTCGGTTGCTTCAGCCTCAACGTCCCGACAGAAGTCTGCAAAGAAAAGACAAGCAGAAAGTAAGCGCAGAGGGAACTCCAAAGTCAAGAAGCACTCGGCAACAACTTACCACCAAGCAGTGCAACCATCTTCCTTGCCCAGACGCTGACGTACTTCTCCTGCGCCATGCACCGAGTATTCATCACCTTCAGCTGGCTCATCCATTCGGATCTTTGACTCTTCAATTTTTTAACTTCGGCTAGCAATGCCTTATTGGTCTCCCGAGACTCCTCCAAAGACTTCTCTCGGTCAGCAAGAACCCCCTTCACACCAGCCAGGTCATTCACAGCCGCCTCCAAGTCCGCAACAAGCTGAATCTTCTCAGCCTTCAGAGCATTGTACACACATCCCATTTCGCAAGTCTTCTGCCAAATAAGCACAAAGGGAAGATCAAACAAATTCAACAAGGAAAACAATCAAAGCTCAAAGTTCTTCAGACCCTTGCTGATGCAAGCAATCGACAGCGGTCTCGGGGACTACACCCAGTGGGTTCACTAAGAGTGACCCCACTGGCATGAAGCTCGAACAGGTCGCCCTATTGAGCTACATGACAAACAGACAAATCTATGAGACTACTATTACCTGACCTGAGTAACACTACTCTCGGGGACTACACCCAATGGGTGCACTCGGAGTGCCCCCACTGCTACCATTCGAGCAGATCAGCTCTGATATGTTCAGGTCACGGAAAATACATATAAAGACAACTGCCGGTGCAAGCACTCGATAGAAGTCTCGGGGACTACACCCACTGGGTTCACTCGAAGTGAACCCACTTCAAAATCATCCTGCTGTATCCGAGTATATCACTGAAACCCCCAGTGGGTGACAAGAGGAAAGTAAACACTTACTAGCGCACTTACTCGGATATCGTCCCGGAGCTCCAAGCTTTTCTTGTACAAAGACGCGATGGAGTCATACGCTCCCTTGGCATCACCCACCATCAGCTCCACCTGCACCATGGCGTCCTTGGCGGCCCCCACCTGGTCTTCCGGGAGATGTCGGGCGTCATATTGAACGGTTGACGGACCCAGCGCGACAGAAGACTCCCTGGGCATCCCGAGCTCAGCTCCAGTCGGTCCCGCTATGAGGGGCACCGTCTCAGTCGGCGGCACCGTCTCGGTCGGCGGCACGTTCATGGTGGGAGGAGCAGTAGATGGGACAACCTCAAGGACAGGCGCCAAAGCTGGCTACGACGCCCTTTGGTCGTCGTCCTCCAGATGGATCACCTCCGAAGGAAGCTCGACTGAACAAAATGAAATTACAGAAAAAGGTCAAGATCAAAGACAGCACTCGCGAATCAATAATACAAACTCTCGGAGTCATGACAACGTACCTTGCTGGGACGTGGCGGCGTTATCCGTGTCCAGGGGGTCATCGTCCTGGCGCGGCAGAGAGGTGGCGGAGGTAGCAGCTCTGTTGAGTGAAATCCACTCGACGGGTAAGCATGAGTTCAATCAGATACATAAGGAAGATAGAAGAACAAGACACTTACGCTGAGGCGACTGGAACACCAATCCTCATCCGAGGCAAAGCTTTCCGAGACTTAGGCCCACTGGGTTTGGCCACCTTGGATGGCTGGTCCGTGGGCTCGGCAGCCGCGTCCTTGGTCCTCTTCACACTCCGAGCACTCGGAGCCACGGGAGGGGCTGGTGGAGCACTCGGGGCCGCTGGAGGAGCCGAGGGAGCAGCGGGATCGTGACGGCGCTTATTTTGGTGCTCTGGTGGTGGAGGTGGCGAGCTCTGCTCCCCATCCTCCTCCTCCTCCTCCTCCTCCTCCGTCTCCCCACTGTCGGAGACGTACTCGGCGCTATCCGCGCTGCCCTCCTGGCTGCCCTCCTCTTCCTCGGCTGGATTCCCGTTCGAGACAGCAGAATACCAGTTAGTCCACTCCTGCACAAAACACAGTCGGCAACGTCAGTCAGCAGGACAAGAAAAGTAATAAATCTAAGAAGATTAAAAGCACTCGACAAGATGCACTCACCTCATTCGGAGGAGGGTTGTCAGCGCGGAAGGGCTTCACCCGCCGGCCTCCTTTGGGGTTGTCACATGCGCCTGTGATGCCGCGGACCCACGCTCTCACAGTCTCCCCGGTCACGCACTCTGGATGAGACCGAGTGGAATCCGAAGGCCCCGCGTAGTGACACATGGCATGGTGTCGGGCCTGCAGCGGCTGGATGCGCCGACCAAGAAAAGTCTCCAGCAGGTCCGTGTCGGTGACTCCCTTGCGGACGACAGGTATCAGCGCGTCGACCAAAGGTTGGATCTGGATCTTTTCCCCCTTAGAGAGCGCAAGCTTCATGGGAGGGCCCGGACGGTCTAGGCTAAAAGGTGGCAACCCACTCGAGGCATTCGGACAAGCAATGTCCTGGCAATAGAACCAGGTCGACTGCCAGTTCCTAACTGACCCGGACAGCTGGAGGGGGGTAGCTACTCTTTGTTTTCTTCTAGAAGCCTAAACCCCCGCAGAGCTGGAGGAGATGGGTCTTATCGTCCGACTGGCTAAGCTTTTTGACGGTTTGGGATCTAGCGGAGAAGACGTACTTAAAGAGCCCCTGGTGAGGGGGACATCCAATAAAGCACTCGCAAAGGGTGACGAATGCAGCAAGGTGGGCTATTGCGTTTGGAGGAAAATGATGGAGCTGTGCCCCGAAGTAAGTCATGATACCTCAGAAGAAGGGGTGGGGAGGCAAGGAGAAGCCCCTGAACACATGGCTGAGCAGCAAAACGCGCTCCCCCTCCTTCGGCGTCGGCTCCGTCTCGCCTTCCGGCAGCCGCCAGGACTTGTTGACGATCATGCCATGCTCCACCAACTCCAGCAAGTCGTCCTCCGTCACCGAGGAGGGGAGGAAATCCCCGTGGATCCAACCCGCCGGTAGCGCCCGCTGCCGATACTGGGTAGGAGCCGCCCCCTTCTTCTTCTTCTTCTGAGACTCAAGTTTGCTGGTCTGCCCCTTCGTCATGGCGAAGGCGACGGATCCGCGGAGGAGGAGGGGAAGGAGGAAGCTTGGGGCGTGCACAGAGCTGCGGGAGGAGTGGGATTAATGCGAGGAAGATGAGAAGTGCAACAAAGAATCCCGCTGGAGAGGCTTAACTAAGCTTCCGACTTGGTCACTAACAGGTGGACCCGAAATCTTATCTCCCCAACCGGCTGCTGCGATGTTAGTGGAGAAGATAAAGGTGCGGTAATCGAGGCTGCGAAACCTACTCGATGGCAATGTCGTCATCCCCGCTAAGCGCGCGGCAACCGAAATCTGAGGATCCCGGAAAATCCGGCGCTGTCAGTTTGACCGGTCACATCAAAAGATTCCGCGGAAGCACTCAGTCTCTGACGGTTCGTTTCACCGATACCTTCACTCGGATCACTAGTTGAAAGGACAAAATGGATCGAGGCAAACAACGCCAAAGTCACCTCCAGACCAGTCGGATCCATACTCCAGACATCACTTCATCGTTCCAACCCCGATCCATTCGGGGACTAATGATGGGGTTATAGTCCCAGGATAGGGTCATAGCTCTGCCCTATAGGTCCTACCCAAGGACTATCCTTCATAGAGGACGAGGCCCTTGGACACTTCCGACTGAACTAAGGACTCCCCCATCATCCAGTCGGTGACAAGCACTCGGAGTATATTTAACGTACCGACTGGATTCCACTCTGTACGTCGTAACCTCCCAGGAGGGCAACGGTCATACGTTTTCATACACCATTATTAACATTTAAGGCTTATGTTACCTGTAACGTAGGCATTTACTCGCCACTATTCCACCCCTGTCCACCGGGCCATTATGAAGGGCAGCGCACTCTATATAAGCCGCCCTTCCCCACTGGTGCGGGGGTTGGCAATTACTATAATCCTATATTCCACTCGACACTAAGCTCCCAAGAGCACTGAGACGTAGGGCTTTTACCTCCACCGTAGAGGGGCCTGAACTCATACATCCTCGCCGTAGCTAAGGCTCTGCCCATCCTTTCGTACCCTACACTTCTACTGTCAGACTTATACCCACGACACTCGTTCCGTAATACAAGATCCCGTGACTTAAACTTAGTCACATTGCTTGCAAGGCTTGTGTGTGATGTTGTATTACCGAGTGGGCTCTGAGATACCTCTCCGTCACACGGAGTTACAAATCCCAGTCTTGATCCATACTAACTCAATGGACACCTTTGGAGATACCTGTAGAGCACCTTTATAGTCACCCAGTTACGTTGTGACGTTTGATGCACACAAGGTATTCCTCCGGTGCCAGTGAGTTATATGATCTCATGGTCATAGGAATAAATACTTGACACGCAGAAAACAATAGCAATAAAACGACACGATCAATATGCTACGTTCATAGTTTGGGTCTAGTCCATCACATGATTCTCCTAATGATGTGATCCAGTTATGAAGCGACAACACTTGCACATTGTCAGAAAACCTTGCCTATCCTTGATCAACTGGCTAGCCAACTAGACGCTTGCTAGGAACATTGTTTTGTCTATGTATCCACACATGTATCTATGTTTTCATTCAATACAATTATAGCATGGATAAATAAACGATTATCTTTGTAATAGGAAATATAATAATAACTATTTATCATTGCCTCTAGGGCATATTTCCAACAGTCTCCCACTTGCACTAGAGTCAATAATCTAGTCCTCACATCGCCATGCGATTTACATTGTAATAAATCTAACACACATACAATTGTGGTGTTGATCTTGTTTTGCCCATGGAAGAGGTTTAGTCAACGGGTTTTTCACATTCAGATCCGTGTGCACTTTGCAAATATTCACGTCTTCTCCTTCGACGTAGTCGCGGATGAGGTTGAAGCGTCATTTGGTGTGTCTAGTTTTCTTGTGAAACCTTGGTTCCTTTGCTAGAGCAATGGCACGAGTGTTGTCACAGAACAGAGTTATTGGATTTAGTGCGCCCGGCACAACTCCAAGATCAGTCATGAACTGCTTCATCGAGACACCCTCCTTTGCTGCCTCCGAGGCAACAATGTACTCCGCTTCACATGTCGAATCTGCTACGACACTTTTCTTGGAACTGCACCAGCTTACCGCACCCCCATTAAGAATAAATACGTATCAGGTTTGCGACTTAGAGTCATCCGGATCGGTGTCAAAGCTTGCGTCGACGTAACCCTTTACGACAAGCTCTTCGTCACCTCCATAAATGAGAAACATTTCCTTAGTCCTTTTCAGGTACTTCTGAATATTCTTGACCGCCGTCAAGTGATCCACCCCTGGATTACTCTGAAACCTGCCTACCATACTTATGGCCAAGCTAACGTCTGGTCTAGTGCACAACATTGCATACATGATAGAACCTATGGCTAAAGCATAGGGGACGGAACTCATTTGTTCTCTATCTTCCGCAGTTGCTGGGCACTGAGTCTTACTCAATTTTATACCTTGTAACACTAGCAAGAACCCTTTATTGGACTGTTCCATTTTGAACTTCTTGAAAATTTTATCAAGGAATGTGCTTTGTGAAAGTCCTATAAGGCATCTCGATCTATCCCTATAGATCTTAATGCCTAGAATGTAAGCAGCTTCCCCTAGGTCCTTCATAGAGAAACTTTTATTCAAGTAATCCTTTATGCTCCCCAAAAATTCAACGTTGTTTCCAATCAGAAATATGTCGTCCACATATAATATTAGAAACGCCACACAGCTCCCACTCACTTTCTTGTAAATACAAGATTCTCCAACCAGTTGTATAAATCCAAATGCTTTGATCACCTCATCAAAGCACTTATTCCAACTCTGAGATGCTTGCACCAGTCCATAAATGGATTGCTGGAGCTTGCATACTTCGTTAGCATTCTCCGGATCGACAAAGCCTTCGGTTTGCATCATATACAACTCTTCCTTAAGAAAACCGTTAAGGAACGCCGTTTTGACATCCATCTGCCAGATTTCATAATCGAAAAATGCAGTTATTGCTAACATGATTCGGACGGACTTAAGCATCGCTACCGGTGAGAACGTATCATTGTAGTCAACTCCTTGAACTTGTGAAATACCCTTTGCCACAAGTCGAGCTTTATAAACGGTCACATTACCATCTGCGTCCGTCTTCTTCTTAAAGATCCATTTGTTCTGAATAGCCTTTCGGCCTTCAGGTAATACTTCCAAAGTACACACTATGTTTTCATACATAGATCCTATCTTGGACTTCATGGCCTCCAGCCGTTTGTTGGAATCCGGGCCCACCATTGCTACTTCATAATTCACAGGTTCATTGTTGTCTAACAACATGATTGATAAGACAGGATTACCGTACCACTCAGGAGTAGTACGTGATCTTGTCGACCCGCGAGCTTTGATAGGAACTTGTTTCGAAGTTTCATGATCATCATCATTAACTTCCTCCTCAACCGGTGTTGCAACGACAGGGGTTTCCCCTTGCCGTGCGCGACCATCTAGAGGGGTTAGAGGTTCGACAACCTCATCAAGTTCTATCTTCCTCCCACTCAATTCTTTTGAGAGAAACTCCTTCTCAAGAAAAGCTTCATTTTTAGCAGCAAACACTTTGCCCTCGGAATTGAGATAGAAGGTGTACCCAACTGTCTCCTTTGGGTAACCTATGAATACACACTTTTCCTCTTTGGGTTCCAGCTTTTCAGGCTGAAGCTTTTTGACATAAGCATCTCATCCCAAAACTTTAAGAAATGACAATTTCGGTATTTTGCCATACCACAGTTCGTATGGTGTCGTCTCAACGGTTTTGATGTTGCCCTATTTAAAGTGGATGCAGTTGTCTCTAATGCATAACCCCAAAACGATAACGGCAAATCGGTAAGAGACATCATAGATCGCACCACTTCTAACAAAGTACGATTATGACATTTGGACACACCATTACACTGTGGTGTTCCAGGCGGTGTCAACTGTGAAACAATTTCACATTGTCTTAAGTGAGCACCAAACTCGAAACTCAGATATTCACCCCCACGATCAGACCGTAGGAACTTGATCTTCTTGTTACGATGATATTCAACTTCACTATGAAATTGCTTGAACTTCTCAAACGTTTCAGACTTGTGCTTCATCAAGTAGATATATCCATACCTACTCAAATCGTCAGTGAAGGTGAGAAAATAACGATATCCGCCGCGCGCCTCCACACTCATCGGACCGCACACATCAGTATGTATGATTTCCAACAAGTCACTTGCACGCTCCATTGTTCCGGAGAACAGAGTCTTAGTCATTTTGCCCATGAGGCATGGTTCGCATGTGTCAAGTGATTCAAAGTCAAGTGACTCAAAAAGTCCATCGGAATGGAGTTTCTTCATGCGCTTTACACCAATATGACATAAGTGACAGTGCCACAAAAACATGGCGCTATCATTGTTAACTCTAACTCCTTTGTTCTCAATGTTATCTATATGTGTGTCGCCTCTATCAAGATTCAATATGAACAATCCTCTCACATTGGATGCATGAACATAAAAGATATTACTCATAGAAATAGGACAACCATTATTCTCTGACTTAAACGAGTAACCATGTCGCAATAAACAAGATCCAAATATAATGTTCATGCTTAACGCAAGCACAAAATAACAATTATTTAAGTTCATAACTAATCCTGATGGTAACTGATGTGAAACTGTGCCGACGGTGATTGCATCAACCTTGGAACCATTTCCCACGCGCATCGTCACTCCATCCTTCACCAGCCTTCGTTTATTCTGCAGTTCCTGTTTCGAGTTGCAAATATGAGCAACAGAACCGGTATCAAATACCCAGGCACTACTACGAGAGTTGGTTAAGTACACATCAATAACATGTATATCGAGTATACCTGATTTTTCCTTGGCCGCCTTCTTATCAGCCAAATACTTGGGGCAGTAGCGCTTCGAGTGACCCAGTCGCTTGCAATAATAACACTCTGTTTCAGGCTTAGGCCCAGCCTTGGGTTTCTTTGTCGGATTGGCAACAGGATTGCCGCTCTTCTTGGAGTTACCCTTCTTGCCTTTGCCATTTCTCTTGAAACTAGTGGTCTTATTGACCATCAACACTTGATGCTCTTTCCGGAGTTCCGACTCTGCGACTTTCAGCATCGCGAATAACTCGCCGGGTGACTTGTTCACCCCTTGCATGTTATAGTTCAACACAAAGCTCTTGTAGCTTGGTGGCAGTGATTGAAGAATTATGTCAATGATAGCTTCTTGCGAGAGTTCAATACCCAGCTCACCTAGACGGTTCGAGTACCCAGACATTTTGAGCACATGTTCACTGAGAGGCGAATTCTCCTCCATCTTGCAAGCATAGAATTTATCGGAGGTCTCATACATCTTGATCCGGGCGTTCTTCTGAAAGATAAACTTCAAATCCTAGAACATCTCATATGCTCCATGACGCTCAAAGCGATGTTGAAGTCCCGGCTCTAAGCCATACAAGACTGCACATTGAACTACTAAGTAGTCCTTCTTACGTGTTAACGAGGCGTTCTTAACATCTTGGTCAGCCGTAGCGGGTGGTTCATCTCCTAGCAAAGCATTAAGGACATAATCCTTCTTCCCAGCTTCCAGGAGAAACTTAAGATTAAGAGCCCAGTCTACAAAGTTGCTCCCATCATCTTTCAACTTAGCTTTCTCTAGGAACGTATTAAAATTCAGGGCGACTGTTGCATGAGCCATTGATCTACAACACAAATATTGCAAAGTGGACTTAGACTATGTTTAAGATAATTTAGAGTTTAATTAATCAAATTACTAATAAACTCCCACTCAAAAAGTACATCTCTCTAGTCATTTGAGTGGTACATGATCCAAATACACTAACTCCAGTCCGATCATCACGTGAGTTGAGAATAGTTTTAGTGGTAAACATCTCTATGCTAATCATATCAACTATACGATTCATGCTCGACCTTTCGGTCTCATGTGTTCCGACGCCATGTCTGTACATGCTAAGCTTGTCAAGATTAACCCGTGTGTTCCGCGTGTGCAACTGTTTTGCACCCGTTGTATGTGAATGTTGAGTCTATGACACCCGATCATCACGTGGTGTCTCGAAATGACGAACTGTCGCAATGGTGCACAGTCGGGGAGAACACAATTTTGTCTTGAAATTTTAGTGAGAGATCACCTTATAATGCTACCGTCGTTCTAAGCAAAATAAGGTGCATAAAAGGATTAACATCACATGCAATTCATAAGTGACATGATATGGACTTCATTTTGTGCTTCTTGATCTCCATCACCAAAGCACGGGCATGATCTTTTTGTCACCGACGCCACACCATGATCTCCATCAACGTGTCGCCATCGAGGTTGTCGTGCTATGTATGCTATTACTACTAAAGCTACGACCTAGCAATATAGTAAACGCATCTGCAAACACATACGTTAGTTTAAAGACAACCCTATGGCTCCTGCCGGTTGCCTTAGCATCGACGTGCAAGTTAGACGTCATCTCATACATCCAATATATCACATCACGTCATTGGCCATATCATATCACAAGCATACCCTGCAAAAACAAGTTAGACGTCCTCTAATTTGTTGTTGCATATTTTACGTGGCTGCTATGTGTATCTAGTATGATCGCATATTACTTACGCAAAAACCACAATGGAGATACGCAAATTGCTATTTAACCTCTCCAAGGACCGCCTCGGTCAAAACCAATTCAAATAAAGTTGAAGAAAAAAGCACCCGCCAGTCATCTTTATGCAACAAGGTCGCATGTCAATCGATGAAACTAGTCTCTCGTAAGCGTACGAGTTATGTCGGTCCGGGCCGCTTCAATCCAAAAATACCGCTAAATCAAAAAGAATAAGGTGGGAAGCAAATCGAACATCACCAACCACAAAACCTTTTGTGTTCTACTCGAGATAACATCTACGCATGAACCTAGCTCATGATTCCACTATTGGGGAACGTTGCATGGGAAACAAAAAAATTCCTACGCACACGAAGACTTATCATGGTGATGTCCATCTACGAGTGGAGATTTGGATCTACGTACCCTTGTAGATCGCACAACAGGAAGCGTTAAGAAAACATGGTTGATGTAGTGGAACATCTTCACGTCCCTCGAACCGTCCCACGAACCGTCCCGCGATCCGTCCCACGATCCGTTCCGATATAGCGCCGAACAGACGACACCTCCGCGTTCAGCACACGTACAGCTCGACGATGATCTCGTCCTTCTTGATCCAGCAAGCAAGACATAGAAGTGGATGAGTTCTCCGGCAGCATGATGGCGCTCTAGTGGTGGTGACGATCTACTCTTGCAGGGCTCCGCCCGAGCTCCGCAGAAATCCGATCTAGAGGTGAAACTATGTGGTTTAGGCTAGAGTTGCACAAGGAAAAGTTGTGTCTCAAAAAGCCCTAAACCACCACTATATATAGGAGGAGGGAGGGGATAGCTTTGAGGCACAAGGGCCTCAAGGTGCGTCGGCCGCCAGGAGGAGGAGGACTCCTCCTCCAATTCGGTTTGGGAAGGAGGAGTCCTCCTCTTCCTTCCCACCTCCCTCTTTCCCTTCTTTTCTTCTTTTCTTTTGGTATTTTCTTATGTGGCGCCACAGCCCTCTTGGGCTGACTCCACCAGACCAATAAGGATTTGGTGCGCCACCCTAGGGCCTTGGGCTCACTCCCAGGTGGGTGGGCCCTCTCGGTAAACACCCGGAACCCATTCGTCACTCGCAGTACACTGCCGGGATTGCCCGAAACTTTCCATTGACCAAATGAAACCATCTTATATATCGATCTTTCTTTCCGGACCATTCTGGAAACCCTCCTGATGTCCGTCATCTCATCTGGGGCTCCGAACAACATTCGGTAACCACACATATAACTCAACTATACTAAAACATCATCGAACCTTAAGTGTGTAGACCCTGCGGGTTCGAGATGACCCGAGACACTCCTCGGTCAATATCCAATAGTGGGACCTGGATGCCCATATTGGATCCTACATATTCTCCGAAGATCTTATCGGTTGAATCTTAGTGTCAAGGATTCATATAATCCCGTATGTCATTCCCTTTATCCTTCGGTATGTTACTTGCCCGAGATTTGATCGTCAATATCCGCATACCTATTTCAATCTCATTTACCGGAAAGTTTCTTTACTCATTCCGTAAAAAAAGATCATGTGCCTTACACTTAGTCACATTGCTTGCAAGGCTTGTGTGTGATGTTGTATTACCGAGTGGGCCCCGAAGTACCTCTCCGTCACACGGAGTGACAAATCCCAGTCTTGATCCATACTAAGTCAACGGACACCTTCGGAGATACCTGTAGAACACCTTTATAGTCACCAAGTTACGTTGTGACGTTTGATGCACACAAGGTATTCCTCTAGTGCCAGTGAGTTATATGATCTCATGGTCATAGGAATAAATACTTGACACGCAGAAAACAATAGCAATAAAACGATACGATCAATATGCCATATTCATAGTTTGGGTCTAGTCCATCACATGATTCTCCTATGATGTGATCCAGTTATCAAGCGACAACACTTGCACATAGTCAGAAAACCTTGACTATCCTTGATCAACTGGCTAGACAACTAGAGGCTTGCTAGGGACATTGTTTTGTCTATGTATCCACTCATGTATCTATGTTTTCATTCAATACAATTATAGCATGGATAATAAACGATTATCTTTGTATTAGGAAATAAAATAATAACTATTTATCATTGCCTCTAGGACATATTTCCAACAGATGGTGGTGTGCGGGTTCTTCTATCGGCGGATTGCTCTTCAATGCCACTCTCGCCCCATGTGGGCTTATGCAGGGCCCAGTGACTCGATGAGGACTCAAGCCGCCCCCTTTTCCCGTGATGTTCTGCATGAGCTGCTTTGTCGGTTGACCGGCAGCAATCCTGACGAGCTTCCCCCGGACGGCCAGCCGTCCGCCTCAAGGCCGTGAAGGAGATCTTACCACGGAGATGCTGCTCTTCGACGAATGGGGGCTCCTCCCTGAGGGGAACGAACATTCCCAGGGGGTCGTGCCTCCTAGGTTCAGCCCCGCGTGGTTGCCTCCGTCATCACAGTGGACGATCCACCGGCGCCTGCCCCCCCCCCCAGCTCTGGCTCCACATCGGGTCGGGGTTGGTGGTGACGATTGGTTGACAATGGAAAATTCCGCCCCCGCTACCAAGCCTTGTTAGAGGGCTGCCGAGCCCCTTTGCCGGGGTGCCCCCGCCAGCCGGAAGAGGAAGTCGTCCGAGGGCGGCCGACCCCCAACGCGTGGGGTTGTGGCGAGGAAGAAGTGGATGGCCATTGACGAGTTAGCACCCGCATCCCTTTCTATCCACATTTACGCGCCCGTATTCTAAGCCTCCGTTCTTCAAGCCTCCGTTCGATGACCAAGGGGGGCAGATCTGCGTTGCCCGCTCCGGAGGCCGCTGGGCGTCCCGCGGCTTCTTCCCTTGCACTACATGTAGCATGGTCCTCGGAGCCTCATGCGCGTGAACCCCCCACGGTCTTCCTCCTTGGAGGCCTTCGATTCTTCGAGGGGGTACCTTTCCCCCCGCCCGTGGTACCTCCCGTGGCCGCGCCGCACCTTACCTGTGGGCCCCTCCAGCGCAGTGATGAGGGGCCTCATGGGACGCTTGACGTCGATGAAACGGGCACAGGGGAGCCCCCAGCCCCCGAGTACGGGCTTGGGTCGGGCGACCCCTTGCGAGCTTCTTTTGTTCATCGTTCGAGAAGTGAGGAACCCCGCCTGCCTGTGGAGCCCGTCGCGGGTTTGCCCACCGCACCGCTGCGGATGCGCTTCAACGTCTGGGGGCGGGGCTTGCCAGTCACGAGGCCCGCTGGGAAGGTGAACGCCAGTACCTTGCGTTAGGGTGGCGCCAACTTGAAGTCGCCGTGAACCTCGGCCGTCTATTGTGGGAGCGCGCCCGTTTAGAGGCAGAGGCATCCCTTGTTGTGGCGGTAGAAGCCCGCGAGCGCGCACTTGCTGAGGCTCTCGAGGCTGATTGTCGACGTAGGGCCTCGGAGGACCGCCACAAGGAGCTATGCACCCTCATCGCCCGCCTCGAAGCGCAAACTCCACCGATGGTTCCCTAGGGGGGGCCGCCGGCAGAATCCTTCCTTGTCGGTCCTCGAGCATCTGTAGACTCGCTAATGCTTGAAAGAGTGGAGCGGTGCTTGGACCAGGAGCGTTTAGAGACACGGGAGTGCCTGCTATTGCTTGTCGAGGAGTCCCTTGCCTCTCGTGAGGCGAATCATGAGGAGGAAGTAGAAAGGAGGGTGGCCGAGGCTCGACGTTCCCTTCTCCTTGATTATCGCGCGAAGTTGAGGCTCTAGAAATCCCGCTTCCTTAGGCACCATGACTGCCTGCAAAATGAGGCCACCGACTTTCGGAGGAGATTGGATCAGGAAATGGAAAGCCGGCAAGACGCGCTGAACACGCAGGCCATTGCCGAGGGTAAGCTCTCGAACATCTGCAAACTAGTGAAAGGCGCATCTTCCCTGGTTGAAGAGGCTTCTGAAGCGTCCGCCCGCGCTCGCAGCCTCCAACTTGAACGCTCCAAGATGTTCCAGCCCCTTGAGCGGAGGGCTTCCCACGCCCTAGGCGACATGTGTGGAGAAGGCGTTTCTGGTCCCCTGATTCCCGACGACTCCAGGTACTTGGGATTTTTCTACCGCATCATGGAGCGTCTTGAGGCGAGCGCCGAGAAGGCCCTTGCGTTCGTGGAGGAGAAGAGCCGCGAACTTTTAGGTCAGGCTGCCTCAGACGTCTTCAGTCACCTTCTTCGCCTTGACCCTGATTTCGACTTTGCTTCGGTGCTGGATCCGGTGCCACAGACAATCCGCACCGCCCTGGCTGAGTGGGTCAAGGTTCACGTGGAAGACCTGGTGGAAAGGCTAGCTCCAGAGGGCCGCGGCATGGGCCCCATGAAGACGTGCCCTCATGATCCTCAACCTTGTACTCCTGATAGGTTCCTATGTTAAGTTTAACATCAGCTAGGTCGTGTCTGGTGGGTACCTTTTGACATGTTTCATGGTGTCGAGGTACGCATGGTGCTTCTATTCTGGTCGCGATCGTCGCCAGCCTGAGATGTTGAAATGCTAATGTTTTGTCCTGCGAGCGTGGGCTCGCTCGCATGTCTCCTTCCTGATTTTGGGGTGGTTTGAAGACCCTTTCGGCACTCTGTGTGTGTAGGTCCCGGTCTCGCACATCTCTCTGTCATCGTGCGGTGCAACCCGTTACCAAGGCTAGTCCTCACGGGGCAAAGCCCCGACGCCCTGGGGGGCGGGTGGCATTGTGACCAGTGAGGCCCCCGAGGTGTGCTGCTCAGGAGCCCCCTTTTACACTCAAGCCGCTCTACATCGTCAGGCGCCAGTCCCCCACATATCACTGCCAACGCGAAGCTCGCGCTTCACTGGGCAGGGCCTCACCACTCCCGGCGCTGACCAAGTCTTCGCCGATAGCGGCAAGTGGCATTATGACCGGTAAGGCTCCGGATATGGGACCCAGGAGCCTCCTTTCTGGCGCTCGAGCGATTCCGCATTCCACCCCTTTTTGTGATTGCCCCGGGAAAATCGAAGATCCCCGAGGTTCTTAAAAAATATCAATCAAAGCAAAGGGGAAAAGGGAACACGAGTCCGACGAGATGAGAGAACACAAAAACGAAATCCCCACCCTCCTTTTTCTTTTCAAAATATCAAACTCGGAAACTCGCGAGCCCTTGACGGCACAGGATACAACAGAAAAGGAAAGGTCTCAACTTAAAATGCAATGAAGGAAGAGAAGAAACCGCGTCCGGCATCCTAGCTATTCACCGCCTCCGTCTCCCCCAACGCTAAGCATAGGGCTTCCACTAGGCATGGGGTGGACCCCTTCCGCATCCTCGGGGGCCCTGGGGGTATACAGCCTCGGCTCATTATTACGTGAGAGTGTTACGGTGAGGGTGTAAATAGGAGGTCGTGAGGAGGCTTTGGCCTCGCAAGTGTCCCTACCCACGAGGCATTAGGCGCCTGATTCCGGAAGTCATTGGGGGACTGTGTTGATTCCTTCGTCTTCTCCGCTAGGTGTGGTGTGGATGCCTTCCGCGTCCACGGGGGGCCCTGGGCGTGTACAGCCTCTGCTCTTTATTACATGTGAGTGTCACGGGATGAAGTAGGTTCCGGAAAAATTGAAGGACGATGCAGAGTCGATGCGGTGGTGGTGTTGGGGCGTTGCGGAGCTGCGCTCAGGTGCTACGGGTTGATGTTGAGCCTGGGTATGCTTTGAGGGCTCCACGCCTCACAGGCGTGCGCCCCAGTCGGGATCCCGAGGCTGGTAGCGTGACCCACACTGAGCAAGCCCCCGAGTGTGGGGGAGCCCCCGCGCCAGCCGATCGAAAGACTCACCCAGGTGGCGGGTGCGAGATCCCCGGGGCGATGCCCCATCGCGCCTCACTGGAGCACCCGAGGTTCCCTCGCTGATACCCTGGTCCGCGCCCCGAGGCCGGTCTGGCCCAGCCTAAGTGCAGCGACGGGTATCCAAACACCTGTTGGTAATCGAACAAAGCCTGCACCAGTGACATGGTCATGTGTTCCACCCACCGTCCCCAAGTGAGCGTCGCGTGCCCTAGGGGCTGGAGTGGGTATACCACCCCGGCCCCGAGGTTGGGTTCGTCTGGCCCGGGAACATGGGTGTATGTTCCACCCTCCGTCCCCAGGTTGGGGCCCCTCGACCTGGACATGAGGGTGCATCCACCCTATCCAAGGCGAGATGTCCCTGGTCCCCACACCCAGACGCCTGCCCGAGGCAACTCCTAGCCAGCAGGTGTGACCCACGAGCATAACCGCATTGGACACCCTCGCGGATCCACCCCCTTGGGTCACCCCCACAGCGTTGTTCATACCTGTTCGTGCGGGGGCGGTCCGTAGGGTCGCGCTCGTGCCTCCTGCTGTAGTGATGGCCCGCAAGGTCTCCTCCGTGGCGCGTACACGGGCCGGTGTGGTTGTTGCCGGCTCGCATGAGCCCTCGAGGGTTGATGTAGTCGGGCCTCTGATGCTCTCTCCCTGCTTTGGGAAGCACGACGGGGAACGCTGGATGACGCCCTCCACGAGGAGCCGAGTCTTGCACCCCCATCTGCTCCCCCTGGATCCCGTGCGGGAGCGAGCCCTGATAGAGGTTTGAGGCGCGCTCGCTCAATCCTTCGATTGCAAGTCCCGGCGGCGCGGGCTGCTGGGCACGGTTTGCGCGGGGACAACGTCGCGCTTCTCCGACGGCGGAGAGCCCGAGATGGCACGCATGACCTCTGACGCGGCGCTCACGCGCGATGTGCTGGTGCCTGAGCTCATATGCCACCAACAGCGCGAGATGCCTGTGTGTCGGGTGTTCGCAGGCTCGGACGAGGGGAGACGCCAGCGGAACGCGCGGAGGAGCCGGGGCGACGCGGGGATGCCGCACGGTTGGCGACGATGGCAAACCCCGGCGCTCGCCTGAAGTCTGTTGTAAATGCATGTAGTGCCCTTAGTGATTTTGGTATTTTGAAGACTTATAGGTTAAGTATCTAATGTGTTCATGAGTGTACGCAGGATCTATAAGTCGTTGAGGAGTTTGAGTTATACGATGAATATCGACCCTTAAAAATGTATATCTTCGGCTGAGGAAATTGGTCTTATGCTGAAGATTTGAATCGCGAAGAAATTGTGATGAAATTGATATTCCTCATGAAGATACTGAAGATGAGGAACTCGGTGCGTAATGAAGAAAATCTGTCCGAAGACTTAGAAGCGTGAAAAATTATTATTTCTATTTCATTTTCTTCACTCTTGAGTCATATGGACACCGTACTGTTAAAGGGGGTCAAGGTAACACTACGGAATGAATTTCCTCATGATGCTCAACCCAAGCCTAAACCTACAAAAGCCTCAAGTGAGAAATATGAGAGACATGAGGACTCTCACAGTTGAGAGTCCCGACCGTTGCCGTGATTCGCGCCACGTCACCAATCTTATCCACAACTACAGTGATAATATTTAAGGGCATAAATGTCAAATCATGTCGAGATGCTCCCAGGCTATAAATAGCCTCCCCCCACAACCATTAGCTGGTTGGCTGCTCCGCGAGAAACTGACACTTGTCATTTAGAGCAACCCAAATTCCTTAGAGTCTTTGAGAGTAAATCATCACTGAGGAAATACCCAAAACACCAAACCACAAACCAAAAACCAAGTGATTGAGCATCACTGAAGAATTTGTTCCCGTGTGGAACTGAAGCCTTTTACCTTTGATGACTCTGCATCCTCCAGACAGTTAGGCGTCATGGTCTAGAGCAATCCAGCAGTAAATTGTGGATCGTCGGGTGACCGAGTTTGTGAGGATTTGGAAGTCTACCCTGAAGACTTACCACGAGTGTTGGGCGAGGACTGTGTGTCCTTAGCTCAAGGAGAATATGGTAGGGACTGTGTGTCCTTTGGTTTCAATACCTAGCCACTCCAAACCAGACGTACGACTGTCACAGCAGTTGGAACTAGGTCATCAACAACTGTCTTCACTGTGATACGGGTTCTATTTCTTAAGCTCTTTCAATTCCTCAATATTGTATGTTGAACATTTTCATTGTCTCTGATTGAAGAATTTGTTGAAGACTTTCTTTGAATTTCCTCAACCTCAAATTCTTCATACTAGTTAATCCTCACCTGCTTACTGTGTGCCTGCGTACTGTGCAAACTGTTTTTCATAATTCTCATCAAGAAAACTATTGTTGTAATACTTTGCACTCTTGATCCTTTGATGTTTCCGCAACAAGTTATTCATCTGTGAGGAATTTCCTCAAAAGGAATTTCCTCGGCAATGAAATTCTAAAAATCTCCTATTCAACCCCCTCTAGTCGATATAACACACTTTCAATTGGTATCACAGCAAGGAACTCCCTTGTTCTGTGTGATTTTGGTTTAACCACCTGGAGTTTTAGTTATGTCGACTACATGCATCATCAAGGTTAATGCAGGATGTCCTACCTTCAAAGGTAAGGACTTTCCCTACTGCAAGACCACGACGCAGATGCATCTTCAAGCTATTGACAATGATCTCTGGTATATTATGGAACATGGTGTTCCCTCCATCGCTGCTACTCTCTCTGCCGCTGATGTGAACTAATTCAAGCAACTTGATTCTCAAGCAAAGAATATCATCTGTGGCCATCTGAGCAAAGGTCAGTATGGCAGAGTGAGTGCTTTGGGATCACCAAAACAAATCTAGGGTAGGCTATCCAAAGTCAATGAAGAAATATCAACTCAGCGTGACTCACGTGTTGATGTTCTTCGCAATCTCTTCAATCGCTTCAAGAGGCTTGACAATGAAAGCTACCAAGATACCTTTGATCGCCTCACTGACATCTCAAATGAACTGCAAGCATTGGGAGCTCGAGACATTACTGACCATGAAGTTGTGAAGAGACTGCTAAGATCTTTGGATTCATCATTTGATACACTGGTTCTGATGATTCAAGAAAGATCAGACTACAAGATGCTTGATCCTGCTGATATACTCGAAAGACTCAATACTCACAAATTCCAACAGGAAGAAAATAGAGATTTGTATGGACCAAGCTTCTCTAGACCTCGTGCACTGAAAGCCAAAGCAATTTCCTCATCTCAAGAAGAAGACTCAGATTGCAGCATTGGTGATCCTGAAGAACTTGGACAGGAGCTTGCAATGCTCGTGAGGAAATTCCAGAAGTTTACAAGATGTGGCCAGTTTGGTAAATCTTCAAGAAGAGATATGATGAAATCATAATCTTCATCACAGGACTAAAAGTAAAGAACCTGCCACAAATGCAAGAAATCAGGTCACTATATTGCTGATTGTCCTCGTTGGGTGAAGGAATCAAAGAAGAAGAAATACAAGGATGAAAGTTTTGATGACTCGAAGAAAAAGAAGAAATCTTCAAAATCCTCATCCTCAAAGTCCTCATCGCACAAGAAGACTGGTTTCAGAAAGGCTCGGGCACTTATTGGCAAGGAAATGGATTCTGATGAATGTGATGAAGAGGAAGGTTCTGAAGAAGACTCAGAGTCTGGTGTGGCTAGTCTTGCACTGGCTACCACATACGTCAACAAGTCAATCTTCAACCTTGAAGAAAACGACAACGCCATCTACACTGATGACTATGATGAAGACTTCGATCCAACCTATTGCTTCATGGCAAAAGGTTCAAAGGTACCGAATGACACTTCCTCCTCTGATTCAAGTGACTGTCAACCTGATGATTATAAAAAACCCATTTACAATAAACTTGCCAACATCGCAACTAAACAACAAATTGCCCTTGAAAAGCTTTAGAAACTGCTAGACAGAAGCGATGACCTGTTGAATGATGAAATGAATCTTACCCAAATCCTCACTGAAGACACGAGAAGTCTTCAGTCCAGATTTGATAATCTTCAAGATCGTCATGGCACACTCTTGGCTGATCATCAGAAACTTTCCTATGAATTTCTTCAAAGGAAACTTGATCTTGAGAAGTTGAGGATGTCTCATGATGATCTTCGAATGGAAAATGATTCATTACTTGCTCAACAGATCAGTGTCGCTCAGGTTGAATTCATTCCACCATGTCTTAAATGCATCAAATGTGAAACTACCAATTCTTCACCAGAATCATCAAATGCTTCTATTGCTACAAATTCTTCAACTACTCATGTGGTATCAAATTCCTCACTTGAGGAAACCACAAATGTGAGTGACGAAAATGCAGGGCTGAAGGAATTGTATGTGACAGGCATGTAGAAAAGTCTCAAAGGGCATAAAACCCTTTGCGATGTGCTCTAAAAGCAGATATTGAACAGAAACCCGAGGAAAGAAGGAATTGCTTTTGAAAAGGAAACTGAATGCTGATGGATCATACTGGAAACCAGAGTAGTATCCCAAAACCTCATGGGTTGCTGCTAAAGGACCTCCTGTTGATACATCCAATCTAACAGGCTTTGGATGTGAATTATCCTATTCCTCAGATGAGTCAATTGACTCCAACTATAAACTGTTCAAAAATCAATCTGGTGAAGTATTTGCTTGATATGTTGGAACTAACTACAGGAATGGACCGCCCCTAAGGAAAATCTAGGTCCCCAAAAGCTATTTGGAAAATCTTCAGGTGAATGTCCTCATGACACCACCCATGAAGAATCTGAAACCCAGATCAAATTCCTCAGGTGTACCAAAGTCTTCAAGAGGATCAAAATCCTCAGCTGGTCAAAACTATGCTCGTACTCGTGCTAATGCTTCTGATATGCACGGAAATTACAAGGGATATGAATATGAGCATTACTCCTGAAATCATCATGTTCATAAATTATCAAAGAAGTTCTGTGCCTATTCATTTGAGTACTCTAACCCAGTACTATGAAGAGAAGTGCATTAGATTCAATGCCCCATTTCTCATATGGTGCTCGCAGGATAATGAACTCTTTACCACCCCTTCATATGTGGGTGGTTAAGAAATTAAACTAATCACTTATGGAGGTCAGGTCTCGAGATGAAAATCATCATCTGAAGAATTTGCTGGAGACCTGAGGAAAATGCTTGATTGGATGCAAGCTAACATTTATAAAATGATAACATTTCACACGTCCTCAAATGTACTGTTTATGATGAAATTCATATCTGATGAAATTGATATCATATTCTTCAAGTCTGAAGCATATGAGATGGTAAGCTATACTAATTCATCTGCAGGATAACAAACCCAAGATTACTGAGTGGGTTCTTGATAGTGGCTGCACACACCACATGACTGGTGACAAAATCTTGCTGATGAATATGCCACTGACTCCATCACCACTGAAGCAAATCACTAATGCTGACAAAGGTAAAAGCAAGGTATTGAGACTTGGCAAAGTGGCTATCTCCAAGGACATGCACATGGACAAAGTGATGCTTGTTGAATCCCTTGGGTTTAACCTCATGGCAGTCTCAATGCTTTGTGATCTTGATATGGTTGTTACGTTTGGAAAATATAGATGTGTTGTCATCATGGAATCTTACAAATCCAAAGTCTTCGAAGGTGTAAGGAGAGGATATTTGTACATTGTTGATTTTTCCACAGGTCCTCAACCAGCCACATGCCTACTAGCAAAAACCTCAGAAGGCTCGCTATGGCATCGAAGACTTGGTCATGCAGGCATGAGGAATCTGCACACACTGGTGAAGAAGAAGCATGTCATTGGCATCGAATCAGTCAAATTCCTCAAGGACCACCTCTGCGGTGCTCGTGAGTCTGGAAAAATGACCAGATCCAAACACCCCTCGAAGACTATCATGACTACTACTCGTCCATTTGAATTGCTTCACATGGATCTATTTGGACCTACACATTATGCCACTCTAACAAATGCAACATCTTTATACGGCTTTGTCATAGTTGATGATTATTCTAGATATACTTGGGTGCATATCATTCTGTATAAAACTGAAGTGCGGGAAGTCTTCAAACGATTTTCCTCAAGGGCCTCAACGAACTTCGGTGTCAAGATCAAACACATCACGAGTGATAATGGGACGGAATTCAAAAACACAAGTCTTGATGATTATCTTGATGAACTTGGTATTCCTCACGAATTGTCTGCTCCTTATACTCCTCAACAAAATGGCATCGTTCAAAGAAAGAACACGACTCTGGTTGAGATGGCATGAACCATGCTTGAATAATATCAGACTCCTCATCATTTCTGGCCTGGAGCAATCAACACCGCTTGCCATGTCATCAACAGGGTATATCTTCACAAATTCCTCAAGAAAACTTCATATGAACTCCTCACTGATAAGAAACCCAATGTAAGTTACTTCAAAGTCTTCGGTGCAAAATGCTGGATTAGAGATCCTCACCATAGCTCAAAATTTGCACCTAAAGCACATGAGGGTTTTATGCTCGGTTACAGAAAGGACTCGCACACCTACAGAGTCTTCAACAACTATCACAACAAGGTTGTTGAAACTGTAGATGTGCGGTTCGATGAAACTAATGGCTCGCAAAGAGAGCAATTGCCTCCTCAACCAGATAAATTATCTCGTGAGGAAGCAATCAAGTTCAAAGCTACTGAAGACATTGTTCCTACTAAGGAAATTGCTCAAGAAATCATTCCCAGCATTGATGAAAATCAAGAATATGCTCCTGAGGAAATTGAACCAGAACAAATTCCTCAGCCTAGACGAAATCCTCAACCAGCTCATCCGAGGATTCAAATGAAGTAGAACTTGATAAAATCCTCGAAGACATCAACGCGCCAGGTCCTCTCACTCGCTCAAAAGCTTCATACTTAGTTAACTTTTGTGGGCATTCTTCTTTTGTGTCTATCACAGAACCTTCAAAAGTTGTTGAGGTCTTCATGGAACCTGAGTGGATTCAATCCATGCAAGATGAACTTCTTCAATTCAAGCTAAATGAAGTGTGGGAGCTCGTCAAACGACCAGATCCTCGCAAGCACAATATCATCGGCACCAAGTGGATTTTCCAAACAAGCAAGATGAGGATGGTCAAGTGGTGAGGAATAAGGCATGACTTGTAGCCCAAGGCTACACATAGGTTCAAGGAATTGATTTCGATGAAACTTTTGCACCTGTTGCTAGACTTGAAGCTATTCGAATACTACTTGCTTATGCTAATCATCATAACATTACCTTATATCAAATGGATGTGAAAAGTGCATTCCTCAATGGTAAGCTTGAGGAAGAAATATATGTTGCTCAGCCTCCAGGTTTTGAGGATCCCAAGAATCCAAACAAAGTCTTCAGCCTCAAAAAGGCACTCTATGGCCTCAAGCAAGCCCCTCGGGTGTAGTATGACACATTGAAGGAATTCCTCATGAAGAAAGGCTTCAAACCTGGTGCACTCGATCCAACTCTTTTCACAAAATCCTATGACAACGAACTGTTTGTGTGCCAAATATATGTCGATGACATCATATTTGGCTGTACTCACAAACGTTATAGTGATGAGTTTGCTTACATGATGAGTGAAGAATATCAGATGACTATGATGGAGGAGCTGAAATCTATCTTAGGTCTTTAAATTCGTCAAGACCGCAATGGCATCTTCATATCACAGGAGAAATACCTCAAGGATGTTCTAAGGAAATTCGACATGCATGAATGTAAAGGCGCCAAGACTCCCATGCCTACCAACGGCCACCTCTGCACTGACGAAAATGGTAAAGAATTCGATCAGCAGGTATATCGCTCGATGATTGACTCTTTACTGTATTTGTGTGCATCTAGGCTAGATATAATGCTTAGTGTTTGCATGTGTGCTCGTTTTCAAGAAAAACCGAAGGAATGACACCATAAGGCTGTGAAACATATTCTTTGATACTTAGCTCACACACCAACACTAGGATTATGGTACCCCGAGGGCTCAAATCTTCATCTCGTGGGATATTCTGATTCTGACTATGCTGGTGACCGTGTGGATTGCAAGTCAACTTCTGGCACTTGTTATTTCCTCAGAAGATCATTAGTCTGCTGGTCCTCAAAGAAGCGGAATTGTGTTTCTCTCTCCACTGCCGAAGCTCAGTACATTGCTGCTAGATCCTGCTGTGCTCAATTGCTATGGATGAAGGAAACCCTGAAGGACTATGACATCAACATGAAGAATGTGCCTCTCTATTGCGATAATCAGAGTGCAATCAAGATTGCATACAACCCAGTACAACATTCGAAGACTAAGCACATCCATATTCGTCATCATTTTCTTTGGGACCATGTCCTCAAGGGCAATATCCTCATCGACCATGTGAAGACTGACAATAAACTAGCAGATATTTTCATTAAGCCCTTGGATGAGAAAAGGTTTTGCAAGTGGAGGTGTGAGCTAAATATCTTAGAGTCTTCAAATGTTTTGTAAAAACATGCACACATCCTAACACTTATGCAAAACTGATGACTTAGATGTGCAACACACGAAGAATCGATTTTCTTCAATTGATGAAGAACATCACTCTTAGTGTGAGGAAATTAATGAAGAATTTGGTTCTCAGGGCCCTACGTCAATTGTACGCGGCACGTGAAATCATCATTCTTATACGGTGGGTCACGCCACCACCCAACTTTGAAAACCGTCAAGCTGATTTTTCACAAAATCCTCTAGTTTTTCAAATCTTCAAAATCTTCAGAACACTTGATGTTTTTCATTTGCCTAGCTACATATATAGACTGAGATTTCAAAGTCCTCAACAGCATTCACTTATAGCTATTTCTTCAATTTGATGTTTCATCTAAGTGAATGTGATCGGACCCTACTCCCCGCTATGCTATACTCAGCCCAGTCTATTCAATTTTGCATATGTGTTCTACTTGAAACTTTGTTCAAAATCCTCGCATGTCCTTATCGGCTGAGGATTTTGCAACGAAATCCTCAAATCTTCAAAAATGGATTTATGACGTTACACAGTAACTGAACCCACTTCCCACACTAGGATAAGCAGGATCTCCACCACTTCTACCGTGGGCTATACGTGTCGTGGGGAGACGAATGGGCAAGGGTTGTTCGGTCCGAAAGTTTCGGCCGAACCGTTTTCACCTGAGCTATAAATAGGTCCTTACCCCCTTCTGTCAAAATTCTTCGACCTCTCGTCCTTCTCTCTGCTCGAGCTCAAACCTAGCGCCACCGCTAGCTATCACCGGTGAGGAACAGCTTCCCTGCCTCGACCTCTCTGTCGCCAAACTCACGCCGGAAGCGAAACATCTACATCCGCCGTCGCCGTATTTGTCTTCTGCCGCCAAGTTAGGGCACAACAGACTCGAACCAAAGAGCTTCTTACTGTTACTGCCTCTGTTCTTCGTGTTCGTCTCATAGGGTAATTAAAATCTTATTTTACTGCCCTTTTTGATCTACTATTTCATCTTAGATTCGAAAAATCTGTTTTTCCTCAGTGTCTATCAGCTTCGCACACTCAATTCCTCAAACACTTGATGAATTTCACTAAGCCACTAAAATTCTTCATGTGATTCCTCAATTGTGCAAATTTTCGTATCTGCACAACTCTGGAACCCAAGATCAGAATGCTTAGTCAAATTCCTCAAACCACTAGTCAAATTCCTCAACCCACTGGTCAAATTCCTCAACTTTTAAAATTTCAATTTCTTCAAATCTGAGAACGCATATGACCTCTCCAAATTCCTCGCACCTATACTCTGTTCACAGGTACAAAATGCCAGTTGATGAATCTCTAGGTTCTCATCAACATAACTCATTTGCAGCGTTCCTCGAAGAAACTTTGCCAGTGTCATCAGAATCTTCAAGAGTGCAAATTCCTCAGCAAAAGAATCAGTTGAAGAAAATGGAAGATGATAGAAAGCAAAAGGGTGGAAAGAAACTTGAACAGAACACTGCAGTTGATATCCCTGAGGATATATACACTGATTAATGCACGCCAGATGAGGAAACACATGGAAAGGAACCTATGGCGAAGCGGAAAATTAGGCTTCAGAAAATAGAACACATGTGGACTAAGGAGTGGAAGGAATACCGCTTCGTCACTCCAAAGTATGCGAAGAAATTCGCTCTCAAGCCACCTTGCAAAAGGTCTCCTCTTGGTGATCAACAGGTTGCACTTCCCGCAAGCGTCAAAACAATTGAGGATTACCCTGAGGAGAAAGACATACACTTGTCTAAACATCAGAAGAAAGCAGAAGCTGTAGTGAAGAAATTCAATAAGGAATCCGCTGCTGCCACTGCAGCCACCTCTTCTGCTGCTGAAGCTTCTGGTACAGCTATTCCTCAAGTGAAGACTGTGCCAAAGAAACCAAAGGCCTCAAAGCCTAAAGAGTAATTGCCTGAGAAGGCTGCACCTGCGCCAAAACCTTCATCGGCAACACAGGCCTCAATGCCTGAACAAAAGCAGATTGTCAAGTCTCAGCCTGCTCACTCCAGCCCCTGTGTACCATCTACCACGAGCTCAGCAACAAAGTCTTCACCAACACCCTTGAAGACTAAAATGACTGCGGGAAGGGGCATCAGGCCCAGCCCAAGCAAAGTCATCAACATCCCTTCTACATCAGAAGGGAGTGAGGAATTCGATGATGAAACTCTTCAAGCCATCATCAGAAACAAGTAGGAACGAGTTGCACAATCCTCAGGTAGCTCTATTCCTCTGGCCATGGACGCCAAGGTTCTGCTAGACTTCATCAATGTCTGGTATGAAGATCCAAGAACCCCCATTGATGACTTGAAGCTTCACCTAGGTCCCAGTCATATGGTTGCCAAATTCATCAGTGAGGCTAAATGGAAAGAGACGCAAGCCAAGCAAGCAAAGGCTGCAAAACTAAAGAAGGAGAAATTCCTCAAGCAGAATCTCCTCAATCTGACACCTGAAGCTCTTGTGTCCACCCAGGCTGAACTGAAGACTTTGACTGACAAGTACACGAATCTATCTGATCGTCAAAGTCTCAAGGTAAATTTCATCAAGTTTGCAACTGATGCAGTTGATGAATATAACAAGAAGGTTGCTCCTCCAGTGAAACAAAAGCTGCATGAGTCCAGCTATTCTGTTCAGCTGACTGAAGAAGACATTCCAGCTGATGAACCTGTTGTTGAGGAAATACCTCAAGATACTCCATCTGATGAATCTGCTCCTGCTAATGAACATGCTTCAGGTGAGGAAACTGCCAGGACAAATACTGCACCAGCTCCTGAAGAGAAAATTCCTTCACCTCAACCCTCAAAGATGAAGAAGATGGTTCCGTCTGCATTAGACGTGAAGAAAACCAAGGCTGCTGAGAAAGAAGCGAAGAAAAGAAAAGATTAAATGACTTGAGAATCATCAGAGGCCAAGCGCCCCAAGTTAACTCAGACACAGTCTTCAACTGCTCCAGTATTCTATGCCTCTGAAGGTAGCTCCATAATATGCACTTATTCCCTTCGGAATTGACTATGTCATTCCTGAAGAAGATAAGGAAATGAAAGATGCTGAATCTAAAGAAACCATGGATGAGGAAATACAAATTGATGATATTCCTCAGTCCTTCATTCCTCACAAGACATCTGCTGAAACTGCTCAAGGATCAGCTACAACAGCTGAAGACTTTGCCTCCTCCACCAAGCAAATTCCTCAAGCTGAGGAAAATCCTCAACGTGAAGAAAATCCTCAACATAAGGAAAAGGCTGAAGAAAATGCTCCTGTACACAATAACGAAACTTCTATTGTTGTGGTCAACACTGAAACAGCAATGATAGTATCTCCTCAAGAACAGCAGCATAATCTTCAACCAAAGCAAAATTAGCCTTTTTCGAAGAGGCCAAAGTTTCAAAAGGAAGCGTTCTATGAAGAACAGGTGTATTTCATCAGCGACAATCCATATGATAAGCTTCGCATCAGGCATAGGAAGTTTTGGACAAGGACTCACCTCAACTACTATGCCTCTATGCTTTGTGGGAGGAACAAAATATTTCAGCACAAGCATATTCCTCATGTTGAGATGGAAGAAATTCCTTGCTTCGCCCTAGTCCTCAATGTTCTTCATGAAGCTGGACTGCTACCTCTCTGCACTGATATAGTTGATTGGAACAGAGATATAATTCTTCAATTCTATTCTACTTTGCACATCTCTGGAGACCCGAAGGATATCAACACTTGGGTGCTGGACTGGATGACTCAGCACACTCACTACAAAGCTCCTGCCACTAAAATGTTGCGAGTGCTTCCAGTCTCAATTCCCTCAGAACAAGTTGTGCTGATGTATGATGAACGGGAGCTGCCCAACTAACTGATGGAAGTCCTCATGAAGCCTTTAGCCAAGAATCAACCTCCAAGGACTCGCTTTTTGGTTCAACACTTGAAGTAGGAACCACGAACCGTTTATAGAATCTTGGCCAATACCCTTGCACCTATCAAAGGCCATGATGATGAGGAAGATGTAGTAGGAATCATGAAGAATATCCTCTTCTTCATGATTTCTTCCTAAGGACTTTGGGTGATAATGCAATGTCGCCATTTGACATGAGGATTTATGCTCCGTGGATCATGAGATTCATCAGATGCAGGTCAGGCATCAACTATCATGCTGATTTCAACAATCACATTGGATATCTGCCTCCGATCAGAGTCATCAAGAAGACATTTGAGCCTGTTGAAGTAAAAGGAAAATCTGTCATAGATGAAGGAAGTTGGCCCCTTGATGGCCAGTTTTGCGAAGCAGAATCATATGACGACATTACTACTCGGGATCCGCGTAGCCCTGTTGCCCCGAGGATAATGACTAACAGAGAACTACTCCTCAGTCTTCATCAGAAGGTCGAACGCAATCACAAATGGGTAAAACGTCAATTCAGTGCCATTCTGAAAACCCTCAACAAGACTCGGAATGCAGTGAAGATAAATCACTACTATCTTCATGAGGAGTTTGATCGTACCTAAGCCACCATGGCTCATCTCAAGACTCAAGAAGAACTTGATGAATTGGAGTTTACTCAGGACTTCGACTGGTCGTGGCCTCCCAAGAAGAAATTCAAGCCAATTCCAGTTCCAGACCTTGAGGACAGTTCCTTTTATTCATTACGCACTGCAGAATCTGATGAAGAACCAGAAGACACTGCTACTGACCCAAGGAAGAAGCTCGTCGCCAATAATCCTCACGCCTCTTCATCAGCCTAGAAGTGAAAGTCTTCATGGGGCGTTAGTCCTCAGTTTTGTCCCTTTTCGTCACTTAATGACAAAGGGGGAGAAATCTGAGTTAGTCTTCATGCGGGATAAATTTTGGGACTTATAAACTTTATTAACTTACAAACTCTTGGTTCTTTTGAAGTGTTTTATGTAATGAGTTGTAACTTAAGCCTGATGGTACTCTGACGCTTTTGAAACTTCTTCGCATTCTTATTCCTCAAAATATTAATGCACGCATGCAAAAATTCGTCAGATACCATTTCTCATCATGCATTCTCAAATTCCTCATATTATAGGTCATATGTATGCATGATTTACAAGATAAAGGGGGAGAAATCCATGATATAAATCATCAATGTGCATTTGTTGTGAAAAGAAAATTCCTCAAAGTGTGCACATCTTCAGGAGGAGTCTCTTAGTATCTTGTTTTCAAATTCCTCAATTGAGTATTTACACTTCATATTTTTATCCCCGTTGAAAAATTAACCTAATTGTCATCAACCACCAAAAAGGGGGATATTGTAAGTGCATCTAGTGCCCTTAGTGATTTTCGTGGTTTGAAGACTTATAGGTTAAGCATCTCATGTGTTCATGAGTGTACACATGATCTATAAGTCGCTGGGGAGTTTGAGTTATACGACGAATATCGACCCCTAAAAATGTATATCTTCGGCTGAAGAAATTGGTCTTATGCTGAAGATTTGAATCGTGAAGAAATTGCGATGAAATTGGTATTCCTCATGAAGATACTAAAGATGAGGAACTTAGTGTGTCTTGAAGAAAATCAGTCCAAAGACTTTGAAGCGTGAAAATTTATTCCTTCTGTTTCATTTTCTTCACTCTTGAGTCGTAGGAACACCGTACTGTAAAAGGGGGTCAATGTAACACTACGGAATGAATTTCCTCATGATGCTCAACCCAAGCCTAAACCTACAAAAGCCTAAAGTGAGGAATATGAGAGACATGAGGACTCTCACAGTTGAGAGTCCCGACCATTGTCACGATTCGTGCCACCTCACCGATCTTATCCACACCAACGGTCATAATATTTAATGCATTAATGTCAAATCATACCGGGATGCTCCGAGGCTATAAATAGCCGCCGCCCACAACCATTAGCTGGTTGGCTGCTTTGCGAGAAACTCACACTTGTCATTTAGAGCAACCCAAATTCCTCGGAGTCTTCGAGAGTAAATCATCAATGAGGAAATACCCCAAACACCAAACCACAAACCAAAAACCAAGTGATTGAGCATCACTTAAGAATTTGTTCATGTGTGGAACTGAAGGCTTTTACCTTTGAGGACTATGCATCCTCCAGACGGTTAGGCCTCATGGTCTAGAGCAATCCAGCAGTAAATTGCGGATCGTCGGGTAACCGAGTTTGTGAGGGTTTGGAAGTCTGCCCTGAAGATTTACCACGAGTGTTGGGCGAGTATTGTGTGTCCTTAGCTCAAAGAGAATACGGTAGGGACTGTGTGTCTCGGGACTGTGTGTCCTTTGGTTTCAATACCAAGCCGCTCCAAACCAGACATACGATTGTCACAACAGTTCCAATTGGGTCATCAACAAATGTCTTCACTATGATACGGGTTCTATTTCTTCAAATCTTTCAATTCCTCAATATTGTATGTTGAAGATTTTCATTGTCTATGGTTGAAGAATTTGTTGAAGACTTTCTTTGAATTTCCTCAACCTCAAATTCTTCACACTAGTTAATCCTCACCTGCTTACTCTATGCCTGTGTACTGTGCAAACTGTTTTTCATAATCCTCATCAAGAAAACTGATGTTGTAATACTTTCCAATCCCGATCCTTTGTTGTTTCCGCTGCAAGTTATTCATCTATGAGGAATTTCCTCAAAAGGAATTTCCTCAGCGATGAAATTCTAAAAATCTCCTATTCACCCCCCCTCCCTCTAGTCGATATAACGCACTTTCATCTGTCCAGCATGGCCGTCGGGCACTGGGGTGGATGGGGGCAGCTCGGCACCATGGCCTGCCCACGCCGTCCACGCCACGCAGGTAGCATGTCTCTCTGCGTGGACTCATCATTTCCCCGCCATGGTCGCAGTTAGTTGCGCCGAGATGAACTTTGGGGGAGATCTCAACAGCGCCCTACCTGGCGCGCCAAATGTCGGATTTCGGGCTCCGCAAAATCCTAAGGATTCGAAGACTGGGGCATGTACGAAATCTCCCCTGCTTTTCCTCGCCTAACCCACAACTCGATGGAAACGATGAAGGACTCACTCGGTGGAGAGGGGAACACATAACGCAACAGTTTACCCAGGTTCAGGCCGCTGCGAAGCGTAACCCTACTCCTGCTTTTGGTGGATTGCCTCTCACGGAGGTGGTGGATGAGTTAGTAAAGTGTTCTTGGGCCTCCGGAGGCTGAGATACTAAGTGTGTTGTTCTACCGTCCAAATGAAATCTCTCTCTCTCGAGTACCCTAGCTTCTCTATTTATAGTGGAGGTCTGAGTCCTCTTCCCTCATAGCTTCGATGGGAAGGGATCCCATGGCAGCCAATTTTGAAGGGGAACAGGGGAACATGCTCCCCTGCCCAAAGGTGGTCTTCGCCTGCAAAGTACCTGTCCGCGCCGCAGAGACGGGCCCGTGGATGACGTTTGCCATACAGGTGGGGGCTGCGGCTTTGTTGCACCAGAAGGGAAACCTTTGGGAGATACCTTTGGAAAGCTTGTACGCTCCCACCTCTTTTGCACCAAAGGGGGAACTGTCCCGTCCTGCCATCTGCTGCTCGACTGTCCTTTCCTAGCGTCACCCTTGACTCCTGAGGCTCGGCCTTGCCTAGAGATATCCGCCGCTCTGGAGGGGTCCTGAGGAGGCCCCCTGCGGGTCTTGACGCTGCTCCTCCCCATGAGTCTTGGTCCCCCATGAGGGCTTGGTTCAGGGTGGTGCTGCTGCTCGCAGATCTTGCGCTGATGAAATGAGCCAGCCCTGGGCCGCACGCACGCAGGTCTGGGTACCCTGGTTCCAAGAACGCCGACAACTTGGTTGCTTGTTGATATGCTTGAGTATTAAATTTTTCATGTCCAACTATAGATTATTTCTTTGAATCGTCTACAAGTCCATATGTCCATGCTATAAAGAAAATAATATGATGAACATGTTAGGAAGAATTCCACATCAAAAATTCTGTTTTTATCATTTACCTACTCGAGGACGAGTAGGAATTAAGCTTGGGGATGATGATACATCTCCAACGTATAATTTTTTATTGTTCCATGCTTTTATATTATTATTCTTGGATGTTTTACAATCATTTTATAGAAACTTTATATCATTTTTTGGGACTAACCTATTGACATAGTGCCAGTGACAGTTGTTCTTTTTTGCTTTTTTCCTTCGTGGAAAATCAATATCAGATGAAGACCAAATGCCACGAAATTTTTGGAGATTTTTTTAGACCAGAAGGTAATTACGGAACAAAGAAAGCTCACCAGGGGAGGCCTAGGTGGCCCACCAGGCACCAGGGCGCGCCTTGGTCCCCTCGCGCACCCTCGTGGGTAGTGCGGCTTCTCGCACCTCCTCCATCGCCTCTTGACTCCATAAATACCCAAATATTCAAGAAACCCTAGAGGGGTCGACGAAAAATTATTTCAGCCACTGCAAGTTCCACAAGCCACGAGATCTAATCTAGAGCCCTTTCCAGCACCCTACCGGAGGGGAACACAATCATGGAGGGGTTCATCATCCTCATTGGTGCTCTTTCAATGATGTGTGAGTAGTTTATATTAGACCTACGGGAACGTAGGTAGTATCTAGATGGCTTTCTCTCTCGTTTTGCCTCTCAATATGATGGTCTCTTGGATATTTATTTGATGTAACTCTATCTTTTGCGGTGTGTTTGTTGGGACCCAATGAACTGTGAGTTTTTTTATCAGATCTATGAAATTATATCCATACTTGATTATTATAGCCTCGTATTTCTTCTCCGATATTTGGCTTTTGTTTGGCCAACTTGATCTTTTTATCTTGCAATGGGAAGAGGTGATTTGTGATTGGTTCGATCTTGCGGTGCACAATCTTAGTGATAAAAGGTGACATGACACGCATGTATCGTTGCTATTAAGGATAAAACGATGGGGTCTATTCCTACATGAATAGATCTTGTGTACATCATGTCATCGTTCTTAAAGCATTACTCCATTTCTCCATGAACTTAATACACTAGATGCATGGTGGATAGCGGTCGATGTATGGAGTAATAGTAGTAGATGCAGGCAGGAGTCAGTCTACTTCTTTTGGACGTGATGCCTATATACATGATCATTGTCTTGGATATCAACATAATTATTCGCTCTTCTATCAATTGTCCAATAGTAATTTGTTTACCCACTGTATTCTATTTTATCGAGAGAAGCCACTAGCGAAACCTATGACCCCCGGGTCTATTTTCCATCATCTATTTGCAAGATCTATTTTGCTATTCGCATTTCCAATTTATTTTCTCTTTTATTTTCATATATATATATATATATATATATATATATATATATATATATATATATATATAATCAAAAACCAAAAAATACCTTGCTGCGTTTTATTTGTCGTTACTCTATCTGCATCTATCAATCTATCTATTTATCGTTTTATCTTACCCACGAGGGATTGACAACCCCTACATGCATTGGGTTGCGAGGATTTGTTACCTGCGTGCAGGTACTACGTACATAGTCTTGTGGATCATCCTACTAGATTGATACCTTGGTTCCAAACTAAGGGAATTCTTGTCGTCGATGTGCTACATCACATTTTACACTTGGAGGGAAAAACAAACGCATCAGCAAAACCAAGCATACGTAAATAAAAATGTGATGATCATCATTATTAGATCATTGTACTAGTGAGGAAATAAAATGGGGGAGGCCAAATGAGCCTACCATAATAAAAAAATGAAAAAATGAATGAGAGAAAAAGAGAGAAGAGACTTTGCTAATATCCTTTACCACACTTGTGCCTCAAAATGGCACCTTGTTCTTCATATAGATAGTCTCATATTATATCATTCATATGATAGTGGTAATCACTTTTTCATAAACTTGGCTTGTATATTCCGATGACGAGCTTCCTCAAATGCCCGAGGTCATCATTAGAAAGCAAGTTGGATGCACACCCACTTAGCTTCAGTGGAGCTTTCATACACTTATAGCTCTTGTGCATCATTTGCATCGAAATCCCTACTCCTCTCATTGATATCTATCGACGGGCATCCACATAGATCGTTTGTATGCCTAGTTGATGTGAGACTATCTTCTCCAGTTTTACCCCTTTGAAACCTACAGCCATATTCTATTTCATCTTTATGCTATGTACAATAGTTCACGCTCATGTATTGCGTGAAGAATAAAAAGTTGATGCATATTGAGAAGGTACGATCCAATTGTGTGACTTGAACACCATGGTGGTTGACATTTGTATTAATGTGATGAAGATAGAGCCATGCCTTGCTAATGTAATAAAGACGGATGGGGGGTAAAACAATCTTTCAGGATCATATACTTTCAAAGATTAATGATTTGCTGCTTATACATATAAGTATTACTATGTTAATGTTTGTTAGTTCATCATTTTTCAATGAGCATACATGCATAAGTTTACATCATGGATAGCATGTAACATAAAAAATTCTATTTTTATCATTTACCTACTCGAGGATGAGAAGGAATTAAGCTTGGGGATGCTTGATACGTCTCCAACGTATCTATAATTTTTGATTGTTCCATGCTAATATATTTTCATCCTAGAATAGTTTTCGGGTATTTATTTACCATTTTATGTTATTTTTTAGCACTAACCTATTGACCCAGTGCCTAGTGTCAGTTGTTGTTTTCTCTGTTTTTTCACTTTTTAGGTTTTCCATACCAAACAAAGTTCAACTGCCCTTTGGTGATTTTTTCTAGACCAAAAGAAGACCAACGAGCATCGAAAGAAGACTCGAGGCCTCACGAGGGTCCCAAAGCCAACATGGCATAGCCTGGGGCGCCGTGGTAGCTTGTGCCTCCCTCGTGGCCCTCCCGACTCCATTATTTGGCTTATAAATTCTCATCTACCCTAAAAACACCAGAGAGAGTCCCAAAACACTTTTTACTCTCTTGCAAGTCTCTATTCTGATGGGGGGCATCTGGAACTCCGTTCTGGCACCGTGCTGGAGGGGGATCGATCACGGAGGGCCTCTTCATCAACCTTGCTGTCCTCATGATGATGTCTAAGTAGTTCACCACAGACCTACGGGTCCATAGTCAGTACGTAGATGGCAATCTCTCTCTCTCTTTGATCTTCAATACAATGATCATCACATCTTCAATTTGGTCTAAATGATGTAATTCCTTTTGTGTTGTGCGTTTGTTGGGATCCCATGAATTGTGGGTTTATGTTTAGATTATTCATGATAAATATTTGAGTCTCCTCTGAATACTTATATGATTCTTATGTGCATGATTATGGTGGCTTCATAATTCTCTCCTATCTATTGAAATAGTTTCGCCAACTAGATCGATATTTCTTTGGTGAGAGAGGTGCGTTGTGGTAGGTTCAACTTGGTGAGTTTCTATACCTAGTGATAGAAGGGGACATGATGTGTCTTTTTGTTTCTACTATTAAGGATAAAACAATGGGTTTTATTCATATTGCTTGAGTTTACTTTGTCTACATCATGTCATCGTTCTCCATGTATTGCTCTATTTTACTTAATACTCTAGATGCATGTTGGATAGCGATCGATGAGTGGAGTAATAGTAATAGGTGCTGGCAGGTGTCGGCCTATTTGTTTATTCATGTGATGACTATATACACATGATCATTGTCGTGAATATCGCATAACTATCCTATTTTTGGTAAATTTCCCAACAGTAATTTGTTCACCCACATATTGATAAAACCTTCATTAGCTTGCTGCCAATTACTTGTTTTTATTTTATCTTGCTATCTACAATTATCTATACACCTCACTTGATTGCAAATAACAAGATAAGAGGATTGACTACCCTCTTGCCCCTATTGGGTGCAAGTTGTTTGTTCTTTTGTGTGCAGTCGTTGAAGATGGTTGTGGTTGATATTCGTATTGGTTCGATAAACCTTGGTTTCATAACTGAGAGAAATACTTAACCACATTGTGTTGCGATAACCCATTCCTCTTCACGGAAAACCCAATGTAGATCACAAGTATCAATCGGTGAGCATGTGCTCAGAATGTATGGGTGCTACAATAGCTTGAATCAAGTGGGATTTAATCTTCTAGATAAGACTATGATTGACATAGTTTTCCAATCACTGTCACCAAGCTACAAGAGCTTTGTGATGAACTATAACATCCAAGGGATGGAGGATATGATCCCCGTGCTATTCGCGATGCTTAAGGATGCACAGTTAAAAATCAAGAAGGAGCGTGAAGTGTTAATGGTTGATAAGACCATTAGTTTGAAGAACGACAATGGAGAGAAGGGAAAATTCGAGAATGGCAAGCCAGTTGTTGCTCCAGTGAAGAAACTCAAGGTTGGACCCAAACCCGCGACTAAGTGCTTCTATTGAAAAGGGGAACGGTCGATAGAAGTGGAACTGCCCCAAATACTTGGCAGATAAGAAAGCCCGCAACGTCAATAAAGGATATTGGATATACGTGTAATTGTTGTGTAGCTTACTAGTGGTCATAATATTCCCTGGGTATTTGATACTGGTTTAGTTTCTAATATTAGTAACTCAAAACAGGATCTCAGAAATAGATAGAGACTAGCTAAGGACGAGGTGACAATGCGTGTCGGAAGTGTCTCCAAGGTTGATGGGATCGCCATCATCATGCTCGGTTTACCTTCGAGATTAATTTTAAACCTAAATAAATGTTATTTGGTGCATTAGGCCTTGTTTGGTTAGAGGGACTAGACTAGAAAGGGTCCCTTTTAGTCCCTATGTAACCAAACGGAAAGGACTTTTTCTTAAGGAACTAGAAAAAGACTCTACTGGAGGGTCTTTTTTCTTTAGTCCCTTGGACTAAAAAAGTCTAGTCCCTTGGAACCAAACACCCCCTTAGTTGATCATGAACGTTATATGGATCTTGTTTATTGCGAAATGATTATTCATTTAAGTCAACGAATAATGGTTGTTCTATGTACATTAATAGTATCTTTTATGATCATGCACCCAATGTGAATGGTTTATTGAATCTTGACCGTAGTGATACACATGTTCATAGCATTGATGCCAAAAGATGCAAAGTTAATGATGATAATACCACATACTTGTGGCAATGCTGCTTAGGTCATATTAGTGTAAAGTGCATGAAGAAACTCCACACTAATGGATCTTTGTACTCACTTGGTTTTGAATCGCTTGAGACATGGGGACCATGCCTCATGGGCAATATGACAAAGACCATGTTTTCCCGAAGGACGGAGGAGGTGAGTGACTTGTTGGAAATAATACATATTGATGTATGCATTCCAATGAGTGTTGAAGCACGCGGTGGATATAGTTATTGTCTTAGCTTCTAAGATGATTTTATTATATATGGGTACATTTACTTGATGCAACACAACGCTGAAATTTTGAAAAGGTCAAGCAATTTCAGGATGAAGTTGAAGATCATCATGACAATAAGATATAATGTCTATGATATGATCGTAGAGGTGAATATCTGAGTTACGAGTTTGATATTTGTTTAAGACAATGTGGAAATTGTTTCACAACTCACGCCATGTGGAACACCACAGTTTAAGGGTGTGACCTAAAGTCACATCCGTACTCTATTGGATATGGTGCGTTTTATGATGTCTCTTACCGATTTTCCACTATCATTTTGGGGTTATGCATTTGATACAACTACATTCACTTTAAATAGGGCACCATCTAACTCCGTTCAAATGACATCGTACAAATTGTGATTTGGCAAGAAATCTGAATTGTTGTTTGTCAAAGTTTGGGCATGCGACACTTATGTCTTATAAGCTCAAACCCAAAGAGGCAATGTGCATCTTCATAAGATGCCATAAAGCAGCAATTGGGTATACATTCTATCACAGTTTCGAAGGAAAGGTTTTTGTTGCCAAGAATGGATCCTTTCCCGAGAAGGAGGTTCTCTCGAAAGAAGTGAGTGGGAGGAAGGTAGAACTTGATGAGGTTATCGAGCCTTCACTTGAATTGGAAAGTAGCGCAACATAGAAAGGTGTTAGTGTGATGCGTACACCAATTGAAGACGAAGCTAATGATGATGATCGTGAAACTTCAGATCAAGTTACTAGCGAACCTTCTAGTTCGACAATGACACATACTACCCCAAGTGGTACGATGATCATGTCTTGGAAGTCATGTTGTTAGACAACAACAAGCCTATGAACTATGAGGAAGAAATGATGGGCACGAATTTCGACAAATGTCCAAGACCATGAAATCCGAGATAGGATCCATGTACGAAAACCAAGTATGGCCTTTGGTAGACTTGCCCGATGGTCGCCACACCATTAAGTACAAATGGATCTTTAAGGAGAAGACAGACGATCATGGTAATGTCACCATTTATAAAACTCAACTTGTTGCAAAGAGGTTTCCGACTAGATCAAGAAGTTGAGTATGATAACACTTTCTCACCCGTAGTGATGCTAAAGTCTGTTGGGATTATGTTAGTAGTTGCTGCATTTTTTATTACAAAATCTGGTGCATGGATGTATAAAATAATGTTTCCTTAACGGTTTCCATGAGGAAAGGTTGTATGTGATACAACAAAATGTTTTTTTGATCCTAAGGATGTAAAAAGATATGCAAGCTCCAGCGATCCTTCTATGTACTCGTGCAAAAATCTCGAAGTTGGAATATACGCTTTGATGAGGTGATCAAGGCTTTTGGGTTTATACAAAGTTTATGAAGAAACTTGTATTTACAAGAAAGTGAGTGGGAGCACTATAGCATTTCTGATAAGTATATGTGGGTGACATATTGTTGATGGGAAATGATGTCGAATTTCTAAAAATCATAAAGGGTTGTTTGAAAGTAGTTTGTGAAATGAAGACCTGGATTAAGCTACTTACATATTGGGCATGATGATCTATAGAGATAGATCAAGACGCTTGATAAGACTTTCACACAACACATGCCTTGACAAGATTTTTGAAGAGTTCAAAATGTATCAGTCAAAGAAGCAGTTCTTGCCTGTTTTGTAAGGTGTGAAGTTCAGTGAGACTCAAAGCTCGACCATGGAAGAAGAAAGAGAAAGGACGAAGGTCGTCCCTAATGCCTCAACCATGTGCTTTGTAGTGTATGCGATGTTGTGTACCACACCTGATTTGTGTCTTGCCACGAGTCCAGCAAGGAGGGTGCAAGAGTGATCTAGGCGTAGATCACTGGACAACGGTCAAAATTATCCTTAAAGTACTAAGGAAATGTTTCTCCCTTGTGGAGGTGATAAAGAGTTCATCGTAAATGGTTATGTTGATGCAAGTTTTACACCGACCCGGATGACTCTGAGTAGCCAACTGGACACGTATAGTGGAACTGCCATTTGGAATAGCTCCAAGTGTAGCGTGGTAGTAGCTTCTACAGTATGACATATAGATTTGCAAAGTACACACGAATCTGAATGTTGTAGACCCGCTAACTAAAACCTCTCTCACAAGAAAATCATGATCATACCTCGGAACTCATTGGGTGTTAATCACATGACGATGTGAACTATATTATTGACTCTAGTGCAAGTGGGAGACTGTTGGAAATATGCCCTAGAGGCAATAATAAATTGGTTATTATCTTATTTCCCTATTCATGACAAACTTTTATTATCCATGCTAGAATTGTATTGACTTGAAACTTAAATACATGTGTGGACATATAGACAACATCGTGTCCCTAGTGAGCCTCTACTAGATTAGCTCGTTGATCAAAGATGTTTGAGGTTTCCCAACCATAGATATGAGTTGTCATTTGATAATTGGATCACATCATTAGGAGAATGATGTGATGGACAAGAACCAACCGCAAGCATAGCATTTGATTGTATCACTTAGTTTATTGCTACTCTTTCTTCATGTGAAGTATCTGTTCCTAAGACTACGAGATCATGAAACTCCCTCACACCGGAGGAATACTGGCTTGTGTGCTATCAAAGTAACATCACAACTGGGTGATCATAAAGGTGCTCTACATGTATCTTCGAGGGTGTATGTTGGGTTGGCGTGAATCGAGACTGGGATTTGTCACTTCGTATGAGGGAAAGGTATCTTTGGGCCCTCTAGGTAATATAACATCACAAGAAGCTTGAAAGCAATGTGGATAAGGGGTTAGTCATGGGATCTTGTATTAAAGAACGAGTAAAGAGACATGTCGGTAATGAGATTGAACTGGGTATGGAGATAGACACGATCAAAACTAGGGAAAGTAACATACTGCTAGAGAAAGGGAACTGCATACAAGATTGACTGAATCATTGACACTATGGTTCAAACGATAAAGATATTCTGGAATACATAGGAGCCAATATGGGATCCAGGTCCCGCTATTGTTTATTGGCCGGAGAGGTGTCTCGGTCATGTCTACATGATTTTCGAACCCGTAGGGTCTGCATGTTTAATGCTCGACGATGCTGGAGTAGTATTGGGAAATGTACGTTATTGAATGAATATTGTTTGTAGTCCCGGATGAAATCCCAAATGTCATGAGTATTGTACCGGGAAGCTTCAAGAAGGTTCCGGAGGAGTCCAAAAGGGTCCCTCTAGCACCTAGGGAATTCATGGGCTGTAGGTGGGCACCTTGTCCTTATTGGGCCAGGGGAACCTTCCTCACATGGCACGTGCGCCTAGGGGAAAGGGATACCCTAAGGGGGAGGGGCCTCTACTTGGCTTGGAGGGTAGTCCTACTCCCTAGGGTCGCTACCCCTCCTTGGAGCAGGTGCAAAGGGGGTTGCGTCCCTCCCCCTTTCTCCTATATATAGAGGAGGGGTCGGGAGGGAAGCGCACACCAATCCCTTCCCCCTCCCTTGGGTAGCCCCTATCCCATCTCCCGAGTTCTTCTTTGTTCATCATTCCAGAGGTGCTTGGTGAAGCCCTGCTCGCACTGCACCACCACCATATCCACCATGCCTACGTGCTAGTAAAGATCCCATCTACTTCTCGGCCCTCACTTGCTGGATCAAGGAGGTGGATAAATCATCGAGCCACATGTGTGTTGAGCATGGAGGTGACGTCTGTTCGACATTGGATTGAACTGGATCGTGATTGGATCGTGAAGAGTACGACTACATCAATCGCATTGTATACGCTTCCTCTTAACGGTCTACAATGGTACATAGACACACTCTCCCTCTCGTTGATATACATATCCATAGATAGATCTTCGGTGTTTGTAGGAAAAAAATGTTTCCCATGCAACATTCCACAAGAATCTCTTCTTCCTTAATCCTTATCTGGTAATGTCCATGTTACAAGTCAATTCGGGAGAATACTCTTGCGTCCTTTAGTGGTGTGAATATGTTAGCAATCTTTGGTAGATACATCTCGGTTTGAAGTGTACACTTGTTCAGGTTGCGGTAGTTCACTCGTAGCAATCCATGATTATGAGCCTCGTTTTGTATGAATAGTAGTGCTCCCCGGGGCGAACTTCTTGGACTAACAAATTCCTTTAATTGCATATCATCATCCAATATTTTTTGGAGTTGTGTTTCCTCCGCGGGGGTCATATGGGGGTCAGATGATCTTGAGGGCTTGACTCCTCGCTTTAGCTCAATAGAAAATTCTAGTGATCGAGTTGGTGGCCTTGTTACTTGTTTGTGTGCAGAGATGTGTGGAAACTCGCATATGACAGGGATGGCATAAATTTCCATTGATATGTGTGTTTGAGTAAATGTCCATCCTTGGGGGTATTCTGACCTTTGGGGATGCTACGATTGGTAGTAGTCTATCTGGTTGGGTGGTTGCATCTCAATCACTCCTCTTGTAACCTCGGGATGAGTTGATCGTCCTATTAGTTCGAGGAGTTGGTTGGTGGTTGCTTTGAGCTGCAAGAGAAACACAGGAAATCTCGTCTCTCCTTCTAGCAGACTACTAGACTAAACATTGAAGGATACCCATGGTATTTGAGGTTCCCCATCCAGTATCAGTTCCATCGAGAATGATGGTCGTTATCCATTACTAAGGGTGAGGGTAACACCAGCAAAAAAACAAATAACACTAAACATGGATGAAAGCCAAATAGCATTAAATAAGTTCACAACCAAGTGTTCTTACACGTGCGGAGACAAGGTCTATGATACGCTCCAACGTAACTATAATTTTTGATTGTTCCATGCTATTATATTGTCTGTTTTCGATGTTTTATATGCATTTATATGATGTTTTATATCATTTTGGGACTAACCTATTAATCTAGAGCATAGTGCCAATTTCTATTTTTCCACATTTTTTAGTATTTCAAATAAGGAATATTAAACGGATTCCAAACGGAACAAAATCTCTGAAAAGATTTTTCTTGGACCAAAAGACACCCAGGAGACTTGGAGTACGAGGCACGGCAACTGCCGGGAGGCCACAAGCCTGCAAGGCGCTCCCTAGGGGGGTTGGCCATGCCCCCTGGCTTGTGGGTCGCCTGCAGGTCCCTAATCCTATTGCTTGGCCTATAAATTCCCAAATATTGTCGTATCGCCAAAGAGAGACACGAAAATACTTTTAAGACGCTGGGAGCCTCTGTTCCCGGGAGATCCAATCTGGGAGCCTTTTCCGATAATCTGCCGAAGAGGGAATTGATCACGGAGGGCATCTACATCAACTCCATTTCCCCTCCGATGATGTGTGAGTAGTTCACCACAAATCTAAGGGTCCATAGCTAGTAGCTAGATGGTTTCTTCTCTCTCTACGATCTTCAATACCATGTTCTTCATGATCTTCATGGAGATCTATCCGATGTAATACACGTCTGCGATGTGTTTGTCGAGATCCGATGAATTGTGAGTTTATGTTCAGATTATCTATGAATATTATTTGCGTCTTTCCTGAATTCTTATATGCATGATTTCATATCTTTGCAAGTCTCTTCGAATTATTGGTTTGGTTTGGCCAACTAGATTTGTAATTCTTGCCATGGGAGAAGTGCTCAGTTTTGGGTTCAATCTTGTGGTGTCCTCACCCAGTGACATGGTAGGGGTAGCGAGGCACGTATTGTATTGTTGCCATCAAGGATAAAAAGATGGGGTTTTCATCATATTGCTTGAGTTTATCCCTCTACATCATGTCATCTTACTTAATGTGTTACTCTGTTCTTCATGAACTTAATACTCAAGATGCAGGCAGGAGTTGGTCGATGTTTGGAGTAATAGTAGTAGATGCAGAATCGTTTCGACTACTTGACACGGACGTGATGCCTATATACATAATCATTGCCTTAGATATCTTCATAATTTTTCGCTTTTCTATGAATTGCTCGACAGTAATTTGTTCACCCACCCTACTATTTTCCTTCATGAGAGAAGCGTCTAGTGAAACCTATGGCCCCCGGGTCTATTTTCCATATTATATTTTCAGATTTATAAACCAAAAATACAAAAATACTTTGGTGCAATTTATTTACTTTTGTTTTACTTTGAGATCTATCAACCTTTTATATCTATCTCTATCAGATCTCATCCTTGCAAATAACTATGAAGGGATTGACAACCCCTTTATAGCGTTGGGTGCAAGTGTTTGATTATTTGTGTAGGTACTACTATTGGGGCCTTGCTTGTTCCTCCTACTCGATTGATACCTTGATTCTCAACAAATTGAGAGAAATACTTATCTACTTTGTTGCATCACCCTTTCCTCTTCAAGGGAAAACCAACGCAAGCTCAAGAGGTAGCAAGAAGGATTTATCGCACCGTTGCCGAGGAGGATACATAGCAAGATCAAGCCTACCAAGTACCCATCACAAACTCATATCTTGCATTTACATTATTTGCCTCTCATTTTCCTCTCCCCCACTTCACTGATTTGCTGTTTTATTCGCCTTTTTCTCACTGGATCTCTTTTTGTCTACTTGTGTTACCATGTGGCTTCTATTTGCTTGCATCTTTGCTTGCTCAAAATCTATTGATATGGATCCTCATCCACTTGCTAATATTTTCAAGAGATCCAATTATGATGAACCAATTGCTAGTGAGTTGAGTGTACTTGATTATCTCCATGAAGTTTTGCTTGAGATTCGTGAATCAAAAAATTGTGATGAAGTGATTCACGATGTTTCCTTGAATGAAAAGCATGATTGCAACGATATTGTTACAAATTCTATTAATATCAATTGTGCTAATGATATGCAAACCCACAAGCTTGGGGATTCTATATTTGATGAGTTTTTCATGACCACTACTTATTGCAATGATCATGATTGGGGTGATAATGCTTCTTATGATCTTTATAATTTATTTAATACTCTTGATGAATATGATATCTAAAGTGGGTTTGGAAGAGTGTCAACTTTAGGTAAAAATAATCCCACATATTTGGAGAGTGTTCAGTCTTATGAATTTTTGGATAAAAGTGGGTATGGAGAGGTCATGACTTTAATTCATGTTAATCCCACTACCTTGGAAGATTGTAAGACTTTTATGCATGTGGATCATGAAAATAATGCTTTAAGTGATAGCTATATTGCTTAATTTATTCATGATGCTACTGAAAATTACTATGAGAGAGGAACATATGGTTTTACATATTGCAACAATATCAAGTTTCTTCTCCATGTGTTGGTAATTTTGAAGTTATACTTGTTTTGCCTTCCTATGCTAATTGATTGTTGTTCCCATAATTTGTTTGCTCACAAAATACCCATCCATAGGAAGTGGGTTAGACTTAAATGTGCTTGCCATGTGATTCACGATGCTCTGTTTATGTTTCAGTCTTTTACCTTTATGCGAGCATCATTGAAATCGTTATGCCTAGCTAGGGGCGTTAAACAATAGCGCTTGTTGGGAGGCAACCCAACTTTATTTTTATGCTTTTGTTTTTTATTCTTTTTTTGAGTTCTGCACAAATTATTACCTCCGTAACAATTATGTTTTCTTGTTTTAATTAGTGTTTGATCCAAGTAAGACCTTTGGGATGGTCTACGGTGTTTGCAAGTTAATTTTGCTGAAAAACAGAAACTTTCGCTCTCAGTCCAGGAATTTTGTAAATTCACTGGAACGTGCTTTTGATCTGAATATTTGACACAATATTGGTTTACAAGTTTCCCAGATTGTCCTAATTGTTCAGAATTTTGGAGTTACAGAAGTATTCGAAGTAACCAGATTGCTACAAACTGTTCTATTTTTGACACATTCTGTTTTCTTTGTGTTGTTTGCTTATTTTGATGAATCTATGGGTTGTATCGGGGGGTATGAACCATGGATAAGTTGGAATACATTAAATATTACATCAATATAAAGAAAGAATGATTTCACAACAGTTCCTAAAGTGGTGATTTATTTATCTTATACTAATGGATCTCATGAGTTTTCTGTTGAGTTTTGTGTTGTGAAGTTTTCAAGTTTTGGGTAAAGATTTGATGGACTATTGAATAAGGAGTGGCAAGAGCCTAAGCTTGGGGATTCCCAAGGCAACCCAAGCCATATTCAAGGATACCAAAGAGCCTAAGCTTGTGAATGCCCCAAAAGGCATCCCCTCTTTTGTCTTCAATCCATCAGTAAATTTACTTGAGGCTATATTTTTATTCACCACATGATATGTGTTTTGCTTGGAGCGTCTTGTATGATATGAGTATTTACTTTTTAGTTTGCCACAATCATCCTTGCTGCACATATCTTTTGAGAAATAGACACGTTGAATCAGGTATTTATTAGAATACTCTATGTGCTTCACTTATATCTTTTGAGCTAGGCAATGTTGCTCTATTGCTTGACTTATATCTTTTAGAACACGGCGGTGTTTTATTTTACAGAAATTATTAAACTCTCAAACCTCGCTTATATTATTTTGAGAATTCTTTAAACATCATGGTAATTGGTTTAGGTTATGAATTTAGTCCTAATATAATAGGCATCCAAGAGGGATACAATAAAAAATTCCATATTAAGTGCATTGAATATGATGAGAAGTTTGATTCCTTGCATATAGTTTTGAGATATGAAAACGGTGATATGAGAGTCATGCTATTAAGTAACTGTGAATTAGAGAAAAATACTTGTGTTAAAGCTTGTGATTCCCGTAGCATGCACGTATGGTGAACCGTTATGTGATGAAGTCGGAGCATGAATTGTTTAATGATTGTAAACCTTTGTGTGGAGGTCGGGATCGTGCAATGGTTAACTCCTACCAACCCTTCCCCTAGGAGCATGAGTCTAATACTTTGCTTCGATAACTAATAGGCTTTCGCAATAAGTATGTGAGTTCTTTATGACTAATGTTGAGTTCATGGATTATACGCACTCTCACCCTTCCACCTTTGCTAGCCTCTCTAGTACCGCAAAACTTTTGCCGGTACATTAAACCCACCTTCCTCAAAACAGCCACCATATATTTTCCTCAAAACAGCCACCATACCTACCTATTATGGCATTTTCACAGCCATTCCGAGACATATTGCCATGCAACATCACAATCCTGTTTCTATGACACGCACCATCACTTCCATATTTCTTATAGAGTCATACTTTGTTCTAGATATTGAGTTGTAATATTTTGAGTTGTAAGTAAATAAAAGTGTGATGATTTGCATTATTAGAGCATTGTCCCATCTGAGAAAAGGATGATGGAATCTATGATTCCCTCACAAGTTGGGATGAGTGTGTGGACTTTACAAAAAATAAAAGAGGCCAGCGAAGCCCATAAAAAAAAGAGGCCAAATATGCCCACCAAAAAAAGAACAAAAAAGACGGAAAAAATGAGGGAAAGAGAGAAGGGACTTTCATATAACTAGCACTTGTTCTTGAAATTAGCACCATGTTCTTCATAGAGAGTCTCCTATTTTGTCACTTTCATATAACTAGTGGGATTACATCTTTTGCACAACCACTTAGTTTTCTTTTTGAGCTTTCATACACTTATAGCTCTAGTGCATTTGTTGCATGGCAATCCCTACTCACTCACATTAATATCTATTGATGGGCATCTACATAGCCCGTTGATATGCCTGATTGATGTGAGACTATCTTCTCCTTTTTTTGCAACATCCACCACACTCTATTCCACCTATAGTGCTATATACATGGCTCACGCTCATGTATTGCGTGAGAGTTGAAAAGGTTTGAGAACATAAAAAGTGTGAAACAATTGCTTGATTTTCATCGGGGTTGTGCATGATTTAGATACTTTGTGTGGTGAAGATGGAGCATAGCCAGACCATATGATTTTGTAGGGATAACTTTCTAAGACCATGTTATTTCAAGAGGAAGCAATTACCTTATTAGTATGCTTGAAGTATTATTGTTTTGATGTCAATATTAGACATTTGTTTTGAATCTTATGGATCTGAATATTCATGGAACAATAGAGAATATTACATGGATAAATATATTAGGTAGCATTCCACATCAAAAATTCTGTTTTTATCATTTACCTACTCGAGGAGGAGCAGGAATTAAGCTTGGGGGTCCTTGATACGTCTCCAACGTATCTATAATTTTTTATTGTTCCATGCTATTATATTATCTGTTTTGGATGTTTTATATGCATTTATATGCTATTTTATATCATTTTTGGGACTAACCTATTAATCTAGAGCCTAGGGCCAGTTTCTGTTTTTCCACATTTTTGAGTATTGCAGATAAGGAGTATTAAACGGACTCCAAACGGAACAAAATCTCCAGAAAGACTTTTCTTGGACTAGAAGACACCCGAAAACTTGGAGTAGGGGGCAGGGAAACTGCCGGGAGGCCACAAGCCTGTAGGGCGCAACCTATGAGGGTGGTCGCGCCACCCTGGATTGTGGGTCCCCTGTAGGTCTCCTAACTCTATTCTTTAGCCTATAAATTCCCAAATATTCCCGTATCGCCTAAGAGAGCTACGAAAATACTTTTACGCCGTCGGGAGCCTCTGTTCTCGAAATATCCAATCTGGGATCCTTTTCCGGTAATCTTCCGGAGAGGGGATTGATCACGGAGGGCATCTACATCAACTCCATTTCCCCCTCCAATGATGTGTGAGTAGTTCACCATAGACCTATGGGTCCATATCTACTAGCTAGATGGCTTGTTCTCTCTCTTTGATCTTCAATACCATGTTCTTCATGATCTTCGTGGACATCTATCCGATGTAATACTCTTTTGTTGTGAGTTTGTCGAGATCTGATGAATTGTGAGTTTATGTTCAGATTATCTATGAATATTATTTGAGTCTTTCCTGAATTCTTATATGCATAAATTCATATCTTTGCAAGTCTCTTCAAATTATTGGTTTGGTTTGGCCAACTAGATTGGTAATTCTTGCAATGGGGTTAGTGCTTAGTTTTGGGTTCAATCTTGCGGTGTCATCACCCAGTGACATAGTAGGGGTAGCGAGGCACGTATTGTATTGTTGCCATCAAGGATAAAAAAGATGGGGTTTTCATCATATTGCTTGAGTTTATCCCTGCACATCATGTCATTAATGTGTTACTCTGATCTTCATGAACTTAATACTCTAGATGCAGGTAGGAGTCGGTCGATGTGTGGAGTAATCGTTTCGGTCTACTTGACATGGACGTGATGCCTATATACATAATCATAGCCTTAGATATCTTCATAATTATTCGCTTTTCTATCAATTGCTCGACAGTACTTTGTTCACCCACCGTATTATTTTCCTTCATGAGAGAAGCCTCTAGTGAAACCTATGGCCTCGGGTCTATTTTACATATTATATTTTCAGATTTATAAACCAAAAATACCAAATACTTTGCTGCAATTTATTTACTTTTGTTTTACTTTCAGATGTATCAACCTTTTATAACTATCTCTATCAGATCTCATCCTTGCAAATAACACTGATGGGATTGACAACCCCTTTATAGCGTTGGATGCAAGTGTTTGATTATTTGTGTAGGTACTACTATTGGGGCCTTGCTTGTTCCTCCTACTGGATTGATACCTTGGTTGTCAACAAACTAATGGAAATACTTATCTACTTTGCTGCATCACCCTTTCCTCTTCAAGGGAAAACAACTGCAAGCTCAAAAGGTAGCAGTCTACTACATGCAAACTAATTATTTCTAGGAGGATGACATGCAGTGAGCTTCCTACTACTGCTCCGATGTGGGGTTAACCAGCGGTGGGGTGTGTTGGTGGTGTTGGGGATGGGTCTAGTGGGGGTTGTGTCCCTCGGACTAGTCATGGTGGTTCTTGGCCTAGTTGGAGGTGGTGGTGTGGTGGTGGTGCTGGTGCGGAGGGTTGAAGCAATGGGACTTCGTCTATGGTTGGTGTCTCTCATGAGTCGGGTGAGTAGGATATATTTGGCAATCATGTAGTTTGACATGAGTGTCGTGCGGCTTTGTCATCCTTATGAATAGACAGAAACATTACGCTTTTCCTATTTGGGACTAGGGTTGGGTAGAAGCAAAAGGCTAAATGCTCTTGCATTCGCGGCTCCTCTCGATTGAGGGAAACGGTCATACGTTTTCATACACCATTATTAGCATTTAAGGCTTACGTTACCAGTAACGCCAGTTTTAACTCAGCACAACTCCACCCCTGTCCACCGGACCGTTATGAAGGGCAGCGCACTCTATATAAGCCGCCCTTCCCCACTGGTGCAGGGGTTGGCACTTGCTGTAATCCTACAATTCACTCGACACAAAGCTCCCAAGAGCACTGGGACGTAGGGCTTTTACCTCCACCGTAGAGGGGCCTAAACTAATACATCCTCGCCGTAGCTAAGGCTCTGCCCATATACTTTCGTACCCCATACTTCTACTGTCAGACTTATACCCATGACAGTTGGCGCCCACCGTGGGGCAGGCGTCTAAGCGACTTCCGGCGAGTTTGCGATTTCACCTTTTCGTCATGTCGTCCGGTGGAGATCTGTGCATGGGTCATGAGATCCTCTTCGGTGCACTCTCCTTCATCGTCGACGATTCGGCATGGCTTCGGGATGCGCCCCTCGACGTCGAGGCACTTCCGAGTCGCGGGGCTACGCACTTCCGTGCCAGTTCGTGCGGCGTTCTTCTTCTCCAGCCATCGACCCCGGTGTCGATCTTCGCCCCCGTCACGCGCTGCAACAAGCGGTCCCGTCGTCCGTGGCTCCAGCGTTGGGTGCGACACGCCCAAGTGCGACAAAACGCGTCCTCTCAAGTGGCGGTGCTCGAATTGGTTGTGGTCCCGCCGTCATCCCAGTATTTGGAGTCACTTCCGACTGAACTACCTTCCGAGTATCCGGGCCACGGGCCTGCAGCCGAAGTACTCATGGCCGATTCCCACGAAAGTCCCCTCGGGACTGGTCGGAACGAGCGTGAGTTCAGAGAATCATCCGGCGCTCGTCGTCAGCAGCATCGTTCTTCCAGTCGGTGCACTCGCCGCAACAACGTCGAGGTGTTCCACACACCCATCCTCAACTTGGCTGCAGCCGCCAGGATAGCCGACTCTCTCCAGCCGACTGATTCAGAGGCTGGTAGAGGAATCGAGCAGATCCGTGCCTTGTTGCATACGGCGCAGCAGCAAAATTGGGCTGTCTCCCAGTCGCACAACAGGATCCACAACAGTTCTGTTCAAGCGAACACGCATCGGTCGGTTTTTAGTCCCGACTCTCACCAGCGACGCAGAGTAGGCAGCCGTTCCAGGGACCCGAGTCGGAATCCGCTTCGCATTCGGTCTCATCCCGAAGATCATCGCCGTTCGCGTACTCCTCCGCGGAGTGGGCCTTACAGGCCCCGGCATTACGATGATCGTCGTTCGGGCGGTGGCGCGCATGATCCAAGGCCTGATGCAAGAGGGTACATCACCCAGAAGAAGGTCGATAGAAGTCGAGCCCACCGTGATGGTCACGATAGAGACCGTCCGAGTGGAAGCAGGACCGTGGTTTCTGGTCCCGAGTGCTTCAGTCGGGCCATCCGCTCTGCTGACATCCCTCTCAACTTCCGATTGGCGACGGGAATCAGCAAATTCACAAGAGAGTCCAAACCAGAAACTTGGTTGGACGACTACAGAGTGGCGGTCCAAATCGGTGGCGGAGATGACCATGTCGCCATGAAACATCTCCCACTGATGCTCGACGGTTCGGCTCGAGCTTGGCTAAACCAGTTAGCCCCTTCAAGCATTCACAGCTGGGCAGATCTGTCCCGAGTCTTCACCAGGACCTTCGAGGGTACGTGCAAACGCCCTGCTGGTCTCGTAGAGCTTCAGCACTGTGTCTAGAAGCAAAACGAGCCCTTGCGCGATTTCATCCAGCGCTGGACGACCCTCTACCACACGGTGGAGAACGTCACAGAGCACCAAGCAGTCTGCGCCTTCAAGGCAGGCGTTCGGTACAAAGATCTGTACCTGAAGTTTGGTCGGACAGGCGACATCTCCATGAGCAAGATGATGGAGATAGCTACGCGCTATGCAAATGGCGAAGAGGAGAACCGCATACGTAGCGGCAAGCATAAGTTAGTCGCCGATGGAGATGCGAACAGCAATCGGAAGCAGAAACAGAAAGCTCAATCCACTCCACAGGCAGAGGCAGCAGTCGTTACAAATGCTAAGTTCAAACGCAAGGGGAAAGCACAGTACACCCCCAAGAAGAGGCAGTCAGGAAATCCCATCCTAGATCAACCGTGTCCAATCCACACGAAGACGGATGAAGAAGGCAATGTCATATTGCCGAAGCATACCACTCGGCAGTGTCGCCTCCTGATCCCAGGATTCGGTGAAGGACAACCGAGTGAGAAGGACACCGAGCAAGATGATGAGGACAAGGAGGATCCGTTCCCCCAAGTCCATGCAACGTTGATGATTTTTGCTGATGTGGAAAGCAAAAGTCGACTGAACCTGGTCAACAGGGAGGTAAACATGGCAACCCCATCCACTCCCACGTTCCTCAGGTGGTCACAGATTGCAATCACCTTTGATCAGTCAGACCACCCAGCACACGTACCCACCCCAGGGAGGCAAGCTCTGGTCGTTGACCCGGTGGTGGAAGGAGTTAGGCTGCGCAAAGTCCTCATGGACGGTGGCAGCGGCTTGAATATCATGTACGCCGATACTCTCAAGGGAATGGGCATTCCGATGTCCAGACTTAGTGAGAGCAGTATGCAGTTCCACGAGTCGTCCCAGGAAGAAAGGCCAAATCACTCGGCCAGATTGCGTTGGATGTCGTCTTCGGCTCTGACAAGAACTTCCGCAAAGAGAAGTTAAAATTCGAAGTGGTAGACTTCCAGAGTGCATACCATGCGATTCTGGGCCGTCCGGCATATGCGCGTTTCATGGCCCGTCCATGTTACGTCTATTTGAAGCTGAAGATGCCAGCTCCCAAAGGTGTGATTACTGTCATAGGCAATCGGCAGCGGGCCGAGGAGTGTCTGCAACACGGGTCAAGGATTGCAGATCATCAGATGGCTGTATTCGAGTTGGATGAGTACAAGAAGACCGCCGACCCTGCTGACCTGATGCATTCAAAGAAGCCAGCTTCCGAGTCCGCATTCCAGTCGGCGGGAGACACGAAGAAAGTCAGCATCCACCCGACGGATGACACCGCCGCCCCAACGAACATCTCCACCACCCTTGATCCAAAATAGAAAGCCGAGCTCATCCAATTCCTCCGTGAGAACTAGGACATTTTTGCATGGAAGCCTGCTGACATGCCAGGTGTACCCAGGGAGTTGCAGATCCATTTTGATTCTTCCAACAACGAAGCAGAGTACGAAGCTCTCCTTTACGGGTTGCGCATGGCCATCACACTCAGCGTCCGTCGCCTGATGGTCTATGGCGACTCAGATCTAGTGGTTAATCAAGTAATGAAGGAATGGGATGTAAGGAACCCCACCATGACTGCATACTGCAACGCAATAAGGAAGCTCGAGAAGAAGTTCGAAGGTCTGGAACTTTACCATGTTCCCCGACTGAAAAACCAAGCAGCAGATGAATTGGCAAAACTTGGATCCACTCGGAGACCGGTCCCGAGTGATGTCTGCCTCGAGCACCTACACCTCCCCTCGGTAAAAGAAGATCCTTTTACAGAGGAACCAGTACAACCGAAGAGCTCAACAGATCAGACTGAAGTCGAGGTCCCCGCTATGGTTGATTTGATCATGGAGATTCTAGCTGTCATTCCCGAATGGACTATGCCGTTCATTGCGTACATCATGAGGCAAGAGTTACCAGAAGACGAAGTCCAAGCTAGGTAGATCGTTCGCAGGTCGAAGTCCTTCACCGTCATTGATGACCAGTTATACAGGGAAAGTGTTTCAGGCGTCCTTCAGCGGTGTATCTCTCCTGAGGAGGGGCAGTTAATCTTGGAAGAAATTCACTCGGGAACCTGCGGTCATCATGCCTCCTCAAGGGCAATCGTCGCCAAAGCATTCCGAGCTGGTTTCTTCTGGTTGCACGCGAATGAAATGGCAAAAGATATAGTCGACCGTTGTGAAGGTTGTCAGTTCTATTCAAACAAGTCCCACAAGCCAACGTCTGCGCTGAAGACAATTCCTCTTGCTTGGCCATTCGCCGTGTGGGGATTAGATACAATCGGACCATTCAGAACAGGCCAAGGAGGATTCACTCATCTGCTGGTAGTAGTCGACAAGTTTACCAAGTGGATTGAAGCCAAGCCTATCAAGAAGCTTGATGCCCTTACGGCCATCAAATTTATCAGATACATCATCGCCAGATATGGGGTTCCGCACAACATAATCACCGACAATGGCACAAACTTTGACTCGGACAGGTTCAAAGGTTTTTGCGCAGGCCAAGGTATCTGTGTAGATTTTGCATCCGTCGCGCACCCCCAAACAAATGGGCAAGCAGAGCGGGCGAATGGACTTATTCTTCAAGGGTTGAAGCCTCGACTCCTGCGAGAAGTTGGACATGCCGCCGGCGCATGGGTCACTGAGCTGCCTTCGGTGCTGTGGGGCCTCCGCACAACTCCGAATAGATCGACAGGGCGATCCCCATTTTTCCTCGTTTATGGAGCAGAGGCAGTCCTTCCGAGTGACTTGCTTCACAACTCTCCACGAGTCGAACTCTTCTCCGAAGCCGAAGCAGAGCAAGCCAGGCAAGACGGAGTGGACCTTTTAGAAGAGGAGCACGAGATGGCACTGATCCGTTCAACAGTTTATCAACAAGATCTGCGACGATTTCATGCGCGGCACGTCAGGAGCCGCATGCTCCAAGCAGGCGACCGGGTGCTCCGAGTGGATCAACAGAGACCACACAAGTTGGCTCCCGCCTGGGAAGGACCGTTCATCATTTCTAAGGTGCTGAACAACGGAGCATATCGACTCTACAACCTCGACAAGGAAACGGACGAGCCGCGAGCATGGAATGGAGATCTACTGAAGCGTTTCTACACATAACCGTCGACGGAGACAATGTAAAGAACAAGTGTCATCGAAGTAATACAAAGCAGATTGATTTCTTGCCGATTCAAAATTCTTCCGCGTTTGCAGACTCCGGTCTAAAAAACCAACTCCGACTGTGCACTAAAAGTCACACTCGGGGACTTAGCTGCGACCCAGAGTCGCCTAAGTAAACAACTCGCTCCGAGTGTGCACGAAAAGTCACACTCGAAGACTTAGCTGTGACCCAGAGTCGCCTAAGTAACAACTCGCTCCGAGTGTGCACGAAAAGTCACACTCGGAGACTTAGGTGCGACCCAGAGTCGCCTAAGTACAAACTCGCTCCGAGTGTGCACTAAAAGTCACACTCGGAGACTTAGCTGCGACCCAGAGTCGCCTAAGTAAACAACTCACTCCGAGTGTGCATGAAAAGTCACACTCGGGGACTTAGCTGCGACTCAGAGTCGCCTAAGTAAAAAGCTTCCTCCGAGTGTACACTCGAGATACACTCGGAGGCTTAGCAGACCCTCATTGAGGCTCATGTGGATGTGAAGACAACTGACAACTACATGAGTAACAACTCGCTCCGAGTGTGCACGAAAAGTCACACTCGGGGACTTAGCTGCGACCTAGAGTTGCCTAAGTAAACAACTCGCTCCGAGTGCGCGCTAACAGTCACACTCGGGGACTTAGCTCCGACCCAGAGTCACCTAAGTAAAAAACTCGCTCTGAGTGTGCACCAAAAGTCACACTCGGGGACTTCGCCGCGACCCAGAGTCGCCTAAGTAAAAACTCGCTCCGAGTGTGCACCAAAAGTCACACTCGGAGACTTAGCTGCAACTCAGAGTCGCCTAAGTAAACAAATTGCTCCGAGTGTGCATTTCAAGTCACACTCGGAGACTTAGATGCGAACCAGAGTCGCCTAAGCAAAAAAGCTTCCTCCGAGTGGGCACTCGAGATACACTCGGAGGCTTAGCAGGCCCTCATTAACGCTCATGTGGATGTGAAGACAACTGACAATTACATGCTCTGCATGTTTGCCACTGGCTTCACCAAGAGACGCCCAAACAAAAACCACGAGCCAAAATCGTGTCAAAAAAACTCAGCGAAAGAAGAGCAAAAGATCCGGTTCGAATTCAAATCGGTTCTGTGATCAGTCGGCTCGGTGTGAATCAAGTTTATCCACACCGAGCCACGAATGTACTGGCCAACAACAGTGGCCAAAGTTTAATACAGACTCCACTCGGCATACCGAGGTAAATGTGCATTCAACATAAAGTTTATCAAGCGTCGCCGGGACTGGCAGGCTCCACAAAGGTGTCGAGGTCGATTCCATCTGCAATCCGAGTGGCTGTGTCGAGGAAGGTCTCCATGAAATCTTCAAATCGAAGCTTCTTGGTGTTGGCGACCTACAACGTCTTCAGCTTGTCTTCACGGGCTTCCTTGCAGTGCACTCGGACCAGAGACAGTGCCACGTCCGCACCACACCAAGCGGCAGACTTCTTCCATGCCTGCACTCTGCTTGGAACGTCCTCCAGTCGAGTCATCAACCCCTCTATCTCGTTCCGGGAGTCATCTTCAGGCCACAGCTCCTTGTCGATTCAGCCGACAACTCCTCTCAGGCGACCAATGGAAGGACCCACCCTGTTAAGGCGAGAATTCACTCGGAACATGTCCCGGTTAGCTTCATCGCCGAGTGGAACATTCGGAACAAGCGACCGTTCAATGTCGGCTGTTTCGGCCTCAACGTCTCGACAGAAATCTGCAAAGAAAAGACAAGCAGAAAATAAGCGCGGAGTGAACTCCAAAGTCAAAACGCACTCGACAAGAACTTACCACCAAGCAGTGCGACCATCTTCTTCGCCCAGTCGCCGACGTAGTTCTCCTGCGCTCTGCACCGAGTGTTCATTACCTTCAGCTGGCCCATCCATTCGGATCTCTCCCTCTTCATTTTTTCTACCTCGGCTAGCAGTGCCTTGTTAGCCTCCCGAGATTCCTCCAAAGATTTTTCTCGTTCAGCGAGAGCCTTCTTCGTGCCAGCCAGGTCATTTGCAGCTACATCCAAGTCGGCAGCAAGTTGAGTCTTCTCGGCCTTCAGAACATTATAGGCTGATCCCATTTCACAAGTCTTCTGGCAAAGAGACACAAAGGGAGGATCAGCCAGATTCAACAAGGAAAAAGTCTCGGTAGATATTACAAAACAATCAAACTCAAGATTCTTCAGACCCCGGCCGATGCAAGCAATCGACAGCGGTCTCGGGGACTACACCCAGTGGGTTCACTGAGAGTGACCCCACTAGTATGAAGCTCGAACAGGTCGGTCCCATTGAGCTCCATAGAAAACCAACAACACTATGATATTACTATCACTCGACCCGAGTAACACTACTCTCGGGGACTACACCCAGTGGGTGCACTCGACGTGCCCCCACTGGTACCATTCCGGCAGATCAGCTCTGATCTGTACAGATTATGGAAAATACATATAAAGACAACTGTCGGCGCAAGCACTCGGCAGAAGTCTCGGGGACTACACCCACTGGGTTCACTCGGAGTGAACCCACTGCAAAATCATCCTACTGTATCCGAGTATCTCCCTGAAACCCCCAGTAGGCACCAAGAGGAATGTAAACACTTACTAGCGCACTTACTCGGATATCATCCCGAAGCTTCAAGCTCTTCTTGTACAGGGATGCGATGGAGTCATATGCTCCCTTGGTGTCGCCCACCATCAGCTCTACTTGTACCATGGCATCCTTGGCAGCTCCTACTTGATCTTCCGGGAGGCGTCGGGCATCATATTGAACAGCCGACGGACCCGACGTGGCAAAAGGCTCCCTGGGCATCCCGAGCTCTACTCCAGTCGGTTCCGCCGTGAGGGCCACCGTCTCAGTCGGCGGCACATTCATGGCGGGATTGGCAGCAGATTGGATAACCCCAGGGACAGGCGCCAAAGCTGGTTCCGACCTCCTTTGGTCGTCGTCGTCCAGATGGATCACCTCAGAAGGAAGCCCGACTTAACAAAATAAAGTTACAGAAAAAGGTCAAGATCAAAGACAACACTCGCGAAACAGAAATACAGCTCTCGGAGACGTGACAACATACCTTGCTGGGACGTGGTGGCATTATCAGTGTCCATGGGATCATCGTCCTTGCGCGGCAGAGAGGTGGCGGAGGTAGCAGCTCTGTTGAGTGAAATCCACTCGACGGATAAACATGAGTTCCCAAAAAGAAGAGTTCAATCGGATACTGAAGGAAGATGGAAGAGTAAAGATACTTACGCTGAGGCGACCGGAACAGCGATCCTCATCCGGGGCAAGGCTTTCCGAGGTTTAGACCCGCCGGGTTTAGCCACCTTGGACGGCTGGTTCACAGGTTCGGCAGAAGCACCCCTGGTTCTCTTCACACTCCGAGTTCTCGGGGCCACGGGAGGAGCCGGTGGAGCAGCAGGGTCATGACGGCGCTTGGTTCGGTGCTCTGGTGGTGAGGGTGATGAGCTCTTCTCTCCACTCTCCTCCTCCTCCTCTTCCGTCTCCTGCTCCGTCTCCCCACTATCAGAGACGTACTCGGCACTATCCGCGCTGCACTCCATGCTGCCTTCCTCTTCCTCGACTGGATTCCCATTCGAGACTGCAGAATGCCAGTACGTCCACTCCTACACAAAACACTGTCGGCAACGTTAGCCAGCGAGACAAGAAAAGCAATAAAGTTGAGAAGGTTAAAAGCACTCGACGACATGTACACACCTCATTCGGAGGAGGATTTTCGGCGCGGAAGGCCTTCACCCGCCGAGCTCCCACGGGGTTATCACACGTGCCCGTGATGCTGCGGACCCACGCACTCACAGTCTCCTCGTTCACATCTTCAGGATGAGACCGAGTGGTATCCGAAGGCCCCGTGTAATGCCACATAGCGTCGTCTCGGGCCTGCAGCGGCTGGATGTGCCGACCCAGAAAAGTCTCCAGCAGGTCCATGCCGGTGACTCCCCTACGGACAACGGCTATCAGCGCGTCGACCAAAGGCTGGATCTGGGTTCTTTCTCCCTTAGAGAGCGCTAGCTTGCTGGGAGGGCCCGGACGGTCTAAACTGAAAGGTGGCAACCCACTCGAAGCATTCGGGCAAGCAATGTCCTGGCAATAGAACCAGGACGATTGCCAGTTCCTAACTGACTCGGATAGCTGAAGGGAGGGATAGCTACTCTTTGTTTTTTTCTGAAAGCCTAAACCCCCGCAGAGCTGGAGGATGTGTGTCTTATCATCCGACTGACTAAGCTTCTTAACAGTTTGGGATCTAGCAGAGAAGACATATTTAAAGAGCCCGCAGTGGGGAGGACATCCTATGAAGCACTCGCAGAGGGTGACGAATGCAGAAAGGTGAGCTATCGCATTCGTAAGAAAGTGATGGAGTTGTGCCCCGAAGTAATTCATGATACCTCGGAAGAAAGGATGGGAAGGCAATGAGAAACCTCTGGCCACGTGGCTGAGCAGCAGAACGCGCTCCCCCTCTTTCGGCGCCGGCTCCGTCTCGCCTTCCGGTAGCCTCCAGGACTTGTTGGCGACCATGTCGTGCTCCACCAGCTCCAGCACATCGTTCTCCGTCACCGAGGAGGGGAGGAAGTCCCCCTGGATCCAGCCCGCCGGCAACGCCCGCTGCCGCCGCTGAGTGGAGGCCGCCCCCTTCCTCTTCTTCTTCTGCGCCTCGAGCTTGCTGGTCTGCCCCTTCGTCATGGCGAGAGCGACGGATCCGCAGAGGAGGAGGGGAAGGAGGTGGCTTGAGGTGTGCAGAGAGTTGCGGGAGGAGCGAGATTAACGGGAGGAGGATGATCAGCGCAACAGGAAAGTCCGCCGGGGGAGCTTTAATAAGCCTCCGACTGAGTCACCTACAGGTGGGCCCGGGATCTTATCCCCCCAACCGGCCGCTTCAAGATTAGTGGAGAAGATAACGGCACGGTAATCGAGGAGGCGAAATCTACTCGATGGCGATGTCGTCATCCCCGCTCAGCGTGCGGCAACCGAAATTTGAGGATCCTGGAAAATCCGGCGCTGTCAGTATGACCGGTCACGTCGAAAGATTCCGCGGAAGCATTCGGTCCCTCACGGTTCGTTTCACTGGCATATTCACTCGGATCGCTAGCTGAAAAGATAAAATGGATCGAGGCAAACAACGCTAAAGTCACCTCAATACCAGTCGGTTCCAAACTCCAGACATCACTTCATCGTTCCAACCCCGATCCATTCGGGGACTAATGATGGGGTTATAGTCCCAGGGTAGGGTCATAGGTCTGCCCTATAGGTCCTACCCAAGGACTACCCTTCATAGAAGACAAGGCCCTTAGACAGTTCCGACTAGACTAAGGACGCCCCCATCATCCAGTCGGCGACGGTCCACTCGGAGCATATCTAGCGTACCGACTGGAATCCACTCTGTACATCGTAACCTCCCAGGAGGGCAACGGTCATACGTTTTCATACACCATCATTAGCATTTAAGGCTTACGTTACCAGTAACGCCAGTTTTAACTCACCACAACTCCACCCCTGTCCACCGGACCGTTATGAAGGGCAGCACACTCTATATAAGCCGCCCTTCCCCACTGGTGCAGGGGTTGGCACTTGCTGTAATCCTACAATTCACTCGACACAAAGCTCCCAAGAGCACTGAGACGTAGGGCTTTTACCTCCACCGTAGAGGGGCCTGAACTCATACATCCTCGCTGTAGCTAAGGCTCTGCCCATATACTTTCGTACCCCATACTTCTACTGTCAGACTTATACCCACGACAGGTGGGGACAATATGACACATGTGAAGGCGAGGCACTAGTCTCCTCCAAGTACTTTTATTTGAGTGGAAGGCAAGTACTTCCCCGAAAGTACTTGGAGAAGACTACCACTGTATGTAAAGTCTTTCAGTGAAAGGTCTCCTCGTCACTACATTTTTATTCGTTATGGTTCATGTTATCGAAAGTAGTTACTGGTTTCGATGAGAATACTAGTTCTGAACCAACTAGGGTAAAATAGTTAAACCTCTATGGTAATCTATTGGTATTAAACCACTTCTTACAACTAAGTTGTACTAAAGCAAACAACAAGAGCGTAAGTAGCTAAGTAAATAAAAGCAGAAAGATAACCAATAAAATGCAAGTTGGAACCCATGGCCTTGCAAATGCCATCAAGCAAATGGGTGTAGTGGCTTGCCTTGATCAAGTGGAGGGTAAAAAAACACCTCATATTCACCTCGTGAATTATCTCTCTAGAAACATTTTCAAATTCTTTTTAATTAAGAACAAATCAACAAAACTTTGCCCAGGAATTCTAGACATGCCAAATAAATCTCAATCTTTTCCAACACAAAGGAGATTAAATAACAAAAATAATGCAGAAGGAATCAATTGATTTGGACATATAGTTTAGGAGATATTTGTGGTCCAAGTTGAGTCAACACAAGTACTTTAAGTTGATTTAAACTAAAAACAAAAAATTCTAGGGCGGGCCACGTCAAATGCGTAATTCTGAAATACGCCACGACCAGCGTACCACTTCGGAATTTAAGTGAGTCACTGATGGTTCGGGTCAGGTTTTTCTTTTAGACACCCGACCGAGGTGTAAGGGAACTCCGGTGAGGGTTCATTGACGAGGGGAGAGGACAACAGCTTGAGTGGGTTGTCCCACTATATGGCTCTCTCACAAAACTTCTCGTACTTATGGCATCGTCGGAGGTGGTCGAACCAGAACGTTCCCTTCCTCGCGGGCGGTGGTGGTCTTCAGGTGACCAAAGCGATGGATAACTAGAAAGGGCTTGGTTATTGAGCTAGTTAACATATGAGGTTGGTTGCTAGCCCCAAAGGTTTAGGTGGTTTAGTTTGTTAAGTCCAAAATAAATGATTCATAAGAACTCAGGGAATTAAAGACAACTAGAAATCGAAATGAAGAAACGAGAAAAATACATGAGGCAAAAGTCAATATGTTACATACGCGTGATCCAGATCTGAAGTTCTGAACTTGTCGCGCTTGTCCTCGAGGCGTTGATACGTCCATTTTGCATCATGTTTTCTTACTATTATTTATAGTGTTTTTATGCATTTTACCACTTGGTGGAGTAATTCTAATGCCTTTTCTCTCATAATATGCAAGGTTTACATCAAGAGGGAGAATGCCAGAAGATGGAATTCTGGACCTAAAAAAGCTACGTGAAAGATACCTATTCTGCACATCTCCAAATGGGCTGAAACTTTACGGAGATTTATTTTGGAATAAATGAAAAATACTGAAGAAAGAAGTACCAAAGGGGGGCTACTAGGCGCCCATTAGGCACCAGGGCGCGCCAGCCCCCGCTCGCGCGGCCTGGTGGTTAGTGGACCCCAGGCCCACGTCCGGCGACCATCTTCTTGTATAAATTCTCTTTTGACTTGAAAAAAATCAGGAGAGGACTTTTGGGATGAAGCACTGCCGTCTCGAGGCGGAACCTTGGCAGGAGGAGTTTTGCCCTCCGACGAAGCGATTCCGTCGGAGGAACTTCCCTCCCGGAGGGGAAATCAAAGCCATCGTCATCACCAACAACCCTCACATCGTGGGGAGGCTAATATTCATCAACATCTTCATCACGACCATCTCCTCTCAAAACCCTAGTTCATTTCTTGTGCTCAATCTTGTACAGTAACCTCGGATTGGTACCTCGGGTGTGACTAGTAGTGTTGATTGCATCTTGTAGTTGATGCTTTATGGTTTATTTGGTGGAAGATCATATGTTCAGATCCAATATGCTATTTAATACCTCTCTGATCATGAGCATGTTTATCACTTGTGAGTAGTTACTTTTGTTCTTGAGGCCACGGGAGAAGTCATGTTGCAAGTAGCCATGTGAAGTTGATATTCGTTCGATATTTTGATGATGTGAATGTTGTGATTACCTTAGTGGTGTTATGTGAATGTCGACTACATAACACTTCACCATCTTTGGGACTAAGGGATTGCATTGTGGAGTAATAATTAGATGGTGGGTTGTGAGAGTGACAGAAAATTAGACCCCAGTTTATGCGCTACTCCGTAAGGGACTCATTTGGATCCCTATGTTTAATGCTATGGTTAGAATATATTCTTAATACTTTTCTCGTGTTTGTGGATGCTTGCGGGAGGGTTAACCATAAGTGGGAGGCTTGTTCAAGTAAGAGCAACACCCAAGAACTAGTCCACCCACATATCAAATTATCAAAGTACTGAATGCAAATTAACCCAACATGACGAAAGTGACTAGATGATATCCATGTGTGCCCTCAAGAACGCTTTGCCTATTATAAGGAACTATTCCGACCTGTCCTTTGATAGAAAAATATTGGGCTAGCTTGCTGCACCTATTATTACTATTGCTACTTGTCACTTGTTACAATTATCTTGCTACCAAACAACTTGTTACCGCTATTTCAGTGCTTCCATAAATTTCCTTGCTGGAAACCGCTTGTCATTTCCTTCCGCTCCTCGTTGGGTTCGACACTCTTACTTATCAAAAGGACTACAATTGATCCCCTATACTTGTGGGTCATCAAGACTCGTGGTGGCATGGGGGAGTGGCCAAGCAAAATCTCTATGCTTTCTCGCTGCCGATTGTGATGCTCACTTGCACAACTTTTGTTTTGAATACGTCATCGTGGTGCTTCTCTACGTGTCCGGGTTTTAGGTGAAAACCTTTGTCTGGTGTGGATTACTAGTGACGATGCCTAGCAACATTCTTCCTCTTGGGGCCGTTGTCGTGGAGTCTAGGTGTTATAGGGTGTAGCGTGACGTTGTTCTTAGTTCTTTCTATGCTTTATTTTTATAGCATATTGTGTGCGTCCTCCGTGATCAGGGTATCCTGGGATCGGCATTGTATGGGACATTCCTCATCATCTTGTATCGTTCGGTCGTATACTTTGTTCATGTGTTTTCGCTTTATATATAAAATGAGGCGAAAGTTGTTTCGAGTAACTAATCAGTTCATAATTGTTTTAAACACAGCTTAAGTCTCCTTTGGGCAATGTTGAGATCCTTTTAAAATTATGGCGATGACCAGCATTGAAATGAATGAGTTAGTGAAGTCAAGGGATGCAAGTTTATTTTATTTATGCGAGGTGTCTAAGTGCAAGTTGTCATTAGTGGTTCTCTCAAGGAACTACTATGTGTTCGTGGATCAATTACCACGATCAACTCTACTTGAATGTGGGTTCTAGAATTTGTATCATGACATTTAAGAGTATCTTCAATGGTGACTCTCAAATTGGGCACCATATTCGTTTGTGGATAATAATGGAAGCAAACCATTCACAACTAGTCGCAAAATTTTTGCCTTTTTTAATTCCGCGCGCTTAAAATAACCAAGTATCAAATCGTAGTTCTAATTTAAATATTAAAATCCAACAAAGTTTTCAAATTAACGTAGTTCCAAATTGAAATCAACTAGCATATATGTTTTAGTTATTGCTTTTAACAGGTTCTCAATCAAATCTACTTTGAGTTACTCATGAGTTGCTCGATGCTGAATTTGTTGATGTATTTGGACACGCTATCAAATTTGGAAGTTTGATAAGATAACCCATCTTCTCAAATTCAAGAGATGCGGTAACATCTTCACCCTCACCTTCCATGATCATGTTATGCATGATCACACAACATGTAATCACCTCACACAAAGTCCCCAGATCCCATTGTTTAGTAGGTCCATGAACAACGGCAAAACGTGCCTAGATCACTCCAAATGTCATCTTCACATCCTTTCTAGTTACTTCTTATCTTTGGGAAAAGTGAGACCTTCTCTCACCAACTAGCTCAAAGATGGTCTTAACAAAGGTTGTCCACGGAGGACATATAATGTCAATCTATAGTGGTCTATGGTGTATTCATGCTCATTGACAGTGTAATTGCAAGGAGGAGCTTTCTCTTCAGCCAACCTAGCAAACAATGGAGACTACTTCAACACATTGATGTCATTATGAGACCCGAGCATGCCAAAGAATTGCACCATATCAAAGATCATGTGATGCAACAACTTGTATAATGATGGTGAGCTTCTTAACATAGCCCTGATATTGCCCTTGTAGAGCTTTTGGAAAGTTCTTCCATCTCCAATGTGGCAGTCAAGAGATCTGAGCAAGCCAAGCCACCCTCTTGCTTCTTACATTTCCAAGAGCCTCTCGGTGTGTCTGATAGTTGGTTCTTTGACCTACCGAAGTCCAACACCTCGACCATAGCAGCAACAAATCTAACCATGGCATCTACACATGTGCTCTTAGACATCCGAAGGTATTCATCCCATCAATCTATGGCTATGCCATATGTAAGCACCCACAATGCGGGCGTGCACTTCGGTAACCAGAGAATCCAATCCTTCCTACAGTATCCTTCTTCAAGATGAAGTGGTTATCAAAGGACTGGACGCCATGGTAGAGGCGACTGAAGACATTTTTTTGCATCCAAAAACACCGCCAAAAATGTGAGTGAATAGGGCATGGATGGTAGAGTAGTCTTCCATCAGTGTCAAATGGATCGTGTCCTGTTCCGGTTGAGCACTTGATGACCCTTGATCGATCCCTTGAAAATCAAAACATTCTCTTCTGCTTGCTCCTCATCTCTAAGAACCACCTACATCATCGTCATTTCATATGTGTGGTTCTCCTTGTCGGATGAGTCTTGAGACGACTAAACGTAGTGCTCGTATAATCCATTGCTTCAAACAAGGAACATAAAATTTAGCACAGACACTTCACCAAACACTTGTCGGACGTGGTGATTACTGTAGGAGTGGACAGTACCTATGTGGCGGACAGGCGAGAGGTGTGGATCGGCGGCGTAGGACAAGCGGCATGCAGGCTTGGCAGACGGTCGAGGTGGTGGAGCGTCAGCGTTGGCGAAAGAGAAAACACGTGCAAAGAAAGAAAGAAGGATGGAAATACGGGGTCTAGGCAATATTTTGAGTAGGCCGGGGTGTTGGAGTCCTATGTGGTTGGTGCATGGACTCCTCAAAACCCCTAGTTTTCTTCATGTTTGTAGCAACATGGGTGTCCGAACTGGTCTGTGTAACGATGTAGGACACCGTTGAATGGAAAGCTATGTCCAGACAACTCGGTATGAATGCTTGCGGGAGGGTTGAGTGTCCGCTCAAGTATAATAAGGTGATGTAAGCAGTTTATAATGATTAGTATTTTTTTCTTAGGTGGTTGGGAGAGAATGAAAGTCGGTTGTATATTAAGAGCCAGGTGTAACATGTACTCCAGGAAATATTGTAAGGGTGTGAGGTGGGGCCTCTATTGATAACGGACAAATTCATTGTAGGTAACTACTATACATGTTGACTATTAAGTTGGTTATAGATGACATGAAAACAAGATTTTGTCAAACACTTGGCTCTACTACTAACCTTGCTCTAAGGGCATCTCCAAGATGGTACATCAAAGCTTTCGCAGAGGTCCAGAGCATGTGATATGGACACTTTCTATCATCAAACACGGTCCCCTAAATGTCCGCGGATCAATATGCATCTCCATTTTCGTACAAACCGGAGGCAAATTTAGAGGAGCTTTGTAGTAGTTCGAACATCATGCGGGAGTCCGGTTGGCCCACTGTCAGTTGGACCACTTGTCCTCACAGTCTATGTTTTATTGAAGTATTAGGAAAATTGATGATTAATTTCGGTAAATAATTCATGAATAGAACATAAAGTAGCACACAGCAATTTAGATAGTAGATGAACTGGAAAACATGCACAACAACATCGCACATGTAGCAGCAACTACAGGTAGATACATGAATATATCAAGATGTACATATTGTTTGTTAGTGTTGCGGGAGCGACGTTATTGATGATGATGTTGGCAACAATTTGTTGGTGGCGGCGATGGATACGAAGGTGAGTAGGCTCGTCCGATTTGGATGAAAAACAACCCATGAAGACGAACTTGAGCAGTCAAGCAAGACACTTTTTAAAAATCTAATCCGTCCTGTCCCGATCCAGGATCACAAAGATGAACGGTTTCGGAGACCTGCTCCCCACACGCCGATGTGCGCGAGTGTTCGGGATAGAGTACACAATGTTGGCGACGCAAGTTGCCAGATGAGGTGAAACCCTATGTATTTTTTATGTATCTTTGGCCTCGGTCGGTAGGAGTACATACAATAGGGCCATATGCATTATTGTGTCGCGATCACGATATCAAACTGACTTGGATTCTAAGTTGTATAATTACTAGACAAAAAATAATGAACTTGTCTATCAAGGGATCAAAATATAAAATGACAAAAAGAAATTATGCCCATGCAATGCATTAGACCTGATTCCGACGGATCATTCATGCGCATGTCGTATGCACGGGCCTACTCAGCCACGCAAAGGAAGCGATCGCGCACGTGTGGTCTCCTATTTTTCTCCTTCACACCTTACTAAACATGATGTAAAGAACCCACAATATAAAGAGGTCTCGCACTTTTCAACTTCCCACGTGATATTAAACTTTAGAGCCGTCAATTTCTATGAACCACTTTAAGATTTCGGAAATTGTTAATGGGCCATCCCATTTATTTCTAACATGTGTTTGTCCCGTAGATTCACCTAGCCTATCTTTATTGTCCGGATTTTGTTAACTATATTCAAGAGAGTGGTTGGATGACCAGTTCCTGTATCATATCCATGGACATGTTTGGACGCGGCTTGCAGATGAATAATGTGTGAGATATAGGGGATAGGGTTGGAGATGGACTAATTAAATAGTTAGTTTTTTCCAAAAAGGAAATGGGCATGCGCGTATAGTAAACTGGTGACAAATGTACTAAACAGAGACTTAATTGACGACCAAATATCATATCAGGTTCTCTGTTTCCCTTTTCCTTTTGGCATGGTGTGCAGGAAGAATACTCCACAAGTGAACTCGGGTCCTTGGTGAGATCCGCGCGGCTCGAGGTATGAGGAGGTCACGGCGGGTTCGTGCGGCGCGTGAAGGTTAGGCGTAGGCATTGGGACTGTGAGGGACTCGCAGTGCTTAGGCCCGATATGGGTTTCGGCTGGCCTGCGGCCAGTTTCTCATCGCCCGGTGGCGTCTGGATGGTGGAGGTAGTGGTGGTGCCGACGGAAGATGGTGGGTTCCTCCCTTCGAGCGTGTTCACGTCCGGTTCCTGGAGCAGGGGCGCTGTCAAGCTTGTTAGTGCATGACGAGACTCAGGCAAACCAGTTCCAACGTGGACGTCCGGTCCTTGCATGCGACGGGGTCTCTCGCCTAGATCTGCGATGAAGGCAGAGGATGGCCAGAACCGGCTTGGTTCGCGCAGGTCCTGCGTGCAATGGTGCGGACCGGTCAAGGTGGCCTTGAGCTCGCTCGGTTTCTGCATGCGGCGGTGGCAATCTTCATGTTTACAGTGTGTGCTTGGTCTTGCTCTGCCTGGTGGAGCTTGGATGGTCTTGGATCCTCGATGGTTGGTAGAAGACTCGGCTCCACATGAAAATCCTGCATTGACTTTGTCGAGCCGACGATAACGGCATCTACGGATGTCGTCTTCTTCCTTGTAGGTATCATTGTGGATATTGTTGCTCTTTCTACTCGAGGGCTGAGGTCTCCGGGTGAAAACCTAAGATCTGGCTCTGTCACGATCGCATTGACGGTGATATACTCAAGATCACTTCCTCCTTGAAGGTATCATCTTGAAGACCTCGACGATGGATTCCAATGGTGTGTACGGTTGCTGGAGGAGCTTCGCTTTGTGGTGATGCTCGCAGAATCTTTTTTTTTTTTTGCACTAGCTTTTTTTACATGCTTTCCTTTTTTGGAGGGATTATTGTAACATTTTTTTCTGATCAATGAATTTGCAAGTTCTATTGCCGATATTCCAAAAAAAATGTCCTTGGTGAGCTACGTCGCCATGCATACTCGAATTTGGACCGATGATCAGTCGATCACCACCCAGCAGTTCTTCTACTACTACTAGAGTAAAATAACACCGAGCACCAGAGAAAACCAAGCTAGGAGCAACACGTAGCACTTCGCGCATGCCTGATAGACATTAAAAACTGTCCTTTGCTCGAAAATGACACCGAATCCCGACGGCTTTTTCCTTCCCTCCGTCGTAGCCTTTCTGCGGTACACTCAGGAGGAGTACGACTACCTTGGATTTGCGTGGATTTCGAGAGGGATTGCGAGATCCGTAAAAACAGAACACGGGCCGCTACTGGCTGCTGCCGATACTGCTCCCGGAGCAAAGAATAGACAAGTGGAGGAGTACAGCACTACGATGCAGTGGCAGCGTGTGCGGCAGGGGAAAGACAAAAGAGATGCCCAGCCCAAGATCGAGGCCGGTGCCCTGAAAGATCTTTCTTTTTCCCTTTGGAGCCTTGCCGGAAATTTATATTCTCCTGCTGCATGGAATGGATTTTGTGCGCCAAGAAATAAGAATAGTGTAGTGGACGACGCTACCGGTCAGGAGAGAAACTGGTGAGAGTGATGTGCTCACTAATGGCAGCGCTACATATACTGTGCTAATGAGACGACGATCATCTGTCGTATGTCATCGCCCGCGTCGACGTGAATGAATGAATGAATCGCCGAAGACCGCTAAAATCTGGCAACGCGTCGCGCTAGCTGGGCATTGTTGCAGAATGCAGATTCGTGGTCCATCAAACCCACGTGCTATATTGTGTTTTGTCCTATGTAGGCATAGCCAGGAGTGAGCTGAAGGAGTGTTATGCTCAAGTTAGGCCATGTTTGGTTTCAATAAGTCAGGTAACTTATAAGACAAGTGACTTAAAACTAGTGACTTATAAATCACGCCTGTTTGGTTCTTATCTGACTTATAAGTCACCTGAACACACATTTCTACGTAAAAGTGAATGACTTATAAGTTTTAAGTTGGGGTGGAGCAACTTATGACTTATAAGTTGGAATGACTTATAAGTTGGATCTGTTTGGCAAAATAAGTCATTTTTTGCACTTTTCAACTTATAAGTTGGTGACTTATTTGAAACCAAACAGAGCCTTAGTTTGTCTTCTATGTATCATACTAGTTAGATGTCCGTGCGTTGCCACGTGATAACAAACTGAGACATAAAGAACAAACTTTGACATTGAGATATTGATCAAAACATCATTTAGTTTGCTGACATATAGAGATATTAAACAAAACATCATGTAATTCGCAATGTGTACGCCACACACGTTTATGAGTGTGTTACGATAAATATCATCTTACATACTTAAAAGTTAAACAAAATCAAGGCGATCCATGGTCAAATTTTGGGCTAACATATTTACCTTCATGATTCATTCTAAAACATGGGTATCATTAGTAATGTACATGACCACATAACTAGTATTTCCACTTTCGAAGATAAATAATTGTTCAACTCCACTATGAATGCTCACACTCACGATAGCCTGAAACCCATAATCCTACCGTGTTAAAAAACTGAAGATGACCCAAAAGATAAATAAACTTGAACAAATTCGCGAGCCACTACGGAAGGAGTCAGGGTTGTGCTCTTCGCTGCGCTATGAAAGAATGGCAATATTTTCGCCTGAACCTGAACCTAAAATGCAGCACTAGACCAGAATTTATGATGGAATATAAATTATGTTACTTCCATTCTAAGCGGATGCCAACTAACATGATCAACATTGCAGCTCACAGCTTGTGGGAAAAATTGAAATACAACAAGTCGGGTTCAATTATAGAAACTTGAAACTTGCAAACTAATTTGATCATTTGTGTTTTCCCGATTGACATAGGAAATTACTTTATTGAACACCAAAAATAGGTGCCGCGAAAAATGATAGAATGGCAAGGCAGCTACAAAGTTCTTCATCTCCATCTATCCCCTCATTTCTGACATGGCTCTGCAACACATTTGCTTAACCATCGACCATCGGCTCAGCCTCTAGGCCCTCTACCATCAGACAAGGGTTGGACTAAACCTGAACCACAATAAATATATTTTATGGTCACGAGTAGGTCGAATTTTCCACGGTCTCCATGAGTCCTCCTCCAACCTTTGGAATATATTAAAAGAACTGAGCCTACAATAGTATGATGCTCCAACCACCTTCTTCCTTGCCTAAGAAAATCAAGGTAAATGTGCATGAAAAAAACAATATAAATATCCTACTATGTCTAATAAGATTACTAAAACCGGAATAATGGCATCATACAAATTGATAAAAATAGTACAAAAATGCTGACACCTGGAAACAAGCCTCTGATCTGATTCCAAAATTATCCAAAATAGTACATAACTGATAGACTGATAAGCAACTTGTGAATGTGTATAACTCAACACAATTGAATAGCACAAAACTTGAATTCTTTCTCTATGGCTGCCATGCCATGGCATTTCCAATCATTTCTTCCACTTGTCAGGCTACCTCAGTCTCAACAGAATTCAGAGGACTACTCTGCAAAGACATAACTAATCTGGATAACAAAGGTTCAAGATATGGTAGGATAACTTCACAGAAAACCATCAATGCATAGTGTGATTTCTCCTGCAAATTCATATTCATTATTCCATTGCTTAATTACCACAGAGATGTCATGCAAAAGTTAACCTATATTCATGATGCATTACCTTCTACCATCCACTCTTGATCCTTTCAAGATTCTAAACAACTCTGCGGCATTCCTCCAATTAATCTTTGAATTGTTTCCACCACCAAAGTTGAAAACAACTGCAGAAACACAAGATTATCGTGAATTAGTTTGCACCAGCCAAATTCATGACATGTGCGACAAAGTCAACAACAACCGCTGCAAGATAGGGCGTACGTGAACCACGCTTTGTCCGGTTCCGCTGTTGAGCCGCGAGAGAAGTTCGTCGCCGCCGCCACCAAGCCTCCATGCCCCAGCCGCCCATTGATGCGCGGAATCACAAGGCGGTGGTCGTCCGCGGTGTGCCGCCCATGTGCACGTGCTCCAGAATCACCAGAACGAAGCATACGTGAATGAAATAGCGCCGCCGGACATCCCGCCTCCTGCCCTCTCCTGTTCCAGCAGCCCACCGTCCCTCCCAGCCTTGCTTGTTCATCACCAAGAGGTGGAGGAAGAGTCCGCCCAGGTCGTACACGCCAGGCGGTGCTTTGGATCTATACACAATCCATGGATCCCCCATCGGCCGCGATACAGATGGAGAGCAGATCACAAGGTAGCGTGGAGATGGGTGTTGGTGTGGGATGGCGTGCACTGGCGGCGATAATTTTTGGGAGGAGGAAGACGAGATTGGGAGCGAGGGGTTGGGGAGAGGTGGAGCGGTACATGTTTGTATTGCGGCAGTATGTTCTCCTTTGTTTGGAGCGACGATGGGTGGGAGAGTGGGCACGTTTTTCGGGGTTGGGTTTCTCATGCGTGCGCGACGGGATGACCGAAGGAGGAATTATTTTTCTGCGTGCAATCGGGGGATGCGAGGATGGTTGAACCAGCACGACGACGGTAGATCCCCCTTTAATAATAGAGATAAGGAAACTAATTACAGTTTATGGATTGGTAATGTCAGAAATTTCATCCTTTAGTGCTTCCAGCTCTCAATCCAGCCACAGATTTGTGTGAAATATATGATTAAGGTCATGCCTAAACAATGTTGGTTCTGGTAGGTAGAAAACCAACATTTGGTAATCAAATTCACATTTTGACCTAAAAGATTCCCGTAAATAAGACCATGTTCAATGATAGTAAAGTCGGGAGTATAATTTAGAGAAATAAGAGAATCTATCTTGGAACACCATCTCGTCTATGGCTTTATGCTATACAATTGTCAATATATTTTTTATATTACTTCTTATGCTACTGGAGAAAGAACACAAACTCAACCTTCCCTGTCTTATCATTTCTTTTTTGTTTCTCTTTTATTCTTTTTGGGTGTGCTTGTGTTGTTTGCCCCAGCATTGAACTCACAACTGTATTGGATGATTGCTATATTTAGATAACAGGTCAAAAGCAACTCCATTATAAATGCTCACACTCACTATACCCTCAGGCCTAGAATCCTATTGTGATAAAAAACTGAACATGAGTCAGAGTTGTGCTCTTCACTCCACTATGAGGGCATGGCAACACCTTCGCCTCAAGCTGAACCTAAAATGCAGCGCCAGACCAGAATTTATGATGCACTATAAATTGTGTTACTTCCACCATAGACGGCTGCCAACTAACATGATCAACATTACAGCTGACAACTTGTGGAAAAAAAATCAAAATACAACAAGCTAGATTCAATTATAGAAACCTTGCAGACTAACCTTACCATTTGCGTTTTCCCGATTGACATAGAGATGCATGTATTACCACCACTTTTGGCAATGAAGAAATGGCTATAACGCAACCACAAGTAAAAGGAAGACACATACTCAAATGCCAGATTGGTCTTTGTGAAGGTTGCAACTGCATTTATTCCAGAAAAATGTGACATAATTTCTTAGGTTCTATGTACCTGACTACGTAAAAGCACTCTTATGTTAAATAGGACACCCTAAATTGTCATATGAGCCCCACAAAAGATAATATATGGACTCCAGATAAAAAAAATGAACAAAGGACCATGCTCCATACAACCCAAGATTTTAGCCTTTTCAACATTAACATCTGCCTTCCAAAGTGCATGTATACAAAGGAACGGCTGAAAATATGAACAAAATAGACTGTAAGACATATATGTATGCAATCTATTATTTTTTTCTAGGATTTAGGGGAGAATTTATTCCCATAAGAATAAAGGAATGGTTGATTGCAAAAGACCTATGCAGGAAACATCACAAGCACCATACTAATTAATTCCTGTAAAACATTTAGAAGGTAATCAACCACATTTCACACCATTCTCTCAGCTCTTAAATAAGTGTTAATTCCACCTAAACAGTTTGCAAGGTACAAATTAAACCATAAACTGTACTAACAACATAATCATAAAGTCATAAATAAATTTGTACAACTCTTCTATCAATATTCCTGTGAATTATGAACTGTAAGATTCAATGTGTTTAATGCTATAAAGAATAGCAACCTGAATTCATATGGGGCCAAGTATATATATAGTTATATACACATGCAAGTCACCAATTTCAAATTTATCGAAAAAGGAGAAAAAATAACTTAACTTACCTAGTGCGCTATTATCGCTCGCTGGTGTTCAATGTGGCTTGATGTGACAGCTCGATGCCGACGTTCCAGAAGATTCCCCCTTCTTTCCGTTTTCGTCGTGTGTCTATTTTCTTTTGTCGCATCATCATCGCATCATTCGCATCATCTGCATTGCATCGGCATCTCCGTTGCCGCCAGTTTTCAAAACTTGCATCCGTTGTTAGTTGCCAGTTCTCGCCGTTGTCCGTTCTGAGCCCGACCGCACCCGCACGCGCCCGCGGCACCGTCGTAACCCTGTTTTTAAAGTGTGCGTAAAACTTTCTCCGATCGAGGTGAAACTTGGCAGCGGTCGTGATTAGATATAGCTAGGCCGCCTATCAAATTTCGTCGCGATCGGAGTTCGTCTGGTACCCGAACGATCGACTGTAGCGGCACTGTATTCGGTCTACCGTTGGACGTTCGTCGGTGTTTTAAAATTGTGTTGCCGCGCCGCCCGTTCTCCCTCTTGTCTCCGGTAAAGCACCCTACACGGCCACGTACCCGTTGCTGCGTTCGGAATCGTCCGAATCCGACAGCACGGTTAGATCTGGAACGCGATTTCGGGTAACCTAGCCCCCCCCCCGTTTGTCTATATATAGACCCCTCCTCCTATTTTTTAGGCAGCTACCCCCTTTGCCTCAAAATTCGAGCCCCCATCAAACCCTAGCCAGCCTCCTCCCTCCTCTCTCCTCCCGCGGGCCCGCCAGGCCCAAATCGGGCCCGGCCGAGCCCGTCATCCCGCCGCCGCCGGCTCCTCTCCCTGCCTAGGGCCCCGCCGCCTTCGCCGGTGTCCTGCGCCTCAACCGCTCCTCCCGAGAGCCCGAGCTTGGCCTCCCTCGCCGTCCGGCGAGCTCCCGCTGGGACCGGCACCAGCCGCCGCGCCGGAGTGCCCTTCGCCGGTCGGAGCCACCGGAGCCTCGGCCTGGCCTCCCTGCCTCACCATGCTGCAGCTCCCGCGCCGCCTGTTGTCCCTTCGTCGCAGCGCCAGCAGCCTCCGGCCGCCTTGTCCAGATCCGGCGGAAACCCACCGGGATCTGGCTCCCTTAGCCCCGTCGCCGGGTTCCCGTGGTAGCTGCCGCCGCCTGGGGCGTTCGCCTCGTCGGGATCGGGAGTGCACCGCCCCTCCCGCGTTGACCGAGCCACCGAGGGCTGCCTCTCCCAGCCCCAGCGGCCCACCGCGCCGAGCCGGCCCAGCTTGCAACCTACTCCACCGCCTCGTGGCTGAGGCCCAGTCGGTCTCCCAACCAAGCCACCAAGCTCCCCTCCAGGCTGGGTCGAAGCCCACAAGGTGAGCGCCCCCTGCCGCCCTATCTAGCGCCGTGGCGCATCGTAGCCATGTTACGCTTGCTGTTGTTCTGGTCTAGACTGAGAATTCGGCCCGTTGTTTTTTTTAGATTCCTGTGAATTTAATTATTTTCAGGAATTAGCTAAATAATAAAACGCCCGTAGTTATTTATCCGTAAGTCGGATCGCGATAATTTAGACATTGATTTCGCGTAGATTTACGTGTAGAACCCGTTTATAAAACTTGCATAATATTTCGGCGTTGTTTGACGTGTTGAATGCATAGATGTACGTGCTGTCCCAATAGGATATAGTCCGTATTAATTTCTCGTGCATGTCCGGGTTGCTCGTATGCCGTAGATAAAATGCCCATGTTTTAGGAACTATTTTTCCATGTATTTTAGAGTAGACGTTGGTATTTTTGCGCGTAGGGATTTGCCGCTAGATTATTTTCCGTGTATAGGTTTTTTTCTCGCATTTTCGTGTGGCATTATTTTTGTTGTTGCAACCCCACATATTTTATATGTTTCCTGGGATTTTTCTGTGCAATTAGTTTTGGCATTAGAGCAAGTTGGTTCGCGCGATATTTTTTCATGTTGCCCTCTTGTTTATTTCGTAGGATTTATTCCGTGCTTCGTTTGATTCAGTTGTCAACTAGGCAGTTGTTCTTGGGTGTTTTAGACTAGCCCCTGGTATTTTTGGTTGCAATAGAAATGCATGTTTAGGTGTGGTTTGCTTGCTCTCAAGTTGCTAAAATAGTGCTGATTTGGAGGAGCTGAAATATTTCTAAGTCTGAAATCTATTATATTGTGTTGCTGTCTTGTCTTGCTTGTATCTTGTGGTCTGTAGCTCTTTTGAGGTTGGTTAAATGGAGTTAGTTGTACCCCTTGTGTTTCTCTAGCATGCTGTGAATTTTCATGCCATTTGGAGTCCTGTAGCTATGGGTTTTGCTGTTGTCAATATTGTTTCAGATCAAAAACTGCACTTTCATGAGGTGTAATTTTCACTAAGTCTGAAATAGTGTGTGAGATGTCATTTTGTGTCTTCTTTTCCTAGTGTTCCTTGCTGCCATGCTAGTTGTTGTTAGTTGTTTGTAGTAGTGCTTCTTTCCCTCTTTCGTGTCATGCCTTGCTTGAGTTTATCGGAGTAGTGTAGCCCGTAGTTGTGGGGCGTAGAAAGTGCTATGTGGCTGATTTTGGCAGATTGTAGAGATTTCTTGTTTTGCTTGTAGTTGTTGAACTGTAGCTCCGATTTGATCGTGTCCTACATGAAACTTGCTTAGAATCTCGTGTAGTTTCATTTTCTCTTGCTAGTTGTATGTTTTGAAGTGCTCGTAGCCGTCGTTGCACACATATTGCATTCATGCCATCATATCTTGCGGTGCTTGTATCTTTTGATCCGTAGCCCCGTTGGAGATGCTCTTTATGTGTAGATTGCTTGCCATGACGCGTAGAATCACGTGAACCAATTTTTTTTTCTGTTTAACAACCAATTAAATGCATTAGTTCAGATCTGGATAGAATTGTAAATTAACATATGAGGTCGTCTCGGAGATGCTATATGTCATTTCCGACCTCATTTAAAATGCCTAGATAGATAGTTTAATTACGCTTCACCTCTTTCCATGTTTAATCACATTTAATATTGTCGTGTACCTAATCGGGATAGAACTAAATAATTAAACGTGGAGTTTCGTCAATATGCAACCCGTTGCATATTGAACTTCACTTAATGTGTAGTGTTTGTTTGTCGTGAATTGTCATGCCGTGTCTTGCATGTTTTCAGCTGCTCATGCATCATTTGTGTTGTTGCATCGTGTGGTGAATTTCGTGTGTTGATGCTTGTTTCCGGTTTTCCCTGTCTCGATAGAGTTCCGCAAGCGTGTCGGATGTGAGGACCCGTTCAACTACGTCGGTTCGTCTGCTTCACGGAGGCATTCTTCTTCCAAGCGGGATCTCAGGCAAGATGACCATTTCCCCAGATCCCATTACTATCATTGCCATGCTAGTTTTACCGTTTCTATCGATTATGTCTCGTTGCCTACCACAAGTTATATATCAGCCTCTCAATAATGCCATGAAAACCTTCAACATGTTCGACCTAGCAAACCACTGACTGGCTATGTTACCGCTTGCTTAACCCTGTGTTAGCGTTGCTAGTTGCAGGTGCATTACTTCCATGTGAAAACATGGGTCCCTTGTCTTATCACCATATTAAATGCTATTTAAATTAATGCACATATATATTTGGTAAAAGGTGAAAGGCTCGGCCTTTCTAGCCTGGTGTTTTGTTCCACCTTTGCCCCCTTAGTTTCGTCTACCGGTGTTATGTTCCATAAATGAGCGCTCCTAACACGATCGGGGTTGTTATGGGGACCCCCTTGATAATTCGTTTCAGATTAAAGCTGGTCTGGCAAGGCCCAACATTGGTACTATTTGCCCAACATAATAATTTGATAATACTGAAATGCATAGGGAGTTAGTGCTACCCGAGGAGTAATTCTACATAATACAGGGAGGGCCGGTGCTGATGGTGCTTGTCCAAAACAGAGCACAGTGCGGGGCCACCGCGAGGAAACTCGAGGTTTGGCACTCGTACGCGTCGCTTATTCGTCGTGTCCAGAGAACGAGATATGCGGCTCCTATCGGGATTGTCGACACGCCGGGCGGCCTTGCTGGATTAGTTTTACCTTTGATGAGATGCCTTGTGCATCGGGATTCCGGTGATGCTTTGGGTAATCTCAGAGTTGAGGTTTTCCACTAGGGAATCCGACGAGATCGCGAGCTTCGTGATTGAGGATTTCTATGCGGCTTGTGGTAATTTGTGATGGACTAGTTGGAGCACCCCTGCAGGGTTAAATCTTTCGGAAAGCCGTGCGCGCAGTTATGTGGCAACGTGGAAACTTTGTTTAACACTGGTTCTCGATGACTTGAAGTTAATTAATTAAAATATGCCAACTGTGTGCGTAACCGTGACTGTCTCTTTCGTGAGTTTCTTTCTCCGATCGAGGACACGGTGGGGTTATGTCTGACGTAGGTAGGTGTTCAGGATCATTCATTTGATCATCAGTAGTCACGACCGATATGCGTAGATCTTCCCTCTCTTATTTCTTGTACTCATAAGTTAGCCACCATAAATATATGCTTATCCGCAGCTGCAACCTCACCACTTAACCATACCTCACCCATTAACCTTTGCTAGTCTTGATACCTTTGGAAATGAGATTGCTGAGTCCCCTGTGGCTCACAGATTACTACAACACCAGATGTATGTACAGGTAAAGGTTATGCAACAAGTAGATTCCTGATAAATGAACCTTCTCCACCCCTTTCCTATCCAATGCGGAGCGGCAGAACTACTCGTCTGTTTATTTGGAGTTGCTTCTTCTTCTTATTCATCGATCTAGGATGGGTTCCAGGCCGGCAGCCTGGGATAGCAAGGATGGACGTCGTTCTTATTTTTCTCGTTTGTTTTCGTCCGTAGTCGGACCCTGCTCTTACTCTCGATGATTATGTAATGTACTGATGTGACTCTGATGTAGCTTGTAGCGAGTGTAAGACTATTCTATTATATATCTCTTCTTTTCAGTACATGTACTTGTAACGATATCCATTCTTGCGACACGACAAGATGCGCTTCTATCCCTGACGAGGCCTTCGTGCCAAATTGAGGATAGGGTCACATGTTGGGCGTGACACTTGATCACACTGGCACTCCATTCCTGTAGAAGCACCGAAGACCGGTAAGAGGCGAAGATGCCAAGCATGTTGTACAGCCAAGTAAATATCATTTATTTATGGAGAAGACGCTATTACATACAATTGTATGAGAGGCAGTTCAGTTTAGTGGATGGAAAAACATACCCTGGACAATATGCTGCAATGGCACATTCCTCGCATAATAAATTATGCTCTTTGAAGAAAACAAAACCCATTCCTTGATGAGAAGACATTGTTTGACAAATATCCTATATCATCAACAAATCACTTTCAAGAACAGAAAAAGTATATGATTGTGAGAGAGCACATTGAAAGAAAAAACGTGTACCACCTGGTAAAATAATGACCTATTTGAACGGACTGAGAAAGAAGCATCCAGGACTCTAAAGATCTGGTCAAAATACTATAGAGGAAATGCACGTAATGGGATACTATGGAGGAAATGCACGTAATGGTATTAGATTTGATCAAACTATTATTTCATAATTTAAACCATGTACACAACATGGCTGCTTTCCATCACTTATGCATATTATCACTTTTTATGGGAACCATACTCCAAACAGAGACATAGCAACAAAGAGCACAAACTTTCGAAGAAAAATGGAAACATCTAAGAAAATTCCTCCCATTTGCAGCTGGTCAAATCTGCAAGAAGAAAACAAATATGAAGAAAAGACACAACTTTGGGAGAAGAGTACAATACCAAACAAATGGATTGATAGCTAATGTCATCGATCTTGTATGCATGTGTCCATGTCTATGTTCGCGATACCACGCACAATTCCAAACACAAATTGTAACAATCCTCATTAATGGTGACACACCAAATAGTTTAGATATGGAAAAAATCCAAAACAAACCTTGAATTTATAGACGAAAGCTAAATTAAACCCTGAACTCTCAATCCCTGAAATCAGCACACCAAACTTTATTATCCCGGTCTATTTTGAACCTCGAGAGGATTTCATCGGGATTTGCTGAGTTTGGGCCGGCCCATTAATACAGTCGCTCGTGATGCTCTGCTTTTTTTATGTTTTTTATCGTTGTTTTTTTTTCTTCATTGTACTTTTCTTTTTAGTAGTTTTGTTAGGGTTTTTTCATTATACTTTTCTTTTTCTTTTCTTCTTTCTTGGTTTTCTTCATATTATCTGTTTATCGCTTTTGTTTTATTTCTTTACGTGTAAACCAATTTTCTTGGTTACACATGTCTAATTATTCTCAGTATCAACCTATTTTTTTAGCGGACACATGAAATATTTTTTTATACACTTTTGCCTTTTTTGTGATACATTGTTTACATTTTCAAATTTATGTTTTAAAATATATTCTGAATACATCTTAATACTTTTACAAATACGTGTTTACATTTTTTGAATGACAACAAATATTTTATAAAACTACATAGAATTTACATCATTACACATTTTCAAAATATTATACATTTTTAACAAACACACATCACGTATATTCTTTTACACGTTTGACACATTTTTATACGTTAAATATATTACGAGCTGAAGAATCAGCATGCAGGCGGTACTGTCCAGAGTTGAACCGTTCTTCCGATCATTCCAAAATAGTTTATATTTTCAATATTTGTTTGCCCAAAAAATAAATTCGAAGTTCGTTGCTTCAATGTTTTCCAAAACACAAATAATTTACGAAATTGCAAATACATTATTTGAAAAACTGTTGGAATTTTTGAAGTTTTTTGAAAAATGTGATTTTTTTGATATCACACAGAGTTTTAAAAAATGCGAATAAAATTTAAAAAATTCTAAACTTTGTTTTAAAAATAAAAACGGGATTGAGTTTCTGCGAAAAATTAAAAAAGGATCATTTTTTAACTTCTGGACAATTTTAGAAATGCGTCAACATATTTAAACTTCATGAATATTTGTTCTGGTAAAGTGGGCCGGTCCAAATTGAGAGTAGCAGGCAATCCCGACCGGGATTGTAGTATTCCGAGCGTGCCAAACAGATATAGGGTCGAAAATAGACCGGGATTATAAGTTCAGAGTGTCAATTTCCGGGATTCAAAGTTCAGGTTTTGATTTAGCTTTCGTCTACCACTTCAAGGTTTGTTTCGGATTTTTTCCTTTAGATATCCATGAATATGATATACTGGGATTCAAAGGACATAGCAAAGGGTAAAGTTGGTAGATGAATTAAACACAGTTCTGAACATGCCTCCCTGCACACTTTGCTGACCTCTCTTTACAAAGGCTATGCCATCTGATTCTTTCTAGCTAGGTGCAGCCTAAACGTGATGTGGCAGTGGCACATGATACAACCAGAAATGACTTGGACCTAGCTCCTTCAGTTAACTCAGTCTGACTGATGGTTAAGTGCATGTTGTCTTCAGTCTAGCTCATGTCCGTGACAAACACCTGTAGTTTCAAATAGACCAAGCAGAATTAAATACCAAGACCAAAAATTAGGGATCAACAAGCACATGTGAGGCTCCAGTAGTATCTGAAGAAGTAGCAAACTGAGGTTGTTGCTTGCTGCACCGCATTGAAATGGTAGTCCATGGACATCTCTTGCGTCATCGTCAGCGTACACACACCTGTCCCATCTCAAGGTAATGCCAAGAGAAGAGAGCTCACCTGTCCCATCTGAAGGCAAACGGCGGCGCGGTTAGTGAGGTAGGAGATGTCCTCGTCGTCAACCTCCATGGCTTTTGTGTAGTGCTGGATCGCCGTCTCGAAATCCTTCTTTTTGTAAGCGGCGTTCCCCGCCTCCTTCTCCTTCTAGGCCGCCGCCTTCCTCTCCTTCCGCTCCTTCTCCTCATCGGTCACCTCCACCGGTTCGGGCTCCGGCTCCCTCGATCGGCTTGCCCTCGGGCTGCTTCTGCTGCTGATGTGGAGGCGGCGGGGACGACTTGGAGGGCGCTGGCGCCGGTGATTTGGGCTCGGAGGCCTCATTGTTCTGGTTCTGGACCTTCACGTTAAGCATGAGACTGAACACCTGCAACATGCGGGGGTCGGAGAGGTAGTTGTTGAGGTTGTCGGGGTTCCGCTGCATATCGCGCAGCATCTGCATGAAGTCGGGCTGGTCGAGGTAGGCGGGGGTGGTGGGGTCGGCGGCGATCTTGCTCCAGAGGTCGGGGCTCTGGAAAATACTGCCAATGGCGTCGGCGCCGGAGGCCGGGCGGCGCGAGAGGGCCCACCGGGCCTGGGTGAGCCCGTCCTTGAGGGCCACGTTGGAAGGCTCGAGGGTGAGCCCCTTCTCATAGGCCTCGACGGCGCCCGCGGCGTCATCCAATCCGAGGCGTGCGGCGCCGAGGCGGGAGTAGCCCTTGGCCCAGTCGGGGCTTAGCGCGACGGTGCGGTCGGCGTCGACGAGCACCTCCTTGTAGTGGCCAAGCGAGGCGTAGGCCACCGAGCGGTTGGAGAAGAGGATGTGGTTGTCGGGGGCGAGCGTGATGGCGTCGCCGAAGTGGCCAGCCGCCTCCTCGAAGTGGCCCGCCGAGAACGCCGCGTTGCCCCTGGCCTTGGCCTCGTCGCGGTTGGGCCGGCTGGCTGCTTCCGCTTGGGTTGCGATCAATCGGTATGTGGAGACCCGTGGCCTAGAGGATCTGATGCCTTGCCGTGGCCTAGAAGATCCGATGACGGCGGCGCCTAAGGACCCTAGATGGGATCGATGGCTAGCCCCCAACATCGCTGAGATGCGATGCCTCGCCACGGCTAGAAGATCCGATGACGGTCGCGTTCCCACGCCTCGTCGGCGTCAGCCTCGGCGGTGGGCACCTTGGGCGTGGGCAGTTGATCCGCCTGTGGTGGCTGCGGCGGAGATTTTTTTCGCGAGATCGAGAGGGTGGATGGATGGGGGGCGAGAGGTGGGAGAGACTGGGAGAGGGACGCGGGACGTGTGCCAGGAGCTGGTCATGTGTTTTCTTAATCGTGCGAGGGAAGGCTGCGATGGAACTTGCGGAGGGAATTTTAGTGAACCGGATGTTTTCTGTATTTAATCGTCTGGTTAATCGTTTGGTTTATGGAGGGATGAAAAAAAATCGATGGAACTGCTAGCGGTGGAACTGCTAGCGAGGTCGAACCATCTGTCAATCGATGGAACTGCTAGCGAGGTTGAACCATCTGTCGTGGTTGAACCATCACGACGTTCGATCCCCCTTTAATAGTAGAGATAAGTATGGACTTTATCTGTCTGTATTCATGTGTTTATAGGTTGAATCTTTTCGATCTAAATTTCTCTTTAACGTCGGGGGTTACCGTTTTGGTTTGCTGATTTTATAGGGTCTTTGTAAGTCGATTTTTTAACTGCCTACTATAATAAATTTTGTTTGGCTCGAGTAAGAAAAAGGCGATGATAGTGATGTGTTTCAGTGCTTGTAATCGTCGCTAGATGATCTATGAAACTGGATGTAATTTTTATTATTTTTAATATTCGTTATATTATTATGATTGATGATGTGGTATTTTAGTGTGATATTTGGGACTTTTAGGGACTAAAATGTGGTATTTTGGACTAAAGGAAGAAGTCTCTATGGAAGGGACTTTTTGGGACTTTTCTGACACTTTTTCCAATACTGACCCTATTTTTAGCATGTCATTTAATAACTTCTAGTACGGTACTAGGGGTAACATGGTCTATTTGCATGTCTTTAATGACCTCTAGTCCCAGTTTAGTCTCTGAAAAGAAACGGGTTGGGATTAGAGACTTTTCAGTTGGGACTAAAAAAGTCCTATGACTTTTTAAAGAAACAGGGCCTTAGTCTCACTATTTTTAATCATGGGACTAAAACGTATCCAAACACCCTCAAGATGATGGATTTCGCAGGGGCATGCATGCATGCGGCCGCGGACAGCAGTGCTCCATGCCATGCGGATAGCAGAATCTCATCCCGCTCCGCGCCGCGCCCTAGGCCTTTCCAACTTGTGCCTACAGTGTCATGAGCTTTGATTGCTTGCTTGCTTGCTTGGATGGACATTTTCTTCCATGGGATGGGATCGTCGTCGACATTGATCTACCGGCGGAGTGACCACTTGGAATGAGCTATCTCAAAACACGATCAACGACTATAGCTTGAGTGCGGAGGCCAGGCATGCATGCATGCATGCATGAGTGCCGAGTGGGTGGTAAGAACAACTTTAATGGGTCAATCTGTTTCATCCGCACACGTTTGCTTGGGTCATGACGAATAAAAAAGTTGACCCAACGCGTCGATTCAAACGGACGCGCATTTTTTTTGTCCTCTCGCTAACTGATGGGGTTATTGTCGTGGGTATAAGTCTGACAGTAGATGTGTAGGGTACGAAAGGATGGGCAGAGCCTTAGCTACGGCGAGGTTGTATGAGTTCAGGCCCCTCTACGGTGGAGGTAAAAGCCCTACGTCTCAGTGCTCTTGGGAGCTTGTTGTCGAGTGAAATATGGATTACAGTGAATTGCTAACCCCTGCACCAGTGGGGAAGGGCGGCTTATATAGAGTGCGCTACCCTTCACAACGGTTCGGTGCGCAGGGGTGGAGTAGTGGCGAATAAATGCCTACGTTACAGGTAACGTATGTCTTAAATGCTAATAAAGGTACATTGAAACGTATAACCGTTACCCATCACGGGGGTTACGATGTACAGAGTGGAATCTAGTCGGTAAGTTCAATACACTCTGAATGTTCATCTCCGACTGGATGATGGAGGAATCGTCACCGACTGGATGATGGGAAGTCCTTAATTCAGTCGGAACTGACTAAAGGCCTTATCCCTTATGAAGGATAGTCCTTGGGTAGGACTCATAGGGCAGGCCTATGACCCTACCGTAGGACTATAACCCCATCATTAGTCCCCGAATGGATTGGGGTTGGAACGATGAAGCGATGCTTGGAGTACGGATCCGACTGGTACGGATGCGACTTTGGCATTGTTTGCCTCGATCCATTTTATCCTCTTTGACCAGTGATCCGAGTGGATGTATTTGTGAAACGAACCGTCAGGGACCGAGTGCTTCCGTGGTATCTTTTGACGTGACCAGTCAACTGACAGCGGCGGATTTTCCGGGATCCTCAAATTTCGGTTACCGCGCGCTCGGCGGGGATGACGACATCGTAATCGAGTAGTATCTGCCGCCTCGATTTCCGTGCCTTCATCTTCTCCACTAATATCGCAGCAACCGGTCGGGGGATAAGATTTTGGGGCCACCTGCTAGTGACCCAGTCGGAACCTTACTTAAACCTCTGCAGCCAGGGTTTTTCGTTGCGCTCGCGTGATAGCTCGCACTTGCCCCGCTTCTCTCGTCACCTCCTGCGCATCTCAAACTCCTCCCTTCTCCTTCTCCCTCGCGGATCTGCAGCCTTCACCATGACAAAGGGGCAGACTAGCAAGCTCGAGGCGCGGAAGAAGAAGGGGAAGGCGTCGGCTCCTGCTCAGCGGCGGCAGCGAGCGCTACCGGTGGGTTGGATCCAGGGGGATTTCCTTCCCTCCACGGTGACAGAGGGGGACTTGCTGGAGTTGGTGGAGCACGGCATGATCGCGCACAAGGCGTGGAGGTTGCCGGCGGAGGGCGAGACCGAGCCGGCGCCCCGGGAGGGGGAGCGTGTCTTGCTGCTCAGCCACATGCACCGAGGCTTCTCTCTGCCTCCTCATCCCTTCTTCAAAGGTATAATGAACCACTTCGGGGCGCAGCTCCATCATTTTCCCCCAACGCAATAGCTCATCTCTCTGCCTTCGTCGTGCTCTGCGAGTGTTTCATCGGCTGTCCTCCCCATTGGGGGCTTTTCAAACACATCTTCTCTCCTAGATCTCAAACCATCAAACGACTTAACCAGTCGGATGACAAAACTCACCTCCTCCAGCTCTGCGGAGGCTTAGGCTTCCAAAAGAAAAGTAAAAGTAGTTATAGCGCTCTTCAGTTGTCTGAATCTTTTAGGAACTGGCAGTTGACATGGTTCTACTGCCAGGACGTTGCCTGCCCGAATGCCGCAACTGGACTGCCTCCTTTTAGCTTAGACTGACCAGCCCCGCCTAGGCAGCTCGCGCTCACGAAGGCGGCGAAGATCCAGATCCAGCCTCTGGTCGATGCGCTTATAGATGTCGTCCGAAGGGGAGTCACCGGCATAGACTTGCTAGAGGTTTTTCTGGGTCGGCGTATCCAGCCTCTGCAAGCTCGACACCACGCCATGTGGCACTACACGGGGCCTGAGGACTCCACTCGGACTAACGTCGAGTGCGTGACCGGAGAGATGGTGGCGTCGTGGGTCCTCAACATCACAGGCGCCTGCGACAACCCCAGAGGGGCCCGGCGAGTGAAGCCCTTCCGCGCGGACAACCCTCCTCCGAATGAGGTGAGTACAACTTGTCGAGTGCACACAATTGTCTTAGATTTATCGCTTTCTTGAATCACTGTCGGACGTCTGATGTTGTCGACTGTATCTCGTGCAGGCGTGGACTAACTGGTTTTCTCCTGTCTCGAACGGGAATCCGGCCGAGGAGGAGGAAGGTAGCCAGGAGGGCTGCGTGGAGAGCGTCGAGTACATCTCCGACAGTGGGGAGACGGAGGAGGAGTCTGAAGAAGAAGAGGAGGAAGATGAGGAGTAGAACTCGCCACCCCCATCGCCAGAGCCTCAAACTAAACGCCATCACGAACCCGTGACTCCGTCGGCTCCTCCAGCGGCCTCGAGTGCCCCGCCAGCTGCTCCTGTGGTCCAGAGTGCTCGGAGCACAAAGAGGACCAGGGACTCTGTTGCTGAGCCCACGGGTCAGCCCTCTAAGGCGGCCAAACCAAGTGGATCTAAGCCTCAGAAGGCTTTGCCGCGGATGAGGGTCAAAGTTCCCGTCACCTCAACGTAAGTGCATTGTTCTTCTATCTCCTTCCAGTATTTGATTGAACTCATGCTTATTAGTCGAATGAATTTTACTCGACAGAGCTGCCACCTCCGCCACCTCTCCGCCACGCCAGGGGGACGATCCCATGGACATGGACAATGTTTTCACATCCCAGCTAGGTGCGTCGTGGCGATTCCGAGAGCTTTACATTATTGCATCACGAATTCTGTCTTTGGTCTTGCTTTTTTTTGTGATCTCATGTCGTTTGGTCGGGTTTCCTTCAGAGGTGATTCCCGTGGAGGACGACCAGGAGAGGCCCGAGCAAGCTACGGTGCCTGTCCTTGAGGCTGTTCCACCGGTTACTACTCCTGCCATGGACGCGCCACCGACTGAGATGATGTCGTCGACTGAAACGACACTTATCGATGTTGAACCGACTGGAGCAGGACTTGGGATGCCCAAGGAGTCCCTTGTGGTGCCAGGTCCGTTGACTGTCCAGTACGCCGCCCGGCGCCTCCCGGAAGATCAGGTGGGAGCTTCCAAGGAGGCCATGGTGCAGGCGGAGTTGATGGCGGGTGACGCCAAGGAAGCGTATGACTCCGTTGCGTCTGTGTACAAGCGAAGCTTGGAACTCCGGGACAATATCCGAGTAAGTGGGCTAGTAAGTATTTACTTTCCTCTTGTAACCCACTGGGTGTTTAAGCAATGTACTCGGATACAGTATGTTTATTTTGCAATGGGTTTGCTCTTAGTGAACCCAGCGGGTGTAGTCCCCGAGACTTCTGTCGAGTGCTTGCACCGGCAGTTGTCTTTATATACATTTTCTTTAACTTGATCAGATCAAAACTAATCTGTTCGAATGTTACCGGTGGGGGCACTCCGAGTGCACCTACTGGATGAGTCCCCGAGAGTAATTTTACTCAGGTCGGGTGGTAGTAACCTCATAGGCTTTTTTTGTTGTTATGTATCTCAATAGGGCGGGCATGTTTGAGCTTCATGCGAGTGGGGTCACTCTTAGTGAAACCACTGGGTGTAGTCCCCGAGACCGCTGTCGACTGCTTGCGTCGGGAGGGGTCTGAAGAACTCCGAGTTTTTATTGTTGTCCTTGTTGAATTTGTCTGATCGTCTCTTGGCGCTGACTTGTAGAAGACTTGCGAGATGGGATCAGCGTACGAGACTCTGAGGGCTGAAAAGGTTCAGTTTGCTGCGGAACTGGATGCAGCGCCTTGGCTGGTATGAAGGATGTTCTGGCTGAACGAGAAAAGTCTTTGGAGGAGTCCCGTGAGGCAAACAAGGCATTGGCGGCTGAAGTGGAGAAAATTGGGAAACAGAGGACCGAGCTGATGGGATAGATGCAGGTGTTGAACAGGCGGTGCATAGCGCAGGAGAATTACGTAAGTGACTGGGCAAGGAAAATGATAGCGCTTCTCGGTGGTAAGTTCTGTTTTTCCGAGTGCTTCTTGACTGTGTATTTCACTCTGTGCTTATTTTTGCTTGTCCTGTGTGTGCAGATTTTTGCATGGACGCTGAGGCTGAGGCAGCTGACGTTGAGCGATCGGTTCTTCCGAACATTCCACCCGGCGAGGACGCCAATCAAGACCTGCTCCGAGCGCACATTCGCCTGGGCAAAGTGGGACCTTTCATTGGCCGACTGAGAGAGGTCGTCGGCCGAATCGACAAGGAGCTTTGGCCTGAAGACGAGTCTCGGCAAGAGGTGGTAGGTTTGATGACTCGGCTGGAGGAGGTCCCGAACCGAGTGCACGCGTGGAAGAAGTCTGCGGCTCGCTGTGGTGCGGACGTGGCGCTGTCGCTGGTCCGAGTGCACTACAAGGAGGCTCGCGAAGAGAAGCTGAAGGCGTTGCAAGTCGCCAACACCAAAAAGCTTTGATTCGAAGATTTCATGGAGATCTTCCTTGAGAGCGCCACTCGCATCGCAGACGGGATCGACCTCGACACTTTCGTGGAGCCTGCCAGTCCCAGTGCCAGTCCTGGCGACGTTTGAGAAAACTTTTACCTCGGTATGTCGAGTGTTAGCTGTATGAAACTTTGGCCACTGCTGTTGGCCATCACATTCGTGGTTCGGTGTGGATAAGCTTGATCTACACCGAACCAACTATCTTTAGACGAACTTTGAATTTGAATCGAATCTTTTGCTCTTCTTTGCCAAAGAGTTGTTGACACGATTTTGGCTCGTGGTTTTTGTTTGGCGTTTCTTGGTGAAGCCAATGGCAAACATGCGGAGCATGTAATTGTCAGTTGTCTTGACGTCTGCATGAGCCTCACTGAGGGTCTGCCGAATCTCCGAGTGGATCTGGAGGATACACTCGAAGGCAATCGAGTACTTAGGCTATTCGTGAGTGCGACTAAGTCTTCGAGTTCGACTGTCATGTCGTACTCGGAGCGAGTTTTTACTGATGTAATTGTCAGTTGTCTTGACATCTACATGAGCCTCAATGAGGTTCCGCTACTCATGTAATTCTCAGTTGTCTTCACATCTACATGAGCCTCAGTGAGGGTCTGCTGAGTCTCCGAGTGGATCTATAGGATACACTCGAAGGCAATTGTGTACTTAGGCGATTCGTGATCGCGGCTAAGTCTTCGAGTGCGACTGTCGGGTCGTATTCGGAGCGAGTTGTTACTCATGTAATTGTCAGTTGTCTTGACATCTACATGAGCCTCAATGAGGTTCTGCTACTCATGTAATTGTCAGTTGTCTTGACATCTACATGAGCCTCAATGAGGGTCCGCTGAGTCTCCGAGTGGATCTGTAGGATACACTCGAAGGAAGTTTTCTATTTAGACGATTATTGCTTGCAAACAAGTCCCCGAGTACGAAGTTAAGTGCACACTCGGAGAAAGTTTGTACTTAGGTGATTCGGGATCGCAGCTAAGTCCTCGAGTGCGACGTTTAGTGCACACTCGGAGAAAGTTTGTACTTAGGCGATTCTTGATCGCAGCTAAGTCCCCGAGTGCGACGTTTAGTGCACACTTGGAGAAAGTTTATACTTAGGCGATTCGTGATCGCAGCTAAGTCTTCGAGTGCGATGTTTAGTGCACACTCGGAGAAAGTTTGTACTTAGGTGATTCTTGATCGCAGCTAAGTCCCCGAATGCGACATTTAGTGCACCTCGGAGAAATTTTGTACTTAGGCGATTCTTGATCGCAGCTAAGTCCCCGAGTGCGACGGTTAGTGCACACTCGGAGAAAGTTTGTACTTAGGCGATTCTTGATCGCAGCTAACTCCCCGAGTGCGACGGTTAGTGCACACTCGGAGTAAATTTGTACTTAGGCGAGTCTTGATCGCAGCTAAGTCCCCGAGTGCGACGGTTAGTGCACAATCGGAGAAAGTTTGTACTTAGGCGATTCTTGATCGCAGCTAAGTCCTCGAGTGCGACGTTTAGTGCATACTCGGAGAAATTTTGTACTTAGGCGATTCTTGATCGCAGCTAAGTCCCCGAGTGCGACGTTTAGTGTACACTCGGAGAAAGTTTGTACTTAGGCGATTCGTAATCGCAGCTAAGTCTTCGAGTGCGACGTTTAGTGCACACTCGGAGAAATTTTGTACTTAGGCGATTCTTGATCGCAGCTAAGTCCCCGAGTGCGATGGTTAGTGCACACTCGGAGAAATTTTGTACTTAGGCGATTCTTGATCGCAGCTAAGTCCCCGAGTGCGACGGTTAGTGCACACTCGGAGAAAATTCTTGATCGCAGCTAAGTCCCCGAGTGCAACGGTTAGTGCACACTCGGAGAAAGTTAATACTTAGGCGATTCTGGATCGCAGCTAAGTCCCCGAGTGTGACGTTAAGTGCGCACTCGGAGAAAGTTAATACTTAGGCGATTCTGGATCGCAGCTAAGTCCCCGAGTGTGACGTTAAGTGCGCACTCGGAGAAAGTTAATACTAAGCGATTCTGGATCGCAGCTAAGTCCCCGAGCGTGACGTTAACTGCGCACTCGGAGAAAGTTAATACTTAGGCGATTCTGGATCGCAGCTAAGTTTTTTTATACCGGAGTCTGCGACCGCGGAAGAATTTTGAATCTGCAAAAAATCAATGTGCTTTGTATTACTTCACCGATACTTGTTCTTTACATTGCTTCAGTCGACGGTCATGTGTAGAAACGCTTCAGGAGATCTCCGTTCCATGCTCGCGGCTCGTCCGTTTCCCTGTCGATGTTGTAGAGTCGATATGCTCCGTTGTTCAGCACCTTGGAGATGATGAAGGGTCCTTCCGAGGCAGGAGCCAACTTGTGAGGTCTCTGCTGATCCACTCGGAGCACCAGGTCGCCTGCTTGGAATGTACGACTACTGACGTGTCGCGCGTGAAAGCGCCGCAGATCTTGTTGGTAAATGGTTGAGCGTGTCAGTGCCATCTCGCGCTCCTCCTCTAGGAGATCCACTCCGTCTTGCCTTGCTTGCTCTGCTTCAGCTTCGGAGAAGAGTTCAACTCGTGGAGCGTTGTGAAGCAAGTCACTCGGAAGGACTGCCTCTGCTCCGTAAACGAGGAAGAATGGGGATCGCCCTGTAGATCTATTTGGGGTTGTGCGGAGACCCCAAAGCACCGAAGGTAGCTCGGTGACCCATGCGCCGGCGGCATGTCCCACTTCTCACAGGAGTCGAGGCTTCAAACCTTGCAGAATAAGTCCATTCGCCCGCTCTGCTTGCCCGTTTGTTTGGGGATGCGCCACAGATGCAAAATCCACTCGGATACCTTGGCCTGTACAAAAACTTTTGGGGTTATAGTCCTAGGGTAGGGTCATAGGCCTGCCCTATGAGTCCTACCCAAGGACTATCCTTCATAAGGGATAAGGCCTTTAGTCAGTTCCGACTGAATTAAGGACTTCCCATCATCCAGTCGGTGACGATTCCTCCATCATCCAGTCGGGGATGAACATTCAGAGCGTATCGAACTTACCGACTGGATTCCACTCTGTACATCGTAACCCCCGTGGAGGGTAACGGTCATACGTTTCAATGTACCTTTATTAGCATTTAAGACATACGTTACCTGTAACGTAGGCATTTATTCGCCACTACTCCACCCCTGCGCACCGAACCGTTGTGAAGGGTAGCGCACTCTATATAAGCCGCCCTTCCCCACTGGTGCAGGGGTTAGCAATTCACTGTAATCCATATTTCACTCGACAACAAGCTCCCAAGAGCACTGAGACGTAGGGCTTTTACCTCCACCGTAGAGGGGCCTGAACTCATACAACCTCGCCGTAGCTAAGGCTCTGCCCATCCTTTCGTACCCTACACATCTACTGTCAGACTTATACCCACGACAATAACCCCATCAGTTAGCGAGAGGACAAAAAAAATGCGCGTCCGTTTGAATCGACGCGTTGGGTCAACTTTTTTATTCGTCATGACCCAAGCAAACGTGTGCGGATGAAACAGATTGACCCATTAAAGTTGTTCTTACCACCCACTCGGCACTCATGCATGCATGCATGCATGCCTGGCCTCCGCACTCAAGCTATAGTCGTTGATCGTGTTTTGAGATAGCTCATTCCAAGTGGTCACTCCGCCGGTAGATCAATGTCGACGACGATCCCATCCCATGGAAGAAAATGTCCATCCAAGCAAGCAAGCAAGCAATCAAAGCTCATGACACTGTAGGCACAAGTTGGAAAGGCCTAGGGCGCGGCGCGGAGCGGGATGAGATTCTGCTATCCGCATGGCGTGGAGCACTGCTGTCCGCGGCCGCATGCATGCATGCCCCTGCGAAATCCATCATCTTGAGGGTGTTTGGATACGTTTTAGTCCCATGATTAAAAATAGTGAGACTAAGGCCCTGTTTCTTTAAAAAGTCGTAGGACTTTTTTAGTCCCAACTGAAAAGTCTCTAATCCCAACCCGTTTCTTTTCAGAGACTAAACAGGGACTAGAGGTCATTAAAGACATGCAAATAGACCATGTTACCCCTAGTACTGTACTAGAAGTTATTAAATGACATGCTAAAAATAGGGGCAGTATTGGAAAAAGTGTCAGAAAAGTCCCAAAAAGTCCCTTCCATAGAGACTTCTTCCTTTAGTCCAAAATACCACATTTTAGTCCCTAAAAGTCCCAAATACCACACTAAAATACCACATCATCAATCATAATAATATAACGAATATTAAAAATAAAAAAAATTACATCCAGTTTCATAGATCATCTAACGACGATTACAAGCACTGAACTTACCGACTGGATTCCACTCTGTACATCGTAACCCTCCTGGAGGGTAACGGTCATACGTTTCAATGTACCTTTATTAGCATTTAAGACATACGTTACCTGTAACGTAGGCATTTATTCGCCACTACTCCACCCCTGAGCACCGAACCGTTGTGAAGGGTAGCGCACTCTATATAAGCCGCCCTTCCCCACTGGTGCAGGGGTTAGCAATTCAGTGTAATCAATATTCCACTCGACAACAAGCTCCCATGAGCACTGAGACGTAGGGCTTTTACCTCCACGGTAGAGGGGCCTGAACTCATACAACCTCGTCGTAGCTAAGGCTCTACCCATCCTTTCGTACCCTACACATCTACTGTCAAACTTATACCCACGACAGCAGATGTTGGCTTGTGAGACTTGTTAGAGTAGAACTGAGAGCCTTCACATCGGTCGACCATATCTTTCGCCATTTCATTCGCCTGCAGCTAGAAAAAGCCAGCTCTGAATGCTTTGGCGACGATTGCTCTTGAAGAGGCGTGATGACCGCAGGTTCCCGAGTGAATTTCTGCCAAGATTAACTGTCCCTCCTGAGGGGAGATGCATCGTTGAAGGACGCCTGAAACGCTTTCCTTGTACAACTGGTCATCAATGACATTGAACGACTTTGACCTGCGGACGATCTGTCTGGCTTGGACTTCGTCTTCTGGTAATTCTTGCCTCAGGATGTATGCAACGATCGGCACAGTCCAATCGGGGATGATAGCAAGAATCTCCATGATCAAATCAACCACAGCAGGGACTTTGACTTCAGTCGGATCTGTCGAGCTCTTTGGTTGTACCGGTTCCTCTGTGAAAGGATCTTCTTTAACTGAGGGAAGGTGGAGATGCTCGAGGCAGACATCACTCGGGACTGGTCTCCGAGTGGATCCGAGTTTTGCCAACTCATCAGCTGCTTGGTTTTTTAGTCGCGGAACGTGGTGGAGTTCCAGACCTTCAAACTTTTTCTCGAGCTTCCTCATCGCACTGAAGTATGTGGTCATTGTGGGGTTCCTGACGTCCCACTCCTTCATCACTTGATTAACCACCAAATCCGAATCGCCATAGACCATCAGGCGACGGACGCCGAGTGCGATGGCCATGCACAGTCCATAAAGGAGAGCTTCGTACTCTGCCTCGTTGTTGGAGGAATCAAAGTGTATCTCCAACACGTACTTGAGTTTGTCACCCTTTGGCGATATGATCACAACGCCAGCGCCGGAGCCATTCAACATCTTGGACCCATCGAAGAACATTGTCCAATGAGCCGAGTAGATGTGGGTCGGTTGCTCCTGTTCTACCCATTCTGCTATGAAGTCAGCTAGAGCTTGAGACTTTATAGCTTTCTTGGCCTCGAACCTGATGTCACAGTATAACATCTCCATTGCCCACTTCGCCACTCGGCCTGATGCATCCCGATTGTGTAGGATTTCCCACAACGGAGCATCGGAAACGACGGACACCGAGTGGTCTTGAAAATAATGAGCCACCTTCTTCGGAGTCATGTAAATCCCGTAGATAAGTTTTTGATAGTGGGGATACCTCTGTTTGGAAGGAGTCAGTACTTGGGAGACATAATACACTGGCCGCTGAACCTTGTATGCTTTGCCTTCTTCTTCCCGTTCGACTGTGAGAACAGTGCTGACGACTTGATTTGTAGCCGCGATGTACAGAAGAAGGGTTTCTTTACTGAGCGGAGCAGTAAGAACCGGCTGGGTGGAAAGTAGGACTTTGAGTTCGTCGAATGCGACTTGGGCTTCGTCTGTCCACTCAAAAGTATCTGATTTCTTCATGAGTCGGTACAGAGGAAGCACCTTCTCGCCGAGTCGACTGATAAACCTGCTCAAAGCCGCTAGGCAACCTGTGAGCCTTTGAACATCATGTATCCTGACCGTCCGCTCCATTCGGACGATGGTCCCGATCTTTTCGGGGTTGACATCGATCCCTCGTTCGGAAACGAAGAAACCGAGTAACTTTCCGTTGGGAACGCCGAATGAACACTTGGCTGGGTTGAGCTTGATATCGTACCTATGAAGGTTGGCGAATGTTTTTGTCAAGTCAGTCAGCAGGTTGGAACCTTTGTGTGACTTGACTACGATATCATCCATATATGCCTCCACATTCCGACCGATCTGGTCGAGGAGGCATTTTTGGATCATGCGCATAAAGGTTGCTCCTGCATTCTTCAAACCAAATGGCATAGTGATGTAGCAGAAGCACCCGAATGGGGTGATGAAGGCTGTTTTTAATTCGTCGGGGCCATACAGATGGATCTGATGATAGCCCGAGTAGGCATCAAGAAATGACAAACGCTCGCAACCCGCAGTCGAATTGACAATTTGATCGATGCGGGGGAGCGGAAAATGGTCTTTCGGGCAAACCTTATTGAGATGCTTGAAGTCGATGCACATTCGGAGCGACTTGTCCTTCTTGGGCACCATGACAACATTGGCGAGCCACTCGGAGTGGTGTACCTCGCGAATGAAGTTGGCTGCCAAAAGCTTGGCCACCTCTTCTCCGATTGCCTTCCTCTTGTGCGCGGTGGACCAACGCAGGCGTTCTCGGACAGGCCGAGCGGTGGGATCCACATGCAGTCGGTGCTCAGCCAACTCCCTGGGTACACCTGGCATGTCATAGGGCTTCCATGCGAAGATGTCCTAGTTCTCATGTTGGAATTGGATGAGCTCGGCTTCCTATTTAGGATCGAGGGTGGTGGAGATGTTCGCCGGGGCAGCGGTGTCGTCCGTCGGGTGGATGCTGACCTTCTTCGTCTCTCCCGCCGACTGGAATGCGGATTCCGAAGCTGGCTTTTTCGAACGCATCAAGTCAGCGGGGTCGACGGTCTTCTTGTACTCGTCAAGCTCGAGGACAGCCATCTGCTGATCGGCGATCCTCGATCCCTGCTGCAGACACTCCTCGGCCCGCTGCCGATTGCCTGTGATAGTGATCACACCTTTCGGGCCTGGCATCTTCAGCTTCAGGTACACGTAACATGGACGGGCCATGAAACGCGCATACGCCGGGCGGCCAAAATTGCGTGATACGCACTCTGGAAGTCCACCACCTCGAACGTCAACTTTTCCTTGTGTAAGTTCTTGTCGGAGCCGAAGACGACGTCCAACGCGATCTGGCCGAGTGACTTGGCCTTTCATCCAGGGACGACTCCATGGAACTGCATGCTGCTCTCGCTAAGTTTGGACATCAGAATGCCCATCCCCTTGAGAGTGTCAGCGTACATGATGTTCAAACCACTGCCGCCGTCCATGAGGACTTTGCGCAGCCGAACTCCTTCCACCACCGGGTCGATGACCAGAGCCTGCCTCCCTGGGGTGGGTAAGTGTGCTGGATGATCCGACTGGTCAAAGGTGATCGCAGTCTGAGACCATTTAAGGAACGTGGGGTTGGTCGGCGTGGCCATGTTCACCTCCCTGTTCACCAGCTTCAGTCGACTCTTGCTCTCAACGTCAGCAAAAATCATCAGTGTTGCATGGACTTGGGGGAACGGATCCTCCTTGTCCTCCTCATCCTGTTCATTGCCCTTTTCACTCGGTTGCCCTTCGCCGAACCCTTGGAGCAGGAGGCGACATTGCCGAGTGGTATGCTTCGGATATATGGCGTTGCCCTCTTCATCCATCTTCGTGTGAATCGGACATGGTTGGTCCAGGATGGGGTTTCTGAACTGCTTCTTCTTGGGGGTGAACTGAGCCTTCCCCTTGCCCTTGAGCTTGGCATTGGTAATGGCTGCGGCCTCTGCCTGCGAAGTGGACGGAGCTTTCTGCTTCTGCTTCCAAGTGTTGTTCCCATCTCCATCGGCGACTGCTTTGTGCTTGCCGCTCCGAATGCGGTCTTCTTCTTTGCCATTTGCATAGCGCGCTGCTATCTCCATCATCTTACTCATGGAGATGTCGCCTGTTCAACCGAACTTCAGGTACAAATCTCTGTACCGCACGCCTGCGTTGAAGGCGCAGACTGCTTGGTGCTCTGTGACGTTCTCCACCGTGTAGTAGAGGGTCGTCCAACGCTGAATGAAATCGCGCAGGGGCTCATTCTGCTTCTGGACACAGTGCTGGAGCTCCACGAGGCCAGCAGGGCGTTTGCACGTCCCTTCGAAGGTCCTGATGAAGACTCGGGCCAAATCTACCCAGCTGTACATGCTTGAGGGGGCCAACTGGTTCAGCCACGCTCGTGCCGAGCCGTCGAGCATCGGAGGAAGGTGTTTCATGGCGACGTGGTCGTCCCCTCCTCCGATCTGGACTGCCACTCGGTAGTCGTCCAGCCACGTTTCTGGCTTGGATTCTCTTGTAAACTTGCTGATCCCCGTCGCCAATCGGAAGTTGGGAGGGATGTCGGCCGAACGGATGGCTCGGCTGAAACACTCGGGACCAGAGACGATGGTTCTGCTTCCACTCGGACGGTCCAGATCGTGACCATCGCGGTGGGCCCGGCCCCTGTCGACCCTCCTCTGAGCGATATGCCCTCTTGCGTCGGGCCTTGGATCATAAGTGTCACCGAATGAACGCCGATCATCAGGATGTCGGGGCCCGTAGGGCCCACCCCGCGGAGGGGTGCGTGAGCGGCGACGATCTTCGGGATTCATGGAGCGGCTGCCTCCCCTATGTCGTTGATGAGAACTGGGGCTGTGAACTGACCGATGCGTGTTCGCGCGAACAGAACTATTGTGAATCCTGTTGTGCGACTGGGAGACCGCCGAATTTTGTTGCTGTGCCGGACGCAACAGGGCACGGATCTGCTCGATCCCTCTGCCAGCCTCTGAATCAGTCGGCTGGAGGGAATCGGCTATCCTGGCGGCGACAGCCAGGTTGAGGACGGGTGTGCGGAACACCTCCACGTTGCTCTGACGAGTGCGCCGACTGGCAGAACGGCGGGGTTGACAGCGAGCGCCGGAGGTTTCGCCGACCTCGTGCTCGTTCCGGCCAGTCTGACGGGGGCTTTCATGGGAGTTGGCCATGTGCACTTCGGCTGCAGGCCCGCGACCCACGTACTCAGAAGGGAACTCAGTCGGAACTGAGTCCGAGCACTGGGACGACGGCGCAACTACAACCGACTCGAGGACCGCCACTTGTGAAGACGCGCTCTACCGCGCCTGAGCGTGTTGCACCCAGCGCTGGAGCCACGGACGGCAAGACCGCTTGTTGTGGCGCGTGACAGGGGTGAAGGTCGACACCGGAGCCGACTGCTGGAGAAGAAGGATGCCGCGGGCGCCGGCACGGAAGTGCGTAGCCCCGCGACTAGGAAGCGCCTCGACGTCAAGAGGGGCATCCCAAAGCCATGCCGAATCGTAGACGATGAAGGAGAGAGCTCCGAATAGGATCTCGCGACACATGCTCAAATCACCACCGGACGACATGACGAAAAGACGTAGTCGCAAACTCACCGAAAAGTCGCTTAGACGCCTGCCCCACGGTGGGCGCCAACTGTCGTGGGTATAAGTCTGACAGTAGATGTGTAGGGTACGAAAGGATGGGCAGAGCCTTAGCTACGACGAGGTTGTATGAGTTCAGGCCCCTCTATGGTGGAGGTAAAAGCCCTACGTCTCATTGCTCTTGGGAGCTTGTTGTCGAGTGGAATATGGATTACAGTGAATTGCTAACCCCTGCACAAGTGGGGAAGGGCGGCTTATATAGAGTGCGCTACCCTTCACAACGGTTCGGTGCGCAGGGGTGGAGTAGTGGCGAATAAATGCCTACTTTACAGGTAACGTATGTCTTAAATGCTAATAAAGGTACATTGAAACGTATAACCGTTACCCTCCACGGGGGTTACGATGTACAGAGTGGAATCCAGTCGGTAAGTTCGATACGCTCCGAATGTTCATCTCCGACTGGATGATGGAGGAATCGTCACCGACTGGATGATGGGAAGTCCTTAATTCAGTCGGAACTGACTAAAGGTCTTATCACTTATGAAGGATAGTCCTTGGGTAGGACTCATAGGGCAGGCCTATGACCCTGCCGCCGCCAGGATAGCCGATTCCCTCCAGCCGACTGATTCAGAGGCTGGCAGAGGGATCGAGCAGATCCGTGCCCTGCTGCGCACGACGCAACAACAAAATTCGGCGGTCTCCCAGTCGCACAACAGAATTCACAATAGTTCTGTTTGCGCGAACACGCATCGGTCAGTTCACAGCCCCAGTTCTCATCAGCGACATAGGGGAGGCAGCCGCTCCATGAATCCCGAAGATCGTCGCCGCTCACGCACCCCTCCGCGGGGTGGGCCCTACGGGCCCCGACATCCTGATGATCGGCGTTCATTCGGTGACACTTATGATCCAAGGCCCGACACAAGAGGGCATATCGCTCAGAGGAGGGTCGACAGGGGCCGGGCCCACCGTGATGGTCACGATATGGGCTGTCCGAGTGGAAGCAGAACCATCGTCTCTGGTCCCGAGTGTTTCAGCCGAGCCATCCGTTCGGCCGACATCCCTCCCAACTTCCGATTGGCGACGGGGATCAGCAAGTTTACAAGAGAATCCAAGCCGGGAACGTGGCTGGACGACTACCGAGTGGCAGTCCAGATCGGAGGAGGGGACGACCACCTCGCCATGAAACACCTTCCTATGATGCTCGACGGCTCGGCACGAGCGTGGCTGAACCAGTTGGCCCCCTCAAGCATCTACAGCTGGGCAGATTTGGCCCGAGTCTTCATCAGGACCTTCGAAGGGACGTGCAAACGCCCTGCTGGCCTCGTGGAGCTCCAGCACTGTGTCCAGAAGCAGAATGAGCCCCTGCGCGATTTCATTCAGCGTTGGACGACCCTCTACCACACGGTGGAGAACGTCACAGAGCACCAAGCAGTCTGTGCCTTCAAGGCAGGCGTGCGGTACAGAGATTTGTACCTGAAGTTCGGTCGAACAGGCGACATCTCCATGAGTAAGATGATGGAGATAGCGACACGCTATGCAAATGGCGAAGAAGAAGACCGCATTCGGAGCGGCAAGCACAAAGCAGTCGCCGATGGAGATGGGAACAACACTCAGAAGCAGAAGCAGAAAGCTCCGTCCACTTCGCAGGCAGAGGCCGCGGCCGTTACCAATGCCAAGCTCAAGGGCAAGGGGAAGGCTCAGTTCACCCCCAAGAAGAAGCAGTTCGGAAACCCCATCCTGGACCAGCCATGTCCGATTCACACGAAGATGGATGAAGAGGGCAACGCCATATATACGAAGCATACCACTCGGCAATGTCGCCTCCTGCTCCAGGGGTTCGGCGAAGGGCAACCGAGTGAAAAGGGAAATGAACAGGATGAGGAGGACAAGGAGGATCCGTTCCCCCAAGTCCATGCAACACTGATGATTTTTGTTGACGTTGAGAGCAAGAGTCGACTGAAGCTGGTGAACAGGGAGGTGAACATGGCCACGCCGACCAACCGCATGTTCCTTAAATGGTCTCAGACTACAATCACCTTTGACCAGTCGGATCATCCAGCACACGTACCCACCCCAGGGAGGCAAGCTCTGGTCGTCGACCCGGTGGTGGAAGGAGTTCGACTGCGCAAAGTCCTCATGGACGGCGGCAGTGGTTTGAACATCATGTATGCTGACACTCTCAAGGGGATGGGCATTCCGATGTCCAAACTTAGCGAGAGCAGCATGCAGTTCCATGGAGTCGTCCCTGGACGAAAGGCCAAGTCACTCGGCCAGATCGCGTTGGACATCGTCTTCGGCTCCGACAAGAACTTCCGCAAGGAAAAGTTGACGTTCGAGGTGGTGGACTTCCAGAGTGCGTATCACGCAATTTTGGCCGCCCGGCGTATGCGCGTTTCATGGCCCGTCCATGTTACGTGTACCTGAAGCTGAAGATGCCAGGCCCGAAAGGTGTGATCACTATCACAGGCAATCGGCAGCGGACCGAGGAGTGTCTGTAGCAGGGATCGAGGATCGCCGATCAGCACATGGCTGTCCTCGAGCTTGACGAGTACAAGAAGACAGTCGACCCCGCTGACTTGATGCGTTTGAAGAAGCCAGCTTCGGAATTCGCATTCCAGTCGGCGGGAGAGACGAAGAAGGTCAGCATCCACCCGACGGACGACACCGCTGCCCCGACGAACATCTCCACCACCCTCGATCCTAAATAGGAAGCCGAGCTCATCCAATTCCTCCATGAGAACTAGGACATCTTTGCATGGAAGCCCTCTGACATGCCAAGTGCACCCAGGGAGTTGACTGAGCACCGACTGCATGTGGATCCCGCCGCTCGGCCGGTCCGAGAATGCCTGCGTCGGTCCGCCGCGCACAAGAGGAAGGCAATCGGAGAAGAGGTGGCCAAGCTTTTGGCAGCCAACTTCATTCGCGAGGTACACCACTCCGAGTGGCTCGCCAATGTTGTCATGGTGCCCAAGAAGGACAAGTCGCTCCGAATGTGCATCGACTTCAAGCATCTCAATAAGGTCTGCCCGAAAGACCATTTCCGCTCCCCAGCATCGATCAAATTGTCAATTCGACTGCGGGTTGCGAGCGTTTGTCATTTCTTGATGCCTACTCGGGCTATCATCAGATCCGTCTGTATGGCCCCGACGAATTAAAAACAGCCTTCATCACCCCATTCGGGTGCTTCTGCTACATCACTTGGCCATTTGGTTTGAAGAATGAAGGAGCAACCTTTATGCGCATGATCCAAAAATGCCTCCTCGACCAGATCGGTCGGAATGTGGAGGCATGTATGGATGATATCGTAGTCAAGTCACGCAAAGGTTCCGACCTGCTGACTGACTTGGCAGAAACATTCGCCAACCTTCGTAGGTACGATATCAAGCTCAACCCAGCCAAGTGTTCATTTGGCGTTCCCAGCGGAAAGTTACTCGGTTTCTTCGTTTCCGAACGAGGGATCGATGTCAACCCCGAAAAGATCGGGACCATCGTCCGAATGGAGCGGCCGGTCAGGATACATGATGTTCAAAGGCTCACAGGTTGCCTAGCGGCTTTGAGCAGGTTTATCAGTCGACTCGGCGAGAAGGCGCTTCCTCTGTACCGACTCATGAAGAAATCAGATACTTTCGAGTGGACAGACGAGGCCTTGCTATGGTTGATTTGATCATGGAGATTCTTGCTATCATCCCCGATTGGACTGTGCCGATCGTTGCATACATCCTGAGGCAAGAATTACCAGAAGACGAAGTCCAAGCCAGACAGATCGTCCGCAGGTCAAAGTCGTTCACTGTCATTGATGGCCAGTTGTACAAGGAAAGCGTTTCAGGCGTCCTTCAACGATGCATCTCCCCTGAGGAGGGACAGTTAATCTTGGAAGAAATTCAATCGGGAACCTGCGGTCATCACGCCTCTTCAAGAGCAATCGTCGCCAAAGCATTCAGAGCTGGCTTTTTCTGGCTGCACGCGAATGAGATGGCGAAAGATATGGTCGACCGATGTGAAGGTTGTCAGCTCTACTCTAACAAGTCTCACAAGACAACATCTGCGTTGAAGACAATCCCTCTTGTTTGGCCGTTTGCAGTATGGGGATTAGATACAGTCGGTCCATTCAGGATAGGCCAAGGGGGATTCACACATCTGTTGGTGGCGGTCGACAAGTTCACAAAGTGGATTGAAGCCAAGCCCATCAAGAAGCTCGACGCTCTAACGGCCATCAAGTTTGTCAGGGACATCATCTCCAGATTCGGGGTACCTCACAGCATAATCACTGACAACAGAACAAACTTTGACTCGGACATATTCAAAAGTTTCTGTACAAGCCAGGGTATCCGAGTTGATTTAGCATCTGTGGCCCATCCCCAAACAAACGGGCAAGCAGAGCGGGCGAATGGACTTATTCTGCAAGGTTTGAAGCCTCGATTCCTGCGAGAAATGGGACATGCCGCCGGCGCATAGGTCACCGAGCTACCTTCGGTGCTTTGGGGTCTCCGCACAACCCCAAATAGATCTACAGGGCGATCTTCGTTCTTCCTCGTTTATGGAGCAGAGGCAGTCCTTCCGAGTGACTTGCTTCACAACGCTCCACGAGTTGAACTCTTCTCCAAAGCTGAAGCAGAGCAAGCAAGGCACGACGGAGTGGATCTCCTAGAGGAGGAGCTCGAGATGGCACTGACACGCTCAACCATTTACCAACAAGATCTGCGGCGCTTTCACGCGCGACACGTCAGTAGTCGTACATTCCAAGCAAGCGACCTGGTGCTCCGAGTGGATCAGCAGAGACCTCACAAGTTGGCTCCCGCCTGGGAAGGACCCTTCATCATCTCCAAGGTGCTGAACAATGGAGCATATCGACTCTACAACATCGACAGGGAAACGGACGAGCCGCAAGCATTGAACGGATATCTCCTCAAGCGCTTCTACACGTGACCGTCGACTGAAGCAATGTAAAGAACAAGTATCGGTGAAGTAATACAAAGCACATTGATTTTTTGCAGATTCAAAATTCTTCCGCGGTCGCAGACTCCGGTATAAAAAAACTTAGTTGCGATCCAGAATCGCCTAAGTATTAACTTTCTCCGAGTGCGCACATAACGTCACGCTCGGGGACTTAGCTGCGATCCAAAATCGCCTAAGTATTAACTTTCTCCGAGTGCGCACTTAACGTCACACTCGGGGACTTACGTGCGATCCAGAATCGCCTAAGCATTAACTTTCTCCGAGTGCGCACTTAACGTCACACTCGGGGACTTAGCTGCGATCCAGAATCGCCTAAGTATTAACTTTCTCCGAGTGCGCACTTAACGTCGCACTCGGGGGCTTAGCTGCGATCCAGAATCACCTAAGTATTAACTTTCTCCGAGTGCGCACTTAACATCACACTCGGGGACTTAGCTGCGATCAAGAATCCCCTAAGTACAAACTTTCTCCGAGTGTGCACTAACCGTCGCACTCCGGGACTTAGCAGCGATCAAGAATCGCCTAAGTACAAATTTTCTCCGAGTGTGCACTAACCGTCGCACTCGGGAACTTAACTGCGATCAAGAATTGCCTAAGTACAAACTTTCTCCGAGTGTGCACTAACCGTCGCACTCGGGGACTTAGCTGCGATGAAGAATCGCCTAAGTACAAAATTTCTCCGAGTGTGCACTAAACGTCGCACTCGAAGACTTAGTTGCGATCACGAATCGCCTAAGTACAAACTTTCTCCGAGTGTGCACTAAACGTCGCACTCGAGGACTTAGCTGCAATCAAGAATCGCCTCAGTACAAACATTCTCCGAGTGTGCATTAATCATCGCACTCGGGGGCTTAGCTGTGATCCAGAATCACCTAAGTATTAACTTTCTCCGAGTGCGCACTAACCGTCCCACTCGGGGACTTAGCTGCGATCAAGAATCGCCTAAGTACAAACTTTCTTCGACTGTGCACTAACCGTCGCACTCGGGGACTTAGCTGCGATCAAGAATCGCCTAAGTACAAATTTTCTCCGAGTGTGCACTAACCGTCGCACTCGGGGACTTAGCTGCGATCAAGAATCGCCTAAGTACAAACTTTCTCCGTGTGTGCACTAACCGTCGCATTCGGGGACTTAGCTGCGATCAAGAATCGCCTAAGTACAATATTTCTCCGAGTGTTCACTATACGTCGCACTCGAAGACTTAGCTGCGATCACGAATCGCCTAAGTACAAACTTTCTCCGAGTGTACACTAAACGTCGCAACTCGGGGACTTAGAATCGCGTAAGCACAAACTTTCTCCGAGTGTGCACTAAACGTCGCACTCGAGGACTTAGCTGCGATCAAGAATCGCCTAAGTACAAACTTTCTCCAAGTGTGCACTAACCGTCGCATTCGGGGACTTAGCTGCGAGCAAGAATCGCCTAAGTACAAATTTTCTCCGAGTGTGCACTAACCGTCGCACTCGGGGACTTAGCTGCGATCAAGAATCGCCTAAGTACAAACTTTCTCCGAGTGTGCACTAACCGTCGCACTCGGGGACTTAGCTGCGATCAGGAGTCGCCCAAGTACAAAATTTTTCCGAGTGTGCACTAAACGTCGCACTCGGGGACTTAGCTGCGATCAAGAATCGCCTAAGTACAAATTTTCTCCGAGTGTGCACTAACCGTCGCACTCGGGGACTTAGCTGCGATCAAGAATCGCCTAAGTACAAACTTTCTCCATGTGTGCACTAACCGTCGCATTCGGGGACTTAGCTGCGATCAAGAATCGCCTAAGTACAATATTTCTCCGAGTGTTCACTATACGTCGCACTCGAAGACTTAGCTGCGATCACGAATCGCCTAAGTACAAACTTTCTCCGAGTGTACACTAAACGTCGCACTCGGGGACTTAGCTGCGATCAAGAATCGCCTAAGCACAAACTTTCTCCGAGTGTGCACTAAACGTCGCACTCGAGGACTTAGCTGCGATCAAGAATCGCCTAAGTACAAACTTTCTCCAAGTGTGCACTAACCGTCGCATTCGGGGACTTAGCTGCGATCAAGAATCGCCTAAGTACAAATTTTCTCCGAGTGTGCACTAACCGTCGCACTCGAGGACTTAGCTGCGATCAAGAATCGCCTAAGTACAAATTTTCTCCGATTGTGCACTAACCGTCGCACTCGGGGACTTAGCTGCGATCAAGAGTCGCCTAAGTACAGAATTTCTCCGAGTGTGCACTAAACGTCGCACTCGAAGACTTAGCTGCGATCACGAATCGCCTAAGTACAAACTTTCTCCGAGTGTACACTAAACATCGCACTCGGGGACTTAGCTGCGATCAAGAATAGCCTAAGTACAAACTTTCTCCGAGTGTGTACTAAACGTCGCACTCGAAGACTTAGCTGCGATCACGAATCGCCTAAGTACAAACTTTCTCCGAGTGTGCACTAAACGTCGCACTCGGGGACTTAGCTGCGATCAAGAATCGCCTAAGTACAAACTTTCTCCGAGTGTGCACTTAACGTCGCACTCGGGGACTTGTTTACAAGCAAGAATCATCTAAACAGAAAACTTCCTTTGAGTGTATCCTACAGATCAACTCGGAGACTCAGCAGACCCTCATTGAGGCTCATGTAGATGTCAAGACAACTGACAATTACATGAGTAGGAGAACCTCATTGAGGGTCTTGTAGATGTCAAGACAACTCAAAATTACATGAGTAACAACTCGCTCCGAATACGATCCGACAGTCGCACTCGAAGACTTAGCCGCGATCACGAATCGCCTAAGTACACAATTGCCTTCGAGTGTATCCTACAGATCCACTCGGAGACTCAGCAGACCCTCATTGAGGCTCATGTAGATGTCAAGACAACTGACAATTACATGAGTAGGAGAACCTCATTGAGGCTCATGTTGATGTCAAGACAACTGACAATTACATGAGTAACAACTCGCTCCGAATACGACCCGACAGTCGCACTTGAAGACTTAGCCGCGATCACGAATCGCCTAAGTACACAATTGCCTTCGAGTGTATCCTACAGATCCACTCGGAGACTCAGCAGACCCTCATTGAGGCTCATGTAGATGTCAAGACAACTGACAATTACATGAGTAGCGGAACCTCATTGAGGCTCATGTAGATGTCAAGACAACTGACAATTACATGAGTAACAACTCGCTCCGAGTACGACCTGACAGTCGCACTCGAAGACTTAGTCGCGATCACGAATCGCCTAAGTACTCGATTGCCTTCGAGTGTATCCTCCAGATCCACTCGGAGATTCAGTAGACCCTTAGTGAGGCTCATGTAGATGTCAAGACAACTGACAATTACATGCTCCGCATGTTTGCCATTGGCTTCACCAAGAAACGCCAAACAAAAACCACGAGCCAAAATCGTGTCAACAACTCTTTGGCAAAAGAAGAGCAAAAGATTCGATTCAAATTCAAAGTTCGTCTAAAGATAGTTGGTTCAGTGTAGATCAAGCTTATCCATACCGAACCACGAATGTGACGGCCAACAGCAGTGGCCAAAGTTTCATACACCTAACACTCGGCATACCGAGGTAAAAGTTTTCTCAAACGCCGTCAGGACTGGCACTGGGACTGGCAGACTCCACGAAAGTGTCGAGGTCGATCCCGTCTGCGATGCGAGTGGCGCTCTCAAGGAAGGTCTCCATGAAATCTTCGAATCGAAGCTTTTTGGTGTTGGCGACTTGCAACGCCTTTAGCTTCTCTTCGCGAGCCTCCTTGCAGTGCACTCGGACCAGCGACAGTGCCACGTCCGCACCACAGCGAGCCGCAGACTTCTTCCACGCCTGCACTCGGTTCGGGACCTCCTCCAGCCGAGTCATCAAACCTTCCATCTCTTGCCGAGACTCGTCTTCAGGCCAAAGCTCCTTGTTGATACGGCCGACGACCTCTCTCAGTCGACCAATGAAAGGTCCCACTTTGCCCAGGCGAATGTGCGCTCGGAGCAGGTCTCGATTGGCGTCCTCGCCGACTGGAATGTTCGGAAGAACCGACCGCTCAACGTCACCTGCCTCAGCCTCAGCATCCATGCAAAAATCTGCACACACAGGACGAGCAAAAATAAGCACAGAGTGAAATACACAGTCAAGAAGCACTCGGAAAAACAGAACTTACCATCGAGAAGCGCTATCATTTTCCTTGCCCAGTCACTGACGTAATTCTCCTGCGCTATGCACCGCCTGTTCAACACCTGCATGTGTCCCATCAGCTCGGTCCTCTGTTTCCCCATTTTCTCCACTTCAGCCGCCAATGCCTTGTTTGCCTCACGGGACTCCTCCAAAGACTTTTCTTGTTCAGCCAGAACATCCTTCATACCAGCCAAGGCAAGCATTGCTGCATCCAGTTCCGCGGCAAACTGAACCTTTTCAGCCCTCAGAGTCTCGTACGCTGATCCCATCTCGCAAGTCTTCTGCAAGTCAGCGCCAAGAGACGATCAGACAAATTCAACAAGGACAACAATAAAAATTCGGAGTTCTTCAGACCCCTGCCAGCGCAAGCAGTCGACAGCGGTCTCGGGGACTACACCCAGTGGGTTCACTAAGAGTGACCCCACTGGCATGAAGCTCAAACAGGCCCGCCCTATTGAGATACATAACAACAAAAAAGCCTATGAGGTTACTACTACCCGACCTGAGTAAAATTACTCTCGGGGACTCATCTAGTAGGTGCACTCGGAGTGCCCCCACCGGTAACATTCGAACAGATTAGTTTTGATCTGATCAAGTTAAAGAAAATGTATATAAAGACAACTGCCGGTGCAAGCACTCGACAGAAGTCTCGGGGACTACACCCACTGGGTTCACTAAGAACGAACCCACTGCAAAATAAACATACTGTATCCGAGTACATTGCTTAAACACCCAGTGGGTTACAAGAGGAAAGTAAATACTTACTAGCCCACTTACTCGGATATCGTCTTGGAGTTCCAAGCTTCGCTTGTACACATACGCGATGGAGTCGTACGCTTTCTTGGCGTCACCCGCCATCAACCGCCTGCACCATGGCCTCCTTGGCAGCTCCCACCTGATCTTCCAGGAGGCGCCGGGTGGCGTACTGGACAGTCGACGAACCTGGCACCACAAGGGACTCCTTGGGCATCCCAAGTCCTACTCTAGTCGGTTCAACATCGATAATTGCCATTTTAGTCGACGGCATCGTCTCAGTCGGTGGCGCGTCCATGGCAGGAGTAGTAACCGGTGGAACGGCCTCAAGGACAGGCACCGTTGCTTGCTCGGGACTCTCCTGGTCGTCCTCCACGGGAATCACCTCTGAAGGAAACCCGACCGAACGACGTGAGATCACAAAAAAAGCAAGACCAAAGACAGAATTCATGATGCTATAATGTAAAGCTCTCGGAATCACCACGACGCACCTGGCTGGGATGTGACAACATTGTCCATGTCCATGGGATCGTCCCCCTGGCGTGGCGGAGAGGTGGCGGAGGTGGCAGCTCTGTCGAGTAAAATTCATTCAACTAATAAGCATGAGTTCAATCAAATACTGGAAGGAGATAGAAGAACAATGCACTTACGTTGAGGTGACGGGAACTGTGACCCTCATCCGCAGCAAAGCCTTCCGAGGCTTAGATCCACTCGGTTTGGCCGCCTTAGAGGGCTGACCCGCGGGCTCAGCAACAGAGTCCCTGGTCCTCTTTGTGCTCCGAGCACTCGGGACCACACGAGCAGTTGGCGGGGCACTCGAGGCAGCTAGAGGAGCCGACGGAGTCACGGGTTCGTGACGGCGTTTAGTTCGAGGCTCTGGCGGTGGGGGTGGCGAGTTCGCTCCTCATATTCTTCTTCTTCTTCTTCTTCAGACTCCTCCTCCGTCTCCCCACTGTCGGAGACGTACTCGACGCTCTCCATGCTGCCCTCCTGGCTACCTTCCTCCTCCTCGGCCGGATTCCCATTCGAGACAGGAGAAAACCAGTTAGTCCACGCCTGCACGAGATACAGTCGACAACATCAGACGTCCGACAGCGATTCAAGAAAGCGATAAATCTAAGACAATTGTGTGCACTCGACAAGTTGTACTCACCTCATTCGGAGGAGGGTTGTCCGCGCGGAAGGGCTTCACTCGCCCGGCCCCTCTGGGGTTGTCGCAGGCGCCTTTGATGTTGAGGACCCACGACACCACCATCTCTCCGGTCAAGCACTCGACGTTAGTCCGAGTGGAGTCCGCAGGCCCCGTGTAGTGCCACATGGCGTGGTGTCGAGCTTGCAGAGGCTGGATACGCCGACCCAGAAAAACCTCTAGCAAGTCTATGCCGGTGACTCCCCTTCGGACGACATCTATAAGCGCATCGACCAGAGGCTGGATCCTGATATTCTCCGCCTTCATGAGCGCGAGCTGCCTAGGCGGAGCCGATCGGTCTAAGCTAAAAGGAGGCAGTCCAGTTGCGGCATTCGGGCAGGCAACGTCCTGGCAGTAGAACCATGTCGACTGCCAGTTCCTAACAGATTCAGACAACTGAAGAGCGGGATAGCTACTTTTACTTTTCTTTTGGAAGCCTAAGCCTCCGCAGAGCTGGAGGAGGTGAGTTTTGTCATCCGACTGGTTAAGTCGTTTGATGGTTTGAGATCTAGCACAGAAGATATGTTTGAAAAGCCCCCAATGGGGAGGACAGCCGATGAAACACTCGCACAGCACGACGAAGGCAAAGAGATGAGCTATTGCGTTGGGGGGAAAATGATGGAGCTGCGCCCTGAAGTGGTTCATTATACCTTTGAAGAAGGGATGAGGAGGCAGAGAGAAGCCTCGATGCACGTGGCTGAGCAGCAAGACACGCTCCCCCTCCCGGGGCGCCGGCTCGGTCTCGCCCTCCGTCGGCAACCTCCACGTCTTGTGCGCGATCATGCCGTGCTCCACCAACTCCAGCAAGTACCCCTCCATCACCGTGGAGGGGAGGAAATCCCCCTGGATCCAACCCGCCGGTAGCGCTCGCTGACGCCGCTGAGCAGGAGCCGCCGCCTTCCCTTTCTTCTTCCGCGCCTCGAGCTTGCTAGTCTGCCCCTTTGTCATGGTGAAGGTTGCAGATCCGCGAGGGAGAAGGAGAAGGGAGGAGTTTGAAATGCGCAGGAGGTGACGAGAGAAGCGGGGCAAATGCGAGCTATCACGCGAGCGCAACGAAAAACCCCCGCTGCAGAGGTTTAAGTAAGGTTCCGACTGGGTCACTAGCAGGTGGCCCCAAAATCTTATCCCCCGACCGATTGCTGCGATATTAGTGGAGAAGATGAAGGCGCGGAAATCGAGGCGACATATACTACTCGATTACGATGTCGTCATCCCCGTCGAGCGCGCGGTAACCGAAATTTGAGGATCCCGGAAAATCCGCCGCTGTCAGTTGACTGGTCACGTCAAAAGATACCACGGAAGAACTCGGTCCCTGACGGTTCGTTTCACAAATACATCCACTCGGATCACTGGTCAAAGAGGATAAAATGGATCGAGACAAACAATGCCAAAGTCGCATCCGTACCTGTCGGATCCGTACTCCAAGCATCGCTACGTCGTTCCAACCCCAATCCATTCGGGGACTAATGATGGGGTTATAGTCCTAGGGTAGGGTCATAGGCCTGCCCTATGAGTCCTACCCAAGGACTATCCTTCATAAGGGACAAGGCCTTTAGTCAGTTCCGACTGAATTAAGGACTTCCCATCATCCAGTCGGTGACGATTCCTCCATCATCCAGCCGGAGATGAACATTCGGAGCGTATCAAACTTACCGACTGGATTCCACTCTGTACATCGTAACCCCCATGGAGGGTAACGGTCATACGTTTCAATGTACCTTTATTAGCATTTAAGACATACGTTACCTGTAACGTAGGCATTTATTCGCCACTACTCCACCCCTGCGCACCGAACCGTTGTGAAGGGTAGCGCACTCTATATAAGCCGCACTTCCCCACTGGTGCAGGGGTTAGCAATTCACTGTAATCAATATTCCACTCGACAACAAGCTCCCAAGAGCACTGACACGTAGGGCTTTTACCTCCATCATAGAGGGGCCTGAACTCATACAACCTCGCCGTAGCTAAGGCTCTGCCCATCCTTTCGTACCCTACACATCTACTATCAGACTTATACCCACGACACTAACCATTCTAAACACAAATTTGGGTGTCATTTACGTCGCCGCGGACATGGAGCGAATACGCGCCTCGCCCGCATGCTCCTTCCAATGGTCCGATAGTCGGCATCACAATCTCTCTTTCTTAGCCCCTTCCCTCAATCCGTCGCCCGCAAGCACACAAACCCTAGGCCGGCGACTCCATTTTCCCCAGGCAACCTTAGCACTCCAGCAGCAAATTCACCGACGGGGTGCGTCCTTCGTCCTGGTGCGGGAGGCTTATTGGTGGATCTGCAGCGACGACGGGATTGGACGGAATTTTGTGCATCCTGCGAGCCGGATTTGGCGAATCTGGCCGCGGCGGACTATGCTTGCCATGGCATGCCTGGGTGCTGGTCCACCAGGTCTGGGCAATCCCTCGGTGCCACATGCAAGCGCTCAATCAACCTCTAGCCGCACGGGTCTGACCCATCGCAGGTTCATTGGCAAGGCCACGGCCGGCCGCCGCCATGGCTTGTCGTTAGCCCAAAAGCTTTCATGTTCACCTTTGTCGTTCATAAAGTGCGACGACTACTCGCTGCAGGTCATCCGACGCGTTTCTTGGATGTCGAAACACCTTGATTGGGCGTTCATGAAGTGCACAAACGATGGGGTACAATTTTTGTTCGGCCTTTTGCTCTTTGATGATTTGATGCAATTTCAGTAGCTTATTATTTTCTCAATATTATGTGTAGGATGGATGCAATTTTTTATGTTGGGAAGAATAATACATCGATCTATTGATCTCACGAAATTTGTTAGATGTGTGTGCACTTCTATCTAGAATTGAAGGTATAGATAAGACTAAAAAAGAAACTAAATGGAAGCAATGTCTAATTCTTTAGCATCGAAGAAGAAAGACGTTCTGCTCAAGAATCCACAAATCAAAAAGGAAGACATAGAGAAGATCTTAGTCTAAAAATGGATACTGGCCGGCCGCGCGGACGAAAAATGGATATTGGCTGGCCGTGTGGACGAAAAATGGGTCGCCGCGTTCGGCGCACGGTCGGCCCATTTTCAAAAGAGGGCGGACATTCCTAGCCAAAGGGACAAAAGGCAAACAAACCGTGGGTCTGTTTGGGTCGCGCGGTTGGAGTTGCTAAATGACGAGTCGTGCAATGAGACAACATATGTTCTAATATGAAGAGCATCTACAATCGGAACATTTAATTGACCCCTCATACACCTGCGGACGCGCCCGGTCAGTGTCTGGTTAGCACAGAAGGAAAAAGGTGACCCAACCAGACCCCTCAAATCATCCCTATACGCCCGGGCTGTCCACAAGCACTCACATTCATCTCAAATATGGGGAGGATATAAGGACTCGCGGACACGTCCGAGCGCACCCGGTCTGTCCGCCACATAGGACATGACCCCACCCCGGACCACCTTTTTCTTTTCTTTATTCATTATTTTCATTCTCTCTCTTCCATTCCACCAATCACGTGCAAGTGGCTAGACATATGACGAGGAAAATAAGGAGTGCGGTTGCATAGACAGACAAATAGGGGACACGCCCAGTCACTGACAGGACGCGTCCGTGGGCGTTGAGGGGGTCATATTTGCAATGTCTGGCTGTAGATGCTCTAAGAGCATCTAATGCCAAAACTTGCAAATCCGCCCCGTCAAACGTTTGCGGACTCGCCCAGTCGTGTCCGTGAACACTGATCGCTTACGTCTCAAATAATGCATTTTACAACCGAACACCTCAAATCTCATATCTCAAATTCATATAAACTATCTAACTAAGTCTTATACAGACGTCTGACTACTCCCAGATTATCAAATTTGGCATGTTTGGCTATGGTGGACATCAGCAACGGATGCCCTTGCCTTTCCCGGAGCCCTTGTCGTCCTTCTCGCCGAAGTATGGATCAAAGACGTAGTACGGATCAAGCTCGATCTACTCGTCACCGGAGTTGTCATCATCGTCACTCACCTCCTCCACCTCCTTTGATGGCAGTCCGGCTATTTCACACACCGCCTGGTTGTGCTTGCGGGCGAGGGTGCACATGTTTCTTCACTGTTGTTTCTTCGAAATGAGGGCGCGGATGCATTCGTCCTCTGTGGCCGCTCGTGCTGTCGCATCAGCCGCCTCCGCCTCCACCATTTCCTCCGTGATATAGGCCTAAGTGATCATTATCCTCTCCTTCCCACGGTGGGCAGCCCGTTCCCGGTGGGACACAAAGTCCGTCGGACCGGTAGATGGGTCCACCTGCCGCGACCTCAATGATCCCTTCACATAGGAACATGGCTTCCGTTGAGCGGACGCTATGGAGTCGCAGCGGACAGATCCTATCGTCGGCCGGGTGCTGTCCTCGCGGGAACGGCGGAGTGCAATGCGAACCGCCACTGCCTCCTCCACTCTTGTAATGCCGAAGATGCGGTCCTATCCTTATTTTGGCTCGAGGGGATCAATGGGATACAAGCACAACTCGTCATTTCGCAAGAATGGATATCGTTACAAATACATGTAAAGAGGAGATGAGTATATGTAATTGGCTTACACTCGCCACAAGCTAAATCATGATCATCTCAATACAAACATCCATAGTAATCATCATACATAAAAGTAGGGTTCGATGATACGTCTCAAACGTATCTATAATTTTTGATGGTTTCATGCTGTTATCTTGTCAACTTTGGATATTTTATATACCTTTTATTTTTTTTGGGACTAACTAATTAATTCAGTGCCAAGTGTCAGTTCCTGTTTTTTTCTGTGTTTTGACTCTTTTGAGATCTGATTTTGGAACGGAGTCCAAACGGAATAAAATCCCCGAAATGATTTTTTCCAGAACAGAAGAAGATCGGGAGACTTGAGGGCCAAGGCAGGAGCCCCACAGGGGGCCCACAAGCCCTGTAGCCGTGGACAGGGGCCCCGCGGCTACCAGGCTTGTAACCCCTGGAGCTCCCCTGCCCTAGCTCTTTGGCCTATATATTCCCTAAAATCTCAGAAAAAATTGGGGCGTCCACGAAACCACTTTTCCGCCGCCGCAAGCTTCCGTTTCCACGAGATCTCATCTGGAGACCCTTTCCGGTGCCCTGTCGGAGGGGACTTTGGAGCTGGAGGGCTTCTACATCAACATCATTGCCTCTCCAATAACTCGTGAGTAGTCTACTTCAGACCTACGGGTCCGTAGTTAGTAGCTAGATGGCTTCTTCTCTCTCTTGGTTCTTCAATACAAAGTTCTCCATGATCTTCATGGAGATCTATCCGATGTAATCCTCTTTGGCGATGTGTTTGTCGAGATCCGATGAATTGTGGATTTGTGATCAGATTATCTATGAATTATATTTTAGTCTTTGCTAATTTCTTATTTGCATGATTTGATATCCTTGTAAGTCTCTCCGAATCTTGGGTTTTGTTTGGCCAACTAGATCTATGATTCTTGCAATGGGAGAAGTGCTTGGTTTTGGGTTCATACCGTGCGGTGACCTTTCCAGTGACAGAAGGGGCAACAAGGCACACATCGTGTTGTTGCCATCAAGGGTAACAAGATGGGCTTTCATCATAGATTTGAGATTGTCCATCTACATCATGTCATCTTGCTTAAGGCGTTACTCTGTTCTTATGAACTCAATACACTAGATGCATGTTGAATAGCGGTCGACGTGTGGAGTAATAGTAGTAGATGCAGAAAGTATCGGTCTACTTGTTTTGGACGTGATGCCTATATGTATGATCATTGCCATAGATAACGTCATGACTTTGCGCGGTTCTATCAATTGCTAGACAGTAATTCGTTCACCCACCGTGTACTTGCTTTCATGAGAGAAGCCACTAGTGAACACTACGACCCCCGGGTCTATTCACAATTATCATCTCAGCTTTTACTTTTACTTCGCTTTGTTTACTTTTTGCTTTCAGTTCTCACTTTGCAAACAATCTATAAGGGATTGACAACCCCTTCATAGCGTTGGGTGCAAGCTCTTTGTGTTTGTGCAGGTACTTGTGACTTGACGCGATCCTCCTACTAGATTGATACCTTGGTTCTCAAACTGAGGGAAATACTTACCGCCGCTGTGCTACATCACCCTTTCCTCTTCAACGGAACACCAACGCAAGGCTCCAAAGCCGCGGGGGAATCCTTTGCATATTTTCCAAGGAAATCCCTATAGGCGTAGCCAGCAGCAGAAGGATTTCTGGCGCCGTTGCCGGGGAGATCAAGTCAAGATCTATCCAAGTAAGTGTCACAAACTCATCTCTTGCATTTACCTTTTTTGCAGTTGCCTCTCGGTTTCCTCTCCCCCACTTCACATTTGTCATTTTCATTTGCCTTTCTCCTTTGCCGTTTTCATTTGCCTTTTACCGTTTTCCTTTGCCAGTTTTCTTGCTTGCTTGTGTTCTTGTTTGTTTGTTGAAGTCATCATGGCTGAAAACACCAAACTTTGCGACTTCTCGAATACTAATAATAATGATTTTATTAGTACTCCGATTGCTCCTGCCACTAGTGCGGAATCATATGAAATCAACGTTGCCTTGCTGAATCTTGTTATGAAAGAGCAATTTTCTGGCCTTCCTAGTGAAGATGCCGCATCCCATCTTAACACTTTCATTGAACTTTGCGATATGCAAAAGAAGAAAGATGTGGATAATGATGTTGTTAAATTGAAGCTTTTTCCGTTCTCTTTGCGAGATCGTGCAAAAACTTGGTTTTCTTCTTTGCCTAAAAATAGTACCGATTCTTGGAATAAGTGCAAAGATGCTTACATATCCAAGTATTTTACGCCGGCTAAGATTATCTATCTCCATAACGATATCATGAATTTCAAACAACTTGATCATGAACACGTTGCACAATCTTGGGAGAGGATGAAGTTAATGATTAGAAATTGTCCCGCTCATGGCTTGAGTTTGTGGATGATTATACAAATCTTTTACGCTGGTTTGAATTTTGCTTCTTCGCAATATCTTGGACTCCGCCTCAGGTGGAACGTTCATGGAAATCACGTTAGGAGAAGCTACAAAACTCCTAGACAATATCATGACCAACTACTCTCAGTGGCACACTGAAAGGTCACCTGCTAGCAAAAAGGTACACGCTATAGAAGAAATTAACTCGCTTAGTGCTAAGATGGACGAGTTGATGAATTTGGTTGCTAGTAGAAATGCTCCTTTAGATCCTAATGACATGCCACTATCTTCCTTGATTGAGAGTAGCAACGCTAGTTTGGACGTTAATTTTGTTGGTAGGAACAATTTTGGCAACAACAATGCTTTTAGAGGAAACTATGTTCCTAGGCCTTTTCCTAGTAACTCCTCTAACAACTATGGCAATTCCTACAACAACACTTATGGAAATCATAACAAATTATCCTCTGATTTAGAGAGTAATATCAAAGAGTTCATCAACTCTCAAAAGATTTTCAATGCGTCCATAGAGGAAAAACTACTAAAAATAGACGATTTGGCTAAGAGCGTTGATAGGATGTCTTGTGATATTGATGCTTTGAAAGTTAGATGTGCTCCTCCCAAGGTTAACTTGGATGAAACTTTAAAAGCTATGCGTGTCTCCATGAATGAGAGCAAAGAAAGAACCGCCCAAATCCGTGCTAGGCATGAATGGTTTAAAAGGGTGTGTTCTAGTGATGCAAATCACGAAGATCTTAAAGTGTTTGGTGTGGCTCCTCTTGAATCTTTGTTTTCGCGTGTCAAACCTATTGATAAAGGGGCTGGATATGAATCCACTTTGGTTGAAAAACGCCCCAATGATTCGGAGTCCACCTATCTTGATGATAAAGGTGTGGAGAGTGGAGTAAAAGAAATCAAAATGTTGGGTGGTAATGAAACTCTCACTTTGGATTTCAAGGAATTCAATTATGATAGTTTCTCCTTGTTTGAATGCATTTCCTTGATGCAATCCATTGCAAACTCTCCACATGCTTATAGCCAAAGCAAAGCCTTTACCGCACATATCGTAGATGCTATGATGAAATCTATTGAAGAGAAACTCGAATTAGAAGTCTCTATACCTAGAAAACTTCATGATGAGTGGGAACCTACTATCAAAATCAAAATAAAAAACTATGAATGCAATGCTTTGTGTGATTTGGGTGCTAGTGTTTCCGCGATTCCAAAGTCTTTATGTGATATTCTTGGTTTTCATGAGATTGAAGAGTGTTCTCTTAATTTTCATCTTGCGGATTCTACTGTCAAGAAACCCATGGGGAGTATCAATGATGTTCTTATTGTTGCAAATAAGAACTATGTACCCGTGGATTTCATTGTACTTGACATAGATTGCAATCCTTCATGTCCCATTATTCTTGGTAGACCTTTCCTAAGGACTATTGGTGTTATCATTGATATGAAGGAAGGGAATATTAGATTTCAATTTCCTCTAAAGAAGGGCATGGAGCATTTTCCTAGAAAGAAAATAAGATTGCCTTATGAATCTATGATGAGGGCTACTTATGGTTTGACTACCAAAGATGACTATACGTGATTCCATCACCTTATGCCTAGCTAAGGGTGTTAAACAATAGCGCTTGTTGGGAGGCAACCCAACGAATCTATCCTTTTTCTTTCTGTTTTGTGTTTTCCACACTTTCATAATTCTGTTATGACTATGTTTTTTGTGTTTCTTTTGCGTTTGTGCCAAGTGAAATCGTTATGATTAGTCTTGGGGATGATCGTTTGATCATGCTCGAAAAGACAGAAACTTTCTGCTCACGAAAAGAAGTTTCATTTTTTTGTGAAAGCTTTTGAGTTGATTATTTTTTCTGCTGATTGCTACGCAAATTCTTCAGACTGTCATAATTTTTCAGAATTTTTGAAGTAACAGAAGTATACGAAGTATACAGATTTCTACAGACTGGTCTCCTGTTAACAGATTCTGTTTTTGTTGAGTTGGTTGCTTATTTTGATGAAACTATGGATAGTATCGGGGGGTATTAGCCATGGAAGATTGAAAATACAGTAACCCAACATCAACATAAGTAGAATTCAAGTTTGCTACAGTACCTAAGGAAGTGGTGGTTTACTTTCTTATACTAATGATATCACGAGTTTCTGTTTAGGTTTCGTGTTGTGAAGTTTTCAAGTTTTGGGTGAAGTTCTTATGGACAAAGAGATAAAGAGTGGAAAGAGATCAAGCTTGGGGATGCCCAAGGCACCACAAGTTGATTCAAGAATGCCGAAAAAGCCTAAGCTTGGGGATACCCCGGGAAGGCATCCCCTCTTTCGTCTTCAATCCATCGGTAGCGTTACTTGGGGCTATATTTTTATTCACCACATGTTATGTGTTTTGCTTGGAGTGTCTTGTATCGTAGGAGTCTTTTTTCTTGTCACAATCTTCCTTGCTGCACACCTAGAGAGAGATACATGCAGTCACCATGATTTTGTCGAGCTTCACTTATATCCTTTGGTTAGGCAATTCAGCTCACATGTGTTTCACTTATATCTTTTGAGCTAGTTGATTTTGCTCTATGTGCTTCACTTCTATCTTTTGGAGCACGGCAATGCGTAGCGTGGTAGCTGATCTATGCTATGAAAGTAGTCTCAAAAGGGGTAGTTATCCAAAGGGATATGAAAACTTCCAACTTCATGTGCATTGAGTAGTTAGAGAAGTTTGATTCATCTCAATTGTGGTTGTGGTTGTGGTAATATTGAAGTTATACTAGTAAGGTGTTGTGGATCTAGAAATACTTGTGTTGAAGTTAGTGATTCCCGTAGCATGCACGTATGGTGAACCGCTATGTGATGAAGTCTGAGCATGATTAGTTTATTGATTGTCATCCTTTGTGTAGCAGTCGGGGTCGTGCGATGGTTTATACCTACCAACCCTTCCCCTAGGAGTATGCGTTGAATGCTTTGTTTCGATTACTACTAAAACTTTTGCAACAAGTATATGAGTTCTTCATGACTAATGTTGAGTCCATGGTTTCAATGCACTTTCACCTTCCACCATCACTATCTTCTTTAGTGCCATGTAACTTTCACCGGTGCATAAAACCCACCATTAGCCTCCCTCAAAACAGCCACCATACCTACCTACTATGGCTTTTTCAAAGCCATTCCGAGATATATTGCCATGCAACTACCACCATGACATGTGCCACCACTTCTACATTGCCATTGCATGATCATAAGATAGCTAGCATGATGTTTCCATTGATGTCTATGCCATGCTAGATCATTGTCATGGTACACTACCGAAGGCATTTCATATAGAGTCATCATTGCTCTAAGTTTTGAGTTGTATGTGTGATGATCATCATTGATGGAGCATTGTCCCATGCGAGGAAATAAAAGAGGCCAGCGAAGCCCATTTACAAAAAGAGGCCAAAGATGCCCACCAAAATAAAAAAAATAAAAAAAAAGAGGCCAAAGAGCCCACCAAAAAAATGAGAGAAAAAGAGAGAAGGGACAATGCTACTATCTCCTTTCCACACTTGTGCTTTATATTAAGCACCATGATCTTCATGATTGAGAGTCTCTCGTTTTGTCACCACCATATAGCTAGTGGGAAATTTTCATTATATAACTTGGCTTGTATATTCTAATGATGGGCTTCCTCAAAATTGCCTTAGGTATTCGTGAGCAAGCAAGTTGGATGGACACCCACTAGTTTTCTTTAAGAGCTTTCACATACTCTTAGCTCTAGTGCATCATTTGTATGGCAATCCCTACTCATTCACATCGATATCTATTGATGAGCATCTCCATAGCTCATTGATATGCCTAGTCAATGTGACCATCTTCTCCTTGTTTGCCTTGCAACCTCCACCACACTCCATTCCACTTAAAGTGCTAAAACCATGGCTCACGCTCATGTATTGCGTGAGAGTTGAAAAAGTTTGAGAAAGTAAAGGTGTGAAAACAATTACTTGGCCAATACCGAGGTTGTGCATGATTTAAATTCGTTGTGCGAGGATGATAGAGCATAGTCAGACTATATGATTTTGTAGGGATAACTTTCCTTTGGCCTTGTTATTTTGAAAGTTCATGATTACCTATCACTTCCCTGCTCGAGGACGAGCAGGAGCTAAGCTTGAGGATGCTTGATACGTCTCAAACGTATCTATAATTTTTGATGGTTACATGTTGTTATCTTGTCAACTTTGGATATTTTATATACCTTTTATATCTTTTTTGGGACTAACTTATTAATTCAGTGCCAAGTGCCAGTTCCTGTTTTTCTGTCTTTTTGACTCTTTTCACATCTGGTTTTGGAATGGAGTCCAAACGGAAAAAAATCCCCGAAATGATTTTTTCCATAACAGAAGAAGATCGGGGGACTTGAGGGCCAAGGCAGGAGCCCCACAGGGGACCCACAAGCCCTGTAGCCGCGGCCAGGGGGCCCGCGGCTACCAGGCTTGGGGCCCCCCTGGAGCTCCCCTGCCCTAGCTCTTTGGCCTATATATTCCCTAAAATCCCAGAAAAAATCAGGGCGTCCACGAAACCTCTTTTCCGCCGCCGCAAGCTTCTGTTTCCGCGAGATCTCATGTGGAGACCCTTCCCAGTGCCCTGCCGGAGGGGACTTTGGAGCTGGAGGGCTTCTACATCAACATCATTGCCTCTCCAATGACTCGTGAGTAGTCTACTCCAGACCTACGGATCCGTAGTTAGTAGCTAGATGGCTTCTTTTCTCTCTTGGATCTTCAATACAAAGTTCTCCATGATCTTCATGGAGATCTATCCGATGTAATCCTCTTTGGCGGTGTGTTTGTCGAGATCCGATGAATTTGTGGATTTGTGATCAGATTATCTATGAATTATATTTGAGTCTTTGCTAATTTCTTATTTGCATGATTTATATCCTTGTAAGTCTCTCCGAATCTTGGGTTTTGTTTGGCCAACTAGATCTATGATTCTTGCAATGGGAGAAGTGCTTGGTTTTGGGTTCATACCGTGCGGTGACCTTTCCCAGTGACAGAAGGGGCAGCAAGGCACGCATCGTGTTGTTGCCATCAAGGGTAACAAGATGGGCTTTCATCATAGATTTGAGATTGTCCATCTACATCATGTCATCTTGCTTAAGGCGTTACTCTGTTCTTATGAACTCAATACACTAGATGCATGCTGGATAGCGGTCGACGTGTGGAGTAATAGTTGTAGATGCAGAAAGTATCGGTCTACTTGTTTTGGACCTGATGCATATATGTATGATCATTGCCATAGATAACGTCATGACTTTGCGCGGTTCTATCAATTGCTCGACAATAGTTCGTTCACCCACCGTCTACTTGCTTTCATGAGAGAAGCCACTAGTGAACAGTACGGCCCCCGGGTCTATTCACAATTATCATCTCATCTTTTACTTTTACTTCGCTTTGTTTACTTTTTGCTTCCAGTTCTCACTTTGCAAACAATCTGTAAGGGATTGACAACCCCTTCATAGCGTTGGGTGCAAGCTCTTTGTGTTTGTGCAGGTACTTGTGACTTGACGCGATCCTCCTACTGGATTGATACCTTGGTTCTCAAACTGAGGGAAATACTTACCGTCTTTGTGCTATATCACCCTTTCCTCTTCAAGGGAACACTAACGCAAGGATCCAAGGCCGTGGGGGAATCCTTTGCATATTTTCCAAGGAAATCCCTACAGGCGTAGCCAGCAGCATCCGACTACGGACGAAACCAAACTATAAAAGCGACATCCATCCTTCCTATCCCAGGTTGCCGCCCTGGAACCCAGCCAAGATCGATGAAGAAGAATAAGAAGAACTCCAAATCAAACAAGCATCGCTCTAACGTCAAAGCATCGCATTATCTGTACCTGCAACTGTTGTTGTAGTAATGTGTGAGCCACGGGGACTCAGCAATCTCATTTCCAAGGGTATCAAGACTAGCAAAGCTTAATGGTGAGGTATGGTTAAGTGGTGAGGCTACATCAAGTACTAAGCATTTAATCGAGTGACTAACTTGCGAGTAAAAGAATAAGAAGAGTGATCTACTCATAAACGGACATGAACTAGTAATGATCAAGAAGTCATCCTAAACACCTACTTATGATTCAATCATAACCCCACTATGTTCCCTTCTTGGTTCAAACCTCATAAGCAGAGACGGTCATGGTTACGCACACGGTTGGTGTATTTTAATTGAGTTTACTTCAAGTTTTCTATGACCGAATGTTAAACAAATTTCTAAGTTGCCACATAACCGCGGGCACGACTCTTGGAAATATTTAACCCTGTAGGGGGTGCTCCAGCTCATCCATCACAAACTAGCTACAAGCCGCATGGAAAACCTCAACCTCGAGATAGCCCAAGGTATCCCCAGAATCCCACGCACAATACATTCGAGAATGGTAAAACAAATCCAGCAAGGCCGCACGACATGCCGACAATCTCGATAGGAGCCGCATATCTCGTTCTAAGGGCACAACCAGAAGAGCGCGGCGTACAGTGTCCTCATAGAAATCACCCGAGTTGCCCGGTTTGGCCCCGCACACGACTCTGCTTAGGACCAGCATCATCAGCACTGGCCCTCCATGTATTATGTTGAATTAAAATCTACGAGGGGGCAATCCTCTATGCGTTTATGTTGGGAAAATATAGTACCAATGTTGGGCCTTGCCGTAGGAGTTTCGTCCCAAAACGAATAATCAAGGGGGTCCCCATAACAACCCCAAGCATGTTAGGAGTGCTCAATATGAAACATAACACCGGTACACGAGTAACTAGGGTGTCAAAGGTGGAACAAAAAACTGAGCAAAAGGCCAAGCCTTCCACCTTATACATAGTATATATGTGCATTAAATTAAATAGCAATAATATTATGATATTCCAAGATATCCATGTTATCATATGGAACAGCATGCACCCGCAACTAGCAACACTATAAGAAGGGTTGAACAAGCGGTAACTTAGGAAAAAATGGTTTGCTAAGATGTGGAAGGATCAGAGGCTTTCCATGGCAATGTTGGGAGGCTTGACAAACAAGTGGTAGGTAATGAGACATTGCGATAGAAACGAGACAACTAGCATGGTAATGATAGTAGTGGTATCCAGGAAAATGGTCATCTTGCCCGAGATCCCGCTTAGAATAAGAACGTATATATGAAGTAAACGAACCAACGTAGTCGAACGAATCCTCATACTCCAAATCGGTTTCAGAACTCTATCGAGAAGAATCAAACCGGAAACAAACAAATGGCACGGTAAACACCGCAACATATTAACGATATGATGCGCATGTCAATCACAATAATCAACTACTACACACTAAGTGAATCTCAATATGCAACGAGTTGCATATTGATGGAACTCCACGTTCAAATATTTAGTTCACTCTCGTTTAGGTACTCATCAATATTAAATGTTGTTTAACATGGATGGTCATAGCATAAGGTGAATATGAAATTAACTAATTTTAAATGGAGAAGGAGAACATACATATAAAAAAATAATAACTCTCCATATTGAAGAGGAATGCACTTAATGGTGTTTTAACTAAACAATCATTTTAAATATTGTTAATCATGGCAAGAGGTGAAACATGAACAACTACATCATCTCAACGTTTTAAATGAGGCCAAAAACAACATATAGTATTTCCGAAACAACCCCATATGCAATTTTTGAAATTGGTTCAGTTCTTAACTAACCGTATTTTATCTTTATTAAATAGGAAAATAAAGTGCACCATGTGATTCTACATGTTTTTCTAAGCAAGTTACATATATAAAACATTTAATCGGAGCTACGTTTATTTAGGTATGAAATAAATCATTTTAGCATGAAAACTATGCAAATTAAATGGAAACAACAAGTTAAACATTTTTAACATGCATAAAAGTGGGGAATTGTTAATCTACACAAAATTCTGAACATTTTTCATATAAAATTCATTTTAAACCGATGCACGGTTTGTGAGATATTAAATGGATGAACATGAGAGACTTTTGTGAAAATCTGTTATTCCTGGACAAAATGCTAAATTCACGAGACTCAAAAGAACGTTCAATGGCCCAAACTGGCTAGCCCAACAGTGCATAGGTGAGCATAGGATAGCTATACGGCGAGCGTGCACGGGATAAGGCAGGGCTGCTCACATTGGGTTGGATTAGGCCGAGGTGAGCTGGTGGTGGAGGGGTGCGTGCCAAGTGGTGGCTAGGGCTTGGGGTGCATGGGATTCAAGGTGGAGGGAGGCTGTGCAAATCTAGCAGGGTAGGGTTGCTATTTATAGTAGGTGTGGCTAGGTTAGGGTTTTTGAGCCCGATTCGAGTCGTGGGCTGTGTAGGGGCTTGGGCTGAAAAAAGAGCGATGTTTTGCGCCAAACAACGGAGTTTTATAAACCGAAACATTCGATGATTTAAACCGTCTATAGCACTATATATTTAACAGTTGGGCTATCAAACGGACTCCTAATGCGACGAAATTTGGCAGGAGGTCTACCAACTTTCAACCCATTCTAAGAATATTTTCTGCACACTTTTAAAAACAATACTTTAAAGATGTCGCGGACGCGGGCGGGTGCGTTTGGTCTCGAAATGGTCGATGACGAGGACGGGAAGAACCGACAACTATGGACGAATGCGAGTTTTGAAAAAATGGTGACAATGGAGTGCTGATGTGATGAAGATGATGAGAATGATGCAATGATGAATGCGACAACCAAATGGAACACACGACAAAACTCAAAATAAATGGAAGGCATCTAGAGCATCGGTCTCGGACTAGTACAACTGCGCAGGGGACGACCCCCCAATCGATGGATTCGGACTGGTCTGTGACAGCCCCGATGCAATTCTTCCCCCCTTGTAATATTTGCTTGTATGGCAACATTGGCATGTTAATGAGATGTGGTGTGAGCCCAAAAATGTGTCATCATTTCATGTGCATCATGCATCATGCATAGCATCATATTCTTGACTTCTTTGTTTTGATCTTTGTGTTGTTGTGTCACCTTGGTGATGCATGTGAGTGCATGTGTGAATGGATTGATCTTGGCATAAGAGTGGGTGCAACAAAAGCCACTTCAAATTCCCTTGTGGCAACATGACCATAAAACTCCCCCTCTCTTCCAATTGTTTTGTGGCTATTTTAAAGTTTCAGTTTTGGCCCCATCAAAATGTTCCTCATCTTTTAAAAAAATTTCTATTAAATGTGGAGGCAGCCCCTCATTTTATTTTTGTGTTTTTTCCTTTTGTTTTTATTTAAAACAGAGCCAATTTCAAATAAAACAATTTATTTTCTTCTTTACCCTAACCCACCTATTTTTATAAATAGGAGGAACGTTTTAGAAGCTTAGTTTTATTTTTAGTTTTATTCTTTACCTTTTTTTCACCCTGGCTTTTAATTCAAAAGTTGTTTGGTTTTATTTTAAAAGAAACCCAGACTGTGTGTTTTCCCTCAGAGAGAGAGAGAGGCTGAGTAGGCTAGCTCGATCCAGCCCACCTCCACGACCTTCTTCCTCCTCTCAACGTCATCCTGTACGACGACCAGAGGACAGCCGCCGATCCGCTTCCACCCTCCATCAGACGGCCCTGGCGCCACAGCTCAAGGCTATATGCAGCCCGTGCACGTCTAGGGTTGCGAGCCATTCCCTTCCCCGCCGCCATCTCCCTCTTTCCCCTCTTCTTCCCCTCTCTTAGGTGAGACTCTGTAGTTCTTCAGACAAGTTCAGAGTGCGAGAGCAGAGGAACATCGCCGCCGTCTCCCTTGTCGCCGGCAGCTCCCCCGTGGAGACCAAGATGGGGACGAGGATGAGGGTGCGGTGCTGGTTCCATTCCCGTCGCTAGGAGGGCGGACCCCCCTCCGTGGTGTCGCCTCCACCATCATCGTTGCCGGAGGAGAAGCTTCGTGCGGACCCGCCCCGAGCCTCTTCCTCCTCTCCTCTGTGCGCGACCTCCTCCTCCACCTTGGGTGAGCGCAACTGCTTCTCCTTCTTCCCCTCTCCTTCTTGCAGCCCGCTCGGGTGTGTAGCTCGCCCTCGTGCTCTGTCCTCGAGCTGTGAATAGAGCAGTAGTAGCTTCAGTCGAGTAGAGCAGCAACAGTAGCGGCTTCGGTTCGGTAGGAGCGAAGCAGCAGCAGTAGCAGATGCGGCTAGGTGCAGCGTAGCCTCCCCGCGCAGAGTCGTGTAGTTGCACGCGCGTGCATGCGTTCGTAGCACCGGCGAGCGTCTGCGGTGCCACTCTGCGAGTAGAGTATTTTTCCCCTCCGCTTGCTTACCTAGTGAGGCTTCCCCTTTAGAGCAGAACTCCCCTCCTAGCCTACTGGCAACAGAAGTAGCCGCGCTTTGCCACGGCCTGGGTTTGAGTCCCTAGCCCGACCTTTTTCATTTTGTTGGGATTTTCCCCTGTGTGCACCTTCAGTTGATAGTTTAGGGGAATTTCTTCCCCTAGTAGAGCAGCGAACCGAGCCTATCCCAGTGGTTAGTTGCTTGTGTGTTGGGCTGAGGTAGTGGGTTCAACCCCCACTACTCCTCAGTTTATTTTCTGTGTATTTGTGAAGCTGTGCCACTGACAGTGGGCCCAGGGCCCACATGTCATGCAGGTCCGTGGTTTCTATGAGCAGTGGGCCCTATCTGATAGATTAATGTTATACTTATTTTTTTCCTTTATTTATTTCTGTTTATTGTGATGAACCCATTTTGAAATAATTCCTAATATGGTTACTGCCTATTCTGGTATATGCCAAATAGGGCAGGCTCAAGAACATCCCTGTTCTTGACATTGTTGTAGTTTGATTTTGTGCCAATTTACTTTTATTGGTTGTGGTGTTTTTATGAATGCAAACATGGCAGTATAATATATGGATTTGGGGTAGAAAATTCCAAGGAATCCAATAGTGGTACTGGAATCTGGTTTTGAGCATTTCTGTTGAAAGTCACCTTGTGGTGAGGTGGCACTTGATTATTTGTGTAGGGTGGTTTATGTGCATGATTAGAGGTTGTGCATGCGTGCATCATTTGGTCTGTTGCATCATCATTTTGCTGGTATTTATTTCCTTCTTGTTTCTTTTGGGTAGCTACTAGGGCCGGAAACGAGTTCGAAGAGTCCGGTGAGTCCGTGCAGGAAGATCAGGATCAGTTCCACTCTGAAGAAATCATATGCAAGATGATCGTGACCTTGACACCGTTTCTAGCTTTGTTATGCTTAGTGATTCGTTTCTATCATTACATCTCTCCTGCCTACCACACGGTATATAGGCCATCAAACATGGGCATGAAACCTCATACACCTCCCCTCCTAGCAAATATTGTTTGGCTAAGTTAGGCTTGCTCAACCACTAATTGTTAGCGTTGCTAGTTGCAGGTGACAGCTGGTCCATGTGAAAACATGGGAATTTGATATCATCATATTTATTTCTATTTAATTAATTCACCTATATACTTGGTAAATAGTGGGAGGCCTAGCCTTTTGTCGGGTGATTTGTTCCCTTGTTGCCGACTTAGTTTCGGCTACGAGTGTTTTATTCCATAACTGAGCGCTCCTAACACGTTCGGGGTTGTTATGGGGACCCCCTTGATAATTCATTTTAGGTTAAAGCTTTTCCAGCCAGGCCCAACCTTGGAGTTAAATTTGCTAACAACTTAATAAAAGCACAGGGAATAGCTACCCCGAGGAATCTAATCAACCCCCGTGGGCCAGTGCTCCTCATGAGTGTTGGTCCAACCTGAGCGATGTTCGACGCCCCTGGTCACCCAGGGTTTAGCCAACCCGACGTCTAGCTCATCCGGTCGTGCCCTGAGAATGACATAAGCGGCTCCTATCAAGACCGTCGGCACGCCGGGCGTCCTTGCTGGATTATTTTTACCTTTTACGAGATATCTTGAGCATTGGGATTCCAGTGAGACTTTGGTTCTTCTCATAGTTGAGGTTTTCCACAAAGGAATCCGACGAGATCATGAGTTTCGTGGTAGATGATTACTATGTGGCCTGTGGTAATTTGTGATGGACTAGTTGGAGCACCCTTGCAGGGTTTAATCTTTCGGAAAGCCGTGCCCGCGGTTATGTGGCAAACATGGATACTTGTTAACATACGGTTCTAGACAACTTAAAGTAACTCAAATAAAACTTGCCAACTTTGTGTGTAACCGTGATTGTTTCTTTCACAGCTCCTTCTCTGATCGAGAAAACTGTGGGGTTATGAATGACGTAAGTAGGTGTTCAGGATCACTTAGTGATCATTCTAGTCTTCGTCCGTCTTACGTAGACCACCATATTTTATTTCTGCTCTTCGTAAGTTATCCACCATATATGCTTAGGATGCTGCAAACTCAAACACTTAACCCTACCTAAATCATTAAGTTAGTTAGACTCGATACCAAGGTCATGAGATTGCTGAGTCCTCGTGGCTCACAATTTACTACGAACACCCACAGGTATAGGTACCCTAGATGCAGGTGTTCCCGAGGATACCCAGCTGAGGTCGGAGTTCGACGAAGACAGTGGAAGACTATATGTGACGTATCCCGAGGACTAGAGGCGCCTGGTCGTGATCGTGGGACTAGCAAGGCGGGATAGCATGATTTTGCCGTTTATCTTGTTCGTAGACGGACCCTATCTTATGTATGAACAATGAATGCTTGTGTGTATTGTAATCTAGCATGTGGTGAGTGTAAGCCGAATCTTATACTCATCTCTCTATTTATTTAATGGCAATGTTATCCTTGTTGCGATACGCCTAGATGCGACCCTTTCCCCTTTTGAGGCCTCGCCCCCAAATAAGGAAAGTGTCGCATCTTAGTCGTTACATGGTGGAAGTCGGATCTGCTTCCCTCCATGCCAGAGAAGACCGTAGATCGCTAGAGGTCAGGTGGGTTGGCGGATGGGAGTGGAGTGAAGTGCCTAGAGTATGGTCCGGTAAACGGATGAGGACCAATATATGTGGGGTCGATGTGGTCCAGCGTGTGCCCGGGCGTGCCTAGGCTCCCCCATATTCGCCTCATATTTGGGTTCGATATGAGGGGTGATGGTGAGCTCGGGCATTTAAGGGATGTTGGAGGGGGTCCGCTTGGTCAGTTTTTGTGATTGGTCAGTGACTGGGCAGCTTGTCCGAGCATTTGAGGGAGGTATGAGGGGTTCGACTGTAGATGCTATAACCCAAGGAAAATGCGACTCCGCGTCATCTTTCATCTAGTTTTTTTATCTAGGCAATCAAGCGGAACTTCATTAATTCATCACAATGTTTACGGGTGGAAAGAAAGATCATCAGGGTGACCTAACTAAACATGGCGGCAAATCCCTAACTGTAAATATCGCTTAGAAACAATGTGAGCCTTGACATTAGAGCTCACAAGCTCATGAAAGGAATTATAGATAAAATAGAACTACTAAAGTACCCTATGATTTATGTATAATGGCACCGTAAACCACCCATTATTATGCTTGATGTTCGCAATCACCACCTTACAATTTGACGCCGCATGTATGAATTGTAAATTCAAATCTTCAGCTAGTGCCATGGCCTCCCGAACTGCTAGCGCTTCCAGTGTAGTGGGCTTAGTGATGCCCCTGAAGACGATGGATGATGCATCCAAGAGCAAGCCCCTCCTATCACTATAGAGATAGAATTCCAAATAACCCCCTCAGGTTTCACAAACCAGTCACTTTACCCCCTAACATTTAAAACCGAGTATCTAACCCCCTAGGCTTTCCTAAACCATCTGAATAACCCCTTAATCCTTACTAGTTAAATGCACGTGCATTGCCACATACAATAAACTTATCTATCGGGACATTGATTTAACCATCATTATAACTCCAAGAATGAGATCTCAAAACATCGCCTTACACTTGCTTGCCCTATATATGCAACCACCTCATGTAATTCAAGCTTCTTTAACTGTTCCCATGCAATTTCACTTGTATACGAAAAATACTCATAGAATACTCCAAAACAATAAGATCTCACTTCGACTTCAAATGTGTTTCAAGTAAAGCTATTGACATCGTATGCAAGTAAAAATAAAACCAATTCTCGCAGCTATATATTCCTTGATGATCTGCTTGATTATTCCAGAATTGCTTCCATTTTTGTCGAACAATTTGTGAACAGAAACAATAACCACAAATGCACTTTGAATTTCCCCGTTCGAACACAAAGCAGACCACTTGACACTTCTTTGTGACCTTGGGGCCGGTGTTAGTGTTATGCCACTCTCTCTTTATCGTAGACTTGAGTTGGATAAGTTGACACCCACTAAAATTTCTCTGCAAATGGCCGACAAATCAACTGCTTTCCCTATTGGCGTTTGCGAGGATGTGCCTGTTGTGGTTGCTAATACCACTATCTTAACAGACTTTGTTATCTTGGATATTCCCGAGGACGATGACATGGCTATCATCCTCGGAAGACCCTTTTTAAACACTGCAGGGGCTGTTATAGATTGCAACAAAGGCAATGTCACTTTCCATGTCAACGGTAATGAGCACACCGTGCACTTTCCGAAGAAACGATATCCAGTAAATTGCATTAATGCTATCGAAAAGACTTCATCGATTCTTATTGGGAGCTTTGAATGCCCTATTCCTCGTGTCAAGATGAAGTATGATTTGCTTGTTGGGGAGATATGTATCCCCATTGAGGTGACTTAGTGGCTATTCAAAAATTCTCCGTTCTCTCTTGCGATTCGAAAAGGTTTTGTCATAAGGACTTGATCAATCCCATTGACGGATTTCTTTCGATGACCATGAAATGGATGAATCAAAGAGTCACATACCTCTGTTTTGAGCTTTCATTTTCTGTTGCTTAGAAGAAAAATGATAGAATTAGTTTAGTTCTTCCTGTTTTCTGTTTTAGCATCCCGGAGAAAAATACCTCGAAAATAAAAGTTCTCCGATGGTCCTGAAAATTTAGTATGATTTTTTCTGGAATTTTTGAAAATTTATGGGCCTAAGAGCTGGCCTGGGGGCCAGACCTGTGGGCCACAAGCCCTGCCACCGCCACCTACCCCCTGGTGGCGGGGTGCAAGATTGTGGGGCCCACAGGCACCCCCGCCACTCATTTCAGCTCCCAGCCTCTTCTTCCACCTCCAGAAAAAATTGTTTCGCAGCTCAAACACATGTTCTTGCTCATTTGGCTGTGATTTTTTATCTCCTTGCTCAAAGCACCATTCTCCGAACCGTTTTGGGGGAAATTACTCCTTGGTAAGTGACTGCTCCATTGGTCCAATTAGTTTTTGCTCTAGTGCTTTATCCTTCGCGAATTCTTGCTACCTTGGTGACCCTGTTCTTGAGCTAGAAATGTTGATTTTAGCTGGTTCCAAGTAGTTTTAGCGCGTGATACGATCTCTAGGCACTAGTAGGAGTAGTTGCTACAAGTTGGGTTAATCTTCATTCACTTTTCTTTCGAAGTCTCTAAAAATTTCAGAATTTTTCAGAGCTAGAAAAAGGAAAAGATGAGGAGGTTCTTGAGAGGCTCTTCAAGCCGTAACCCCAAGGAGGATGAGAAGAATCACCCCAAGTACGTAGTCCCTCGAGTCACAGAAGTTCGAGCGTGCGAGTGGCCAAGTGATGAATTTTTGCGCGCCGCCGGACTTTATGAATACATTTATTACTTGGTGGAGAACGCAGGTCTTACTGTGTTCGTTGAAGATAAGTGCCCACAATATCTCCTCCTCACCAATATTTTCGCTCAAAGCTTCAACTTTTATCCGAGGAAGAATCCTCCCATGGTTGAGTTCATGATATACGATGTCCCCGAGTGCATGACGCTGCAGGACTTTTGCAATGTATGCAAATTACCTTATGTTGGGGATATCCGTGACCCTCGTCCACGGGACTTGGAGGATTTCATTGGTTCTATTGCTGTTGGAGAGGAGAGAGGAGTGTCTCGCGCTAGAATTGCTAGCATACATTTTCTTGTGCTTCGGTACTTCTCATTATTTGTGGGAAAATGTTTGATTGGCCGTGGGGAGGTTGGATCACTTAGTTCTCCAGACGTTGCGGTTTTGCGCGAAGGCCTTTATAACGATAAGACTTATAGCTTGGGCGCTATAGTAGCTCAATGGTTGAACCTGAACCATTCTAAAGGTGTTGTCTATGGAGGTATCTATGCTACCCGTTTTGCCAGACACTTTGAGATACCGATTAGACTGGGAGAGGAAGGAGAGATGCTTCTCCCTGAGAGATATCTGGATTATGACAGCATGGCTCGCCATGATTTTCTGGATAGAGATGATAGTAGACGGATGATTTATAACCTGGTGTTTAGTGAGGGTACTCGAGAGACTATTACTTTGCTTGCTCCTTGTTTGTTCGATCTTCATGCAGGCAGGTAAACTATTATGCCCGCGGACATCTACGCATATTGGGGCTTGGCCCAACCACACGCGCCCGTGCCCGAGCGGCCAGTCGAGTACCACACGCCAGTTTATCAGTGGGAGCCAGAGGAGCTCACACAGTAGTGGCATCCACAGTCTGCTCCAAAGTATCCCGTAGCTGGTCATTTCCCACCTTGGGAGTAGACCAAGCTAGGCCAAAAGCCTAAGCTTGGGGGAGTACGTGTTCTCACCGACTTTACATTCATGCTTATGCTTTCACTTTGTTAGCCGGTGTTTACACTTTGCCTCTGTATTATCCATGGTAGTTTATTTCCGTTTTCTTGTTTTCTTGTTTTGTGTCCTTTTGAGAAAACCCAAAATGATTTTTCTTTCTTCTTTTGCTTGTTGGGAGTTTTCCCGTGTAACTAGTTTTCTTTTTTCTTTGTGTCAAGGTAAAATATATTGGTTACAATGCTTAGTGGTTCTTGCATGCTTACCTGTTTAGCTTTCAAAAGAGCCATATTACTTTGTCTTCTCATTTGTGTTTGCCGCAGATTCAGCTTAATCCAATGCGCTTATTATCGTTTTCATCGTTCGGTCGTGCAAGTGAAAGGCACTAATGATGATATATGATGAAATGACTGAGACTGAAAAGCTGCTATGAACTCTATCTATTTTGTTTTTGTAAATATGACTAGCTTATCGACCTAGATTCAGCTTTGTTGTGAGAGAACCATGTTTGCAATGACAACTTAGAGATCATAGTTTCTGATGCCATGCTTATTTAGCTGAGAGCTTATAATGGTTTGTCTTGAATGCCAACATAGATTTTGAGATGACTATGATGTAGTATGATAGGATGGTATTCTCCTTTGAATGTTTCAAGTGGCTTCACTTGGCGCATGTTCATGCATGTAGTTGAAACAAAATCAACATAGCCTCTATGATGTTCGTGTTCATGGTGATTTATATCCTGTTCATGCTTGCATTTAATGTTAGTCAAACTCATTGCATCTTGATGACTGTTGTTGCTCTCTAGTTGGTCGCTTCCCAGTCTTTTGCTAGCCTTCACTTGTACTAAGCGGAATACTGCTTGTTCATCCACTTCCATAAACCCAAAAGTTTTTCCATGAGAGTCCACCATACCTACCTATTTGCGGTATCTACCTGCCGTTCCAAGTAAATTTGCATGTGACATTCTCTAAACCTTCAAGAAATAATCTGTTTTGCATGCCCGAACCGCTCATGTGGTGACAGGGGGCTAGTGGTATCTTCCATGCTAGGAGTGTTATCCTCGACATGTGTTTATTCACTGTCATTCATGAGAAAGGGTCCGGTAATTGGAATGCCCAGTTCCACGGTTAAATCGAAAACATAACTGTAAAACAAGACTCCCCCGGATTGATGTTAGTATGGACGGTACCCGAGGATTCGGCTAGCCGTGGAGTGTGATTGATTGGTGGTGGGGGAGTTAAAACTTTACTTTTCTGTTTGGGAACCGCCTATAGCATGAGTAGCATGGAAGATATTGAGAACTCTTGGTCATTGCGTTGACAATGAAAGCATGCCACCCAAAATTACTATCTCTGTTTTCAAAGCTTGAGCTCTGGCACCTCTGCAAACCAATGCTTCCCTCTGCGAAGGGTCTGTCTATTTATTTTCCTGTCGAGTCATCCTCCTCTTATATAAGCACCAATTAGAGAGCACCTCTGTCATTTTTATGCTTTGCTTTTGATTGATATTGAGTATGACTATGAATGGATCTTCGTTGCTATGAATTACAATGTTTAGTCAGCCCTTGATCTTTGAAAGTGCTCTGCATTTATGTTTTGCGGTCTCAGAAAGAGCTAGCGAGATACCATCTATTCATATTGCTTCATGCTTGTTTTGATCGAAGTGTTGGTATTTGAAACTCATTATTATTTGCTCGTTAGCTGATTATGCCATTGATATTAGTTTACCGTGAGACCTTTGTGTCATTTGCTTATGTGGTTAACTTGTGATCTTGCTGAAATTCTGGTCATGAGTTAGAGATAGTTGCAACAACAAGATCAAACAGAGTTTGTCAAAGTTTTTCTTTCTCTCTCAGTTTGTCAACTGAGTTGCTTGAGGACAAGCAAGGTTTTAAGCTTGGGGGAGTTGATACGTCTCCATCGTATCTACTTTTCCAAACTCTTTTGCCCTTGTTTTGGACTCTAATTTGCATGATTTGAATGGAACTAACCTGGACTAACGTTGTTTTTAGCAGAATTGCCTTGGTGTTATTTTTGTGCAGAAATCAAAGTTCTCCAAATGTCCTGAAAGTTTACGGGGAACAGTTTTGGAAAATAAGAAAAATATCTGCGCTAAGTTCCACCTAAGGGGGTGGGCCAGTGGGCCACAAGCCCTGGCTCCACCACCACCCCCTGGTGGCGGTGGGCAGGCTTGTGGGGCCCACACGGCTCTGCCGCCCCCAACTCCAACTCTATAAGATCCCTTTCGTCCTAGAAAAAATAAAAAAGAGAAGTTTTCGTCGCGTTTTCGATATGGAGGCGCCGCCACCACCTGTTCTTCATCTGGAGGGAAGATCTGGAGTCCGTCTTGGGCTCCGGAGAGGGGAAATCATCGCCATCGTCATCATCAACCTTCTTCCCTCTCCAATTCCATGAAGCTCTTCGTCGTTCATGAGTAATCTATTCGTAGGCTCGCTGGGCGGTGATGAGTAGGATGAGATCTATCATGTAATCGAGTTAGTTTTGATGGGGATTGATCCCTAGTATCCACTATGTTCTGAGATTGATGTTGCTACTACTTTGCCATGCTTAATGCTTGTCACTAGGGCCCGAGTGCCATGATTTCAGATCTGAAATTATTATGTTGTCACCAATATATGTGTGTTTTAGATCCGATCTTGCAAGTTGTAGTTACCTACTATGTGTTATGATCCGGCAACCCCGGAGTGACAATAACCGGAACCACTCCCGGTGATGACCATAGTTTGAGGAGTTCATGTGTTCACCAAGTGCTAATGCGTTGGTCCGATTCTTTATTAAAAGGAGAACCTTAATATCCCATAGTTTCCTTTTGGACCCCGCTGCCACGGGAGGGATGGACAATAGATGTCATGCAAGTTCTTTTCCCTAAGCACGTATGACGACACACGGAATGCATGCCTACATCACATTGACGAACGGGAGCTAGCCACATATCTCTCCATGTTATAGTTGTTGCATGATGAATATCATCCAAACAAATCACCAACCCATCGCCTACGAGTTTGTCCTACTGCCGTTGTTACTTGTCTTGCTCTGCTGTTGTTACTACTGTTGTTGCTGCTGTTACTTATCTTGCTCTGCTGCTGTTACTACTGTTGCTACTACGGTCACTTGCTACTGTTGCTACTTGCTACTGCTGTCACTACTGTTGTTCCTTGCCGCTGCTATTGCTCGTTACACTGCTGCTACCTGCTACAATCTTGATTCGCTGATCGTTGACGGGAACTGACAGTTTCTGTCAACGAGGCAACTTGACGCCATTGATACAATCGTTAGGAATAGTCTGCCGTCAACAGATCGTTTCTGACACCGTTGTTATCATACTACTTTGCTTGTAGATACTAATCTTTCAGGTGTGGTTGAATCTGACATATTCAGCTACTAATACTTGAGAGTATCCTCTCACCTCGTGTCTGGTAAACCAACAAATTGGGTCGAATACTCTACCCTCGAAAACTGTTGCGAACCCACGCGCTGGTGGGCCATCAACAACATTCTTCTAGTTTCGTTGCCGGGGAGTGCTAGCAGCATTCTTCTGGTGCCGTTGCACGGGGAGGTTTGTTATCATCAGCATTCGTCTAGGCATTGCCAGAGATTGCAATCAGACCCCAGCGGTACTACCGCCAGGGGTAGCGGTACTACCGCCAGGAGGATGTTTTTCTCTGTGTTTCGCAATGTGAGTTTATTCTTATGCTTATTTTGACCATTGCCTTGACTCTTCCTGTCGCTCTTTTTTGGTGTGTGTCTTGTGTGTCATAGGTGGTGCTCGCCACTCGAATCCCGCACGTAACACCCAGCCCAAGCAATATCGCTCTTCAGAGGCTCCAGAGGGTTCCGCCACCTCCAGTCTGAATCCCAAGAAGAGGTCCTTCAAGAAGGCAGCTACCAAGAACAAAGGGATCAACGTTCGCACTATGCCCCCGAGAGATTTTCTGGTATTTCGCACCCGCAATCACTATCTTGAAGACAAGGCTCAGATCAAGAACATCGAGCATGTTTGGTCACGGGATCACTGCATGATCTATCGCGATATCATCAAGCCATTCAAGAAGATATTTGTCCTAGTGAAGTGGATTGACCTTGCTCACCTTCAGCAGAATCCGGACTACTTTGGTGAGGCTCTTTCCTTGATTGAAAAGCTTGGCCTTAAAGAGATCATCACCTTCAGGCAAGACTTTGACCCAGATGTTGTGGCCCAATTCTATGTCACTGTTCACTTTGCACCTGATGACGTGCGCACCATGACTTGGATGACCGATACTCAGAAGATGACAGGTTCGTGGTCAGAGTTCATGCAGCTTCTCAAAGTCGACTTTCAGGGGGACGAAAATGCTCTTGGGATGCGTCCTCATGCTCCTTCTTCATCTACTGCCAACCCCAAGGACAGGCTGCAACAATTTTATGTAAAGAAAGGTGTGCTCCCCAAGCATCTGGATATCGTGCATCGGATCTTCTGCAACTCTCTCTTTCCTCGCATTGGCAACTTTGACGAGGTGCGTGGTCATCTAGCTGAGATGCTTCTGCTCTGTGAGGAGGCTAGGACTAAGGAAACTGCCCCTCTCGATATTGCCCACGTGATGTTCAATGAGCTCTGGAACTGCATCATGAACCGCAAGGTTCCCATCTACGGGCCCTACTTGTTTGCCTATATTCAGAAGAGGTGGCACGAGGTCTTTCTGGTAGATCCCTTCCCTATTCAGGCTAACTATTTTGTGCATGATCCTATCAAGCTCCGTATCAAAGACAAATGGGCCAACCCATCAACTTCTTCTCAGCACATGGACACGGACACAGAGACTGCTGCTGGAGGAGGACCTGCTTCACAGACCCGCTCTTCTGCTATGCCATCTTGGGTAGTGAAACTGAAGGATCAAATGAAGACTCTCTTCTGTATGCAGGCCAAGGGACAATATCAGTCTCATGTGGCCCAGAAGGAGAATCGTCAGAGGCACAAGCATGTCTTGAGGACCCTTGATGTAGATATCTCAAGCGGCTCAGAGGACGACATCACTCCAGAGTCTGACTGGATGCGGGCTCAAGGTTATCAGTGGACTGGGTCTGATGCAGAGGAGGAGGCTTCTGAGGAGGACATTGAGGAGGAGCAGGAGGTTCCGGATGCCACAGACGCGTCTGGGGATGATGAGGATGCGGAGTGCCCACCTGTGTCATTAGGTGTGCCCCTTTTTGGTGTCTTGTGCCAAAGGGGGAGAGAGTCTAGGAACTGGATTTGCATTTTGCTTTAGATTTGCTTATCTTTATCATGTTTGCTCTGAACTTGGTTGTGTTTGCTATCTTTGCTTTGTGTGATGTGAGACTTATTTCTATCATATGCTGTGAGTTATATGCTCTTCAATCATCTCTATTATTTATCTTTATGTTCACATGCTATCTACTGTGCAAATCCGGTATTGTCATCAATCCATCAAAAAGGGGGAGATTGTTAGGGCATATTCATGCCTAAGTAATTTTGGTGATTGATGACAGTACCGTAAAGGACTAATCGTGGGCATTAAGCTTTCAAATAACACATATCAGCGGCACAAGACGATTGGGCACCCTCCATGGAACAGAAGCACGGTGTCCTCTACAATTCTCTTTCTTTGGGTCATAGGAACGTCGTACTATTAAGAGGGGATCCGTAGTGGAAAGGTTTGGGTGGAATCAACTTTGCATGCACACACTTTATCTCCTTCCCCTTTCCCTGCAACTTTGGAGCGGTTCCCGCCGCTGGTTTTTCTCCTCTTGCAAAAAGGTCTCCTAGCGGTAGTACCGCTGTTCCTAGCGGTACTACCGCTGGGCCTAGCGGTAGTACCGTTAGAGCTGGCGGTAGTAATGCTGTGCTGGCGGTAGTACCACTCCAGGAACTTAGTACCGCCTTCCTAGCGGCTGTACTTCATCAGACTTTTTGCGAAGACTTTCTTGGCGGTGGTTGGCCCGGTAGTGCTTCTGCACTACCATGAGATCAGCGGTAGTACCGCTGCAGCCAGTGGTAGTACCACGGGATTGCTAGAAGTAGTACCGTTGTAGCCAGCGGTAGTACCGTTGGGCTCGGGCTGTGAGTGGGAAAACGGTTGGATTTCTCCCCCCACTATATAAAGGGTTCTTCTTGCTCTAGAACCCTACCCTTGACCCTCCCAAGCTCCATTGTTGCTCCCTAAGCTCAAAAGTGCTCGATCTCTCTCCCTAGCCAATCAAACTTGTTGATTTCCTAGGGATAGAGTGAGATGGCCTAGATCTACACTTCCACCAAGAGAAAATTGATTCCCCCCACTAATCCCTTGAGGATCTTGTTAGTCTTGGGTGTTTGAGCACCCTAGACGGTTGAGGTCACCTCGGAGCCACATTCCATTGTGGTGAAGCTCCGTGGTCTTGTTGGGAGCCTCCAAGCTTTGTGTGGAGTTTTCCCCAACCTTGTTTGTAAAGGTTCGGTCGCCGCCTTCAAGGGCACCTATAGTGGAATCACGGTACCTTGCATTGTGTGAGGGCGTGAGGAGAATATGGTGGCCCTAGGGGCTTATTGGGGAGCATTGTGCTTCCACACCGCTCCAACGGAGACGTACTTCCCGTCAAAGGGAAGGAACTTCGGTAACACATCCTTGTCTTCATTGGTTCCACTTGCGTTTATCTCTAACCTTTACATTGTGTATGCTTTTGTTGTTGTCTATCTCTTACTTGTCTTAGTTATCTTTGTTGGTAGCATCATAGAGGTTCACCCCCTTGTTGACATTTTAGAGAACCTTTATGTTGCTAACCCTAACTTGCTAAGGTTAACCCTTGTTGACATTTTAGTCAACCATATCGATCCTTTCATGCTGACCACAAAAATTAGGAGGGGGAACAACATATGCTACCTTATTCTGACGTGACATCGCACCGTTACTGGTGCGATGCCATCGGGTTCAACATGCTGGAGAAGGAGAGGGGATGGGACCTGCTGGCAGGGGACAATGGGACTCATGTAGAACCCCATGTTGATTACCTCCTGCGGAGGAGAACCCGAGTGCGTACGTTTACGATGCCGTCCTCGAAGCTAAAAATGTAGGCGCGGGCATGTCCAACTCCTGTGTTGGCCAGTGCTAGGAAATTAGTAAGAGTGTCGTCGCGCTCGAGCACCTTTTATTAGTACTACAAACTTCATCAGTGCACGTAGTGCGCAACCTAGAGATTTATGCAACACAACTATTAGCACCTTATTCTATTTCTTTATTCCGGTTCAGTTTAGTAAAATAATCTTGTAATATACAATATTTGGTTGTCATGAAAACTCTATCTTATATAACTAAAATAAAATACCTTGTCACTTCTAATTGCATAGGAGGCATCAAGCTTATTACCCTTAAGAGAAAAGTAATTGACATTTCAGTTTCATCAAAGTATTCTGATGCCACCTACATAGCATATTTTACTTCAGTTTGGGTAGCAGAACATTTGTCCTTCTCATTGTTATTTTGCTCAGAATTGCTATAGTAGCTCGTACATTAAGTTGATTATATAAGAAGACATGGTGGTATATTTTCATAAGAATATGTTACTCTAAGTGCACTGGTGCCAAATCCATCAGCGGTCCATAGTGCGCTAGTGCCCATTTTGTACTAATCTTTTTCTATCTGTAGTTTCTTGAACTTCATCAACGGTTGATGACGAGACGATGTATATACTTCTCACTCCTAGTTGGTTACCCCAAGTGGAAGGTTGAGATGTAGTCAGCAACAAGTTTTCCCTCACACGGAAACTGTAAGGTTTATCGAACCAGTAGGACTCCTAGGATCAACAAGTAGGTGTCTCCCACCCTGGCGCTAGCAGAAGACGTGGACCTGCACACACAACAAATAACTTTTCTCCCAATGAGTACACATAGGTTGTCAATCTCTCCAGCCTTATAGTTTGCAAAGGATCGAAACACAAGCGAGAATAGTAATAGTGATTGCAACGGAAAAGTAAATGAAAAACGGTAAATGATGGAGGTGTAAGCAATGTTGGTGATATGGACCGGAGTCACAGGATGTTCACAAGTGATGTCTCTCTCCCAAAAGACGATAAACAACTATGCTTGGGTAAACAAACCACAGTTGGGAAATTGACAAAATTATGAACGCACCGCAATGCTAATTATGTTACTTGATAGTTAGAGGTTCAATAGTAATGGGCAGTACGCCAAGACAAGTAGACCGTTTATTCATCAGCATCTACTTACTAATCATCCACCTTGAGATATCTATCCAGAACATCTCTCCGGTATTAAGTTGCGAGCCCCACCCAAAGTGTAAACTCAAAGCAATGGACAACTGCATTAACGAACTATGCGTAAGGTAAACAATCCTTGCAACCGTGGTCACAAGCACTGTTGTTTTATCCCTGGTGGCAATAGCACATCCCCTAGTCTCATGTTTCTGTCACTCAAGCTAGACATCGAGGGGCATGAACCCATAATCATGCATAACGCTCCCTCTTGGAGTTACAATCTACTACTCGGCCAAACCGATATATAGCAACGGAGAACATGCATGAATCACTAAGGAACATAAGATAAAAGGATAATCAAATATATAACTCATAACAATCTGAACATAATCTCATAATCCATCGGATCCCAACAAACCGAGCATAGCAATGGCAATAAAATTACATAGAAGCCTTGATCATGTAGGGCAGCTCACAAGGACTAACCATTGAAGCACAAGATTGGAGAGAATACATCGCATAGCTACTGGTCATGGACCCATGGTCCAAGGAGGACTACTCACGGCACGTCCGGGAAGCGTCCATGGCGGTGGAGAAGCTCCGGGAGGTCAATCCTCCCTCCGACAGGGTGCCGGGAAGAGGTCTCCTGACGCTCCCGATCTCGGAAGCGCCGCGGCGGCGGAATGATGGAGAAATTAGCGAATGTGGAAGTTGTGGAAGGGTTTCCTCTCGGGACTCTAAATATAGGCCAAAGGAGGGCACCGGAGGAGGTGGGGCCCACCCAAGCGGCCTCCTGGCACGGCCTAGGGCCTGGCCGCGCCAGCAGGTCGCCTGGGCAGCCCCTGGCACCCCTCTGGCCCATCTTCGGTGATTCGGAAGCTTCTGTTTCAGTGATTTTTTATATATTTTTTCCTGTAATTTTTCGGGCTTCAGAAAATTGGGTAAAAGCCCCTGCAAAATAGACATCAATAGACAGAAACTAGCACTGGGTGCACTGAGCTAGTAGGTTAGTCCAAATATTTGTAAAATTATATAAAAGTGTAGCAAAACATATAACAATGTCACCCAAAAGATCATGGAACAAGCAGAAATTATATATACGTTTGGGACGTATCAACACCCCCAAGCTTAATTTCTGCTCGTCCTCGAGTAGATAAATGATAACACAATAATTTCTGTGGTGACCTTCTAACACACATATAAGAACTTCAAAGTAAAGCAAGTAAGATATGCAATTCAAGTCAATACAATAACAAGCAAGAGTCTATATCTAGTATTGAGTTTAGCAAAGTAAGAACATAAAGGTGCAAGAGCTCTCGCTGTCCGTGACTCGAATGTCTCCAAATGGTGTTTGCGTGCAAGAAGTGGGAGATGGGTTGAGATCATAAAATATTTTTTAATTGAGAACTTGATCTACTAAAATTTCACACTTGGTCTCCTTCGGAATCTTATTTTGACTCATCCCCAGACCACTAGTCAGGCACAAGTCAAAATGATCCTCTCCCTTTCGACTTTCAGCACTCATGCAATGGATGAGCGTAAGCAAGATATGTTGGCACTTAGGATGGCAAATAGAATAATGATGGGGGAGGAAGACAAAAAGGTGGGAAATGCTAACATCAATGAGCACAACCATAGGTGAAAGAAAGCCAAATGATATATATGATGTGAGGAGTGGGGATTGCCATGTAACGGATGCACATATGAGCTAAGGTAAGCTCTCCAATGGAACTAGTGGGGGTGCATCCAACTTGTTTGCTCATGAAGACCTAGAGCTCATTTGAGGAGGCTCATCATTGGAATATGCAAACCAAGTTCTATAGTGTAAGGGTCCCCACATAGTTATGCATGAATGATAATCTCTATGTAGTACCAATATAGCAATGTAGTACGAGTCTGGATCTTCAAAATGAATAGTAGTGTTGCCCCCCTACTCTTTTTTTATTTCTTTTTCTTTTTCTTTTTCTCTTTTTTTTAATTTTTATTGTGGCCTCTTTGGATCTTTCGTTTTATCTCTCATTTTTCCTCTTTGGGATCTTTTGTTTGTCCTCTTTGGGATCTTTTCTTCACTTAAGTGAAACACTCTATGTTTTACATGAATAAAGAGAAGATCATCACACTTTATAGGAAGTACTCAACATAAAGACAAGTGAAAACTATCATGATGTATGCAAATGTATGCCCCTGCCAGTGTAGCAGGATATGCAATGATACTAGCGTGTCATGTAGCAATAATTGGGGCAAGGCCCAACTATCATGCGGCTCTACGATCAAGCAAAAGCATGTATGGCATGAAGATCAAGTCATGAGATGGTGGATGTTGCATGACAATGTATCTCGGAAAGGCTATGGAAATGCCTTAATATGTAGGTATGGTGGCTGTTTTGAAGAAAGATATAATGAGGCTTATGTATGACAAAGCGTATCATGTCATGGGTTTGGATGCACCGGCGGAGTTTGCACCAATTCTCAATGTGAGAAAGGGAAATGCACGGTACCGAAGAGGCTAGCAAAATATGGATGGTGGAAGTGCCAACAATCGAATACTCACATTAGTCTGAAGAACTCATACACTTATTATCGGTAACTCTCCATCTAGTTAGGAAATTCACAAAGAGACAAGTACCCCGAGGAGGAGTGTTTGGGGGTTTGGTTATCCTTGCGCATCCTCGACTCATGTTAACGTGAGGGTACTCTATATATTCCAACCCCTCCAGAGGTTAGCGATCAATTTAGTAGCTAGAGTTCTCAACTAATTTTTAGTTTTAAAAAAGCACACGGATTTCCCAAAATACGACACCTATCACTAATAGGCTCAAGCTCTTGGCACCAATAGTCCAAACATTACTCAAATCAACACCTCAAAACTATTGCAAGTTACTACTATACTTAAATAGCAATCTCAATTACCTACTCATGCAAGACACACAACTCAGTGCAACGAGACAACTCTCTAAACAAGATAAGCATGATAACTCAAGAGAGTTCCAAACGCAACCTACATAAAAGTTCTTAAAAAGATAAGCATGAAAACTAAGAGCTAAGCATGATAGTAGCTATGTAGAGATAGAGAACACACAAAAAAGATAAGGATGAAAACCTATGCTGTGTTCTAGAGTGGAATGGAGCGTGTTTCTCTCCCAGACAAGGTAGGCTAGGTTACGACTTCTTATGAACAGCAAGCAAAACTAAAGCAAACTAAAAAGTAAAGAGCGGGACGCTCCAAGCATAGCACATAACATATGAAGTGATAAAAATATAGCATGGAGATGGACGAACTGATGATTGTTGATAGAGAAGGGGATGCACGGGGGCATCCCCAAGCTTAGACGCTTGAGTATCCTTGAATATTTCTTGGGGTTCATGGGGGCATCCCCAATCTTGAGGGCTTGACACTCATGTATCTTCTTTCATCATCTCCCGTCGCATACTTGAAAACTCCCTTCATATGAAACTCATCATAAGCTGATTAGAGTGGTTAGTACCCTTAATAAAATAATTCATTACCTGCTGGAAATAAATATTTTCATGAAAAATCTACTGCTTCTCATGATTTCCAAAAGGTTTCTTCAAATAAAAAGTAAGCTTAGGATTTGCAAAACAATGAAAACGCAAAACATGGCAGAATCTGTGAAAAAAAGAACAACACGTAGTAAATAATTTATTCGTTGCACTTCTGCAACTCAAATCAAAAAACTCAGAACAGATGCCACAAAGGCTATTATATAGAGCATGCTGTAAAAAACATTCAGATCAATTATATGATCTGGTGATTTTTGGAGAATTTTTCCGTCAAGCAGACATAATCTGTTTCTCGACAGCATGTCACAATTTTTGAACTTTCTTGCAATCTGAGGCTATAACTTGGCACAAAGCTCAAAAATAAAGATACAATGATGTTGCTACAGTAGTAACAAGCATCAAGACCACTAAAACAGAAAATAAAAACAAATTGGGTTGCCTCCCACCAAGCGCTTTCTTTTATGGCTTTGAGCTAGGCATAATGCAAGAAAATCAAGTGTTATCAACTCCAAAAGAATAACTTGCCCGAGTAACGGACTCATAAGTAACTTAATCTTCTTTCGTGGGAAGTGTTCCATTCCCTTTTTAAGAGGAAATTGGAATTTAATAATTCCCTCTTTCATGTCAATGATAGCACCAACGGTGCGGAGAAAAGGACGTCCCAAAATAATTGGACATGAAGGATCACATTCAATGTCCATAATAAGAAAATCAGCGGGCACATAATTATCATTGACAATAATAAGCACATCATCAATTCTCCCTAAAGGTTTCTTTATGGAAGAATCAACAAGACGAACACGAAATGAATATGGATCACAAGGTTTCCAATAAAGCATATCATACATTCTTTTGGGCATAACAGAGGCACTAGCTCCAACATCACATAATGCAAAGCAAGAGATATTATTCAATTTAATTTTGACCATAGGATCCCAACCATCTTCTAGTTTTCTAGGAATAGAAGTCTCTAGCTTGAGCTTCTCCTCCCTAGTTTTGATAAGAGCATTGGTAATGTGCTCGGTGAAGGCAATATTGAGTGTACTAGTGTGGGGGTCTTTAGCCATTCTTTGCAAAAAAAGGTGATAACTTCGGAGAGACTATAATTGCCAAAATCAAGGTTACTACAATTAATTAAAGTGGTAGTGATGTCATCTAAGCTCATTCTTTTGGTAGTCTCTAAATTCAAAGGACTTTCTTGTCCTATAGTTGAGGTATTAGCATCACCATTAATAGGTCCACTGGGACTAGGAGTGCGATGGGTGCTAAATTTTTTGAGATCCTCAACAACTTGTATAGTAGCAATAGTAGTGTGTGTAGGAAGGCTCTTAATTCTCTCTTCCTCTTCTTTTTATCTAGCCCATCTCTCTTTAAGATTGGCTAGCATTCTTATGTTCTCATTAATTTGGACTTGGATATCATTCATGGGTGTTGTGTTCCTTTCCTCAAGTGGGGACGTTCTAATTTTAAGCATCTCTACATCATGAGCTATGTTGTCCACCTTCAAAGAGAGACTATCTAATTTTGTAGTTTCTCCTCTACACTCTTGTTGAAGGCCTTCCGTCAAGTGACAAAATCTTTAAGCATGCTCTCTAATTCAGGAGTGCAGTTTTTGGTGCTTAGATAATTGTTGTTGTTTCCATGGTTGTTGGATGGGAACGGTCTAGGATTACTACCAGAATTACTCCTATAAGCATTGTTATTAAAGTTGTTCCTAGAGATAAAATTAACATCAACTTGCTCTCTTTCTTGAGCAACCAAATAATTTAAAGGAATATCATGAGGATCAATAGGAGCTTGCTTAGTAAGTAGAATCATGATCATGTCAACCTTATCATTAAGGGAGGAGATCTCCTCGACAGAGTTTACCTTCCTACCTGTTGGAGCTCTCTCGGTGTGCCATTGGGAATAATTTGTCGTCATATCATCCAATAGATTTGTGGTAGCACCAAGTGTAGTTGACATAAAGGTTCCTGCCGCGGCCGAGTCTAACAGATTCCGTGAGTTAAAGTTCAATCCTGCATAGAAAGTTTTGATAGCCATCCAAGTAGTCAAACCATGTGTTGGGAAATTCTTAACAAGAAATTTCATACGTTCCCAAGCTTGAGCAACATGTTCATTATCCAATTGTCTAAAATTCGTAATGTTACTCCTCAACTAGATAATCTTAGCAGGCGGATAATACTTCCCAATAAAAGCATCTTTGCACTTATCCCAAGAATCTATGCTATTCCTAGGTAAACATTGAAGCCACACTTTAGCTCCTCCTCTCAAGGAGAAAAGAAAAAGCTTAAGTTTAACAATATCACCATCTACTTCTTTATATTTTTGCATATCAGAGAGCTCAACAAAATTGTTCAAGTGCAAGGCAGCATCATCTCCAGCACTGGAGAATTGATCTTTCATAACTAGGTTCAGTAAAGCAGGTTTAATCTCATAGGACGTGGCTCGAGTGGTGGGAGCAGCAATAGGAGTGCAGATAAAGTCATTGTTGTTGTGACTAGTGAACTCACACAACTTGGTGTTTTCAGTGGAACCCATAGCAGCGGCAACAAGCAAGAACACAACAACTAATTTTTTTGTGGTTTTTGGTATAAGACTAAAGCACAAACTAAAAAGCAAACTAACAAGACTAAAAAGCAAAGGTAAAGGATAGCGTGCAACTCCCCTATCTTGAAGACTGGAGTCCCCGACAATGCCGCCAGAAAACTTTGCTTGATGACGAGATGATGTATATACTTCTCGCTCATCGTTGGTTACCCCAAGTGGAAGGTTGAGATGTAGTCAACAACAAGTTTTCCCTCACATGGAAACTGTAAGGTTTATCAAACCAGTAGGACTCCTAGGATCAACCTCGAGCACCTTGTATTAGTACTACGAACTTCATCAGTGCACGTGGCGAGCAACCTAGAGATTTATGCAACACAACTATTAGCACCTTATTCTATTTCTTTATTCCAGTTCGGTTTAGTAAAATAATCTTGTAATATACAATATTTGGTTGTCATGAAAACTCTATCTTATATAACTAAAATAAAATACATTGCTACTTCTAATTGCACAGGAGGCATCAAGCTTATTACCCTTAAGAGAAAAGTAATTGATATTTCAGTTTCATCAAAGTATTCAAATGCCACCTACATAGTATATTTTACTTCAGTTTGGGTAGCAGAACATTTGTCCTTCTCATTGTTATTTTGCTCAGAATTGCTAGAGTAGTTGGTAAAGTTGATTATCTAAGAAGACACGGTGGTATATTTTCGGAAGAATATGTTACTCTAAGTGCACTCGTGCCAAATCCATCAGCGGTCCATAGTGCGCTGGTGCCCATTTTGTACGAATCTTTTTCTATCTGTAGTTTCTTGAACTTCATCAATGGTTGATGACGAGATGATGTATATATTTCTCGCTCCTCGTTGGTTACCGCAAGTGGAAGGTTGACATGTAGTCAACAACAAGTTTTCCCTCACACGGAAACTATAAGGTTTATCGAACCATTAGGACTTCTAGGATCAATAAGTAGGTGTCTCCCATCCTGACGCTACCAGAAGATGTGGACCTGCACACACAACAAATAACTTTGCTCCCAACGAGTACAGAGAGGTTGTCAATCTCTCCGGCCTTGTAGTTTGCAAAGGATCAAAACACAAGCGGGAATAGTAATAGTGATTGCAACACAAAAGTAAATCAAAAACGGTAAATGATGGAGGTGTAAGCAATGATGGTGATATGGACCGGAGTCACATGATGTTCACTAGTGATGTCTCTCTCCCAAAAGACGATAAACAACGATGCTTGGGTACACAAATCACAGTTGGGCAATTGATAGAATTATGAACGCATCACAATGCTAATTATGCTACTTGATAGTTAGAGGTTCAATAGTAATGGGCAGTATGCCAAGACAAGTAGAACATTTATTCATCAACATCAACTTAGTAATCATCCACCTTGAGATATCTATCCAGAACATCTCTCGGTATTAAGTTGCGAGCCCCACCCAAAGTGTAAACAATCCTTGCAACCATGGTCATAAGCACCGTTGTTTTCTCCCATGTGGCAACAACACATCCCCTAGTCTCATGTTTCTGTCACTCAAGCTAGACATCGAGGGGCATGAACCCACAATCATGCATAACGCTCCCTCTTGGAGTTACAATCTACTACTCGGCCAAAGCAATAAATAGCAACGGAGAACATGCCTGAATCACTAAGGAACATAATATAAAAGGATAATCAAATATATAACTCATAACAATCAGAACATAATCTCATAATCCATCGGATCCCAACAAACCGAGCATAGCAATAGAAAGAGAATTACATAGATGCCTTGATCATGTAGGGCAGCTCACAAGGACTAACCATTGAAGCACAAGATTGGAGATAAGACATCACATAGCTACTGGTCATGGACCCATGGTCCAAGGAGGACTACTGACGGCGCGTCCGGGAAGCATCCATGGCGGTGGAGAAGCTCCCGGAGGTCAATCCTCCCTCCGGCAGGGTGTCAGGAAGAGGTCTCCTGACGCTCCCGATCTCGGAAGCGCTGTGGCGGCGGAACGATGGAGAAATTCGCGAATCTAGAAGTTGTGGAAGGGTTTCCTCTCGGGACTATAAATATATGCCAAAGGAGGGCACCTGAGGAGCTGGGTCCCACCCAGGCGGCCTCGTGGCGTGCCCTAGGGCCTGGCTGCGCCAGCAGGTCGCCTGGGCAGCCCCTAGCCCCCTCTGGCCCATCTTCAGTGATCCGGAAACTTCTGTTTCGCTGATTTTTTATATATTTTTCCTGGAATTTTTCGGGCTTCGGAAAATTGGGTAAAAGTTCGTGGAAAGTAGACATCAGCAGACAAAAACTGGCACTGGGTGCACTGAGTTAGTAGGTTAGTCCAAATATGTGTAAAATGATATAAAAGTGTAGCAAAACATATAACAATGTCATCCAAAAGATCATGGAACAAGCATAAATTATAGATACGTTTGGGACGTATCAGCGGTCTATAGTGCGCTGGTGCCAAATCCATCACAACGAAGAATCTTCCAAATCATACATGAATAAGAAAAAAGTTCCATTAGCAGGAGGAAGATCATCTTCATGACGTAGAGCAATACAAAAGGCAGAGCAAGTAAGCTCCTATTAATTGAATTTCTATTGTAAACACCAAGAAGTAAAACAAAGCTGATGTTCACTATGACAATGGATTGGAAACATTAAAGTACAAGTACAACCCACAGTAAGGGGCGAAGGGGCATGTCGTGCAGCTCGCCTTCGATGAAGATATGCCAGTATGCCACATGTTTTCCATCCTATGCATTAGGGAACAAAGGGGAACCTCCTCGGTCACCCTATTCTGCACCAATCCCCCAAAGAAAGAACTAAAATTGCAGATAAAAAAGGATGCACAGAGTACATAAAGCAGAAAGTACTCATGAAGCAAGCTTTACGTGCCTTGAGATCGGCAAGTGTGAAGAGGAAGTTCTCACCAGGGGTGGCGCCACTGGATTAGATGGTGAGATTGACCCCATCGAGGAGCACGGTGGCGCCAATCGGCATGGGCATCCAGCGAGCACCCTGCACACACTGTCGAGCGCGTACCTCTCATCCTCCTCCTCCTCGACCTCTGCCACCGACTCCACCACCGCAGCTCGCATACTTCTATTCCTCCTTCTCGACCTCCGCAGCAGCTTAGAATCACCAGTTCACCGCAATTAATGGCAAGACGGATATGGTAGAGGGAGCAAACGGGGTAGTCGTGGGATAGGAGAACGACGTTGGGCGTGGGGCGACGTGAAGAGTGTAGGGCGGAGCGGGGAGATTTCTCAGAAGAGACGCCAACAAAGGCGAGGGGGTCGGGGAAGATTGGATCGTGGGTGTTTATTTTTCCTTTTTTCTCTTTTTTTACGTTGGATGAAAAGGAGCGAGTCAGGGAACAGGGTGGGGAGGCAGAGGGGCTTCTTATCGTAAGGTTTTTTATTGAACCATTGGTTTTTAGAGGGTTGAAAACAAATCTATGGGAGGACGTGGGTGGGAGAAAAGCTAGCGTTAAGGGGGAGAAGAAGGAGGTCGAATCATCACGACGACGGCACATTTCCTTTTGATAGTAGAGATTAGAGTGGTTTTACAGGTGGTTTTGGTGATGTGGCAATGTGCACCTAGTTCCTCACATGAATCCAGCCTCATGCATTCTCCTTTGGGAATTAGTCAGCCTCATGCCACTCTAAAAGCATCGTGTCGATAGCTCGCTGAGTCCTGTTTTTCTCACTGTGTGAGTTTCTCATCCGTGGGCCTCCCCTTCTCCAGCTTACCATGCAGCGAGGCCAACATTTTCTTGCACACCACGCCTCTCTGCACCATCATGCTCCTGCTGCGCGGACGCGGCGGACACGCTGGGGTGCACGCACAACGTGCCAGCCGCTGCAAGTTCAGGCAACCACTCGCAATGCGCAACTAGTATGGCAGTGTCTCGTACTCAAGCTCTCCAAGGAGAACGGTGGTGGGGTGGTCGAGGTTGTCGACTTGTCGTCCATGGTGACGAGAAGGATATTAGTGTCGGTGTAGCGAGGAGCTGGAGCATCGCTAGCGAGGCGCACATAATTTCTCTACGGCCAGAACGCAAGCGCTCCCGAGATACAATTGGAAACTGTTGAAGGGAATGGACGTATTGATGGAATAGTTGTTGTATTCATCGAGCCTCATGGGCATAATATATATATATATATAGGAGGAGAATGATTAACTTGGAGTACAAGGCAAGGTAGGACAAATCCTAGTCTATCTCATATCTCCTAATAATTAATATACTCAACATCCCCCGCAGTCACAATGGTAGCGACGCAGATGGTGAGATTGGAGAAGAATCCGAAGGTAAGCCAACGGTCACCTCCCCACAGTCGTAACGGCCGGTGCATCACGGAAGTTGTGGCTGAAGTGAAAACCGACAAGGTTGCTCAAGCAAGGCGGTATCCCTTTGTGTTGATGTCGAGGTAATCGAGAGCGTAGGGTGGTGAGGCAGTGGTCGAGGTAGCCGTGCGAAGAACGTCGTGGTCGATGTCGAGTCGGGGTAGCCGGTGTTGAGGAAGTCGCCGCGGAGCCGTGGGCGCAAGGAGGCGCCGAGTTAGTCATGGTCGCAGAGGTGCGCCGGGAAGAAGACATAGTTAACGACGCGTAGCGGACACATCGTGGACGAAGGCACGCATCGATGTTGCCAGCACCGCGCATGCGTAGACGGACGAAGTCGATGTTGGCGATGCATCGTGCCAGGCTTGCCAGGCCTAGGAGCACATCGGAGACGAAGGTACACGTGGGTATTGCCAACACCGGGCATGCGGAGACGGGGACCTGCACATAACATGTACGCCATGTCGAGGAGGCTAGCAGATAAGGACTCGACGACGGTTGCGACGCAAATCAGCGGGGGCCGATGTTGCCCGCAGTGGTCGGAGTAGATGAAGTGGCCCGGAAAGACGACGGCGACAATGGCGATGAGCTGGTGCTGGACGAAGATGAAGGAGGTGGATGGGCGGTGCGGCTCGGGTGAGCGAGCTGCAGCAACGCGAAAGGAGAACGACAGCAGCGGTGGCGGGTTAGGAGCGCGGTGACGATGCTCGAAGTAGGCAAGGAAGAGCCCGACAACATGACGAAGGCTGACGCGAACGATGGCGTTCCCGCACCGAAGGAGAAGGCGCGACACATACCACAGTAAGTCGACGCGCGGAGACGGCGGAGTGGACCGCGCGCCGCGTTGCTACGACCCGAATGGGCGACGAAGCGGCAACGCGCGGGTTGGGGTGGCGGCGGTAAGACCTCAGGGTGGCGACGTAGACCGCGTGCCACAATGCTATATCCCGAAGGAGCGACGCAGCGGTGGTGCCCAGGTCGGTGCAGCCACGGGGGCAACCTCGGGCGGCGGCGGGGACCGCGTGCCCGTGCACTACAGCCCGAAGGGGCGGTGTAGCAGTGGCCTGCGGGTCATGGCAACTGCGAGGAGAACCACTGGGCGGTGGCGCTGCGGCCCGACGGGGCAACGCAGCGGGAGCCCATTGCTCGATAGGTGGAGGGGCGCGTTGTACTCGGGACAGCCTTCACATGACCTGCGGAGGCGCATGCAACCGACTGATCAGGTCAGTTGCACGATGCGGATGGAGTTGATCACGGCGGGCGGGTGATCAATCCGACCGCACGCGAGGTTGGGGGCGCTGCTCGATGATGATGACGACGTCATGGACGATGATGCATGATGGACGAGCAGACCAAGGCGACAACGGCCAACTGGGAACGCCATGCCAGAGGAGGCCAGCAATGGGCCAGGGAGCCCAAGACAGCCGGCAAGCCGAGGCAGCCGACAGGCCCGGCGCAGCGGCAAGCCTGTCAACCGACGAGTGGGCCGGCAGCTGAGGCAGTCGGTAGGCCTAGGGCAGCCGATGTTCCCGAGGCGGCGGACGGGTGGCGACGAAGATGGAAGGTGGGTGATGCAGGCATCCTGTTGAGCACGGGGCGATGACAACAATGTAAAGTGACGGGCGGGCAGATGCGCGGACGACGGCCATGACGGGCTGCCACGTCGCGCAAGGCCGCTGGGTCGAAGTAGAGGTCGGCTAGTGGTGCCTAGGTCGGAGTAGAGGCGTTCAGGTGTCAATGGCGACGGCGGCGGCAGGTGACGCAACCTGATCTTAGATCAGAAAATCAAAAAGGAAGAACGCCGATCAAGCGACCGATAGAAGAGAGAAAATCCGGGTCAAGAGATCGGGAAAAAGACTTTAGGCTAACCGGTCAACAAGACCGGCGAACGAACCCTAGGTACGGGCGGCGCGGCCCCCGACAGCAGTTATGGAGGCCGACCGCCCCGGGGGCGGCGCGTGGTGCGGAAGCGGCTGGCGGCGGCTAGGTCTAGAAACTTACGGCAAATACCATGTTGAAGGGAATAAAGGAATTGGTGGAATAATTTTTGTATTGCTTGAGCCTCATGAGCACACACACACACACACACACACACACACACACACACACACACACACACATATATATATATATATATATATATATATATATATATATATATATATATATATATATATATATATATATATATATATATATATATATATATATATGAGCAGGGGCAGTGACAGGGGGGCGAGCAGGGGCCTGCCCTCCCCCCCCCCCAAACGATCGACGAAACCTAAAGTATCTAGTGTATATTTCACTGATATGCGCAAGTGTGTATGTATTTGATCCCCCTATCAGCGACTATATCCAAATCCTGGCTCTGCCACTATATAAAGTACAATGATCAACTTAAAATATAAGGCAAGGTAAGACAAATCCTAGTCTATCTTATATTTTCTAATAATCAATATACTCGACAGAAACAATCACATGTACAGACCGGTTCCTCTTACACAAGCATGCACGTGCACGCCACGCAAGTACTTCCTCCGTTCCTAAATATATGTCTTTTTAGACATTTCATTAGTAGACTACATACGGATGTGTATAGACATATTTTAAAATGTAGATTAACTCATTTTGCTCCGTATGTAGACTTCTAATAAAATCTCTTAAAAGACTTATATTTAGAAACGGAGGGAGTACGTGCTACCATGTCCGTGTCGGATAGGACTAACCTAATCGTACTTAGCTCTGATAGTGGACGCTGCCAGTTATCGGCGGCAGCGCGAGCTTGTTGAGGTGTTGAGCTATTGTCAGTGGAGGAAGAAGAGGGCGTGGCCGGCGGGAGCGTTTCCAGAGTGACTACGGCACACGGGGCTCACGATGGGAAGTAGAGGTTGCACACGAGGCTCACGGGGCACACGGGTCATGGTCGTGACTGATCCAACATCCACACCTCATGCGACAACAGCGTTCATGTTTGTCTTGAACATGTTTTCGGAGGTTGCATCCAATGCGCCTAGCTTCTCTGTTCTATCTCCCCTCTCTCCGGGGCTCTTTTAATACTTGTGAATCAATAATGTATGAATCGATAAAGAAGTGTCTTCATAACGGGCTCTTGTAGATATCGATACACCGCTTTCCTCTTAGCTCCCAAAATCGCCCATAGGGATATAGCCATGTGTTCGAAAACATTGTGCAATGAAACATCAATGAACAACCAATCTTTCAGACTATCGATGTCATGTTGGCACATCAGTTCAACAAGGTCCTCCTCTCACAACGTCCAAATGCATATGACCATGGAACAATTAATCAAACTATGTCGTCACGAGTCTATTGCACCACATAACATACATGTGGCTGATGTAGTCATATTTCTATGTTCAAGCACGTTCGCCGTTGGTATAGACCTCCTTGCTAACCTCCATGAGAATAACTTTCATCTTTTTTTTAGACAAGAATAACTTTCATCTAGTTACTCCTCACGATCAGTCACACTCTCATAGGTGCAGTAAATGGGCCAAGCCCAGCGCGATGAGACATGCGTCTCCCAGAAGTGCATGCTCCATTTTGTTCCTTGTTTTTTTATACCGGACCATTTTATTTACTCAAATGTTTATCTTGGTCAGTTCTATTTTCAGTAGAAATTGTTGAAAAATATGAAACAAAAACATTGATTCAAAAAAAATCATGAATTCCAAAAATATCCATGAATTTTAAGAAAAAACTTTGGAACTCGAAAACGTTCATGGATACAAAAAATGTTGGTGAAACTTAAAAATAATCACGAATTGAAATTATTTTTAAGAAATTTGAAAATAATCGTGTATTTAAAAAAGTTCAAAAAAATGTGTCCGTGAAATTTAAAAAATATTGAATTCTAAAACTTTACATGAATTAAAAATATGTTCAAGAATTTGAAAACAAAAAAAAAGAATGCAAAAAGGTTGTGAATTCAAAAATGAATTAATTTAGGGAAAAACAACTATTTTCGAAATTCCCAAACATTATTATAGGTCGTGGATAATTGTTTAAATCCCAAAAAACTAGTAAAATGTGAATATATTTTTTTATTTCATCTCTGGAAATTGTGAATTTTTTTAATTCTAGTTTACTTTTGAAATTGTTAACTTTTTGTGAAACTTCAAAAATTTCTAAAAGAAACAAAAACATTTTGAAAACATGACATATATATAGTTGTAGGTAGTATGTATAATATTGAAGAGTATGTACATGTAGTATGTAGTACATAAGAATATTTAGATAATATATATACTACTTTTTAGATAGCATGTACCATATTTTTAATATACTATTTTTTAGATAATATGTATATATACTACTTTTTAGATGGTATATATACTACTTTGTAGATAGTATGTACCATATATATAGGGAAATAATATCCTGCCACCGGGTGTAGTTACCCCATCCTCATTGCCATCCGATCTCATCCACGAACGTGTGTTGATTAACGGGTTTCAGTTAGAAAAACAGTCTAAAATTTAGGGTCTGTTTGGGACTGCTTCAATTCACCAAAATCAGCTTCACTCTATCAAATTCACTTTGAAGCAGTTTTCATGCAGAAGCTATAGCACTATCAAGAGAATGTTTGGCTTTCATCTAGCTCCAGCTTCAAGAATAGAAAATTTGGTGGAAATAATCTATTTGATTGGTTGAGGGAAAAGAAATGAAGGGGTATCCACTTACTGGTGGCACTGGTGGGTAATTTTTCCTCAACTCCAGCTTCTAGAGTTTTTTGAAGCACCGTGTGAGGAGCTTCATAAAAACTTTGAAGTTGTATCCCAGATTCTAGTTTTTTACGGAGCGGCATATCGTGGAGCTATCCCGTTTGGCTTGTCTTTTCTGGAGCACAGCTAAATTTAAAGGAGTAGAGCAGTCCCAAACAGGCTTTTAGCCCGATAAGAAACCAGTCGCTCACTCCCTACTTTTATGGCGAGATAACTGCTATATAACCATCCCAAGGCACATTTATCTACCGAATAAAATATCCACTGACGCTGTTGTTTAGCGGGGCTAACCATCCAAAGGTATTAATGGGGGTTTGTTTCCTTCCTCCATCTTTGTAGAATTTATCTTTATTCAATCTCGCTCTATTTCTCTAGATTAGCATATATGTGTGCACATTAGAATCGATCTAACTTTGATGCCCTCAAATCTTTGGTGTAACTGCTCTAGACATATATTTCCGTTGCACAAAGAGAGAAGCTGGATAGCGTCGTGGATGCATCTATGGTGTACACACATGTAACAGACGTGCCCTATTTCTCAAAAGAAGGACGTGACATACTCCTTGTCGAAAGTGCATGTAGTTCCCATGTGTGGTTTTGGTAATTGATGACAATCCTAATGGACTAATGTTTGCATTGAGTTATACATTTGAAGGAATGTTGTATATGCAACACATGAAGAATATTGGATGATTTGAAGTATATATGCTTGTTCCATGAATATGCAAGAAGGAGCTCGAATGAATTCTAAATGAATGTCATATACATATTGTTCTGCATGCATCAAGGATGAGCTCAATGAGTGAATCAAATATGATACGATCAAGATGAATTTCATGTGATGAACTAATGTGATCTATGTGGAGTTCATTGAGGATCTCAGACATTCTCATGCTTTGGCTTATGGTTTGAGCCATGATGGATCAAGATCTTGAGAGAATAATTAAAGAGAGGAATTCTAGATATGTCTTGAAAATAGGATCATGATGAGATCATATGTTGTATCATGAAGACGAGCAAGTTATAGCCAATATGAGATTCATGGAGAAATTTGATATGGTCATGATGAATTGAGATATTGGCAATCATTTCTTAAAGCAATGAAGCCTAACAAGAAATCAATAGGGCCTTCAAGGCATCAACGTTAATCATGTATCTATGATAAATATTGACCAAGATGAAGATAAAAGAGTTAACTCAAAGTTGGTCATCACACAAGCGCAAATGATGTACCACATGGGATCCTGTGGTATGGTAAGTAATTGTCAATTGCACGTTGTGTACTACCCCATACTGTGTGATGTCTGTGTCTATAAGGGTTAGGTAATTCTAATGGGCTCGCATCAAGAGAGAGATTCCAAGTGTCCATGAGTTGATGACATCAAGGGTTCATGATCATGTTTGACAAGGACAAGTTCAAGATAACCATTTCTAAGGATTACATGCTTGAAGCTTGTGGATGTTCACATAATAGACAAATGAAGCTGAATACAAAGCAAGGCTTTCCATATTGTGTATGGGAGAGCTACTTGAAGATTTCATCAATGTATTGCCTTCAGCTTGAGCCAAGAAGAAACAATAACATCAAGCTCAAGTCTAAGGCCTGACTCAAAGGTATTAGTTCCTTTGACCTTAGTGGTGCGAAGTGATGATCACCGAATAAACATATACACTCAAGTATGGATTATCGGTAGCTATGTAGTGTAGATCTTTTACGATTCTTGAGTTTTAGGGATCCCGCACTATTAAGAGGGGATCACTGGGTCTCGCAAGAAACTTGCTCAAAATTCTAGGAGATTCCACTCTCTCTATCTTCCTGGTTGGTCTGCTCCTGTTCGGTCGTCCGGTGGTTCTCGGACGTTCGGACCCCGGATGGCCGACGCCGTCCGGAAATCCGGAGCCAGCCAACAGAGTCAAACCTTCGGATTCGGGCCCCTCCGGTCGTCCGAGAACCGGACGCCGGGTACGATAGGAATTCCATTGCCACCAAACAGATCCAAAATATTGTACTTTCGACCATTCCGAGCGACCGTATCCCGGACAGCTGATGCCTTTCGTTCGTCCGTACGCTGGTCACTTTTTCACCTGATGCTGACCTAATATCTTATGTGTCTTCGGACGACCGACGTCCTCCGGACGACTGTATGCTGATTACCTCTCCACCAAACACTGTGGTAATTAGATACCTTATGCATCTTTCGGACGACCGACCACTACGGACGTCCGACCCCTCGTGGCTGTCCGGACGACCGTGGGCCACCGGACGGTCCGGAAACTGCACCGCATAAGTGGCTCCAACAGTCACCTTTGTTCCACCACTATATATAGTCTTCTCCCACATCGTGTGGGAGGTACGAAATACAGCCAAAAGATTCCAAGACCATCTTTCTTTCTCACTCCAATTTGCCTACACCAAAAGCTAGATCCCAAGTGCATCTATGAGTGCCTTGGAGGGTTGCTCTAATCAAAATATAGATCATCTCCCTCTCCTCCTCCCAACCCAAGCTATTTGTGTTTTGAGCAAGTTTTGATCTTGTTACTCTTGGAAGTTGGAGACTCCTAGGCGGTAGGAGGTCTTTGGAGAGGAATCAAACCGTTGAGATTACCCCTGGAAAGTTTGTGAGGGTTTGGAAGCCACCTCAAAGGCTTACCACAAGTGGTTGAGAAACGCCTTCGTGGTGTTTGATACGCCTCCGTCGTGTCTATAATTTTTGATTGTTTAATGCCAATATTCTACAACTTTCATATACTTTTGGCAACTTTTTATACTATTTTTGGGACTAACATATTGATCCAGTGCCCAGTGCGAGTTCCTGTTTGTTGCATGTTTTTTGTTTCACAGATTATCCATACCAAATGAAGTCCAAAAGCAATAAAAAACCTACGGGTATTTTTTTGGAATATTTATGATTTTTGGGGAGAAGAATCTACGCGAAACGATGCCCAAGGAGGTCACAAGCCCACGAGGTTCCCCCCTAGGGTGCGGCTGGCAGGCTTGTGACCAATCCCTAAGGCGGTTGGGGCCCTTCTTTCGCCGCAACAAAGCTAATATCCGGAAGAAAATCGTGTTAAAATTTCAGCCCAATCGGAGTTGATATGCTAAATAAAAGGGTGATGATCATCATTATTAGAGCATTGTCCCGTGTGAGGAAGTAATAAAAGAGGCCAATGAATCCCAAATAAAAAAAAGGCCAAAGAAGCCCACAAAAAAATAGAAATAATAATAATAATAAAAATGAGAGAAAAGAGATAAGGGACAATGCTACTATCCTTTACCACACTTGTGCTTCAAAGTAGCACCATGATCTTCATGATAGAGACTCTCCTATGTTGTCACTTTCATATACTAGTGGAAAATTTTCATTATAGAACTTGGCTTGTATATTCCAATGATGGGCATCCTCAATTGCCCTAGGTCTTCATGAGCAAGCGAGTTGGATGCACACCCACTTAGTTTGTTTTTGAGCTTTCATAAACTTATAGCTCTTGTGCATCTCTTGCATGGAAATCCCTCCTCACTCACATTGATATCTATTGATGGGCATCTCCATAGCCCGTTGATATGCCTAGTCGATGTGACCATCTCCTCCTTTTTGCCTCACAACCACCACCATATTCTATTCCACCTATAGTGCTATGTCCATGGCTCACGCTCATGTATTGCGTGAAAGTTGAAAAAGTTTGAGAACACTAAAGTATGAAACAATTGCTTGGCTAAAACTGGGGTTGTGCATGATTTAAATACATTGTGTGGGGAAGATGGAGCATAGCCAGACTATATAATTTTGTAGGGATAACTTTCTTTGGCCAAGATATTTTGAGAAGACATGATTGCTTTGTTAGTATGCTTGAATTATTTTTGTCTTTATGTTAAATGATAGACTATTGCTTCGAATCACTCGTGTTTTAGTATTCATGCCATGATTAGATTATATGACCAAGATTATGCTAGGTAGCATTCCACATCAAAAATTATCTTTTTTATCATTTACCTACTCGAGGATGAGCAGGAATTAAGCTTGGGGATGCTGATACGTCTCCATCGTATCTATAATTTTTGATTGTTTCATGCCAATATTCTACAACTTTCATATACTTTTGGCAACTTTTTATACTATTTTTGGGACTAACATATTGATCCAGTGCCTAGTGCCAGTTCCTGTTTGTTGCATGTTTTTTGTTTCACAGATTATCCATACCAAACAAAGTCCAAACACAATAAAAAACCTACAGCGATTTTTTTGGAATATTTATGATTTTTGGTAAGAAGAATCTACGTGAAATGATGCCCGAGGAGGTCACAAGCCCAGGAGGCGCCCCTAGGGCGCGGCTGGCAGGCTTGTGACCAATCCCTAAGGCGGTTGGGGCCCTTCTTTCGCCGCAAGAAAGCTAATATCCGGGAGAAAATCGTGTTACAATTTCAGCCCAATCGGAGTTACGAATCTCCGGGAATTTAAGAAACGGTGAAAGCCAGAATCTGGGAGCGCAGAAACAGAAGGACACAGAGTCCAATCTCGGAGGGGCTCTCGACCCTCCCCCACCATGGAGACCATGGACCAGAGGGGAAACCCTTCTCCCATCTAGGGAGGAGTTCAAGGAAGAAGAAGAAGAAGAAGAAGGGGGGCTCTCTCCCCCTCTCTCTCCCGGCGGCACCGGAACGCCGTCCAGGACATCATCGTGTGACAGCGATCTACACCAACACATCGGATGACATCTTCACCAACACCTTCATCACCTTCTCCCATCAATATTTAGCGGTCCACTATCCCGCAACCTACTGTACCCTCTACTTGAACATGGTGCTTTATGCTTCATATTATTATCCAATGATGTGTTGCCATCCTACGATGTCTCAGTAGATTTTCGTTGTCCTATCGGTGATTGATGAATTGCTATGATTGGTTTAATTTGCTTGTGGTTATGTTGTTGTCCTTTGGTACCCATCATATGAGCGCACGTGTGGATCACACCATAGGGTTAGTAGTATGTTGATAGGACTATGTATTGGAGGGCAAGGGTGACAGAAGCTTGAGCCTAGCATATAAATTGATGCATACGGGATTGAAGGGGGGACCAATATATCTTATTGCTATGATTGGGTTTTACCTTAATGAACGTTAGTAGTTGCGGATGCTTGCTGCTAGTTCCAATCATAAGTGCATAGAATTCCAAGTAAGGGATGACATGCTAGCACTGGCCTCTCCCACATAAAACTTGCTATCGCTCTAGTAACGTAGTCAATTGCTTAGGGACAATTTCGTAACTCCTACAACTAGTTTTCCACACTCGTTAAACTAACGTAATTGTTTCTTTATCTAACCAGCCCCTAGTTTTTATTTACGTTTTCTTGCAAGCCTATCCTATCTCACCTACAAAGTACTTCTAGTTTCATACTTGTTCTAGGTAAAGCGAACGTAAAGTGTGCATAGAGTTGTATCGGTGGTCGATAGAACTTGAGGGAATATTTGTCCTACCTTTAAAAAGATTTTTTCCGAAACAGAAGAAGATCGGGAAGCCTGAGAATCAGGGAAGGGGGCCACCAGGGACCCCACAAGCCCCCTACCCGCGGCCAGGGGGGCCGCGCCTCCCAGGCTTGTGGGCTCCCTGGGCCACCTCTTCCCTAGGTCTTTCGCCTATATATTCCCTAAAATCCCAGAAAAAATCAGGAGATCATCGAAAGTACTTTTCCGCCACCGCAAGCTTCTGTCTCCGCAAGATCCCATCTAGGGCACGTTCTGGTGCCCTGCCGGAGGGGGGGATTCGGATACGGAGGGCTTCTTCATCAACACCATGACCACTCCGATGATGCGTGAGTAGTTCACCATGGACTTACGGGTCCATAGCTAGTAGCTAGATGGCTTCTTCTCTCTCTTGGATCTTCAATACAAAGTTCTCCATGATCTTCATGGAGATCTATCCGATGTAATCTTCTTTTCCGGTGTGTTTGATGAGATCCGATGAATTGTGGATTTATGATCAGATTATCTATGAATCTTATTTGAGTTTCTTCTGATCTCTCTTATGCATGATTTCATATCCTTGTAATTCTCTTCGAGTTGTGGGTTTTGTTTGGCCAGCTTGATCTATGATTCTTGCAATGGGAGAAGTGCTTGGTTTTGGGTTCATACCGTGCGGTGACCTCACCGAGTGACAGAAGGGGTAGCGAGGCACGCATCGTGTTGTTGCCATCAAGGGTAAAAAGATGGGGTTTTCATCATTGGTTTGAGTTTATCCCTCTACATCATGTCATCTTGCTTAAGGCGTTACTCTGTTCGTCATGAACTCAATACACGAGATGCATGCTGGATAGCGGTCGATGTGTGGAGTAATAGTAGTAGATGCATAAAGTATCGGTCTACTTGTCTCGGACGTGATGCCTATATATATGATCATTGCCTTAGATATCGTCATGACTTTGCGAGGTTCTATCAATTGCTCGACAGTAATTTGTTCACCCACCATAATATTTTCTATTTTGAGAGAAGCCTCTAGTGAACACTATGGCCCTCGGGTCTACTTCAGACCATATTTTCAGCCTTACTCTTTTACTTTGTTGCACTTTCCGCCTTCAGATCTCACTTTGTAATCAATCTTGAAGGGATTGACAACCCCTTTATAGCGTTGGGTGCAAGCTCTTTTGTGTTTGTGCAGGTACTCTAGACTTGACGAGATTCTTCTACTGGATTGATACCTTGGTTCTCAAACTGAGGGAAATAATTATTGCTCCTGTGCTGCATCACCCTTTCCTCTTCAAGGGAAAAACCAACGCAAGAAAGTCTCCGTCAACGTGCCAATTTCTGGCGCTGTTGTTTGAGAAGTAGCAGAAGGATTTCTGGCGCCGTTGCCGGGGAGGATCAAGTCAAGAACTCATCCAAGTAAGTGTCGCAAACTCATCTCTTGCATTTACTTTTTTGCCTCTCGTTTTCCTCTCCCCCACTTCTGAAAAACAAAAGTTTACAAAAATATTTGCCTTTTTCGTTTGCCTTTTTTTCGTTCGCCCTTTTCTCTTGCTTGCTCTTTGTTCGCCTGTGTTCTTGCTTGCTTGCCGAAGTCACCATGACTGAAAACACCAAACTTTGTGACTTCTCTAATACTAATAATAATGATTTTATTAGTACTCCGATTGCTCCCGCCACTAGTGCGGAATCATACAAAATCAATGATGCTTTGCTGAATATTGTTATGAAAGAGCAATTCTCCGGCCTTCCTAGTGAAGATGTCGCATCCCATCTTAATACCTTCATTGAGCTTTGCGATATGCAAAAGAAGAAAGATGCGGATAATGATGTGATTAAATTGAAGCTTTTTCCTTTCTCGTTGTGAGATCGAGCAAAAACTTGGTTTTCGTCTTTGCCCAAAAATAGTATCGATTCTTGGGATAAGTGCAAAGATGCTTATATATCCAACTATTTTCCGCCGGCTAAGATTATCTCTCTCCGTAATGATATCATGAATTTTAAGCAACTTGATCATGAACATGTTGCACAATCTTGGGAGAGAATGAAATTGATGATTAGAAATTGTCCCGCTCATGGCTTGAGTCTTTGGATGATTATACAAATCTTTTATGCTGGCTTGAATTTCGCTTCTAGAAATATCTTGGACTCCGCCTCAGGTGGAACATTCATGGAAATCATGTTAGGAGAAGCTACGAAACTCCTAGACAATATCATGACGAACTACTCTTAGTGGAACACTGAAAGGTCACCTACTAGTAAGAAGGTACACACTATAGAAGAAATTAACTCGTTGAGTGCTAAGATGGATGATTTAATGAATTTGGTTGCTAGTAGAAGTGCTCCTTAGATCCTAATGATATGCCCTTGTGTTCCTTGATTGAGAGTAGCAACGCTAGCTTGGACGTTAATTTTGTTGGTAGGAATAATTTTGGCAACAACAATGCTTTTAGAGGAAACTATGTTCCTAGGCCTTTTCCTAGTAACTCCTCTAATAACTTTGGCAACTCCTACCACAATACTCATGGAAATTACAATAGATTACCCTCTGATCTAGAGAGTAATATCAAAGATTTTATCAACTCGCAAAAGATTTTCAATGCGTCAATAGAGGAAAACTACTCAAAATTGACGATTTGGCTAAGAGCGTTGATAGAATGTCTAGTGATATTGATGCTTTGAAAGTTAGATGTGCTCCTCCCAAGATCAATATGGATGAAACTTTGAAAGCTATGCGTGTTTCCATGGGTGAGAGCAAACAAAGAACCGCCCAAATTCGTGCTAGACATGAATGGCTTAAAAAGGCATGTTCTCGTGATAAGAATCACGAAAATCTTAAAGTGCTTGGTGTGACTCTCATTGAATCTTTGTTTTCTTGTGTCAAACCTAATGATGATGGGGCTGGATATGAATCCAGTTTGGTTGAGAAACGCCCCAATGATTCGGAGTCCATCTATCTTGATGCTAAAAGCATTGAAAGTGGAGTAGAAAATGTTAAAACTTTCTGTAGTAATGAAATTACTACTTTGGATTTCAAGGAATTCAATTATAATAGTTCCTCCTTGATTGAATGCATTTCCTTGATGCAATCCATGCTAAACTCTCCACACGCTTATAGCCAAAACAAGGCCTTTACCGATCATATCGTCGAAGCTATGATAAAATCTCTTGAAGAGAAACTTGAATTGGAAGTCTCTATCCCTAGAAAGCTTCATGATGAGTGGGAACCTACTATCAAAATCAGAATCAAAACTATGAATGCAATGCTTTGTGTTTTGGGTGCTAGTGTTTCCGCGATTCCCAAGTCTTTATGTGATGTTCTGGGTTTTAATGAGATTGAGGAGTGTTCTCTTAATTTGCATCTTGCGGATTCTACTGTCAAGAAACCCATGGGAAGGATCAATGATGTTCTTATTATTGCAAATAGGAACTATGTACCCGTGGATTTCATTGTTCTTGACATTGATTGCAATCCTACATGCCCTATCATTCTTGGTAGACCTTTCCTAAGGACTATCGGTGCTATCATCCATATGAAGGAAGGGAATATTAGATTTCAATTTCCTTTAAATAAGGGCATGGAGAATTTTCTTAGAAATAAAATAAGATTTCCTTATGAATCCATGATGAGGGCCACTTATGGTTTGAGCACCAAAGACGACGGTACGTGATTCTTCGCCTTATACCTAGCTAAGGGCGTTAAACAATAGCGCTTGTTGGGAGGCAACCCAATGAATTTATCTTTTTATTTCTGTTTTTTGCGTCCACACCATCATAATTCTTTTATTATTGTGTATTTTGTGTTTCTTTTTGTGTTTGAGCCAAGCAAAACCTTTATGACTAGTCTTGGTGATGGTTGTTTGATCCTGCTGGAAAGACAGAAACTTTTCGCTCACGATATTATTTTTCATTTTTATTCAGAAAGCTTTTTTTAGTTGATTCTTTTTGATGATGGTTGATATGCCTTTTTGCCAGGCAGTCGTAATGTTTCAGAATTTTGAGGTACTAGAAGTATACGAAGTATACAGGTTGCTACAGACTGGTCTGTTCTTGACAGATTCTGTTTTTGTTGAGTTGGTTGCTTGTTTTGATGAAACTATGGATAGTATCGGGGGGGGGGGGGGGGTAATAGCCATGAAAAAGTGATAATTCAGTAATCTAACACCAATATAAATAGAAATCAAGTTTGCTACAGTACCTAAAGAGGTGGTAGTTTGTTTTCTTGTGCTAATGATATCACGAGTTTTTGTTTAAGTTTTGTGTTGTGAAGTATTCAAGTTTTGGGTGATGTTCTCATGGACAAATGGATAAAGAGTGGAAAGAGCTCAAGCTTGGGGATTCCCAAGGCATCCCAAGCCAAAATCAAGGACACCAAAAAGCCTAAGCTTGGGGATGCCACGAGAAGGCATCCCCTCTTTCGTCTTCAATCCATCGGTAACATTACTTGGAGCTATATTTTTATTCACCACATAATATGTATTTTGCTTGGAGCATCTTGTATCGTAGGAGTCTTTTCTTTTTGTTGTGTCACAATCATCCTTGCTGCACACCTTTTGAGAGAGACATGCACTCATCGTGATTTTGCTAGAATGCTCATCGTGCTTCACTTATATCTTTTGAGCTAGATAATTTTGCTCTATGTGCTTCACTTAGATCTTTTAGAGCACGGCGGTGCGTGACCTGGTAGTTGGTTTGTGCTATGGAAGTAGTCCCGAAGGTGATAGGTACCCAAAGAGGATACAAAAACCTCCATCTTCATGTGCATTGAGTAGAAAGAGAAGTTTGATTCCTCTCAATTAGTTTTGAGACGTGGATTTGGTAATATTAAGAGTTATGTTAGTAAGGTGTTGTGAATCTAGAAATACTTGTGTTGAAGTTAGTGATTCCCGTAACATGCACGTATGGTGAACCGCTATGTTAGGAAGTCTGAGCATAATTGATCTATTGATTGGCATCCTTTGTGTTGCGGTCGGGACCGCGCGATGGTTTACACCTACCAACCCTTCCCCTAGGAGTATGCGTTTAGCACTTTGTTTCAATTACTAATAAAAACTTTTGCAACAAGTATGTGAGTTCTTCATGACTAATGTGAGTCCATGGTATAGATGCACTTTCACCTTCCACCATTGCTAACCTCTCTAGTGCCGCGCAATTCTCGCCAGTACACAAACCCACCATATGCCTTCCTCAAAACAGCCACCATACCTACCTACTATGGCATTTTCATAGCCATTCCGAGATATATTGCCATGCAACTCCCACCGTTCCGTCTCATGACTTGTGCCGTCACTCTCATTGCCATTGCATGATCGTAAGATAGCTAGCGAGATGTTTCAACGTCATACGCCAAGCTAGATCATTGCACATCCCGGTACACTGCCGGAGGCATTTCCTATAGAGTCATCATCATTCTAAGCTTTGAGCCGTGAGTAAATAAAAGTCTGATGATCATCATTATTAGAGCATTGTCCCATGTGAGGAAAAAAAGAGAGGCCAAAGAGCCCAAATAAAAAGAAAAAGAAAAAAGAGAGGCCAAAGATCCCAAATAAAAAAAGAAAAAGAGAGAAGGGACAATGCTACTATCTTTTTCCACACTTGTGCTTCATAATAGCACCATGTTCTTCATGATTGAGAGCCTCTCGTTTCGTCATCACCATATGCTAGTGGGAATCTTCATTATATAACCTGGCTTGTATATTCCAATGATGGGCTTCCTCAAAATTGCCATACGTCTTCGTGAGCAAGCAAGTTGGATGCACACCCATTAGTTCTCCTTTTGAGCTTTCACATACTTATAGCTCTAGTGCATCCTTTGTATGACAATCCCTACTCATTCACATTGATATCTGTTAATGGGCATCTCCATAGCCCTTTTATATGCCGAGTCAATGTGACCATCTCCTCCTTTTTGTCTCACAACCACCACCACACTCTATTCCACCTATAGTGCTATATCCATGGCTCACGCTCATGTATTGTGTGACAGTTATTACTTGGCCAATACCGGGGTTGTGCATGATTTACATTAGTTGTGTGAGGATGATGGAGCATAGCCAGACTATATGGTTTTGTACGGATAACTTTCTTTGGCCTTGTTATTTTGAAAGTTCATGATTACCTTGCTAGTTTGCTTGAAGTATTATTGTTTTCATGTCAATAGCAAACTATTGTTTTGAATCTTACAGATCTGAACATTCATGTCACATGAAAGAAGTTGCAAAGGACAACTATGCTAGGTAGCATTCCACATCAAAAATTCAGTCTTTATCACTTCCCTACTCGAGGACGAGCAGGAGTTAAGCTTGGGTATGCTTGATATGTCTCCAACGTATCTATAATTTTTGATGGTTTCATGCTATTATCTTGTCAAACTTTGGATGTTTTGTATGCCTTTTATATCTTTTTTGGGATTAACTTATTAACGCAATGCCAAGTGCGAGTTCTTGTTTTTTCCATGTTTTTGACCCCTTTCAGAGGAGGATTTTAAACAGAGTCCAAACGGAACGAAACTTCCAAAAAGATTTTTTCTGAAACAGAAGAAGATCGGGAAGCCTGAGAATCAGGACAGGGGGCCACCAGGGACCCCACAAGCCCCCTAGCCGCGGCCAGGGGGGCCCGCGCCTCCTAGGCTTGTGGGCTCCCTGGGCCACCTCTGCCCTAGGTCTTTCGCCTATATATTCCCTAAAATCCCAGAAAAAATAAGGAGATTATCGAAAGTACTTTTCCGCCACCGCAAGCTTCTGTCTCCGCAAGATCCCATCTGGGCACGTTCTGGTGCCCTGCCGGAGGGGGATTCAGATACGAAGGGCTTCTTCATCAACACCATGACCTCTCCGATGATGCGTGAGTAGTTCACCATAGACCTACGGATCCATAGCTAGTAGCTAGATGGCTTCTTCTCTCTCTTGGATCTTCAATACAAAGTTCTCCATGATCTTCATGGAGATCTATCTGATGTAATCTTCTTTTGCGATGTGTTTGTCGAGATCCGATGAATTGTGGATTTATGATCAGATTATCTATGAATCTTATTTGAGTTTCTTCTAATCTCTCTTATGCATGATTTCATATCCTTGTAATTCTCTTCAAGTTGTGGGTTTTGTTTGGCCAGCTTGATCTATGATTCTTGCATTGGGAGAAGTGCTTGGTTTTGGGTTCATACCGTGTGGTGACCTCACCCAGTGACAGAAGGGGTAGCGAGGCATGCATCGTGTTGTTGCCATCAAGGGTAAAAATATGGGGTTTTCATCATTGGTTTGAGTTTATCCCTCTACATCATGTCATCTTGCTTAAGGCGTTCCTCTGTTCGTCATGAACTCAATACACTAGATGCATGCTGGGTAGCGGTCGATGTGTGGAGTAATAGTAGTAGATGCAGAAAGTATTGGTCTACTTGTCTTGGTCGTGATGCCTATATGTATGATCATTGCCTTAGATATCGTCATGACTTTGCGCGGTTCTATCAATTGCTCCACAGTAATTTGTTCACCCATCGTAATATTTGCTGTTTTGAGAGAAGCCTCTAGTGAACACTATGACCCCCGGGTCTACTTCACACCATATTTCCAGCCTTACTCTTTTACTTCGTTGCACTTTCCGCCTTCAGATCTCACTTTGCAAACAATCTTGAAGGGATTGACAACCCCTTTATAGCGTTGGGTGCAAGCTCTTTTGTGTTTGCGCAGGTACTCTGGACTTGACGAGATTCTCCTACTGGACTGATACCTTGGTTATCAAACTGAGGGAAATAATTACTGCTCTTGTGCTACATCACCCTTTCCTCTTCAAGGGAAAAACCAACGCAAGCAAGTCTCCGTCAACGTGCCAATTTCTGGTGTTGTTGTTTGAGAAGTAGCATAGATCTTTTACAATTCTTGAGTTTTAGGGATCCTGCACTATTAAGAGGAGATCATCGGGTCTCGCAAGAAACTTGCTCAAAACTCTATGAGATTCCACTCTCTCTATCTTCCTGGTTGGTCTACTCCTGTTCGGTCGTCCGGTGGTTCTCGGACGTCCGGACCCCGGATGGACGAGGCCGTCCAGAAATCTGTAGCCAGCCAACAGAGTCAAACCGTCGGATTCCAGCCCCTTCGGTCGTCCGAGAGCCGCACGCCGGGTACGGTAGGAATTCCGTTGCCACCAAATAGATCCAAAATGTTGTACTTTCGACCATTCCGGGAGACCGTGTCCCGGACGGCCGATGCCTTTCGGTCGTCCGTACGTTGTTCACTTTTTCACCTCATGCTGACCTAATATCTTATGTGTCTCCGGACGACCGACGTCCTCCGGACGACCGTATGCTGATTACCTCTCCACCAAACGATGTGGTAATTAGATACCTTCTGCATCTTTCGGACGTCCGACCACTGTCGAACGTCCGACCCCTCATGGGTGTCCGGACGACCGTGAGCTGCAGGACGTCCGTAAACTGCACCGCATAAGTGGCTCCAACGGTCACCTTTGTGCCACCACTATATATAGTCTTCTCCCACATCGTGTGGGAGGTGTGGAATACATCCAAAATATTCCAAGAACATCTTTCTTTCTCACTCCAATTTGCCTACACCAAAAGCTAGATCCCAAGTGCATGTGTGAGTGCCTTTGATGGTTGCTCCAATCAAAATATAAATCGTCTCCCTCTCCTCCTCCCAACCCAAGCTATTTGTGTTTTGAGCAAGTTTTGAGCAGTCCTCGTGATCTTGTTACTCTTGGAGGTTGGAGACTCCTAGGCGGTAGGAGGTCTTCGGAGAGGAATCAAACCGTTGTGATTACCCCCGGAAACTTTTGAGGGTTTGGAAGCCACCTCAAAGGCTTACCAATAGTGGTTGAGAAACGCCTTCGTGGTGTTGTCTCAAAGGGAGAATAGGGTGAGCCTTCGTGGCGTTGGTGTCCCTTCGTGGTAACATCCACCTCTCTAATGGTGACTAGCTTCCCTTCAAGGAAGTGAACATCGAGATACATCCTCATCTCCGTGACTCCGATTATCCTAATCCTAACTCCTTGCTTGTGGCTTACCTTGGTTACTTGAGCATACATTCAGTACATATTGTTGTCAGCATTATATTGTGTTGGCTATTTCCCTGTAAAGATTAATCAGTCAGGCCTACACTTTATATCCCGCAGTTCATACTTACTACTATTGATATATCTTGTGTTTAGTGTGATTTGCTAACTTGTGTCATACACTTACACATCTTGTGATACTGCTCAAGTAAGGTTGTGTAACTTACTTGTGCTTGTGAGTAATCTTGTTGTGATTCATCTTGGTAGAACAAGTTGTTGGTGCATGTAGTTCAGCCAAGTATATTTAGGATTTGTGCTTGAAAAGTATCCACTTAGTTTATATCCGCTTTAGGACTAAGCCAAATCTGTAGAAATTTTTAAAATGCCAATTCACCCCCCCTCTAGGCGACATCGTGGCCCTTTCAATTGGTATCAGAGCAAGGTTTCTCCTTATTAGGCTTCACCGCCTAGAGAGTATCGATGTTGACTATTGGATTAGTGCACAGTGACACCTTTGACTTTGATGGCACAAATTATCACTTGAGGAGAATTCGTATGCTTTATCACCTTCGGGCCATGGGCCCAAATGCTTTACAAATTGTTCTTGTAGGGATTGCTGCTGCAAAGGATGATCCATCTCCATCTATATATGACATGTATCTTGATTGTGAGGCCTCCCTTGCCATTCATCAAACTATAAAACCTGAAGTGTTTAAGTCAATCTCAACTTGCAAGTCGGCTCATGAAGTTTGGACCAAACTCGAAGATATATATGGTGGGTCCAATCTCAATGAAGACAATATTATGTTGAAGGAGTTGGTGCACGAGCTCTTCACACTTTTCTATCATGAAGAGCCCTCCATTACTTCCATCTTCGATTACTTGCACACTTCAGCATCTTCTACTCCACCAACATGTGGCGTGCCACAAGGTCCTGACATGGTGAGTGAACAAATATCTTGTGATGATGATGTTAAGCTCATTATTAATGAACTTGTTTGTGTTGATGATAATGTTGTATCCTCTATGGACATGGGCATATCTAGCAGCACATATAGTGTAAATTACTGTGTTGATAGTTCATGCATATCACCTAAGGATTCCTTGACAAATGTTTGTGGTGATATGCTTGCTCTGCCATGTTTCCATGATCAAAATGATTTGGTTCCCTCTAGTTGCCATATGACTAACCATTTAGGCGACATCAAGAAAAATGAGGCACTCTTGACTGATGAAGAACCTGGTTCTTCAAAAGAATCATCATCAACTCCCTTTGTTCACATGTGCCTCATGGCAAGAGGTAATGATGAGGTATCATCTTCTCTTAGTGATAACGATGATATTTGTAATGAGGATGATGATGATGGCTTGGCTGAAAATCTCTCTGTAATTGGTAAAATTCTTCATAGAGCTAAAAATAACGCCTATAAAAGTTTTCAAGATGTTCTTGCTTACTTTGAAAATTGTAATGATTCACTTATGTACGAACAAGCTAAAAATGAACAACTTGAACATGAACTTGATAAGGTTCACCAAACATGTAGAGACTTAAGATCTTCAAAACGAGAGATGTTTGGAAACATGAACATGAAGATTTTTGAAAACACCAAACTTTGATTTAAAACGGACAATTTGTGAAATTCATAATGAAGATTTTGAACATTTTATGAAATTTATTAATTGAAAACTGAAAAAGAAGAAAAATATCTTGCTGCCTATTTGGGCCTCGGCCCTGTCTGACCTAGCATGGGCGAGTGCAAATGTATCGCTCGCTAAGAACGATAATAGGAATTGCGGTGTACTCCCTCCATCCCAAAATAAGTGACTAAGTCATTTTTGAGTCACTTATTTTGGGACGGAGGAAGTGGTACCTAATGCCGGACGGTCAAGATGCTCACCTTAGGCGATCACATGAAGCGTACATTCTATCTACGAGTTTGTTGGCCCAACATGGCATGGATTGTGGTGCAGGAGATGGCTGAATCCTGCATGGTTGTAGTGGAGTGCACGCGGAAGCGGAAGCCTATATCCAAGCTTTGGATGAAACAAGTAGTTTGGGGATGTCATGGATTAATAATGAATCTGACTCCCAAAATCTGATTCGTGCGCTGACAAGTACTGACCGTGACTTGGCACCTGAAGGTGTGCTCCATGGGGAATAAAGGGTGACGATGAGAATGCATTTTACTAGAGGTTTGCCTTGTTTTACCCCTAGGTGATGTACCAGAGTGCACACGCCCTTGCTGCGTCGGGATGTCATGGCCAAAAATATCGCATCTTGTGGCAGGTAGGAGTGTCAGATGATGTATTTGTACTTATGGCTAAACTTGAGAATGGTTTCATACTTGAACCATACTTAAACCATACCCGTACATTTATGTTCTAAAACCATAGTTGAACAATCTCCATTTAATGTCATTTTTAGTTTAACCAATACTTAACCCATTATTTTTTCCAACCAAATCAATTTAAAACCAATACATAACCATGGTTTTAAACCCAGTACACAACTATGGGTTTGCTTCAATTTATATATGATTGCACAAATTAACATGTTAAGAAGCAAATGAGATAGAAAAGACATAAGTACATCTACAATAGTTTGGGAACAAATTTATCCTTAAGCTACAGTAAACACGCAGCAAGAGGCAAAAGGAAAATGCACATGACTGAAAAGCTCAGTGACAAGTGTATTGAAACCAAATTGCTTAGCCAAAACACAAGCAAACACTACTGATTTTCATGTAGTGTTTCATCATAATACATAATTACATAGTGCATTACAGCATGCACGTGGATCGAAGATACTCGTTCTTGATCGTCGTTTGTTATTGTACATAACCAATGCCTAGAAATCAGTTTGGACCCATAATTTATAACCGTTAATAATCAAACTGTTTAAACCCATAACCAACTATATCCAAACTGGTTTCTCCACATACACAAACCAAAACCAAACTAAAAAAATCTCAGCCCAATAAAACCAAACCAAACAAACCCAAAGTAAGAACCGAACCGTTACACCCGGTTTTTTAATAAGCATTCTCAGGTTTACTTATGGTCAGTGAAATCGATGAGCCAGTTATGTAATGGAATAAGTGTTTCGAGATAAAAAAAAGTTGGTGGGACCTCCTATATAGTGGGTCATGCCCTCAAGAACATGCGAGCACACACCCCTCCCCTCCCGTGCGGCCCTAGTGGGCCAACCCATGGACGGGCTTGACGCCCCAGTTTTTTAATTCGGTTTATTCTTTTTTTTTTACTTTTTTCATCTCCAAAACAATTTATAATTTTGAAGAATTCCAAATTTCTACAAAAGTTAATTTCGCAAAAACAATGTTCATGATTTCAAAAAATGAATATTATTTGAATTATAATGAATGTTTTATTTGGATGAACAATTTTTATGAGTATTTTTTAATAATGGTGAACACATTTTTGTACTTGATGGAAAAAATTTTAATTCAATGACATTTTTGAACTTCATGAGCAAAATTTTATTCAAGAACTTTCTTTGAAAAAAAATGCATGAAATGTTTTTTGAATTTAACGACCAAAATTTGAATTTGATGAACATTTTTTGAAATCAATAAAAACTTGGAGTTTGATGGACATTCTTTAATAAAATGAACAAATTTGAAATTCTGATGAACATTTTTTAAATTGATGAACATAAAATTAAATTGTTTGAACACATTTTAAATTGTTGAACATTTTTGTACATTGATGAACTTCTTTGAAATCGATGGACAAAAATAGTTCACGAATTTGAAAAGTTATTCGCAAACAAATGAGCAAGTAAAGAAGAAAAATTGAAAAGGAAAAGAAAAAGGAAAATGAAAAAGAAAAAGGAAAATAAAGAAAGAATAAAAGAAAAAAAACACTATATGACCAGCTCATAGGAACACCCAACGCGTGAGGGCTTAGCGTGCCAGGTCGCTCGGCGGGGGAGCTCCTATGGGCCTCTCGCTGCGGCAAATTGCCGAGCAAACACACAGGAGACTTCAACTGGGCCGTCTAATTAAGGTAACACAGCGAAAAAATACAGTTTTTACGAACTAATGAACTTTGTTCTTACGCAAGCGCCTAGCCAACTGAACTAATAACCTTTGTTCGTTTAAAATGGTGCACAAAGCTAATATCCTTCTCTAAAAGATTACTGATTTGATACTTTTTGAATTTCTGAAACTTAAACAGTTTTTATATTTGCGAACAAAATTTATAAATGTATTTTTTTTAAAAAATTCAGACGAATTTTAAAAATGCAAATATTATTTGAATATATGAATATTACTTGAAACTATGATTTCTGTTTGAAAAGTGGTAAATTTTCCAAATTCTGATACTCTTTTTGTGAACAGTTTTTGAAACAGGAACATTTTTTAACTCATGCTCACTTTTAAAAACACGATTTTTTTTTGAACTTATGTACATTTTATCAAACAGAATATATTTTTTAGAAAATGAGTAACATTTTTAAACTTCCCGATCATTTTTAAAACCATGAATATTTTTAGAATTGGAGAAGAAAATTTGAACAAGTTTTCAATTTTTGAAGAAATTTTAAACAAGAGAAACATTTTTAATAGAACAAGAACATTTTTTATAAAAATATGAAAACAAGAACATTTTTCGAAAATTGTGACCAATTTAAGGAAGATGGAACATTTTTTAAAAACCATGCAGTTTTTTGAATAGGAGAACATTTTTTGAAACCCAAACATTTTTCGAAAATTAACACATTTTGGAAGCCGGAACATTTTTTGAAGCACGAATATTTAAATATAAATTGTGAACAAAATTTTGAACACGACAATATTTTTTGAAATACAAAACAAAAATTAGAAAATATGAAACAAAAATAAGAAAAGGAACAAAAGGAATAAAATTGAAGTAAAAAAAAGAAAAATGACACAATAACATTTTTTGAAACGGGAACAGTTTTGAACTTATGTGCATGTTTTAAAACACGAACATTATTTCCAATTTCGGATCATTTTTTGAAAAAAATCGAAACATTTTGAAACTATTCCAAAACATTTTCTAAAATTCTAAAACAAATTTTCAAATTCCGGGACATTTTTTCAGATTCGGGAATATTTTTTCAAACTCCGAAACAGCTGTTTAAATTGTAGTTCATTTTTTCATATTCCGAAACATTTTTTAAAATTCTGGAACATTTTTAAAATTCCAGAAAATACTTAATTCCAAAACATTTTTTGAAAATCCCGAATATTTTTGAACAGAAACAGAATAAAAAGAAACAAAAAATAAAAAATGAAAAAGAAACATCCCTTTAGGGAATCTTCTAGAAAGTTCCCAACACCGGAAAATCGAAAGGGAAACTCCAGAAAGTTCCCAAAACCGGACTCACTGCAACATATTAATGGGCCGGCCCAGTTTGTCGCGCGATCGTTAGGTCTATGCGAATGGTCGACAATTTGACGAATTGTGCGTCCAATAGGATATTCCCACTCGCCGGCGCCCTACCTGCCGAATAGGAGGCAACCTGGGCGGCATCCTACACACCGAATAGGAGGACCCTTTATGAGGCTTAGATAAATAAAACTCCTATATACCGCATGACATGCTCGCGAACAGCACATCACTTCATACCCACGCATCCCTAATGGGCTGGACTATGAGCGGGGCTGGACGCCCCATTTTTTAGTTATTTTGTTATTATTATTTGTGCTATTTATCTTTCTGTTTCAAGCTTTTAAAAACTTAGAAATTTAAAAAAGTGAAGTTTGCAAAAAATATATTCTCAATTTCAAAAGAATGGACATTGTTTGAACATTAATGATTTTTATTGGGATGAACATTTTTGTATTTGATGAACTAAATTTGAATTCGATGACATTTTTCCAACTTGATGAACAAAATTTATATTCAAGAATTGTTTTTGGAAAAATAAATAAACAAATTTTGAATTTGTTGAAAGAAAATTGGATCAATGAAAAAAGCTAGTTTTATGAATATTAGGTTAATTTGATGAAATAATTGAATTTTATGAACACTTCTAAAATTGTTGAACATGTTTATACATTGATGAACATTTTTGTAATTTGATGAATAAAAAAGCTTCATGAATTTGGAAAGTAAATTTGCACAAAAAGTGAGAAAGGTAAAGCAGAAAAATATATATAAGAAAACATAAAAGAAAAAAAGAAAAAGAAAGAAAGAGAGCAAAAAACCAGGATATGGGCATGGCCATACGAACGACCAGCGCGGGCAAGGTCGAAGAGGTCGCTCTACGACGCCCTACGCGCCCAATAGGAGGCGTCATGTTTTTTAGGTGGTATTAACTTGCCTAAAAGACTGGTTTCAATTTTGTTAGCTCGCTGCTAGGCTGACACAAAAACTTAAACCAAACGCAATAGGGCACCTTTTGATTTGGGCTCCGTGTGGACGCTCGGGGCAGCACCCAAATGCGAAGGCAAGATTTAGGGGAGGGGGGCGATCATACGATAAGAAAAGAAGACGTAAATAATATTGCAGTTATGAGCCTTATCCTTTCATCTCGGTCCATTTACTCATTTTGCTTTACAATCACTGAGATCAAGAATGCTCATTTGTTGGAGTGGGATTACCACTATTTTTGTCACTAACTGCGAGATGATTCATATATGACTCCTTTGATTCCAAAGATAAGACAGGGTAACGCGGGGATAAGAAACCATTTGAATCCGAAAGAATTTTAAATAGATAAATTGACACAAGTGAAAAACATATGACTTGATAAGCTACCAACAAAAAATTGCACTCAACATAGAAACTTGTGGACATAAAATACTTGACACGTTCTTAAAATCAGATAAAATATATAACATCATGCTGTCACTAATTCATAATTCGAGTTCATCACATCCTTTTACATGTTAATCAAAAATCAATCAAATGGGCACACCACGATAACAAAAATTGGAAAATTTGAAGATCTGATTTGGGGTGTTGTACGGGCATCTCTAGCGCTGACCCGTAAATTTGCTTTCGCATTCGTTTGCACACATGGGGGCCAGTGTGCACACATGGATGCACGAACCAGCCATCTAACGCTACCCGCGTACATTTTAACCCGCATTTAAACAAACCGGAAAAAGTTCATTAAAAGTATGCATTTCATATAAACAGGATGAAATGCATTACATTTCAAGCATATTTTAACTAAACTCGATAACAAACCTAATCTAAATGACTGCCGACATCTGTTCGGGTGTGGCCGCCGCGAAATGAAGCTCCAACTCCGTCTTCACAGTCTCCATATCTTCCTCCACAACCATGAGACCCGAGAATTGAAGCTAAGTTGTGAAGATTCACCCGAGCAATTTATACAGGTTTGATGACAACCTCCAAGGACTTTCGAAAAAAACGGGTTCGATGACCGCCCCAAAGGGTCACCATTTGTACGGGTTCGGTGACCGCCCTCAAGGATCCTTAGTGGAATCATGGCATATTGCATTGTGCGAGAGTGTGAGGAGAATATGGTGGCCCTAGTAGCATTTTGAGGAGTATTGTGCCTCCACACCGCTCTAGCGGAGATTAGCATCTACAAGGGTGTGAACTTTGGGATATATCATTGTCTCTGCATGCCTCAGTTATCTCTTACCCGAGACCTTTACTTGTGCACATTACTTTGTGTAAGGGCATTCTCGATCCTAAGTGTTTTGGTGACGATGAGAACTCACTATGTTATCTAACTGTGTGTCAAGTATGCATGTATGATATGTTAGACACAAGACGGTTAGGTGTTCCCTCCAAACAGAAAATATCGAAGACATGTTCCCTACGTGTTTGTTCTCTTTAGTCGTAGGGATCTCGTACTATTAAGAGGGAATCCACATTGGAAGTCTATGGGTGAATCAATTCTTCTCTCACACTTTTGCACCCATCTCGTTCCATAGCATCATTGAGAGAGAGGCCCATGGTTTTGTAAGTCACTCGTTGTACCACTGTCATGGGTGGTTGTACCGCTCAACACGTGGGCGGTTGTACCGGCCCTGCACCGGTCCACAACCGGTCACGGCTCCGTTTCACTACTGTTGTTGAGCGGTGGTGGCTCGGTTGTACCTCTATATTAATTATAGCCAGTACTACCGGCGTTCCAAGCGGTTGTATCGCTTGGGACTTAGCCACGCCCAGCAGCCGTGGCTAGTAAAACCTCACGACCATCTTTCTGTTTTAGCCACGCCAAGCAGCCGTGGTGTTGGAATTATGCCCTAGAGGCAATAATAAATGTATAGTTATTATTATAATTCCTGTATCAAGATAATAGTTTATTATCCATGCTATAATTGTATTGAATGAAGACTCATTTACATGTGTGGATACATAGACAAAACACCGTCCCTAGCATGCCTCTAGTTGGCTAGCCAGTTAGTCAATGATAGTCAGTGTCTTCTGATTATGAACAAGGTGTTGTTACTTGATAACTAGATCACGTCATTGGGAGAATCACGTGATGGACTAGACCCAAACTAATAGACGTAGCATGTTGATCGTGTCATTTTGTTGCTACTGTTTTCTGCGTGTCAAGTATTTATTCCTATGACCATGAGATCATATAACTCACTGACACCGGAGGAATGCTTTGTGTGTATCAAACTTCGCAACGTAACTGGGTGACTATAAAGATGCTCTACAGGTATCTCCGAAGGTGTTAGTTGAGTTAGTATGGATCAAGACTGGGATTTGTCACTCCGTGTGACGGAGAGGTATCTCGGGGCCCACTCGGTAATACAACATCACACACAAGCCTTGCAAGCAATGTAACTTAGTGTAAGTTGCGGGATCTTGTATTACGGAACGAGTAAAGAGACTTGCCGGTAAACGAGATTGAAATAGGTATGCGGATACTGACGATCGAATCTCGGGCAAGTAACATACCGAAGGACAAAGGGAATGACATACGGGATTATACGAATCCTTGGCACTGAGGTTCAAACGATAAGATCTTCGCAGAATATGTAGGATCCAAAATGGGCATCCAGGTCCCGCTATTGGATATTGACCGGGGAGTCTCTCGGGTCATGTCTACATAGTTCTCGAACCCGCAGGGTCTGCACACTTAAGGTTCAACGTTGTTTTATGCGTATTTGAGTTATATGGTTGGTTACCGAATGTTGTTCGGAGTCCCGGATGAGATCACGGACGTCACGAGGGTTTACGGAATGGTCCGGAAACGAAGATTGATATATAGGATGACCTCATTTGATTACCAGAAAGTTTTCGGAGTTACCGGGAATGTACCGGGAATGACGAATGGGTTCCGGGAGTTCACCGGGGGGGGGGGGGGGGGGCAACCCACCCCGGGGAAGCCCATAGGCTTTGGGGGACACACCAGCCCTTAGTGGGCTGGTGGGACAGCCCCAAAGGGGCCTATGTGCCAAGGATAAGAAATCAAAGGAAAAGAAAAAAAAAGAGAGGGAGGAAGTGGGAAGGGAGGGGGACTCCCTCCCACCAAACCTAGTCCAACTCGGTTTGGGGGGAGAGTCCTCCCCCTTGGCTCGGCCGACCCCTTGAGGGTCCTTGGACCCCAAGGCAAGGCCCCCCCTCCCTCCTCCTATATATATGGAGCAATTAGGGCTGATTTGAGACGACTTCCCCACGGCAGCCCGACCACATACCTCCATAGTTTTTCCTCTAGATCGCGTTTCTGCGGAGCTCGGGCGGAGCCCTGCTGAGACAAGATCATCACCAACCTCCGGAGCGCCGTCACGCTGCCGGAGAACTCTTCTCCCTCTCCGTCTCTCTTGCTGGATCAAGAAGGCCGAGATCATCGTCGAGCTGTACGTGTGCTGAACGCGGAGGTGCCGTCCGTTCGGTACTAGATCGTGGGACTGATCGCGGGATTGTTCGCGGGGCGGATCGAGGGACGTGAGGACGTTCCACTACATCAACCGCGTTCTCTAACGCTTCTGCTGTACGATCTACAAGGGTACGTAGATCACTCATCCCCTCTCGTAGATGGACATCACCATGATAGGTCTTCGTGCGCGTAGGAATTTTTTTGTTTCCCATGCGACGTTCCCCCAACAGTGGTATCAGAGCTAGGTTCATGCGTAGATGTCTTCTCGAGTAGAACACAAAAGTTTTTGTGGGCGGTGATGTGCGTTTTGCTGACCTCCTTAGTCTTTTCTTGATTCCGCGGTATTGTTGGATTGAAGCGGCTTGGACCGACATTACTCGTACGCTTACGAGAGACTGGTTTCATCGTTACGAGTAACCCCCTTTTCTCAAAGATGACTGGCAAGTGACGGTTTCTCCAACTTTAGTTGAATCGGATTTGACCGAGGAGGTCCTTGGATGAGGTTAAATAGCAACTCATATATCTCCGTTGTGGTGTTTGCGTAAGTAAGATGCGATCCTACTAGATACCCTTGGTCACCACGTAAAACATGCAACAACAAAATTAGAGGACGTCTAACTTGTTTTTGCAGGGTATGATTGTGATGTGATATGGCCAACGATGTGATGTGATATATTGGATGTATGAGATGATCATGCTGTAATAGAAATATCGACTTGCACGTCGATGGTATGGCAACCAGCAGGAGCCATAGGGTTGTCTTTATACTAACGTTTGTGCTTGCAGATGTGTTTACTATTTTGCTAGGATGTAGCTTTAGTAGTAATAGCATAAGTAGCAGGACAACCTCGATGGCAACACGTTGATGGATGATCATGGTGTGGCGCCGGTGACAAGAAGATCGTGCCGGTGCTTTGGTGATGGAGATCAAGAAGCACGTGATGATGGCCATATCATGTCACTTATGAATTGCATGTGATGTTAATCCTTTTATGCACCTTATTTTGCTTAGAACGACGGTAGCATTATGAGGTGATCTCTCACTAAAATTTCAAGACGAAATTGTGTTCTCCCCGACTGTGCACCGTTGCTACAGTTCGTCGTTTCGAGACACCACGTGATGATCGGGTGTGATAGACTCAACGTTCACATACAACGGGTGCAAAACAGTTGCGCACGCGGAACACTCGGGTTAAGCTTGACGAGCCTAGCATGTGCAGACATGGCCTCGGAACACATGAGACCGAAAGGTCGATCATGAATCATATAGTTGATATGATTAGCATAGGGATGCTTACCACTGAAACTACTCTCGACTCACGTGATGATCGGACTTGGGATAGTGTAAGTGGATCATGAACCACTCAAATGACTAGAGAGATGTACTTTTTGAGTGGGAGTTTAGCATATAATTTGATTAAGTTGAACTCTAATTATCTTGAACATAGTCTAAGTCCACTTTGAATATATTTGTGTTGTAGATCATGGCTCACGCGACAGTCATCCTGAATTTTAATACGTTCCTAGAGAAAGCTAAGTTGAAAGATGATGGAAGCAACTTTGTAGACTGGGCTCGTAATCTTAAGCTAATCTTACAAGCTGGGAAGAAGGATTATGTCCTTAATGTTGCGCTAGGAGATGAACCACCCGCTACGGCTGATCAGGATGTTAAGAACGCTTGGTTAGCACGTAAGGAGGTCTACTCAATAGTTCAATGTGCAGTCTTGTATGGCTTAGAACCGGGACTTCAACGTCGCTTTGAGCGTCATGGAGCATTTGAGATGTTCCAGGAGTTGGAGTTTATCTTTCAAAAGAACGCCCGGATCGAGAGGTATGAGACCTCCGATAAATTATATGCTTGCAAGATGGAGGAAAACTCGTCTGTCAGTGAACATGTGCTCAAAATGTCTGGGTACTCAAACCGTCTAGCTGAACTGGGGATTGAACTCCCGCAAGAAGCTATCACTGACAGAATCCTTCAATCACTGCCGCCAAGCTATAAAGGCTTTGTGTTGAACTACAACATGCAAGGGATGAACAAGTCTCCCGGCGAGTTGTTTGCGATGCTGAAAGTCGCAGAGTCTGAACTCCGTAAAGAGCATCAAGTGTTGATGGTGAGCAAGACCACTAGTTTCAAGAGAAACGGCAAAGGCAAGAAGGGCAATTCGAAGAAGAACGGCAAGCCTGTTGCCAATCCGCCGAAGAAACCCAAGGCTGGACCTAAGCCTGAAACAGAGTGCTTCTATTGCAAGGGTATGGGTCACTGGAAGCGCAATTGCCCCAAGTATCTGGCAGATAAGAAGGCGGGCAAAGAAAAATCAGGTATATTTGATATACATGTTATTGATGTGTACTTAACCGGCTCTCGTAGTAGTGCCTGGGTATTCGATACCGGTTCTGTTGCTCATATTTGCAACTCGAAGCAGGAACTGCGGAATAGACGAAGGCTGGCAAAAGACGAAGTGACGATGCGCGTAGGAAACGGTTCCAAGGTTGATGCAATCGCCGTCGGCACAGTATCACTTCAGCTACCATCGGGATTAGTGATGAACTTAAATCATTGTTATTTAGTGCCTGCGTTGAGCATGAACATTATATCTGGATCTTGTTTATTGCGAGACGGTTACTCTTTTAAGTCTGAGAATAATGGTTGTTCTATTTCTATGAGTAACATCTTTTATGGTCATGCACCGAATGTGAGAGGATTGTTCATATTGAATCTTGATAGCAATACGCATATACATAACATTGAGACCAAAAGAGTCACTTGACTTTGATGGTGAGTAAACAATGATAGCGCCATATTTTTGTGGCACTGCCGTTTAGGTCATATTGGTGTAAAGCGCATGAAGAAACTCCATGCTGATGGACTTTTGGAGTCACTTGACTTTGATTCACTTGACACGTGCGAACCATGCCTCATGGGCAAGATGACTAAAACTCCGTTCTCCGGAACAATGGAGCGTGCAAGTGACTTGTTGGAAATCATACATACCGATGTGTGTGGACCAATGAGCGTAGAGGCACGCGGTGGATATCGTTATTTTCTCACCTTCACTGACGATTTAAGTAGATATGGTTATGTCTATTTGATGAAGCACAAGTCTGAAACGTTTGAAAAGTTCAAGCAATTTCAGAGTGAAGTGGAAAATCATCGTAACAAGAAGATCAAGTTCCTACGGTCTGATCGTGGGGGTGAATATCTGAGTTTCGAGTTTGGTGCTCACTTAAGACAATGTGGAATTGTTTCGCAGTTAACACCGCCTGGAACACCACAGCATAATGGTGTGTCCGAACGTCGTAATCGTACTTTGTTAGAGATGGTGCGATCTATGATGTCTCTTACTGATTTGCCGTTATCGTTTTGGGGTTATGCATTAGAAACAACTGCATTCACTTTAAATAGGGCACCATCAAAATCCGTTGAGACGACACCATACGAACTGTGGTATGGCAAAAGGCCAAAGTTGTCATTTCTTAAAGTTTGGGGATGTGATGCTTATGTCAAAAAGCTTCAGCCTGAAAAGCTGGAACCCAAAGCGGAAAAGTGCGTCTTCATAGGTTACCCAAAAGAGACAGTTGGGTACACCTTCTATCTCAAATCCGAGGGCAAAGTGTTTGTTGCTAAAAATGGAGCTTTTCTCGAGAAGGAGTTTCTCTCGAGAGAATTGAGTGGGAGGAAGATAGAACTTGACGAGGTTGTCGAACCTCTCATCCCTCTGGATGGTGGCGCAGGGCAAGGGGAAACCTCTGTCGTTGCGACGCCGGTTGAGGAGGAAGTTAATGATGATGATCATGAAACTCCAGTTCAAGTTTCTGTTGAACCACGCAGGTCGACGAGATCACGCGCTGCTCCAGAGTGGTACGGTAATCCCGTCTTATCGATCATGTTGTTAGACAACAATGAACCTGCAAAATATGAAGAAGCAATGGTGGGCCCAGATTCCAACAAATGGCTAGAAGCCATGAAATCCGAGATAGGATCCATGTATGAGAACAAAGTGTGGACTTTGGAGATACTACTTGAGGGCCGCAAGGCTATTAAGAACAAATGGATCTTTAAGAAGAAGACGGACGCTGACCGTAATGTGACCGTTTATAAAGCTCGACTTGTGGCAAAGGGTTTTTCACAAGTTCCAGGAGTTGACTACGATGAGACTTTCTCACCCGTGGCGATGCTTAAGTCCGTCAGAATCATGTTAGCAATAGCTGCATTTTTCGATTATGAAATCTGGCAGATGGATGTCAAAACGGCGTTCCTTAACGGTTTCCTTAAGGAAGAGTTGTATATGATGCAGCCCGAAGGTTTTGTCGATCCTAAAAATGCTGACAAGGTGTGCAAGCTCCAGCGATCCATTTATGGACTGGTGCAAGCATCTCGGAGTTGGAACAAACGCTTTGATGAGGTGATCAAAGCATTTGGGTTTATACAAGTGGTTGGAGAATCTTGTATTTACAAGAAAGTGAGTGGGAGCTCTGTGGCGTTTCTAATATTATATGTGGATGACATATTACTGATTGGAAACAACGTAGAGCTTTTGGAGAGCATAAAAGGTTACTTAAATAAAAGTTTCTCTATGAAGGACCTAGGAGAAGCTGCTTACATTCTAGGCATTAAGATCTATAGGGATAGATCAAAACGCCTGATAGGACTTTCACAAAGCACATACCTTGATAAAGTATTGAAGAGGTTCAAAATGGAACAGTCCAAGAAAGGGTTCTTGCCAGTTTTACAAGGTACGAGATTGAGTAAGACTCAGTGCCTAGCAACTGATGAAGATAGAGAGCATATGCGCTCCGTCCCCTATGCTTCAGCCATAGGTTCTATCATGTATGCAATGCTGTGCACTAGACCGGATGTTAGCCTGGCCATAAGTATGGCAGGTAGGTTCCAGAGTAATCCAGGAGTGGATCACTGGACAGCGGTCAAGAATATCCTGAAGTACCTAAAAAGGACTAAGGAGATGTTTCTCGTGTATGGAGGTGACGAAGAGCTTGCCGTAAAATGTTACGTCGATGCAAGCTTTGACACAGATCCGGAAGACTCTAAGTCGCAAACCGGATACGTATTTATTCTTAATGGGGGTGCAGTAAGCTGGTGCAGTTCCAAGCAAAGCGTCGTAGAAGATTCTACATGTGAAGCGGAGTACATGGCTGCCTCGGAGGCGGCTAAGGAGGGTGTCTGGATGAAGCAGTTCATGACGGATCTTGGAATGGTGCCAAGCGCACTGAATCCAATAACCTTGTTCTGTGACAACACTGGTGCCATTGGCTTAGCAAAGGAACCACGGTTTCACAAGAAGACCAGACACATCAAACGACGCTTCAACCTCATCCGCGACTACGTCGAGGAAGAGGACGTAAATATATGCAAAGTGCACACGGATCTGAATGTAGTAGACCCGCTGACTAAACCTCTTCCACGGCCAAAACATGATCGACACCAGAACTGTATGGGTGTTAGATTTATTACAATGTAATTAACATGGTGATGTGAGGGCTAGATTATTGACTCTAGTGCAAGTGGGAGACTGTTGGAATTATGCCCTAGAGGCAATAATAAATGTATAGTTATTATTATAATTCCTGTATCAAGATAATAGTTTATTATCCATGCTATAATTGTATTGAATGAAGACACATTTACATGTGTGGATACATAGACAAAACACCGTCCCTAGCATGCCTCTAGTTGGCTAGCCAGTTAGTCAATGATAGTCAGTGTCTTCTGATTATGAACAAGGTGTTGTTACTTGATAACTAGATCACGTCATTGGGAGAATCACGTGATGGACTAGACCCAAACTAATAGACGTAGCATGTTGATCGTGTCATTTTGTTGCTACTGTTTTCTGCGTGTCAAGTATTTATTCCTATGACCATGAGATCATATAACTCACTGACACCGGAGGAATGCTTTGTGTGTATCAAACTTCGCAACGTAACTGGGTGACTATAAAGATGCTCTACAGGTATCTCCGAAGGTGTTAGTTGAGTTAGTATGGATCAAGACTGGGATTTGTCACTCCGTGTGACAGAGAGGTATCTCGGGGCCCACTCGGTAATACAACATCACACACAAGCCTTGCAAGCAATGTAACTTAGTGTAAGTTGCGGGATCTTGTATTACGGAACGAGTACAGAGACTTGCCGGTAAACGAGATTGAAATAGGTATGCGGATACTGACGATCGAATCTCGGGCAAGTAGCATACCGAAGGACAAAGGGAATGACATACGGGATTATACGAATCCTTGGCACTGAGGTTCAAACGATAAGATCTTCGCAGAATATGTAGGATCCAAAATGGGCATCCAGGTCCCGCTATTGGATATTGACCGGGGAGTCTCTCGGGTCATGTCTACATAGTTCTCGAACCCGCAGGGTCTGCACACTTAAGGTTCAACGTTGTTTTATGCGTATTTGAGTTATATGGTTGGTTACCGAATGTTGTTCGGAGTCCCGGATGAGATCACGGACGTGACGAGGGTTTACGGAATGGTCCGGAAACGAAGATTGATATATAGGATGACCTCATTTGATTACCGGAAAGTTTTCGGAGTTACCGGGAATGTACCGGGAATGACGAATGGGTTCCAGGAGTTCACCGGGGGGGGGGGGGGGGCAACCCACCCCGGGGAAGCCCATAGGCTTTGGGGGACACACCAGCCCTTAGTGGGCTGGTGGGACAGCCCCAAAGGGGCCTATGCGCCAATGATAAGAAATCAAAGGAAAAGAAAAAAAAAGAGAGGGAGGAAGTGGGAAGGGAGGGGGACTCCCTCCCACCAAACCTAGTCCAACTCGGTTTGGGGGGGAGAGTCCTCCCCTTGGCTCGGCCGACCCCTTGAGGGTCCTTGGACCCCAAGGCAAGGCCCCCCTCCCTCCTCCTATATATATGGAGCAATTAGGGCTGATTTGAGACGACTTTCCCACGGCAGCCCGACCACATACCTCCATAGTTTTTCCTCTAGATCGCGTTTCTGCGGAGCTCGGGCGGAGCCCTGCTGAGACAAGATCATCACCAACCTCTGGAGCGCCGTCACGCTGCCGGAGAAATCTTCTACCTCTCCGTCTCTCTTGCTGGATCAAGAAGGCCGAGATCATCGTCGAGCTGTACGTGTGCTGAACGCGGAGGTGCCGTCCGTTCGGTACTAGATCGTGGGACTGATCGCGGGATTGTTCGCGGGGCGGATCGAGGGACGTGAGGACGTTCCACTACATCAACCGCGTTCTCTAACGCTTCTGCTGTACGATCTACAAGGGTACGTAGATCACTCATCCCCTCTCGTAGATGGACATCACCATGATAGGTCTTCGTGCGCGTAGGAAATTTTTTTTCCCATGCGACGTTCCCCCAACACGTGGTTGACTGGTTGTTCCGCTAATATAGGAACACCGGTTGTACCGGCCTGGCAACCGGTTGTACCGCCCAGTGCAAAATGGTTGTAACGGTTAGAAATCTAGGGGGCTATATAAGGAGGTCTTTCTTCCTCCTCCCTCTTATCTCTTACCTCTCTATCTCCACCATTGATACACTGAAGCTTTCTTGCCCGATCTCTCTCCTTAGCCACCCAAACTTGTTGTCTTGCTAGGGATTGAAGGAGGAGACCTAGATCTACACTTCCACCAAAGGAAAATTGATTCACCCAAGTTCTTGTGTGGATTTTGTTACTCTTGGGTGTTTAAGCACCCTAGACGGAAGAAGTCACCTCGGAGCCACATTCCATTGTGGTGAAGCTCCGTGGTTTGCTGGGAGCTTCCAGTTGAGTTGTGGAGAGATCGCCAGCCTTGTTGTAAAGGTCCGGTTGCCACCTTCAAGGGAACCACTTAGTGGAATCACGACACTTTGCATTGTGTGAGGGTGTGACGAGAATACGGTGGCCTTAGTGGCATCTTGGGGAGCATTCTGCCTCCATACCGCTCCAACGGAGACGTATTTGCCCTCAAAGGGAAGGAACTTCGGGAACACATCCTCGTCTTCGTCGGTTCCACTTGTGGTTCTTTTTTACCTTTACTTGTATTTATTTATTGCTTATTATTATGGTTGTTAGCATCACATAGGTTCCTCACCTAGTTGCATATCTAGACAACCTATTTGTTGCTAAACCTAATTTGTTTAAAGAAAAGCTCAAAATTTGTTAGTTGCATATTCACCCCCCTCTAGTCAACCATATCGATCCTTTCAATTCGTATCAGAGCCTTGTCTCTTTATTAAGGGTTTCACCACCCAAAGAGTATGGTTGACGACGGGGAACGGGTTGAGGAGGTGCCCGAGGGAGATGTTGCAAACTCAGTCACCCGAGAGGAATTAAATGAGGTCATATCCACATTTAAATCCTCAATGGCTATCGAAGTCAAAAACATGCTTAAGAATTTCCTTGATATTTACAAATCGGCCACTAACCCGTTGTTGGTGGCCCCCACAACTTTGGATTTGGGGGGGGGGGCAATTCCGAAAAGGAAAATGCTAGTAGTGAAAAGGATAAAAGGCCTCAAGGAACAAGTGGGGCAAATGCCTTTGCCTTTGTTCCTCCTCCGATGGTCTATGGATGACCGGTCCACCCACCACATATTGTTAATCTAGGTCGTCCACCCAAGCTTGTTAAGAATAAATCTGCTAACTTGGTTTTTTGTATCAAGTCTCATTTTAACCATAACTCAACACAACTTTCCAGAATCATTGAGCAAGGGTGCTACCCTCATGGTCCAAGCAAACTCACGCCAAGAGAAGAGGCTGACAATCAGATCAATCACTCCGCCTTGTTCATTCTTCAAGCAGTTGTTCCTATTGAAGATCTTCCTCAATTGTGTCCCTTCACTCGTGCCAAAGATTGGTGGGAGCACATCGTCTCCATGTACAAGTCAAGCTCTAGCATTCAACAGTCCAACTATGAAGTGGTTCTTGATGAGGCTGATGAATTTTCTATGATCGAGGATGAGGATCCTTGTGAGCTATATCGAAGAGTTACAACTCTTGTTATTGCTCTTGAGGATCATGGAAGCAAAGATGTGGATGACACTTGGATTAAGTGCAAGTTTCTCAAGGCCATCATGCCTTTCAATAAATCCATGTACTTTTTCATCCGTCAAAGGCCAGACTTTCATTCCTTGTCCTCAAATGATGTGTTGGATGAGTTTATTGCCATGAACATTTTGAACAAAACCGCTGACAATGCTCTAGCCCGAGTTCAACGATCAATAAAAGACTCCTGCAACCTAGCTGTTACAGCATATTTCTCCATATGTGGTTTTGGTAATTGATGGCAATCCCTATGGACTAATGGTTGCCTTAAGTTATATTCGAAGGATTTGTCCATAGGCACTTCTTGAAGTCCATCTGTTGGTTTCTAGGAGTTTATATGATGACCAAGGTGGTATTCAAAGTATTATGCGAAGATTGGTCATAAAGACACAAGGTTGATCAAGACTAAGCAGGGAGTAAATCAAGATGATCAACACACAAAGTGTACAAGATGTACCAAGAGGGATCAAGTGATCCCATGGTATGGTAAGCATTGTCCATACCGCTTTTGTGTACTAATCCATGTCTTCGTGAGAGTTCTATGTGGAGTTAGGTGTGTTTCCGTGGGTTTACGTCAAGAGAAAGATCTCATTCAACCTATGAAGGATGACATCAAGTGGTGATTGTCATCAAGATTGCGGTGTGCAAGTTCAAGTGGAGCATCACGAAGGTATCATGCTTGAAGCTTGCCGTCCATTGTGGTGTCAGTGGACTTGTGAAGAATGTGTTGAAGAGTGGCTCACCCATAGTGAGTATGGGGGAGCAATCAAGAAAGGTGGTCCATCTTGAGGAATCCAAGATCATCATCATCTAGCTCAATAGGACTAGGTGCAAGGTATAGGTTTGCCCTTGATAGGTTTTTCTATTGTAGGATAGTTTGTCGTACAATCAAGGGGGGCTCTCAAGTGAGTAGCTTGATCGTACCGTTCGTTGAGAGATAAAACCATTTGCATCCTTGCATTATATCTTGGTTCTTGTTTGGTGTTTCTCCTTGTGAGTTTTAGAGCTTATGGTCATCTTCATGACAAGCTCGAGTTCCTCAAAAATGGAGTCTATATGCATCTTCTATGATGTTTTCGATGTTAGAAGTTTTTTCTGGTTCTTCATTCATAGAGGTCTCATAACTCTATATCATTGGAATTCTCACAACTGCATGTTCTTAAGATTTTACGCCGCTGTTGGATAACTCTTGTCGTCGTGAATTTAACAAGCTTGAATTTGCGAGATTTGGACTTCGTATGCGAAAGTTATGGGAGTTTCAGTATCGAGCGGTAGTACTGCTACTCGTGCCAGCAGTAGTACCGCTCCTGAAGCGGTAGTAGTTTTTTACTACCACTCCCTCGGACGTTCTGGCAGCGGTAGTACCGCTCCTAGCAGCGGTAGTACCACTCTGGTCGGGCTGTGAGTGGGAGTAGCGATTGTATTCTTTCCCCCACTATATAAAGGAGGTCTTCTTCCCCATTGGACCCGATCTATCCGTTGAGCTCGTGTTCTTCCCCCATTGTTGACCTTCTTAGAGCTTTATAACTCACAATTCCTCCAATGATTCTTGATAGTTCTTGAGGGAAAAGAGAGAGGAGATCTAGATCCACATCTCCACCAATCACTTTCTCCTCTTTGTGAGGGGAACCCCTTGGATCTTGATCTTGTCGTTCTTTGTGAGATCCTTGTTCTTCCTCTCATATTTCTCCATAGCTTTTGTTGTTGTGGAGAGATTTGAGTGTGAGGGACTTGAACACTTCGTGTGTTCTTGCCATTGCATTAGTTGCATCAGTTTGAGTTCTCCACGGTGATACGTGGAAGTGAGAAGTTGAGAAGCTTATTACCCTTGGGTACTTGGTACCCCTAGAGATTGTTCTTCGTGGATGCTTTGGCATCCTAGAAGCTTGGTGGTCCCTCGGAGCTCAATCATTGTGGTGTAAAACTCCGGGCAAGCATCGGGGTCTCCAATTAAGTTGTGGAGATTGCCCCGAGTATTTGTGGTCACCTCGAAGCCATATGCTATTGTGGTGAAGCTTCATGGTGTTGTTGGGAGCCTCCAATTAATTTGTGGAGATTGCCCCAACCTTGTTTGTATGGGTTCCATTACCGTCCTCAAGGGTCCCTTAGTGGAATCACGACATCTTGCATTCTGCGAGCGCATGAGGAGATTACGGTGGCCTTAGTGGCATCTTGGGGAGCATTGTGCCTCCACACTGCTCCAAATGGAGATTAGCATCCGCAAGAGTGTGAACTTCGGGATACATCGTCGTCTCCGCGTGCCTCAGTTATCTCTTACCGGAAACCTTTACTTATGCACTTTACTTTCTGATAGCCATATTGTTTCTTGTCATATATCTTGCTATCACTTAGTTGTTTATCTTTCTTAGCATAAGTTGTTGGTGCACATAGGTGAGCCTAGTTGTTTTAGGTTTTGTGCTTGACAAATTAAACGTTAGTTTTATTCCACATTTGTTCAAGCCTAAACCGTAATTATTTTAAAGCGCCTATTCACCCCCCTCTAGGCGACATCCACGTCCTTTCACTAGCTTTGAAGGCCAAGGCTGATGTGGAGGAAGATGAGGAAGACGAAGAAGAATCTTGTCCTGAAGGCACCAAGTATGCTTACCATGAGCACATGGCTCTTGCATCAAGGCAGTTTTGGGGCAACAAGAAAAACTCAAGGCCCAACTTCTCCAAGAACAACTCAAGCGGTCTATGGGAAAGCAACGCATGAGAACTTGCTAAAATTGTGGCAATGTGAGTCCTTTGTGGCACACTGCCCCTATGAGCAGAGGGGAGACAATGGTGCCAAGATCATTCGCAAAGACAAGACCAAGTATTTCCCAAAGAAGAACAACTTCCCCAAGAAAATGCCCCCTAAGGGGTTGGGGCTCACGAAGAGTACCTCTGTGATGATGATGATGATGATGATGATGAGACAAGTGGTGAAGCAATGGGAATGGCCACGGTGGCAATTGCATCTTCTTCTCCAAGCAAGGTGTCCCTTTTCAAGGCGCCCAACAAAGACCGCATTGCCAAGTGTCTGATGGCCAAGGCATCCAACAAGGTAACAACTAACGCTCAAACTTCGAACATAAAAGCTACCATTTCCGCTACCATGGATAGCGGAAATGAAAAGGAAGAGGTAGAGGAGGAGGAACTGTTGGAAATATGCCCTAGAGGCAATAATAAAGTGGTTACTATTATATTTCCTTGTTAATGGTAATTGTCTATTATTCATGCTATTATTGTATTAAACGGAAACCGTAATACATGTGTGAATACATATACCACAACATGTACCTAGTGAGCCTCTAGCTGACTAGCTTGTTGATCGATAGATGTCATGGTTTCCTGATCATGGACATTGGATGTCATTGATAACGGGATCACATCATTAGGAGAATGATGTGATGGATAAGACCCAATCCTAAGCATAGCACAAGATCGTCTAGTTTGTCTGCTAGAGCTTTTATAATGTCGAGTATCATTTCCTTAGACCACGAGATTGTGCAACTCCTGGATACCGTAGGAGTGCTTTGGGTGTATCAAACGTCACAACGTAACTGGGTGATTATAAAGGTGCACTACAGGTATCTCCGAAAGTGTTTGTTGGGTTGGTATGAACCGAGACTGGGATTTGTTGCTCCATGTGACGGAGAGGTATCTCTGGGCCCACTCGGTAATGCATCACCATAATGAGCTCAATGTGACTAAGGAGTTAGCCACGGGATGATGTGTTACGGAATGAGTAAAGAGACTTGTCGGTAACGAGATTGAACAAGGTATAGGGATATCGACGATTGAATCTCGGGCAAGTATCGTACCGGTAGACAAAGGGAATTGCATACGGGATTGAGTGAATCCTCGACATCGTGGTTCATCCAATGAGATCATCGTGGAACATGTGGGAACCAACATGGGAATCCAGATCCCCCTGTTGATTATTGGCCGGAGAGATGTCTTGGTCATGTCTGCATGGTTCCCGAACCCGTAGGGTCTACACACTTAAGGTTCGGTGATGCTAGAGTTGTTATGGGAATTGTATGTGTGGTTACCGAAGGTTGTTCAGAGTCCCGGATGAGATTCCAGACGTCACGAGGATTTCCGGAATGGTCCGGAGGTAAAGATTTATATATGGGAAGTCCGTTTTCGGCCACCGGAAAGGTTTCAGGATTTATCGGTATTGTATCAAAACACTGAAAGGGTATCGGGGGTCCACCTGTCCCGGAGGGCTACATGGGCTGAAAGGGAAGGGAACCAGCCCCTGGTGGGCTAGTGCGAGCCAAGCGAGGAGGCCCAAGGCGCATAGGGGCCAAACCCTAGGGCGTGGGGGCTGCCTTGGGTGGCAAACCACCCCCTATGGCCCCGCCCCTCCTCCTCTAGGGTTGCCGCCCCTCCTCCTCTAGGGTTGCCGCCCCTCCTAGGGTTTCCCTAGGGTGGCCACACCCCCTCTCCCTCCCTCCTATAAATAGTGGAGGTCTTGGGAGGGTTGCACACACACCTGAATCTCACTCCCTCGGTGCATCCCTACCTCTCCACCTCCCCTCCTCCGCGGTGCTCGGCGAAGCCGTGCCGGAGAGCCACAAACTCCATCGTCACCACGCCGTCGTGTTGACAGAGTTCTCCCTCAACTTCTCCTCCCTCCTCGCTGGATCAAGAAGGAGGAGACGTCCCTGGGCTGTAGGTGTGTTGAACGCGGAGACACTGAACGTTCGGTGTTTGGATCGGATCGCCTCCAGTACGAATCCATCAACCGCGTTCATAGTGACGCTTTTGCTTTGCGATCTTCAACGGTATGAAGATGCTCTTCCTCTCTCATTGCTGGTTTCTCCTAGTTTGATCTTGGTGTGACGTAGGATTTTTTTTGAATTATTACTACGTTCCCCAACAGTGGTATCATAGCTAGGTCTATGCGTAGATTCTATGCACGAGTAGAACACAAGTAGTTGTGGGCGATTATTTGGTCAATTTTCTTACCGTTACTAGTCTTATATCGATTCGGCGGCATCGTGGGATGATGTGGCCCGGCCCCACTTTACATGTACTCTTACATGAGACCGGTTCCACCGCCCGACATGCACTTGTTGCATAACGTGGCTAGCGGATGTCTGTCTCTCCCACTTTAGTCGGATCGTATTCGATGAAGAGGGTCCTTATGAAGGGTAAATAGAAATTGGCATATCACCGTTGTGGCTACAACGTAGGTAAGAAACGTTCTTGCGAGAAACCCATCCCAGCCACGTAAAACTTGCAACAACAATTAGAGGACGTCTAACTTGTTTTTGCAGGGTATACAATGTGATGTGATATGGCCAAAAGGAGGTGATGATATATATGTTATGTATGAAATTGATCATATTCTTGTAATAGGATTAACAACTTGCATGTCGATGAGTATGACAACCGGCAGGAGCCATAGGAGTTGTCTTAATTTATTGTATGAGATGCAACGCCATGTGATTACTTTACTTTATTGCTCTCCGTTAGCCAAAGTAGTAGAAGTAATAGTTGGCGAGATGGCTTCATGAATACACAATGATGGAGATCATGATGGTGGAGATCATGGTGTCATGCCGGTGGCAATGATGATCATGCCGCGCCACGAAGATGGAGATCAAAGGCGCAAGATGATATTGGCCATATCATGTCACTATATGATTTGCATGTGATGTTTATCATGTTTCTGTATCTTATTTTCTTAGAATGATGGTACTAAATAATATGATACCTCACTAAAATTTCAAGAAAAGTGTCCCCCCTAAGTGTGCACCGTTGCGAAGGATCGTTGTTTCGAAGCACCATGTGCTGATCGGGTGTGATAGATTCTAACGTTCGCATATAACGGGTGTAAGCCAGATTTACACACGCTAAACACTTAAGTTGACTTGACGAGCCTAGCATGTACAGACATGGCCTCGGAACACGAGAGACCGAAAGGTCGAACATGAGTCGTATGGAGATACAATCAACATGGAAATGTTCACCATTGATGACTAGTCCGTCTCACGTGATGATCGGACACGACCTAGTCGATATGGATCATGTATCACTTAGATAACTAGAGGGATGTCTATCTGAGTGGGAGGTCATTAAATAATTTGATTAGATGAACTTAATTATCATGAACTTAGTCTAAAATTGTCTTTACAATCTATATTGTAGATCCAATGGCCCACACACATGTCCCACTGAACTTCAACGCGTTCCTAGAGAAAACCAAGCTGAAAGACGATGAAAGCAACTATGTGGACTGGGTCCGTAACTTGAGGCTCATCCTCATAGCTTCCAGGAAAACGGATGTCCTAGATGCACCACTAGGTAAAGCACCCGTTTTCCCGGCGGTTCAAGATGTTATGAACGGCTGGCAGTCGCGTCGTGATGATTACTCCCTGGTTCAGTGCGACATGCTTTACAGTTTAGAACCGGGGCTTCAAAAGCATTTTGAGCAACATGGAGCATATGAGATGTCCCAAGAGTTGAAACTAGGTTTCCAAGCTCATGCACGGGTCGAGAGATATGAAGTCTCCGACAAGTTCTTCAGTTGTAAGATGGAGGAGAATGGGTCTGTCAGCGAGCACATACTCAGAATGTCTCGCTTGCACAAACGCTTGTGCCAGCTGGGAGTTAACCTTCTGTATGACTCGGTTATTGACAGAATCCTCCAGTCGCTTCCAGCTAGCTATCTAGGAGTTTTGTGGCTTCTCCTAGTGTGATTTGCATGAAAGTTCCACTGGAGGCGGAATCCAAGATATTTCTAGAAGCAAAATTCAAACCAGCATAGAAGATTTGTATAATCATCCAAAGACTCAGGACATGAGCGGGACAATTTCTAATCATCAATTTCATTCTCTCCCAAGATTGTGCAACATGTTCATGATCTAGTTGCTTAAAATTCATGATATCATTACGGAGAGAGATAATCTTAGCCGGTGGAAAATACTTGGAAATATAAGCATTTTTACACTTGTTCCAAGAATCAATACTATTTTTGGGTAAAGATGAAAACCAAGTTTTTGCTCGATCTCGTAATGAGAATGAAAATAGCTTCAATTTAATCATATCATTATCCACATATTTCTTCTTTTGCATATCGCATAAGTCAATGAAGGTATTAAGATGGGATGCAACATCTTCACTAGGAAGGCCGGAAAATTGCTCTGTCATAACAAGATTCAGCAAGGCAACATTGATTTCATATGATTCCGCACTAGTGGCGGGAGCAAACGGAGTACTAATAAAACCATTATTATTAGTATTCGAGAAGTCACACAATTTGGTGTTTTCAGTCATGGTGACTTAGCAAGCAGACAAGCACACAAGCAAACAGAAAGCAAGCGAAAGAAAAGGGCGAACGAAAAAGGCAAATATTTTTGTAAAATTTGTTTTTTTTCAGAAGTGGGGGAGAGGAAAACGAGAGGCAAAAGGCAAATAATGTAAATGGAAGAGATGAGTCTGCGATAGTTACTTGGATAAGCTTCACTTTGAATACTCCCTGACAACGGTGCCATAAATTCTTCTTGCTACCTCTTGAGCTTGTGTTGGTTTTTCCCTTGAAGAGGAAAGGGTGATGCATCACAGTAGCGACAAGTATTTCCCTCAGTTTGAGAACCAAGGTATCAATCCAGTAAGAGTATCAAGATGAGGCACCAATGTACCTACGCAAAAACAAACAAACTTGCACCCAACGCTATAAAGGGGTTGTCAATCCCTTCACGATTATTTGCAAGGTGAGATCTGAAGGTGAAAAGTGCAACAAAGTAATTTTGTGGATCTGAAAATAGTATGTGAAGTAGACCCGGGGGCCATAGTGTTCACTAGAGGCTTCTCTCATGATAGCAAGCATTACGGTGGGTGAACGAATTACTGTCGAGCAATTGATAGAATCGCGCAAAGTCATGATGATATCTAAGGCAATGATCATACATATAGGCATCCCGTCCGAGACAAGTAGACCGATACTTTCTGCATCTACTACTATTACTCCACACATCGACCGCTATCCAGCATGCATCTAGTGTATTGAGTTCATAACAAACAGAGTAACGCCTTAAGCAAGATGTCATGATGTAGAGGTATAGATTCATGCAATAGATATAAACCCCATCTTTTTACCCTTGATGGCAACAACATGATGCATGCCTCGCTACCCCTTCTGTCACTAGGTGAGGACACCGCACGGTATGAACCCAAAACCAAGCACTTCTCCCATTACAACAATTATAGATTAAGTTGGCCAAACGAAACCCACAACTCGCAGAGAATTACAAGGATACAAAATCATGCATATAAGAGATCAGAGGAGACTCAAATAATACTCATAGATAATCTGATCATAAATCCACAATTCACCGGATCTCGACAAACAGACCGCAAAAGAAGGTTACATCGGATAGATCTCCATGAAGATCATGGAGAACTTTGTATTGAAGATCCAAGAGAGAGAAGAAGCCATCTAGCTACTAGCTATGGACCCGAAGGTCTGTGGTGAACTACTCACACATCATCGGAGAGGCAATGGTGTTGATGAAGAAGCCCCCCGTGTCCGAATCCCCCTCCGACAGGGCACCAGAACGGTCCCCAGATGGGATCTTGCGGAGACAGAAGCTTGCGGCGGCGGAAATGTATTTTCGTGGCTCTCTCTGGTGGTTCTGGATTTTTAGAGAATTTTATGCGAAAGAAGTAGTGCAAAGGAGCCACGTGGGGCCCACAAGCCTGCTAGGCGCACCCCCAGGCCGCGGCTAGGGGGCTTGTGACCTCCCCCGGGGTCTTCTGCCTTGGTTCTCAAGTCCCATGCGTATCTTCTGTTATGGAAAAAAATCACCGCGCAGGTTTTATTCCGTTTGGACTCCGTTTAATATTCTTCTGTGAAAAGGGTCAAAAACACGGAAAAAGCAGAAACTGGCACTTGGCACTGAGTTAATAGGTTAGTCCCAAAAAAGATATAAAATAGCATATTCGTGCGTATAAAACATCCAAAGTTGACAAGATAATAGCATGGAACCATAAAAAATTCTAGATACGTTGGAGACGTATCAGCTCGCAAAGGACGAGGTGATGATGCGCGCCGGGAATGGTTCCAAGGTCGACGTGATCGCCATCGGCACGCTGCCTCTACATCTACCTTAGAGATTAGTTTTAAACCTTAATAATTGTTATTTAGTACCAACTTTGAGCATGAACATTGTATCAGGATCTCGTTTGATGCGAGATGGCTACTCATTTAAATCTGAGAATAATGGTTGTTCTATTTATACGAGAGATATGTTTTATGGTCATGCCCCGCTGGTCAATGGTTTATTCTTATTGAATACCGAACGTGATGTTACACATATTCATAGTGTGAGTACCAAAAGATGTAAGGTTGATAATGATTGTCCCACATATTTGTGGCACTGCCGCCTTGATCATATCGGTGTCAAACGCATGAAGAAACTCCATACAAATGGACTTTTGGAGTCTCTTGATTTTTGAATCATTTGATACGTGTGAACCGTGCCTCATGGGTAAGATGACTAAGACCCCGTTCTCCGGAACAATGGAGCGAGCGACCAACTTGTTGGAAATAATACATACCGATGTATGCGGTCCAATGAGCATTGAGGTTCGCAGTGGCTATCGTTATGTTCTCACCCTCACTGATGACTTAAGCAGATATGGGTATGTCTACTTAATGAAACACAAGTCTAAAACCTTTGAAAGGTTCAAGGAATTTGAGATTGAGGTAGAGAATCAACGTGACAAGAAAATAAAGTTCTTGCGATCTGATCGTGGAGGAGAATATTTGAGTCACGAGTTTGGCACACACTTAAGAAAATGTGGAATTGTTTCACAACTCACGCCGTCTGGCACACCTCAGCGTAACAGTGTGTCTCAACGCCGTAATCACACTCTGTTGGATATGGTGCGATCTATGATGTCTCTTACTGACCTGCCACTATCATTTGGGGATATGCTTTGGAAACTACCGCATTCACTTTAAATAGGGCACCGTCTAAATACGTTGAGACGACACCGAATGAATTATGGTTTGGCAAGAAACCTAAGTTGTCGTTTCTGAAATTTTTGGGATGCGATGCTTATGTCAAGAAACTTCAACCTGAAAAGCTCAAACCCAAATTGGAAAAGTGTGTCTTCATAGGATACCCTAAGGAAACTATTGGGTATACCTTCTATCTCAGATTCGAAGGCAAGAACTTTGTTGCCAAGAATGGATCCTTTCTAGAGAAAGAGTTTCTCTCAAAAGAAAAGTGAGTGGGAGTAAAGTAGAACTTGATGAGGTAACTGTACCCCCTCTCAAACTGGAGAGCAGCCCATCGCAAGAAAATGTTTCTTGGGTGCCTGCAATGGCTAGGAAGTTAATGATGATGATCATGAAACTTCGGATCAAGTTGCTACTGAACTTCGTAGGTCCACAAGGACACGTTCCGCACCAGATTGGTACGGCAACCCTGTCATGGAAATCATGTTGTTGGAAAATAGTGAACCTTCGAACTATGAAGAAGCGATGGCGGGCCCGGATTCCAACAAATGGCTTGAAGCCATGAAATCTGAGATAGGATCCATGCATGAGAACAAAGTACGTACTTTGGTGGACTTGCCCGATGATCGGTGAGCCATAGAAAATAAATGGATCTTTAAGAAGAAGACTCGAGCGGATGGAAATGTGACCATCTATAAGGCTCGACTTGTCGCTAAGGGTTATCGACAAGTTCAAGGAATTGACTACGATGAGACTTTCTCACCCGTAGCGAGGCTGAAGTCGGACCGAATCATGTTAGCAGTTGCCGCATTTTATGATTATGAGATCTGGCAAATGGACGTCAAAACGACATTCCTTAACGGCTTTCTTAAGGAAGAATTGTATATGATACAGCCAGAAGGTTTTGTCGATCCTACAAATGCTGACAAGGTATGCAAGCTCCAGCACTCCATCTATGGTCTGGTGCAAGAATCTCAGAGTTGGAACATTCGCTCTGATGAGGTGATCAAAGCGTTTGGGTTTGTACAGACTTATGGAGAAGCCTGTATTTACAAGAAAGTGAGTGGGAGCTATGTAGCATTTCTCATATTATATGTGGATGACCTATTGTTGATGGGAAATGATATAGAAATTTTGGAAAGCATAAATGCCTATTTGAATAAGTGTTTTTCAATGAAGGACCTTGGAGAAGCTCCTTACATATTAGGCATCAAGATCTATAGAGATAGATAGAGACGCCTCGTTGGTCTTTCACAAAGCACATACCTTGACGAGATATTGAAGAAGTTCAATATGGATAAGTCCAAGAAGGGTTCTTACATGTATTGCAAGGTGTGAGGTTGAGCACAACTCAACGACCGACCACGACAGAAGATAGAGAAAAGATGAGTACCCTCCCCTATGCTTCAGCCATAGGCTCTATTATGTATGCCATGTTGTGTACTGATACGTCTCAAACATATCTATAATTCTTGATGGTTTCACACTGTTATCTTGTCTTCTTTGGTTGTTTTATGTACCTTTTATATCTTTTTTGGGACTAACTTATTAATTCAGTGCCAAGTGCCAGTTCCTGTTTTTTCCGTTTTTTTGACTCTTTTCAGATCTGATTTTGGAACGGAGTCCAAACGGAAGAAAAACCCTGAAATGATTTTTTCCCGAACGGAAGAAGATCAGGGGGCCTTTGGGCCAAGCCAGGTGGGCTCCAGGGAGCCCACAAGCCCCCACTCCGCCACCAGGGGGAGGCGGCGGTGGACAGGCTTGTGGCCTCCCTCGCCGCCCCCTGACCTAGGTCTTTGGCCTATAAATTCCCAAATATTCCTAGTGATAATGATTTTATTAGTATTGCGACTTCTCGAGCACTAATGATAATGATTTTATTAGTATTGCGATTGCTCCCGCCACTAGTGCGGAATCGTATGAAATCAACGCATGTTTGCTGAATCTTGTTATGGAAGAGCAATTCTCTGGCCTTCCTAGTGAAGATGCCGCATCCCATCTCAATACCTTCATTGAGCTTTGTGATATGCAAAAGAAAAGAGATGTGGATAATGACGTGATTAAGTTGAAACTTTTTCCTTTCTCGTTGCGAGATCGCGCAAAAACTTGGTTTTCTTCTTTGCCTAAAAATAGTATCGATTCTTGGGATAAGTGCAAAGATGCTTACATATCCAAGTATTTTCCACCGGCTAAGATCATCTCCTTACGTAACGATATCATGAATTTCAAGCAACTTGATCATGAACACGTTGCACAATCTTGGGAGAGGATGAAGCTTATGATTAGAAATTGTCCCGCTCATGGCTTGAGTTTGTGGATGATTATAGAAATCTTTTACGCTGGCTTGAATTTCGCTTCTCGCAATATCTTGGACTCCGCCTCAGGTGGAACGTTCATGCAAATCACGTTAGGAGACGCTACAAAACTCCTAGACAATATCATGACCAACTACTCTTAGTGACACACTGAAAGGCCGCCTGCTAGCAAAAAGGTGCACGCTATAGAAGAGATTAACTCGCTTAGTGCTAAGATGGACGAGTTGATGAATTTGGTTGCTAGTATAAACTCTACCGTAGATCCTAATGACATGCCACTATCTTATTTGATTGATAGTAGCAACGCTAGTTTGGACGTGAATTTTGTTGGTAGGAACAATTTTGGCAACAATAATGCTTTTAGAGGAAACTATGTTCCTAGGCCTTTTCCTAGTAACTCCTCTAACAATTATGGCAATTCCTACAACAACGCTTATGGAAATCATAACAAATTACCCTCTGATTTAGATAGTAATATCAAAGAGTTCATCAATTCTCAAAAGATTTTCAATGCGTCCATAGATGAAAAACTACTCAAAATTGACGATTTGTCTAAGAGCGTTGATAGGATGTCTTGTGATATTGATGCTTTGAAATTTAGATCCTCTCCTCCCTAGGTCAACTTGGATGAAACTTTGAAAGCTATGCGTATCTCCATGAATGAGAGCAAAGAAAGAACCGCCCAAATTCGCGCTAGACATGAATGATTTAAAAGGGTGCGTTCTAGTGATGCAAATCAGGAAGATCTTGAAGTGCTTGGTGTGTCTCCTCTTGAATCTTTGTTTTCGCGTGTCAAACCTACTTATGGAGGGGCTGGATATGAATCCACTTTGGTTGAAAAACGCCCCAATGATTCAGAGTACACCTATCTTGATGATAAAGGTGTGGAGAGTGGAGTAGAAGAAGTCAAAATTTTGGGTAGTAATGAAACTCCCACTTTGGATTTCAAGGAATTCAATTATGATAATTGCTCCATGTTTGAATGCATTTCTTTGATGCAATCCATTGCAAACTCTCCACATGCTTATAGCCAAAGCAAAGCCTTTACCCCGCATATCGTAGATGCTATGATGAAATCTCTTGAAGAGAAGCTCGAACTAGAAGTCTCTGTACCTAGAAAACTTCATGATGAGTGGGAACCTACTATCAAAATCAAGATCAAAAACTATGAGTGCAATACTTTGTGTGATTTGGGTGCTAGTGTTTCCGCGATTCCAAAGTCTTTATGTGATATTCTTGGTTTTCATGAGATTGAAGAGTGTTCTCTTAATTTGCATCTTGCGGATTCTACTGTCAAGAAACCCATGGGGAAGATTGATGATGTTCTTATTGTTGCAAATAAGAAATATGTACCCGTGGATTTCATTGTACTTGACATAGATTGCAATCCTTCATGTCCCATTATTCTTGGTAGACCTTTCCTATGGACTATTGGTGCTATCGTCGATATGAAGGAAGGGAATATTAGATTTCAATTTCATTTAAAGAAGGGCGTGGAGCACTTTCTTAGAAAGAAAATAAGATTGCCTTATGAATCTATGATGAGGGCTACCTATGGTTTGAGCACCAAAGATGACTATACGTGATTCCATCACTTTCGCCTAGCTAAGGGCGTTAAACAAAAGCGCTTGTTGGGAGGCAACCCAACGAATCTATCATTTTTCTTTCTGTTTTGTGTTTTCCACACTTTCATAATTCTGTTATGATTGTGTTTTTGTGTTTATTTTGGCGTTTGTGCCAAGTAAAACCGTTATGATTAGTCTTGGGGATGATCGTTTGGTCATGCTGGAAAAGACAGAAACTTTCTGCTCACGAAAAGAATTTTCATTTTTTCTGTTAGAGGTTTTGAGTTTATTATTTTTACTGATAATTTCTACACAAATTATGCAGACTGTCGTAATTTTTCAGAATTTGTTATGTACCAGAGGTATACGAAATGTACAGATTGCTACAGACTGGTCTGCTGTTAACATATTCTGTTTTTGTTGTGTTGGTTGCTTATTTTGATGAAACTATGGATAGTATCGGGGGATATTAGCCATGGAAGATTGAAAGTACAGTAACCCAACATCAGCACAAGTAGAATTTAAGTTTTCTACAGTATCTAAGGAAGTGGTGGTTTGCTTTCTTGTACTAATGTTATCACGAGTTTCTGTTTAAGTTTCGTGTTGTGAAGTTTTCAAGTTTTGGGTGAAGTTCTTATGGACAAAGAGGTAAAGAGTGGCAAGAGCCCAAGCTTGGGGATGCCCAAGGCACCCCAAGATATTCAAGGATGTCGTAAAAGCCTAAGCTTGGGGATGCCCAGGGAAGGCATCCCCTCTCTCGTCTTCAATCCATCGGTAACGTTACTTGGGGCTATATTTTTATTCACCACATGTTATGTGTTTTTGCTTGGAGCGTCTTGTATTGTAGGAGTATTTTATTTTTGTTGTGTCACAATCATCCTTGCTGCACACCTAGAGAGAGAGACATGCACACACCGTGATTTTGTCGAGCTTCACTTATATCTTTTGGTAGACAATTCAGCTCACATGTGCTTCACTTATATCTTTTGAGCTAGATAATTTTGCTCTGTGTGCTTCACTTATATCTTTTAGGGCACAGCGGTGCGTGGCTTGGTAGTTGATCTATGCTTTGAAAGTAGTCTCAAAATGGGTAGTTATCCAAAGGGATACGAAAACTTCCACCTTCATGTGCATTGAATAGTTAGAGAAGTTTGATTCATCTCAATTAGTTTTGAGTTGTGGTTATGGTAATATTAAAGTCATGCTAGTAAGGTGTTGTGGATCTAGAAGTACTTGTGTTGAAGTTATTTATTCCCATAGCATGCACGTATGGTGAACCGCTATGTGATGAAATCTTAGCATGATTAGTCTATTGATTGTCATCCTTTGCGTGGCGGTCGGGATCGCGCGATGGTTTATCCCTACCAACCCTTCCCCTAGGAGTATGCGTTGAATGCTTTGTTTAGATTACTAATAAAACTTTTGCAACAAGTATATGAGTTCTTCATGACTAATGTTGAGTCCATGGTTTAGATGCACTTTCACCTTCCACCATCACTATCTTCTTAGTGTCGTGCAACTTTCGCCGGTGCACAAAACCCACCATTAGCCTCCCTCAAAACAGCCACCATACCTACCTACTATGGCTTTTTCAAAGTCATTCCAAGATATATTTCCATGCAACTACCACCATGACATGTGCCACCACGTCTACATTGCCATTGCATGATCGTAAGATAGCTAGCATGATGGTTCCATTGATGTCTATGCCATGCTAGATCATTGCCACGGTACACTACCGAAGGCATTCCATATAGAGTCATCGTTACTCTAAGTTTTGAGTTGAAAGTGTGATGATCATCATTAATGGAGCATTGTCCCATGTGAGGAAATAAAATAGGCCAAAGAAGCCCACCAAAAAAAGAGGCCAAAGAGCCCACCAAAATAAAAAAAATGAGAGAAAAAGAGAGAAGGGACAATGCTACCACTTTTTCCACACTCATGCATATTAAGCACCATGATCTTCATGATTGAGAGTCTCTCATTTTGTCACCACCATATATCTAGTGGGAAATTTTCATTATATAACTTGGCTTGTATATTCCAATGATAGTATTCCTCAAAATTGCCTTAGGTCTTCGTTAGCAAGCAAGTTGGATGCACACCCACTAGTTTTCTTTAAGAGCTTTCACATACTCATAGCTCTAGTGCATCAATTGTATGGCAATCCCTACTCATTCACATTGATATCTATTGATGAGCATATCCACACCTCATTGATATGCCTAGTGAATGTGACTATCTTCTCCTTTTTTGTCTTGCAACCTCCACCACATTCCACACCATCTATAGTGCTATAACCATGGCTCACACTCATGTATTGTGTGAGAGTTGAAAAGGTTTGAGAAAGTAAAGGTGTGAAACAATTACTTGGCCAATACCGGGGTTGCGCATGATTTAAATTCATTGTGCAATGATGATAGAGCATAGCCAAACTATATGCTTTTGTAGGGATAACTTTCTTTTGGCCTTGTTATTTTGAAAGTTCATGATTACTTCGCTAGTTTGCTTGAATTATTATTGTTTCCACGTCAATAGCAAACTATTGTTTCGAATCTAATGGATCTGAACATTCACGCCACATAAGAGGAATTACAAAGGACACCTATGCTAGGTAGCATGAAAGCATCAAAAATTCATTCTTTATCACTTCCCTACTCGAGGACGAGCATGAGTTAAGCTTGGGGATGCTTGATACGTCTCAAACGTATCTATAATTTTTGATGGTTTCACGCTATTATCTTGTCTTCTTTGGTTGTTTTATGTACCTTTTATATCTTTTTTTGGGACTAACTTATTAATTCAGTGCCAAGTGCCAGTTCCTGTTTTTTTCCCTGTTTTTGACTCTTTTCAAATCTGATTTTGGAACGGAGTCCAAATGGAAGAAAAACCCCGAAATGATTTTTTCCCGAACGGAAGAAGATGAGGGGGCCTTTGGGCCAAGCCAGGTGGGCTCCAGGGAGCCCACAAGCCCCCACTCCGCCACCAGGGGGAGGCGGCGGTGGGCAGGCTAGTGGCCTCCCTGGCCACCCCCTGACCTAGGTCTTTGGCCTATAAATTCTGAAATTTTCCGCAAAAAATCAGGGAGCCTCGAAAATACTTTTCCGCCGCCGCAAGCTTCCGTTTCCGCGAGATCTCATCTAGAGACCCTTCCCGGCACCGTGTCGGAGGGGACTTTGGAGTGGGAGGGCTTCTTCGTCATCATCATCGCCCCTCCAATGACTCGTGAGTAGTTCACTTCAGACCTACGGGTCCGTAGTTAGTAGCTAGATGGCTTGTTCTCTCTCTTGGATCTTCAATACAAAGTTCTCCATGATCTTCATGGAGATCTATCCGATGTAATCTTCTTTGGCGGTGTGTTTGTCGAGATCCGATGAATTGTGGATTTGTGATCAGATTATCCATGATATATATTTGAGTCTTTGCCGATTTCTTATATGCATGATTTGATATCCTTGTAAGTCCCTCCGAGTCTTGGGTTTTGTTTGGCCAACTAGATCTATGATTCTTGCAATGGGAGAAGTGCTTGGTTTTGGGTTCTGCCATGTGGTGACCTTTCCCAGTGATAGTAGGGGCAGCAAGGCACACATCAAGTAGTTGCCATCAAGGGTAAAAAGATGGGGTTTTTATCATTGGTTTGAGATTACCCCTCTACATCATGTCATCTTGCTTAAGGCGTTACTCTGTTCTTATGGACTTAATACACTAGATGCATGCTGGATAGCTGTCGACGTGTGTCGGGACCCTGATCCTAAGTCATAGGAATCCAGCCTGTAACACATCGCATCTCTTTGTGGTCTCATGCACGGTTAACCCCACGGCTGCAGACTTACCTTAGCCGGGACCGTTTGCGCCTTTTGACTCGCGTATACAATTGTGTCGCTAGCAATCCAATAACAAAGAACCCGGATCGACATGTCTAGTCATAAACCAAAGTGGCAGTTCCGCACAGGGACATGCATACATGACCCAGCAAAGCAGGTTTCGGTCACCAGGGAATGTAGACGAGTCGTAGCAAGCTACAAGGACTCCATTACATCGCGTGACATTTCCCCAAAGGGGACAGACACAACAGCTAAGAAGGACACACGCCGGTCAACCAATGTGTCCGGAGCAGTAGCGAGCTACCATGACTCGTTGGATCACAAAGGGGCATTTCCCTGTAAGGAATGCTACTAAAGTCTATGGCTAGGTAATCGAACCCCATACATATCAAGTACGACACACATACGCATGGCATACCGATATGTATAGATACATCGATGGCATCACAACATAACCATAAACATACAAGCTTTATTTAAAAGGCTCGGAAGAGCCTCACACATAATATTACACAGTAGGGGTCTCACGACCCATCATAACAGTCATTCAAGTTACAAGCCAGCGGAAGTAGATAAGCTGTCTGAGTACAGACAGATGAAACTAGAAGGCACGTGGCCTGACTATACTATAGACCCACCCTAGGGCCAGATCGTAGCTGGGATACCAGCTACTCATCGTCGTCAATGTCTAGGAAGAACCCTCCATTAGGGTCATTAACAACCTCTGCAACAAATATTAAGCAAACATGAGTACGGAGGTACTCAGCAAGACTTTAGGATAACTACTACTCATGCAAGTATCAATAAGGAATTGTGGGGTTTCATGCGGAAAGCCAGCATTTGACTCGTGGCTAGAGAACTTGCATTTTTTAAATAATTTTGACAACTTGATTTCTCGCACACGAGTCCACTAACACCACAACAATACTCCATCGTGGAATCATTCCGTCTCCATATGGGAATGCCGTCCACGACACTCACGCTTATCTTGACAATTTTATGAGTAGCCATTGAAGTTATCTATGAACAACATATGTCTCCAAGTAGTCCATATCTGCGGACGCGGCTATTCGAATAGATCATAACCCTGCAGGGGTGTACTTCTTCACACACGATCTCGCCACTTATCGCCATGTGCACGTCATGCACCTCGGCAACCTTCAAGCGGAAGCCGAGCGAGGGAGTCGGCCACGACCGTTAACCACACTAATACTTAGTCCAGGTCTATCGCCTATCTGAGGGTAACCCGCACGGAAGTCCGGCCGAGGTTTCCGCCACGTCCCCAAACGATGTGCGCAGGGTTCCCAAGCCCACCATCCAGGTGCCACTTGGTACACCGTGCCACTGCCTACCGCATCACAGCCCACCTCTCAGGTCAGCGCTATGCACGGCCTCCAGCATGACTACCAGAAACTACTTGCAACTCCTGGACCGAGTACTAAGCGATTAATAAGTCGAGCGGGGTCATATTTCAGGGCCCAGCATGTGGTAGTATCTCATCTTGGATTACATACACGGAACTCAGGTCCTAAGGACGGTTCCAATGAAACAACCCGCCATGTACTCCTACATAGCCTTTCACCGGTACCTTTACCAAACCAGGTTCAACACACAACCTTACTTACTGAACACATTCTCACAATTCTGTTCATCTCCCAGATGACAGACCATACACAACTCTAAGCATAGCATGCATAGCAGGATAAGGCACATCATGGCTCAAGCATCTACCAGGTATGCTAGGTTGCAAGGTTCAGCTATTTACTGTGACAAAGACAGGTCATGCAAAGGAAGTGGGTTCAACTAACGTGGCAAAAGCATTTGAGCATTTGATCCTAATGCAATAAGTAAGTGCAGGAGCGAGAACATGGGATTTATCGGGATGATCAAAATGGTTGCTCAGAAGAGGGACAATATCCGTCAATCGGATATGCAGTGGAATCCGGAGGAGCGGAGCCTACCGAAAGAAATGACAACAATCAATAACAATCATATGCAACAAGATGATGCATGAGCATGGCATGAGGATGCAAGGTTGTATGCTAATATCGCTAACATTTATTAGGTTTGAAGTTTATTTGAATCAGATTCAAATATCACTTCAAACGAGGTATTCTCGAATACCATTTTAATTGATTCGACCTGATGCTCAGATCAACTTGTTTTTTTACATGCATGGAAATGATATGTTAAGTTGGTGGTTGTGATTGAAGAATGTTTGATCATAGCATTTGAAGTGGAATTCAAATGATTTTCAAATTCCATCTCCATAGCATTTATGAAATTTAATTTATTCATTATTCTACAAGTTTGGTCCACTAACATTCTTAAACATGTTTGAAAGTGACATATTCAGATTCCTTGGATTTTTCTGATACTTTTTCATATATAAATTATTTTCATTGGAGTTACAAATTAATTTCTATGATTTTTAGAAGTTTTGGCATTTTTCTGGAATTCTTTTAAATCAGAAAATCTTTACTGCATCAGCATGACATCAGCTGGTCCAACTGGTCGTTGCAAGTCAAACCTGACCAGTGGGACCCACTGGTCAGTGACTCTGGTCAGTTTTAGATTAGTTTTAAACTTAATTAGCTAATTAACAGTACAGGACCCACATCTCAGTGACTTATTAGATTAATTAACTTTATTTTTATTAATTTAAAACTTCCAGAGGCTGGCCCCATGCGCCAGTTGCTCAGGCCAGCTGAGATCCACTGGCGGCGAGGTCGTCCTCGCCGGCGGTGAGCCTCCGACGACCACCAGTACAGTGGAGGGGCTCAGAAACGGCGCACAGGCGGCCAAACTCTGCGTGGAGTGCACCATAGGAACGACACGACTCCCGCAGGTTCATTTTTGCACTTAGCCGGGGTTGATCTCGCCGGAGATGACGCCGGCGACGAGCTTGGCGGAGGCCAAAGTTCGGGCGTCATCGGGGTCATCGAAACAGAGGGAGCTATGCACGGGACTGAGCTTCTATGGCATCTACGCGACGGCCTGAAGCTGCTGGTGGCCTCAGAAGGACGAGCTGTTCACCGGAGGGCTACCGGCGATGAGCTCCCGCGGCGGATCTCGTTGGGCTCCGGTGAAATCAAGGCTAGAGGAAGGGATCGAAGGGGGAAACTTGGGGGAAAGCTGCGCAAGCTCACGGGGAGTGGAGTGGTGGTGTTAGCTTGCTCGGGGACTGCCTGGAGAGGGAGAACGCCGGCGACGAACTTCGGTGACCCGAGGAAGAAGACGACTCCGACTCGTCGTTTCACTGCGTCTCGGTGTCGGGCTCGTGGCTAGGAAGCTTCAGGGAGCTGCGGCGGTTCTATTGCGTGGCTTAGAAGGGAAAGAGGTTGGCTAGAACAGCGGCGAGCTCGAGCTCTGCTCGGGCTCCAATGGCGGCAGTGGGGAACGATGCAAAGGGGGAGAATTAGGAGAGGATGAGCTCGGGCACGCCTCGGGAGGGTTATCCCCTCGCGTGCCAGCGCAAAGCGGCGGCCAGGCAGGCGCACAGGTGCGTGGCCGCGCCGGAGTACGCAGCGGCCACCTCCTGCTGCCCACTGGCGGGGGAGGAAGACGATAGGGAAGAAGCTGGGTCGGGCCAGGTGAGCGACAGGTAGGTGTTTCTTCCTTTTTTTCTTTTTTCTTTTTTGTTTTACTAACTATTTGATTTTCTATTTATTTCAGCTCCAAAATAGTTTACAAAGAATATTTTGAACACACTAGAATATTTGTTGGAATATATCCAACCATTCCTGAAGTTTTCAACATTTTTGAAAACTTAAAGTTTTTGAATTCAAATTTAAACTTGAATCCAGTGGCTTTTTGCTTTTAAATAAAATGCCAAATGTGTTATGAAAATAGTTTTCTTCACTGCTTATTTGTTTCAAGAATTATCAGAAAAGTTGAACTTTTCTTGAGGCCATTTTGGGTTCATTGATTTGAACAAGTTTATAATTTCTTTGAATTTGAGAAGTGGCTAGGGTTTTTTGAGTTTTGCTTCACCACTTGCTTTGATCTTGTTGCAATTTCCTTTGATGCAATGCAAAGAAGATATGAGCACAATGCTATACATGATTAGGGTTCCAGGGATGTGATAACTGACCCCCACTCAAAAGAATCTCGTCCTGAGATTTAGAAGTCATCGGGAATAACGCAAGATACTCAAGTCGGAGACGATATTCTCTTTCCCAAGTTGCCTCCTTTTCAGAATGATTTGACCATTGAACTTTAAGAAAATTGAGGTTTCGATGTCGAGTGGTATGCTTAGCTTGATCAAGAATACGTACAGGGTATTCTCGGTATGAAAGGTTATCTTGGAGATCAAGAGTTTCGTGGTCCACTTCACGGATAGAATCCAAAAAGCAACGCCTGAGTTGCGAGACGTGGAAGACATCATGAACCTTGGAAAGACGCGGAGGAAGTTCCAACTGGTAGGCAACTTCTCCTCGTTTGGCAAGAATGCGAAAAGGACCAATGTAACGAGGAGCCAACTTGCCCTTGATACCGAATCGATGGGTACCCTTTAAAGGTGTAACCCGAAGGTAAGCCTTCTCGTCAACTTCAAAGGTCAGAACCTTATGATGACGATCATATTGGCTATTTTGACGAGACTGGGCTGTTTTCAACTTTTCACGAATAATGCGAACCCGCTCTTCTGCATCCTGGATCATATCCGGACCAAAGAGTTGCTTCTCTCCGGTTTCTGACCAATTAAGAGGTGTTCGACATCTTCGTCCATAGAGAACTTCAAAAGGAGCTTTGCCCAAGCTTGATTGGTAACTATTGTTATAAGTAAATTCGGCGAATGGAAGGCACTTCTCCCAATTCATACCGAACGATATAACGCAAGCTCGGAGCATATCCTCTAGGATTTGATTTACTCTTTCTACTTGACCACTTGATTGAGGATGGAACGCAGTGCTAAAAGATAAGTGAGTCCCCATAGTATTCTAAAAACTTTCCCAGAAGCGAGAAGTAAAGATACTCCCACGGTCTGAGTTAATCTCCAGGGGAACACCATGAAGAGACACTATTCGAGAGATATATAACTCTGCTAGTTGGCTAGCTGTTATACTCTCACGAACTGGAAGAAAATGAGCTACTTTTGAGAGACGGTCAATGACCACAAAGATAGCATTATTTCCTTTCTTGGTCTTGGGAAATCCGGTAATGAAATCCATACTAACTTTATCCCATTTCCATTCAGGAATAGCTAAAGGATGAAGGGTGCCAGCAGGCCTTTGATGTTCTGCCTTAACTCGGCGACAAACGTCGCAGTTAGCAACGAACTCAGCAATTTCTCTCTTCATCCTAGTCCACCAGAACCTCTGGCGTAGGTCCTGATACATCTTAGTACTACCGGGATGAATGGTGAGAGGAGAATCATGAGCCTCCTTAAGGATTAACTACCTTAGATGTGTGTTCTTAGGAACCACTAGACGATTCTGGAAGAACACAACACCTTGATCATTCATGGAGAATACATTAGCGTTTCCGCTAATAATATTCTCCTTGATTCGTCATATCCCCTTATCATGCCTCTGGCCAGCTATAATTTGATCCCTAAGGGTAGGCTTCGCCACCAGGGTAGAAAGGAATCCTTGAGGAACAATATGAAGATTTAACTTCCGAAATTCCTCATAGAGATGTGGTTGACCTCGTTGTAGCATCAAATTGTTACAATAAGATTTACGACTTAGTGCATCAGCCATAACATTGGCCTTCCCCGGGGTGTAAGTTATCCCTAAGTCGTAATCCGAGATCAAATCAACCCACCGTATTTGCGTGAGATTCAAATCCGGCTGGGTGAAGATATATTTCAGACTTTGGTGATCAGTGAATATTTCGCAACGATTACCCAGAAGGTAATGTCGCCAGGTTTTTAGTGCATGGACTACAGCTGCAAGCTCAAGATCATGTGTGGGATAATTATCCTCATGTGGACGCAACTGTCGAGATGAATATGCAATCACATGACGATCTTTCATGAGGATGCAACCTAATCCTTGTCGCGAGGCGTCGCAATAGATAACAAAGTCCTCAGAAAAATCTGGTGGTAGCAACACAGGTGCGGAAGTCAGACGTCTTTTCAGTTCCTGAAAACTATGCTCACACTGTGGTGTCCACTCGAACTTTTTATCCTTCTTCAGGAGTTCAGTTAGAGGATGTGCAACCTTGGAGAAATTCTCGACAAAGCGGCAACAATAGCTCGCTAGACCAAGAAAACTCCTAACTTGCTTAACCGATTCAGGTTGAGTCCAATCAAGGACGGCTTGAACTCTCTCGGGATTGATAGCAATACCCTTACCAGAGATTACGTGACCTAGATAGGTCACTTATGGTAACCAAAATTCACATTTTGAAAACTTGGCATAAAGGTGATGCTCTCGAAGTTTCATCAATACCAGCCTTAGATGCTCGGCATGTTCTTGTTCGTTCTTTGAGTAGATGAGAATATCATCGAGGTATACCACGACGAATTTATCAAGATACTCCATGAATATTGAATTGATCAGACGAGAGAAGGTGGCTGGGGCATTGGTTAAACCGAAGGACATGACGATGTACTCGTATTGGCCATAACGAGTAACAAAATCCGTTTTTGGAATGTCCCCGTTCTTGATTTTGATTTGATGGTATCCCAACCTCAAATCCATTTTTGAGAAGACTGAGGATCCAGCGAGCTGATCATACAGGTCGTTGATCCTGGGGAGCGGATACTTGTTCTTTATGGTGACCAGATTAACTGGTCGGTAATCTACAATCATCCGATCCGTTCCATCCTTCTTCTTGACGAAGAGGACGGGGCAAGCCCAAGGGGAAGAGCTAGGACGAATGAAACCTTTATTCAAGGCCTCATCTAGTTGCTTCTTAAGTTCGGCTAGCTCCAAGGGTGCCATCTTATATGGTCTTCTGGCTATTGGAACAGTTCCCGGAACAAGATCTATCATGAACTCTACATCTCTGTCACGTGCAATTCCTGGCAGTTCCTTTGGAAAAACATCCGGGAAGTCACGGACTACCGGAATGTCTTCAAGTTCCGGAAGAGGGTTGGCATTGAGGGAATAGAGTTGGCATTTGGCAACTCGAGTAGAGACATTGACTATCTCACCCGAGGGATGGGTAAGCTGAACATTTCTGGAACGAGTATCAATCTTGGCATAGTGAGCTGACATCCAGTCCATACCCAAGATGATATTAATATCCGAAGATTTCAGGCTATCAATGAGGCTAGAAAAACTAGCCTGTCTACTAGAATTTCATTATCATAGGTTATCCTAGAGGTTTGCCACTTGCTACCAGGAGTTTGGACAACCAATGGAATTGGCATATCACAAAAAGACATGTTACGCAACTGTGCATAACTTTCTGAAATGAAGGAATCAGAAGACCCAGTGTCAAAAAGAACAGACGCTGGGTGATGATTAACAAGAAACATACCTAGTATGACGTCGGGATCCTCTGCAGCTTCTTCTGCTGAGACATAGTTCACACGACCACGTGCAGGAGTTGGCTTCACATAGTAAGCTTTGCTCGACTTGCCTTGCCCGACGGACTTTCCGGGTTGCTTGGCACCCACATTCTGAGGACACTCACGGGAATAGTGCCCTGGTTCTCCACACTTGTAGCATATCACTTGGTTGGCACGTGGTGTAGCATTGCTAGCTAGACCACCATAGGTTTTTGCTGGAGGGTTTGTCTGATTCGTCCGAGGCGCCACGTAGGGTGGCCTCGGAGTGTATCTTGGCGGCAGAGAACTGTTTGGAACCCACAGCCCGCGTATTGGAAATGCGGAACCATATGACGAGCCAAAGTCACGGGAGTGCTTCTTTGTGGCTTTGAAGTCGGTATGACCAGTCTCAGCACTGATCGCCTTGTTGACCAGGGCTTGGAAGCTTGCACACTCGTGGAGGCGCAAATCACGTCAAAGCTCAGGGCTCAGACCCTTACGGAATCTTGCTTGCTTCTTGGCATCAGTACACACCTCCTCTGTTGCATAGCAGGCGAGGTTACCGAACTCGCGACTATAGGCATCCACGGTCAACTTGCCCTGGGTGAATGCACAGAAATCCTCTCTCTTTCTGTCCATCAGGCCTTCTGGAATATGGTGTAGACGGAAGGCTGCACTAAAGTGTGCCCATGTGGCTGTTGGTTCGGTAGGACGCATAGCTTCAAAGTTCTCCCACCACAGATTGGCGGGTCCTTCCAGAAAATACGCCGCAAAGGTCACCTTGTCGGCCTCAGAAACATTCACAGAGCGAATCTTACGTGAAATACTACACATCCAATCATCAGCGTCGAGGGGATCGACGGAGTGATGGAACTTTGGAGGATTCAGCTTCACAAAGTCATTGAGGGACACTGCAGCATTCCTTGGCTGATGAGTCGTATTCTGCTCAATACGCTCTAACAGTCGGTTGGTCTCCCTTTTGTTCCTTTTTGCCTCAAGCATCACTTCCGCCAGAGAGGGCGCGTGAGGCTGGTCTTCCTACGACGTTTGACTTCCCTCGCCTTGCTCATGAGCAGGGGCACGGTTCAACCTGGTGAACACCATCCTGACAAACAAACTCACAACTTAGACCAATATCATTATCAATACTAGCTATGGATTAAGAATGCACTAAACACATGGAATGCGGAAATGAATATCCGAACAACATGGTAACAAGCAACTGCTATATATACACCATGGTTCATACACACCCTTACATAGTTCAGTACAGCCTTAACCGAAGAGCAAACTACTGAAATTATGAAACTACTCATCATAGGCTTACAAGCTTCCTATACATTATTTATCTAGGCCTCCGAAATTCATTTCACATCACAAGCATACTCCACAAGTCACACAGGACTGTGAACGTACGGCTACTACCATACTATCCTTCCACTCACGGTTCAGGCATCCGCATAGAACATCTCATAAAGATTGCCTCCATGGCCTGGAAGCTCAACCTGCGGATCAGGAAATACTCTGGCCTGAGATCCCTGGGATCCATAAGGACATGGATGTGGCCTTGGTCCCCTAACTGGTGGTAGTAGGGGTCCCCGAAGAGGGGTGACTCCTCCTATAGTTGGCCAGTCAACATGGGCCGGAAGATGGGTTCTAACAGGGTTCAGCATCTCCATATCTCCATACCCTGTCTGGACTACCGGTGCCAGCTGCGTCAAAGCCGTCCACAGACGGGCACGTGTAGCATAAAGCTCCATGCGGAGAGCACGAGCATCCTTGTCTCTGTTCTCTAGCATCTCAGCAGTGGAGTGGAGTAGCGGATCCTCCATAGAGGAATCAAAATAGACCCTGCTGAGGTATCCCTCTTCACCTGGCTGAGAGGCAGGAACATAACAGAACTTTGAATTCTGCAGCAGTGCATGTCTCGCCCTTATAATGGTCAGCATTGAATAGGCAGCATCTTGTACTGCCATGTCAACAGTGACCCCCAATCCATAGGACCAATCGATTGGCTCCTCAGCTCCAGGGTAGTCTGGAAATACCCTAACAGTGCAGATATACTGGCTCTGGTTGAAGTCTCGGTACTGTTCCTCCACTGTGTACTCTGGATACTAGCGGTAACCGCACACCGACATCATCCTGACCAGCATGGCCGTATGACCCGGCACATCAATGCACCTGGTCAGACGAACCACCTGACGAGAAGGACGGCCAGGCATATGAAAATAGAGAGTAATGCAAAAGCATTAGAGCTCTGAATGCAAAATTGGGCAGCATAACGGCTGTAAATTCTCAAAAACAATTTTGAGACAACCCAAAAAAATAGAATAACGTAACCACTCAACTATCAAGTTCAATTCTTTGATCGTCAAACTTACTTCCTTTTTCCTGGGAATAAAAGAAACCCAAAAATCTCTCGACTCGTAGTCTTATAATCTACCGATCAAAAACACGAGCCTAGAAGAAGATGAGTAACCTAGTCCTTAATTCTCGCAGAAAAGACGAGGATGACCAGAATAGAATAACTTGAGAAGAGAACAAGAGTCTTACGTTCCCTTCCACAAACAATTCCCTTATATATAACTAAAGCAATTCTAGACTCAACTTTCACCAGTTTGGATTCCAGCCTAAGTCATAGGAATCCAGCCTGTAACACATCGCATCTCTTTGCGGTCTCACGCAGGGTTAACCCCACGGCTGTAGCCTTACCTTAGCCGGGACCGTTTGCGCCTTTTGACTCGTGTATGCAATTGTGTCGCTAGCAATCCAATGACAAAGAACCCAGATCGACATGTCTAGTCATAAACCAAAGTGGCAGCTCCGCACAGGGACAGACATACATGACCCAGCAAAGCAGGTGTCGGTCACCAGCGAATGTAGACGAGTCGTAGCAAGCTACAAGGACTCCATTACATCGCGTGACATTTCCCCAAAGGGGACAGACACAACAACTAAGAAGGACACACGCCGGTCAACCAATGTGTCCGGAGCAGTAGCGAGCTACCATCGCTCGTTGGATCACAAAGGGGCATTTCCCTGTAAGGAATGCTACTAAAGTCTACGGCTAGGTAATCGAACCCCATACATATCAAGTACGACACACATACGCATGGCATACCGATATGTATAGATACATCGATGGCATCACAACATAACCATAAACATACAAGCTTTATTTAAAAGGCTCGGAAGAGTCTTACACATAATATTACACAGTAGGGGTCTCACGACCCATCATAACAGTCATTCAAGTTACAAGCCATCGGAAGTAGATAAGCTGTCTGAGTACAGACAGATGAAACTAGAAGGCACGTGGCCTGACTATACTATAGACCCACCCTAGGGCCAGATCGTAGGTGGGATACCAGCTACTCGTCGTCGTCGATGTCTAGGAAGAATCCTCCATTAGGGTCATTAACAACCTCTGCAACAAATATTAAGCAAACATGAGTACGGAGGTACTCAGCAAGACTTTAGGATAACTATCTACTCATGCAAGTATCAATAAGGAATTGTGGGGTTTCATGCGGAAAGCCAACATTTGACTCGTGGCTAGAAGACTTGCATTTTTTAAATAATTTTGACAACTTGATTTCTCGCACACGAGTCCACTAACACCACAACAATACTCCATCGTGGAATCATTCCGTCTCCATACGGAATGTCGTCCACGACACTCACGCTTATCTTGACAATTTTATGAGTAGCCATTGAAGTTATCTATGAACAACATATGTCTCCAAGTAGTCCATATCCGCGGACGCAGCTATTCGAATAGATCATAACCCTGCAGGGGTGTACTTCTTCACACACGCTCTCGCCACTTATCGCCATGTGCATGTCATGCACCTCGGCAACCTTCAAGCGGAAGCCCAGCGAGGGAGTCGACCACGACCATTAACCACACTAATACTTAGTCCAGGTCTATCGCCTATCTGAGGATAACCCGCACGGAAGTCCGGCCGAGGTTTCCGCCACGGCCCCAAACGATGTGCGCAGGGTTCCCAAGCCCACCATCCGGGTGCCACTTGGTACACCGTGCCACTGCCTACCGCATCACAGCCCACCTCTCAGGTCAGCGCTATGCACGGCCTCCAGCATGACTATAAACACCAGAAACTACTTGCAACTCCTGGACCGAGTACTAAGCGATTAATAAGTCGAGCGGGGTCATATTTCAGGGCCCAACATGTGGTAGTATCTCATCTTGGATTAGATACACGGAACTCAGGTCCTGAGGACGGTTCCAATGAAACAACCCGCCATGTACTCCTACATAGCCTTTCACCGGTACGTTTACCAAACCAGGTTCAACACACAACCTTTACTTACTGAACACATTCTCACAATTCTGTTCATCTCCGAGATGACAGACCATACACAACTCTAAGCATAGCATGCATAGCAGGATAAGGCACATCATGGCTCAAGCATCTACCAGGTATGCTAGGTTGCAAGGTTCAGCTATTTACTGTGACAAAGACAGGTCATGCAAAGGAAGTGGGTTCAACTAACGTGGCAAAAGCATTTGAGCATTTGATCCTAATGCAATAAGTAAGTGCAGGAGCGAGAACATGGGATTTATCGGGATGATCAAAATGGTTGCTTGCCTTGTTGCTCAGAAGAGGGACAATATCCGTCAGTCGGATATTCAGTGGAATCCGGAGGAGCGGAGCTTACCGAAAGAAATGACAACAATCAATAACAATCGTATGCAACAATATGATGCATGAGAATGGCATGAGGATTCAAGGTGGTATGCTAATATCGCTAACATTTATTAGGTTTGAAGTTGATTTGAATCAGATTCAAATATCACTTCAAACGAGGTATTCTCGAATACCATTTTAATTGATTCGACCTGATGCTCAGATCAACTTGTTTTTTTACATGCATGGAAATTATAAGTTAAGTTGGTGGTTGTGATTGAACAATGTTTGATCATAGCATTTGAAGTGGAATTCAAATGATTTTCAAATTCCATCTCCATAGCATTTATGAAATTTAACTTATTCATTATTCTACAAGTTTGGTCTAGTAACATTTTCTAACATGTTTGAAAATGACATATTCAGATTCCTTGGATTTTTCTGATACTTTGCCATATATAAATTATTTTCATTGGAGTTACAGATTAATTTCTATGGTTTTTAGAAGTTTTGGCATTTTTATGGAATTCTTTTAAATCAGAAAATCTTTACTTCATCAGCATGACATCAGCAGGTCCAACTGGCCGTTGAAAGTCAAATCTGACCAGTGGGACCCACTGGTCAGTGACTCTGGTCAGTTTCAGATTAGTTTTAAACTTAATTAGCTAATTAAGAGTAGTGGACCCACATTTCAGTGACTTATTAGATTAATTAACTGTAGTTTTATTAATCCAAAACTTCTAGAGGCTGGCCCCACGCGTCAGTGGCTCAGGACAGCTGAGATACACCGGCGGTGAGGTCGTCCTCACCGGCGATGAGCCTCCGACGACCACCAGTACAGCGGAGGGGCTCGGAAACGGTGCACAGGTGGCCAAACTCTGCGCGGAGTGCACCAGAGGAACGACACGACTCCTGCAGGTTCATTTTTGCACTTAGCCGGGGCTGATCTGGCCGGAGATGACACCGGCGACGAGCTTGGCGGCGGCCAAAGTTCGGGCGTCATCGGGGTCATTGAAACAGAGGGAGCTACGCACGGGACTGAGCTCCTACGGCATCTACGCGACGGCCTAAAGCTGCTGGTGGCCTCAGAAGGACGAGTTGTTCACCGGAGGGCTACCGGCGACGAGCTCCCGCGGCGGATCTCGTCGGGCTCCGGTGAAATCAAGGCTAGAGGAAGGGATCAAAGGGGGAATCTTGGGGGAAAGCTGCGCAAGCTCACGAGGAGTGCAGTGGTGGCGCTAGCTTGCTCGGGGAGGACTTGGAGAGGGAGAACGCCGGCGACGAACTTTGGTGACCCGAGGAAGAAGACGACTGCGACTCGTTGTTTCACTGCGTCTCGGCGTCGGGATCGTGGCTAGGAAGCTTCAGGGAGCTACGGCGGTTCTATTGCGCGGCTTAGAAGGGAAAGAGGTAGGCTAGAACGACGGCGAGCTCAAGCTCTGCTCGGGCTCCAATGGCGGCAGTGGGGAACGAAGCAAAGGGGGAGAATGAGGAGAGGATGAGCTCAGGCACGCCTCGGGAGGGTTATCCCCTCGCGTGCCAGTGCAAAGCGGTGGCCAGGCAAGCGCACAGGTGCGTGGCCGCGCCGGAGTACGCGGCGGCCACCTCCTGCTGCCCACTGGCGGGGGAGGAAGACGACATGGAAGAAGCTGGGCCGGGCCAGGTGAGCGACAGGTAGGTGTTTCTTCCTTTTTTTTCTATTTTGTTTTCTGTTTTACTAACTATTTGATTTGCTATTTATTTCAGCTCCAAAATAGTTTACAAAGAATATTTTGAACACACCAGAATATTTGTTGGAATATATCCAACCATTCCTGAAGTTTTCGACATTTTTGAAAACTTAAAGTTTTTGAATTCAAATTTAAACTTGAATCCAGTGGATTTTTTATTTTAAATAAAATGCCAAATGTGTTATGAAAATAGTTTTCTTCGCTGCTTATTTGCTTTCAAGAATTATCAGAAAAGTTGAACTTTTCTTGAGGCCATTTTGGGTTCATTGATTTGAACAAGTTTATAATTTCTTTGAATTTGAGAAGTGGCTAGGGTTTTTTGAGTTTTGCTTCACCACTTGCTTTGATCTTATTGCAATTTCCTTTGATGCAATGCAAATAAGATATGAGCACAATGCTATACTTGATTAGGGTTCCAGGGATGTGACAACGTGTGGAGTAATAGTAGTAGATGCAGACAGTATCGGTCTACTTGTTTTGGACGTGATGCCTATAGAAATAATCATTGCATAGATATCGTCACGACTTTGCACGGTTCTATCAATTGCTCAACAGTAATTTGTTCACCCACCGTCTACTTGCTTTCATGAGAGAAGGCACTAGTAAACACTACGGCCCGCGGGTCTATTCACATCCATCATTTACACCTCCGCTTTTACTTTGCTTTGTTACTTTGTTGCTTTCAGTTCTCACTTGGCAAACAATCTATAAGGGATTGACAACCCCTTCATAGCGTTGGGAGCAAGCTTTTGTGTTTGTGTAGGATCTTGAGATACTCCTCCATCGGATTGATACCTTGGTTCTCAAACTGAGGGAAATACTTAACACCGCTGTTCTACGTCACCCTTTCCGCTTCGAGGGAACACCAACGCAAGGCTCCAAGGCCACGGGGGAAATCATGTGCATACTTGCCTAGGAAGTCCCTTAAGGCGTAGCCGCAGCTGAAGGATTCCTGGTGCCATTGACACGACAATTTCTGGCGCCGTTGCCGGAGATCTTTTTGAGATAGCAGAATTATTTTTGGCGCCGTTGCAAGGGAAGTACAGCTGACATCATGTACCACACCTGATGTGAACCTTGCCATAAATTTGGTAGGGAGGTACCAAAGTGATCTAGGAATGGATCACTCGACAACGGTCAAGAATATCCTTAAGTACCTGAAAAGGACTAAAAATATGTTTCTCATTTATGGAGGTGCCGAAGAGCTCGTCGTAAAGGGTTACGTCGATGCTAGCTTCGACACAGATCCGGATGACTCCAAGTCACAAACCGGATACGTGTATATTTTGAATGGTGGGGCAGTCAACTGGTCGAGTTGCAAGCAAAGCGTCGTGGCGGCATCTTCATGTGAAGCGAAGTACATAGCTTCTTCGGAAGCAGAACATGAAGGAGTCTAGATGAAGGAGTCCATTGCCGACCTAGGAGTGATTCCCAGTGTGTCGGGCCCGATGACTCTCTTCTGTGACAACACTGGAGCTATTTCCATTACCAAGGAGCCCAGGTTTCACAAGAAGACCAATCACATCAAGTGCCGCTTCAACTCCATACGTGGATACATCTAGGATGGATATATATATATTTGTAAAGTACATACGGATCTGAATGTCGCAGATCCGTTGACTAAACCTCTTCCACGAGCGAAACATGATCATCACCAGAACTCTATGGGTGTTTGATTCATCACAATGTAACTAGATTATTGACTCTAGTGCAAGTGGGATACTGTTGGAAATATGCCCTAGAGGTAATAATAAAGTGTTTATTATTATATTTCCTTGTTCATGGTAACTGTCTATTATTCATGCTATAATTGTATTAACCGGAAACCGTAATACATGTGTGAATACATAGACCACAACATGTCCCAAGTGAGCCTCTAGTTACTAGCTCGTTGATCGATAGATGGTCATGGTTTCCTGATCATGGACATTGGATGTCATTGATAGCGGGATCACATCATTAGGAGAATGATGTGATGGACAAGACCCAATCCTAAGCATAACACAAGATAGTGTAGTTCGTCTGCTAGAGCTTTTATAATGTCGAGTATCATTTCCTTAAACCATGAGATTGTGCAACTCCCGGATACCGTAGGAGTGCTTTGGGTGTATCAAATGTCACAACGTAACTGGGTGATTATAAAGGTGCTCTACAGGTATCTCCAAAAGTGTCTGTTGGGTTGGTACAAATCGAGACTGCGATTTGTCACTCCATGTGACGTAGAGGTATCTCTGGGCCCACTCGGTAATGCATCATCATAATGAGCTCAATGTGACTAAGGAGTTAGACACGGTATGATGTGTTGTGGAACGAGTAAAGAGACGTGCCGGTAATGAGATTGAACAAGGTATAGGGATACCGCCGATCGAATCTCGGGCAAGTATCATACCGATAGACAAAGGGAATTGCATATGGGATTGAGTGAATCCTCGACATCGTGGTTCATCCGATGAGATCATCGTGGAACATGTGGGAACCAACATGGGTATCCAGATCCCGATTTTTGTATTGGCCGGAGAGATGTCTCGGTCATGTCTGCATGGTTCCCGAACCCGTAGGGTCTACACACTTAAGGTTCGGTGACGCTAGAGTTGTTATGGGAATTGTATGTGTGGTTACCGAAGGTTGCTCGGAGTCCTGGATGAGATCCCGGACGTGATGAGGAGTTTCAGAATGGTCCGGAGGTAAAGATTTATATATGGGAAGTCCGGTTTCGGCCACCGTAAAGGTTCCGGGATTTATCGGTATTGTACCAGGACCATCGAAAGGGTACCGGGGGTCCACCTGTCCTGGAGGGCTACATGGGCTGAAAGGGGAAGGGAACCAGCCCTTGGTGGGCTCGTGCGAGCCAAGGGACGAGGCCCAAGGTGCATAGGGGCCAAACCCTAGGGCATGGGGCTGCCTTCGGTAGCAAGCCACCCCCTAGGGCGTCCCCCTCCTCCTCTAGGGCTGCCGCCCCTCCTAGGGTTTACCTAGGGCGTGAGGTCTTGGGAGGGCTACACACACCTGAATCTCTCTCCCTCAGCACAACCCTACCTCTCTACCTCTCCTCCTCCGTGGTGCTCGGCGAAGCCCTGCCGGAGAGCCACAAACTCCATCGTCACCACGCCGTCGTGCTACCGAAGTTCTCCCTCAACTTCTCCTCCCTCCTTGCTGGACCAAGAAGGGGGAGATGTCCTCGGGCTGTAGGTGTGTTGAACGCAGAGACACTGAACGTTCGGTGTTTGGATCTGATCGCCGCGAGTACAACTCCATCAACCGCGTTCATAGTGACGCTTCCGCTTTGCGATCTTCAACGATATGAAGATGCTCTTCCGCTCTCGTTGCTTGTTTCTCCTAGTTTGATCTTGGTGTGACGTAGGATTTTTTTTGAATTATTACTATGTTCCCCAACAAAAACTCCTTCGATAAATTCATGTGAAAACTCAAGGGTAAATTCAAGAAGCATGTTGTTGGTCTCTTAGAACAACTCGGTGAGTCTAATGACCTTATTGAATCTCATGAAGATACTATCTATATGCTACAAGGTCATAGTCGTGACTATGCCAACGAGATTGTGGATCTTTCCATTGCTCTTGAAAAGGAGCAAGTACTTCGTTTGATTCTTCAGGAGTCACCTAACGATGACCTTGCTAAGTTAAAGAAAGATCTTGATCATGCTCTTGTTCTGACCCGTGTGCTTCAATTTGAAAAGACTGCACTTGGGCTTGATCATGATAGACTCAAGAAAGAGCTTGAAACACTTGAAAAGGCTCACAAGGCCTTCGAGAGTGCTCATGTATCTTTAAAAGAGTCCCATGCTCAACTCCAAGTAAAACACACTAAGGAAATATCCACTTGCTCTCCATTTGTCTTAATTGATAATGTCCATGCTACTAACCCCTGTTGTGAGCATGCACATCTTGTGGAGGAGAACTCCAAATTAAAAGAGCAACTTGAGAAAGGACTTGTGACATGCATCCAAGGTGAAAAGAATCCTAATGGACTTTTGAGCAGTCAAAAGGAAGTGGTTGCAAAGGAAGGAGTTGGGTTTGCACCCAAGTCCAAGAAAAAGAACAAGAAGAAGAAGACCAAGCAACCTCCCCAGCTTATGGAAACCTTTGTTAAATCAAGGGAGGGTACTCATGGGAAGAAAAAGGACCAAGCTAAGGGTGGTAATGTCGTGAAGGGCAATACCCCTCTACCCAACATAGCCGACGACTTTAATCCCTCATATGTGTTGTGTCGTGCCAGTGATGAAAACAGGTTTGCTAAGTTTGTTTGTTCTTATGATCAGTACATTGCATGGTCTATTTGGGTTCCTAAGACCCTTGTTACTAACTGTAACGACCAAGATGCGACACTTTCCTCATTTGGGGGCAAGACCTCAAAAGGGGAAAGGGTCGCATCTAAGCGTGTCGCAAGTAGGATAACAATGCCATTACATAAATAGAGAGATGAGTATAATATTCGGCTTACACTCGCCACATGCTAAATTACAATCCACACAAGCATTCATTATTCATACATAAAATACGGTCCAACTACGGACAAGATAAACGGCAAAATCATGCTATCCCATCTTGCTAGTCCCACGATCACGACCATGCGCCTCTAGTCCTCGGGATACGTCACATACAGCCTGCCGTTGTCTACATCGAACTCCCACCTCAACTGGTTATCATCGGAAACACCTGCATATGGGGTATCTGTACCTGTCGGTGTTTGTAGTAAACTGGGAGCCACGAGGGCTCAGCAATCTCATGACCTTGGTATCGAGTCTAACTAAGTTAAATAGGCGAGGTAGGTTAAGTGTTTGAGTATGTAGCATCCTAATCATATATGGTGGCTAACTTACGAAGAACAGAAATAACATATGATGGTCTACGTAAAACGGTCGAAGACTAGGATGACCACTAAGTGATCCTGAACACCTACTTACGTCATTCATAACCCCATCGTGTTCTCGATCAGAGAAAGAGCTCTGAAAGAAACAATCACGGTTACGCACACAGTTGGCAAGTTTTATTTGAATTACTTTAGGTTATCTAGAACCGGATGTTAACAAAATATCCATGTTTTCCACATAACCGCGGGCACGGCTTTCCGAAAGATTAAACCCTGCAGGGGTGCTCCAACTAGTCCATCACAAATTACCACAAGCCGCATAGTAATCCTCTACCACGAAACTCATGATCTCGTAAGATTCCTTAGAGGAAAACCTCAACTCTGAGAAGACTGAAAGTCTCACCGGAATCCCATTGCGCAAGATATATCGCTAAGGTAAGACAATTCCAGCAAGACCGCCCGACGTGTCGACGACCCTGATAAGAGCCGCATATCTCAGTCTCAGGACACGTCGGATAAGCACAGCGTACGATGGCATGATAGACATCTCCCGAGTTGCCTCGGGTTGGCAAACGACTCTGGGTTGGACCAACACTCATGAGGAGCACTGGCCCGGGGAATGATTAAGTCCCTCGAGGTAGCTATTTCCTATGCTTTTTATTATTAAGTTATTAGCAAATTAACACCAAAGTTGGGTCGTGCTAGACAAGTCTTAACACTATACGATTTATCGAGGGGGTCCCCATAACAACCTCGAACGTGTTAGGAGCGCTCAGTTATGGAATAAAACACCGGTAGCTGAAACTAAGGCGGCAACAACGGAACAAATCAACCGACAAAAGGCTAGGCCTTCCGTTATTTACCAAGTATATATGTGCATTAATTAAATAGCAATTAAATATGATGATATCAAATTGCCCATGTTATCACATGGACCAGCTCGCACCTGCAACTAGCAACGCTAGCAATCAGTGGTTGAGCAGCTCAACTTAGCCAAACAATATTTGTAGGAGGGGAGGTGTTTGAGGTTTCATGGCAATGTTTGATGGCCTATATATCATGTGGTAGGCAGTGGAGATGTAACGAGGGAAACGTAACACTAAGCAAAACAAAGCTAGAAACGGTGTCAAGTTCACGATCATCTTGCGTGTGATTTCTTCAGAGTGGAACTGATCCTGATCTTCCTGCACGAACCCACCGGACTCTTCGAGCTCTTTTACGGTCCTAGTAGCTTCCCAAAAGGAATAAGCAGGAAATAAATACCAGCAAGAAGATGATGCCACAGACATAATGATGCATGCATGCACTACCTCTAACCATGCACATGAACCACCCTACACACGTAAAACTATTACCACCTCACCACAAGGAGACTTTCTACAGAAATGCTCAAAATCATATACCAGTACCACCATTGTATTCCTTGGGATTTTCTACCCCAAACCCATATATTATACTGCCATGTTTGCATGCAGAAAAAACACCACAAACAAGAAACGAAATTGCACATAGTTTCCAATTCAACTTATAAGTCAAATCTTGCCTAAAGTGGAATTTTCCAAATCTGCCTATCTCACCATTTGGAATTTACCTAAAGAGGAAAAACACTCAAAACAACATCACGCAAAACAAAATGCATGGGCTCAATGGTCATTGAACCATGGCCCCTAGTATGTGTATGCAAGTAGGCCATGCCCACATACACAAACACACAGACTCACACTCACATGCACATAGACATGCACACATGGGGTGCACACACACGCACACATGTGTTCCCCCACACACAGGGCACACACACACACACATGCACATGTGCACCCACACACACATGCACACACCCATGTGCACACTTGCACAGATGGTGCACACACACACTCATACACACACCCATGTGCACACTTGCACACATGGTGCACACACACACACTCATACACACACCCATGTGCACACCTGCACTCATGGTGCACACACACCACTCACACACACCTCACATATACACACATGTGCATGAGCACATTGCCCTCCACACTAGGGCACACACACACTCATACACACACAACACAACACAACACATAAGCTCAAAACAAAATAAAAGAAAGAAAAAGTATGGTGCAACGAAGGGGATTCGAAACCTGCACCTCTGCTCACGCGCACACACACCACACCACTACACTACTGCTAGGATAGTTGCATTAGAAGGGGATGAAGGCCTCCGATACTAATGCCACTACTACACTACAAGACATAAAACGAAAAATAAAAAGGGGAGCGACGGGGACTCGAAGCCGCAATGCCAAGGCCAACAGAGAAGGCTCTGACCACTACACTACCGCACCGGAACATGACAGAGAGGGGACACAACTGCACTTGAGCAGGATCCTCTGCACGTGCACCTACTACGGCGGTGACCGGAATAGGCGAGGACGGTGGCGGCGCTACACGCACTAATCGACGGGGGTGGCTACCGGCGGGGGATGCGGGGACCTAGGGGAACTTGTTCCCGTGCCTAACTCACCGGAAGGGGGAACCCAACGGCGGCGCAAGGAGCTGCTGCTCCCTGCCATGGCAGAACAAGACGGCGACGACGGTACTATGCACACAGAGGGGACAGGCAAGCGGGGGAGGGGGAGAAGACGACGGCGGCTCACCCAGGGGCACAAAGACTAGCACGAACGACACGAGGAAGAGGAAGAAGAGGCGAGTCTGCTCCGTGACGAGGCCGCTCCGTCCCTGACGATCGCGATGGTGGAGGTAATGCCAGGGAGGTCTCCGACCTCCCCTAGCGGAGGGAATGGAACGAGGATGCCACCTGCATCCTCGCGGCCATCTTGGATGCCATGGGGGAAGGCTGTCGGCGACGAGGGGGCGCGGGGACGACGGCGATGCTCCCTGTCTCTCTCTCTGAACCTTCTGAATCTCACTACCTCAACTCCGAATCCTACCTTGTAGAGGGAGGAGAGGGAGGGGAAGAGGAGATGTCGGCGGCGAGGAGGGATGCACGCAATCCTAGGCTATGGCAGGGCTCCTAAATATCCCCGTCCATACGCTCCTGGTCGTCTAATGATGGCTGGAGAGCATCAGTGGTGGAGGAGGAGGTCGTACACGAGGTGACGACTGAAGGTGGAAGAAGGTACGCGGGAATGGGCTGGAACGAAGGAGTAAGTTGGGCCCTGGCCCTCTTCTCTCTCAGAAAAACAATAACGCACTGGGTCTATTTTAAATATTCAAAAAAGATTTGAAATAAAAACCAGGGAGGAAAGTAAAGAGTTTTTGTCAAAGTAAAAATACTTTTGGAAATATAAAATGAACCTCCTATTTATAAAAATAGGTGGGACATTTTAGAGTAAAGAAAAATAACATGTTTTATTTGAATGTGGCTCTATTTTAAAATAAAACAAAAGGAAAAATAAATTCAAATAAGTGTGTGTTGCCACCCACAATTATTTAAAAGGGTTTTCAAAGATGTTGAACATTTTTAATAGGCCAAAATAGAAACTTCAAATGTGCCCTAAGTCATTTGAAAAGAGAGAGGGTTTTGGACATGGTGCAACTAAGGGTTTTTGAAGGGCTCTTGTTGCACCCACACCGCACTTCACAAGACCAAACGAGGAAGACAAATGAAATAAAATGTTGCATGATGCGTGATGCACATGAAATGACAACATCATCAAGTCTCTCATCCATTCACATAGCATCACAAGGTTGCCAAACATAGAAAGGAGTTACAAAGGGGGAAGGAAAAGTATTGGGGCTGTCACACTAACATAAGAGCACCCATTAAAGAATGGGTACCTAAATCCAAGCATTGATCTTATGTAGGAGTTTGCTTCCGGTGGGGGTGTCATGGTTGCTTGATAGTGGATCAACAAATCATATGACCGGAAGCAAAGACTTGGTGGTGGATGTTCATCCCGTCCCATCCATTGCCACCCAAGTCTCCTTTGGTGATGATGCAATTTCAAAGCTATTGGATCTTGACAAGGTGGTAATTTCTCCAGAACTTACCATTGAAAAGGTTATGCTTGTTGAGACCCTCGCACGAAAGTTACTTTCCGTTCATCAACTTGCACTTATGGGCTTTAGTACTTTATTTGGCATTGACTATGTGGCCCTTTTGTGGAGCAAGACTCTTAAAGCAGCCTTTGTTGGGCATGTCGAGAACGGTCTCTATGTGGTTAACTTTTCGGAGCAACTCACTAAGACTGCGACTTGCCTAATGGCTAAAGTTGATGTGGGATGGCTCTGGCATCGCTGGCTAGAGCATGTCAATATGAGATCTTTGCAAAGTCTCCTCAAATGGATCACGTTCTCGGTCTAACCAATGTGAGTTTCGCTAGAGATTCTGCTTGCAGTGCATGTATTTAAGGAAAGATTCATGAGATGACTCACCGCCCCACGAATATAATCTACACAAAAAGGACCTTGGGAATCCTTCACATGGATCTCTTTGGTCCTATGATACGTCTCCAACGTATCTATAATTTTTTGCTTGTTCCATGTTGTTATATTATCATTCTTGGATGTTTTACAATCATTTTACTAAAAAATATATTATTTTTTGGAACTAACCTATTAATGGTTGAAAAATTGTACAAGTTCTTATTTCACACTTTGATTTGTAGGAACTAATTAGAAGTTGTTGAAAAAATGCAAAAGGTGCCTTGTTGGAGGAGGACTCTGACTCCCGTGAAATATGTCCACAAGGAGTTTTAAGAGATCATCAGTTTGACCCCCGAAGACTGCATCAAATGAAAAAAGCTAAAACTATAAAAGTGTGGGGAATTTTATTCCAATGATTCTGGACTACAAATTCGTCCAAAGCGGAGTGCTGTGAGGATCCCCTAGGAAGGTTCTAGAAGTGCCCGAGAGCCATTGGATCAAGGGTCCATCCATTGGAGGGCCATAGAGCACCACAGAGGCACATATAAGGAGAGAAAACCCTAATTTTGGTAGAACCACCAAGAGCCACGAATTTTCCTCTCCCTTGGCAGCCGCCAAGAAGGGGAGAGGCTCCTCGATTGCAGCACCAAGACCAAGGAAGAAGGAGGGGCAAGGGGCCGCCGCCCGTCGCCGTGGCCGCCATCGCCTCCATCTCTTCGGGGCTGCACCTCTCCATCAACAAATATCTCTTTCTCACTAGGATAATGTGTGAATAATCCTCCTCGGGGCTGAGGGTATATACTAGTAGCTATGTATTCAATCTCTCTCTCTCATGTTCTTGATATGGCACGATCTTGATGTATCGTGAGCTTTATTAATATAGATGAATCATATGAGGTTTTCCCCTCTCTATCTTCTTGTGATGAATTGAATTTTCCCTTTGAAGTTTTCTGATCGGATTGAGTCTTTAAGGATTTGAGAACACTTGATGTATGTCTTGTGATGGGATATATGTGGTGACAATGGGATGTGCTATTGATCCACTTGATGTATGTTTTGGTGATCAACTTGCTGGTTCCGTGACCTTGGGAATCTATGCATAGGGGTTGGCACATGTTTTCGTCTTGACTTTCCGGTAGAAACTTTGGGGCACTCTTTGAAGTTCTTTGTGTTGGATTGAACATGATGAATCTGAAATTATGTGATGCATATTATGTAATCATGCCCATGGGTACTTGTGGTGACATTGGAGTATCTAGGTGACATTAGGGTTTTGGTTGATGTGTATCTTAAGGTGTTATTTTAGTACGAACTCTAGGGATGTTCGTGACACTTATAGGGATAGCTCATAAGATTCATCAGAAAAGATAACTTTGAGGTGGTTTAGTACCCTACAATAATTTCTTCGTTTGTTCTCCGCTATTTTTGACTTTGGAGTGAACTCTTTATCGCACGTGAGGGACTTATATATGATTCAACTATGTTAGTATTGTTGAGAGAACTTGCACTAGTGAAAGTATGGACCTTAGGCCTTGTTTCCAAGCATTTATACAATGCTTTGCTTGTTGTTTACTATTTGTTACCTTGCTGTTTTTATATTTTCAGATTACAGAAACCTATATCTACCATCCATATTACATGTGTATCACCATCTGTTTTCTGAACTAGTGCACCTAGACAATTTACCATTGTATTGGGTGTGTTGAGGACACAAGAGACTCTTTGTTATTTGATTGCAGGTTGCTTGAGAGAGACCATCTTCATCCTGCGCCTCCCACGGATTGATAAACCTTAGGTCATCCACTTGAGGGAAGCTTGCTATTGTTCTACAAAACTATGCGCTTGGAGGCCCAACATTAGTATACAAGAAGAAGGTTGTGTAGTAGACATCATCCTCCATCTTATGATAATCTTGGGGGAAGAAAGTATTGCTTGGTGATAGTGGATGATTACGCAAGATATACCTTATTATACTTTTTGAAGAGAAAGAGTGAGGTTCAACAAACAGTCGTCGACTTTGCTAACGAAGCACAACACCAACATAATGCAAAGATATTGATGATCAGAAGTGACAATGGCACCGAGTTCAAGAACTACACCCTAAATGAATTTCTGAGTGATGAAGGCATCAAGCATCAATACTCTGCTCCTTCCACTCCTCAACAAAATGGTGTGGTGGAACGGAAGAACCGAACGTTGATGCATACGGCAAGAACCATGATGGCGGAGTTTAAATCTCCGTATAACTTTTCGGCCGAAGCCATCAACACCGCATGTCATGCATCCAATCGGCTCTACGTTTACAAAGGCTTGAACAAGACTCCATATGAAATTCTTACCGGCAACAAGCCCAACCTCAAGTACTTCGGGGTGTTTGGGTGTAAGTGTTTCATTCTTAAGAAAGGTGCTCGTTTGTCTAATTTGAACCTAGAGCTCAAGAGCGCATATTTGTCGGTTATGCTACAAACTCTCGCGCTTACCGTGTCCTCAACAAGCCCTCATGACTCATTGAGGAGACGTGTAACATGGAGTTTGATGAGAATAATGGTTCCCAAGTGGAGAAACGTGGTCTTGGTGATGTAGGTGATGAAATTCCTCCCCGTGCCATCACAAGAATGGGTGTGGGGTACTTCCTGCCCGTTGAGGAACCCCTTGTGGCTGAAGGAGAAGGACAATGTTACAGTCATGTGGAACCATCACCAACGCAAGACCCACATGCTTCCGAACAATGCTCTGAAGGCCCTCATCCCCATGATGTTGGAAATATGCCCTAGAGACAATAATAAATTGGTTATTATTATATTTCTTTATTCATGATTGTATTGATTGGAAACTCAAATACATGTGTCGATACATAGACAACACACTGTCCCTAGTGAGCCTCTAGTTGACTAGCTCGTTGATCAAAGATGGTCAAGGTTTCCTGACCATAGACAAGTGTTTTCACTTGATAACGGGATCACGTCATTGGGAGAATGATGTGATGGACAAAACCCAAAATTATGAACGTAGCATATGATCGTGTGAGTTTATTGCTACTATTTTCAGCATGTCAATGTATCTGTTCCTATGACCATGAGATCATGCAACTCCCGGACACCGGAGGAATACCTTGTGTGTATAAAACGTCGCAACGTAACTGGGTGACTATAAAGGTGCTCTACAGGTATCTCCGAAGGTGTCTGTTGGGTTGGCATGGATCAAGACTGGGATTTGTCACTCTGTGTGACGGAGAGGTATCTTGGGGTCCACTCGGTAAATACAACATCACAACAAGCCTTGCAAGCAATGTGACTAAGGAGTTTGTTACGGGATCTTCTATTATGGAACGAGTAAAGATACTTTCCGGTAACGAGATTGAACTAGGTATGGAGATACCGATGATCGAATCTCGGGCAAGTAACATACCGAAGGACAAAGGGAACAACATATGGGATTAACTGAATCCTCTACATATAGGTTCATTCGATAGAGATCTTCGTAGAATATGTGGGAGCCAATATGGACATCCAGGTCCTCCTATTGGTTATTGACCAGAGAGTATTTCAGGTCATGTGTGCATAGTTCTCGAACCCGCAGGGTCTGCACACTTAAGGTTCGGTGATGTTTCAGTATAGTTGAGTTATATGTGCTGGTGACCGAAGTTTTGTTCGGAGTCGCGGATGAGATTCCGGACGTCATGAGGGGTTCTAGAATGGTCCGGAAATGAGGATTGATATATAGGAAGTTGGTATTTGGATTCCGGAAGGTTTTCGGGCATTACCGGCAGTGTACCGGGAGTGACGAATGTGTTCCGGGGCCCCACCTAGTGGGCCCACCACACCCCAAGGGGTCCACATGAGTTTATTGGATGCGCAATAAGGCTTAATGGCTTACAAGTCATCCAAGGAAATCCCATGAGGAAAACGGTGGAAAATCCAAAAGAGGTGGGAAATTTAGGAAGGAGTTCTAATACAAGTGGGATTGGAGGAGGACTCCTCCCTCGCCCACTTCGACCAAAGGCAAGGAGGCTCTCCTTGAGCTTCAAGCCTAGCCCCTCCCTCCTCCTATATATACTAGAGGGTTTAGGTTTTTTGAGACACAACTTTGCCACGTGCAACCCTAAACCTCTACTTCGTAGTTCTTCCTCTAGATCGGTTTTCTGCTGAGCTCGGGCGGAGCCCTGCAGGAATAGATTACCACCACCACTGGAGCGCCATCACGCTGCCGGGGAACTCATCTACATCCCCGTCTCTCTTGCTGGATCAAGAAGGCGGAGATCGTCATCGAGCTGTACGTGTGCGGAACGCGGAGGTGTCGTCCGTTTGGCACTTGATGGGGACGTATCGTGAGACGGTTCGTGGGACGGTTCGTGGGAGAGATCGTGAAGACGTATCACTACATCAACCGCGTTTATTAACGCTTCCGCTTAGCGATCTACAAGGGTATGTGGATCCGATCTCCCTCTCGTAGATGATCATCACCATGGTAGGTCTTCGTGTGCGTAGGAATTTTTTTGTTTCCCATGCAATGTTCCCCAACACTGACATGCAACTTGTTGCATAAAGATGACTGGCGGGTGTTTGTTTCTTCAACTTTAGTTGAATCGGATTTGACTGAGGCGGTCCTTGGAGAAGGTTAAATAGCAAATTGCATATCACCGTTGTGGCTTTGCTTATGTAAGATGCGATCATACTAGATACCCATAGCAGCCACGTAAAACACGCAACAACAAATTAGAGGACGTCTAACTTGTTTTTGCATGGTATGCATGTGATGTGATATGGCCAGAGACATGATATAATATATTGGATGTATGAGATGATCATGTTGCAATAGTTAAATATTGACTTGCACGTCGATGCTACGGCAACCGGCAGGAGCCATAGGGTTGTCTTTAAACTAACGTTTGTGCTTCCAGATGCGTTTACTATATTGCTAGGTAGTAGCTTTAGTAGTAATAGCATAGATAGCACGACAACCTCGATGGCAGCACAATGATGGATATCATGATGATGGAGATCATGGTGTGGCGCCAGTGATGATGAAGATCATGCCGGTGCTTTGGTGATGGAGATCAAGAAGCACAAGGTCATGGCCATATCATGTCACTTATGATTTGCATGTGATGTTAATCCTTTTATGCACCTTATTTTGCTTAGAACGATGATAGCATTATAAGGTGATCCCTCACTACAATTTCAAGATAAAATCGTGTTCTCCCCGACTGTCAACCGTTGCGACAGTTCATCGTTTCGAGACACCACGTGATGATCGGGTGTGATAGACTCAACGTTCACATACAACGGGTGCAAAATAGTTGCACACGCGGAACACTCGGGTTAAACTTGACGAGCCTAGCATGTACAGACATGGCCACAGAACACAAGAGACCGAAAGGTCGAGCATGAATCATATAGTTGATATGATCAACATGGAGATGTTCACCACTGAAATGATACTCAACTCACGTGATGATCGGACTTGAGTTAGTGGATTTGGATCATGCGCCACTCAAATGACTAGAGGGATGTCTATTTTGAGTGGGAGTTATTAGTAATATGATTAGCTAAACTCAATTATCATGAACATAGTCAAAAGGTCTTTGCAAATAATGTTGTAGCTTGCGTTGTATGTCTACTGTTTTTGTTATGTTCCTAGAGAAATTTAGTTGAAATATGATAGTAGCAATTATGCGAACTGGGTCCGTAAACTGAGGATTGTCCTCATTACTGCGCAGAAGGCTTATGTCCTTAATGCACCGCTCGGTGTGCTGAACCTCGAGCGTCGTCTGTGGATGTTGCGAACATCTGACATACACGTTTCTGATGACTACGTGATAGCTCAGTGTGTAATGCTTAACGGCTTAGAATTGAGGCGCTAAAGACGTTTTGAACATCACGGAACATATGAGATGTTCCAAGAGATGAAATTGGGATTTCATGCTCGTGCCCTTGTTGAGAGGTGTGAGACCTTAGACAAGATTCTTTGTCTACAAAGTAATGGAGAAAAGCTCAATCGTTGAGCATGTGGTCAGATTGTCTGAGTGCTACAATCGCTTGAATCGAGTGGGAGTTAATCTTCCAGATGAGATAGTGATGGTTCTTCAAAGTCACTACCACCAAGCTACTAGAGCTTCGTGATGAACTATAAAATATCAAGGATACCTATGATGATCCTTGAGCTATTTGCAATGTTTGACACTGCGAAAGTGGAAATCAAGTAGGAGCATCAATTGTTGATGGTTAGTAAAACCACTAGTTTCAAGAAGGGCAAGGGTAAGAAGGGATACTTCATGAAACGGCAAACCAGTTGCTGCTCTAGTGAAGAAACCCAAGGTTGAACGCAAACCCAAGACTAAGTGCTTTTGTTATGAGGGAAACAGTCACTGAGGCGGAACTACCCTAGATACTTTGTAGATGAGAAGGCTGGCAAAGTCGACAAAAGTATATTGGATATACCTGATATTGATGTGTACCTTACTAGTAATCCTAGTAGCACCGGGGTATTAGATACCAGTTCAGTTGCTAAGTGTTAGTAACTCGAAATTATAGCTACGGATTAAATGAATACTAGCAAGGGTGAGGTGACGATGTGTGTTGGAAGTAATTCTAAAGTTTATGTGATCAAACATCGCACGCTCCCTCTACCATCGGGATTAGTGTTAAACCTAAATAATTGTTATTTGGTGTTTGCGTTGAGCATGAAAATGATTAGATCGTGTTTATAGCAATACGATTATTCATTTAAAGATAATAATGGTTATTCTATTTGCTTGACTAAATACCTTCAATGGTTTATTGAATCTCGATCGTAGTGCTACACATGTTCATAATATTGATGCCAAAAGATACAAAGTAGTAATGATAGTACCACTTACTTGTGGCACTGCCGCTTGAGTCATGTTGGTATAAAATGCATGAAGAAGCTCCATGCTGATGGATCTTTGTACTCACTCATTTTCGAAACGTTTGAGACATGCAAACTATACCTATTGGTATAAACGCATGAAGAAACTCCATGCAGATGGGTTGTTTGGACTCACTTGATTTTGAATTACTTGAGACATGCAAATCATACCACGTGGGCAAGATGACTAAAGGCGTCGTTTTCCAGTGAGATGGAACTAGAAAGTAACTTATTGGAAGTAATGCATTTGGATGTATGTAGTCCAATGAGTGCTGAGGCACGCACTGGATGTCGTTATGTTCTTACTTCACAGATGATTTGAGTAGATACTAGTGTATTTGCTTGATGAAACACACGTCTCAGTTATTGAAGGGTTCAAGTAGTTTCAGAGTGAAGTTGAAGATCGTCGTGACAAGAGTATAAAATTTTTACGATATGATCATAGAGATGAATATCTGAGTTGCGAGTTTGGTACACAATTAACACAATGTGAAAATTGTTTCACATCTCATGCCACCTAGAACACCATAGTGTGATGGTGTGTCCAAACGTCATAGCCGCGCCCTATTTGATATGGTGCATACTATGATTTCTCTTATAGAATTACCACTATCGTTTATGGGTTATGCATTAAAGACAACCGCATTCACTTTAAATAGGGCACCACATATTTCCGTTGAGATGACACCGTATGAACTATGGTTTGGAGAAACCTAAGTTGTCGTTTCTTAAAAGTTTGGGGCTGCGATGTTTATGTGGAAAAGTTCCAGCATGATAAGCTTGAACCCAAAGCAGATAAATGCATCTTCATAGACACCCAAAAAAGTTGGGTATACCTCCTATCTCAGTTCCGGAAGCAAAGTGTTTCTTTCTAGAAACGGGTCCTTTCTCGAGGAAAAGTTTCTCTTGGAAGAATTTAGTAAGAGTGTGGTGGAACTTGATGAGGTTATTGAACCGTCCCTTCAACCAGTGTGTAGCAGGGCGCAGGAAGTTGTTCTTGTGGCACCTACGCCAATTGAAGTGGAAACTGATGATAGTGATCATTAAGCTTTGGATCAAGTTACTACAAACCTCGTAGGTCGACAAGGTCGCTTACTGCTACAGAGTGGTACAGTAAGCCTGTCTTGGAGGTCATGTTATTGAACAACAATGAACCTTCGAGCTATGGAGAAGCGATGGTGGGCCCAGATTCCGGCAAATGGCTGGAAGCCATGAAATCCGAGAGAGGTTCCGAGTATAAAAACAAAGTGTAGACTTTGTAAGAACGACTTGATGGTCGTAAGACTATTAAGTACATATGGATCTTTAAAAGGAAGACCGACGATGATGGTGAAAAGTCACCATTAAGAAAAGCTCGACTTGTCGCAAAGATGTTTCCGACAAGTTCAAAGAGTTGACTATGATGAGACTTTCTCACTCGTAGCGATACTAAAAGTCTATTGGAATTATGTTAGCAGTTTTTGCATTGTTTACAAAATATTGCACATAGGATGTCAAAACATTGTCTCCTTGACAGTTTCCTTGAGGAAAGCTTGTATGTGATATAACCAGAAGGTTTTGTCGATCCTAAGGATGCTAACAAGTATGCAAGCTCCAGTGATCCTTCTATGGACTGGTGCAAGCATCTCGGAGTTGGAATATATGCTTTGATAAGATGATCAAAGCTTTTGGGTTTATACAAGGTTTATGAGAAACTTGTATTTCCAAAGAAGTGAGTGGGAGCACTATAGAATTTATGATAAGTATATGTGGTTGACCTATTGTTGATCGGAAGTAATGTAGAATTTCTGGAAAGCATAAAGGGTTGTTTGAAAGAAGTTTTTTCAAAGGAAAAAAATGGATAGAGATACTTGAACATTGAACATCAAGATCTATAAAGATAGATCAAAACGCTTAATAGGACTTTCAATGAAATGCATGCCTTGACAAGTTTTTGAAGGAGTTCAAAATAGATCAGCAAAGAAGGAGTTCTTGGCTGTGTTGTAAGGTGTGAATTTGAGTAAGACTCAAAGCCCAACCACGGTAGAAGAAAGAGAAAGGACGAAGGTCGTCCCCTATGCCTTAGCCGTAGGCCCTAAAGTATGCCATGTTGTGTATCTCACCTAATGTGTGCCTTGCCATGAGTCTGTCAAGGGGTACAAAGAGTAATACAGGATTGAATCACTGAACAGCGGTCAAATTATCCTTAGTAACTAGTGGACTAAGGATTTTTTTTCGACTATGGAGGTGATTAAAGAGTTCCTCGTAAAGAGTTACGTTGATGCGAGCTTTGACACTAATCCGAATAACTATGAGTAGGAAACCGGATTCGTATAGAGGAGCAGTCATTTGGAATAGTTCCAAATGGCGCATGGTAGCAGCATCTATAGGATGACATAGAGATTTGTAAAGCACACACGGATCTGAAAGGTTCATACCCATTGACTAAAACCTCTCTCACAAGCAAGATATGATCAAACCCCATGGGTGTTAGGTTCATTGCAATCACATAGTGATGTGAATTAGATTATTGACTCTAGTGCAAGTGGGAGACTGTTGGAAATATGCCCTAGAGGCAATAATAAATTGGTTATTATTATATTTCCTTATTCATGATAATCATTTATTATCCATGTTGGAATTGTATTGATTGGAAACTCAAATACATGTGTGGATATTTAGACAACACACTATCCCTAGTGAGCCTCTAGTTGACTAGCTCGTTGATCAAAGATGGTCAAGGTTGCCTGCCATGTCTGCATAGTTCTCGAACCCGCAGGGTCTGCACTCTTAAGGTTTGGTGTCGTTTTGGTATAATTGAGTTATATATGCTGGTGACCGAAGTTTTGTTCGGAGTCCCGGATGAGATCCCGGACGTTACGAGGGTTTCCGGAATGGTCCGGAAACAAAGATTGATATATAGGAAGTTGGTATTTGGATTCCGGAAGGTTTTTGGGCATTACCGGCAGTGTACCGGGAGTGACGAATGGGTTCCGGGGGCCCACCACACCCCAAGGAGTTCACATGAGTTTATTGGATGCGCAATAAGTCTTAATGGGCTGACAAGTCATCCAAAGAAATCCCATGAGGAAAAAGGTGGAAAATCCAAAAGAGGTGGGAAATTTAGGAAGGAGTCCTAATCCAAGTGGGATTGGAGGAGGACTCCTCCCTCCTCCACTTCGGCCGAAGGCAAGGAGGCTCTCCTTGAGCCTCAAGCCTAGCCCCTCCCTCCTCATATATATTCTAGAGGGTTTATGGTTTTTGAGACACAACTTTGCCACGTGCAATCCTAAACCTCTACTTCATAGTTCCTCCTCTAGATCGGTTTTCTGTGGAGCTCAGGCGGAGCCCTGCAGGAATAGATCACCACCACCATCGGAGCACCGTCACGCTGTCGGGGAACTCATCTACATCCCCGTCTCTCTTGCTGGATCAAGAAGGCGGAGATCATCATCGAGCTGTACGTGTGCGGAACATGGAGGTGCCGTCCATTCGGTACTTCATCGGGATGGATCATGGGACGGTTCGTGGGAAGGATCGTGAAGACGTACCACTACATCAACCGCGTTTATTAATTCTTCCGCTTAGCAATCTACAAGGGTATGTGGATATGATCTCCCTCTCGTAGATGATCATCACCATGATAGGTCTTTGTGTGCGTAGGAATTTTTTTATTTCCCATGCAACGTTCCCCAACACGTGATCCCGATCTAGGAGAAGATCAACCTCAAGATGGTCCTGCACCAAATGATGTCCTTGATCCTGCTCACCCCTGTGAGGATGCTCAAAATCAAGAGCAATCTCAAGATCAGGACCTAGTTCAAGATCATGAGCAAGCATTAGAAAAAAATCAAGCTCAAGATCAAGGGCAAACTCAACAAGGCGGTAAAAGTCTCAAACAGGCTTCTGAGCTCACCCCTGAGGAAATTCAATAAAGACGCGCTGCCAGGACTGCCAAAACACTCAACAATCTTTCTCAAGTGGTGGAGAATGTCTACGGCGGCTTACAGAGAGGGATAACCACACGTCCTCAATTATCAACTAGTGCCCATCATGCATTGTTTCTTGCATTGAACCATTATAGGTACAAGAGGCTCTCGAAGACATGGATTGGGTTGAAGCCATGCATGAAGAAATCAACAACTTTGAGTGGAACAAAGTGTGGCGGCTGGTGCCAAGACCAAAAGAGAACCACGATGTCATTGGGACAAAGTGGATCTTTAAGAACAAGCAAGATGCAAACGGTGTCATCACTCGAAACAAGGCAAGATTGGTAGCACAAGGCTACTCCCAAGTCGAGGGTTTCGACTATGGTGAAACCTTTGCTCCTGTCGCACGGCTTGAATCTATTCGCATGCTGGTTGCATTTGCTTCTCATCATAACTTCAAATTATACCAAATGGATGTGAAGATTGCATTTCTTAATGGTCCCCTTAAGGAGTTGGTTTATGTCAAGCAACCCCCTGGGTTCGAGGATCCCAAGTTCCCTAATCATGTGTATGTTCTCGATAAGGCACTCTATGGCCTTAAACAAGCCCCACATGCATGGTATGAGCAACTTTCTGAGATGTTACATGACCCTGGATTTGAAGTTGGGAAAATAGACCCACTCTTTTTGCTAAGAAGGTCAAAGGGAACTTGTTCATATGCCAACTATATGTTAATGATCTTATCTTTGGTTCCCCTAACAAAGCTTTTAATGAAGAATTTTCTGAACTAATGACTAAAGAGTTTGCGATGTCTATGATGGGAGAGTTGAAGTTTTTCCTTGGATACGAAGTCAAGCAACGAAGTCAAGGAAACTTCATCAATCAAGAAAAATACACTCATGACATGCTCAAAAGGTTAAAGATGGATGATCTCAAACTAGCCAAGGCCAACACTCCCATGCCTCTCAACTGTCATCTTGACCCCGATCCCAATGGTAAAATCGTGGATCAAAAGGTATATCACTCTATGATCGGATCTCTGCTTTACCTTTGTGCATCTAGACCGGATATTATGTTGAGTGTGGCAATTTGTGCATGATTTCAATACGCACCTAAGGAAAGTCACTATGTGTCGGTCAAGCGAATCTTTCGATATTTGGCTCATACCCCAAACTTTGGCTTATGGTATCCCAAAGGGGCTTCATTTGATCTCACATGATATTCGGATTTGGATTGGCCGGGAGACCATGTGGATAGGAAGTCAACTTCCGGAGGTTGCCAATTCCATGGCCCCTCTCTCGTAAGTTGGTATTCCAAGAAACAAAATTGTGTTTCTCTCTCGTCCACCGAGGCTAAATATGTAGTTGCTGCAAGTTGTTGGGCTCAGTTGCTATGGATGAGGCGAACTTTAAAGGATTGCGGTGTCACTTGTGACAAAGTGCCTCTTTATTGTGATAATATTAGTGCCATCTCAATCTCCAACAACCCGGTTCAACATTGCAAGACGAAGCACATCAGTATTCGTCACCATTTCATCTCGGAGCATATCAAGCGTGGGGAGATTGATCTCATTTACCTCAACACTAATGAACAACTTGCAAATATCTTCACAAAATCTTTGAATGAAGCAAGATTTCACGAGTTAAGGCATGAGCTAAATATCATTGATTTGAGTAATGTACATTGAAATCAGGCACATTCCACCACTCTCATCATTATATTCTATTTAGATGTAGGCATGAATTTAGGGGGAGTCTAGTTCTCTCAATGAACTATCCCTCCTCCTATTATTCATAAAACAATCAAATCTTTCACACTCGCCATTTTTGATGGTATTTGTGTCACAAAGACGAGTTTTGGTCATGGTCCCAAGCTTAAAATCTCCGTGGTGCCATACCAGTTCACTCAAACATAGGTGGCCTCGGCCACCGCCCCTCTTAGCGAGGTATTTTCATTTGGCGTTTCTTTCCGTTGCATCTATGTTGGTCCTTCTTTGCGCTTCTTGTTGTCTTAAGTTTTAGGTGTGGTATCCTTCAAGGTGTGTATTCCTTTTTTAGTGTGGTTCTTCTTGACGACCTTGGAGTTTACCCCCACCATACTCCCTTGCCTATTCTCTGTCCCAAGCCCTCCTCACCCCTCAAACCCTCTCATTTCCAAATTGTACGCATTGATTCCTGATGGTGGTGGCTAAGGCAGGGCGATACAGCTGGTGTCAACAGTGATACCACCGCTAATCACCCGTTGTCTCACCCTAGCGGTACAACTGGTGCAAATTTGCGGTTCTACCGCTAATTCCTAGGTTGTACTGGGCCGGTACAACCGCTCTTCACAGCGGTACAACCGGCTCCGGCAATCGGTGCTTAAAAAGAGGGCCAGGCCGAAGGGGTACTCAGTTTCCCCTTCGTGTCCAACTCCTCCCCTCGGTGCCCTAGTCGCCTGCCGTTGTCACCACCACGCTGGAGTGCCTCTGGTGCCCCGGATCTGGTGCTTCCCCTATGATTCGCTCCGTGGAGGCTATTCCTCCGCTGATCTCCTCCAATGGACGCTGGTAATGCCCTTCTTCCTTCTTGATTTTGGATCCTCTTCCTTGGATCCACTTTTTCATAGGGCATTGCTAGGATCCCGCGTTTTTGGAAAAACTATTGATATGAGGAGGTCATATATATGATTCCTATCGCTTATGTTGTAGTACCTAGAATCTCCCTAAAACAGCGGTTCAACCGCTTGCATCTGTGATACAACCTGTCCTGTAGTACAACCACGTCGGTGACCGGTACAATTGGCCTCCCAGGTTCCTATGCCACGACTTCTTTGTTCTACTATGCACACCTGCTATATTCTTGTTCTTGCATGTAATCCTCTCATCTTTTCTGGGTTTCTTTGTGTGTGTTTTTCTCGTGTGTGTCTACAGGAGGCTCTGGTTCTTGCTCTGCTCCTTGGAAGAACACTAAGAAGCGTGCTCGCAGGTGTAGACTCGTGGATGACTCTGAGCATGAGAAAGTTGTGATCCCCACCAATCCCTCTTGCCATGCAAAAGCCTTGGCCGCCAAGCAGAATTCTACCAAGCCAGTGCACTCATGGAAGCAAGCTGATTGGGAGCAGGTTCGTTTTCAGAATCCATATGAGGTACCCATTGCTCCCACGTGGACCACCCCTCAGTTCTGTAATGCGCTTCAGATGCGCATTGTGCATGAGCTCTGTGACCATCACAAGAACAAGTTTGCCAAGCAGTGGACTATTGACATTGAGCACTAGAAGAACAACATGGACTACTTTGGAGAAGCATATACTCTGTGTGACGAATTTGATTTGCTCAAGCTCATGACACTCAACTGTCCATTTGATGTGCAACTCATTCACCAGTTCTATGCCACTATTCACTTTGGCACAGATGACTCTCGCACCCTTACCTTCATGTGTCGTGATGAGCTTTTCGAGGTCCCGAGGTGTGCCTTCTGCAATGCTTTTGGGTATGATGATATCGGTCTCTCTGGGAAGGGTGGCATTCGTCCCCATGATCGGGCCCATCCTATGGATAAGGTGAAGCTTGCCCCCTTCTACATTCCCGGGCGTGGGATTCCTGGCTCTTCTAAGGACCTGCTCCCGGTTTATGATATTCTGCATCGTGTTTTCTGGGATGCACTCCTGCCCAAGGTAGGAAATCAAGATGAGATTCATGGTTATTTCATTGATCTCATTGTAGCCATGCGGGAGAACTGTCGGTGCATGCTACTGCAACAAAAGACCTTCCAACGGCGCCAGAAACAAGCGTGCTGATGGGAGACTATTCTTGTCTTGATTCTCCTCAGCAATGGCACCAGGAATCCTTCTGCTACGGCTACGCCTTTAGGGACTTCCTAGGAAAATATGCAAATGATTCCCCCGTGGCCTTGGAGCCTTGCGTTGGTGTTCCCTCGAAGCAGAAAGGGTGATGTAGCACAGCGGTGGTAAGTATTTCCCTCAGTTTTGAGAACCAAGGTATCGATCCAGTGAAGGAGTATCACAAGTACCTGCACAAACACAAAGGGCTTGCTCCCAACGCTATGAAGGAGTTGTCAATCCCTTATAGATTGTTTGCCAAGTGAGAACTGAAAGCAACAAAGTAACAAAGCAAAGTAAAAGCGAAAGTGGAAACGATAGGTGTGAATAGACCCGGGGGCCGTAGTGTTCACTGGTGGCTTCTCACATGAAGGCAAGTAGACGGTGGGTGAACGAATTACTGTCGAGCAATTAATAGAACCACGCAAAGTTGTGACTTTATCTATGGCAATGATTATATCTATACGCATCACGTCCAAAACAAGTAGACCGATACTTTCTGCATCTACTACTATTACTCCACACGTCGACCGCTATCCAGCATGCATCTAGTGTATTAAGTCCAAAAGAACAGAGTAACGCCTTAAGCAAGATGACATGATGTAGATGGGCAATTTCATATCTACGACAAAGCCCATCTTGTTACCCTTGATGGCAACAACATGATGTGTGCCTTGCTGCCCCTACTGTCACTGGGAAAGGTCACCACACGGTATGAACCCAAAACCAAGCACTTCTCCCATTGCAAGAATCATAGATCTAGTTGGCCAAACAAAACCAAAGACTCAGACAGACTTACAAGGATATCAAATCATGCATATAAGAAATCAGCAAAGACTCAAATATATATCATAGATAATCTGATCATAAATCCACAATTCATCGGATCTTGACAAACACACCGCCAAAGAGGATTACATCGAATAGATCTCCATGAAGATCATGGAGAACTTTGTATTGAAGATCCAAGAGAGAGAAGAACCATATAGCTACTAACTACGGACCCGTAGGTATGAAGTGAACTACTCACGAGTCATTGGAGGGGCGATGATGTTGATGTAGAAGACCTCCAACTCCAAAGTCCCCTCTGGCAGGGCACCGGGAAGGGTCTCCAGATGAGATCTCGCGGAAGCTTGCGGCGGCGGAAAAGTGTTTTCGTGGACGCCCTGATTTTTTCTGGATTTTTAGGAAATTTATAGGCCAAAGACCTAGGGCAGGGGAGCGCCAGGGGGGCCACAAGCTTGGTTGTCGTGGCCTCCCCCTGGCCGCGGCAACAGGGCTTGTGGGCTCCCTATGGGCCCACTTGCTTGGTCCTCAAGCCTCCCGATCTTCTTCCGTTCTAGAAAATATCATTTTGGGGATTTTATTCTGTTTGGACTCCGTTCCAAAATCAGATATGAAAAGAGTCAAAAACACAGAAAAAACAGGAACTGGCACTTGGCACTGAGTTAATAAGTTAGTCCCAAAAAAGATATAAAAGGTAAACAAAACATCCAAAGTTGACAAGATAACAACGTGAAACCATCAAAAATTATAGATACGTTTGAGACGTATCAAGCATCCCCAAGCTTAACTCCTGCTCGTCCTCGAGTAGGGAAGTGATAAATAATGAATTTTTGATGCTTTCATTCTACCTAACATAGATGTCGTTTGTAACTCCTCTTATGTGACGTGAATGTTCAGATCCATTAGATTCAAAACAATAGTTTGCTATTGACGTGGAAACAATAATACTTCAAGCAAACTAGCAAAGTAATCATGAACTTTCAAAATAACAAGGCCAAAAGAAAGTTATCCCTACAAAATCATATAGTCTGGCTATGCTCTATCATCATTGCACAACGAATTAAAATCATGCACAACCCCGGTATTGGCCAAGTAATTGTTTTCACACCTTTACTTTCTCAAACTTTTTCAACTCTCACGCAATACATGAGCGTGAGCCATGGTTTTAGCACTATAAGTGGTGTGGAGTGTGGTGGAGGTTGCAAGAAAAACAAGGAGAAGATGGTCACATCAACTAGGATATCAATGAGCTGTGGAGATGCTCATCAATAGATATCAATGTGAATGAGTAGGGATTGCCATACAAATGATGCACTAGAGCTAAGAGTATGTGAAAGCTCTTAAAGAAAACTAGTGGGTGTGCATCCAACTTGCTTGCTCACGAAGACCTAAGGCAAATTTGAGGAAGCCTATCATTGGAATATACAAGCCAAGTTATATAATGAAAATTTCCCACTAACTATATGGTGGTGACAAAACGAGAGACTCTCAATCATGAAGATCATGGTGCTTAATATGCACAAGTGTGGGAAGGTGGTAGCATTGTCCCTTCTCTCTTTTTCTCTCATTTTTTTTGGATGGGCTCTTTGGCCTCTTTTTTTATTTTATTTTATTTTGGTGGGCATCTTTGGCCTCTTTTATTTCCTCACATGGGACAATGCTCCATCAATAATGATCATCACACTTACAACTCAGAACTTAGAGCAACGATGACTCTATATGGAATGCCTTCAGTAGTGTACCGTGCTAATGATCTAGCATGGCATGGACATTAATGGAAATATCATGCTAGCTATCTTACTATCATGCAATGGCAATGTAGACGTGGTGGCACATGTCATGGTGGTAGTTGCATGGCAATATATCTCGGAATGACTCTGAAAAAGCCATAGTAGGTAGGTATGGTGGCTGTATTGAGGGAGGCTAATGGTGGGTTTTGTGCACCGGCGAAAGTTGCATGGCACTAAAGAAGATAGTGATGGTGGAAGGTGAAAGTGCATCTAAACCATGGACTCAACATTAGTCATGAAGAACTCATATACTTGTTGCAAAAGTTTTATTAGTAATCGGAACAAAGCATTCAACGCATACTCCTAGGGGAAGGGTTGGTAGGTATAAACCATCGCGCGATCCCGATCGCCACACAAAGGATGACAATCAATAGACTAATCATGCTCAGACTTCATCACACAGCGGTTCACCATACGTGCATGCTACGGGAATCACTAACTTCAATACAAGTATTTCTAGATCCACAACACCTTACTAATATAACTTCAATATTACCATAACCACAACTCAAAACTAGTTGAGATGAATCAAACTTCTCTAACTATTAAATGCACATGAAGGTGGAAGTTTTCATATCCCTTTGGATAACTACCCCTTTTGAGACTACTTTCAAAGCAGAGATCAACTGCCAAGCCACGCACCGTCGTGCTCTAAAAGATACAAGTGAAGCACATAGAGCAAAAGCATCTAGCTCAAAAGATATAAGTGAAGCACATGTGAGTTGAATTGTCTAACCAAAGGATATAAGTGAAGCTCGACAAAATCACGGTGAGTGCATGTCTCTCTCTCTAGGTGTGCAGCAAGGATGATTGTGACACAACAAAAATAAAAGACTCCTACGATACAAGACGGTCCAAGGAAAACACATAACATGTGGTGAATAAAAATATAGCCCCAAGTAACGTTACCGATGGATTGAAGACGAAAGAGGGGATGCCTTCCCGGGGCATCCCCAAGCTTAGGATTTTACGGCATCCTTGAATCATCTTGGGGTGCCTTGGGCATCCCCAAGCTTGAGCTCTTGCCACTCTTTATCTTTTTGTCCATAATAACTTCACCCCAAACTTGAAAACTTCACAACACGGAACTTAAACAGAAACTCGTGATAACATTAGTATAAGAAAGCAAACCACCACTTCCTTAGGTACTGTAGCAAACTTAAATTCTACTTATGTTGATGTTGGGTTACTGTATTTTCAATCTTCCATGGCTAATACCCCCCGATACTATCCATAGTTTCATCAAAATAAGAAACCAACACAACAAAAACAGAATCTGTTAACAGCAGACTAGTCTGTAGCAATCTGTATACTTCGTATACTTCTGATACTTCAAAATTCTGACAAATTATGACAGTCTGAAGAATTTTCATAGTAATCAGCAGCAAAAAGAATCAACTCAAAAGCTCTTACAGAAAAAAATGAAAATTATTTTCGTGAGCAGAAAGTTTCTGTCTTTTCCAGCATGACCAAACGATCATCCCCAAGACTAATCATAACGGTTTTGCTTGGCACAAACGCAAAAAGAAACACAAAAAACGTAATCATAACAAAATTATGAAAGTGTGGAAAACACAAAACAGAAAGAAAAAGGATATATTCGTTGGGTTGCCTCCCAACAAGCGCTATTGTTTAACGCCCTTAGCTAGGCATTGATTTCAATGATGCTCACATAAAAGGTAAGGATTGAAACACAACGAGAGCATCATGGAGCATATGGCTAGCACATTCAAGTCTAACCCACTTCCTATGCATAGGGATTTTTTGAACAAACAACTTTTTGAGCAAGAATCAACTAGCATAGGAAGGCAAAACAAGCATAGCTTCAAGAATTTCAACACATGGAGAGGAAGCTTGATACTATTGCAATAAGTAGAAGCATATGCTCCTCTCTCATAGTAATTTTCAGTAGCATCATGAATGAATTCAACAATGTAACTATCACATAGGATATTCTTTTCATGATCCACATGCATGCAAAGTTGACGCTCTTCAAAAATAGTGGGATTATCATCAACCAAAGTCATGAATTCTCCAAACACACTTTCAATATTATTGCAAATATCGTATTCATCATGAGGTTTAAACAAATTTTCAAGATCATAAGAAAGATCATCACCCCAATCATGATTATTGCAATAAGTAGTGGTCATAGCAAAACTAGCATCCGCAAGCTTAGGGTTTTGCATATTTTTAGCATGATTGTCACTAATAGAATTTATAGTGAAACCATTGCAATCATGCTTTTCATCCAAGGAGCCCTTGTGAATCACTTCATAAATTTCTTCCTCACAATTTTCAGATTCACGCATCTCAAGCAAACTCCATAAAGATAGTCAAGTGCACTCAACTCACTAGCAATTGGATCAACATAATTGGATCTCTTAAAGAGATTAGCAAGTGGATGAGGATCCATATCACTAGATTTCAGCAAGCGAAAATGCAAGCATAATGAAGGCACATAGCACACAAGCGAACAGAAAGCAAGCGAAAGAAAAGGGCGAACGAAAAAGGCAAACGGAAAAGGTAAATGAAAACGGAAAATGTGAAGTGGGGGAGAGGAAAACGAGAGGCAACTGGCAAAAAAGGTAAATGCAAGAGATGAGTTTGTGACACCTACTTGGATAGATCTCTCCTTCCCCGGCAACGGTGCCAGAAATACTTCTGCTACTGCAACAAAAGACCTTCCAACGGTGCCAGAAACAAGCGTGCTGATGGGAGACTATTCTTGTCTTGATTCTCCTCAGCAACGGCACCCGGAATCCTTCTGCTACGGCTAAGCCTTTAGGGACTTCCTAGGCAAATATGCAAAGGATTCCCCCGTGGCCTTGGAGCCTTGCGTTCGTATTCCCTCGAAGCGGAAAGGGTGATGTAGCACAGCGGTGGTGAGTATTTCCCTCAGTTTTGAGAACCAAGGTATCGATCCAGTGAAGGAGTATCACAAGTACCTGCACAAACACAAAGAGCTTGCTCCCAACGCTATGAAGGGGTTGTCAATCCCTTATAGATTGTTTGCCAAGTGAGAACTGAAAGCAACAAAGTAACAAAGCAAAGTAAAAGCGAAAGTGGAAACGATAGGTGTGAATAGACACGGGGGCCGTAGTGTTCACTAGTGGCTTCTCTCATAAAGGCAAGTAGACGGTTGGTGAACGAATTGCTGTCGAGCAATTGATAGAACCGCGCAAAGTCGTGATGTTATCTATGGTAATGATTATATCTATAGGCATCACATCCAAAACAAGTAGAGCGATACTTTCTGCATCTAATACTATTACTCCACACGTGGACCGCTATCCAGCATGCATCTAATGTATTAAGTCCAAAAGAACAGAGTAATGCCTTAAGCAAGATGACATGATGTAGATGGACAATATCATATCAACGACAGAGCCCACCTTGTTACCCTTGATGGCAACTACTCAATGTGTGCCTTGCTGCCCCTACTGTCACTGGGAAAGGTCACCACAAGGTAAGAACCCAAAACCAAGCACTTCTCCCATTGCAAGAATCATAGATCTAGTTGGCCAAACAAAACCAAAGATTCGGAGATACTTACAAGGATATCAAATCATGTATATAAGAAATCAGCAAAGACTCAAATATATAACGTAGATAATCTGATTACAAATCCACAATTCATCGGATCTCGACAAACACACCGCCAAAGAAGATTACATCGGATAGATCTCCATGAAGATCATGGAGAACTTTGTATTGAAGATCCAAGAGAGAGAAGAAGCCATCTAGCTACTAACTACGGACTCGTAGGTCTGAAGTGAACTACTCACGAGTCATTGGAGGGGCGATGATGTTGATGTAGAAGCCCTCCAACTCCAAAGTCCCCTCCGGCAGGGCACCAGGAAGGGTCTCCAGATGAGATATCGCGGAAACGGAAGCTTGCGGTGGAGGAAAAGTGTTTTCGTGGACGCCCTGATTTTTTCTGGATTTTTAGGGAATTTATAGGCCAAAGACCTAGGGCAGGGGAGTGCCAAGGGGCCCACAAGCTTGGTTGTCGCGGCCTCCCCCTGGCCGCGGCAACAGGGCTTGTGGGCTCCCTGTGGGCCCACTTGCTTGGCCCTCAAGCCTCCCGATCTTCTTCCATTCTGGAAAAAATCATTTTGGGGATTTTATTCCGTTTGGACTCCGTTCGAAAATCAGATCTGAAAAGAGTCAAAAACACAGAAAAAACAGGAACTGGCACTTGGCACTGAGTTAATAAGTTAGTCCCAAAAAAGATATAGAAGGTAAACAAAACATCCAAAGCTGACAAGATAACAGCGTGAAACCATCAAAAATTATAGATACGTTTGAGACGTATCAGTGCACTAGAGACTGGGGTCTCGTGTGCCCGAGACTTGTGCATGGGCGCTGACAACACCCTTGGCGGCAGTACACGAAGGACCTACGGGAAGATAACCCAGGCTCGCCAAGGTGACACCCCTCCAAGGGTGTGAAGAACCAGGCCAGGCTACGAGGCCCTGGCAAGCCCTCCTTGCCAGGAAGACCCACAAGGCCCCGGCAAGGCCTCTTTGAAGGGAACACTCGCAAGGCCCCGACAAGCCCTCCTTGCCGGGAAGACGTCCAAGGCCCCGGAAAGCCCTCCTTGCCAGGAAGACGGGTTAGGACGCACGCAAGGACGCCAGGCCGGCAGGCTCCCTTCGCACACCAGGTGTCCCCCTGTCACAGTGCCACCGACTGTCACCGCTCCAGCGCATCGCTCATGTGCCAGCACAAAGCCTAGGTGTCAATACACCTGGGTACGTGTTGATGCCACCTTGATGCAGGCCAGGGGGCCTCACAAGGTATTTACTTCCCCTAACGCTGTCGTAGATAGATAGCAGTGAACCCTGTTCACTAGCAACTCGTGAACCCACTTCAGAGCACTGTTGGTGACCCCTTTGCTTATAAAAGGAGGCCCAAAACTCAGTTCGGGGGGTTGGACCTTTTTGGGGGTTTAAGCTCTTTGATCACGAGCCGAAAGGCAATTACTATAGAAAGTAACCCTACAGTAAACACCCAATACAACAAACAAAGTAGGAGTAGGGTTTTACATGCCAAGCGGCCCGAACCTGGGTAAAAGACCTTGTCGGTGCCGATCGCTAGTTCTGCTCCTCGCGCCATTTGTCTCCCTCCACCGAACGATCAAGGGATCCTTGGAGGTTCCCATAGGTGTCTTTTTCCTGACATCTTGGGCGTGCCAGGTGGGGGGATGCTGAGAAATTTTGAGCGAATTTGAGCAAGCTCTGTACCAGATCGTTGGAAGTTGGGCACACCACCGCGTTTCCCCAAAGCAGGACACACCGGTGGTCGCGCGCGGGCCAAGTAGGCGGAGACCCCGAGTTCGATGACATCAGGCAGATGCGCCGCTCCAAGACAATGCATTGCTGTCAAGGGTGTGCCTAGGGGCTTCGGCGAGGCCTCGGGCGCATAATCCGGCGGACGGACCTCTTTGGAGTGATCCATAGCCGTCGAGGATGCGCCAACAGGTCCCGAAGCCCCGGCACGCGCTCCAACAGAAACGCTTTTCCGCTGGAAGCGTTGCGTCACCGCCAAACATGCGCTCGGGGGCTCCGTCCGCACGGCCTGGCAAAAGAGAAAACGGAGTTATACTCCGGCAGCCCCTTTCCTACATGATAGTCAAGGATTATCGACAAGAACCTTGTTGGTGGGGGCGGTGTCGGGAAGGTGTAACATCATGCTTGCCGGGGATCTGAGGCCTCGGCAAAAGATCCAGGTGTCACGGGAAGGAGTGTCGTGGCACCACAGATAAGTGACAGAAATTCTAGATGAAATTCTCGAGTAGATAGGTTGTTTCCTTTCTAGAAATCCCAATCTTTGTTTGAGAAACCTGCGCAGATGGAACCTTGTCGGTATCAGTGCACCTTGGCTCTATTTCGAACTCGTTCAACGACCTGAATGGCCATAGAGCGCCTTCACACTATTTCAAACTTGCTCAACAGACCAAGCGGCTATGCAACACCTTATTTCGCCTCGAGCCACGCTCGACGGTCTAACGGTTGCACTAAGTGCGGCCAGGAGTCTTGCTGGTAATGACCCCTCCGACGAACTGCTAAGGATCCGTTCCTCAAAGCACTAGCGGCAGGACCAGTCACGCTGGCAAGCTTCCAGAAAACGCAAGGGGTGTATCATACAAAGAGGGGGGTTAGAAAAAAGGGAAAACAACATTTCATTCATCTGTTTGAGGCAAACTCACACATATTATATGGATGATTTTTACTACTCTAACCTATGATATTGTCTTTTGGCGAGGGCCATCCTTGCCGGACAGAAGTTCAAGAAGACAAAAAGCGGCAAGGCCCCCGGCGCAACCCAGGCTAGTTCCTCCTGGACTAGCACTGTGCGGAGGACAACGAGGCCAGAAGGGATGGCGGAGCTTGGAACCAAGCACTGCCCGCAATATGCAGCACCGTCGGTTCATGCGGCTCGTCGGTCCCAACTCGGGAGGAGGAGAGCTATGGACTGACGGTGATGGTGCGACCGACGGTCAGTCCGAGGTCAGATCCACGTACCCGTTGTCGCTACCGTCTGTCTCGCCTCGTCGCCCTCGGGCGAGGAAGGGCTTTCAGTCCCACTCGAGCTCTCTTCGCATTAGCTAAGGCGCACACCTGAGCTCCCGTATATCCTGATGGAGAGCAGGTTGTCCGCCGTCATCTTGAAGCGAAGAACATGCCCATCCCAGAAATTATGGGCACGAGCGAAGCCCTTCCACCCGCGGCCAAGGAACACGAGCCGATGCCCCAGTTGCTCCCAGACCACCGGTATGGCGTTGTTGCCGCAACCACGCACCCGAAGCCACAACATCGGGAGGTTCTATTCTCTCATCACCTTGGCGATGGCGATGGGGAGTTGAAGCCGGGTCCTGATGCAGCCTTGCAGTTTGACAAGGAATTCTAACGGAGTCCTTTCAACATGAGTCCCCACGGGAACAAGCCTCGGAGAAGATGGGCGTGCTGGAATAGCATGCCGCCTTCCCCAGCCATGGCCTCTGCGGAGACCAGGACCCTCGCCCCTCCGCCACCTCGGGCGCTTAGGCCACCCTCCACAGCTGCGGCCCCTGAAACTGTGGCATGATCCGAATGGGATCCTCTCGCCGCCCTGGCCGCCGATGGTGGCCGCCCTCGTCCCCTAGCCATGGTTAGGGGCGAGCACCACCTAAAGCTAAGAAAGATACTGCAGAAACAAGCTGAGGATCCGGAGTGTTCCAGGAGTTGGATGGATGAGCAAACCCCCTCACAAACCCCCTAATTTATAGGGCGAGGCGCGGGGGCTAGCTCTCCTCACTCCAGAAACCACCGCCCCTCTCGCCCAATCACCCCTGATCACGGGCGAACAGGGAGCCTCCCTACTGCACCAATGCATGCAGGGTGGGCCGTGCCACGACTGTGACCTTTAAGTCCACGATCGCCACTTTCCTGACCGTTACTGCGAATGCCTCACGCATGGCAGTAATGCTTCGGGAGGTGGGAAGGCCACTGTGTGCACGCCTCTCCACCTCGCGCGCTGAATGCGCAACGTGGGGAAAGGCCACTTGCAACGGCTCCAAACTGCCAAGCACCCTATCAAAGAAGCCCGTGCACCACTTTGGGCGTGACCCAACGACGCCTCGTGCGCGTGTGTGGCCCAGGCCCGGGGGCTCCTATTGGAGCACTAGAGACTGGGGTCTCATGTGCCCCAGACTTGTGCATGGGTGCCGGCAACACCCTTGGCAGCAGTACACGATGAAGGACCTACGGGAAGATAACCCAGTCTCGCCAAGGTCACACCCCTCCAAGGGTTTGAAGAACCAGCCCAGGCTACAAGGCCCTAGCAAGCCCTCCTTGTCGGGAAGACCCACAAGGCCCCGGCAAGCCCTCCTTGTCGGGAAGACTCGCAAGGACCCGACAAGCCCTCCTTGCTGGGAAGACGTCCAAGACCCCGGCAAGCCCTCCTTGCCGGGAAGACGGGTTAGGTCGTAGGCAAGGGCGCCATGCCGACATGCTCCCTTCGCCTGCCAGGTGTCCCCCTGACATAGTGCCACCGACTGCCACTGCTCCAGCGCATCCCTCATGCGCCAACACAAAGCCCAGGTGTCAATACACCTGGGTATGTGTCAATGCCACCTTGATGCAGGTCAGGGGGTCTGACATGGCATTTACTGCCCCTGACGTTGCGGTAGATAGATAGCGGTGAATCATGTTCACTATGCAACTCATGAACCCACTTCAGAGCACTGTTGGTGACCCCTTTGCCTATAAAAGGAGTCCCAAAGCTCAGTTCGGGGGGGTGGACCTTTTTAGAGGTTTAGACTCTTTGATCACCAGCCGAAAAGCAATTACTGTAGCAAGTAACCCTACAGTAAGCACCCAATACAACAAACAAAGCAGGAGTAGGGCTTTACGCGCCAAGCAGTCTGAACCTGGGTAAAAGACCTTGCCGGTGTTGATCGCTAGTTCTGGTCTTGGCGCCATCTCTCTCCCTCCGTCGAACGATCAAGGGATCCTTGGAGGTTCCCACAGGTGTCTTTTTCCCGACAAGAACGCTGGCACTAGGGCTACATTTGATGCTTCCAAATGGTTATGGGAGGAGCTCTACTCCATGGTCTTCTACAAGTTGGTCCCCAAGTATGCTCCATTCATTATGTGCTTCCTCAACTCTGTGTGGGCAGTTTGTAGGCCTGGCGAGCATCTCTCTTCTATTGAGAACCTCACTCAGCATGAGGTCAAGCAACTTCGGAAGAAGAAGCATGCTGCTGCTCGCTTGACCGAGGACGCACCTGAGGATGTTTTTGCTACTTCAAGTGATAGTGACTTTGAATTTCCTATGGCTGCCAAGCCCTCTTAGGTCTCCAAGTTCTCAGATAAGTTAAAGAAGACCTTCTGCCTCCAAGCTCATGTTCAGCAGAAGCTCTATGAAGCCCATGTCAATGGGAATCTTGCTCGGTGTAGACAAATTCAGGTTATGTGGGTTCTCAAGCTTGAGGCAGCGAGTGGTTCAGAGAAGTCCACCACCCGTGAGGAGAAGTGGATCTATGGTCATAGCTCTTGGACTGATGATGAGGTCTCAAGTGAGCCTGCTACCTGCTCTGCTACTGCTGCTCAAGATGTGTCTGATAGTGATGATGGTGATGGTGATGATGAGTCTGCTAGCAGGGATTCCGAGGATCCTGACGGGTCTGACAAGCTCTACTGAGCACCCGGGCGATAGCATCGCTCTTTTCCTTTTTGGTGTCCTCATGCGAAAGGGGGATAGAGCTATATCGTGACGAGATTTGCATGGGGGGGATCTGACTGTCATTTCGTCGTATATTTCATTTTGATTTCAAGTTGGACTCTTATTTGCTTGTTTTGGTCTTGAACCTATCTTGTGGAGACTATTTGAGTTCCAGTGCGGACTATGTTTATTATTACCCGTATCATTTGCAGCTCTACTAGTTATCTCGTACATATGCTCCTTAATGTTAATTCCTCTATGTACACTGTGGATGGTCTCTAAAACCAAGGGGGAGCTCCAATTCCTGTTTATGTCTCATCTAGAGCACACAGCAAGGGGGAGCTCCACTTCTACTTTAGAGAGCATCTATGCAAATCGTGTTGTTGTCATCATCCACCAAAAGGGGCAGATTGTAAGGGCATTCTCCAGCTTAAGTGTTTTGGTGATGATGACAACTCACTATGTTATCTAACCGGGTGTCAAGTATGCATGTATCATATGTTAGACTCAAGACGGTTAGGTGATCCCTCCAAACGGCAAAGATTGAAGACATGTTCCCTACGTGATTATTCTCTTTGGTCGTAGGGATCCCTTACTATTAAGAGGGAGTCCACATTGGAAGTCTATGTGTGAATCAATTCTTCTATCACACTTTTGCACCCATCTCGTTCCATCGCATCATTGAGAGAGAGGCCCTGGTTTTCTAACTGACCAATTGTACCATTGTCATGGGCGGTTGCACCGCTCAACACCTGGGCGGTTGTACTGGCCCTGCACCGTCCCACAACCGGTCACGACTATGTTTCACTACGGTTGTTGAGCGATGGTGGCCCGACTGTACTAATACGTCTCCATCATATCTACTTTTCCAAACTCTTTTGCCCTTGTTTTGGACTCTAATATGCATGATTTGAATGGAACTAACCCGGACTAACGCTGTTTTCAGCAGAATTGCCATGGTGTTGTTTTTGCGCAAAAATAAAAGTTCTCGGAATGACCTGGAAATTTACGAGGATTTTTTGTGGAATATATAAAAAATATCGGGGCAAGAATCAACCGGAGGAGTGGAGCGAGGATCCCACAAGCCCACCAGGCGCGCCCCCCCTAGCCGCGCCTAACAGGTTTGTGGGGCCCTCGGAGCTCCACCGCCTCCAACTCCAGCTCTACTTAGTCCCTTTCGTCCGGAAAAAAATCAAGAAGGAGAGTTCATCGCGTTTTACAATATGGAGGTGCCGCCACCACCTGTTCTTCCTCTGGAGGGCAGAGCTGGAGTCCGTTCTGGGCTCCGGAGAGGGGAGTATGTGGCCATCATCATGACCAACTTTCCTTCATCACCAATTCCACGATGCTCTTCATCATTCGTGAGTAATCTCATCATAGGCTTTCTAGACGGTGATGGGTTGGATGAGATCTATCATGTAATCGAGTTAGTTTTGATGGGGATTGATCCCTAGTATCCACTATGTTCTCAGATTGATGTTGCTACTACTTTTCCATGCTTAATGCTTGTCACTAGGGCCTGAGTGCCATGATTTCAGATCTGAACCTATTATGTTCTCGTCAATATATGTGTGTTCTTGATCCTATCTTGCAAGTTGTAGTCACCTACTATGTGTTATGACCCGGCAACCCTAGAGTGACAATAGCTGGAACCACTCCCGGAGATGACCATAGTATGAGGAGTTCATGTATTCACTAAGTGCTAATGCTTTGTTCCGGTTCTCTGTTAAAAGGAGAACCTTAATATCCCGTAGTTTCCATTAGGACCCCGCTGTCAGGGGAGGTATGGACAATAGATGTCATGCAAGTTTTTTTCCCTAAGCACGTATGACTACATACGGAATACATGCCTACATTACATTGACGAACTGGAGCTAGTTACAAATCTCCCCGTGTTATAACTGTTGCATGATGAATGTCATTCGGCATAATTATCCATCACCGATCCAATGCCTACGAGTTTTTCCTACTGGTCCTTGCTATGTTACTTTGCTTCTACTGTTGTCACTGCTGCTACTATTACTGCTACTGTTGTCACTGCTGCTACTGTTACCGTTGCTACTGTTGCTATCACTCTACTTTGCTACTGATACTTTGCTGCAGATACTAAGTCTTTCAGGTGTGGTTGAATTGATAACTCAACTGCTAATACTCGAGAATATTCTTTGGCTTCCCCTTGTGTCGAATCAACAAATATGGGTTGAATACTCTACTCTCGAAAACTGTTGCGATCCCCTACACTTGTGGGTTATCAAGACTATTTTCTGGCGCCGTTGCCGTGAGGAATAGCTCTATTCTCTGAGTCACTTGGGATTTACGTCTGTTGATCACTATGAGGAATCCAAGAGATCCAAAAACTAAAATCTTGCCCTCAACTACGAGGATAGGTAAGGAACTGCCATCTAGCTCTACACTTGATTCACCTTCAGTTATGAGTAAGTTTGCGACACCACCTCCTCCTAGAAATTTTGATATGTCGCATGTGCTTGACGATGCTACTTCTGCTATGCATGATGCTTGTGATGATGCTCTGCTTGATACTGCTTTGCTACTAGGTGCATTCCTTGATGCACAAATTGCTAGAGTTACTGCTGAATGTGATGATGCTTCTGAAACTGCTAAGATTATTGAAGTAGAACCTGCCATTTCACCTGTTAGAACTAGCTCTCCTAGATATGAATTGCCTGATATACCTGATGGTTATGTTATGGAGGGAGAGATAGCTGAGGACTTTCTTGCTTATAAGGATAGCTATGATGTTGAGAATTTACTGCGCAAGTGGAAAGAAAAATCTCTAAACGCTAGGATGAAATACGACCCGAAGTTTGCTACTTCGCCTATCTTTGTGACCAATAAGGATTATGAATTCTCTGTCGACCCTGAGTTAATCACTTTGGTCGAATCTGACCCTTTTCATGGTTATGAGTTTGAAATGGTTGTAGCACATCTTACTAAGCTGCACGATATAGCCACCCTATTCACGAGTGAGGAAAAGATCCGCCACTACTAAATCCTTAAGTTGTTTCCTTTCTCGCTAAAGGATGATGCTAAGACTTGGTTCACTTCTCTTGCTCCTGGTTGTGTGCGTAGTCCCCAGGATATGATCTACTACTTCTTTGAAAAATATTTTCCAGCCCATAAGAAGCAAGCTGCCTTGCAGGAAATATACAACTTTGCGCAAGTTGAAGAAGAGAGTCTCCCACAAGCTTAGGGGAGGCTCGTCCAGCTACTGAATGCTTTGCCTAATCACCCTCTTGAGAAGAATGAAATACTTGATATCTTCCATAATGGCCTAACCAACGCTTCTAAGGACCACCTAGATAGTTGTGCCGGTTGTGTTTTCAGGGAACAAACTGTGGAACAAGCTGAGATTCTATTGAATAATATCTTGTGCAATGAGAATGCTTGGACTATTCCCGAACCACCTCCGAAGCCAACTCCGAAGAAAAGAGGTACCCTATTCCTCAGTCCTGAAGATATGCAAGAAGCTAAGAAATCTATGCGAGAGATAGGCATTAAATCTGAAGATGTCAAAAATCTACCACCTATCGAAGAGATCCATGGTCTTGATAACCCGGCACAGGTAGTAGAGGTAAATTCTCTTCGTAGATTCAATGAGGGTGATATTCCTTTTGATAAACCTGCTAGATTATGCCTAGATGAATTTGACAACTTTGTTGCCAAACAACAAAGTTTTAATGATTATGTTAGCAGACAATTGGAACAGAATGCTCGTATGCTTAGTCATTTAAGTGCTTGTGTGGATGGAAATGTCAATGATCTTAAGCTTTTGAGTAAACATGCCTCTATGGTTACTACTCAAGTATAACAAGTACTTAAGGCTCAAAATGACTTTCTCAATGAGTTGAATAACAATTCTGTCAGAGTTATCACTAGAGGCGGTAGAATGACCCAGAAACATTTGTATCCTGAGGGTCACCCTAAGAGAATTGAACAAGATTCTCAAGGAGTTAGCACTGATGCACCTAGTCATCCTAGAAAAAAAGAAAGATGATAGAAATTTGCACGCTAGCAACCCTGTTGCTGTTAGACCCGAGAATCCAAACAATATCTCTGTTTCTGATGCTGAAACGCAATCTGGTGATGAACATGAGCCTAATGATAATATCAATAGTGATGCTCATGAAGATGCTCAACCCAGCAATGATAAGGATGTGGAGATTGAACCAGTTGATCTTGATAATCCACAACCTAAGAATAGGAGATACGATAAGAACGACTTCACTGCTAGGAAGCATGGTAAAGAAAGGGAACCATGTGTTCAGAAACCCATGCCCTTTCCTCCCAAACCATCCAAGAAAAAGGATGATGAGGATTTTGAGAGATTTGTTGAAATGATTAGACCTGTCTTTCTGCAAATGCGTTTGACAGATATGCTCAAAATGTCTCCCAATGCCAAGTACATGAAGGATATTGTGACTAATAAGAGGAGGATACCTGAGGTTGAGATTTCCACAATGCTCTCTAATTACACCTTCAAGGGTGGAACTCCTAAGAAACTAGGTGATCCCGGAGTGCCCACTATACCTTGCTCCATTCAAGGAAACTACGTTAGCACTGCTTTATGCAACCTTGGAGCCGGTGTTAGTGTTATGTCTCTCTCTCTTTATCGTAGGCTTGAACTGGATAAGTTGACACCCACTCAAATCTCTCTGCAAATGGCCGACAAATCAACTGCTTTCCTTATCGGCATTTGCGAGGATGTGCCTGTTGTGGTTGCTAACGTCAGTATCTTAACAGACTTTGTTATTCTGGATATTCCCGAGGATGATGCCATGGCGGTCATCCTTGGGAGACCCTTTTTAAACATTGCAGGGGCTATTATTGATTGCAATAAAAGCAATGTCACTTTCCATGTCAATGGTAATGAGCATACGGTGGACTTTCCGAAGAAACAATATCGAGTACATTGCATCAATGCTATTGAAAAACTTCATCGATTCTCATTGGGAGCTTTGAATGCCCTATACATACTGTTAAGATGAAGTATGATTTTCTTGTTGGGGATATGCACATCCCCATTGGGTAACCTAGTGACTATTCTAAAATTATCCGTTTTTACGTGATTTGAAAAAGTTTGTCAAGGAGACTTGATCAACCTCATTGACGGATTTCATTTGATGACCATGAGATGGATGAATCTGAGAGTCACAACCCTCTGTTCCAAACCTTTACCTTTGGTTGCTTAGAAGAAAAATGATAGATTTAGCTTTAGCTTTTCCTGTTTTCTGCTTTTTGCGTCCCGTAGAAAAGTGTCTCGAAAATAAAAGTTCTCCGAATGCCCTGAAAATCAAGTATGTTTTTTTCTGGAATTTTTGAAAAAATCTAAGACGGAGAGCTGGTCAGGGGGATGCACCAGTGGGCCACAAGCCCAAGAGGCACGGGAACCCCCCCTGGCCGCGCCTACCAGGCTTGTGAGGCCCACATGTCCCCCTCCACTTATTCCAGCTCCCATCTCCTTCTCCTACCTCCAGAAAAAATCATTCCATAGGCATAATTATTCCTCATTTTCTCAAGCCTTACTGTAATTATTTTAAAGTGCCCATTCACCCCTCCCCTCTAGGTGACATACACGTACTTTCAACTGGTATGAGAGTTAGGGGTCTCATTATTAGGCTTTACCGCCTGGATAGTAAACATGTTGACTAGGGGATAAGGATACTTGACACTCTTATTTTTGATGATTTTTTTATGTTTGGATAATTTGCATGCTTGATGTCTTTCGGGTCTTGGACCCAAATTTAGAGCAGAGACATGGGGTTTTCTCCTCCAAAGGATTTTCAAAATCTATCTTTGGAAGATGAGAAAAACTCTTATATCAATGTTGAAGCTTCGAATGTGCTTTTCGATGCTTTGATCATCATAGTTCTATTACAACTAATGCCTTTCTAGGATGCTCATGAGTTGTGGACAAAGCTTCAAAATGACTAAAACGTATCCAAGATTTGTGAGGATGTTTGTTCTCCTTCCACCTCCAGTTGTGAAAAGCTCTCAACTTATTTTACTTCACCCACATGTGATTTGTCACAAGGTAATGAAATGGTGATTATTGTTAGTCATTGCAATGGTTATATTGAGATTATTATTGTTGTTCCCTCATCACTATCTTCTTGTAACGCTTCTTCTTTGGACTTAAACACTTCAAGCACACCAAATGTTTCACATGCTTGTGTTCATAGTCCATGGTTATCATGTAGAATTCTTTGACTAAATTTCATGATGATATTCTTGCTATGTCTTGCTTCCATGATAAAAAAATCATCTATTTCCTCTAGTTATTGTGCTAACAATGTAGAGGAAAACAAACTGTCTATGGAACAAGATATGGTCTTGAATGGTGCTTCAAGGGATCTTACATATCATCATCTCTTGATTCTCACTTTTTCCTTATGGTTCAGGCTTCAAAGGTATCTCCTACTTTGAAACCGAATATATGTCATGATGATGATGCTGATGAGTTGGAAGCTCATCTCGAGGAGCATCGAGTCACCATTGAGGGTAATAAATACATTTAGGAGTTGGAAGCTCATCTCGAGGAGCATCGAGTCACCATTGCGAAAATGGAGGGTCATCAGCATGACTATGTGTGATAGCCTGGCTTATTAGGGACGATAGACTACTCATATCAATAAGGAATTCCTTCTTTTTTAGGAGCCCAGTCGAACAGAACTCCTAGGTTAAGCGTGCTTGGCTTGGAGTAGTTCTAGGATGGGTGACCGACCGGGAAGTTGATCCCGGGTGCGCATGAGTGAGGACAAAGTGCGCAGAAAAGACTAGTATTGATATGTGGGGCCAGTCTACATCCCGCCAGGAGTAACGACCGCCGGCGGGTGTGTCCGGGGCATTACAAGTTGGTAATCAGAGCCTTACGACCATAGGAGCCTTTGTGTGATCATACTTGGCCGAGTCGTGTCTAGAAAATGTTTTGAATCTTAGTTATATCGGAGAGTAGGATTCTTTTTTCTCCTCTTCCATGCTCTGGTGAGGTTCCCGGCTTAGGAAATCTTTAATTCTACTCCTTTTCTCGCTCAATTTTTTTTAGGATCACGCGGGTATTTGTGAAATCTATATGATTTCGATGTGACGGAGTCCTGTCTTGGTGCCTCCTGTCTGCTTTGAGTTTCTTCCGGGGAGTTGAGCTCCACGGGATTCTTGCGCACATCGCCATCATTCAGATTTCTAAGTATCTAAGTATGAAGGATGTTCGTTATTGCTTCAATACTGGTAGTGGCGAGATAACCCCGATGTCCCCAGTACTGGTGCAGATTGTTCGGGAGTACTGCCATACTTAGTATGGTTGTGATCACGAGGGTCTGTTGTAGATGAAGGTCCGAGATGCTGGTTGTGTGTTGACGGATGTGATACAGGTGACGGGTTAGTTTAGGAGTTGTGTGATATACTCCTTGTATCCGTGTACCAGATTGCATGACCAGTTATTTCGGGAATTCATAGGTGGGATATCAAGTAGTATCTTATAGGACTATCTTCCTACAGATGCATGATTGAGGTTGGGGAAATCTCGATCATATGTTTGTTCCGAGCAGTTCTAGCTCATACTCGTTTGAAGTGGTCTTAATCAGAATTTTGTCGTCCGTCACTTTGAGGAAGCATTCTTACTATTTTGTTCGAGTGCAATTGTTTATTCCTGTCTTTTGATTCAGCAATATCTTTAAGTTATGATGTGGGCTAATATGCTATCCGTCTTCAGGATGGCTCCACCGACTCGTCAGAACCCAGGGCGTGAGGATATGCCGCCTCCAACTCCTCCTCCGGAGAACACTCCACCGCCGCCGCCTCCTGCTGCATAGGTCTGGCAAGCGGTGATGGCAGCTACTAATGCAAACACCCAGATGCTGATTCAGTTGCTGCAAGAGAGAGCCAACCAATAGCAAGGCAATTTTCAGCCTGGTGGAAATCAGTTTGCGAGTCTGAGTCAGTTCCTGTCAAAACAGCCAAAGACGTTCACTTCATGCGACCAGCCATTTGATGCAGAAGATTGGATCCGTGATATGAACAAACATTTCGAGTGTAGCAATGTGCGCCCGGAGGATTATGTCAAGTTTGCAACGTTCCAGTTGAAGGGGCGGGCTTCTATCTGGTGGCAGCAGCTGAAGGACTCCAGAGGTGCCATGGTGGTTTCTTGGGATGAGTTCTGTCGTGACTTCAGGTCCCACTACATCCCTTCCAGTTTTGTGGAGGAGATGCGTGAGAAGTTCAGGCATTTGAAGCAGGGTGGCAATTCCGTGTACAAGTACAACGTTCAGTTCCACGAGCTGGCCCGTTACGCGCTGCAGGATATCCCTGATCAGAAGAGCAAGATTTGTCAGTTCAGAGGTGGCTTGAAAGAGGAATTGTAGTTAGCTCTTGCCTTGCACGATCCTGAGGAGTTCGACAAGTTCTACAACCTAGCTCTCAGGGCAGAGGCAGCCTTGCTCAGGGTGGAGAATTCTAAGAAGCGCTTCAGAGATTCCAGCTCTTCCTCGACTTAGGTGGTTCGGAAGCAACATAAGTTTTGGGTTTCTCCTCCTCCTCCTCGACACTCACAACAGCTTAAGCACTCAGGTGGTCGTGGTTCTTCCCACCCACCCAACCCTGTCTTCCACCAGAGATACCAGCATCAGAAGCAAGGGCTGTTGGGGAACGTCGCATGGGAAACAAAAAAAATTCCTACGCGCACGAAGACCTATCATGGTGATGTCCATCTACGAGAGGGGATGTGTGATCTACGTACCCTTGTAGACCGTACAGCAGAAGCGTTAGTGAACGCGGTTGATGTAGTGGAACGTCCTCACGTCCCTCGATCCGCCCGGCGAACCGTCCCGCGATCAGTCCCACGATCTAGTGCCGAACGGTCGGCACCTCCGCGTTCAGCACACATACAGTTCGACGATGATCTCGGCCTTCTTAATCCAGCAACAGATACGGAGAGGTAGAAGAGTTCTCCGGTAGCTTGACGACGCTCCGGAGGTTGGTTATGATCTCGTCTCAGCAGGGCTCCGCCCGAGCTCCGCAGAAACGCGATCTAGAGGTAAAACCGTGGAGATATGTGGTCGGGCTGCCGTGGCAAAGTTGTCTCAAATCAGCCCTAAAACCCCACTATATATAGGAGGATGAGGGGGAGACTTGCCTTGGGGTCCAAGGACTCCCAAGGGGTCGGCCGAACCTAAGGGGGAAGGTCTCCCCCTCCCAAACCGAAATCTACTTGGTTTGGAAGGTGGAGTCCTTCTTCCCTTTCCCACCTCCCTCTTTTTTTTCTCTTTGATTTTTCTTCCAATGCGATAGGGCTCTTTTGGGCTGTCCCACCATCCCACTAAGGGCTGGTGCACCACCCGCAAGGCCTATGGGCTTCCCCGGGGTGGGTTGCCCCCCCCCCCGGTGAACTCCCGGAACCCATTCGTCATTCCCAGTACATTCCCGGTAACTCCGAAAACCTTCCGATAATCAAATGAGGTCATCCTATAAATCAATCTTCGTTTCCGGACCATTCCGGAAACCCTCGTGATGTCCGTGATCTCATCCGGGACTCCGAACAACATTCGGTAACCAACCATATAACTCAAATACGCATAAAACAACGTCGAACCTTAAGTGTGCAGACCCTGTGGGTTCGAGAACTATGTAGACATGACCCGAGAGACTCCTCGGTCAATATCCAATAGCGGGACCTGGATGCCCATATTGGATCCTACATATTCTACGAAGATCTTATCGTTTGAACCTCAGTGCCAAGGATTCATATAATCCCGTATGTCATTCCCTTTGTCCTTCGGTATGTTACTTGCCCGAGATTCGACCGTCAGTATCCGCATACCTATTTCAATCTCGTTTACCCGCAAGTCTCTTTACTCGTTCCGTAATACAAGATCCCGCAACTTACACTAAGTCACATTGCTTGCAAGGCTTGTGTGTGATGTTGTATTACCGAGTGGGCCCTGAGATACCTCTCCGTCACACGGAGTGACAAATCCCAGTCTCGATCCATACTAACTCAACGAACACCCTCGGAGATACGTGTAGAGCATCTTTATAGTCACCCAGTTACGTTGCGACGTTTGATACACACAAAGCATTCCTCCGGTGTCCGTGAGTTATATGATCTCATGGTCATAGGAACAAATACTTGACACGCAGAAAACAGTAGCAACAAAATGACACGATCAACATGCTACGTCTATTAGTTTGGGTCTAGTCCATCACATGATTCTCCTAATGATGTGATCCCGTTATCAAGTGACAACAGTTGCCTATGGCCAGGAAACCTTGACCATCTTTGATCAACGAGCTAGTCAACTAGAGGCTTACTAGGGACAGTGTTTTGTCTATGTATCCACACAAGTATTGTGTTTCCAATCAATACAACTATAGCATGGATAATAAACGATTATCATGAACTAAGAAATATAATAATAACTAATTTATTATTGCCTATAGGGCATATTTCCAACAGTCTCCCACTTGCACTAGAGTCAATAATCTAGTTCACATCACCATGTGATTCCAACGAATCCAACACCCATATAGTTATGGGGTCTGATCACGTCTTGCTCGTGAGAGAGGTTTTAGTCAACGGTTCTGAAACTTTCAGATCCGTGCGTTCTTTGCAAATCTTTATGTCATCTTATAGATGCTGCTACTACGTGCTATTCGGAAATGCTCCAAATATCTACTCTACTATACGAATCCGTTTCACTACTCATAGTTATTCGGATTAGTGTCAAAGCTTGCATCGACGTAACCCTTTACGACGAACTTTTTAACCACCTCCATAATCGAGAAAAATTCCTTAGTCCATTAGTTACTAAGGATAAATTTTGACCGCTGTTAGTGATTCAATCATGGATCACTCTCTGTACCTCTCAATAGACTTTGAGTCAAGGCACAAATCAGGTGCGGTACACAGCATGGCATACTTTTAGATTCTAGGGCTAAGGCATAGAAGACGACCTTCGTCTATTCTCTTTATTCTGCCGTGGTCGGGTTTTGAGTCTTACTCAAATTCACACCTTACAACGCAACCAAGAACTCCTTCTTTGCTGATCTATTTTGAACTCCTTCAAAAACTTGTCAAGGCATGCATCTTGTTGAAACTTCCATTAAGCGCTTTCGATCTATCTCCATAGATATTTGATGCTCAACATTCAGGTAGCTCAATCCAGGCATTCCTTTGAAAAATCCTTTCAAACAACCTTATATGCTTTACAGAAATTCTACATTACTTCTGATCAACAATATGTCTACCACATACACTTATCAGAAATTCTATAGTGCTCCCACTCACTTCTTTGGAAATACAAGTTTGTCATAAACCTTGTACAAACCCAAAATCTTTGATCATCTCATCAAAGTGTATATTCCAACTCCGAGATGCTTGCACCAGTCCATTGAAGGATCACTGGAGCTTGCATACTTGCTAGTATCTTTAGGATCGACAAAACCTTATGGTTGTATCACATACAATGTTTGCTCAAGGAAACCGTCGAGGAAACAATGTTTTGACATCCTATGTGCAATATTTCATAAATAATGCAACAACTACTAACATAATTCTAACAGACTTTTAGCATCGCTACGAGTGAGAAAATCTCATCATAGTCAACTGTTTGATCTTGTCGGAAACATCTTTGCGACAAGTCGAGCTTTTCTTAATATTGACTTATCACTATCATCGTCTGTCTTTCTTTTAAAGATCCATCTTTACTCAATAGTCCTATGAACATCAAGTAGTTCTTCCAAAGTCTACACTTTGTTTTCATACATGGATCCTCTCTCGGATTTCATGGCTTCCAGCCATTTGTCAGAATCTGGGCCCACCATCGCTTTCTCCATAACTCGTAGGTTCACTGTTGTTCAACAACATGACCTCCAAGACAGGGTTACCGTACCACTCCGTAGTAGTACGCGACCTTGTCAACCTACGAGGCTTGTAGTAACTTGATCCGATGCTTGATGATCACCATCATCAGCTTCCACTTCAATTGGTGTAGGCGCCACAGGAACAACTTCCTGCGCCCTGCTACACACTGGTTGAAGTGATGGTTCAATAACCTCATCAAGTTCTACTACCCTCCCACTCAATTCTTTCGAGAGAAACCTTTCCTCGAGAAAGGATCTGTTTCTAGAAACAAACACTTTGCTTTCAGATCTGAGATAGGAGATGTACCCAACTGTTTTGGATATCCTATGAAGATGCATTTATCCGCTTTGGGTTCGAGCTTATCAGACTGAAACTTTTTCACATACGTGTCGAAGCCCCAAACTTTCAAGAAACGACAATTTAGATTTCTCTAAACCTCAATCTATACTGTGTCATCTCAACGGAAATACGCGGTGCCCTATTTTAAAGTGAATGCGGTTGTCTCTAATGCATAACCCATAAACAATAGTGGTCATTCGACAAGAGACATCATAGCATGTACCATACCAAATAGTGCGTGGCTATGACGTTCAGACACATCATCACACTATGATGTTCCAGGTGGCATGAACTATGAAACAATTTCCACATTGTCTTAACTGCGTACCAAAACTCGTAACTCAGATATTCATTTCTATGATCATATCGTAGACAGTTTATCCTCTTGTTACGACGAACTTCGCTCTGGAACGGAATTGAATTTTTCAATATTTCAGACTTGTGATTCATTAAGTAAATACTCCTGTATCTACTCAAATCATCAGTGAAGTAAGAACATAATGATATCCACTGCGTGCCTCAGCACCCATTGGACTGCATACATCAAAATGTATCACTTCCAACAAGTTACTATCTTGTTTCATCTCAATGAAAAACAAGGCCTTGCTCATGTGGTATGATTTGCATGTCACTAGTGATTCAAAAACAAGTGAGTATAAAGATCCATCAGCATGGAGCCTCTTCATGCAATTTATACCAACATGACTCAAGCGGCAGTGCCACAAGTAAGTGGTACTATCATCATTAACTCGTATCTTTTGGCACCAATATCATGAACATGTGTAACACTACGATCGAGATTCAATAAACCATTGAAGGTGATTATTCAAGAAAATAGAGTAACCATTATTCTCTTTAAATGAATAATCGTATTGCAATAAACACGATCCAATCATGTTCATGCTTAACGCAAGCACCAAATAACAATTATTTAGGTTTAACACCAATCCCGATGGTAGAGGGAGCGTGCGATGTTTGATCATATCAACCTTGGAAACACTTCCAACACGTATCGTCACCTCGCCTTTAGTTAGTCTCCGTTTACGCCGTAGCTATCATTTCGTGTTACTAATCACTTAGCAACCGAACCGGTATCCAATACCCTCATGGTACTAGGAGTACTAGTAAAGTACACATCAACATCATGTATATAAAATATACTTCTTTCGACTTTTGCCAGCCTTCTTATCTACCAAGTATCTAGAGTTGCTCCGCCTCAGTGACTGTTCCCCTCATTACAGAAGCACTTAGTCTCGGGTTTGGGTTTAATCTTGGGTCTCTTCATTAGTGCAGCAACTGTTTTGCCATTTCACGAAGTATCCCTTCTAGCCCTTGCCTTTCTTGAAACTTAGTGGTTTTACAAACCATCAATATTGATGCTCCTTTTTGATTTCTACTTTCGCAGTGTCAAAACATCGCGAATCGCTCAAGGATCATTGTATCTATCCTTGATATGTTATAGTTCATCACGAAGCTCTCATAGCTTGGTGGCAGTGACTTTGGAGAACCATCACTATCTCATCTGGAAGATTAACTCCCACTTGATTCAAGTGATTGTCGTACTCAGACAATCTGAGCACACGCTCAACGATTGAGCTTTTCTCCTTTACTTTGTGGACAAAGAATCTTGTTGGAGGTCTCGTACCTCTTAACAAGGGCACAAGCATGAAATCACAATTTCATCTCTTTAGAACATCACTTATGTTTCGTGACGTTTTACAACGTTTTCGGCGCCTTGCTTGTAAGCCATTAAGTATTTTGTACTGAACTATCGTGTAGTCATCAGAAACGTGTATGTCGGATGTTCACAGCATCCACAGACGACGCTCGAGGTGCAGCATACTGAGTGGTGCATTAAGGACATAAGCCTTCTGTGCAGCAACGAGGACAATCCTTGGTTTTACAGACTCAGTCCGCAAAGTGTGCTACTATCAACTTTCAACTAAATTTTCTCTAGGAACATATAAAAACAGTAGAGCTATAGCGGAAGCTACATCGTTATTCGCAAATACCATTAGACTATGTTCATGACAATTAGTTCAATTAATCATATTACTTAAGAACTCCCACTCAAAAAGTAAATCTCTCTAGTCATTTGAGTGGTACATGATCCAAATCCACTATCTCAAGTCCGATCATCACGTGAGTCGAGAATAGTTTCAGTGGTAAGCATCTCTATGCTAATCATATCAACTATACGATTCATGCTCGACCATTCGGTCTCATGTGTTCCGAGGCCATGTCTGCACATGCTAGGCTCGTCAAGCTTAACCCGAGTGTTCCGCGTGCGCAACTGTTTTGCACCCGTTGTATGTGAACGTTGAGTCTATCACACCCGATCATCACGTGGTGTCTCGAAACGACGAACTGTAGCAACGGTGCACAGTCGGGGAGAACACAATTTCGTCTTGAAATTTTAGTGAGAGATCACCTCATAATGCTACCGTCGTTATAAGCAAAATAAGGTGCATAAAAGGATTAACATCACATGCAATTCATAAGTGACATGATATGGCCATCATCATGCGCTTCTTGATCTCCATCACCAAAGCACCGGCACGATATTCTTGTCACCGGCGTCACACCATGATCTCCATCATCATGATCTCCATCAACGTGTCGCCATCGGGGTTGTCGTGCTACTCATGCTATTACTACTAAAGCTACGTCCTAGCAATATAGTAAACGCATCTGCAAGCACAAACGTTAGTCTAAAGACAACCCTATGGCTCCTGCCGGTTGCCGTACCATCGACGTGCAAGTCGATATTAATTATTACAACATCATCATCTCATACATCCAATATATCACATCACATTGTTAGCCATATCATATCACAAGCATACCCTGCAAAAACAAGTTAGACGTCCTCTAATTTTGTTGTTGCATGTTTTACGTGGTGACCATGGGTATCTAGTAGGATCGCATCTTACTTACGTAAACACCACAACAGAGATATATGAATTGCTATTTTAACCTCATCCAAGGACCTCCTCGATCAATTCCGATTCAACTAAAGTTGGAGAAACTGACACCCGCCAGTCATCTTTGAGCAACGGAGTTACTCGTAGCGATGAAACCAGTCTCTCGTAAGCGTACGAGTAATGTCGGTCCGAGCCGCTTCGATCCAACAATACCGCGGAATCAAGAAAAGACTAAGGAGGGCAGCAAAACGCACATCACCGCCCACAAAAACTTTTGTGTTCTACTCGAGAAGACATCTACGCATGAACCTAGCTCATGATGCCACTGTTGGGGAACGTCGCATGGGAAACAAAAAAAATTCCTACGCGCACGAAGACCTATCATGGTGATGTCCATCTACGAGAGGGGATGTGTGATCTACGTACCCTTGTAGACCGTACAGCAGAAGCGTTAGTGAACGCGGTTGATGTAGTGGAACGTCCTCACGTCCCTCGATCCGCCCCGCGAACCGTCCCGCGATCAGTCCCACGATCTAGTGCCGAACGGACGGCACCTCCGCGTTCAACACACGTACAGCTCGACGATGATCTCGGCCTTCTTGATCCAGCAAGAGAGACGGAGAGGTAGAAGAGTTCTCCGGCAGTGTGACGGCGCTCCGGAGGTTGGTGATGATCTCGTCTCAGCAGGGCTCCGCCCGAGCTCCGCAGAAACGCGATCTAGAGGTAAAACCATGGAGATATGTGGTCGGGCTGCCATGGCAAAGTTGTCTCAAATCATCCCTAAAACCCCACTATATATAGGAGGAGGAGGGGGAGACTTGCCTTGGGGTCCAAGGACTCCCAAGGGGTCGGCCGAACCTAAGGGGGAAGGTCTCCCCCTCCCAAACCGAAATCTACTTGGTTTGGAAGGTGGAGTCCTTCTTCCCTTTCCCACCTCCCTCTTTTTTTTCTCTTTGATTTTTCTTCCAATGCGCATAGGGCTCTTTTGGCTGTCCCACCAGCCCACTAAGATCTGGTGCGCCACCCCAAAGGCCTATGGGCTTCCCCGGGGTGGGTTGCCCCCCCCCCCCTCGGTGAACTCCCGGAACCCATTCGTCATTCCCGGTACATTCCCGGTAACTCCGAAAACCTTCCGGTAATCAAATGAGGTCATCCTATATATCAATCTTCGTTTTCGGACCATTCCGGAAACCCTCGTGACGTCCGTGATCTCATCCGGGACTCCGAACAACATTCGGTAACCAACCATATAACTCAAATACGCATAAAACAACGTCGAACCTTAAGTGTGCAGACCCTGCGGGTTCGAGAACTATGTAGACATGACCCGAGAGACTCCTCGGTCAATATCCAATAGCGGGACCTGGATGCGCATCCTACATATTCTACGAAGATCTTATCGTTTGAACCTCAGTGCCAAGGATTCATATAATCCCGTATGTCATTCCATTTGTCCTTCGGTATGTTACTTGCCCGAGATTCGACCGTCAGTATCCGCATACCTATTTCAATCTCGTTTACCAGCAAGTCTCTTTACTCGTTCCGTAATACAAGATCCCGCAACTTACACTAAGTCACATTGCTTGCAAGGCTTGTGTGTGATGTTGTATTACCGAGTGGGCCCCGAGATACCTCTCCGTCACACGGAGTGACAAATCCCAGTCTCGGTCCATACTAACTCAACGAACACCCTCGAAGATACATGCAGAGCATCTTTATAGTCACCCAGTTACGTTGCGACGTTTGATACACACAAAGCATTCCTCCGGTGTCCGTGAGTTATATGATCTCATGGTCATAGGAACAAATACTTGACACGCAGAAAACAGTAGCAACAAAATGACACGATCAACATGCTACGTCTATTAGTTTGGGTCTAGTCCATCACATGATTCTCCTAATGATGTGATCCCGTTATCAAGTGACAACACTTGCCTCTGGCCAGGAAACCTTGACCATCTTTGATCAACGAGCTAGTCAACTAGAGGCTTACTAGGGACAGTGTTTTGTCTATGTATCCACACAAGTATTGTGGTTCCAATCAATACAATTATAGCATGGATAATAAACGATTATCTTGAACTAAGAAATATAGTAATAACTAATTTATTATTGCCTCTAGGGCATATTTCCAACAAGGGCCTCCTCTGTAAGTGCATCTAGTGCCCCTTAGTGATTTTGGTGGTTTGAAGACTTATAGGTTAAGTATCTAATGTGTTTGTGAGTGTACACGGGATCTATAAGTCATTGAGGAGTTCGAGATATTTGAAGAATATCGACCCCTAAAAATATATGTCTTCAGTTGAAGAATTTGGTCTGAAGCTGAAGAAATGAATCGTGAGGAATCTGCGATGAAATTGATATTCCTCATGAAGATACTGGAATTGAGGAATCTGGTGTGTCCTGAAGAAAATCACTCTGAAGAATTTGAAGCATGAAGATTTACACTTCCTGTTTTATTTTCTTCGCATTTGAGTAATAGGAACACCGTACTGTTAAAGGGGGTCGAAGTTACACTTTGGAATGAATTTCCTCATGATGCTCAACCCAAGCCTAAACCTACCAAAAGTCTCATGTGAGGAATATGAGTGACATGAGGACTCTCACAATTGAGGGTTCCGACCGTTTCGATAGCCACGCCAAGTCATTGGTCTTATCCACTCCAACGGTCACATTATTTAAGGGCATTAGTGTCAAATCATGTCGGGATGCTCCCAGGCTATAAATAGCCACCCCCCACAACCATTAGCCGGTTCGCTGCTCCGTTAGAAACTGACACTTGTCATAAGAGCAACCTAATTCCTCAGAGTGTTCGAGAGTAATTCATCAGTGAGGAAATACACCACATACCGAAACCACAAACCAAACCTAGTGATTGAGCATCATTGAAGAAGTTGTTCCTGTGTGGGACTAAAGCCTTTTACCTTTGAGGACTGTGCATCCTCCAAACGGTTAGGCGTCATGGTCTAGAGCTTTCCAGCGGTCAATTGTGGATCGCCGGGTGACCAAGTTTGTGAGGGTTTGCAAGTCTGCCCTGAAGACTTACCACGAGTGTTAGGCGAGGACTGTGTGTCCTTAGCTCAAGGAGAATACGGTAGGGACTGTGTGTCTTTTTGTTTCAATACCAAGCCGCTCCAAACCAGATGTACAACTGTCACAGCAGTTGGAACTGGGTCATCAACGACTGTCTTCACTGAGAAATAGGTTCTAATTCCTCAACTCCTTACTTTCCTTGTATTATGTGTTGATTTGTTTCACTGCTACTGTTTGAAGAATTTGCTGAAGACTTTCTCTGAATTTCCTCAAACCCCAAATTCTTCACGTCGGTTAATTCTCATCTGTATTCTGCGTGCCTGCTCACACTACAATCTGTTTTCACATTCCTCACTCCGAAAAACTGCTGTAGTGAACCTTTGCACTTCTGATCCTTTACTGTTTCCGCTATAAGTTAGTCATCAGTGAGGAATTTCCTCATAAGGAATTTCCTCAGAGATGAAATTCTAAAAATCTCCTATTCACCCCCCCTCTAGTAGATATAACGCACTTTACATTGGTATCCGAGCAAGGTACTCCCTTGTTCTGTGTGATTTTGGTTTAACCACCTGGAGTTTTAGTTATGTCGACTGCAGGCATGTTTAAGGTGACTGCAGCAAGTCCTACCTTCGAAGGAAAGAACTTTCCCGTCTGGAAGAACAAAATGCAAATGCATCTACAAGCTATTGATAATGATCTCTGGTATATTGTGGAACATGGCGTCCCATCATCTCTGCTAGTGTCTGTGCTGCTGATGTGAGGAAATTCAAGCAACTCGATTCTCAAGCAAAGAATATCATCTGTGGCCATCTGAGCCCAGGCCAGTTTGGAAGAGTAAGTGCTTTGGGCTATGCAACACTGATGTGGGAGAGACTGTGCAAGGTAAATGAAGGAGTATCAACCCAGCGTGACTCTCGTGTTGATATTCTTCGCAATCTCTTCAATCGCTTCAAGAGACATGACAATGAAAGCTGCCAAGACACCTTTGATCGCCTCACTGACATATCAAATGATCTGCAAGCACTAGGAGCTCGAGACATCACTGATCACGAAGTTGTGAAGAAACTGCTGAGATCTTTGGATTCTTCATTTGATACTTTAGTTCTGATGATTCAAGAAAGACCAAACTACAAGAAGCTTGATCCAGCTGATATACTCGAAAGGCTAAATACTCATGAATTCCAGCTAGAAGAAAATAAAGATCTATATGGACCAAGCTATTCCAGACCACGTGCACTGAAGGCTAGAGCAATTTCCTCATCTGAAGAAGAAGACACAGATGACAGCATTGGTGACCCTGAAGAATTTGGACAGGAGCTTGCAATGCTCGTGGGGAAATTCCAGAGATTTACACGACGTGGCCAATTCGGTAAATCTTCAAGAAGAGACATGAGGAAATCAGAATCTTCATCTGAGGACTACAAGAAACGAACCTGCCACAAGTGCAAGAAATCAGGTCATTACATTGCTGATTGTCCCCGTTGGGGAAAGGAATCGAAGAAGAAGAAATACAAGGATGACAGTTCTGATGACTCGAAGAAGAAGAAGAAATCTTCAAAATCCTCATATTCAAAGCCCTCATCGCACAAGAAGAATAGTTTCAAAGGCTCGGGCACTTATTGGCAAGGAAATGGACTCCGAGGCAGAATCGGAGGAATGTGATGAAGAAGAGGGTTCTGATGAAGACTCAGAATCCGGACAGGCTAGTCTTGCACTGGCAACCACTTTCGTCAGCAAGTCAATCTTCAATCTTGAAGAAAATGATTGCACCATCCACACTGATGACTCTGCTGATGACTTTGCTCCAACCTATTGCTTCATGGAAAAAGGTTCAAAGGTACCAAATAATGCCTCCTCCTCTGATTCAAGTGACTGTGAACCTGATGATTATAAGAAACCCAGTTACAGTAAACTTGCTATCATTGCCACTAAACAACAAACTGTCCTGGAAAAGCTCCAGAAACTGCTAGATAAAAGTGATGATCTGTTGAATGATGAAATGAACCTTACCCAAATACTCACTGAAGATGTGAAAAGTCTTCAATCTAGATTTGATAATCTTCAGGATCGCTATGATACACTCCTCACTGATCATGAGAAGCTTTCCTATGAATTTCTTCAAAGGAAGCTTGATCTTGAGAAGCTGAGGATGTCTCATGATGATCTCCGTATGGAAAATGTTTCATTACTAGCTCAACAGATCAGCGCTGGTCAAGTTGAATTCATTCCTCCATGTCTTAAATGCATTGAACGCGAAACTGCTAATTCCTCACCAGAATCATCAAATGCTACCATTGCTACAAATTCTTCAACTGCACCTGTTGTGCCTATTTCCTCACTTGAGGGAAACACAAATGTTACTGATGAAAATGCAGGGTTGAAGGAATTGTACGTGACAGGCATATACAAAAGCCTCAAAGGACATCAAACCCTTTGTGATGTGCTCAAAAAGCAGATCTCGAACAGGAACCCGAGGAAAGAAGTAATTGCCTTTGAGAGGAAATTAAATGCTGATGGATCTTATTGAAAACCTAATCAGTATCCCAAAACCTCATGGGTTGCTGCTACTGGGCCTCCTTTTGATCCATCTAATCTAACTGGCTTTTCATGTGAATTGTCCTATTCCTCAGATGAGTCATTTGACTCCAACTATAAACTATTCAAAAATCAATCTGGTGAAGTATTTGCTCGATATGTTGGAACTAACTGCAGGAATGGCCCTCCCTTGAGGAAAATCTGGGTTCCCAAAAGCTGTCTTGAAAATCTTCAGGTGAATGTCCTCATGACACCACCACTGAAGAATCTGAACCCCAGATCATATTCCTCCAAAGTCTTTAAGAGGATCAAAGTCCTCAACTGGTCAAAACTATGCTCGTACCCGTGCTAATGCTTCTAACATGCAGGGAAACTACAAGGAATATGAATATAAGTGTTACTCCTCAAATCATTATGTTCATAAATCCTCCAACCAATTCTCTGCATATCCATATGAGTACTTTAATCCCCCTACTGTTAAGAGAAGTGCATTGGCTTCAATGCCACCTTTCTCATATGGTGCTCATAGGATGATGAATGCTTTGCCACCCATTCATATGTGGGTGGTGAAGAAATCGAACTAATCACTTCTGCAGGTCAGGTCTCCAGATGAAAATCATCATCTGAAGAATTTGCTGGAGACCTGAGGAAATGCTTGATAGGACGCAAGCTAATGATTGATGAAATAGAAATATTTCACACGTCCTTATATTTCTGTTATGATGAAATTACTGATCTGATGAAATTAATATCATATTCTTCAAATCTGAAGCATATGAGATGGTAAGCTATACTAATTCATCTGCAGGATGACAAACCCAAGAATACTAAGTGGGTTCTTGATAGTGGCTGCACACATCACATGACTGGTGATAAAAGCCTACTAATGAATATGCCACTAACTCCATCACCTCTGAAGCAAATCACATATGCTGACAAAGGTAAAAGCAAGGTATCGGGACTTGGCAAAGTGGCTATTTCCAAGGACAGGCATATGGACAAAGTGATGCTTGTTGAGTCCCTTGGTTTTAACCTCATGTCAGTCTCGATGCTTTGTGATCTTGATATGATTGTTATCTTTGGTAGATATAGATGTGTATTCATCTTGGAATCTGACAGATCCAAAGTCTTTGAAGGTGTAAGAAGAGGGGATTTGTACATTGTTGATTTCTCCACAGGTCCTCAACCAGCCACATGCTTACTAGCAAAAACCTGAGAAGGATGGTTGTGGCACCAAAGACTAGGTCATGCAGGCATGAGGAATTTGCACACGCTGGCGAAGAAGAAGCATGTCATCGGCATCGAATCGGTCAAATTCCTCAAGGATCATCTCTGCGGTGCCTATGAATCTGGGAAAATGACCAGATCCAAGCATCCCTCGAACACTATCATGACCACTACACGTCCATTCGAATTGCTTCATATGGATTTATTTGGACCTACTTACTATGCCACACTAACCAATGCAGCATCTATATATGGATTCGTCATAGTTGATGATTATTCCAGATACACTTGGGTGCATATCATAGTGTATAAAACTGAAGTGCAGGAAAATCCTCAAACGATTTTCTTCAAGGGCCTCGACGAACTTTGGCATCAAGATCAAACATATGAGGAGTGATAATGGAACCGAGTTCAAAAACACTGGTCTTGATGATTATCTTGATGAACTTGGTATTACTCACGAATTATCTGCTCCTTATACTCCTCAGCAGAATGGTGTCGTCGAAAGGAAGAATAGGACTCTGGTTGAAATGGCAAGAACTATGCTTGAAGAATATCAGACTCCTCGTCGCTTTTGGCCTGAAGCAATCAATACTGCATGCCATATCATCAACAGGGTATATCTTCACAAATTCCTCAAGAAAACCTCATATGAACTCCTCACTGACAAGAAGCCCAATGTAAGTTATTTCAAAGTCTTCGGTGCAAAATGCTGGATTAGAGATCCTCACCATAGCTCAAAATTTGTACCTAAGGCACATGAAGGTTTTATGCTCGGTTATGGAAAGGACTCACACACTTACATAGTCTTCAACAACTATCACAACAAAGTTGTTGAGACTGTAGATGTGCGGTTCGATGAAACTAATGGCTCGCAAAGAGAGCAATTGCCTTCTGATCCAGATAAACTGTCTCCTGAGGAAGCAATAAAGCTCAAACCTACTGAAGACATTGTCCCCACTGAGGAAATTGGTGAAGAAATGATCCCCATCACTGATGAAAATCAAGAAGATGCTCCTGAGGAAATTGCACCAGAACCACTTCCTCAGCCCAGACGAAATCCTCAACAAGCTCATCCGAGGATTGCAAATGAAGTAGAACTTGACAAAATCCTCAATGACATCAACGCGCCAGGTCCTCTCACTCGCTCAAAAGCTTCACACTTAGTGAACTTTTGTGGGCATTTTTCCTTTGTATCCATCACAGAACCCTCAAAAGTTGCTGAGGCTTTTCTGGAACCGGAGTGGATCCAAGCTATGCAAGACGAACTTCTTCAATTCAAGCTGAATGACGTATGGGAGCTCGTCAAGCGACCAGATCCTCGCAAGCACAACATCATCGGCACCAAGTGGATTTTCCGAAACAAGCAAGATGAGGACGGTCAAGTGGTGAGGAACAAGGCACGACTTGTAGCCCAAGGCTACACCCAGGTTGAAGGAATAGATTTCGATGAAACTTTTGCACCTGTTGCTAGACTTGAGGCTATTCGAATATTACTTGCTTATGCTAATCATCATAACATCATCTTATATCAAATGGATGTGAAAATTGCATTCCTCAATGGTAATCTTGAGGAAGAAGTATATGTTGCTCAGCCCCCAGGTTTTGAGGATCCAAAGAATCCAGACAAAGTCTTCAGACTCAAAAAGGCTCTTTATGGTCTCAAGCAAGCCCCTCGGGCATGGTATGATACATTGAAGGAATTCCCCATGAAGAAAGGCTTCAAACCTTGTTCACTCGATCCAACTCTTTTCACTAAATCCTATGATAATGAGCTATTTGTGTGTCAAATATATGTCGATGATATCATATTTGGCTGTACTGACAAACGATATAGTGATGAATTTTCTTACATGATGAGTGAAGAATATCAGATGTCCATGATGGGGGAGCTAAAATTCTTCTTAGGTCTTCAAATTCATCAACAAAGCAATGGAATCTTCATATCACCGGAGAAATACCTCAAGGATGTTCTGAGGAAATTCGACATGCATGAATGCAAAGGTGCCAAGACTCCAATGCCTACCAATGGCCACCTCGGCACTGATGAAAATGGTAAAGACTTCGATCAGCAGGTATATCGTTCTATGATTGGTTCTTTGTTGTATCTATGTGCATCTAGGCCAGATATAATGCTTAGTGTTTGCATGTGTGCACGTTTTCAAGCAAAACCGAAGGAATCACACCATAAGGCTGTGAAGCATATTCTTCGATACTTAGCTCACACACCAACACTAGGATTATGGTATCCCACGGGCTCAAATCTTCATCTGGTAGGGTATTCTGATCCTGTCTATGCTGGTGACCGTGTGGATCGCAAGTCAACTTCTGGCACATGCCATTTCCTCGGAAGATCACTAGTTTGCTGGTCCTCAAAGAAGCAGAATTGCGTATCACTCTCCACTGCCGAAGCTGAGTACATTGCTGTCGGTTCATGTTGTGCTCAATTACTATGGATGAAGCAAACCCTCAAGGAGTACAGCATCAACATGAAGAATGTGCCTCTCTACTGTGACAATGAGAGTGCTATCAAGATTGCATACAACCCAGTACAACACTCGAAGACCAAGCACATCCAGATTCGTCATTATTTTCTTCGGGACCATGTCCTCAAGGGCAATATCCTCATTGACCATGTGAAGACTGATGATCAACTCGCAGATATCCTCACTAAGCCCTTGGATGAGAAAAGGTTTTGCAAGTTGCGATGTGAGCTAAATATCTTAGAATCTTCAAATGTTTTGTAAAAACATGCACACATCCTAACACTTATGCAAAATTGATGACTTAGATGTGCAACACATGATGAATAGATTTTCTTCAACTGATGAAGAATGTCACTCTGAATGTGAAGAAATCAACAAAGAAATTGATTCTCAGGGCCCTACGACAATTGTACGCGGCGTCTGTAATCAACATTCTTATATGGTGGGTCACGCCACCGCCCAATGTGAAATTCCTCAAGTTGATTTTCTTCAAATGTTCCATTTCCTCAAAATGTGTTTTTCTTCAAAAACAGTTGTTCTTCATTGTGACGATTTATCACAAAATCTTCAAAAACACTTGATGACTTTCATTTGACTAGATAAACTGTGATTTCAAGTCCTCAACAGCATTCACTTATAGCTATTTCTTCAAGTTGATATTTCTGCTAAGTGAATGTGATCGGACCCTACTTTCCCTCTATGCTACACTCATCCAATCTATTCAATTCTTCATATGTGTTCTACTTGAAACTTTGTTCAAAATCCTCACTGCGTCCTTGTCAGCTGATGATTTTGTAACGAAAATCCTCAAACCTTCAAAAACTGTTTTCTTAATGCACAGTAACTGAACCCCACTTCCCACGATCGGATAACCACAATCTCCACTATCTCCACCACCTTGTTCGGGAACTACACGTATCCTACGGAGACGTAGAAGCAGGGGCTGTTTGGTCCGAAATCTTCGCGCCAACAGTAACTGTCTGGCTATAAATATGTCCATATCCCCCTCGGCAAACTCTTCTTTGCTCCATCGCTCTCCTGCTACAGCAAACACCATCGAACTCTAGCGCCATCGCTGGTAGTCTCGTCGCCGGTGAAGAAGAGCTTCACTGCCTCGACTTCTCCGTCGCCGGAACCACGCCGGAGTCGGACCATCTTCGTCCGCCGCCGCCGTAGACGTCCTCTGTCGCCGGGTTAGGGTGCATTGGACACGCGACCGAAGAGCTTCTCTACACACCTTTCTGTGTTCTTCGTGCGCACCTTCCAGGGTAAATAAAATCCCATTTTTACAGCAAGATAGATCTAAAATTTTCCATCTTCTATGTGAAATCTGTTTTTCCTCAATAATCGATAAACACTAGATTCCTCAAACACTGCCTATCACCACATCATTGATGAACTATGCTAAGCATCTAAGATTTTCACGAGATTCCTCAATTGTGCGAATTTTCGGATCTGTACAACTCTGGAACCCAAGAACAGTATGCTTAGGCAAATTCCTCAACCACTGGTTATATTCCTCAACTGTCAAACTTTTTTTCGTTTTCTTCAAATCTGAGAACGCATATGACCTCTCCAAATTCCTCGCAACTATACTCTGTTCACAGGTACACACATGCTAGCTGATGAATCTCTCGGTTCTCATCACATTAACTCATTTGCAGCATTTCTGGAAGAAAATCTTCAAGTCTCATCAGAATCCTCAAGAGTTCAATCTCATCAGCAAAATCCTCAGCTGAAGAAAATGGAGGATGACCGAAAACAGAAGGGAGGAAAGAAACTTGAGCAAAACACAGCTGTGGATATCCCTGAGGATATTTACTTGGACTATTGCACACCTGATGAAAATGAGACAATGGCCAAGAGAAAGATACGGATGCAGAAGATAGAACGCCGATGGGCGAAGGAATGGAAGGAATACAAGTTTGTGACTGCCAAGTATGCGAAGAAATTCGCTCTAAAGCCCCCTGGCAGACGGGCCCCACTTGAGGATCATCAAGTAGCACATCCTTCAAGCCTCAAGACCATTGATGACTATCCAGATGAGAAGGAAAAGTATCTGGCTAAGCTCAAGAAGCAGGCAGAAGCTGCAGTTAGGAAATTCAATGAATCCTCAGCTGCTAGTACCTCCTGTGCCGCTGAGACTCTTGGTTCAGAAATTCCTCAAATGCAGTCTGTATTGTCAAAGCCAAGGGCTCCAAAGCCTCAAGAGAAGTCTGCTCAGGCTTCTGTCACAAAACCCTCAGCACCAAAACCTTCAGCACCAAAACCATCAACGCCAAAACCCTCAGTACCAATCTCCTCAGCTCCAAAATCCTCAGCACCACCATCAAAGCCTCAAGAGAAACCAGTACAGAAGCAAGTCATGAAGCTTATGACCGCCAACTCCAGCTCCTCACTCCCAGCTGCAACCAGCTCGGAGACAAAGTCTTCAACTCCTCCTGTGAAGACTCAGGTATCTGCTGAACGTGCAACTCTGCCAAGCCCCAGCAAAATCATCACCGTCCCGTCTGCATCAGAGGGCAGTGATGAATATGATGATCAAACCCTGCAAGCCATCATCAGAAACAAGCAGGAAAGAGTAGCTCAAGCATCAGGCAGTGTCATTCCTCTGGCCATGGACCCCAAGGTCCTCCTTGACTACATCAACATCTAGTATGAGGACCCAAACACTCCTCTTGATGATTTGAAACTTCCCCCTGGCATTAGCCACATGGTGGCCACTTTCATCAATGAAGCCAAGTGGAAAGAACAGCAGGCCAAGCAGGCCAAAGTTGCCAAGCATAAAAAGGAGAAATTCCTCAAGCAGAATCTCCTCAACTTGACTCCTGATGCACTGGTATCAACACAGGCAGGCCTGAAGAAATTGACTGACAAGTACTCCAAGTTGTCAGATCGTAAGAGTCTCAAGAGCAATTTCATCAAGATGGCCACTAGAGCTGTTGATGACTACAATAAGAAGGCTGCACCCCCAGCACCAACTTCTCAGCCCTTGATTGAGGAGCCAGCAGACGAATCTCCTCATGATGAGGAAACTCCTCAAGCTGAGGAAGTACACCAAGAAAGCCGTGCGGATGAACCGGCTATTGAAGAAATCATCATGGAAACTCCAGCTGATGAATTTCCTACAGCTGATGAGACTGCCCCTGACCCAGCTGCTTCATCAAAGCAAGCTGATGACTCTGTTCCAGCTGGTTCCTTAATACCAGCTGAAGAATCTGTCGAGAGAACCCCTTCACCAAAAGCTTCAACGGTGAAGAAGATGACTCCGTCTGCATCAGACGTGAAGAAAACCAGGGCTGCTGAGAAGGAAGCCAAAAAGAGAAAGGCCTCCTCGGCAGAAGAAGAAACAGAGGCCAAGTGCCTCAAAGCACTTGAAGAAACTGCTCCTCTGGACCCTGTGCCCCTGAATGTCGCTCCTTCTTATGAAATGGTCATCATTGATGATCCAGCAAAAAAGGCAGATGAGGAAATGAAGGATGCCACCTCTGAGGAACACACTGACGAGGAAATTCATATAGATAACAGTCCTCAGCCTTTAATTCCTCAGAAAGACACTGCTCAAGAATCAGCTGCACCAGCTGATGAAACTGCATCTGCCACCAAGCCAGCTGAGGAAGAACAAACTGAAAATCCTCAAGCTGATGACATTCAACGCTCTAGGCAAAATCTTCAAGATGAGGAACAGGCTGACCCAACTCCTCCAACTGAGCAAGAAGAAGCTATTCCTCGGCCTGCTGCACAGCCAGAGCAAGCCCCTCAGCCTGACGCCCAGCTAGCACCATCTCCTCAGCCTGAAGTACCAGCTGTTGACATTCCTCACCCTGAGGAAAATGCACCTGACCAAGATAATGCATTCGTCGTGCTCAACCCAGAGACTGCCATTGTTGTCTCCCCTCCTGTTCCTCAGCAAAATCTTTAGCCAGTCCAGTGTCAGCCATTCTCCAAGCGTCCAAAGTTTCAAAAGGAAAATTTCTTTGAAGAACACATGTACTTCATTGGAGAGAACCCCTATGACAAGCCTCAAATGAGGCATCTGAAGTTTTGGACTAGGACTCAGATGAATTACTATGCCTCTGTGCTATGTGGACGAAACAAGATATTCCAGCACAGGCATATTCCTCATGTTGAACATGAAGCTATACTGTGCCTGGAGCCAGTCCTCAGTGTACTCCATGATGCTGGTTTACTCCCAATGTGCTCCGACATATCTGACTAGAACAACAAGCTAATTCTTCAGTTCTATGCCACTCTTCACATATCTGGCAACCCTGAAGACATTAACACTTGGGTGTTTGATTGGATGACCCAAAACACTCACTACAAGGCTCCTCCTGCTGAACTCCTCCGTGAACTGCCTGTACCAATTCCGTCAGATGAGGCTGTGAAGCTTTATGGTGAGCGTGAGCTGCCCAATGGGATGATGCAAGTCCTCATGAAGCCTTTGGCTGAAGGAAAACCTCTGAGAACAACCTTCCTCGTCCACGAGCTCAAGTACACACCCAGATCTGTTTACAGAATCCTCTGCAGTGTGCTTGTGCCGATCAAAGGTCATGATGATGAAGAAGATGTCGTAGGCCTCATGAAGAATATCCTCTTCAACATCATTCATGGTATTCCTATCAACATCCATGATTTCTTCTTGAGGACTTTGGCCGACAATGCTATGTGTCCTTTTGATAACAAGATTTATTCCCCATGGATCATGAGATTCATTAGGAAAAGGACATGCATCAACTTCCACTCTGATTTCCAAAACCATGTTGGTTATATGCCTCCTATCCGGGTCAACAAGAAGACTTTCGAGCCCATTGAAGGAAAAGGCAAATCCGTGATTGAAGAAGGCAGTAGGCCCCTTGATGGCCAGTTCAGTGAGCCAGAAGCTTATTCTTCATGGGATGATACAAAGACTCGTCCTACAAGCCCCGTTCCTCCTCGCATGATGAATACAAGAGAGCTCCTCCTCAGTCTTCACCAGAAGGTGGATCGCAATCAAAAGTGGGTCAAACGCCAGTTTGGCGCCATTGTGAAAACCCTCACTGAAACACAGAACTCTGTGAAGCTCAACCATCATTATCTGCATGAGGTTTTTGATCGCACATGGGCTACACTTGCACATCTGAAGAATCAGACTGACCTTGAAGAAATGGACTTTGAGCGAGACTTTGAATGGTCGTGGCCTCCCAAGAAGAAGTTCATGCCTATTCCAGTTCCAGACCTTGAAGACAGCTCCTTTTCTTCATTCCGCACTGCTGAAACTGATGAAGAACAGCTTGACACTGCTACCGGTCCAAGGAAGAAGACTACTCCCAAGAAGCATCATGGCTCTTCCTCAACCGCCAAGAAGTGAAGTCTTCATAAGCGTTAGTCCTCAGTTTGTCCCTTTTTGTCACTTGATGACAAAGGGGGAGAAACTTGAGAGTTAGTGTTCAAGCGGGATATTTTTGGGGCTTATGAACTATATTTAAGTTACAAACTCTTAGCTCTTCTGAAGTTTTTATGTAATGAGTTGTAACTTAAGCCCGATGGTACTCTGACGCTTTTGAACGTTTTTCTTCGCATGCTTATTCCTCAAGTTTTAATGCACGCATGCTGGAACTCGTCAGATACCATTTGTCATCATGCATTTTCATTTTCTTCATATGATATGTTACATGTATGCATGATTTACAAGACTCAGGGGGAGATCTCCATGATATAAATCATCAATGTGCATTTGCTATGAAAAGGAAAATCTTCAAGATATGCACATCTTCAGGGGGAGTCTCTCTGAATCTTGATTTCAAATTCCTCAAACGAGTATTTACACTTCATATTTTTGATCCCTGTTGAAGACTTAACCTAATTATCATCAACCACCAAAAAGGGGGAGATTGTAAGTGCATCTAGTGCCCCTTAGTGATTTTGGTGGTTTGAAGACTTATAGGTTAAGTATCTAATGTGTTTGTGAGTGTACACAGGATCTATAAGTCATTGAGGAGTTTGAGATATTTGAAGAATATCGACCCCTAAAAATATATGTCTTCAGTTGAAGAATTTGGTCTGAAGCTGAAGAAATGAATCGCGAGGAATCTGCGATGAAATTGATATTCCTCATGAAGATACTAGAATTGAGGAATCCGGTGTGTCCTGAAGAAAATCACTCTGAAGAATTTGAAGCATGAAGATTTACACTTCCTGTTTTATTTTCTTCGCATTTGAGTAATAGGAACACCGTACTGTTAAAGGGGGTCAAAGTTACACTTTGGAATGAATTTCCTCATGATGCTCAACCCAAGCCTAAACCTACCAAAAGTCTCAAGTGAGGAATACGAGTGACATGAGGACTCTCACAGTTGAGGGTTCCGACCATTTCGATAGCCACGCCAAGTCATTGGTCTTATCCACTCCAACGGTCACATTATTTAAGGGCATTAGTGTCAAATCATGTCGGGATGCTCCCAGGCTATAAATAGCCACCCCCCCCCCCACAACCATTAGCCGGTTGGCTGCTCCGTTAGAAACTGACACTTGTCATAAGAGCAACCCAATTCCTCAGAGTCTTCGAGAGTAATTCATGAGTGAGGAAATACACCACATACCGAAACCACAAACCAAACCTAGTGATTGAGCATCATTGAAGAAGTTGTTCCTGTGTGGGACTGAAGCCTTATACCTTTGAGAATTGTGCATCCTCCAGACGGTTAGGCGTCATGGTCTAGAGCTTTCCAGCAGTAAATTGTGGATCACCGGGTGACCAAGTTTGTGAGGGTTTGGAAGTCTGCCCTGAAGACTTACCACGAGTGTTGGGCGAGGACTGTGTGTCCTTAGCTCAAGGAGAATATGGTAGGGACTGTGTGTCCCGGGACTGTGTGTCTTTTGGTTTCAATACCAAGCCGCTCCAAACCAGATGTACAACTGTCACAACTGTTGGAACTAGGTCATCAACGACTGTCTTCACTCAGAAACGGGTTCTAATTCCTCAACTCCTTACTTTCCTTGTATTATGTGTTGATGACTTTCACTGCTACTGTTTGAAGAATTTGCTGAATACTTTCTCTGAATTTCCTCAAACCCCAAATTCTTCACGTCGGTTAATTCTCATCTGTATTCTGCGTGCCTGCTCACAGTGCAATCTGTTTTCACATTCCTCACTCCAAAAAACTGCTGTTGTGAAACTTTGCACTTCTGATCCTTTATTGTTTCCGCTGTAAGTTAGTCATCAGTGAGGAATTTCCTCAAAAGGAATTTCCTCAGAGATGAAATTCTAAAAATCTCCTATTCACCCCCCCCCCTCTAGTCGATATAACGCACTTTCATCCTCAGACTCAGTTCCGGCAGCCAGCAGATGTCACTCGTCACAAGTGTGGGCAGAAGGGTCACTATGCCAACAAGTGTACTTCTCAGCTCCGTCTGCCTCCTCCTACAGGCAAACCTCCAAGCAACGCTCTTGTCAAGTTCAACCCCATATTAGCTCGAGTCAACATGGTGAACGCAGCTGAAGCAGAGAACTCGTCAGATGTGATCATGGGTAACCTCCTCGTCAATGATATTTCTTCTAGAGTGTTATTTGATTCTGGTGCTTCTCATTCGTTCATGTCTAGACCATTTGCATGGAATAATGATTTCATTTCTAAGACCTTGGACAAACCTTTTCGTGTGGTTTCCTCGGGAGCGTTGTTGAGCTCTAATGTGGTCATTCCAGATGTTTCTGTCAAGATGGGCGCTTATGCTTTTTTGACATCTCCTATTGTTTTGGCAAATTGCGACATTGACTTGATTCTTGGTATGGACTGGCTGGCCATGAACAAGGCGTCAATTGATTGTGAATCCAAATAAGTGAAGCTTACCCACTCTTCAGAAGACATGATTATATTCGCGGCGCGTGATGATACAATCCGTCTATTCTCTTTGAATGAAAAGGGTGAGATCAATCCTATTGAGCAAGTCCCACTGGTCTGCGAATATGAAGATGTGTTTCCTGAAGAGCTGCCAGGCATGCCTCCGCACCGTGAAGTTAAGTTTGTGATTGAGCTAGAGCCAGGCACAGAGCCAGTGTGCAAACGGCCGTACAAGCTGGGTCCAGAAGAATTGAAGGAACTTAAGAGGCAACTCGATGAGCAGGAGTGTTTGGGTTTGATCAAACCGAGCTCATCTCTGTGGGGTTGTGGTGTTCTGTTTGTCAAGAAGAAGGATGGCACAGACCGGCTGTGTGTCGATTACTGTCCATTGAATAAGAAGACAATCAGGAACAAATATCCACTTCCGAACATAACTGAGTTGTTCGAGCAGTTGAAAGGTGCTAAGGTCTTCTCGAAGCTTGATCTCGGAATGGGCTATCATCAAATTCGCATTCGCGAGGAAGATATTCCGAAGACTTCCTTCAGGACTAGTTTTGGCTCGTATGAGTATACGGTCATGTCTTTTGGTCTCGCAAATGCTCCTCTGACATTCTGTCGATTGATGAACTACATATTCTCTCCGTTCAAGAATGACTTCGTCTTGCTCTATCTCGACGACATTCTCGTTTTTTCTGAAACTGAGGAAGAACATGAAGAACATCTCAGGTTTGTGCTTGATAAGCTGAGAGAGTACAAGCTGTATGCCAAGTTTTCGAAGTGCGAGTTCTGGCTGAAAGAATTGGTGTATCTTGGGCACATTATCTCTGCCGAGGGCATTAAAGTTGATCCGTCCAAGGTTCAGGCCATTGTTGAATGGGAGCCTCCGCAGAATGTGAAGCAACTTCGAAGCTTTCTCGGGCTTACTGGATATTGCAGAAGGTTCGTTGAGAACTTCTCCAAGATCGCCAAGCCGCTCTCAAGTCTTCTTCAGAATGGTGTTAAGTATGCTTGGTCTCCAGAGTGTCAACTGGCCTTCGATACACTCAAAGAGAAGCTTACCTCTACTCCAGTCTTGGTCCCTCCGGATGATTCCAAGCTGTACCAGGTCTTTTGCGACGCTTCTCTCCAGGGTCTTGGTGCAGTCCTGATGCAAGATAAGAAGGTGGTTGCTTATACCTCTAGGCAGTTGAAGACAGCGGAGAAGAACTATCATGTGCATGATCTTGAGCTAGCAGCTGTGGTACACGCTCTGATGACTTGGAGACATCTCTTGTTGGAACATAAGGTTGAAGTTTTCACCGATCACAAGAGTCTCAAGTACATCTTCACTCAGCCTAACTTGAATCTTCGGCAAACACGTTGGGTAGAAATGCTCCAGGATTTTAACCCGAGTGTTGAGTACACGCCACGCAAAGCTAATGTCGTTGCAGATGCTTTGAGCAGGAAGGCATATTGCAACAATTTGATTCTGCAACCGCTCCAGCCTGGTCTTTGTGAGTCTTTCAGGAAGCTCAACCTTCAGCTAGTACCTCAGGGATTTCCTGCGAACCTTCAGATCTCTCCTACCTTGGAAGATCAGGTCCGAGCAGCACAGCTTCTTGACGCTATGGTGAAGAAGGTCAAGATTGGCATGGGAAAGAGTCTCCCCAAGTATAAGTGCTTCACTGTTGATGCTAGGGACACGTTGTTTTTCGAGGATTGCCTTGTCGTCCCGAAAGGTGATCTCAGGAAGGTAATCATGGAGGAAGCTCATAACTCTCTGCTCTCTATTCATCCTGGAAGCTCCAAAATCTTCCATGACTTGAAGCAAACCTTTTGGTGGACTCGTATGAAACGTGAGATTGCTCAGTTCGTAAATGAATGTGATGTATGTCGAAGGGTGAAAGCAGAACATCAACGCCCAGCAGGCCTCTTGCAGCCTTTAACGATTCCCGAGTGGAAGTTCGATCACATTGAGATGGATTTTCGTCACCGGGTTTCCGAAGTCCAAGAAGGGTAATGATGCTATCTTCGTCGTCATCGACAAGTTGAGTAAAGTGGATCATTTTCTTCCAGTCAAGGAGTCCATTTCAGCAGCTCAGCTGGCAGAGTTGTACACCTCCAGGATTGTCTCTTTGCATGGCGTGCCCATGATGATCTCTTCAGATCACGGAAGTATCTTCACTTCCAAGTTCTGGGACTCCTTTTAGTCTGCTATGGGCACGAAGATCCGCTTCAGCACAACGCTCCATCCTCAGACTAGTGGTCAAGTGGAGCGAGTGAATCAAATTCTTGAGGATATGCTGAGAGCCTGTGTTATCTCTTTTGGCATGAAGTGGGAAGATTGTCTGCCTTTCGCGGAGTTCTCGTATAACAACAGTTATCAAGCTAGTTCTGGCAAGGCTCCGTTTGAAATTCTCTATGGCAGGAAGTGTCGTACCCTGCTCAACTGGTCTGAGACCGGCGAGCGTCAGATTCTTGGGAATGATATGATAGAAGAAGCTGAGGAGATGTGTCGGATCATTCACGACAACCTCAGAGCAGCTCAGTCCCGTCAGAAGAGCTATTATGATAGCAAGCACCGTGACATGTCTTATGAGCTTGATGACTTCGTCTATCTCAAGGTGTCGCCTATGAAGGGTATGCAGCGCTTTGGCATCAAAGGCAAGCTTGCGCCTCGTTTCGTTTGTCCGTTCAGAGTGGTTGGCAAGAGAGGCGACCTTGCGTACCAGCTCAAGCTTCCGGCAAACTTTGCAAATGTCCATGATGTGTTCCATGTTTCTCAGCTTCGGAGGTGTTTCAAGACCCCCGAACGCACCGTGCATCTTCAAGACATCGACCTTCAGCCTGACCTTTCTTATCGTGAGCATCCAGTTGTGGTTCTCGAGGCGACTGAGCGCAAGACCCGTAACAAGTTTGTCAAATTTCTCAAAGTGCAGTTGTCACACCATTTCGATAAAGAAGCTACTTGGGAACGCGAGGATCACCGCCATTCCGAGTGTCCCGATTTATTTCAGTCTTAGATCTCGAGGGCGAGATCTTCTTTGTAGTGTGGGAGAGTTTGTAGTTCCCCAAATGTAAACCTTCCCTATTTGGTACCTATTTGATGTGGGTCCACCATGCCTATGTGAAAGTGTGTTATATCGACTAGAGGGGGGTGAATAGGAGATTTTTAGAATTTCATCACTGAGGAAATTCCTCACTGGTGACTAACTTACAGCGGAAACAGTAAAGGATCAGAAGTGCAAAGTTTCACAACAACAGTTTTTCAGTATGAGGAATGTGAAAACAGATTGCACAGTGAGCAGGCACACAGAAAACAGATGAGGATTAACTAGCGTGAAGAATTTGGGGTTGAGGAATTTCAGAGAAAGTCTTCAGCAAATTCTTCAAACAGTAACACTGAAAGTCGTCAACACATAATTTGAGGAATGTAAGGAGTTGAGGAATTAGAACCCGTTTCACAGCGAAGACAGTAGTTGATGACCCAGTTCCAACTGCTGTGACAGTTGTACATCTGGTTTGGAGCGGCTTGGTATTGAAACCAAAAGACATACAGTCCCGGGACACATAGTCCCTATCGTATTCTCCTTGGGCTAAGAACACACAGTCCTTGCCCAACACTCGTGGTAAGTCTTCAGGGCAGACTTCCAAACCCTCACAAACTTGGTCACCTGACGATCCACAATTGACTGCTGGATTGCTCTAGACCATGACGCCTAACCGTCTGGAGGATGCGCAGTCCTTAAAGGTAAAAGGCTTCAGTCCCACACAGGAACAACTTCTTGAGTGATGCTCAATCACTTGGTTCTAGGTTTGTGGTTTGGTGTTTGGGGTATTTCCTCACTGATGAATTACTCTCGAAGACTCTGAGGAATTGGGTTGCTCTTATGACAAGTGTCAGTTTCTAATGGAGAAGCCAACCAGCTAATGGTTGTGGGGGTGGCTATTTATAGCCCGGGAGCATCCCGACATGATTTGACACTAATGCCCTTAAATAATATGACCGTTGGTGCGGATAAGACCAATGATGTGGCGTGGCTATCGAAACGGTCAGAACCCTCAACTGTGAGAGTCCTCATGTCACTCGTATTCCTCACTTGAGGCTTTTGGTAGGATTAGGCTTGGGTTGAGCATCGTGAGGAAATTCATTCCAAAGTGTAACTTCGACCCCCTTTAACAGTACGGTGTTCCTATTACTCAAGTGTGAAGGAAACAAAACAGAAAGAGTAAATCTTCATGCTTCAAAGTCTTCAGAATGATTTTCTTCAGGGCCCACCGAATTCCTTAATTTCAATATCTTCATGAGGAATATCAATTTCATCGCAGATTCTTCGCGATTCAATTCTTCAGTTTCAGGCCAATTTCTTCAACTGAAGATATACATTTTTAGGGGTCGATATTCATCAAATAGTTCAAACTCCTCAGTAACTTATAGATCCTGTGTACACTCATGAACACATTAGATACTTAACCTATAAGTCTTCAAACCTCCAAAATCACTAAGGGGCACTAGATGCACTTACAATCTCCCCCTTTTTGGTGGTTGATGACAATTAGGTTAAGTCTTCAACAGGGATAAAAACATGGAGTGTAAATACTCATTTGAGGAATTTGAAATCAAGATTCAGAGAGAATCCCCCTGAAGATGTGCATATCTTGAGGATTTTGCTTTCCACAGCAAATGCACATTGATGATTTATATCATGGAGATCTCCCCCTGAGTCTTGTAAATCATGCATACATATAACATATAGTACGAAGAAAATGAAGATGCATGATGAGAAATGGTATCTAACGAATTCCAGCATGCGTGCATTAAAAATTTGAGGAATAAGCATGCGAAGAAAAACGTTCAAAAGCGTCAGAGTACCATCGGGCTTAAGTTACAACTCATTACATAAAAACTTCAGAAGAGCCAAGAGTTTGTAACTTAAATATAGTTCATAAGCCCTAAAATATCCCGCTTGAAGACTAAATATCAAGTTTCTCCCCCTTTGTCATCAAGTGACAAAAAGGGACAAACTGAGTACTAACGCCTGTGAAGACCTCACTCCTTGGCGGTTGATGAAGATGCATGGTGCTTCTTGGGAGTAGTCTTCTTCCTTGGACCGGTGGCAGTGTCGAGCTGCTCTTCATCAGATTCAGCAGTGCGGAATGAAGAAAAGGAACTGTCTTCAAGATCTGGAACTGGAATTGGCCTGAACTTCTTCTTGGGTGGCCACGACCAGTCAAAGTCACCCTCGAACTCCAATTCTTCAAGTTTTGTCTGAGTCTTCAGATGAGCAAGTGTAGCCCAGGTGCGATCAAAAACCTCATGCAGATAGTGATGGTTAAGCTTCACAGAGTTCTGTGTTTCAGTGAGGGTTTTCACAATGGCGCCGAACTGGCGTTTGACCCACTTGTGATTGCGATCCACCTTCTGGTGAAGTTTGAGGAGAAGCTCTCTTGTATTCAGCACGCGAGGAGCAACAGGGCTTTGAGGGTGAGTCTTAGTATCATCCCATGAATAATATGCTTCCGGCTCTCTGAACTGGCCATCAAGGGGCCTACGACCTTCATCAATAACTGACTTGCCTTTTCCTTCAACTGGCTCGAAAGTCTTCTTGTTGACCCTGATAGGAGGCATATAACCAACATGGTTGTTGAAATCAGCATGGAAGTTGATGCATGTCCTTGTCCTGATGAATCTCATGATCCATGGGGCATATATCTTGTGATCAAATGGACACATAGCATTGTCGGCCAAAGTCCTCAAGAATAAATCATGTATGTTGATAGGAATACCATGGATGATGTTGAAGAGGATATTCTTCATGATGCCTACGACATCTTCTTCATCATCATGGCTTTGATCGGCGCAAGCACACTGCAGAGGATTCTGTAAACAAACCTTGGTGTATATTTGAGCTCGTGGACGAGAAAGGTTTTTCTCGGTGGTTGCCCTTTAGCCAAAGGCTTCATGAGGACTTCCATCATCCCGTTGGGCAGCTCACGCTCACCATAAAGCTTCACAGCCTCCTCTGAGGGAATTGATACTAGCAATTCACGTAGTAGCTCACTAGCAGGAGCTTTGTAGTGAGTGTTTTGCGCCATCCAGTCAAACACCCAGGTGTTAATGTCTTCAGGATCGCCAGATATGTGAAGAGTGGAATAAAACTGAAGAATGAGCTCACTGTTCCAATCAGAGATGTCCGAGCACATTGGCAGTAGTCCAGCTTCATGAAGGACATTGAGGACCGGAGCCAGGCATGGTATTGCTTCAAGTTCAACGTGGGGAATATGCTTGTGCTGGAATATCTTATTTCTTCTACACAGCACAGAGGCATAGTAATTCAGCTGTGTCCTCGTCCAAAACTTCAGATGTCTAATTGGAGGCTTGTCATAGGGATTTTCTCCAATGAAGTACATGCGTTCTTCAAAGAAGTTCTCCTTTTGAAACTTGGGTCGCTTGGAGAATGGCTGACGTTGCATCGGCTGAAGATTTTGTTGTGGAGCTGGAGGGGAGACAACAATTGCAGTCTCTGGATTGAGCACGACGAAAGCATTGTCTTGGTCTGGTGCATTTTCCTCAGCATTATCCTCACGGTGAGGAATTTCATCAGCTTGGGCTTCAGGCTGAGGACCTTGCTCATGTTGTGCTTCATGTTGAGGAATGGGATCTCGCTGGGCATCAGGCTGAGGAATTTCATCAACTGGAGCATCCTGTTGAGGGTTCTGCTCCGGAGAAGGAATAGGTTCATTCTGAGCCTCGGTATGAAGATCTTGCTCAGGAGGAGGAGTTGGGTCAGCCTGTTCCTCAACTTGAGGATTTTTCTCAGGACTTTGAATTTCATCAGCTTGAGGAATTTCACTTTGCTCTTCCTCAGCTTGCTTGGTGACAGAGGCAGTTTCATCAGCTGGTGCAGCTGATCCTTGTGCAGTGTCTTCCTGAGGAATGGAGGGCTGAGGACTGTCGTCAATACGAATTTCTTCGTCAATATGTTCCTCAGATGCGGCATCCTTCATTTCCTCATCTGACCCTTTCTCCTGATCTTCAAAGGTGACCATTTCATAAGATGGTGCGATGTTGAGGGGCACAGGGTCCAGTGGAGCATTTTCTTCAAGCGCTTTGAGGCGCTTGGCCTCAGCGTTTTCTTCTGCTGAGGAGGCCTTTCTCTTTTTGGCTTCCTTCTCAGCAGCCCTTGTCTTCTTCATGTCTGATGCAGACAGAGTCATCTTCTTCACTCTTGAAGCTTTTGGTGAAGGTGTTCTCTAAACAGATTCATCAGCTGGTTTTGAGGAATCAGCTGGAATAGAGTCATCAGCTTGCTTTGAAGCAGCAGCTGGATTAGGGGCAGTCTCACCAGCTATAGCAGATTCATCAGCTGGATTTTCCGTGGTGATTTCTTCAATAGACGGTACATCCACACGACTTTCTTGGGGTATTTCCTCAACTTGAGGAGTTTCATCAGCTTGAGGAGATTCATCGGCTGGCTCTTCAATCAGAGGATGAGGAGTTGGTACTGGAGGGGCAGCCTTCTTATTGTAGTCGTCAACAGCTTTAGTGGCAAATTTGATGAAACTGCTTTTGAGACTCTGACGATCAGATAGCTTGGAGTACTTATCTGTCAAAGTCTTCAACTCAGCCTGTGTTGACAACAATGCATCAGGCGTCAAGTTGAGGAGATTCTGCTTGAGGAATTTTTCCTTCTTGAGCTTAGCAACTTTGGCCTGTGTGGCTTGCTGCACCTTCCACTTGGCCTCGTTGATGAATGTAGCCACCATGTGGCTGATGCCACGGGGAAGTTTCAAATCATCAAGCGGAGTGTTGGGGTCCTCATACCAGATGTCTATGTAGTCTAGGAGGACCTTGGGGTCCATGGCCAGAGGAATGGTGCTACCCGAAGCTTGAGCTACCCTCTCCTGCTTGTTTCTGATTATAGCTTGCAGGGTTTCATCATCATATTCATCACTACCCTCTGATGCAGATGGGACTGTGATGATTTTGCTGGGGCTTGGTTGTGTTCCTCTTTCAGCAGACACATGAGTCTTCACAGGAGGTGGTGAAGACTTTGTCTCCGAGCTGGTTGCAGCTGGGAGTGAGGAGCTGGAGGTAGCGGGCAGTGGCTTCATGACTGGCTTCAATTCTGGTTTTGAAACTTGTGGTGACGCTGAGGATTTTGGCGCTGATGGTTTTGGCACTGAGGGTTTTGTAGCTGATGCCAGAGCTGGTTTCTCTGGAGGCTTTGAAGCCTTTGGTTTTGAAGGCACAGACTTCTGTTGAGGAATTGTCGAACCAGAGGTCTCAGCTGCAGATGAAGTAGCTGCAGTTGAAGCTGCAGTAGCTGATTCATTGTATTTCCTGAGCGCAGCATCTGCCTGCTTCTTAAGCTTAGCCAAGTGCTTATCCTTTTCATCAGGATAGTCATCAAGGGTCTTGAGGCTTGAGGGATGTGCTACTTGATGAGCCTCAAGTGGGGCACGTTTGCTAGGGATATCCAAAGTTATATTCTGCTCGAGTTTCTTGCCTCCCTTCTGTTTCCTGTCATCCTCCATTTTCTTCAGCTGAGGATTTTGCTGATGAGATTGAACTCTTGAGGATTCTGATGAGACTTGAAGATTTTCTTCAAGAAACGCTGCAAATGAGTTAATGTGATGAGAACAGAGAGATTCATCAGCTGACATGTGTGTACCTGTGAACAGACTATAGTTGCGAGGAATTTGGAGAGGTCATATGCGTTCTCAGATTTGAAGAAAATGAAAAAGTTTGACAGTTGAGGAATTTAACCACTGGTTGAGGAATTTGCCTAAGCATACTGTTCTTGGGTTCCAGAGTTGTACAGATCCAAAAATTCGCACAATTGAGGAATCTCGTGAAAATCTTAGATGCTTAGTGAAGTTCATCAATAGTGTGGTGATAGGCAGTGTTTGAGGAATCAAATGCATATGGATTCTTGAGGAAAAACAGATTTCACATCTCAGATGTAAAATAGTAGATCTAACTTGTTGTAAAAATAGGGTTTTTATTTACCCTAGATGGCGCGCACGAAGAACAGAGGAAAGTTGTCGGGAGAAGCTCTTCGGTGCGTGTCCAATGCGCCCTAACCCGGCAGCAGAGGACGTCTACGGCGGCGGCGGACGAAGATGGTCCGACTCCGGCGTGGTTTCGGCAACGGAAAAGTCGAGGCAGTGAAGCTCTTCTTCGCCGGCGACGAGACTTCCAGCGATGGCGCTAGGATTCGGGGCTTTTGCTGTGGCGGGAGAGTGATGGAGCGAAGAAGTGTTTGCCGAGGGGGATAAGGACATATTTATAGCCAGGCAGTTACTGTTGGCGCGAATAAATCGGACCAAATAACCCCTGCCTCTACGTCTCTGCATGACATGTGTAGCTTCCAAGCGAGGCGGTGGAGATAGTGGAGATCGTGGTTATCCGAACATGGGAAGTGGGGTTCAGTTACTGTGCATTAAAGAAACATTTTTGAAGATTTGAGGATTTTGTTACAAAATCATCAGGTGACAAGGACGCAGTGAGGATTTTGAACAAAGTTTCAAGTAGAACGCATATGAAGAATTGAATAGACTGGATGAGAATAGCATAGAGGGAAATTAGGGTCCGATCACATTCACTTAGATGAAATATCAACTTGAAGAAATAGCTATAACTGAATGTTGTTGAGGACTTGAAATCACAGTCTATTTAGTTAAACGAAAGTCATCAAGTGTTTTTGAAGATTTGACTAACTTGAAGATTTTGTGATAAATCATCACAATGAAGAAAAACTATTTTGAAGAAAAACAAGATTTGAGGAAATGGAACTTTGAAGAAAATCAACTTGAGGAATTTCACGTTGGGCGGTGGCGTGACCCACCATATAAGAATGTTGATTACAGACGTCGCGTACAATTGTCGTAGGGCCGTGAGAATCAATTTCTTCGTTGATTTCTTCACATTCAGGGTGATATTCTTCATTAGTTGAAGAAAATCGATTCATCATGTGTTGCACATCTAAGTCATCAATTTTGCATAAGTGTTAGGATGTGTGCATGTTTTTACAAAACATTTGAAGATTCTAAGATATTTAGCTCACACCGCAACTTGCAAAACCTTTTCTCATCCAAGGGCATAGTGAAGATATTTGCCACTTGATCATCAGTCTTCACATGGTCGATGAGGATATTGCCCTTGAGGACATGGTCCCGAAGAAAATGATGACGAATCTGGATGTGCTTAGTCTTCGAGTGCTGTACTAGGTTGTATGCAATCTTGATTGCACTCTCATTGTCGCAGTAGAGAGGCACATTCTTCATGTTGATGTCGTAGTCCTTGAGGGTTTGCTTCATCCACAGTAATTGAGCACAGCATGAACCAGCAGCAATGTACTCAGCTTCGGCAATGGAGAGTGATACGCAGTTCTGCTTCTTTGAGGACCTGCAAACTAGTGATCTTCCGAGGAAATGGCATGTACCAGAAGTTGACTTGCGATCCACACGATCACCAACATAGTCAGAATCTGAATACCCTACCAGATGAAGATTTGAGCCCTTGGGATACCATAATCCTAGTGTTGGTGTGTGAGCTAAGTATCGAAGAATATGCTTCACAGCCTTATGGTGTGATTCCTTTGGTTTTGCTTGAAAACGTGCACACATGCAAACACTAAGCATTATATCTGGCCTAGATGCACATAGATACAATAAAGAGCCAATCATAGAGCGATATACCTGCTGATCAAATTCTTTACCATTTTCATCAGTGCCGAGGTGGCCGTTGGTAGGCATTGGAGTCTTGGCACCTTTGCATTCATGCATGTCGAATTTCCTCAGAACATCCTTGAGGTATTTCTCCTGTGATATGAAGATTCCATTGCGCTATTGACGAATTTGAAGACCTAAGAAGAATTTCAGCTCCCCCATCATAGACATCCGATATTCTTCACTCATCATGTAAGCAAATTCATCACTGTATCGTTTGTCAGTACAACCAAATATGATACAATCGACATATATTTGGCACACAAATAGCTCATTATCTTAGGATTTAGTGAAAAGAGTTGGATCGAGTGAACCAGGTTTGAAGCCTTTCTTCATGAGGAATTCCTTCAATGTGTCATACCATGCCCGAGGGGCTTGCTTGAGACCATAGAGCGCCTTTTTGAGTGTGAAGACTTTGTCTGGATTCTTTGGATCCTCAAAACCTGGGGGCTGAGCAACATATACTTCTTCCTCAAGCTTACCATTGAGGAATGCACTTTTCACATCCATTTGATATAATATGATGTTATGATGATTAGCATAAGCAAGTAGTATTCGAATAGCTTCAAGTCTAGCAACAGGTGCAAAAGTTTCATCGAAATCTATTCCTTCAACCTTGGTGTAGCCTTGGGCTACGAGTCGTGCCTTATTCCTCACCACTTGACCATCCTCATCTTGCTTGTTTCGGAAAATCCACTTGGTTCCGATGATGTTGTGCTTGCGAGGATCTGGTCGCTTGACTAGCTCCCATACGTCATTCAGCTTGAATTGAAGAAGTTCGTCTTGCATAGCTTGGATCCACTCCGGTTCCAAGAAAGCCTCAGCAACTTTTGAGGGTTCTGTGATAGATACAAAGGAAAAATGCCCACAAAAGTTCACTAAGTGTGAAGCTTTTGAGCGAGTGAGAGGACCTGGCGCGTTGATGTCATTGAGGATTTTGTCAAGTTCTACTTCATTTGCAATCCTCGGATGAGCTGGTTGAGGATTTCGTCTGGGCTGAGGAAGTGGTTCTGGTGCAATTTCCTCAGGAGCATCTTCTTGATTTTCATCAGTGATGGGGATGGTTTCTTCATCAATTTCCTCAGCGGGTACAATGTCTTCAGTAGGTTTGAGCTTTATTTCTTCCTCAGGAGACAGTTTATCTGGATCAGAAGGCAATTGCTCTCTTTGCGAGCCATTAGTTTCATCGAACCGCACATCTACAGTCTCAACAACTTTGTTGTGATAGTTCTTGAAGACTCTGTAGGTGTGCGAGTCCTTTCCATAACCGAGCATAAAACCCTCATGTGCCTTAGGTGCAAATTTTGAGCTATGGTGAGGATCTCTAATCCAAGATTTTGCACCGAAGACTTTGAAATAACTTACATTGGGTTTCTTATCAGTGAGGAGTTCATATGAGGTTTTCTTGAGGAATTTGTGAAGATATACCATGTTGATGATATGGCATGCAGTGTTGATTGCTTCAGGCCAAAAGCGACGAGGAGTCTGATATTCTTCAAGCATAGTTCTTTCCATCTCAACTAGAGTCCTATTCTTCCTTTCGACGACACCATTCTGCTCAGGAGTATAAGGAGCAGATAATTCGTGAGTAATACCAAGTTCATCAAGATAATCATCAAGACCAGTGTTTTTGAACTCTGTTCCATTATCACTCCTGATATGTTTGTTCTTGATGCCAAAGTTCGTCGAGGCCCTTGAAGAAAATCGTTTGAAGATTTCCTGCACTTCAGTTTTATATACGATGATATGCACCCATGTATATCTGGAATAATCATCAACTATGACGAAGCCATATAAAGATGCTGCATTGGTTAGTGTGGCATAGTGAGTAGGTCCAAATAGATCCATATGAAGCAATTTGAAGGGACGTGTAGCGGTCATGATAGTCTTTGAGGGATGCTTGGATCTGGTCATTTTCCCAGATTCACATGCACCGCAGAGATGATCCTTGAGGAATTTGACCGATTCGATGCCGATGACATGCTTCTTCTTCGCGAGCGTGTGCAAATTCCTCATGCCTGCATGACCTAGTCTTTGGTGCCACAGCCATCCTTCTCAGGTTTTTGCTAGTAAGCATGTGGCTGGTTGAGGACCTGTAGAGAAATCAACAATGTACAAATCCCCTCTTCTTACACCTTCGAAGACTTTGGATCTGTCAGATTCCATGATGACTACACATCTATATCTACCAAAGATAACAATCATATCAAGATCACAAAGCATCAAGACTGGCATGAGGTTAAAACCAAGGGATTCAACAAGCATCACTTTGTCCATATGCCTATCCTTGGAAATAGCCACTTTGCCAAGTCCCAATACCTTGCTTTTACCTTTGTCAGCATATGTGACTTGCTTCAGAGGTGATGGAGTTAGTGGCATATTCATCAGCAAGCTTTTATCACCAGTCATGTGATTTGTGCTGCCACTATCAAGAACCCACTCTGTATTCTTGGGTTTGTCATCCTGCAGATGAATTAGTACAGCTTACCATCTCATATGCTTCAGATTTGACGAATATGATATCAATTTCATCAGATAAGAATTTCATCAATATTATAAGGACGTGTGAAATATTTCTATTTCATCAATATTAGCTTGCGTCCTATCAAGCATTTCCTGAGGTCTCCAGCAAATTCTTCAGATGATGATTTTCATCTCGAGACCTGACCTACAGAAGTGATTAGTTCGATTTCTTCACCACCCACATCTGAAGGGGTGGTAAAGCATTCATCATCCTGCGAGCACCATATGAGAAAGGTGGCATTGAAGCTAATGCACTTCTCTTAACAGTAGGGGGTTAAAGTACTCATATGAATATGCAGAGAACTGGTTTGAGGATTTATGAACATAATTATTTGAAGAGTAAGGCTCGTATTAATATTCCTTGTAGTTTCCCTGCATGTTAGAGGATTTTGATCCTCTTGAAGATTTTGGTCCTCCTGAGGAATTTGATCTAGGGTTCAGATTCTTCATCGGTGGTGTCATGAGGACATTCACCTGAAGATTTTCAAGACAGCTTTTGGGAAGCCAGATTTTCCTCAAGGGAGGACCATTCCTGCAGTTAGTTCCAACATATCGAGAAAATACTTCACCAGATTGATGTTTGAACAGTGTATAGTTGGAGTCAAATGACTCATCTATGGAATAGGATAATTCACATGAAAAGCCAGTTAGATTGGATGGATCAAAAGGACACCCAGTAGCAGCAACTCATGAGGTTTTGGGATACTGCTCAGGTTTCCAATAAGATCCATCAGCATTTAATTTCCTCTCAAAGGCAACTCCTTCTTTCCTCGGGTTCCTGTTCAAGATCTTATTTTTGAGCACATCACAAAGGGTTTGATGTCATTTGAGGCTTTTGTACATGCCAGTCACATACAATTCCTTCAACCCTGCATTTTCATCAGTAACATTTGTGTTTTCCTCAAGTGAGGAAATAGACACTACAGGTGCAGTTGAAGAATTTGTAGCAATAGAAGCATTTGATGATTCTGGTGAAGAATTAGCAGTTTCGCGTTCAATGCATTTAAGACATGGAGGAATGAATTCAGCTTGAGCAGCGCTAATCTGTTGAGCTAGTAATGAATCATTTTCCATACGAAGATCATCATGTGAAATCCTCAGCTTCTCTAGATCAAGCTTCCTTTGAAGAAATTCATAGGAAAGTTTATCCTGATCAGCGAGGAGTGTGTCATAACGATCTTGAAGATTATCAAATCTAGACTGAAGACTTTTCACATCTTAAGTGAGGATTTGGATAAGATTCATTTCATCATTCAACAGATCATCACTTCTATCTAGCAGTTTCTGAAGCTTTTCCAGAACAGTTTGTTGTTTAGTGGCTATGATAGAAAGTTTACTGTAACTAGGTTTTTAATAATCATCAGGTTCACAGTCACTTGAATCAGAGGAGGAAGCATCATTCGGTACCTTTGAACCTTTTGCCATAGAGCAATAGGTTGGAGCGAAGTCATCGGCATAGTCATCGGTGTGGATGGTGTTATCATCTTCTTCAAGGTTGAAGATTGACTTGCTGACGAAAGTGGTTGCAAGTGCAAGACTAGCCTGTCCGGATTCTGAGTCTTCATCAGAACCCTCTTCTTCATCACATTCCTCTGATTCTGCCTCAGAATCCATTTCCTTCCCAATAAGTGCCCGAGCCTTTCTGAAACTAGTCTTCTTGTGCGATGAGGGCTTTGAAGATGAGGATTTTGAAGATTTCTTCTTCTTCTTCGAGTCATCAGAACTGTCATCCTTGTATTTCTTCTTCTTTGATTCCTTTCCCCAACGGGGACAGTCAGCAATGTAGTGACCTGATTTCTTGCATTTGTGGCAGGTTCTTTTCTTGTAGTCCTCAGATGAAGATTCTGATTTCCTCATGTCTCTTCTTGAAGATTTACCGAACTGGCCACGTTGTGTAAACCTGTGGAATTTCCTCACGAGCATTGCAAGCTCCTGTCTAAATTCTTCAGGGTCACCAATGCTATCATCCGAATCTTCTTCTTCAGATGAGGAAATTTCTCTAGCCTTCAGTGCACGTGGTCTAGAATAGCTTGGTCCATACAAATCTTTCTTTTCTTCTAGCTGGAATTCATGAGTATTGAGTCTTTCGAGTATATCAGCTGGATCAAGCATCTTGTAGTCTGGTCTTTCTTGAATCATCAGAACAAAAATATCAAATGAAGAATCCAAAGATCTTAGCAGTTTCTTCACAACTTCGTGATCAGTAATGTCTCGAGCTCCCAGTGCTTGCAGTTCATTTGATATGTCAGTGAGGCGATCAAAGGTATCTTGGCAGCTTTCATTGTCATGCCTCTTGAAGCGATTGAAGAGATTGCGAAGAATATCAACACGAGAGTCGCACTGGGTTGATACTCCTTCATTCACTTTGCACAGTCTCTCCCAGATGAGTGTTGCTGAGCCCAAAGCACTCACTCTTCCAAACTGGCCTGGGCTCAGATGGCCACAGATGATATTCTTCGCTTGAGAATCAAGTTGCTTGAATTTCTTCACATCAGCAGCAGAGACACTAGAAGAGATGATGGGGACGCCATGTTCCACAATATACCTGAGATCATTATCAATAGCTTGTAGATGCATTTGCATCTTGTTCTTCCAGAAGGGAAAGTTCTTTCCTTCGAAAGTAGGACATGCTGCGGTAACCTTAAACATGCGTGCAGTCGACATAACTAAAACTCCACGTGGTTAAACCAAAATCACATAGAACAAGGGAGTACCTTGCTCTGATACCAATTGAAAGTGCGTTATATCGACTAGAGGGGGGTGAATAGGAGATTTTTAGAATTTCATCACTGAGGAAATTACTTTTGAGGAAATTCCTCATTGGTGACTAACTTACAGCAGAAACAGTAAAGGATCAGAAGTGCAAAGTTTCACAACAACAGTTTTTCAGTATGAGGAATGTGAAAACAGATTGCACAATGAGCAGGCACACAGAAAACAGATCAGGATTAACTAGCGTGAAGAATTTGGGGTTGAGGAATTTCCGAGAAAGTCTTCAGCAAATTCTTCAAACAGTAACACTGAAAATCATCAACACATAATCTGAGGAATGTAAGGAGTTGAGGAATTAGAACCCGTTTCACAGCGAAGACAGTAGTTGATGACCCAGTTCCAACTGCTGTGACAGTTGTACATCTGGTTTGGAGCGACTTGGTATTGAAACCAAAAGACACACAGTCCCTACCGTATTCTCCTTGGGCTAAGAACACACAGTCCTCGCCCAACACTCGTGGTAAGTATTCAGGGCAGACTTCCAAACCCTCACAAACTTGGTCACCCGGCGATCCACAATTGACTACTGGATTGCTCTAGACCATGAAGCCTAATCGTCTGGAGGATGCACAATCCTCAAAGGTAAAAGGCTTCACTCCCACACAGGAACAACTTCTTCAGTGATGCTCAATCACTTGGTTCTAGGTTTGTGGTTTGGTGTTTGGGGTATTTCCTCACTGATGAATTACTCTCGAAGACTCTGAGGAATTGGGTTGCTCTTATGACAAGTGTCAGTTTCTAACGGAGCAGCCAACCAACTAATGGTTGTGGGGGCGGCTATTTATAGCCTGGGAGCATCCCAACATGATTTGACACTAATGCCCTTAAATAATATGACCGTTGGTGTGGATAAGACCAATGATGTGGCGTGGCTATCGAAACGGTCAGAACCCTCAACTGTGAGAGTCCTCATGTCACTCGTATTCCTCACTTGAGGCTTTTTGTAGGATTAGGCTTGGGTTGAGCATCATGAGGAAATCCATTCCAAAGTGTAACTTCGATCCGCTTTAACAGTACGGTGTTCCTATTACTCAAGTGTGAAGAAAACAAAACAGAAAGAGTAAATCTTCATGCTTCAAAGTCTTCAGAATGATTTTCTTCAGGACCCACCGAATTCCTTAATTTCAATATCTTCATGAGGAATATCAATTTCATCGCAGATTCTTCGCGATTCAATTCTTCAGTTTCAGACCAATTTCTTCAACCGAAGATATACATTTTTAGGGGTCGATATTCATCAAATAGTTCAAACTCCTGAGTGACTTATAGATCCTGTGTACACTCATGAGCACATTAGGTACTTAACCTATAAGTCTTCAAACCTCCAAAATCACTAAGGGGCACTAGATGAACTTACACTATGCTATGAGAGAGATCAATGGCATGATCTCATGTGATGTCCCTTATTGCTTCCTTCCCTTGCATGCATGCATAACATATCATTTCATGCCCATGTCTTGTGATGTTGCATTGTGGTCTTATGCTTCCTTGTGTTGTGATCTTGTGAATTCATGTGTGATGCTCATGAGATGTTGGGGTGAGTAGAAGTGATGTGGTGGTTGTTTACTTCAAGCCCTTCTCTAATTCAAAGACCCTTTTCTCTCTTTTAATCTCAAGTTCAAATTTCACTTGCTCCTAAGCTGATTTAAAAATGTCTTTTATTTAGGGGATATTGTGAGTGTTAAGTTGTGCAAGTTTGGTGATTTTAAAAGTGTTTTAAACAGGTGCAATAAATACAAAACAGAGTCATCTAATTCTGTTTTGTGAAATATTACTTGCTCCTAAAAATCTTGTTGTTGTTTTATTTAATTAGGTCATATTTTTCTATGACCAGGGGGTATTTTCTTTTGATTTTATCCCCACTAGTTTGCTTTGTTTATTTATTTTCCTTCTGGCCTTTCTTTAAATCGAGAAGCCACATGGTTTCTTTTCTTCTTAAGTGGCGCCAGTGGGCTTCCTCTCTCTCACAGAGAGGCCCAACTCTCCTTCCCTCTCGCGCCAGGAGCCCACTCCCGCGACCTCCTTCCTCCTCTGACGCCGTCTCTCCCCCGTGCACCTTTCTGTCAGGCCAACAGAGAGCGTGTGCTGCCGCCGTGAGGGCTCGAACGTCGAGCCCCCCCCCCCCCTATAACACGGGCGTCCGTGCCCATCTCCCCTAGGGTTTCCCTCTCTCCCATCCGCCGCCGCAGCTCCATTCCCCATCTCCCTCCTCTCTGTTTCTTCCCCCAAAGGTAAGCTCTGTAGCTAGGTTAGCACAGAGAGAGGAGAGAATACCTCGCCGGCGTCTACCCGGCCTACACCGTCGAGCAGCGCCGCCGCCATGTCCAGGAGCTTGGAGAGGCTACCCTTGCTCCATTCCCGACCTAGCTGAGGACGGGGAACCTCTACGTCGACGGCCAGCTCGTCGTCAACGGCCCTGCTTCGGTGATCTCCGACTTCTTCCTCGGTCTGCAACAGATCTTCCTCATCTCCGCTCCGTCCCCTTCGGCTCGACTCTAGGGCGCCCCTCATCCGATCAGCGGCTAACCTTCTTCCCTTGGTGAGCAGGTTCACCTCTTCCTCCCTTCTCCCTCGATGGATCCGGCTAGCCGTAGTTATTATGCCTCCCTGTCCCGAGTTTTGTTGTGTGTGCGAGGAGGTTTGTGTGAGGTGTGCCCGTGCAGCAGAGATGACCGTGGCTAGCACCGCGCAGCAGCGGAGAGGTAGCGTAGTGGTAGACCTCCTCGTGGTGCAGCAGCCGTAGCAGTTAAGCCCCGGTGTCCTCCATGCCGCCGGTGTTCCTCTGTAGGCAGAGCCAGGAGTCTTGTTAGTTTTGCTGGTATTAGATCTCCCCTCTGTCAGACTCCTAATTTGTAGCACAGTGGTGTGCGGCTTGTGGTTGTACTCGTGAGGTACTGGGTTCAATCCGAGGAGCCCCTGTTGATATTTTTTGTATTTATTTTATTTCCTATTTTTCTGTTGTTGATCCTACACTTTGTGCCTAATCCAATAGGTATTAAAAGTGGCATTTTAATTCCTTTTGCCTGCTAGATAATTAGTGGCAGGTTGATGTGTGTGTGTGTGTGTGTTGTGCACACACTTGTAGGAGTGAGGTGTGTGTGTTATGTGAGTATGTTGTGTTAATGCTTGTGTGAGTATCATGGCTTTTGCTAGTATGTGTATATGTTGTGGTTGCAACTAGTGTGTGCATATGTGGAGAAGTGAGATAAGTATTTGTGCATGTATTGTGTGGTGTGTGTAAGTGAGTACCACACACACATGAGTTTGACTCATGTGGTACCTACTAGGAGTGTTGTGATATGGTGCTTCGATGATTTATCTTGTTTAGTAGATCCCCTTCATATTGTTCTTGGGAGTAAGTGCTTGCCATGAGGTAGTGGTGGTGATATGTGTGTGGTGAGGCAGGCCCACTTTGCAACACTTGTGCTCCTCCTCATGTTCATATGAAAGAGGGGCATGAGGTGTGTGTGAGATCTATGTGGTAGTAGTGTTTGTGATGTTGTTGTGCATGACACCAACATGGGGTCCAAACCCTCATGTCCCTATTGTCTTTGTGCACATGAGCATAGCTATGTGATAGCTGTTCTAGGGAGAGTTGCATGAATTGTTGCACTATTCACTATGTTGGATTCTATGTAGTTTTTCCTTCCTAGTTTGAGCTCACTTGCTCCAAGCAAGTGCATATGTTTTATATATGGTTTTGGGGTAGAAAGATCCCAGGAATCCATTGGTGAAATAATTTTTTCCATTGGAACATTTTCTGGAGATGACATATTTTCATTTTCTTCTATGTTTAGAGCTTGGTTCCATGAGTTGTGATGTGCTCTTGTATTTGTTTCTTGGTTGTGGTAGTAGAGGGTGACCCCCTATACCACATGTTGGTTTCAATTCATGATTTGGAATCCATGTGTGCAAGTTGTGCCCATCCAAAGTAAGCATGGGGCTGAAATTCCAGATTAGTGAAAACTTGAGATTTTCACTAACTCTGAGAATATGTTTATATTTTCTTCCCCTGTTGATGAGGTTGTGCTGGTCATTGTGTTGTGATCTAGCCTTAGCTTTCTACTAGGAAGTTGGACCTCATATGTTTGTCTACCTCCCTGTAAATTTTCATTTCATTTAGAGTCCTGTAGATAATGTTTTGGCTGCTGTCAAAAAGCTTCAGAGCAAAGACAGAAAGTTAGGTGCAGGAATTTTCACTAAGTCCCTGAAATCTGATGGTTTTGGGCAAGTTTGCAGCCTTGTATCTTCCTGTGTTTAATTCCTTTTTGTGTGATTCTTGCTTGTTCTGGTAGTATTCTTGGCTAGCTACAGCCACATATATTATTTGTCATATTTGGGTGGCTGTAGGTGCTTTGCATGTAGCTCGCAAAGTGCTATGATGCAGTTTATGGCAGATTGTGTAGTTTTGTCATTTTGATGTTTGTGAGTGCTTAGCTGGTGTTGTGGTGTTCTTATTTGCTCCACCCCATCCATGATGGGTTGTTTTATGTCTTGGCAACCTGGGAATACCGGATTTGTGCCATTTGAGTGTGTGGTGATGATTTTGACACGTAGGGCTTCATATCTTGTTTCGTTGATTCCCGTTGATCCGTAGCTCCGATTGTATTGTTCTTTATATGGTTTTGCATCGTTTTCACGAGATGCATCTGATCATGTCATTCTCATGCATGTCAAAATAGGTTAGCATGCATTTCTGTCCAGGAACTTGGTTTAACTCCTTAAGCTTGTGTTAGTGATAGAAATAGTGATGCATGCTCATTTTCATCTCATGCATCATGTGCTTGTTGCATCTTGAGGTGCTGTTGTTCATTGGATGTTATTATTATGTTGGGTAGCACCAAAATCAGAGAACGAATACGTGGAGTCAGGAGAGAACGTGCAGGACGATCAAGAACCATTCCAAGCCGAGGATCTCACAGGCAAGATGATATGACCTTGATTCCATCTCTAGACTTGTTATGCTAGATTACGTATCCTTGTCATATGCTTGCTGCCTACCATTGAAATATTTGCCTCTTGAAATGCCATGAACCCAAACACTTATCCCTTCCTAGCAAACTTGAATGGCTAAGTAGGCTTTGCTCAGCTACTAATGTTAGCGTTGCTAGATGCAGGTGATTTGACTCATGTGACAACATGAGCTTGATATCATTATCTTAAATTATGTTATGTTAATTAATGCACCTATATACTTGGTAAATAACAGAAGGCCTAGCCTTTTGCCGGGTGCTTTGTTTCGTTATTGCCGCATTAGTTACCGGTTACCGGTGTTTGATTCCATAATGATCGCTCCTAACACGTTCGGGGTTGTTATGGGGACCCCCTCGATAAATCACGTAGTGTTAAGACTTGCCCGCCAGGACCCAACATTGGTGTTAATTTGCTAATCATTTAATAATAATCTGCATAGGGAATAGCTACCCCGAGGAACTTAATCAACAACCCGGGCCAGTGCTCCTCATGAGTGTTGGTCCAAACTGGGCACTGCTCAGGGCCAACTCAGGGCAACTTGAGCGATTTCTATCGGGCCATCATGACGTAGCTCATCCGGCGTGTCCTGAGACTGAGATACGCAGCTCTTATCAGGGTCGTCGACACGTCGGGAGGTCTTGCTAGTCTTGTCTTACCTTAGCGATATATCTTGTGTATAGGAATCCCAGTGAAGCTTTGGTTCTCCTCAGAGTTGAGGTTTTCCTCTAAGGAATCCGACGAGATCACGAGATTCGTGATAGAGGATTACTTTGCGGCATGTGTACGTTTGTGATGGACTAATTGGAGCACCCCTACAGGGTTTAATCTTTTGGAAAGCCGTGCCCGTGGTTATGTGGCAACTTGGAATATTTTGTTAACATCCGGTATTAGATAACTTAAACAAAAGCTAATAAAATTGCCAACTATGTGTGTAACCGTGACTGTCCCCTCGAAGATCTCTCTTTGATCGGGAACACGGTGGGGTTATGGATGACGTAGGTAGGTGATCAGGATCACTTAGTGGTCAAGTATTCTCGACCGTTAGTATAGTCCACCTTCATAAATGTTCTACGTAAGCTAGCCACCATGTCAAGCTTAGGATGCTGCAACCTTAAACACTCTACCCTATCCAACCTAATAACTTGACTAGTTCTGGCACCAAGGTCTTAGATTGCTGAGTCCCCGTGGCTCACAGATTCCTTCACGACACCAACAGGTTCAGGTACCCCAGTGACAGACGATCCCGACAGCACGCAGTTGGCGTGGCAGTACGATGAGGAGACCGACCGCCTGTACGTGAACTATCCAGAAGATTGAGGCGTGGTCGTGATCGTGGGCCAGCAAGCAGGGTAGCATAGCCTTTTCTCTTGTTTTGTAGTCCGTAGTGGAACTACTTTGGTTGTATGCGTGATGTACTCTGATATATTTATGAGAAGGCAATTGAACCCCTGATTGTCTATCTTTATTATTATGTATGTGATGTGTTACCTGTTTGCGAGGCGCTTAGATGCGCTCCTTTCCAATTCGGGGCCTCGATCCCCAGACCGGAAAGGACAGCATCTTGGTCGTTACACTATGCAAATGAGATTGCAGAACTATTTCAAGCTCTTGAATTTGAGCAAATCACTAAGGAATCTCTTGATGATACTTTTGCTCTAGAATTATCTAATTTTAATGAATCCCCTCATAGAACCCTTGAAGTGGCTAATGATTTCGAAACTAAAAATGGCAAGCTTTAAGTTGCACATGTTAAACTCCTTCAGGATTTTAAGCACCTCGAAAATGCCTCCAAGGTAATTAAGGGTGAAATCCTCAAACTCACGGAGTCTCATGCCCCACTTAAATCTTCATTCGTATTCAAAAGAGCTTACCAAGTTGCCTTCTTCTCTTGATATTCATGATGATGATTATTCTACTAACTAAGTTTCTTGTGAAGCATCCATATTAAAGGAAAATCTTGAGCTAAGGGATCAACTTGAGGTGTTATCTAGCAATTATGTGAAATTGGAAGAAATTCATGAAAAACTCTCTAGATCTCATGGTGGTCTTCTAGTATCCTATAATTTGCTAAATATTTCTCATGAGGCTATGATTACTAAGGTAAGATCTAGTGAGCCTCATGTGCACATTAGCACTACTTCTAGTCAAAATAATTTAGTGACATGTGCTAGTCCTTGTAATCCATCAACTCATAATGTTGCTACATCTTGTGATGAACTATTTTCCTTCCCTTGTTATTGTAACAATGAAGCTTATACTTCCTCTAGTACTTATGTTTCTACTAACCATGTAGAAGAAATCAAAGAGCTCAAGGTGCAAGTCAGTTCTTTGGAGAAATACTTGGAAAAGGTTCATCAAGGGAAGTCCAAACTGGACAAATTTTTGAGTGAAAAAAAAACCCAGTGAAAAGGTTCATTCGGTATTTTTCATGCATTTACTTATTTTTTGAGCTAATTGACCCTGAAATTGAAAAGCACTACGAATGAACTCTAAAAAGGATGAAAGTTGGCATGGTATCATCATTTCACCCACATAGCATGTGCTAAAAAGTTGAGAGGGTTACGAAAAAAACTAGATGCACTTCGTGTACAAAACGGACAATCTCTTTTGAAGTATCACGGTTCCGAACGAGAACTCATCTCTTACAAAGGGATTTCATTTTTTTGAACTTATTTGAACTCCATACTTTTTGTGTGTTCAAAATGCACCATTCAAAGGCACATCATAAATTTTCAACAATTTCTGACTTCATTTGGTATTTTTCATGCATTTACTTATTGTTTTGAGCTAATTGACCCTTAAATTGAAAAGCACTACAAATGAACTCTGAAAAGGTTGAAAGTTGGCATGGTATCATCATTTCACCCGCATAGCATCTGCTAAAAAGTTGAGAGGGTTACGACAAAAAATGGATGCACTTCGTGTACAAAACGGACAATCTCTTTCAAAGTTTAATACATTAGTACACATCACATAAAGTTTAATAAATTACATAGATTTATATTTCAATCCCTTGCCTATGATCGCTTTGGCCGTAACCATGGAGCATCTTCATTATTTAACGTGATGCTTGGGTCAATTCTCACTATGAACGGCGGAATTTCATCAAACGTATTATAATCTGCTCACATGTCTGTCTTGTCCTCAATTCCCACGTTGCTTCTTTTCCCTGAAAGAACTATGTGATGCTTTGGCTCATCGTCCGATGTATTCATTTTCTTATTTTTTTATTTTTTCGGTCTGGAGTACATGTCTTTCACGTAGAAAACCTGAGCCACATCATTGGCTAGGACGAATGGCTCGTCTCTGTAACCAAGATTCTTGAGATCAACTGTTGTCATTCCGTACAACTAGTCTACCTTTACCCCTTCTCCATTCATGTTCACACAACTACACCGAAACAAAGGGACCTTAAAAGTAGGTCCATAGTCAAGTTCCCATATCTCCTCTATGTAACCATAGTATGTGTCCTTTTTTCCATTCTCGTCTGTTGCATCATAGCGGACACCACTGTTTTGGTTGGTGCTCTTTTTATCTTGGGCCATCGTGTAAAATGTATTTCCGTTTATCTCGTACCCTTGGAAATGGTATACATTCGAAGAAGGTGACGCGGCCAACAAGTAGAGTTGATATCCAACAGTGTTGCCATTCATGAGACGTGCTCGCAACCAACTACCGAAAGTATCCATGTGTTTTTCTTCAATCGAGGAGATAGCCTTCCCCGGGAACTCGGAGCGTACAAAATTCTTGTGTTCCTCGATATACGAAGCCACGAAGGTGGAACTTTTTAGAACTGGGTAGTGTGCTTGAGTGAAAGAATGCTCGTCCCTAAATATCACCGCTTTATTTCCTAGCGTGCCTTTTCCACTCAGTCTCCCCTCATGTCGCGATTTAGGAACACCAATCGTCTTAAGGTCAGGAAGAAAGTCTACACATAACCCAATGACCTCCTCTGTTCCATAGCCCTTGGAGATGCTTCCTTCTGGCCTAGCACGGTTATGAACATATTTATTTAAGACTCCCATGAACCTCTCGAAGGGGAACATATTGTGTAGAAATACATGACCGAGAATGGAAATCTCGTCGACTAGGTGAAATAGGAGATGCGTCATAATATTGAAGAAGGACGGGGGGAGGGGGAACACCAACTCAAAATTGACAAGACATTGGACCACATCCTTCTGTAGCCTTTCCAAACGTTCTCGATCAATTAACTTCTGAGATATTGCATTGAGGAATGCACATAGCTTCACAATGGGTAATCGAACATTTTCTGGTAGAAGCCCCCTCAATGCAACCGGAAGCAACTGCGTCATAATCACGTGGCAATCATGAGACTTCAGGTTCTGGAATTTTTTTCTCTGCCATATTTATTATTCCCCTTATATTAGACGAGAAGCCAGCGGGGACCTTCATACTGCTCAGGCATTCAAAAAAGATTTACTTCTTTGCTTTGGTAAGAATGTAGCTGCTTAAGTATTGACGCCCTTTATCAGTCTTCTTGTCGTATGGGTATTTCATACGTTGCTGCTCCTCACGTGCTTCTGTTGTATCTTTTGTATTCCCATACACGCCCAGGAAGCCTAGCAGTTCATGCAAAGATTCTTTGTCACGTGCATCATGTCGATTGAAGACCGGACCTCTAGGTGTTTCCAATAGGGTAGCTCCCAAAATAAAGATTTCTTTTTCCACATGGGCACGTGTCCGGTAACGTCATCTTTCGGAACAAATTGACTGCTAGGACCCTTTCCAAAGATTACTATTTGATCCAAATCCTTGACCATAGCCAATAACTCATCACTAGTAGGGAGGTTATGCTTCTTCCGGTGATCTGCCTCACCGTTAAAATGCTTGCCTTTCTTTCTTACCACATGATTGGTCGGAAGAAATTGACGACACCCCAGGTAGACAACCTTCTTAGATTTTTCCAAATATGTACCTTTAGTCTTATCTAAACAGTGCATGCATGCATTGTATCCCTTGTTTGACTGTCCTGAAATGTTACTAAGAGCAGACCAATCATTGATGGTTACGAACAACAATGCTCCTAGGTCAAATTCCAGCTGTTTGTGCTCATCCCACACACGTACACCTGGTTTGGCCCACAACTGCAAAAGTTCATCAACTAATGGCCTTAGGTACACATCAATGTCGTTGTCGGGTTGCTTCGGTCCTTGGATGAGCACTGGCATCATAATGAACTTCTGCTTCATGCACAACCAAGGAGGAAGGTTGTTGATACATAGAGTCACGGGCCAGGTGATGTGACTGCAGCTCTGCTCCCCAAAAGGATTCATGTCGTCCGTACTTAGACCAAGCCATAAGTTCCTTGGGCCATCTGCAAAGTCCGGCCACTCCCTCTCGATTTTCCTCCACCACGACCCATCTGCGAGGTGTCTCAACTTTTCCCGTCTTTCTTACGCTCGTCTTTGTGCCATCGCATCAACTTCGCATGCTCATTGTTTCTGAAGAGACGTTTCAACCGTGGTATTATAGGAGAATACCACATAACCTTAGAAGGAACCTGCTTCCTGGGGGCTCGTCATCGCCCTCAACATCACCAGGGTCATCCTGTCTGATCTTGTACCGACATGCAGTGCATACCGAGCATTTATCCATATTCTCGTACTTCTCACCGCGGTACAGGAATGCAGTCATTAATGCATGCATGTATCTTCTGCACATCTAATCCAAGAGGGCATATAGCCTTCTTTGCTTCGTACGTAGTCTCGGGCAATTCGTTATCCTTTGGAAGCTTGGGCTTCAATAATTTCAGTAACTTCTCAAATGCCTTATTAGATAAACCAGTTTCTGCCTTCCATTTCAACAGTTCCAGTGTGGTACCGAGCTTTGTGTTGCCATCTTCGCAATTTGGGTACAACAACTTTGTATGATCCTTTAGCATGGCCTCCAATTTCAGCTTCTCCTTTTCTATATCGCATTCTCTCTTTGCATCAGAAATGACCCGACCAAGACCATCAACGGGCTCATCTGATGCCGGTTGTTCTTCACCTCGTTCTTCTTCATTGTCTTCCATTGTAGTATCACCGCATTCTTCAGTGAACATAGGATAGTTGTCATCATCATCTTATTCTTCATTGTCCTCCATCCTAACCCCTCTTTCTCCGTGCATGGTCCAACAATAATATGTGGGCATGAAACCTCTCTAAAGCAAGTGGAGATGATTTTTTTTAGCTAGAGTACTCCTTCACGTTCCGACAGCCAACACATGGACAAGGCATAAAATTATCCACTTTGTTTGCCTCAGCCACATCGATAAATTTATGCAGGCCTACAATAAATTTGGAACCGCGTCGTTCGCCATACATCCATCGCTTCTGTGCATCGCTTTGCATCATACATGAATAGTGAAATGACCACCGTACATGAACACATGCAATATTTTTGTATCAATTACAGATGAAAAGGATAAGGTTGCTAACCTCGGTCGAGGATACCATTTTGTGTGAAATTAAATGTGACTCGGGCATTAGTGCTGGTTCGTAATGTACTCTGAAATGCGTCGGTCATCGTACATCCATTGGCGGTTCATCTACATTATGAAATTAAGTATATCAAAAAACCATTGCAGAACATCATGAATAAAGAAATGGCCAAATTAATACAAGTTCATCATCACATTAAAACCAAAGTACACTAGTGATCAAATGCTATTATTGCAAAAATAAATACATAAAGTTCTCTAATAAAACAACATACACCTATGTAAAACGTTTAAATGCAACAAAAAATGTGATCAAAATCGCAACTAAGGTAACAGTTGACCCAATAGCATAATGATACGAAGCCTCTTTATCAATGGCATATTTTCTAATATTCCTAATCTTCAAGCGCATTTCATCCATCTTCAAGCGCATTGCATCCATCTTCAACCGCATTGCATCCATCTTCATCTTGTGATCATCGACGACATCGGCAACATGCAACTCCAGTTCCATATTCTCCTCCTCAATTATTTTCATTTTTTTCTTCAAGTAATTGTTTTCTTTTTCAACCAAATTTAACTTCTCGACAAGAATTTCTATGTCGGTTGGAATTTCCGGTTCACATACCTCCTATATTAAAAATCTATGTCACATTGGTCGTCATAATTGTCATAAACACTAAATAAAACAAATATCTATAAAATATAATATATACCACATCCAAATCATAGACACGACGAGGGCCGACGGAGGCGGATTCCAAAACCATCATGCTATATAATAACAAAAAATAATAAAAGTAAGTAATTTATACAAGTATCTATCTAAATCATACAAGTAAGAAAAAAATTCTTTTAAAAAGAAGATAAGAACAAGAGGCTCACCATGGTGGTGCTCGCGACGAGATCGGCGCGGGTGATCGACAACGGTGAGGACGGGAATGGGACGGCACCCTACACATGTGCAGACTCTAAGAAGTTAATTTGAGCTCAGATTTTGCATCTAAATCAAAAAAAACTCCCACATACACTCCTACACTAAAACCCACAAACCAGTCTACTTCTAGAGCATTTGAAATGAGCTAAACTAGCAGTGAGAGATGAAAGGATGAAGTAGCTAACCTTTAGAACACTTGTGTAGTTGGTGCACCGTCAAACCTAGAAAAATCTTGAGGAAATGGAGCTTGGAGATGTCGAGCTTGGAGAGGATAAAGCTTAAGTGCGGCTCATGCATTTCATCGAACACTTCATGTGCATTCATAGAAGGGTGGCAAGATCATGGCATGCACACCTCACACAGCCAAAAAATAGAGGAGAGGGTGGGCAGGGGCGAGGTTATATATAGGCATCTCTTTGGTCCCAGTTTTAGACAAAAACCGGGTCTAATAGCCTACCATTAGTCCCGGTTTCAGCCCCCAACCAGGACTAATGCTCCGCGGCACGCCACATGTCAGTCACTGGATCTTTAGTCCCGGTTTTAGGCACGAACCAGGACTAATGGGTCCAACCGAACCGGGACTATTGCGTCGTGAGGCCGTGGCAGCTCGAACGGTCTCGGTTTTATTTCGACCCGGGGCTAATGTGATTTTCTGCTCTGACCGAAAGCCTCCTTTTCTACTAGTGATTGATGTTTCTATGACTTCACTATGTGTTAATGCTTTGTGTCAGTTCTCTATTAAAAGGAGGCCTTAATATCCCTTAGTTTCTAATAGGACCCAGCTTCCACAGGAGGATAGGACAAAAGATATCATGCAAGTTCTTATCGCAAGCACGTATGACTATATACCGAATACATGCCTACATTGTATTGATGAATTGGAGTTAGTTCTGTGTCGCTCTAGTGTGTAATTGTTACATGATTGATGCCATCCATATATTTCCATCGCTACACCATGTCCTATGCTTTACATATACTGAATTTTGATAAGTTACTACTGCTGCTATCACTGTTACCGCTACTACTATTATTTGTCGTGCTACTAAACTTTTGCTGCAGAGAGATATCCCATGTGTGGTTGAATTTACAACTCAACTGTCAAGGCCAATAAATATTCTTTGGCTCCCCTTGTGTCGAATCAATAAATGAGGGTGAAACACTACCTGTGAAGACTGTCGCGACCCCCTATACTTGTGGGTTATCAAGACCTTTTTATGGCATCATTATCGGGAAGCACAACTCTATTTATTGTGTTAAACTTGGGGATATCCAGTTGCCACCATGAATAATATGGAAGATAATCGAACTAAGATCGTCCCTCTCGTACGAGAGAAGGAAAGGAATGGCCATCTAACTCCGCTTTTGATTCACCTTCTGTTTTGAGTCAGCTTATTACACCACCACCTATTGATCGTCGTGATATTTCACATGAACTTGATGATGCTACCTCTAAAATTAATGATGCTACTACTAGTACTACTCATGATGAAATTGAAACTGTGCCACTTGGTGATTTGCTTGATGCTCACATTGCTAGATCCATAAAAATTGGAAATGTTGGAACTGATGAAAACTTTGAATCATCTATTACACCTTGTTCTCCCAATAGATATAATTTGCATGATATACCTGAAGATTATGCTATGGATGGTGAAATAGCTAGGGACTTTCTTGCTTGTAATGATGGAGATGATCTGAAGAAACTACTATGCACACTAAAAGAAAAATCTATGACAGAGAAAATGAAACATGATCCTAAATTTGCTACTTCTCCTATATTTTTTACTGATAAGGACTATGAGTTATGTGTAGACCCTCTATTGATTACAATAGTAGAGTCCAATCCTTTCCATGGTTATGAAACTGAAACTGTTGTCGGACATCTCATGAAATTGAATGATATTGCTGTTTTATTTACTAATGAAGAAAATATATGCTACTATTAAATCCTTAAGGTTTTTTCCTTTCTCGCTAAAAGGCGAGGCAAAAGAATTGTTCCTTTCACTTACTCGTGGTTGTATGCATAGTCCCAGGATATGCTTCACTACTTCTCTGCAAAATATTTTCCCGCTCATAAAAAACAAGCTTCCTTACAGGAAATATTTAACTTTGTGAAAATCAAAGAAGAGAATCTCCCTCAAGCTTGGGGGAGGCTTCTTGAGTTACTTAGAGCCTTGCGTGATCATCCTCTGAAGAAAAATAAAATACTTGTTATCTTTTATAATGGACTAATCGATGCTTCTAGGGACTTCCTAGACAGTTGTGCTGGTTGGGTTTTCAGGGAAAGAACTCTTGAGCAACCTCGAGAATTATCGAATAATATGTCCCAAAATGCCAATGATTGGACAATTCCTAAACCACCACCAGAACCTATTCAAAAGAAGAGAGGTATTCTATTCCTCACTCATGAAGATATACGGGAAGCGAATAAATCTATGAAGGAAAAATGTATTAAAGTTGAAGATGTCAAGAAATTACCATCTATCAAAGAAATACATGAACTTGATACCCCGACAAAGGTAGTAGAGGTAAAGTATCTCCGTACCTTTAATGAAAATGATATACCTTATAATAAGACTCCTAGTCAATGCATGGGTGAATTCGATAATTACATTGTTAATTAAGAACACTTCAATAACTATGTTAAAGATCAGTTAAGACGTAATGCTATGATGATAGGTCGTTTGGGTGACTTGATGTTTAGGATTGCTAATGATGTCAAAGGTCTAGGTAAACATGCTTCTACTATTCACACCTAACTAGATCAAGTTGCTAAGTAACAAAATGATTTGCTTGCTGAAATGAATAATGACGTGAATGATCATGCTATTAGAGTGATGACTAGAGGAGGTAGAATGGCTCAAGAACCTATTTACCCTGAAGATCACCCTAAGAGAACTGAACAAGATTATCAGAGAATTAATGATTATGCACTTCGTCCATCTAAAAAGAAGAACAAAAATAAAAATAATAGGACTATGCATGCTTCTAGTGAACCTTTTATAGAAAAATCTTCTAAGAATCATAATGATGTTTCTATTTCCGATGCTGAGACTCAATGTGGTAGTGAACATTCACCTAGTGATAATGATAATGATAATAGTGATGTTCATGCAGAAGCTCCACTTGTTAATAATAAAGAACTTGATTATGATGTGGAAACAGAACCCGCTGAAAATCTTGATAACCCACATGCTACAAATAAATGCTATGATAAAAGAGACTTTGTTGCTAGAAAACATGAAAAAGAAAGAGAGCCATGGGTTCAGAAACCCATGCCATTCCCTCATAAGCCTTCTAAAAGTAAGGACGAGGAAGAATTTGAACGCCTTGCTGAAATGATTAGACCTATCCTTTTGCAAAATCATCTGACTGCTATATTGAAAATGCCTCCATATGATAAGTATATGAAGCATATTATTGCCAACAAAAGGAAAATACCTAAAACTAAAATTTCTATTATGCTTGCTAATTATTCTTTTGATGGTGACCTTTTAGCTAGCAAGGCGAGGGGATTGACAACCCCCTTTCCAAGTTAGGTGCAATCATTTATTTTGTTTGCGTGGAGGTGTTTCTTATCTTGTTAGCTTGTAGAATCTTATTGGTTTTGAGTAAACATTGGTCCTTAACTGAGGAAAATACTTTTCGCGGTTGTGCTACGTCACCCTCCTACTTTGGGGAAATCACACAACTCCCATACTAGTAGCACCTAGCTACCCAACAACTTCTAAGTTTGTGGGTGGCTAGTTTATCCAAAGAGGTGGAGTGGATCGCACATGGTTCATCGAGCATAGTGTCCAATAACTATTTAGCTATGTTTCTATTCGACCGACTTTTCTTCCATGAGGGAGGCTTGTCCTCCTAGTTGGTGTTGAGGCACTTGGATTATCAGTTGTGGCGTGGGAAACTTTTTATTTTCCAACTTCAAATAAATCTAAGCTCGGTTTCTTACGCCATTGACTGGTTGCACATCAGTCCTCCATTGCGCGGTATTTTGTTACTCTGCCGGAGAGTTCAACAAACATCCTTAGATGACAGCTAGAGATTTCTGTACTGGCCCAATCATTGTAAACATTGTGTTAGAATGATATCAATGTCTCTTGGTCTCTGCAATCTGGCATTTTGTTCTTTACGAACAGGAAACTTGTCCAGAATAGCTAGATCATCTTGTTTTGCTTTTGTACAACGAGGGCTAGATCCAAGATGTCAGTTAGTCCTGATTTGTTCGGGCATCACTTGACATGGGTGGTGGGTGGGAGTGAAAATTTGGCCCCAATTCAATCAAACATCGGTCCCATAGATGATTTTTCCATGGGTCAATCTAATGTTGTCCCTGGTCCTTCTTGTTGTGTCATCGGATTCGAGATCCACACTTTGGTCCGGAGACACGTAACTTCTATCCCAAGCTGAATAGAATTTTGATGCTTCGGCGAAGATCGTCTGCTGCTCCTCAACTAGATCTAACATCATGGGTGAGGGGAGCACAATGAGATCTAAGCCGTTGAGCTTGATGTCTCAAAGGCGGTTGGAGTTTCAATCTTCTCCGGATGTTCGATCAAGCCAAAGTGGGATGTAGAGGCTATGTTGGTGCTGATCTGATGATCGGCTTTCGTCGCCATCGATCCGCCTTGACTACACAAATGGACTTGTATGGGCCACCAATGTCACAGCTATATCCATCGCACCTCAGGTAGGGGGTCCCTATCTGGTAGTCTTGGCTAGATGGTAACAAGGGCACATGGACACATGTGTTTACCCAAGTGAATACCATCTCGAAGAGGTAAAACCCTACCTCCCGCTTTATTGTATTGATTGTGGATGAGGTACAAAGTACATGTGATCTACCACAAGATCGTTCGTGAATGAATCTCCCCTCTATGATCCTAGCACCTTAGTTTGTATAGATATCGGGGGTGCCTAGGGTAACACATAAGTCAGATTCATCTAGGGGCAAACCTGACGGGGACTACTTCACTAGTAGAAAAGAGGGCTTTGGTCTAGGGCCTGAAATCCCATTAGTCCTGGTTCACTCACGAATCGAGACCAATTGGGGCATCAGTCCTGGTTCGTGAGGCCAGGCACCGACCGGGCCTCGTAGGCCATTGGTCCCGGTTCCACACACAAACCGGGACCAATAGGCCGGCAACCGTTTGTATCCCCCTTTAGTCCCGGTTGGTGGCTCAACCCGGTACTAAGGGGTGGTGGCAACCATTCCTATCCTGGTGCGAGCCCCTTTAGTCCCAGTTGGTGGCTCAACCCGGGACTAAAGGTCCAAACGGTTCGCCTCCCGCGTCGTTCCAAGCGATGAAAAGCACGAACCGAAGCAGAGTTTCGCCATTCTCTGTTTCCTCTCCTCTGTCGATCTCCTCTCTTATTCCCCTCTCTTCTTCCCCTCTCTTCTTCCCCTCTCTTCTTCCCTTCTCTTCTTCCACCATGCCAACCACTCGCTATGGATTTGTGCTCGCACATGGCACGACCGAACTCAATGTCGTGTACATGAACGACAGTGCCATGGTGTCGCGTTTTCTTTCCTATTTCAAGGAACGGCTTCAAGAGATGGAGGATAATGAGAACTTCATGGGGCTTGATCTGTAGTACATGGCCAATCAACAAGGTTTTGCCGTCATCCAACTATGTTTCAAGACAAATATCATGATCTTCCAATGGGCGAGGTAAGTTTTGAGGCTTTCTTTGATCCAAGGTTATGAAAATTGCATATAGTGATCTAGGTTCCATTGGATAGTAATATGTAGTTTCTATGTTCCATTGGATAGCAATTGCATATAGTGATCTAGGTTCCATTGGATAACAATATGCACCCTAGAAACTATATAGGATAGCAATATGTTCCATTAGGAACCTAAAGATCAATTTCTCTGAAGTTGTAGTGAAACAATTTTCCTTGTTGCATATTGGCAAAACCATGGGAGAACATATATATATATATATATATATGCATAGTTAATTTAGGGTTTCTTGATCAATCCATACGATATGAAAATTGCATAGGATAGCAATATGTTCCATTTGAATCCTAAAGATCATTTTCTCTTAAGTTGTAGTGAAACAATTTTCCTTGTTGCATATTGGCAACACCATGGGAGAACATATATATATGTCATAGTTCACTTAGGGTTTCTTTATCAATTCATACGATATGAAAATTGCATAGGATAGCAATATGTTCCATTTGAATCCTAAAGATCAATTTCTCTTTAGTTGTAGTGAAACAATTTTCCTTGTTGCATATTGGCAAAACCGTGGGAGAACATATATATATATATATATATATATATATATATATATATATCATAGGTCATTTAGGGTTTCTTTATCAATTCATACGATATGAAAATTGATAGGATAGCAATATGTTCCATTTGAATCCTAACGATCAATTTCTCTTTAGTTGTAGTGAAACAATTTTCCTTGTTGCAGCAGTATGTAACATTTGTTCCATTTTAATTTTTTGTTGTTGCAGTAGTGACAAGCATTGTCCAGAACTCATGGACTTCCTTCACACCGGCATACATTTTGCTAGTGATGATATAAGGAATGACAAGATCATGATGATGCACAACTTCGGTATTGAGATACCAGGTGATTGCCACATTGATATTCAAGACAAATTAACGTGAGAGGACTTCGATGGCTCATATGGCAGCCGCCTTGGTCGACGAGGAGTACGCTGATATGAAGACCAAATTCCCAAAGTATCAGCACAAAAAGTGGGAGACAACCCCACTTGACGTTATCAACATTGAGTATGCGGCAAAAGATGCATACGTTGCATACGAGTTGTACCACAAGATTCGAATCATGAACTATGGCCAACGTCACCTCGCACCAGCACCACCACCACCAGTTTGGGGACTTTCTGATTTAGACGAGTAGTGTTCACAACGGCGAACGCTTGTATATATATATCTGTGCTAGCTATTATTATGTACTGCTTCGACGAGTATTATTGTGTACTGCTTGGACCAATTTATGTCTAGTTTCTGTTTGTGCCATTAGTTTCCAAATTTGAATGGTTTAACCCTTTCTAACTTCATGTGCTACTTTTCATGGTATCATGCATTTCGACCACGTATATAGCACGCTTCATTTGTTGTAACCCTCTTAACTTCGCATACAAAATAATGACCCTGAAATTGAAAAGCGTTAAAAATGAACTCTCAACCTTGGCTGAAATTGAAATTTGTTGTAACCCTCTCAATTCACTCAGATAGCAAGTGATAAAATGATGATGCCATGCCAACTTTCAACCTTTTCAGTGTTCATTTGTAGTGCTTTTCAATTTCAGGGTCATTTAGGTCAAAAAATCAGTAAATGCATGAAAAATACCAAATGAAGTCACAGAGTGTTAAAAATTGATATGTGGCTTTGAATGGTGCATTTTGAACACACAAAAAGTCTGGAGTTCAAATAAGTTCTAGAAATGAAATCCCTTTGTAACAGATGAGTTTTCGTATGAAACCCTCATACTTCGAAAGAGATTGCCCGTTTTGTACACGAAGTGCATTCAATTTTTACCATAACCCTCTCAACTATTTATCACATTCTATATGGGTGAAATGATGATACCATGCCAACTTTCAACCTTGTCAGATTTCATTCGTAGTGCTTTTCAATTTCAGGGTCAATTAGCTCAAAAAAATAAGTAAATGCATGAAAAATACCAAATGAAGTCAGAAATTGTTGAAAATTTATGATGTGCCTTTGAATGGTGCATTTTGAAGACACAAAAAGTATGGAGTTCAAATAAGTTCAAAAAAATGAAATCCCTTTGTAAGAGATGAGTTCTCGTTCGAAACCCTGATACTTCAAAAGAGATTGTCCGTTTTGTACATGAAGTGCATCCAGTTTTTGTCGTAACGCTCTCAACTTTTTAGCACATGCTATGTGGGTGAAATGATGATACCATGCCAACTTTCAACCTTTTCAGAGTTCATTTGTAGTGCTTTTCAATTTCAGGGTCAATTAGCTCAAAAAATAAGTAAATGCATGAAAAATACCAAATGAAGACAGAAAGGGTTGAAAATTGATGATGTGGCTTTTAATGGTGCATTTTGAACAAAAAAAATTCTGGAGTTCAAATAAGTTCAAGAAATGAAATCCCTTTGTAACAGATGAGTGTTCGTATGAAACTCTGATACTTCGAAAAAGATTGTCTGATTTGTACACGAAGTGCATCCTGTTTTTGACGTAACCCTCTCAACTTTTTAGCACATGCTATGTGGGTGAAATGATGATACCATGCAAACTTTTAACCTTTTCAGAGTTCATTTGTAATGCTTTTCAATTTCAGAGTCATTTAGCTCAAAGAATCAGTAAATGTATGAAAAATACCAAATGAAGACAGAAACGGTTGAAAATTGATGACGTGGCTTTGAATGGTGCATTTTGAACACACAAAAAGTCTAGAGTTCAAATAAGTTCAAGAAATGAAATCCCTTTGTATTAGATGAGTTTTCGTATGAAACTGTGATACTTCGAAAGAGATTGTCCAATTTGTACATTAAGTGCATCCAGTCTTTGTCGTAACCCTCTCAACTTTTTAGCACGTGCTATGTGGGGTGAAATGATGATACAATGCCAACTTTCAACCTTTTAAGAGTTCATTTGTAGTGCTTTTCAATTTTGGGGTCATTTAGCTCGAAGAATGAACTAATAGCAAAAAGAATGAACTAGAAAACTTTTATGAAACTCTAATAGAAAAAAGAATGAAATAAAAATAATCAATTAAAACATTCTATTATGATCAACTAAAACAAAACTATAATACTTTTCAATAGCAAAATAATCAACTAAAAAGCTTTTATAAAACTCTAATAGCAAAAAGAATCAACTAAAAAGCTTTTATAAACCTCTAGTATTTTTGACACTAAAATTATATAAAATTTATGCAACTAAAATTATCAAAGTATTTTTTGTTCAAAACATTAATAGCGAAAACAATTTTCATAAAGTATTTTTTGTTAGAAACTTTAATAGCAAACTAAAATAACAAAATCTGTTTTTGATTAAAACACCCATTTAAAATAACCTAAAAATTACCAAATTGAATATAATGATAAAACACACTAATATTAAATAGGAGAAAAAAGAATCACTAAAAATCTATATTTTAAGTAAAGTTATTCACAAACTAGTGATTCACACAAATTTCAAAGAATTCAAGTTATCAAAGTATTTATTTGTTAAAATAAACGGACTAAAAAGAATGAACTAAAAAGGATGAAATAAAACATTAATAAAAAGAATGAACTAAAAAGAATCAAAAAATATCAACCAAAAAAAGTTTTCATAAAAACAAAAAATTGCCCACCTACTAGGCAACCATGACCTCCATACGACTAGAAACCCATTTGTAAATGGGCGAGGATGAAGGCACGCGGGCCCAATAGGCCCAATAGGGCGTCAGATAGGCAAGTACTGCCTACAATAGAGAGGATCTCGAAGTGCAGTGGCAGCGAAGCTTATAAACAACTCTGCTCCCCCTCGACTAGCGAGGTGGGACTAAAAATTTGGCCGCGGGAGCACCACCCGTTAGTCCCGGTTGGATGCACCAACCGGGACCAATACCCCCCTTTAGTATCGGTTGGAGGAACCAACCGGGACCAATACCCCCTTTAGTCTCGGTTGGCCTTACCAACCGGGACTAAAGGTCTTGGCTTCCCGCCCTTTCGCCTAGCAAAATTCACCTTTAGTCCTGGTTGGTGGCTCCAACCGGGACTAAAGGGGGGTATTGGTCCCGGTTGACGCCACCAACCGCGACAAATGCTCCATCTATATAAGCATGTCTTTTTAGATTTCAGTTTTAGTTTCCCCCCGACGACGCCGAGCACATCGACGCCGCGAGGTTGCTTGAGCTCGCCCTCGCCCTGGTCGTCGCCCTGTCGCCTTGCCTCGCCCTCACCCTCGCCCGTCGCCCCATCGCCTCATCTCGCCATCACCCCGTCGCCCCGTCGCCTCGCCCTCGTCGTCTCCCCGTTGCCTCGCCCTCGCCCCGCCCTCGTCGTCGCCCCGTCGCCTCGCCCTCGCCGTCGCCCCGTCGCCTTGCCTTGCCATTGCCCCGTCGCGCTGCCGAAGCCCCCGATGAGAAAGACTGTCAACGGATGCACATTTTTCTAGCAAATAATCCAACACGGGCAGCGCCTTACCTACAATGCACGGTGACGAATTGATGGTCTTATTCATCTTCATGCACATGCTGATAAATTTGTTTGAGATTTTACTCTGCATAGGAAAGGCATGTTTTTGTAGTTAGTCACAACTCTCTTACTATGAGAAATACATGTTATTTTGGACATGTTTTAAGTCAAGCATTGACTTTGAATATTGTTTCCAACATTTAGATTCTGAGCTTGTAAATAGTATGTTTAGATTGTCTCGACACATATATTTGTATGATAATGATTGTCTTATGTTGTTTGTATATACTGAAAGTAAAAATTAGTGGGTCAAAGGTAAATTTTGAAGAGCTATTCAACAATTTTTGTGCATGTTTAAAGCATAGAAGTTTGTGTAATTCGGTTATTCATACAAGGAGCTGAAATATTTGCAGAAACTATGGATCAAAGAGACTTGGAACAAGAACAATTGTTGGGGGAGATAATCTTCACGGGAGGTGATGTCTTGTCGTATCTCATTGACACCGATGGTCTGGAACGAGAGGATGACGACTCGGGTGATCGAACAATGGAGGAGGAAGGACATGATCATGATGGCTCCGGTGACCGAATGCCGGAGGAAGAAGGAGACCATGATGACGGCTCCGGTGACCGAACGGAGGAGGGAGCTGTTGCAAAGTCCGGCGAGGTATATATATTACTTAAGACTGTGCTGACTAGCTAATTGGTGCATTAATTGTTTTGATATGTACATATATTAACTTTTCTTTCTTCTTTTATAGCCCTCCGGATCGAGCCCAACTTCGGTAACGAGACGAGGCCCGAAGAGAAGGTTGGGCAAGGATGAAAGGTTCATGATCACAGCACCCGCGGACGATGGCCTACCGATTCTACCCAAGCGGACCAAGGACGCATTTTATGCTCAGTGCAGAGCTATTGTTAGGGACAACATCCCATCAGCATCAAGCAATGGAATAAGCCTAAGGGCGATGACGTCCCTAAAAGTGATTATGTCACCGATAGACAGAAAGATGATCTTTGGACCGCGCTGAAGGCAAATTTCACCCTACCGCCAGAGGAGGATCCAAATAAGCTAGTTATAGATCCACTGGTCAAGGCGTGTGCTCTTAAGAAGATGGCAGATCTATTCAAGAGGTGGAAGAAGGAGTTGAAATCAAAATTTGTCGACAAAGGGAAGACCCCAGAATTCATCGACCGATTTGAGAAGATAAGAGATCACTGGCCCGCATTTGTGGCCTACAAGACATCGGACAAGAGTAAGAAAATGTCAGAGACAAACAAGAACAATGCTGCAAAGAAGCATCATCACCATCACATGGGGTCAGGAGGCTACCTCAAAGCCCGACCGTTCTAGGACAAAGCTGAGAATGACCTGATTGCTAAAGGGGTCGAACCACATACATTGAACTGGCCGGACCGTTCAAGGACTTGGTTCTTCGGGGTTGGGGGAACTTTAGACCCTGAAACAGGGAAGTGCGGTTGGACGGACGAGCAACTTGCAATACCCGTCAACAAGCTTCAGAAGTATATCACCGCAGCGCAGGAAGGGACGTTCATTCCCGACAGAGAGAAGGATGAGCTGACTAAGGCCCTAGGGAATGTTGAGCACCCTGGACGAACAAGAGGCACACCAAGCTCCGTTTTGTGGAAGGTTGGGTTTCTCAGCGCATGCGGTTAAAGAAGACGGGAGAGAAAGAGGAAAGTGGAGCTGAGCGACATGCAGAAGATCAATGCAAGACTACAAAAGCTAGAGGAACTTGAGAGCTAGCGAGCTACCGGCCAACCATCTTGGCGGCACGAAGCTACCGCATAAGGTACCCCGCCATCTCAGCGGAGAAGCAGCGTGGCTTCCATGGAGCCCGTTCAGCCTGACTTCACGGCTCCTAGCTACCCCATGGATACTATCATGGAGGCTTAACATTGCGAGCTTATGACGAAATGCCGGAACCTCACTTTCAAGGCAACTGTTGGCTCTGTTGCACCTCCTCGACCCAACAGAACTTTTCATTGCCTTCCGATTCCACATGGCTATGATGTTGTGATGGTGGATGAAGTAGTTGAGGGATTTGAGGAGCTCGAGCTTGACCACCCTACAGGTGAAGGGGAGAATCAGCTTGTTCGTGCTGTGAGGAGTACATGTCTATGGCAGGAGGAGTACATCAAGCTTCCAAACTGGACGCCTCCGCCTCCGGCGAGTCAGGGCACTCCGCCTCCTCCGGCGAGTGATTAGGGAACTCCGCCTTCTTCTTCGGCTCCTCTGACGCGTGAGGGCACTCCGCCTCCTCCTTCGCCTACTTTGGCGTGTCAGGGCAGTCCACCTCCACCTTCGCCTCATCGGCAACGATGGAAGACACACGCCGCTGCTCCGGCTCCTCTGGCGCGTCACAGCAGTCTGCCTCCTCCTCCGCCTCATCGGCAACGACGGAAGTGAGACGACGCCTTTCTGGCGGCTAGCGGTACAAGCAGAGGCGGGAAATACGGTCCATCTCTCAAGCCTCTGGAAAAGTTACCATATGAGAGGAACGCGCAGGAAAACGAGGACATATGTCGTGCCCAATTGAGGGACCATTTTGCAAAGAAAAATCCACCTCCGAAGGAGAAGCTAGATCCAATGAAAGTGGAGCGCACTATCAATGCCCTGAAGCGACCACCACCGCCTCCGCTCGATTCCAACTATGACCACATTATTAGAAAGACATATGCAACAACGCGACAGTCGGGAAGTACTTCCACTGAAGCAAGGTTAGCAGAACGAAGAACTGGGAAAACAATTCCCCAGCTCGGCGAACAAGAGAAGCAATCGTGCCCCCCGCTCAAGGTGTCTAGCGATATCGTTGCTAATCCTCCGGGATGGTGCCCGGAACCAATCCTGGTGATTACTTGGGGGTGATGTAATTTTTCAAACGTCTGAGGCAACAAAAGAACAATATAAATACCTACACGGGAAGCCTCTCGCCCCCCCTGATCATCCTCCTCTAACAACGATGATGCACAAATTGCATGAGTGGTACATGAAAACCTGCAGGGAGTCTGGGAGAGACACTATGTATGTGGTAGTGAAACGAGAGCACGAATTCATTGGATCTCCCGTGATGCCTATTGAATTTGTGGAGTTATTTCAGTTATACAATCAACTAGCCCTCGACAAACAACTCATCACTTCCTACTGTCTGTAAGTATTACTTCTATAGTTAAGTCTCTATCTCAGCTCGTTCATTGCATGTATATATAATTATCCTCACTATGTTATGCAGATTGAAGATCGTCGAATTCAAAAAAGCAGGAATCTTCGACGTTGGGTTCATTAGCCCAGATGCTGTAAATGAATGGACGCTACGACACTCAACCAAAGGACCGAGGAGAACTTGCTAAAGTCGTTACTTGTACATCAAAACAAAAAGGAAATACTCCTTCCTTACAACTTCAAGTGAATGTTCCTGTCTTCTCTGTATACTCGGTTTCGCTTACTCGAGGTTAAGTAATGTAATTGGTGAGTTATATATGCATGCGCAGTTTCCACTTTATTCTGCTATCCATTAAGCTTGACGCGACATTAGTAATTGTCTTAGACTCGAGACGTAAAAATCCCGAGAATTATGCGGACATGACTGTAATGCTCAAGAAGTAAGTTTAGTCAATACCGGGACCATATCGACATGCAACTTCCGTTAATTTCCTGATATCAAGTAATCATTTTCTTTGTGTGGCAGGGTTTGGAAGAAGTTCACCAAAAAGGCTCCCGGTCTAAACAAAGAGTTGCAATTTACGCACCCCAACATAAGTAGTACTAGCTAGTTCCATGCGTCTCTAATTGATTCAAATTTTCATCAATATATCATTACCATGCTTGCTTATCAGTTTGATTGAACTCTATTCTCGTAAAGTTCATGTACCACAAAGAAGGGGCTGTTTTATGTGCATACTACGTATGCGAGTTCATTCGCCTCTCGACCTCTAAGTGGGGCATATTCGAGAAACAATTTCAAGTACATAAATAATATTCATAATTTTATTTTATATATTACCATCAATTGTGTTGAGTTTTATTCATATATGTGCATGTATTGACCCTCTTCTTTAAATTATATCTCACAAATGCGGGATGAACTCCTACCAAATGATCGCATACGAGCCATTCAAGAGGAATTGTCGGGATTCTTTCTTGACCACGTCATACCTAAAGATGGAGAATACCATGTGGATTTGTGATTGGATATTAGGTAGATGATGTTAGGGATTGTAAAAGATGTTATATTGTATATATGTAGTAGCGTCGGATAGATATATGAAAACTTATTGTTCGACCAAGCACGGAGAAAGAGATGTCACTTCTCTCTATATGTATAGTAGCTAGCGTCGACCAAGCACGGAGAAAGAGAGAACACTTCTCTCTATTAGCTAGCTAACACAATATGAAACCCCTAAATTAACGCTCCAAAACCCCCAATGCCCCCTTCGAAAAAAACCAGCTCGTGCCAGATGCTGACGCGTGGATGCCTTTTGGTCCCGGTTGGTGTTACCAACCGGGACTAAAGGCCCTCCTGTCTGGGCTCCCCGCAGAGGCCACGTGGAGGCCCGTCTATCCCGGTTGGTAAGCGAACCAGGACTAAAGGTTTTGGGCTTTAGTACCGACCCTTTAGTCCCGGTTCCAGAACCGGGGCTAATCGACCTCTTAAACCGGGACAAATGGGCCATTTTCTACTAGTGCTTCTACGCCTTTGACTATGCGCCAAGTCTTTGGGTCATTCGTTCTTGATATCCCTGGACTACACAAACTAGGCCGACCAATGACGGCTTTAGGGGGGCATTCTCGGCCTATCCTAAAGATCCAGTAATCAAAATGCCGAGCACTCCCTAATCCAGGACTTCGCCTGCCTCCAAGAGCACCACATAGTGGAATAGTGGCACCTTCCATTGCGCGAGAGCGCGAGGAGAATAAGGTGAGCCAATGTGGCTCTTGGTGAGCATCATGTCACCATACCTCTCCAATGGAGACGTACCTCCCCAAAAGGAGGGAACTTTGGGACTACATCATCGTCTCCACTTGCGATTACTTCTTTATTTCACTTACTTATTGCAAGCTAGCTTTATTGTATAACTTATCTAGCTTGTTGTCATTCTCGAGCTTGGCATATAGGTTGTCCATCTAATCGCATATCTATATAACCTATGTTCTTTTTGTGTCCGTTCAAACAGGAAAAGATACTAAAAATTTAGTCGTCTATTCATCCCCTAATCAACCATATCGATCCTTTCATTATTTAGAGCATGACAGTTTCGTTAATTAGGCCATGGTAATTGCATTGTAGTTAGCATGACACTTTTATTATTTAGACCATGGCAATTTTATTAGTTAGACTATGACAATTCTATTAAGTAAACTATGATAGCTTAATTGTTGGTGCCATAACACTTACATTTTTCAGACCATGCCAATTTTATTAATTGGACCTTGATAGTATCATTGTAGGTAGCATGACACTTTTATTATTTAAACTTTTCCATTTTTACTATTTAGACCATGGCAATTCATTAATTACACCACGGTAGTTTCATTGTACTCAATTTTATTTATTTATTAGACCATGACGAACTTAACAAAACTATAACAATTTGGTTCACCCTTAAAATTCACGAAAATTTGCCCTGTGTCCGTGGTAAATATATTATATACATCGAAGCAAGTTTATTTAACATAATATGGTACTTTTTTTTTTCTCTACCATGATGAATTTTCCATTTCCAATAGTGGCCTTACGTTTTTCTGGGGAACAAAATCCCAAAAATTGCCACCTTTTACAAGAACAAATTTCCTAAATTTATTATGTGTCAATACAGATTTCAGTATAGCTAAGATTGTTAGTTTTTTGTTGTTGTAGAACGAGTCCATCGGGGTCTAAGTCCTAGACTTGACGTTGATGTTCGTATTTTTTTAAATTTATCTTAGAATTTTCATCGAGTTGTTTGTTCATTGAGAGGTGACGTTCCTGTCGACTACATAGACATCTTTGATAACTTTGTCAGTCTTAAGATGATGTACCGACATAGTCTTTTGAAAATGTTTATAAGGATAGAGCACGTTCATAAGGATGAATATATATACATATCTATAAGCATATATGTGTACTGTTATAAAAAGAATATAAAAAAAATCCTGCAATCCATGAAAAAAAGAAAAAAACAATCCTGCAAGAAAAAAAAGGAAAGTATAAAAAATTCGAATCCTGAAATTCATCGACCTTCGAAAAGTCCACCAATACGAACGGGACAATGAACACCGTTGGGGCCGTTTTAGTTGCTCCGACTTTCAAGCTATCCATTGCCCCCTTCCTTTCTCGAAGTCTCTGGTCATGGCAACATAAACAGTTTCCAAATCCACAATCCGTCGTCTCGTCGTTCGCCGGCCTTGGGCGAGCCGATCCGCCCCGTCGTAGGGCATCACTGACCGGAGCTCCTACCACTGCGGCAATCCTATACCCACCTTCTTCCACGTAGGCCCCTCGAGGTAATCCCACGGCCGCGACCACGGCCACGCGGCACGCCCGACTTTTCCTCGCTTTCCCTCTCCCCTCAACCAGCTAAGAAGAAGGTGGGGCGGGGTCAGATGCCGGTGATTCCCCGGCGTCGATCCGTCGGAAAGATCGAATCTTGGGGCCTTCAGAGCGGGGAAAAATCGTCGCTTCTTGGGTTCTAGGGTTAGATCGGGCTCCTTTTATTTCGCCTTCTTTCTTTCTTTCTTGGTAGTGCGGTCTAGTTTCAAGATTGAGGAGCGACGGGAGTTTGTTCACGATGAGAAAATTCGACATATAGTTTATTCAGGCTCTGATTCTTGTGCAGGTGCTGATTGTTTCAGATTGTCTCGTCCAAAAATTGCGATCATTTTCTTGATTTGTTTTGCTACTGAGACTGGGTAGTTCAAATTCAAGGGATTGTGCATACTCAGTTGGCCTGTCTTTGAAGATGGCTGAAGCATGCCCTGATAATCAGCGATGTCTGCCTGCTTGGATGATGAAACCCTGCTCGAGTAATGAAGTGTCAAAGACTGAGCATCGAAATAAGCAGGCGGCGGAATCTGATAATCCATCGGGGGCTTTAGATCAGAGCAAACCCATCAGAAGGAAGAGAAAAATTGTGGATACAGAGGATGCCGGTGGACTGAAAGCATTGCAGCGATGCCAGGGTAAAGAAAATGCCGGGAGAAAGAGCAAGGATGCTGATCGTGCCTTCACAGATGAATTTGACGAAATCGAGAAAATAACTTGCAAGAATGAGAGGAAAGTTTGTGGAAGAGCTGCTACAAAGAATAGCAGGAAACGGATGCTGGAGGATGTGGGATCAGATGCATCGTCATCAGGAATAACTGATGATGAGATAGAGCTTAGTGCTGGCAATTCCAGAGCTTTGCAACGATGTCAGGGTAGAGAAAAGACCAGAAGGAAGCACGATGGTGCTGATTATTCTGCCAAAGATGAACTTGAAGAAATTGGGAAAACAATTCGTAAGAATGTGACAAAAGTGACTGGCAGAGCTGCTCCGAAGAATAGCAGGAAACAAAAGCCGGATAATGTTGGATCAGAAACATTGTCATCAGGTACGACTGATGATGAGATAGAGCTTACTGTGGAAGATCTTGTGAGCATAGCTGAAGAGGTAAACCATAATTCTTGTTGCATTTTTATTGTTTTACTTGTCTTCAGGTTTGACATATCTTTTGGTGTTGTTATGCAATTCCCCTTAAATACGCTGGCTCCTGATCATTACTTCACCAAACATCTGAGAATTATTCAGTGCGTGTCAATATATTAGCTTTATTGTTGATTAACGCAGGCAGATCCAGTACAACTCATTACTTGTTTTATAGAAATAATTGGAAAAAAAAATGACCTTTGCCAATAGGCAATGGCCACATTATGCTTAGGAGTGACCCTAGTGAATACTTCTCATGGACCAATCTGGCTTGCACCTTGATAATATTTGTCATGCAACTCTCAAGAGGCAAACATGCACGGTGTAGGCAAACATTTTCCTCAGTCCAGTCCTATCATTAGTTTGAAGACATGATTAAGCATGATGTACCATTTCTAACTTCTGTGCTAGGCGGAAGCTAATAGGAGCCTTATTCCGAGTGCTAACGACATCTTCTCCATTGAACTGAGGCCCTAGTTTCATTGCGAGATAGAAAATAATTTACCAACTTTTTGCCTCAATTTTTACATTGTCTGGCTCCCTAGTAAACTGGCAATCCTGATCAAAGTTTTGCTTGTAAGTAACAAAGTATACCACTGAAGGTATTCTGATGCATTACGTGATGCAGATTATAAATGCTGATAAAGGGAAGCTCCAAAACGTACGGACCACAAAGACAGCCCGATATGAAGAGCATCCTCCACGCCCTCCAGTCTCTACTTCAGCTGATACGGGAGGATCAGCATCAAGCACTTGGTCGACAAAGGGATTGATGCAGTGCACGGCAACTACCACAGATGGAACACCAAGCGAGTACAGCGTCGACAAGAACAAGAGACATGAAGAGCCAGAGTCTCTACCAAGTGTCAAGATGACCGGTGATGTCGCTGAGGATATGATGAACATATTGCTGGGACCCCTGTGGAATAGTGAACCTGCAGCCCATGAAAATAAACCCAAGGCTGTGGCACCAAGGACCATGAATGTGAATCTTGAGCCGCGGCGGAAAAACGACTGGCAGAAGACTGTGGAGCAAGTGCAGGGGGTGCCTGTGGCGAAAAAGAAGAGCAGCCTGAAAGATATGGTGGCCTTTTTTCTTGACTAGCAGGTAGAAGTGCTGAACTGCGTACGCTACAGCCTTGGAGCATTTTTATGCCGATCAGCTGGTCCCACGCATGTGCATGGCCTGTGGCTATTACCCCGTGGCATTTTAGTCCACGTGTAAATTATGTTATTTGATAGGATAATAAGTAGCTTTTCTTTTCTCTTTTGAGGGAGACTAATGTTGGTCATCTGTACAGTAGTATGTTCTTGCCTTCAACTTGAAGATGTTTGCCTTCAACTTGAAGATGTTTGATACTGCCTGTGCTGTCATTGTCGAGGAAGCAGTGACACCTTGATATACAAACAATTAAGGCCATGTTGTGTATTTGGAAAACAGTGGAGCCTAGATGTAAAAGCTATGAGAGCTTCGAAAGTGGGTATTGGGGGCGCTCCTATTGTTAAACAATTTCTTTGATTGTTTAAGAACAACATGTTTAGCTTTCGTGGAAGATTAAAACTATATTTAAGTTTTATTTATATTTTGCTCTTTGCAGTCGAAGTTCCTCAATTGCAGTGGTGGATAGATGCCTTTCCAGTTGTTTTGTCGGTTTTGATCATTGTTGAGCTCAGAATCAGCTTATACAGTGTAGATTTGAGCAAGATAAGTGCATTCGTTTCCTCTCGAGTGAGCTTCCAGATAATTTTTGTGACGTAAATGTCTTCGTTAAAATCCATTTAGCTATAAAATCGGAGCTATCTTGTAAGATATTGAAAGTTAGTACAGACTCAGAGAGACAGAGACCACCGCCACACTGTTCACAAGATATGACTCTTTAAGCAACAGCTTCATTTTAGACACTCAAGGCTTCATTTCCCTGAAAAGAACCGTACAAAAAAAAACTTTGTAAAGATAATGAATTGTACTCAAGTTAATTTTTTTTCGAAAGCACGCAAAATGGGTACCTTAGCTTTATAGAATATAGAGACTTATATACAAGAGAGAGCCAACAATCAGTCACACACACACGGTCGAGGCTACCGAAAACCACTCCCACTCCCAAACTTCATGAACCTACTCACAAAGATCACTCACTCCTCTCTCTCCTGCAAGTGCCCACTGTCGTGGGTATAAGCCTGACAGTAGATGTGTAGGGTACGAAAGTAGAGGACAGAGTCCTAGCTACGGCAAGGTTGTATGAGTTCAGGCTCCTCCGCGGTGGAGGTAACAACACTACGTCTCAGTGCTCTGGAGCTTTAGTGTCGAGTGGAATATGAATGTTACAGAATGCGAACCCTTGTGCAGAGGGGAGGGGTGGCTTATATAGAGTGCGCTGCCCCTCATAAGTATCCAGCCTTCAAGGGTGCTATAAGTGAGATTGAATGCATACGTTACAGGTAACGTATGTCATAAATGACATTAACTATGGTAGTCTAACGTCTGACTGTTAGCCTCGCTGGTGTGTCTTCTGGCCTTCTATGTTGACCGGCTTCTGGTCTTCACCGAGTGGAAACCAGTCGTCGAGTATAGGATAATCGTCCGAGTGGTTCACGAGAGGTTGTCTTAATCCAGTCGGTAGGTATCTTGTGATCCTCAAGCTAATAATGAGGTGTCCTTGGATAGGACTTATAGGTCAGGCATATGACCCTATCCTAGGGCTATGACCCCATCATTAGCCCCCGAATGGATCGAGGTTCGAGTGGTGAAGGTGTAACTGTAAATCTTGGTATAGCAGACTGAATATGAACGCTCTTCAAAGTTTCGCCGAATTGGATGTCGATTGCAATCTTCGTCATTCGCCATGATCGATTCTGCTTGGCACAAAATATCAGAGTGGATTTGAAGATCCGAGTGAGCAAACGAAACGACGCGTCTGACGGGATCTTTTGATGTGATCAATCACCCTGTCAGTTCCGGATTTCTTGGGATTTGAAAATTTCGGTTGTCGCGCGATATGCGGTGATGACGTCATCGCCATCAAGTGGATCCCGTCGCCTCGATTCCTGTGCCTCTATCTCCACCACGTATCCCGTGGCGGCCTGTGAAGGGATAAGTCAAGGGCCCACTTGCTAGTGATCGAGTCGGCTGGTTATAAAAGCCTTTTGCGCTAGGGTTTGGAACGACATTGTCTTCTTCCTCTCTTCTGTTCTTCCTTCTTCTTAGCCACCAACGCAAACCGAAGCACCCAATCTCACCGCTGCCACTATGACGAAGGGGCAGACCGGCAAGCTGGAGAAGGTGAAGAAGAAAGGCGTCGCCAAGTCGAAGAAGCAGGCTCTGCCGCCGGGCTGGATCCACGGGGATTTCCTCCGATCCACCGTGCTGAAGGAGGATCTCCTCGAGCTCGTGGAGCATGTCATGTTGGTAGACAAGTCTTGGAGGCTTCCTGGGGAGGAGGTCGAGCCCGAGCCACGGGAGGGAGAGCGGGTTCTCCTCCTTACCCACGTCGAAAGAGGTTTCTCTCTGCCGCCCCACCCTTTCATTTGGGGATTCTTGAACTTCTTTGGGGCGCAGTTGCATCATTTTCCCCCGAATGCCATTGCGCATCTCTCTTGCTTTATCACCTTGTGTGAGTGTTTCTTGGGGTGTCCTCCTCACTAGGGACTCTTTAAGTCCATATTCACCATGTGATCTCAGTCGGTGAAGAAACTTAATCCGACTGATGACAAGACTCATGTCATCCAGTTGTGCGGGGGTTTAGGGCTTCAGAAGAGAGCCAGAAGTAGCTATCCTGCCATGACCTTTCCTGATTCGGTTCCTAACTGGCAAGCCACTTGGTTTTACTGTAACGATGTTGCTTGCCTGAACATGTCGAGTGGACTCCCTCCCTTTACTCTACAGCGATCGAGTGCTCCGAGGACATTAGTGTTGACGAAGGAGGAGAAAACTCAGGTGGATCCCTTGGTCAAAGCGCTGATTGGTTTGGTCCGCAACAGAGTGACAGGGATGGATCTGTTAGAGACCTTCCTGGGCAGACGCATCCAGCCTCTCTAGGCTCGGGACCACACTATGTGGAATTACACCGGTCCTGAAGACTCCACTCAGTCTCATCCCGAGGAAGTGAGTGAAGACACCGTAGCAAAGTGGATCCGCGGAATAGCAGGTCCTTGTGATAATCCGATGGGGCGAAAAGGGTCCTGCCCTTCTCAGCTGAAAATCCACCCACAAACAAGGTTAGTTCTGCTCTGCTGAACATTTTTGTGTTCGAATCGAGTGCTTGTAACTTCCTTGTCGACTGAGTTTGTGGATCGTATCTTGTAGGAGTGGACGAACTTGCATTCTCCGGCCCGAATGGCAACACACTCGACCTTGACGAGGGGATCATGGAGGACAGTGCGGAGAGCGAGGACTATGTCAACGATAGCGAAGAGACCGAGGAGGAGGAGGAGGAGGAGAGCGAGGAGGAAGATTCATCTCCTTCTCGCCCTGAGCCTCGGACTAAGCAGCGTCATGACCCTGCTGGCACTCCGAGTAAACCTTTGGCGCCGAGTGGCACGAGCGCCAAGCGTGCCAGGGGATCGTCTGGAGAACCAGTGGAACAACCTACAAAGGTGCCCAAGCCTAGCGGACCCAAGCCTCGGAAGGCCCTGCCTAGGATGAGGATTGCCGTTGCAGTCGCCTCCGCGTAAGTACTTGATCTTATATTCTTATCCGAGTGAACATTTTGGTTGATGATGATCGACTGAAGTTGTCTTGACAGAGCTGCTACTTCTGTCACGTCACCGCCGCGAGGGGACGAAGATCTCATGGAGGTTGACACCACGAACGGAGCCACCTCACATCTAGGTATAACTGATTTCCCATTCCGTGTCATTCTTCCGCGTGTATGTTTTCCTGATTGTAACTTCTGATGTTTCTGTCTGCCAGCTGCGCCTGCTGCAAGAGAGGTCATCCAACTGGATGACGACGATCAAAGGCAACCCGCTGCTGCGGTGGAACCCGTTGTGTCCAAGGTGCCCCTGGCGACAATGGCTGTAGTGAGTGCTCCACCTGTTAGTTCAGTCGTTGTCACCACGACTCCGACTGGATTGCAGTCGAGCGCTCCAGTTGTTTCTGCTGCGGCCTAAGGATTGATGTCCCCCACGATCGTGTGTGCCACACGTCGTGTCCCTGAATATCAGACTGGTGCCGCCAAGGAGGCTATGATCCAGGCAGGGCTGATGACGCAACAAGCAAAAGGAGCCTATGACGCCATCGTCTCGGTGTACAACAACATCGTGCTGCTTCAAGAAAACGTCCGAGTAAGTTTGACCGTAAGTTTGAATTCCGACTCACACCCACTGGGGGTTTCTTTTTGTAGATTTGTCTTTGTTTCACTTGCGTTCCAGTGGGGTCACTCCAGGTGAACCCACTGGGTGTAGTCCCCGAGACCGATGTCGAGTGCTTGCACTGGCAGTGGTCTTAATCAATAGAGAATTTTCCTTTTTGCTGTTCAAAATCAACCAGAGCTGATCTAGTTGAGTTCTGAATCCAGTGGGGGCACGCTAAGTGCACCCACTGGGTGTAGTCCCCGAGACTATTATTAGTCGGAAGTGAGTGATAATAGTCTGAAGTACTTGAGTGTATAATATTTTTGGTTCGTCAGGGCAGACCTGACCGAGGGATAATTCAGTGGGGTCACACCAAGTGAACCCACTAGGTGTAGTCCCTGAGACCGTTGTCGAATGCTTGCATCGGCAGGGGTCTGATCTGAAACATATCTTATTGAAAGGGCGTTATATCGACTAGAGGGGGGTGAATAGGAGATTTTTAGAATTTCATCACTGAGGAAATTCCTTTTGAGGAAATTCCTCACTGATAACTAACTTACAACGGAAACAGTAAAGGATCAACAGTGCAAAGTTTCACAACAACAGTTTTTCAGAGTGAAGAATGTGAAAACAGATTGCACTGTGAGCAGGCACGCATAATACAGATGAGGATTAACTGACGTGAAGAATTTGGGGTTGAGGAAATTCAGAGAAAGTCTTCAGCAAATTCTTCAAACAGTCGCAGTGAAAGTCATCAACACATAATACGAGAAAAGTAAGGAGCTGAGGAATTAGAACCCGTTTCTCAGTGAAGACAGTCGTTGATGACCCAGTTCCAACTGCTGTGACAGTCGTACATCTGGTTTGGAGCGGCTTGGTATTGAAACCAAAGGACACACATTCCCTACCGTGTTCTCCTTGAGCTAAGGACACACAGTCCTCGCCCAACACTCGTGGTAAGTCTTCAGGGCAGACTTCCAAACCCTCACAAACTTGGTCACCCGGCGATCCACAATTGACAGCTGGAAAGCTCTAGACCATGACGCCTAACCGTCTGGAGGATGCACAGTCCTCAAAGGTAAAAGGCTTCAGTCCCACACAGGAACAACTTCTTCAGTGATGCTCAATCACTAGGTTTGGTTTGTGGTTTCGGTGTATGGTGTATTTCCTCACTGATGAATTACTCTCGAAGACTCTGAGGAATTGGGTTGCTCTTATGACAAGTGCCAGTTTCTAACGGAGCAACCAACCAGCTAATGGTTGTGGGGGGTGGCTATTTATAGCCTGGGAGCATCCCGACATGATTTGACACTAATGCCCTTAAATAATATGACCGTTGGAGTGGATAAGACCAATGACTTGGTGTCGTGGTTTTTTCACGGCAGATGTCCTCGTGAAAGGACTTAGTACTGGAGCCATCGCACCTTGGTGGCGACTCAAAGGGGTTAAGCGGGAGAGACACGACGATTTACCCAGGTTCGGCCCCTCTCAAGAGGTAATAGCCTACGTCCTGCTTTGGTGTGTATTGATATGGATTCGATTACAAGGAAGGCGTGACTCGCCTAAACCTAGCACTCGATGATCTCTAACCTCCCTCTGTCCCCCGGGACCTCGCCTTTATATACAGGTCGACTCCCCAGGGTTTACAAGGATTCCTTCCTTCCTACAACTCCTGACCATTGTGGTCTCTAAGTCGCCATCTTCCAAAGCTAGGAGACTCGCCAAGAGCCATACTCGTCGTATGACTTTGACTCGGCCCAGACAAGGCCCAACTAAATATCTGGATGAATCGCTCGCTGGATAACCCGGCCCAATTAGGGCGGGTCATCCACAGGTCACATCCCCAACACTTGGTGTGGCTATCAAAACGGTCGGAACCCTCAACTGTGAGAGTCCTCATGTCACTCGTATTCCTCACTTGAGGCTTTTGGTAGGTTTAGGCTTGGGTTGAGCATCATGAGGAAATTCATTCCAAAGTGTAACTTCGACCCCCTTTAACACTACGGTGTTCCTATTACTCAAATGCGAAGAAAAATAAAACAGAAAGAATAAATCTTCATGCTTCAAATTCTTTAGAGTGATTTTCTTCAGGACACACCGGATTCCTCAATTTCAGTTTCTTCATGAGGAATATCAATTTCATCGCAGATTCCTCGCGATTCATTTCTTCAGCTTCAAGCCAATTTCTTCAACCATAGATATATATTTTTAGGGGTCGATATTCTTCAAATATCTCAAACTCCTCAATGACTTATAGATCCTGTGTACACTCATAAACACATTAGATACTTAACCTATAAGTCTTCAAACCACCAAAATCACTAAGGGGCACTAGATGCACTTACAATCTCCCCCTTTTTGGTGGTTGATGACAATTAGGTTAAGTCTTCAACAGGGATCAAAAATATGAAGTGTAAATTCTCATTTGAGGAATTTGAAATCAAGATTCAGAGAGACTCCCCCTGAAGATGTGCATATCTTGAGGATTTTGCTTTTCACAGCAAATGCACATTGATGATTTATATCATGGAGACCCCCCCCTGAGTCTTGTAAATCATGCATACATGTAACATATCATATGAAGAAAATGAAAATGCATGATGAAAAATGGTATCTGACGAATTTCAGCATGCGTGCATTAAAACTTGAGGAATAAGCATGCGAAGAAAAACGTTCAAAAGCGTCAGAGTACCATCGGGCTTAAGTTACAACTCATTACATAAAAACTTCAGAAGAGCCAAGAGTTTGTAACTTAAATATAGTTCATAAGCCCCAAAAATATCCCGCTTGAAGACCAACTCTCAAGTTTCTCCCCCTTTGTGATCAAGTGACAAAAAGGGACAAACTGAGGACTAACGCCTGTGAAGACTTCACTGCTTGGCAGTTGAGGAAGAGCCGTGATGTTTCTTGGGAGTAGTCTTCTTCCTTGGACCGGTAGCAGTGTCGAGCTGTTCTTCATCAGTTTCAGTAGTGCGAAATGAAGAAAAGGAGTTGTCTTCAAGGTCTGGAATTGGAATAGGCCTGAACTTCTTCTTGGGAGGCCACAACCATTCAAAGTCTCGCTCAAAGTCCATTTCTTCAAGCTCAGTCTGAGTCTTCAGATGTGCAAGTGTAGCCCAAGTGCGATCGAAAACCTCATGCAGATAATGATGGTTGAGCTTCACAGAGTTCTGTGTTTCAGTGAGGGTTTTCACAATGGCGCCAAACTGGCGTTTGACCCACTTGTGATTGCGATCCACCTTCTGGTGAAGACTAAGGAGGAGCTCTCTGGTATTCATCACGCGAGGAGGGACAGGGCTTGCCGGACGAGTCTCAGTGTCATCCCATGAAGAATAAGCTTCTGGCTCTCTGAACTGCCATCAAGGGGCCAACTGCCTTCTTCAATCACTGATTTGCCTTTTCCTTCAATGGGCTCGAAAGTCTTCTTGTTGACCCGAATAGGAGGCATATAACCAACATGGTTTTGGAAATCAGCGTGGAAGTTGATGCCTGTCCTTGTCCTGATGAACCTCATGATCCATGGGGCATATATCTTGTGATCAAAATGACACATAGCATTGTCGGCCAAAGTCCTCAAGAAGAAATCATTGATGTTGAGAGGAATACCATGAATGATGTTGAATAGGATATTCTTCATGAGGCCTACAACATCTTCTTCATCATCATGGCCTTTGATCGGCGCGAGCACACTGCAGAGGATTCTGTAAACAGATCTGGGTGTGTACTTGAGCTCGTGGACGAGGAACGTTGTTCTCGAAGGTTTTCCTTCAGTCAAAGGCTTCATGAGGACTTCCATCATCCCATTGGGCAGCTCACGCTCACCATAAAGCTTCACAGCCTCATCTGAGGGAATTGGTACACGCAGTTCTCGGAGTGGTTCAGTAGCAGGAGCCTTGTAGTGAGTGTTTTGTGTCATCCAATCAAACACCCAAGTGTTAATGTCTTCAGGGTTGCCGGATATGTGAAGAGTGGGATAGAACTGAAGAATTAGCTCGCTGTTCCAGTCAGAGATGTCGGAGCACATTGGTAGTAAGCCAGCATCATGGAGTACACTGAGGACTGGCTCCAGACACGGTATTGCTTCAAGTTCAACATGAGGAATATGCCTGTGCTGGAATATCTTGTTTCGTCCACATAGCACAGAGGCATAGTAATTCATCTGAGTCCTAGTCCAAAACTTCAGATGCCTCATTTGAGGCTTGTCATAGGGGTTCTCTCCAATGAAGTACATGCCTTCTTCAAAGAAATTTTCCTTTTGAAACTTTGGACGCTTGGAGAATGGCTGACGCTGAACTGGCTGAAGATTTTGCTGAGGAACAGGAGGGGAGACAACAATGGCAGTCTCTGGGTTGAGCACGATCAATGCATTGTCTTGGTCAGGTGCATTTTCCTCAGCATTTTCCTCAGGGTGAGGAATTTCAGCAACTGGTACTTCAGGCTGAGGAGATGGTGCTGGCTGTGCGTCAGGCTGAGGGGCTTGCTCTGGCAGTGTATTAGGCTAAGAAATTGCTCCTTCTTGCTCAGTTGGAGGAGTTGGGTGAGCCTGTTCCTCAGCTTGAGGATTTTGCTCAGAGCGTTGAATGTCATCAGCTTGAGGATTTTCAGTTTCTTGTTCCTCAGCTGTCTTGGTGGCAGATGCAGTTTCATCAGCTGGTGCAGCTGATCCTTGAGCAGTGTCTTTCTGAGGAATGAAGGGCTGAGGACTGTCGTCAATACGAATTTCTTCGTCAGTGTGTTCCTCAGAGACGACATCCTTCATTTCCTCATCGACCTTTTTCGCTGGATCATCAATGATGGCCATTTCATAAGAAGGAGCGACATTCAGGGGCACAGGGTCCAGAGGAGTAGTTTCTTCAAGTGCTTTGAGGCGCTTGGCCTCTGTTTCTTCCTCTGCTGAGGAGGCCTTTCTCTTTTTGGCTTCCTTCTCAGCAGCCCTGGTTTTCTCCACGTCTGATGCAGACGGAGTCATCTTCTTCACCTTTGAAGCTTTTGGTGAAGGGGTTCTCTCTACAGATTCTTCAGCTGGTATTGAGGAACCAGCTGGAACAGAGTCATCAGCTTGCTTTGATGAAGCAGCTGGGTCAGGGGCAGTCTCATCAGCTGCAACAAATTCATCAGCTGGAGTTTCCATGATGATTTCTTCAATAGCCGGTTCATCTGCACGGCTTTCTTGGTGTACTTCCTCAGCTTGAGGAGTTTCCTCATCATGAGGAGATTCGTCTGCTGGCTCCTCAATCAAGGGCTGAGAAGTTGGTGCTGGGGGTGCAACTCTCTTATTGTAGTCATCAATAGCTCTAGTGGCCAGCTTGATGAAATTGCTCTTGAGATTCTTACGATCTGACAGCTTGGAGTACTTGTCAGTCAATTGCTTCAGCTCTGCCTGTGTTGATACCAGTGCATCAGGAGTCAAGTTGAGGAGATTCTGCTTGAGGAATTTCTCCTTTTTAAGCTTTGCGACTTTGGCCTGCTTGGCCTGCTGTTCTTTCCACTTGGCTTCATTTATGAAAGTGGCCACCCTGTGGCTAATGCCAGGGGGAAGTTTCAAATCATCAAGAGGAGTGTTTGGGTCCTCATACCAGATGTTGATATAGTCAAGGAGGACCTTAGGGTCCATGGCCAGAGGAATGGCACCGCCTGATGCTTGAGCTACTCTTTCCTGCTTGTTTCTGATGATTGCTTGCAGGGTTTGATCATCATATTCATCATTGTCCTCTGATGCAGACGGGACGGTGATGATTTTGTTGGGGCTCGGCATAGTTGCTCGTTCAGCAGACACCTGAGTCTTCATAGGAGGTGGTGAGGACTTTGTCTCCGAGCTGGTTGCAGCTGGGAGTGAGGAGCTGGAGCTGGCGGTCATAGGCTTCATGACTTGCTTCTGTGCAGGTGTCTCTTGAGGCTTTGGTGGAGGAGCTGAGGAGATTGGCGCAGAAGGTTTTGGCGCTGATGGCTTTGGCGCTGATGGTTTTGGTGCTGAGGGTTTTGTGATAGAAGCCTGAGTAGACTTCTCTTGAGGCTTTGGAGCCATTGGTTTTGACGGTACATACTGCATTGGAGGAATTTCTGAACCAGAAGTCTCAGCGGCAGAGGAAGTAGCAGCAGCTGAGGATTCATTGAATTTCCTCATTGCAGCTTCTGCCTGCTTCTTGAGCTTAGCCAGATGCTTTTCCTTCTCATCTGGATAGTCATCAATGGTCTTGAGGCTTGAGGGATGTGCTACTTGATGATCCTCAAGTGGGGCCCGTCTGCCCGGGGGCTTCAGGGCAAATTTCTTCGCATATTTGGCAGTCACAAACCTGTATTCCTTCCATTCCTTCGCCCATCGGCGTTCTATCTTCTACAGCCGTATCTTTCTCTTGGCCATTGTCTAATTTTCATCAGGTGTGCAATAGTCCAAGTAAATATCCTCAGGGATATCCACAGCTGTGTTTTGCTCAAGTTTCTTTCCTCCCTTCTGTTTTCTGTCATCCTCCATTTTCTTCAGCTGAGGATTTAGCTAATGAGATTGAACTCTTGAGGATTCTGATGAGACTTGAAGATTTTCTTCCAGAAATGCTGCAAATGAGTTAATGTGATGAGAACCGAGAGATTCATCAGCTGACATGTGTGTACCTGTGAACAGAGTATAGTTGCGAGGAATTTGGAGAGGTCATATGCGTTCTCATATTTGAAGAAAATGAAAAAGTTTGACAGTTGAGGAATATAACCAGTGGTAGAGGAATTTGCCTAAGCATACGGTTCTTGGGTTCCAGAGTTGTATAGATCCGAAAATTCGCACAATTGAGGAATCTCGTGAAAATCTTAGATGCTTAGCATAGTTCATCAATGATGTGGTGATAGGCAGTGTTTGAGGAATCAAGTGCTTATCGATTCTTGAGGAAAAACATATTTCACATAGAAGATGTAAAATTTTAGATCTAACTTGCGGTAAAATGGGATTTTATTTACCCTAGAAGGTGCGCACGAAGAACACAGAAAGGTGTGTAGAGAAGCTCTTCGGTCGCGTGTCCAATGCACCCTAACCCGGCGACAGAGGACGTCTACGGCGGCGGCGGACGAAGATGGTCCGACTCCGGCGTGGTTCCGGCGACGGAGAAGTCGAGGCAGTGAAGCTCTTCCTCACCGGCGACGAGACTACCAGCAATGGCACTAGGGTTCGGTGGTGTTTGTTGTGGCAGGAGAGCGATGGAGCGAAGAAGAGTATGCCGAGGGGGATAAGGACATATTTATAGCCACACAGTTACTGTTGGCGCGAAAATTTTGTACCAAACAGCCCCTGCCTCTACGTCTCCGCAGGACACGTGTAGCTTCCGAACAAGGCGGTGCAGATAGTGGAGATCGTGGTTATCCGATCGTGGGAAGTGGGGTTCAGTTACTGTGCATTAAAGAAACAATTTTTGAAGATTTGAGGATTTTTCGTTACAAAATCATCAGCTGACAAGGACGCAGTGAGGATTTTGAACAAAGTTTCAAGTAGAACGCATATGAAGAATTGAATAGACTGGATGAGTATAGCATAGAGGGAAAGTAGGGTCCAATCACATTCACTTAGCAGAAATATCAACTTGAAGAAATAGCTATAAGTGAATGCTGTTGAGGACTTGAAATCATAGTCTATCTAGTCAAATGAAAGTCATCAAGTGTTTTTGAAGATTTTATGATAAATCGTCACAATGTAGAACAACTGTTTTGAAGAAAAACACATTTTGAGGAAATGGAACATTTGAAGAAAATCAACTTGAGGAATTTCACATTGGGCGGTGGCGTGACCCACCATATAAGAATGTTGATTACAGACGCCGCGTACAATTGTCATAGGGCCCTGAGAATCAATTTCTTCGTTGATTTCTTCACATTCAGAGGGACATTCTTCATGAGTTGAAGAAAATCGATTCATCATGTGTTGCACATCTAAGTCATCAATTTTGCATAAGTGTTAGGATGTGTGCATGTTTTTACAAAACATTTGAAGATTCTAAGGTATTTAGCTCACACCGAAACTTGCAAAACCTTTTCTCATCCAAGGGCTTAGTGAAGATATCTTCCAGTTGATCATCAGTCTTCACATGGTCGATGAGGATATTGCCCTTGAGGACATGGTCCTGAAGAAAATGATGACGAATCTGGATGTGCTTGGTCTTCGAGTGCTGTACTGGGTTGTATGCAATCTTGATAGCACTCTCATTGTCACAGTAGAGAGGCACATTCTTCATGTTGATGCCGTAGTCCTTGAGGGTTTGTTTCGTCCATAGTAATTGAGCACAGCAAGAACCAGCAACAATGTACTCAGCTTCGGCAGTGGAGAGTGATACGCAGTTCTGCTTCTTTGAGGACCAGCAAACTAGTGATCTTCCAAGGAAATGGCATGTGCCAGAAGTTGACTTGCGATCCACACGGTCACCAGCATAGTCAGAATCAGAATACCCTACCAGATGAAGATTTGAGCCCTTGGGATACCATAATCCTAGTGTTGGTGTGTGAGCTAAGTATCGAAGAATATGTTTCACAGCCTTCTGGTGTGATCCCTTCGGTTTTGCTTGAAAACGTGCACACATGCAAACACTAAGCATTATATCTGGCCTAGATGCACATAGATACAATAAAGAACCAATCATAGAACGATATACCTGCTGATCGAAATCTTTACCATTTTCATCAGTGCCGAGGTGGCCGTTGGTAGGCATTGGAGTCTTGGCACCTTTGCATTCATGCATGTCGAATTTCCTCAGAACATCCTTGAGGTATTTCTCCTGTGATATGAAGATTCCATTGCTTTGTTGACGAATTTGAAGACCTAAGAAGAATTTCAGCTCCCCCATCATGGACATCTGATATTCTTCACTCATCATGTAGGCAAATTCATCACTGTATCGTTTGTCAGTACAGCCAAATATGATATCATCGACATATATTTGACACAAATAGCTCATTATCATAGGATTTAGTGAAAAGAGTTGGATCGAGTGAACCAGGTTTGAAGCCTTTCTTCATGAGGAATTCCTTCAATGTATCATACCATGCCCGAGGGGCTTGCTTGAGACCGTAAAGAGCCTTTTTGAGTCTGAAGACTTTGTCTGGATTCTTTGGATCCTCAAAACCTGGGGGCTGAGCAACATATACTTCTTCCTCAAGCTTACCATTGAGGAATGCACTTTTCACATCCATTTGATATAAGATGATATTATGATGATTATCATAAGCAAGTAGTATTCGAATAGCTTCAAGTCTAGCAAGAGGTGCAAAAGTTTCATCGAAATCTATTCCTTCAACCTGGGTGTAGCCTTGGGCTACAAGTCGTGCCTTGTTCCTCACCACTTGACCGTCCTCATCTTGCTTGTTTCGACAAATCCACTTGGTGCTGATGATGTTGTGCTTGCGAGGATCTGGTCATTTGACGAGCTCCCATACGTCATTTAGCTTGAATTGAAGAAGTTCGTCTTGCATAGCTTGGATCCACTCCGGTTCCAGAAAAGCCTCAGCAACTTTTGAGGGTTCTGTGATGGATACAAAGGAAAAATGCCCACAAAAGTTAACTAAGTGTGAAGCTTTTGATCGAGTGAGAGGACCTGGCGCGTTGATGTCGTTGAGGATTTTGTCAAGTTCTACTTCGTTTGCAATCCTTGGATGAGCTGGTTGAGGATTTCGTCTAGGCTGAGGAAGTGGTTTTGGTGCAATTTCCTCAGGAGCATCTTCTCGATGTTCATCAGTGATGGGGATCGTTTCTTCACCAATTTCCTCTGTGGGGACAATGTCTTCAGTAGGTTTGAGCTTTATTGCTTCCTCAGGAGACAGTTTATCTGGACCAGAAGGCAATTGCTCTCTTTGCGAGCCATTAGTTTCATCGAACCGCACATCTACAGTCTCAACAACTTTGTTGTGATAGTTGTTGAAGACTATGTAAGTGTGCGAGTCCTTTCCTGTAGTGCCCCAGATGTAAACCTTGCCATATTTGGAACCTATTGCATGTGGGTCCACCTTGTCAGTGATTTGATGTATCCAATTGTGCCATGACCTCATGTGGTGTCCCTTGTTTATTATTTTTCCTTCCTTCCCATGCATGCATGCATAGCATATCATTACATGCTCTTGTCTTGTGGTTGCCATATGATCTTAGCAATTCATGTGGTGGTGGTGATCTTGTGGTTGCACCTTGTGATGCCTTGAGATGATGTGCATGTGATGTATAGTTTAATTGGGGTGTGCATGTGTTAGTATAAGCTTGGGTTTCAAAACCATCTCCACCCCTCCTCTCTATTTCTCCTATGTCAAGATTCTCTTCTCCCTTCCCTCTTTTAAAAATGCCCATGTATTAGTGTATTTTGTGGAGGATGCCAAGATGTGTTTTTGCTGTTTTGTATCTTAGTTTTAAGGGTGCAAATAAATCCAAAACAGTAAATAAATTGCTGTTTTGTATTTAATCAAATTGCTCCAAATATATCTTTTCTATTTTATTCAAATAGGTCATAATTCCTTATGGCCAGGGACATTTTTATTTTGTTTTTATCTCCTACAGAAAACCCTGTGTTATTTTCTCTCTTTTCTGTTATTTCTGTAAAAGAAAGGCACTGGGTATTTCTTTTTTTCTTTTAAGTGCAGCCAAGGTGGGCTCTCTCTCACTTGTCGGCCCACCTTCCTCTCTCTCGCGTAGCAGGCCCATCACCCCCCCTTTCGCGCCGCCTCCTTCCTGACGCCGTTCTCCCAGCGCGCTGCTTTCCGTCAGGCTCCAGAGAGACAGACGTGCGATGCCGTGAGCTCGGACGTCGAGGTCCCCCCTATAACTTTGGCGTCCGTGCCTCCTCCTCTCGCTAGGGTTCCCTCTCTCCCTCTCCTGCTGCCGCCACCTCTCTTTTCCCCCTCCATCTCTCCCTTCCTCCCCTGGTGAGTTCTCTGTAGTCTGTAGGCAGAGAGAGAAAGGAAGGTTCGTCGCCGTCCGGCGAGGCCGCCATGTCCAGGAGATCGGTGGTGCGTCCCGCGACCCATTCCCGGCGTTAGGAGCACCGGAGAGCGCCCTCACCGACGAGCATGAGCTCGTCTATGCCGCGGACCCGAAGCCCCTTCAACCTGTTCGGTTCTGCTTCCAGGAGATCTTCATCGCCGGCCTGCTTCCTCTCCGTCGCCTCTTCCTCCGTTTGGTCCTCTCCTTCCTTCCCCAAGGTGAGGTACCTTCCCCCTTCCTTCTTCCCCCCCGTAGATCGGTCGGATACGAGGTAGAGTTCGCCGTGTTCTTCTCTGATGCAGGGTAGACCAGAGCCGTAGCGATGCATGTGTGCGTGTATATTCTCTGTCAGACTTGTGTGCGGTAGGGAGCGGCATAGCAGGGGCTCCTCCCTCCCCTGGTAGCGATCAGTTGTAGGGCCGCCTCTCTGTCATGGCGCAACAGCAGTAGCAGCTCGACGAGGAGCCGGGGTTCCTTCCTGTCGAGGCGCGTCTCTATACGTGCAGGGCAGAGCTCGCGGTAGGGGAAGTTTACCTTGCCAAACTATCCTCCTCTGTCAGGTTCCCAGTCGTAGCGTAGTGGAGCGCGTCTGTGTGTTGATGCATCAGGTCGTGGGTTCGAATCCCAGGGGTGCTCCCCCTTTTTTTGGTTTATTGCGATGCAGTAGTATGCTAGTGCAGCAGATCAGCTTATCCTCGCAGCGGGTCTGTATCTGTCGAACACAAGGCTCTAGAAGGGTGGTATGCACCACATGACAGTACAAGAGGGTTCTGGGTTCGAATCCCAGGGTGCCCTCCTTTTGTTTTTCTCTTTTTGCTGCAATTTTACTTCCTCTTTGCTGTTACTGTTCTTGTGACAAAAGCATAGGTGGCAATGGCATTCTTTTATTTTTTCCTTTGCTGTTATATTTGTGTTAGTTGTGGTGGTGTGTGGATGTGCTTGTGAGAGGTGCATGTGTGAGTGAGGACACACATATGGGGTTAGTTTTACATGTAGTGTGTGTATGGTGGTGCTTCCTAGTAGTTGATCCAAGGTGATGATAGCAAGTGTAGTTGAAGCATGTGTAGGTTCTTCATTGTTGTAGGTGCTAGCATTTGATGGTTGCACTAGGTTGTGAGCGTATGAGTATAGCTGATCTTGAGCATGATGTGCTTGAGAGTGATGTGGACTAGGTGTGTGTGTGAGTAGCACTCCACCTTGGCAAGCAAGCTTTGCACCTTCACATGACCATATGTGAGAGGGCATGGTATATTGTTTGTGTGGGAAGCTTAGTAGTAAGGGTTGTGAAGTTGATGTGCATGACAAAAAATGGGGTTCAAACCCCCATGTCACTTTGTCATTGTGCACATGAGCTCAACCTTTGTAGTTGTTGTTATAGTGGAACTACAAGAAATGATGCCTATTCACTAGGCATGATTTGTAGTGGTTTCCTCTTCCCTAATATGTGGTCACTTGTTCCAAGTAAGTGCCCACATATTATATATGATTTTTGGGTAGAATATCCCAAGGAATCCAGTGGTGAAGTTAGTTTTGCCATTGGGATACTTTATGGAGTTGAAATATTCAGATTTGTTGCAAGTTTGCTCGTTGATTCCATGGAATAGGTGGAGCCCAAGGGCATGAGTTATAGTGTGGTAATAGTAGGGGTTTTTCTCTACACCATAGTAGTGTCATTTATCACTTGGTGTTATTTGTGTGCAAACTGCCTAGACAAAGTGGGCATGTGGCTGAAAAAGTCCAGCTTAGTGAAATCTGGAATTTCACCAAGTCTGAGAATCTGGAAACATTTTCTTCTCCTGTAGATGAGGATGTGCTGGTCATTATGTTGTGAACTAGCCTTAGTTCAGTGCTAGTATTTTGGACCTGCTATGTTTGTGAAGCTCCCTGTCAAATTTCATCTCATTTGGAGTCCAGTATGTTGTGTTTTGATTGCTGTCAAAAAGCTTCAGAACAAAGACAGAAAGTCAGGTGCAGGAATTTTCACTAAGTCCCTGAGATCTGATGGTTTTGTGAAAGTTTGTGGCCTTGTATCTTCTAGAGTTTAATTCCTTTTGCTGTGATTCTTGCTGGTGCTTGTAGTGTTCTTGGTGGGCTACAGCCACATATATTATTTGTCATATTTGGAGGTCTGTAGCTATGTTGCATGTAGCTCCCAAAGAGCTAAGATGCAGATTATGGCAGATTGTGTAGTATAGTCATTTTGATGATTGTGGGTGATTAGTTGATGTTGTGGTGTTCGTACTTGCTCCAATCCATTCATGTTGGGTTTTTATATGTCTTGGCAACCTGGGAACACCAGATTTGTGCCAATTGTGGGTGTGGTGTTGATTCTTCCACGTAGAGCTTCATATCTTGTTTTGTTGATTCCCGTTGATCCGTAGCTCCGTTTGCAATGTTCTTTATATGGTTTTGCATCGTTTTCACGAGCCGCATCTGTTCATGCCATCCTCATGCTTGTAAAAATAGCTTAGTGTACAGTTCTGTCCAGAAACTTGTAGTAGTTTCTTTTGCTTGTGCTAGTGATAGAAATAGCGATGCATGATCATTTTCATCTCATGCATCATGTGATTGTTGCATCTTGTGGTGCTGCTGTCCATTGGTTGTTATTCTTATGTTGGGTAGCACCGAGATCGGAGAACGAATACGTGGAGTCATGAGAGTACGTGCAGGACGAACCAGAACCATTCCAAGCTGAGGATATCACAGGAAAGATGATATGACCTTGATTCCATCTCTAGACTTGTTATGCTAGTTTGCGTTTCCATGTCTTATTGCTCACTGCCTACCACTGAATTAAATTGCCTCTTGACATGCCATGAGCCCAAACACTGATCCCTTCCTAGCAAAACTTGTATGGCTAAGTAGGCTTTGCTCAGCTACTAATGATAGCGTTGCTAGATGTAGGTGCTTTGACTCATGTGATAACATGAGTTTGATATCATTATCTTAAATTCTGTTATTTAATTAATGCACCTATATACTTGGTAAATGACGGGAGGCCTAGCCTTTTGCCGGGTGCTTTGTTCCGTTATTGCTGCCTTAGTTACCGGTTATCGGTGTTTGATTCCATAATGATCGCTCCTAACACGTTCGGGGTTGTTATGGGGTCCCCCTTGATAAATCGCGTAGTGCTAAGGCTTGTCCGGCAGGACCCAACATTGATGTTAATTTGCTAATCACTTAATAATAAACTGCATAGGGAATAGCTACCCCGAGGATTTTAATCAACAACCCGGGCCAGTGCTCCTCATGAGTGTTGGTCTAAACTGGGCAGACTATGGGGCCACCACAGGGCAACCTGAGGTTTGATATACCTGTAGTGTGACTCATCCGGCGTGTCCCAAGACTGAGATACGCGGCTCTTATCAGGGTCGTCGACACGTCGGGAGGTCCTGCTAGCCTTGCCTTACCTTAGCGGTATATCTTGCGTATAGGAATCCGAGTGAAGCTTTGGTTTCCCCCAGAGTTGAGGTTTTCCTCTAAGGAATCCGACAAGATCACGAGATTCGTGATAGAGGATGCCTTTGCGGCCTGTGTTTGTTTGTGATGGACTAGTTGGAGCACCCCTGCAGGGTTTAATCTTTTGTAAAGCCGTGCCCGCGGTTATGTGGCAACTTGGAATATTTTGTTAACATCCGGTATTAGAGAACTTGAACATAAGCTAATAAAATTGCCAACCGTGTGCGTAACCGTGACTGTCCCCCTCAAAGATCTCTCTTCGTTCGGGAACACAGTGGGGTTATGAATGCCGTAGGTAGGTGTTCAAGATCACTTAGTGATCAAGTATTCACGACCGCTAGTGTAGACCACCCTCATAATTGCTTTATGTAAGTTAGCCACTAAATCAAGCTTAGGACGCTGCAGCCTTATACACTTCACCCTTACCCTACCTAATAACATGGCTAGTTCTGGCACCAAGGTCTTAGATTGCTGAGTCCCCGTGGCTCACAGATTCCTCCGAATACTCCCAACAGGTACAGGTATCCCAGAGACAGATGATCCCGACGGCACCCAGCTGGCGTGGCAGTACGACGAGGAGACATACCGCCTCTACGTGAACTATCCAGAGGACTGAGGCGTGGTCGTGATCGTGGGCCTGCAGACAGGGTAGCATAGCATTTCCATGTTTTGTAGTCCGTAGCGGAACTACCTTGATTGTATCTGTGATGTACTCTGAGTTATTAATAAGAAGACAGTTGAATCCCGAATTGTCTACTTTTATTATTATTTGTGCTATGTTACTTGCTTGCGAAACGCTTAGATGCGCTTCTTTCCTATTCGGGGGCCTCGACCCCCAGATCGGAAAGGACCGCATCTTGGTCGTTACATTTCCATAACCGAGCATAAAACCTTCAGCCTTAGGTGCAAATTTTGAGCTATGGTGAGGAACTCTAATCCAGCATTTTGCATCGAAGACTTTGAAATAACTTACATTGGGTTTCTTGTCAGTGAGGAGTTCATATGAGGTTTTCTTGAGGAATTTGTGAAGATATACCCTGTTAATGATATGGCATGCAGTGTTGATTGCTTCAGGCCAAAAGCGTTGAGGAGTCTGATATTCTTCAAGCATAGTTCTTGCCATTTCAACCAGAGTCATGTTCTTCCTTTCAACGACACCATTCTGCTGAGGAGTATAAGGAGTAGATAATTCGTGAGTAATACCAAGTTCATCAAGATAATCATCAAGACCAGTGTTTTTGAACTCGGTTCCATTATCACTCCTGATATGTTTGATCTTGATGCCAAAGTTCATCGAGGCCCTTGAAGAAAATCGTTTGAAGATTTCCTGCACTTCAGTTTTATACACTATGATATGCACCCAAGTATATCTGGAATAATCATCAACTATGACGAAGCCATATAAAGATGCTGCATTGGTTAGTGTGGCATAGTGAGTAGGTCCAACTAAATCCATATGAAGCAATTCGAATGGACGTGTAGTGGTCATGATAGTCTTCGAGGGGTGCTTGGATCTGGTCATTTTCCCAGATTCACAAGCACCGCACAGATGATCCTTGAGGAATTTGACTGATTTGATGCCGAGGACATGCTTCTTTTTCGTGAGCGTGTGCAAATTCCTCATGCCTGCATGACCTAGTCTTCGGTGCCACAACCATCCTTCTGAGGTTTTTGCTAGTAAGCAAGTGGCTGGTTGAGGACCTGTAGAGAAATCAACAATGTACAAATCCCCTCTTCTTACACCTTCGAAGACTTTGGATCTGTCAGATTCCATGATGACTACACATCTATATCTACCAAAGATGACAATCATATCAAGATCACAAAGCATCGAGACTGACATGAGGTTAAAACCAAGGGATTCAACGAGCATCACTTTGTCCATATGCCTATCCTTGGAAATAGCCACTTTGCCAAGTCCCAATACCTTGCTTTTACCTTTGTCAGCATATGTGATTTGCTTCAAAGGTGATGGAGTTAGTGGCATATTCATCAGTAAGCTTTTATCACCAGTCATGTGATGTGTGCAGCCACTATCAAGAACCCACTCAGTATTCTTGGGTTTGTCATCCTGCAGATGGATTAGTACAGCTTACCATCTCATATGCTTCAGATTTGAAGAATATGATTCTAATTTCATCAGATCAGTAATTTCATCATAACAGAAATGTAAGGATGTGTGAAATATTTCTATTTCATCAATCATTAGCTTGCGTCCTATCAAGCATTTCTTCAGGTCTCCAGCAAATTCTTCAGATGATGATTTTCATCTGGAGACCTGACCTGCAGAAGTGATTAGTTCGATTTCTTCACCACCCACATCTGAAGGGGTGGCAAAGCATTCATCATCCCGCGAGCACCATATGAGAACGGTGGCATTGAGGCCAATGCATTTCTCTTAACAATAGGGGGGTTAAAGTACTCATATGAATATGCAGAGGACTGGTTTGAGGATTTATGAACATAATGATTTGAGGAGTAACGCTCATATTCATATTCTTTGTAGTTTCCCTGCATGTTAGAAGCATTGGCATGGGTACGAGCATAGTTTTGACCAGTTGAGGATTTTGATCCTCCTGAAGACTTTGGTCCTCCTGAGGAATTTGATCTGGGGTTCAGATTCTTCAGTGGTGGTGTCATGAGGACATTCACCTGAAGATTTTCAAGACAGCTTTTGGGAACCCAGATTTTCCTCAAGGGAGGGCCATTCCTGCAGTTAGTTCCAACATATCGAGCAGATACTTCACCAGATTGATTTTTGAACAGTTTATAGTTGGAGTCAAATGACTCATCTGAGGAATAGGACAATTCACATGAAAAGCCAGTTAGATTAGATGGATCAAAAGGAGGCCCAGTAACAGCAACCCATGAGGTTTTGGGATACTGCTCAGGTTTCCAATAAGATCCATCAGCATTTAATTTCCTCTCAAAGGCAATTCCTTCTTTCCTCGGGTTCCTGTTCAAGATCTGCTTTTTCAGCACGTCACAAAGGGTTTGATGTCCTTTGAGGCTTTTGTATATGCCTGTTACGTACAATTCCTTCAACCCTGCATTTTCATCAATAACATTTGTGTTTTCCTCAAGTGAGGAAATAGACACAACAGGTGCAGTTGAAGAATTTGTAGCAATGGTAGCATTTGATGATTCTGGTGAGGAATTAACAGTTTCGCGTTCAATGCATTTAAGACATGGAGGAATGAATTCAACTTGACCAACACTGATCTGTTGAGCTAGTAATGAATCATTTTCCATACGAAGATCATCATGAGACATCCTCAGCTTCTCAAGATCAAGCTTCCTTTGAAGAAATTCATAGGAAAGCTTCTCATGATCAGTGAGGAGTGTATCATAATGATCCTGAAGATTATCAAATCTAGACTGAAGACTTTTCACATCTTCAGTGAGGATTTGGGTAATGTTCATTTCATCATTCAACAGATCATCAATTTTATCTAGCAGTTTCTGAAGCTTTTCCAGAGCAGTTTGTTGTTTAGTGGCAATGATAGCAAGTTTACTATAACTGGGTTTCTTTTAATCATCAGGTTCACAGTCACTTGAATCAGAGGAGGAGGCATTATTTGGTACCTTTGAACCTTTTGCCATGAAGCAATAGGTTGGAGCGAAGTCATCAGCATAGTCATCAATATGGATGGTGCAATCATTTTCTTCAAGATTGAAGATTGACTTGCTGACGAAATTGGTTGCCAGTGCAAGACTAGCCTGTCCGGATTCTGAGTCTTCATCAAAACCTTCTTCTTCATCACATTCCTGTGATTCTGCCTCGGAGTCCATTTCCTTGCCAATAAGTGCCCGAGCCTTTCTGAAACTAGTCTTCTTGTGTTATGAGGGCTTTGAAGATGAGGATTTTGAAGATTTCTTCTTCTTCTTCGAGTCATCAGAACTGTCATCCTTGTATTTCTTCTTCTTTGATTCCTTTCCCCAACGGGGACAATCAGCAATGTAATGACCTGATTTCTTGCACTTGTGGCAGGTTCGTTTCTTGTAGTCCTCAGATGAAGATTCTGATTTCCTCATGTCTCTTCTTGAAGATTTACCGAACTGGCCACGTCGTGTAAATCTCTGGAATTTCCTCACGAGCATTGCAAGCTCCTGTCCAAATTCTTCAGGGTCACCAATGCTGTCATCTGTGTCTTCTTCTTCAGATGAGGAAATTGCTCTAGCCTTCAGTGCACGTGGTCTGGAATAGCTTGGTCCATATAGATCTTTCTTTTCCTCTAGCTGGAATTCATGAGTATTTAGCCTTTCAAGTATATCAGCTGGATCAAGCATCTTGTAGTCTGGTCTTTCTTGAATCATCAGAACTAAAGTATCAAATGAAGAATCCAAAGATCTCAGCAGTTTCTTCACAACTTCGTGATCAGTGATGTCTCGAGCTCCCAGTGCTTGCAGTTCATTTGATATGTCAGTGAGGCGATCAAAGGTGTCTTGGCAGCTTTCATTGTCATGTCTCTTGAAGCGATTGCGAAGAATATCAACACGAGAGTCACGCTGGGTTGATACTCCTTCATTTACCTTGCAAAGTCTCTCCCAGATCAGTGTTGCAGAGCCCAAAGCACTTACTCTTCCAAACTGGCCTGGGCTCAGATGGCCACAGATGATATTCTTCGCTTGAGAATCAAGTTGCTTGAATTTCTTCACATCAGCAGCAGAGACACTAGCAGAGATGATGGGGACGCCATGTTCCACAATATACCAGAGATCATTATCAATAGCTTGTAGATGCATTTGCATTTTGTTCTTCCAGAAGGGAAAGTTCTTTCCTTCGAAGGTAGGACATGCCGCAGTCACCTTAAACATGCCTCCAGTCGACATAACTAAAACTCCCGATGGTTAAACCAAAATCACACAGAACAAGGGAGTACCTTGCTCTGATACCAATTGAAAGTGCGTTATATTGACTAGAGGGGGGTGAATAGGAGATTTTTAGAATTTCATCACTGAGGAAATTCCTTTTGAGGAAATTCCTCAGTGATGACTAACTTACAACGGAAACAGTAAAGGATCAGAAGTGAAAAGTTTCACAACAACAGTTTTTCAGAGTGAAGAATGTGAAAACAGATTGCACTGTGAGCAGGCACGCAGAATACAGATGAGGACTAACTGACGTGAAGAATTTGGGGTTGAGGAAATTCAGAGAAAGTCTTCAGCAAATTCTTCAAACAGTCGCAGTGAAAGTCATCAACACATAATACGAGAAAAGTAAGGAGTTGAGGAATTAGAACCCGTTTCTCAGTGAAGATAGTCGTTGATGACCCAGTTCCAACTGCTGTGACAGTCGTACATCTGGTTTGGAGCGCCTTGGTATTGAAACCAAAGGACACACAGTCCCGGGACACACAGTCCCTACCGTGTTCTCCTTGAGCTAAGGACACACAGTCCTCGCCCAACACTCGTGGTAAGTCTTCAGGGCATACTTCCAGACCCTCACAAACTTGGTCACCTGGCGATCCACAATTGACTGCTGGAAAGCTCTAGACCATGACGCCTAACCGTCTGGAGGATGCACAGTCCTCAAAGGTAAAAGGCTTCAGTCCCACACAGGAACAACTTCTTCAGTGATGCTCAATCACTAGGTTTGGTTTGTGGTTTCGGTGTATGTTGTATTTCCTCACTGATGAATTACTCTCAAAGACTCTGAGGAATTGGGTTGCTCTTATGACAAGTGTCAGTTTCTAACGGGGAAACCAACCAGCTAATGGTTGTGGGGGGTGGCTATTTATAGCCTGGGAGCGTCCCGAGATAATTTGACACTAATGCCCTTAAATAATATGACCGTTGGAGTGGATAAGACCAATGACTTGGCGTGGCTATCGAAACGGTCGGAACCCTCAACTGTGAGAGTCCTCATGTCACTCGTATTCTTCACTTGAGGCTTTTGGTAGGTTTAGGCTTGGGTTGAGCATCATGAGGAAATTCATTCCAAAGTGTAACTTCGACCCCCTTTAACAGTACGGTGTTCCTATTACTCAAATGCGAAGAAAAATAAAACAGAAAGAATAAATCTTCATGCTTCAAATTCTTCAGAGTGATTTTCTTCAGGACACACCAAATTCCTCAATTTCAGTTTCTTCATGAGGAATATCAATTTCATCGCAGATTCCTCGCGATTCATTTCTTCAGCTTCAAGCCAATTTCTTCAACCGAAGATATATATTTTTAGGGGTCGATATTCTTCAAATATCTCAAACTCCTTAATGACTTATAGATCCTGCGTACACTCATAAACACATATGATACTTAACCTATAAGTCTTCAAACCACCAAAATCACTAAGGGGCACTAGATGCACTTACACTTATCCTTCAATGGAATGAAGTTTTTATCACTCGGAAGTGATTTTACGTTGACCATATATCACTCGAAAGTGTTATATATGTCGCCTGATGTTTGTCTTCTGACTCTTGCAGAAAGCTTGCGAGATTGGGTCGCAGTACACCCAAGTGGAATCTGAGAGGAGCAAACTAAAGCTGGAGTGTGATGCGATGAAAAAGTTGCTCAAAGACAAGGATCTAATCCTTGCCGAGCTGAAGTAGAAGTACGAAGCTGATGAACTGAAGCTTGCGGATTTTAATAAGTTGATGGCAGAAAATGAACAGATGAAGAACGAAAGGGACGAATGGGCGAAGAAACTCCACTCCATTTTGAAAAGGGGAAATGCCTTAGAAGGCTTTGTAAAAGATTTCCTGGCAAAGATGCTTGATTCTCTCATTGGTATGTTCCCTTTACCGAGTGAGTCTTAGCTTTTTTCATCGACTGACATGCAACTGATATTTCGTTGTTCTTCTTCTGCAGAGTTCTGTCCTGATTTCAAAAAAGAGACCTTCGAGGTGGAGCCATACTTGGATCCCATCAAGTTTCTTGTTCCCGATGACTTGGCCGTGAACATGTATCGCCTCAACTGCCGCCTCGTTAAAGTACAAGGATACTTCACTCGTCTGCGAGCTGCTGTGGGCAGAATCGACAAAGAGCTATGGCCTGAAGACACGTTCCTCATCGGTCTGGATGCTGTGATGGAGCGCCTGGGTCATGTTCCTTAGAGAGTCCAAGCATGGAAGAAATCAGCTGCTCGGTGTGGGGCTGATGCGACTCTTTCTCTCGACAGGGTCCACTGTAAGGAGACTCAGGAGGAGAAGTTGAAGGCACTTCATGTTTCAAACACGAAGAAGCTTCGGTTTGAAGACTTCATGGAGAATTTCATTGATACTGCAACATGCATCGCCGACGTCATCGACCTCGACACCATTGTGGAACCGGCCAGTCCAGGTGAGCCGTGAGGAAGACGATCAGTCGTGAGAAAAAACTTTGATTTGCCTCGGTATGCCGAGTGGTTTATGTAAACACTTTAAACTTTGTTCGGGTAATAACCCGAGTGCTTTTGTCCTGCGCGGATAGCCTTGATCTGCGCCGGGTATCATTAATTTGCTCGCTTCGACTGGATTTGAGTTTTATCTTTGTCGAATGAACTTTTTCTTTTTGGGGATGCTCTAGGCATACGCAAAGTCTTCCCACCTAAGCGAAGCTTGATTCACAGTTGGGCAGGGATTTGGGCGGGATTTCGTCACTTAGGCGAATCTGGTTCGCGGCTAAGCCTCCGAGTGAGAGGGTAGCTCTTCACTCAGAGAAGTTTTTTTAACTTAAGCGAATCTGGTTCGCGGCTAAGCCCCCGAGTGAGAGGGTAGACCTTCACTCGAAGAAGTTTTTTAACTTAGGCGAATCTGGTTCGCGGCTAAGCCCCCGAGTGAGAGGGTAGCTCTTCACTCAGAGAAGTTTTTTAACTTAGGCAAATCTGGTTCGCGGCTAAGCCCCCGAGTGAGAGGGTAGCCCTTCACTCGGAGAAGTTTTTTTAACTTAGACGAATCTGGTTCGCAGCTAAGCCCCTGAGTGAGAGGGTAGCTCTTCACTCGAAGAAGTTTTTTAACTTAGGCAAATCTGGTTCGTGGCTAAGCCCCTAAGTGAGAGGGTAGCTCTTCACTCGGAGAAGTTTTTTAACTTAGGCGAATCTAGTTCGCAGCTAAGCCCCCGAGTGAGAGGGTAGCTCTTCACTCGGAGATTTTTTTAACTTAGGCGAATCTGGTTCGCGGCTAAGCCCCCGAGTGAGAGGGCAGCTGTTAGGGCATATTTCTCCTAAGTGGTTTTAGTGATTGATGACAATTGTTGTGCGGACTAATCTTGTGTCCTGAGCATTTCAGAATATTCTCTTCTAGGCACAAGATGACTCGACGCCCCTCCGAGGTTCTCAAAGATGGATTTTCTTCTACGTTTCTTTTCCTAGTTTGAGTCATAGCAAAGTCTTCTTATTCAGAGGGGGTCCGCGTCGAAAAGGTTTGGGTGGAATCCTCATGCACACACTTCATGCACCCACCTATATTTTGGCCTCAATGGAGCCCCAATGCGTGTATTCTATGCCTATGCGAAAAGGGTAAGCGGTGGTACCGCTGGCACAGCGGTAGTACCGCTCTGAGAGCGGTAGTAATTTTTTACTACCGCTCCAAGAGCGGTACTGCCACCCCAGGTACTGCCACCCCAGGTTCTACTACCGCTCCAGGAGCGGTACTACCGCCCGAAGTGCGGTAGTAGTTTTTTACTACCGCTCCAAGGGCGGTATGATGACCCACAAGTATAGGGGATCAATCGTAGTCCTTTCGATAAGTAAGAGTGTTGAACCCAACGAGGAGCAGAAGGCTCAGATAAACACATTTCAGCAAGGTAATAACCGCAAGCACTGAAAGTAGCGGTAACAAGTAATTGTGTAGCGAGGTGAAACGTAGCGAGCAAAAAGTAACAAGTAACAAGTAGTAGCAATGGTGCAACAAGTGGCCCAATCCCTTTTGTAGCAAGGGATAAGCCTGAACAAAGTCTTATAGGAGGAAAAACGCTCCCGAGGACACACGGGAATTTCTGTCATGCTAGTTTCATCATGTTCATATGATTCGCGTTCGTTATTTTGATAGTTTGATATGTGGGTGGACCGGCGCTTGGGTACTGCCCTTACTTGGATAAGCATCCCACTTATGATTAACCTCTCTTGCCAGCATCCGCAACTACAAAATAAGAATTAAGATAAAGTCTAACCATAACATTAAAGTAGTGGATCCAAATCAGCCCCTCATGAAGCAACACATAGACAGGGGTTTAAGCTTCTGTCACTCCAGCAACCCATCATCTACTTACTACTTCCCAATGCCTTCCTCTAGGCCCAAATATGGTGAAGTGTTATGTAGTCGACGTTCACATAACACCACTAGAGGTAAAACAACGTACATTATATCAAAATACCGAACGGATATCAAATTCACATGACTATTATCAGCATGACTTATCCCATGTCCTTAGGAACAAAAGTAACTACTCACAAGACATAATCATAATCAGGACCAGAGGTGTAATGAATAGCATCAAGGTTCTGAACATAAACTCTTCCACCAAGTAATCCAACTAGCATCAACTACAAAGAGTAATCAACACTACTAGCAACCTTACAAGTACCAATCGGAGTTGCGAGACGAAGATTGGTTACAAGAGATGAACTAGGGATTGGAGAGGAGATGGTGCTGATGAAGATGTTGATGAAGATGCCTCCCCTCCGATGAGAGGAGTGTTGGTGATGACGATGGCGATGATTTCCCCCTCCGGGAGGGAAGTTTCCCCGGCAGGATCGTCCTGCCGGAGCTCTAGATTGGATTTGCTCAAGTTCCGCCTCGCGGCGGCGGTGAAACCACGAAAAAGCTCCTGATTTATTTTTTCCAGACCAGGACGCTTCATATAGCAAAAGAGGGGGGCTAGTGGGCCTTCAGGAAGCCCACAAGCCTGCCCTACGCCACCAGGGGGGGGGGTGGTGGCGGTGGGCAAGCTTGTGGGGCCCTGGTGGCCCCCCTCCGATAGTTCTTTCGCCCAGTATTTTTAATATATTCCATAAAAAACCCACGTAAATTTTCAGGGCATTTGGAGATGTGCAGAATATTGGACTAGGATTTGCTCCTTTTCCAATCCAGAATTCCAGCTGCCTGAATTCTCCCTCTTCAAATAATCCTTGCAAAATAAGAGAGAAAAGGCATAAATATGGTACCACAGGTAATATAACAGCCCAAGAAGCAATAAATATCAGCATGAAAGCATGATGCAAAATGGACGTATCAACTCCCCCAAGCTTAGACCTTGCTTGTCCTCAAGGGAAAACCAAGTTCCATAAACATGTCCACATGTTTGGGGACGAGGGTGTCGATAAAACATAATACGAACATGAGGGCATCACGATCACACATAGGACAACAATACATCATAAAGATTCTTATGGGAAAGTAACAATTCCTTCACAAAGCAAAGCATGAAGCAAAAACCTTACCGAGAGGTAACCAACAATAGTCCATAGTCATTGAAGCAATTGCAATTTATCACAACATCAGAAAGAGCCAAATAAGAGCTTGTAAGGAAAACCCACATACTCAATCATCTCTTTCGTTTTCCACAATTGTTACAACTCACGTGGTACTCATGGTGTCAAAGTTTCAGCTGGACACAGAGGAAGATAGAGGCTTATAGTTTCGCCTCCCAACGGTTTACCTCAAGGGTAAAGTCAACAACAATAAAGCACGAGTACTCAACTCCAAGTTGATATATGAATATAGATCTTTCCCAAACATGTGACGGTAGCCAAGACAAAGGCAAAAAGGGAATTGGTGATGATCACCATGACTCTTGCAAGGGTAAAAAGTAAATGTACAAGATAGGCCCTTCGCAGAGGGAAGCAGAGGTTGTCATGTGCTTTTGAGGTTTGGATGCGTGTCCTCTTAGTGCGGAGGAACGTCACTTTATATTGCCTCCTGTGACAAAGAACTTTATTATGCAGTCTGTCGCTTTTATGTCTTCCTCATCACAGGTTCGTACAAAGCTTATTTTCCACACACTAATAGATCATACATATTAGAGAGCAATTTTTATTGCTTGCACCGATGACAACTTACTTGAAGGATCTTCTTCAATCCATAGGTAGGTATGGTGGAATCTCATGGCAAAACTGGGTTGGAGGTTTAAGGATGCACAAGTAGTATCTCTACTTGGTGCGGGAGTTTTGGCTAATATGAGGTGGAAGCAATCGTCACATGCTAAGGGATCTCTAATCATATAACATTGTTTGGAACCAAGCAAACACAATTCATTATGTTGTCTTCCTTGTCCAACATCTACTCCTAGGCATGTAATAGTTTGGTGAGTGCTCACAATTGTAAAAAGTGTCGAAGATGATATATTTATATGTGAACCTCTCTTTCCTTATTACTTCTTATTAATTGCAACAATGACTGAGGTCTATGTTGATTTATTCTCAACAAGTTTCAATCATCATACGTGTCATAAGTGAAGTTATCACTTTCCATAAGATCGTCTCGTGATCTTTCATGCTATCATTCTTTTCATACTTTTGATCATGGCACAAAGCAAGGCCCTTGACTAAGAAACTCTTTATTATATAGCTCGTAAGCTCGAATACAACGGGGCAGAGACAAAAGCAAAAGACTCAAACTAAAAACTAAAGACTTATTCCTCTAAAAGAAGAAATAAAAACTGAAAAGGAAAGAACTAAAACAAAGGTAAAAGTAAAAGATATAAAGGTGATATGTTACCAGGGCAACTCCCCCAAGCTTGGCAGAAGACAAGGGGATTGCCCATACCAATGCTTAGTTGTCTTCCTTTGGTGGTGATGGTGGTGTTGTTGTCGCCTTTGATTCCAAGAGAGCTATCAACCTTTGATTTATACCTTTCACTACTAGAAAACAGTTATTTGCCATGTGCTGCTTATTTTCCGTCTGCTGGCTGATGGCAAAGACCCTCTTTGCCATCAGCTACCAGAAACTAGACGGCAAAGAGCAGGCTGATGCCAAAGGTACTATTTGCCATCAGCCAGCTCTTTGCCGTCTGCCAGCTCATGGCAAAGAGCATGCAGGCAGACGGCAAAGCGCATGGGCGGCCCACACCGCAGCCCCTCTCTCCCCCCTAACGGCCACTTTCTTTGCCGTCTGCCTGCATGCTCTTTGCCGTCGGGAGGCGGACCGCAAAGAGGGTGCCCCCTAACTGCCGTTAGCCCCAACCCCACGCGCCTCTCTCTCCCCCTAACGGCCACCCCGACTCCCCTCTCTCTCACCCCGACACCACCAGCACCGCCGCGCCCTCCTCCGGCCTCCCTACGCCGCCCTGCGCCCTCCTCCTCCCCGGCCGCCCTGCACCCTCCTCCTCCCCGGCCGCCCTGCCCCCTCCTCCTCCCTGGCCGCCCTACACCTTCTCCACCGCCGCCCTGCGCCCCCTCCTCCAGCCCGGCCGCCCTGCGCCCCCTCCTCCCCCCCGGCCGCCCTGCACCCTCCTCCACCGCCACCCTGCGCCCCCTCCTCCACCCCGACACCCCTCTCTCTCACCCCCGACACCACCACCGCTGTCGCGCCCTCCTCCGGCCTCCCTGCCCCACCGCCACCGCTGCCGACGCCACCCCCACCCCAGCGCCCACCCCACCGCCGCCACCCTCCTCGCGCCCCTCACCGTGCCCCTCCTCCCCCTGCTGCCCTCCTCCCCTTGCGGCCTCTCCTCCCCCTGCGGCCCTCCTCCCCCTGCGGCCCTCCTCCCCCCGGTTAGTTTTCTTTCTTCTTTTTTTAATAGTTTTTGTTTAATTAATTATATGTTTTGCTGAGGTTTTGGCTTAGTTTAAGTTTAGTTTAGGTTCAGTTTTAGTTTAGGTTTAGTTAGGTCAGTTTCCTGTTTAATAAAGGAGAAAAGGAGAAGAAGAAGAAGGATAAAGGAGAAGAAGAAGAAGGAGAAAGGAGAAGAAGAAGAAGGAGAAAGAAGAAGAAGAAGAAGGAGAAAGGAGAAGAAGAAGAAGGAGAAAGGAGAAGAAAAAAATAAGAAGAAGAAGGAAAAGAAGAAGGAAAAGGAAGGGAAGGAGAAGAAAGAAGAAGAGGAAGAAGAAGAAAAATAGGAGAGGAAGAGAAGAATAAGAGGAAAAAAGAAAATAATAATAATAATAAGAAGAAGAAGAAGAGAAGAAGAAAACAAGAAGAAGGAGAAGAAGAATAAGAGGAAAAAAGAAAAAATAAAATAATAATAATAATAATAATAATAACAATAAGAAGAAGAAGAAGAAGAGAAAAAGAAAAGAAGAAGAAGGAGAAGAAGAATAAGAGGAAAAAAGAAAAAAGAAAATAAGAATAAGAAGAAGAAGAAGAAGAGAAGAAAAGAAGAACAAGGAGAAGAAGAATAAGAGGAAAAAATAAAAAAGAAAATAAGATTAAGAAGAAGAAGAAGAAGAATAAGAGGAAAAAAGAAAAAAGAAAATAAGAGTTAGGTCACATATTTTTAGATTATCTTATAAAAACATCATATTTGTGTTGATCGGGTGAATTTCAATGTCCAATTGTTCGACAACCTCCACGTGCGTCGGACGAGCTCCGCCCCTACATTTGTTGGTGAGCACAAATGACTTCTCCTCCTACCCCCTTAATTTGCTCTGTCCCGGTCTTCGTGCCGATGAAACTTGCTAGCTATATATAGGTTTCTTCAATCGTAAGTATGCGTGACCAGTATGCGTCTCCCGTTCGAAAGGGCGACATCTATAAATATGCATGTCTTTGCATATTTATAACCGCCATACTTTTGAATTGTCCAACATTATCCATGGACAGCCCGAGTATGTGTAGATTGGGTTCGTTTACCCGTATGCTGTGCTCTGGATCCGATGCGGAATTTCATCACTGCCTCCCTGTTGTTCTCCGGATGCACATCCTCTCTGTTTATTGCATATACGTTTATCAGGAGAACAGCGGGGAGGTGCTGCCAAAATTTTGCGTTGGATCCGGAGTAGAGCATGGGAAAACGAACCCAATCTACACATACTTGGGTGGGATTAGGACCTATCTTTACCTATTAGCATGTAGGTTGCTTGGACGTAATAAAAATGGCGAACCTGATTAACCGATGAATATAAATGCTAAATTATATATAAATATATTTCTTCTGTCTTTAGTAGCTACGCAAGATGAGTGATCGTGCGTGGATGTATACCGGTCACCCTAGTCAGAAAGAGATGATGAAAGAATGGTTTGTAAAAACAAAGGAATTTGTGAAAGCCGCATTCGCAAATGGCCAGGAAAGAAACTATCGCCCCTGTCCTGGATGCGACAACTATAAAAAGACGACAGAGGCTGTAATGATTAAACACCTGCAGAGGAGGGGTTTTAAGCCTAATTATACGGTGTGGACATTTCATGGTGAGTCTATACAACGCACAAGAGCTGAGGTGGTCCGTCGTCGCACGGACGAGCATGGTACCGGGATCGAAGACATGGTGCAAGACTTTGATGATGCTCGGGATTCAGAAGATGAGATGGAGGAATCTGCAAAGGCCTTTTATGAAATGTTGGAGTCTTCAAAACGTCCTCTCCATGAGCACACTGAGCTCTGTTTGCTGGATGCAATTGCACAAGTAATGGCTCTGAAGGCTCAGTTCAACTTGGGAAGAGAATGCTACGACGCGGTGATGACACTATTTGGACGTTTCCTACCCAAAGGCCATGTCATGCCTGCAAACCTGTACCAGTCGGACAAAATACTTCGTGTACTTAAGATGCCCTATGAAAAGATAGATGCATGAGAGAAAGGATGTGTCTTATTTAGGAAGGAGTATGCACACTTGGACTATTGTCCCAATTGCGAGTCTTGCAGGTATCTTGTGGTAGACAACGGTATGGGTGAGAAGAGGCAGACCAAAATCGCAGTTAGTGTTCTTTGGTATATGCCAATCGTACCAAGACTTCAACGTCTTTTCATGGTCGAAGAGACAGCCAGACAGATGACATGGCACAAATTGGGCAAAAGAACCGAACTAGATGCGAATGGGAATAAGATGATGGTACACACATCCGATGGGGAAGCATGGAAACATTTCGATGGATTGCATTAGGGTAAAGCGGCAGATCCAAGGAATCCTCGAGTCCGCGCCGCCACAGATGGTTTTAATCCCTTCGGCATGACGGCAACCCAATACAGCTTGGAATGTATTTGTCATTCCACTCAATCTCCGCCCCGGGCAGATTATGCAAAGAAAGAACATATTTGTGACGTTGATAATTCCAGGGCCCATTTATCCGGGGAAGAATATGAATGTGTACCTGCAACCGCTTAAGGATGAATTGGAAGAAGCTTGGGATAATGGGGTCAAGACATACGATGCCGCTAGAAAAGAAAACTTCCAAATGCATGTGTGGTACATGTACTGTATGCATGACTTGCCAGCGTATGCACTATTCTTTGGATGGTGTGTGCATGGAAGGTTCGCGTGCCCCCAATGCAAGGCAACTCTTTAGTTTCATTGGTTGCATGAGGGTCGGAAGTATTCTTGCTTTGACTTGCATAGACAGTTCCTGGATCCTGACCATCAGTTCAGAAAAGACAAGAAGAACTTTACGAAAGGTAAAGTTGTCAAAAACTTGGCACCACCTGCATTCACAGGCCAATAGATCCTGGATCAGTTAAACGCCCTCGAGCCTGATCCAGAGCGTCCAAGGTATTTCAAGGGGTATAATTCAAAACCGTGCTTCTGGAATCTGCCTTACTTCAAAGACCTCCTTCTTCCACACAATATCGACATGATGCACACTGAAAACAATATCGGAGAGGCTATTTTTGGTAAATTGTTCGACATAGATGGGAAGACAAAGGATAATATTAAGGCTAGAGTCGATCAAGAGACACTATATCATAGACCGTTACAAAACATGCGAGAAGGCAAAGGAAAGCAGAAATGGTCGAAGCCAAAGGCGTGGTTCAATCTTGGAAGGCCAGCTATGAGGGAAATTATCTTGTGGGTCAAAATGCACTTGATGTTCCCCGATGGGTATGCAGCGAATCTAAAGAGGGGAGCGAGTCTTGAAAAATTAAAAATCTTTGGTCTGAAGAGTCATGATTGGCACATATGGCTAGAGCGGGTAATGCGGGTGATGTTACGTGGCTTTATTCCTGAGGATGAATGGCTAGTACTGGCGGAGCTGAGCTATTTCTTCTGTGTTCTTTGTGCAAAAGAATTATCGCCTAGCGTGGTAGAAGACATGGAGGAGTTTGCACCGTAGTTGTTGTGCAAGTTAGAGAAGATCTTTCCACCGGGCTTCTTTAATCCAATGCATCATTTGATTTTACATCTACCGACCGAGGCAAGATTGGGTGGGCCCGTGCAAGATCGTTGGTGCTATGCAACTGAGAGGATGCAGAAGACCCTTCGAGCTAAATGTAAAAATAAGCGTAGAATTGAAGCATCGATGTTTGAGGCATTCATTACTGAGGAGGTGGCAAACTTTGTGACAGCACACTACGAAGCCAAAAATCATCATTTGCATAATCCGAAGCCTCGGCACAATGATGGAGACCCTAAAAAAGGTGGGTCCAACCTCAGCCTATTCAAAGGGAAGCTCGCACCAGCCGGTGCTTGGAAACCAATAACGTTGGATATCGAAGAATGGCGGAACATTTCGTTGTATATCTTCAACAACCTAACAGAAGTGCGGCCGTACATCGAGTGAGTTCTCGGCACATTTTCCCGTAACTTCTAATTCATTTGAACTGCTCTTATTCCCGGATATTTCAAACAGCCGTTACATCGTCAAATTCTCGGATGGAGCGGTGATCAAAAATGATTCCGTCGAAGAGTATGAGTTCTGTCAAAGACAGGAGGCGGCTATCCCGGTTTCATCTCTTAGTTCAAACAAACGGTAATTATCAATAATGGACCATTTCATTCTTGTCTAACTTGCGGATAATGCAAAAACCGTTTCATATTAAACTTGTAGGCTAATTCAGAGTCTATGGACGCTGAATTGAGACAAGTCGCTAATGGTTTTGACTATAAGGTCCGTTCATTTGAGAAATACAACATCAACGGGTATCTCTTTCGTACCTTTGGCAAAGAGCTATCTATGCCGGACCGGAAATCTACAAATTGTGGTGTCTCTGCTATCGGCGAAGGTGTTATCGAGTATTATGGAAGAGTTGAAGCAATTTATGAACTTCAATTCTATGGTGAAAACCCACCGAACGTCGTAGTCTTCAAATGTTATTGGTTCCAGCCGAAAAAGACTAGCAGGACTCATGAACATATAGGACTAGTCAAAATCAATCCAAACACCCATTTAGATGTTCCCGATGTCTATATTACGGCTCAACAGGCGAGCCAAGTTTTCTATCTACCGTGGGCATGCCAAACGGATAAGAATCTGGAAGGTTGGTATGTTGTTTATGAAGTGCCGCCACATGTCAGACCACCTCTCCCAAATGAACAGGATTATGAACCTCACATTAACCCAGACACATATGATGGAGAATTCTTCCAAGAAACACGTCTTTCCAAGAAACGTTTCAAGAACCGCCGTGCTTCATCCAAGAACATGGAAGTAGACAGCAACAATGAATCCGACTCCAGCCCTGAGCCGGAACCAGAAGACCTAGAACTCGTAGAGGTTACTGATGCGGATGACCTGTCAATGCTTCAACGATTAAAGGAAGGCCTTTCACATCTTCACGCTGTTGAACCCGATGAGCACGTCATTCATGAAGACATGCGTGATAGTGATGATGATGATGCAAGTGCTTCATCCAAGAACATGGAAGTAGACAGCGACAATGAATCCGACTCCATCCCTGAGCCGGAACCAGAAGACCTAGAACTCGTAGAGGTTACTGATGCGGATGACCTGTCAATGCTTCAACGATTAAAGGAAGGCCTTTCACAACTTCACGCCGTTGAACCCGATGAGCACGTCATTCATGAAGACATGCGTGATAGTGATGATGATGATGCATTTATTGATGATGATTATTAGTTTGTAAGATTCACAACTTAAATTATATATATTTTAATCTTTATTATTCATGTACATATTATTATTCATGTCAGTCATTCAATTTTTTATCTTGTACTAATTTCTTTTAATCTTTATCGTGGCAGGTGTTGAAAGATGGTGGGCGCAGGTCCAGAGTGCTCGACGGGTTCTTCCCAGGCGCCCCGCACGAGGGGTGGTACTTCCCTTCCACCCCTATCTCTCCGTAGAGCCTTGGCAGACAGTCTTTCGACACCAGCCGGGGGTTCTTCTTCGTCGGCGGCATTGCCCACTAGGAGAGGTGCTGGTCGGGTAGGGAGGAAGGGGAAGGGTACAGGGAGAGGTGGTGGCCGCGGAAGATCCAGGAGGACCGTTGAGCCGTCCTCGCCACCACCAGCAGCTCATTCACCCGAGCATAGGACTAGTATGGTCGACCCGTTTGCGGAGGAGGCTACGGGGACTCCGGTCCAGGAGCCTGGTGTTCACGGGCATTCGTCCCATGAGACTCCGGTCTAGGAGCAGCCTCGGGTCGAGGTGCATTCGGCCCAGGAGCAGCCGGAGGAGACTACGGTTCCGGAGGCTTCACCCGACGTGGAGAGGCCCGGATGGGAGCCTTGGCCGGATCGTACCGAGTTGCCGGATTGGACCGAGAGTCCGGGTGGCTCAGGGGGCGGGGATGGCGGGGATGAGCTTACGGATAGTGAGGGCGATGTGCAGGTGGACGGGGCCACCGTGTACAAGCGTGGTAGTACACGTCTCCCGGTCGCGCCGGCTACCCGCGAGCAGAGGCCGGTGATTAAACCTGAAGGAGATAGGTAAGTACATTTACCCTTTTTTTAGCTTTTGCCTTCAAGTTTGTTCAAATATCTAATGCGCTGACCTTATCATACTGCAGGGGATGGGTACACCCTCTTGGAGTCCGCAAGCCCAACTCCGCCCTTGGTGTGCTTTGCCGGACAAATTTCCCGGGGTTTGTCACGTTGCCTGGTGAGGGTCAGGTTCCTACACTAGGATTTACCTAGGAGCACTACCAGGCTTGCGCAGGCCCCGCTGGAGGAGATTATAGATGGTGTCTTGTGCCACACGAGGGCCGAGATGGTGATCACGAGCTTTTGGGTAAATTATCCTTTTACAGAATCTAAAATTAACAATATAGCTAATTATTGTACTAATCGGTGTTTTCACGTTTGATTGCAGACCTTCTATAGGTGTGAGGATGGATATGAGGAGGAGGCGGCCAGGGTTCTCGAGGTCGAGTGTAGGCGGGTACTACAGAACTTGCGCCACGAGGCTCGACCGCAGGCTATTCGAGATTACTACGCCACGCGTGGTATTAAGAAGGAGAAGAAGGATTGCCGCGGAAAGTTTCTGAAGAAGGAGCAATACATGAAGGTAATTACCTATTCTTAAGTCCTTCTACGTAGTTTTCTTGATTTCATTCATAGGCATAGCGCTGAAAATTCTTTCTAATAACTTACAGGTGCCCCCGAGATGGTGTGCGGATAAGATGGATTGTTGGGAGGTGTTGGTTGATGAGTCGTGCACAGGCAGCTGGCGAGCCGTCCACGAGAATACGAAGGATCGGCGTAGCCAAATGGTTGATGTGCCACACCATCAAGGCAGCGCCAACTTACTTCAGTTTGGACAAAACTGGGTATGTGATTTGCTTCATGATTCATGCAATTCATTCTTGATGCTAATATTTTGTTCCTCTCTTTTAGGCGCATCACAATAAGACTGAGATGCCACACTTGTACGACCTTTATGGCATGGCCCATACTGCCTTGTACAAGAAGGCGAAGGCATTCTCTGAGTCTGACCTGGATGATCCCAATAACTTCACCAACATATCATCCCACCAGAAGCTGGTGGCATATAGGGACGCGGGGAAGGCTACGAAAGGGATGACTTTAACCCTAGCCAGGAACCTTTGGATCCAGAGCTGGTGATGATATTTTGTGGCGGGAGGCCCCATGGCTCGATAGCCATTGGAGATGGGATAATACGTTGTCCACTCACTCTTCCGGAGATCAAGGCGCGCCAGTCGAGCAGATGTCTTGAGATAACGTCTCGTCCACGTCCAGTCGAACTTGCCATCGCGGTTAGTTGTACGGACTAAGAACACTTTCATCGATTTCATTATGTGTGTTACCGTAGATCATTACTGTGGTAACGAGGAATGGTGTTTCAGGCTGCTCTTCAGAAAGAGAGAGCGGCAAACCAGGCTGCTCTTGAGAAAGAGAGATTGGCAAGCCAGGCTGCTCTTCAGGCTGCTATTGATGAGAGGGACCAGACCACAGCACGATTGCTTGAGGAGGAGAGGGCCCGGAATGAGGCAGTTCAACGGGCCCTGTACGAGCTTTTTGTGGTATGTTTTTTTTTTCACATTAGCCAAATCATGTGTGTAATGTCTGTTTCAATACTAACTAATACGACCCACTCTTCAGGGTCTGTGCGAGAAGAGCGGTCAAGTCCCTCCGCCGATGCCCGTCTTCTCTTCGATTGGCACGGTGAGTTTCATTATAAACTAGTATTAATAATTGAGTGTCATCATGCTAACTGAGACACTGCAAAATATATTTTCTGCAGAATAACTCCCGAGCGGCATCACATCACCCTTCTCCAGGGCAACCGTCTCCAAACGAAGCCGGCGCGAGCAACCGTGGTGTTGCTCCTCCTTGATGACCACTACGGTAAGTTTCTCCTCCAAACTTAGCTTGTTTTCCTCTAAAATGAGATAATTAGCCCACTTAGCTCCAAGTAGACATAATTAGGTAATTTAGCTCCCACAAGAGGAGAAGAAATAGGAAAAATGAAAAGAAAGAAGAAGAAGAAGAAGAGAAGAAGGAGAAGGAGGAGAAGTAGGAGGAGGAGGAGGAGGAGGAGGAGGAGAAGGAGAAGGCCAAGGACCTTCTAGTCCTTCTCCTCCTTGATTTCTTCTTCTTCTCCTCCTCCCCCTCCTCTTTCTTCTCCTCTTTCATATTATCCTTGCTTTAATTTCCCCAACAATGACATAATTAGTCCATTTAGCTCGAAAATACCATAATAAGCTCAAAATGGCATAAGAACCTTGGTTAGCTCAAAAAAGACATAATTAGGTAAATTAGCTCCAACAAGAGGAGAAGAGGAGAAGAAATAGGCAAAATGAAAAGAAAGAAGAAGAAGAAGAAGAAGAGAAGAAGGAGAAGGAGGAGGAGGAGGAGGAGGAGGAGGAGAAGGCCAAGGACCTTCTATCCTTCTCCTCTTCCTTCTCCTCCTCCTCCTCCTTCTTCTTGATTTCTTCTTCTTCCCCTCCTCCTCCTCTTTCTTCTCCTCTTTCATATTATCCTTGCTTTAATTAACCCAACAATGGCATAATTAGCCCATTTAGCTCCAAAATACCATAATAAGCTCAAAATGGCATAAGAACCTTGGTTAGCTCAGTAATATTATATACTTAGCTAGTTTTCCTCTAAAATGGGATAATTAGCCCATTTAGCTCAAAAAAGACATAATTAGGTAATTTAGCTCCAACAAGAGGAGAAGAGGAGAAGAAATAGGAAAAATGAAAAGAAAGAAGAAGAAGAAGAAGAAGAAGAAGAAGAGAAGAAGGAGGAGGAGGAGGAGGAGGAGGAGAAGGCCAAGGACCTTCTATCCTTCTCCTCCTCCTCCTTCTCCCCCTCCTCCTTCTTATTGATTTATTCTTCTTCTCCTACTCCTCCTCTTCCTTCTCCTCTTTCATATTATCCTTGCTTTAATTAACCCAACAATGACATAATTAGCCCATTTAGCTCCAAAATACCATAATAAGCTCAAAATGGCATAAGAACCTTGGTTAGCTCATTAATATTATATACTTAGCTAGTTTTCCTCTAAAATGGGATAATTAGCCCATTTAGCTCAAAAAAGACATAATTAGGTAATTTAGCTCCAACAAGAGGAGAAGAGGAGAAGAAATAGGCAAAATGAAAAGAAAGAAGAAGAAGAAGAAGAAGAAGAAGAAGAGAAGAAGGAGAAGGAGGAGGAGGAGGAGGAGCAGAAGGCCAAGGACCTTCTATCCTTCTCCTCCTCCTCCTCCTTCTTCTTGATATCTTGTTCTTCTCGTCCTCCTCCTCTTCCTTCTCCTCTTTCATATTATCCTTGCTTTAATTTCCGCAACAATGACATAATTAGCCCATTTAGCTCCAAAATACCATAATAAGCTCAAAATGGCATAAGAACCTTGGTTAGCTCATTAATATTATATACTTAGCTAGTTTTCCTCTAAAATGGGATAATTAGCCCATTTAGCTCAAAAAAGACATAATTAGGTAATTTAGCTCCAACAAGAGGAGAAGAGGAGAAGAAATAGGCAAAATGAAACGAAAGAAGAAGAAGAAGAAGAAGAGAAGAAGGAGAAGGAGAAGGAGGAGGAGGAGGAGAAGGCCAAGGACCTTCTATCCTTCTCCTCCTCCTCCTCCTTCTTCTTGATTTCTTCTTCTTCTCGTCCTCCTCCTGTTCCTTCTCCTCTTTCATATTATCCTTGCTTTAATTTCCGCAACAACGACTTAATTAGCCCATTTAGCTCCAAAATACCATAATAAGCTCAAAATGGCATAAGAACCTTGGTTAGCTCAGTAATATAATATACTTAGCTATTTTTCCTCTAAAATGGGATAATTAGCCCATTTAGCTCAAAAAAGACATAATTAGGTACTTTAGCTCCAACAAGAGGAGAAGTGGACAAGAAATAGGCTAAATGAAAAGAAAGAAGAAGAAGAAGAAGAAGAGAAGAAGGAGAAGGAGGAGGAGGAGGAGGAGGAGAAGGCCAAGGACCTTCTATCCTTCTCCTCCTCCTCCTTCTCCTCCTCCTCCTCCTTCTTCTTGATTTCTTCTTCTTCTCCTCCTCCTCCTCTTTCTTCTCCTCTTTCATATTATCCTTGCTTTAATTAACCCAAGAATGACATAATTAGCCCATTTAGCTCCAAAATACCATAATAAGCTCCAAATGGCATAAGAACCTTGGTTAGCTCATTAATATTATATACTTAGCTTGTTTTCTCTAAAATGGGATAATTAGCCCATTTAACTCAAAAAAGACATAATTAGGTAATTTAGCTCCAACAAGAGGAGAAGAGGAGAAGAAATAGGCAAAATGAAAAGAAAGAAGAAGTAGAAGAAGAAGAAGAGAAGAAGGAGAAGGAGGAGGAGGAGGAGGAGGAGAAGGCCAAGGACCTTCTATCCTTTTCCTCCTCCTCCTTCTTCTTCTTGATTTCTTCTTCTTCTCCTCCTCCTCCTCCTCTTTCTTCTCCTCTTTCATATTATCCTTGCTTTAATTAACCCAACAATGACATAATTAGCCCATTTAGCTCCAAAATACCATAATAAGCTCAAAATGGCATAAGAACCTTGGTTAGCTCATTAATATTATATACTTAGCTTGTTTTCCTCTAAAATGGGATAATTAGCCCATTTAGCTGAAAAGAGACATAATTAGGCAATTTAGTTCCAACAAGAGGAGAAGAGGAGAAGAAATAGGCAAATCAAAAAGAAAGAAGAAGAAGAAGAAGAAGAAGAAGAAGAAGAGAAGAAGGAGAAGGAGGAGGAGGAGGAGGAGGAGGAGAAGGCCAAGGACCTTCTAGTCCTTCTCCTCCTCCTCCTTCTCCTCCTTATCCTCCTTCTTCTTGATTTCTTCTTCTTCTCCTCCTCCTCCTCTTTCTTCTCCTCTTTCATATTTTCCTTGCTTTAATTTCCGCAACAATGACATAATTAGCCCATTTAGCTCCAAAATGCCATAATAACCTCAAAATGGCATAAGAACCTTGGTTAGCTCATGAATATTATATACTTAGCTTGTTTTCCTCTAAAATGACATAATTAGCCCATTTAGCTCAAAAAGACATAATTAGGTAATTTAGCTCCAACGAATGATATATAGTTCACCACACATATACTTAGCTTGTTTTCCGCTAAAAATGACATAATTAGCTGAAAAACATCATATTTTGTTCTTATTCTAACTTTCTTATTCACATTTTTGCAGATTGGATATACTACATGCATGGAAGCTGGCATTCATGGAGTTGAACAATGTCGATGGATGAACTTTATATGTATATCATCTAGTTTTCATTTGAGTTGATAAACAATGTCGAACTATATGTATATGTATATATGGATAAACAGTGCAAAACTTGGTATGTTGGTTCTTTGGATATATGGGGATGTACATTGGTGAATCATATATGTGTGGTGAATTATATATATGTGTTGGCAAGTATATATGTGGTGAACTATATATCATATATGTGTGGTGAATTATATAAATGTGCTGTCATATATATATATATATATATATATATATATGTTGTGAAATAATATAAAACAAAAAAACAGGAACTATATGGTCTCTTTGCCGTCTGCCAGCTGATGGCAAAGACCTGTGCCATCACCTGGCAGACGGCAAAGGTGCCACATGGCACCCAGCTATGCATTCTGGGGTGTCTATGTAGTCTCTTTGCCGTCAGCATCCAGGGTGGGCACACGACAAAGAAGAGGGAACAGGGGAGGGGGGAGGAGGAGGCAGACGGCAAAGAGTGGAGGGGTGAGGGGAGGGGAAGAGAAGGCAGACGACAAAGATGGACGGGGAGGCAGACGACAAAGATGGAGGGGGAGGGGAGGGGAAGAGAAGGCAGACGACAAAGATGGACAGGGAGGCAGACGACAAAGATGGACGGGGAGGCAGATGGAAAAGCCTCCGTTAACCCCTAACGGAGGCAACGCCTGTCGGCTGCCGTCTCGAGCACTTTACCTACTGCTCCTAAGGAAAGCTGACGGCAAAGAGCTTTGCCGTCCGCTTTGGTGGGGCAGACGACAAAGAAGGTCCTATGCCGTCGTAGGCTGACGCAGAAATTTTGCCGGCTGTGAGAATCTTTGCCGTCTGTGATATTGTCTTTGCCGTCCGGGATATTGTCTTTGCCGTCTCTGATGGCACACGGCAAAGAAGCTGATTCCTGTAGTGTCCTCCTTCTCCTCCTTCTCCTCCTTCTTCTTGATTTCTTCTTCTTCTCCTCCTCCTCCTCTTTCTTCTCCTCTTTCATATTATCCTTGCTTTAATTTCCCCAACAATGACATAATTAGCCCATTTAGCTCCAAAATACCATAATAAGCTCAAAATGGCAGAAGAACCTTGGTTAGCTCATGAATATTATATACTTAGCTTGTTTTCCTCTAAAATGGGATAATTACCCATTTAGCTCCAAAAAGACATAATTAGGTAATTTAGCTCCAACAAGAGGAGAAGAGGAGAAGAAATAGGAAAAATGAAAAGAAAGAAGAAGAAGAAGAAGAAGAAGAAGAAGAGAAGAAGGAGAAGGAGGAGGAGGAGGAGGAGAAGACCAAGGACCTTCTAGTCCTTCTCCTCCGCCTCCTTCTCCTCCTTCTCCTCCTTCTTGATTTCTTCTTCTTATACTCCTCCTCCTCTTTCTTCTCCTCTTTCATATTAACCTTGCTTTAATTTCCCCAACAATGACATAATTAGCCCATTTAGCTGCAAAATACCATAATAAGCTCAAAATGGCATAAGAACCTTGGTTAGGTCATGAATATTATATACTTAGCTTGTTTTGCTCTAAAATGGGACAATTAGCCCATTTAGCTCCAAAAACACATAATTAGGTAATTTAGCTCCAACAAGAGGAGACGAGGAGAAGAAATAGGAAAAATGAAAAGAAAGAAGAAGAAGAAGAAGAGAATAAGGAGAAGGAGGAGGAGGAGGAGGAGAAGGAGAAGGCCAAGGACCTTCTAGTCCTTGTCCTCCTCCTCGTTCTCCTCGTTCTGCTCCTTCTTCTTGATTTCTTCTTCTTCTTCTCCTCCTCCTCCTTCTTCTCCTCGTTCATATTATCCTTGCTTTAATTTCCCCAAAAATCACATAATTAGACCATTTAGCTCCAAAATACCATAATAAGCTCAAAATGGCATAAGAACCTTGGTTAGCTCATGAATATTATATACTTAGCTTGTTTTCCTCTAAAATGGGATAATTAGCCCATTTAGCTCAAAAAGTCATAATTAGGTAATTTAGCTCCAACAAGAGGAGAAGAGGAGAAGAAATAGGAAAAATGAAAAGAAAGAAGAAGACGAAGAAGAAGAAGAGAAGAAGGAGAAGGAGGAGGAGGAGGAGGAGAAGGAGAAGGCCAAGGACCTTCTAGTCCTTCTCCTCCTCCTCCTTCTCCTCCTTCTCCTCTTTCTTCTTGACTTCTTCTTCTTCTCCTCCTCCTCCTCTTTCTTCTCCTCCTTCATATTATCCTTGCTTTAATTTCCCCAACAATGACATAATTAGCCCATTTAGCTCCAAAATAGAATAATAAGCTCAAAATGGCATAAGAACCTTGGTTAGCTCATGAATATTATATACTTAGCTTGTTTTCCTCTAAAATGGGATAATTAGCCCATTTAGCTCGAGAAAGACATAATTAGGTAATTTAGCTCCAACAAGAGGAGAATAGGAGAACAAATAGGAAAAATAAAAAGAAAGAAGAAGAAGAAGAAGAAGAAGAAGAAGAGAAGAAGGAGAAGGAGGAGGAGGAGGAGAAGGCCAAGGACCTTCTAGTCCTTCTCCTCCTCCTCCTTCTCCTCCTTCTCCTCCTTCTTCTTGATTTCTTCTTCTTCTCCTCCTCCTCCTCTTTCTTATCCTCTTTGATATTATCCTTGCTTTAATTTCCCCAACAATGACATAATTAGCCCATTTAGCTCCAAAATACCATAATAAGCTCAAAATGGCATAAGAACCTTGGTTAGCTCATGAATATTATATACTTAGCTTGTTTTCCTCTAAAATGGGATAATTAGCCCATTTAGCTCCAAAAAGACATAATTAGGTAATTTAGCTCCAACAAGAGGAGAAGATGAGAAGAAATAGGAAAAATTAAAAGAAATAAGAAGACGAAGAAAAAGAAGAGAAGAAGGAGAAGGAGGAGGAGGAGGAAGAGAAGGAGAAGACCAAGCACCTTCTAGTCCTTCTCCTCCTCCTCCTTATCCTCCTTCTCCTCCTTGTTCTTGACTTCTTATTCTTCTTCTCCTCCTCCTCTTTCTTATCCTCTTTCATATTATCCTTGCTTTAATTTCCCCAACAATGACATAATTAGCCCATTTAGCTCCAAAATACCATAATAAGATCAAAATGGCATAAGAACCATGGTTAGCTCATGAATATTATATACTTAGCATGTTTTCCTCTAAAATGGGATAACTAGCCCATTTAGTTCCAAAAAGACATAATTAGGTAATTTAGCTCCAACAAGAGGAGAAGAGGAGAAGAAATAGGACAAATGAATAGAAAGAAGAAGAAGAAGAAGAAGAGAAGGAGAAGGAGGAGGAGGAGGAGGAGAAGGAGAAGGCCAAGGACCTTCTAGTCCTTCTCCTCCTCCTCCTTCTCCTCCTTCTCCTCCTTCTTCTTGATTTCTTCTTCTTCTCCTCCTCCTCCTCTTTATTCTCCTCTTTCATATTATCCTTGCTTTAATTTCCCCAACAATGACATAATTAGCCCATTTAGCTCCAAAATACCATAATAAGCTCAAAATGGCATAAGAACCTTCGTTAGGTCATGAATATTATATACTTAGCTTGTTTTCCTCTAAAATGGGATAATTAGCCCTTTTAGCTCCAAAAAGACATAATTAGGTAATTTAGCTCCAACAAGAGGAGAAGAGGAGAAGAAATAGGAAAAATGAAAAGAAAGAAGAAGAAGAAGAAGAAGAGAAGGAGAAGGAGGAGGAGGAGGAGAAGGAGAAGGCCAAGGACCTTCTAGTCCTTCTCCTCCTCCTCCTTCTCCTCCTTCTCCTCCTTCTTCTTGATTTCTTATTCTTCTCCTCCTCCTCCTCCTCTTTCTTCTCCTCTTTCATATTATCCTAGCTTTAATTTCCCCACCAATGACATAACTAGCCCATTTAGCTCCAAAATACCATAATAAGCTCAAAATGGCATAAGAACCTTGGTTAGCTCATGAATATTATGTACTTAGCTTGTTTTCCTCTAAAATGGGATAATTAGCCCATTTAGCTCCAAAAAGACATTATTAGGTAATTTAGCTCCAACAAGAGGAGAAGAGGAGAAGAAATAGGAAAAATGGAAAGAAAGAAGAAGAAGAAGAAGAAGAAGAAGAAGAGAAGGAGAAGGAGAAGGAGGAGGAGGAGAAGGCCAAGGACCTTCTAGTCCTTCTCCTCCTTCTTCTTGATTTCTTCTTCTTCTCCTCCTCCTCCTATTTCTTCTCCTCTTTCATATTATCCTTGCTTTAATTTCCCAACAATGACATAATTAGCCCATTTAGCTCCAAAATACCATAATAAGCTCAAAATGGCATAAGAACCTTGGTTAGCTCATGAATATTATATACTTAGCTTGTTTTCCTCTAAAATGGGATAATTAGCCCATTTAGCTCCAAAAAGACATAATTAGGTAATTTAGCTCCAACTAGAGGACAAGAAATAAGAAAAATGAAAAGAAAGAAGAAGAAGAAGAAGAAGAAGAGAAGAAGGAGATGGAGGAGGAGGAGGAGGAGAAGGCCAAGGACCTTCTAGTCCTTCTCCTCCTCCTCCTTCTCCTCCTTCTTCTTGATTTCTTCTTCTCCTCCTCCTCCTCCTCTTTCTTCTCCTCTTTGATATTATCCTTGCTTTAATTTCCCCAACAATGACATAATTAGACCATTTAGCTCCAAAATACCATAATAAGCTCAAAATGGCATAAGAACCTTGGTTAGCTCATGAATATTATATACTTAGCTTGTTTTCCTGTAAAATGGGATAATTAGCCCATTTAGCTCCAAAAAGACATAATTAGGTAATTTAGCTCCAACAAGAGGAGAAGAGGAGAAGAATAGGAAAAATGAAAAGAAAGAAGAAGAAGAAGAAGAAGAAGAGAAGAAGGAGAAGGAGGAGGAGGAGGGGGAGAAGGAGCAGGCCAAGGACCTTCTAGTCCTTCTCCTCCCCCTCCTTCTCCTCCTTCTCCTCCTCCTTCTTGATTTCTTCTTCTTCTCCTACTCCTCCTCCTTCTTCTCCTCTTTCATATTATCCTTGCTTTAATTTTCCCAACAATGACATAATTAGCCCATTTAGCTCCAAAATACCATAATAAGCTCAAAATGGCATAAGAACCTTGGTTAGCTCATGAATATTATATACTTAGCTTCTTTTCCTCTAAAATGGGATAATTAGCCCATTTAGCTCTAAAAGGACATAATTAGGTAATTTAGCTCCAACAAGAGGAGAAGAGGAGAAGAAATAGGAAAAATGAAAAGAAAGAAGAAGACGAAGAAGAAGAAGAGAAGAAGGAGAAGGAGGAGGAGGAGGAGGAGAAGGAGAAAGCCAAGGACCTTCTAGTCCTTCTCCTCCTCCTCCTTCTCCTCCTTCTTCTTGACTTCTTCTTCTTCTCCTCCTCCTCCTCTTTCTTGTCCTCTTTCATATTATCCTTGCTTTAATTTCCCCAACAATGACATAATTAGCCCATTTAGCTCCAAAATTCCATAATAAGCTCAAAATGGCATAAGAACCTTGGTTAGCTCATGAATATTATATACTTAGCTTGTTTTCCTCTAAAATGGGATAATTAGCCCATTTAGCTCCAAAAAGACATAATTAGGTAATTTAGCTCCAACAAGAGGAAAAGAGGAGAAGAAATAGGAAAAATGAAAAGAAAGATGAAGAAGAAGAAGAAGAAGAAGAAGAGAAGGAGAAGGAGGAGGGGGAGGAGGAGAAGGAGAAGGCCAATGACCTTCTAGTCCTTCTCCTCCTCCTCCTTCCCCTCCTTCTCCTCCTTGTTCTTGATTTCTTCTTCTTATCGTCCTCCTCCTCCTCCTCTTTCTTATCCTCTTTCATATTATCCTTGATTTAGTTTCCCCAAAAATCACATAATTAGCCCATTTAGCTCCAAAATACCATAATGAGCTCAAAATGGCATAAGAACCTTGGTTAGCTCATGAATATTATATACTTAGCTTGTTTTCCTCTAAAAGGGGATAATTAGCCCATTTAGCTCCAAAAAGACATAATTAGGTAATTTAGCTCCAACAAGAGGAGAAGAGGAGAAGAAATAGGAAAAATGAATAGAAAGAAAGAAGAAGAAGAAGAAGAAGAAGAAGAAGAGAAGGAGAAGGAGGAGGAGGAGGAGGAGAAGGAGAAGGCCAAGGACCTTCTAGTCCTTCTGCTCCTCCTCCTTCTCCTCCTTCTTGATTTCTTCTTCTTCTCCTCCTCCTCCTCCTTCTTCTTGTCTTTCATATCATCCTTACTTTAATTTCCCGAAGAATGACATAATTAGCCCATTTAGCTCCAAAATACCATAATAAGCTCAAAATGGCATAAGAACCTTGGTTAGCTCATGAATATTATGTACTTAGCTTGTTTTCCTCTAAAATGGGGGTAATTAGCCCATTTAGCTCCAAAAAGACATA